>NC_089255.1:54446903-55720838 GCF_963930625.1 Muntiacus reevesi
ATTTTATAGACAGAATATGGTGCCTCAAAAAGCAAGATCAGCCCTAGAAGAAAAACTCCACAGACAGATGTGGGCCATTTCAGCAGGTGAGAGGCCTGAAATATTGGGTGGTTAGTTTTTATGGGCTGGGTAATTTCACAGGCTAATGAGGGGGAGGATTATTCCAACTATTTTGGGGAAGGGGTGGAGATTTCCAGGAATTGGACCACCACCCATGTTTTGGCCTTTAATGATTGGCCTCAGAACTGCCATGGTGCCTATGAGTGTCATTTAGCTCATATATTACAAAGAGCATATAATAAGTCTCAAGGTCAACTGGAAAGTCGAGTCTTCTACCATCTTGAACCTAACTGGTCCTAACCAGTTTTTATCATATCTTCAATAGCTACGTCATGCTTTAAAAGGTTAAGCCCTGTCCCTTTCTCTCCTGTTTCAATTCCATGAACAAGATACTAAGTAGTCCTTCAGCAATGCAAAGGGACACTTAACACAAATCTCTTTTTTCCTTAAGTGAGTTCAGAACTATACTGGATTGAAAATATCTTGATAAGGCAGACAGAGCTTTCATTTCCTTTTTTTAGAACAGCTTTTAAATATTCTTTACTTTTATTTATTTTTAGAATGACTTATTTTTATTGAAATATAGTTGATTTACAATATTTTTAAGAAACAACTCATACAATCAATGTAAAAAACAAACAACCCTATTAAAAATGGGCAGAAGACCTGAATAGACATTTCCCAAAGAAGACATGTAGCTGGCCAATAGACACATGAAGCTCACATCACTAATTATTAGAGAAGTGCTAATCAAAACTACAGTGAGGTATCACTGCATACCTGTCAGAATGGCTAATATCAAAAAGCCTAAAAATACCTAACTGTGAGAATGTGGAGAAAAGGAAATCCTCCTGCCTGCATTATTGGTTTTAATATAAACTGGTACAGTCACTACTGGAGAACAATATGGAGGTGTCTCAAAAAACTAAAACTTGAACTACCATATGATCCACCCATTCCACTCCTGGGCATGCATCTAAAACAAAATACTAACTCAAAAAGAGACATGCACACCAACATTCATAGCAGCATTATTTACAACTACCAAGAAATGGAAGCAACCCAAGTGTCCATCAACAGATGAATGGATAGAGAAGGTCTGACATATATACATACTCCCCAGGTGGTAATCAGTAGTAAAGAACCCACCTGCATGTGCAGGAGACATAGGAGACGTGGGCTCAATCCCTGGGTCAGGAAGATCCCCTGGAGAAAGAAATGGCAACCCACTCCAGTATTCTTGCCTGGAGAATCCCATGGACAGAGGAGTCTCGCTGGCTACAGTCCATAGGGTCGCAAGGAGTAGGACACGACTGAAGTAACTCAGTGCACATACGCGCGCGCGCACACACACACACACACACACACACACACACACACACACACGATGAAATGTTTTACAGCAATAAAAAGAATGAAAGTCTGCAATTTGCAACAATATTGGTGGATCTAGAGGCTATCATGCTTAGTGAAATAAGTCAAACAGAGAATTCCTTTCTTTTAAAAAGCAATGTGTAAAAGATTTTCTCCAAGATGGTGAAATAGAAGGATGTGCGCTCATATTCTCCTGCAAGAACTCCAAAATTACAACTTGCTGCTGCACAACTGTCAGCAAGAGAATGTTGGATCCCACCAAAAAAAGATACCCTACATGCAAGGGCAAAGAAGACACAGCAAGACGGTAGGAGGGGTAAAATTGCGTTTAGACTCAAACCCCACACCCGCCAGAGGTGCTCAAATGGCTCAAGAAAACCTTGTGCACACCAGGACCCAGAGACCCCACAGAGACTGAGCCAGAGCTGTGTGTGAGCGTCTCCTGCGGAGGTACGGGCCAGCAGTGGGCTGCATGGGGCAGGGGCTCTGGGTGCGGCAGACCTGGGCATGGCTTAAGCCCTCTCGGAGGAGGTCGCCATTAACCCCCCATAGAGCCACCAGAACTTACACAGGATTGGGGAAATAGACTCTTGGAGGGCACACACAGAAGCTTGTGTGCACCAGGACCCAGGAGAAAGGAGCCGTGACCCCACAAGAGACTGACCCAGACTTGCCGTGAGTGTCCAGGAGTTTCCAGCAGGGGCATGGGTCAGTGGTGGCCTGCTGCAGGGTCAGGGGCAGAGTCTAGCAGTGTCTGCATGGGACATTTTGAAGGAGCCATCATCTTCATTACCTCCACCACAGCTTGGCCTCAGGTCAGACAACAGGGAGGGAACACAGCCCTGCCCATCAATAGAAAGTTGGATTAAAGATTTACTGAACATGAGGCGAAGGGGACAACAGAGGATGAGATGGTTAGATGGCATCACCGACTCGACGGACATGAGTTTGAGTAAGTTCCCGAAATTGGCAATGAACAGGGAAGCCTGGTGTGCTGCAGTGCATGGGTCACAAAGAGTCGGACATGACTGGGAGGCTGAACCGAACTGAACTGAAAAGACCAACCAACAGTGAACAAAGGTCAGCATAGAAACGAAGCACACAGATATAAACAGACTAGGTCAGCAGGGCAATCCGGTTGGCTGCACTGAAACCCTGACCTGGTCCTTATGGACAGGAATTAGAATGAGAATTAGTCATTCTTATTATAGTCCCAGAGAAATCCAATAGAGGAAAACATCACAAAGTTAAAATTTGGGATCTTTCCGACCCAGGAATCAGACTGGGGTCTCCTGCATTGCAGGCAGATTCTTTACCAGCTGAGCTACCAGGGAAGCCCATAAGCCATAGAGTCCTATGTAAATGTGAAGCAGTAATACCGAGTAGATTTGGGCACTTTAGAGGTTATTAGCTTTGGTTAAAATTTGGTAATAAGAAGCTGATAATAAAGGGCACAGATGAAGTTTCCAAGTTGACTCCACATTTCAATTATCATTTCTTTCCAAATGATATGGTCCCTCATCATTTGTGAGCACGTGTATGCTCAGTTCAGATATTGAAATTGCAGTTATCGGAACACAAAATGAAAGATCAAATATCACATAACGAAGCAAGAAGACAAGTTTCATGGGTAAACAAATGTGGCATATTCATAAAGTACCATCATACCCAGCATTATGAATGAACGCCACAAACTTTATATGAAGCAAAAGACACCGGATACCAAAGAGAACAGCCTACATGATTCTATCTGCATAAAGCTAACAATCAAACTAATCTATAGTGACAGAGATCACCAGATTTGTACAGAGGGTGGAACATTTAACTGGAGCTTGAGTAAAGAGACTCTCTGACGGAAAGAAAATGTTCTGTGTCTTTACTGGGAATCATTTACACAGGTACACATGTTGTAACCTTCATCTGATTCTATACTTACGTAACATTACCTCTCACACCTTTTTAACCTCATACAGTTTTAAAAGGTGAGCATTCCTCTCTTCTCTCTCCATTTCTCTTCCATTTTCTTCTCCTTCATCTGTGTCCCTCTCTCCTTCCTTCCCATCCCCTCCTCCTCCTCTGGTTTCTCTCCTTCTCTCCCTGGCCCCAACTCCTCCTCCCTTCTTCCCTCTTCCTTTTTTCCTTCTCACCTCCCCTTTCTCTCCCTCTTACCTCCCTCTCTCTCTTTACCACCCCAGCAAAACACACTAGCCTTTCTATTTAACTAGGTCTCTCTCCATCATCTATCCTAGTCCTGGAGGAAGCAAAGTCCTCTCTCTTTAATTTCTATGAGTGTTGACCTAAGTTTAAGCTGGATTAAGCCTAAACAATCCTCTGACACTCAGAGCAGAAACCCCTTGAAGTAGGTCTGACCCTGTGATCCTAAGAGCTTCTGCTCACCTTAGAGAAGGAATGGCACTGAAGGGATGGATGAGGCAGCAGACACTGGAGAGAGTTAGATCAAGGACAGCAGGAGTCTTTTCCAGTTCTGCTATACATTACCATGGAAGACTGAAAGATGTTTGCATGAGTCACCTAGTCAAATTCAATAATCATCTTAAAATGAATTATTTAACCTGGACTTTTTGGTATGCTACTATATTATCCCAGAGGGATTTATCTTGACAATCTCTTAAATTTTCCAGGAAAACCAGCTTCAGAATCTCCAGGACCCAGTAAGTTATCTACCAGGTTAACTCAACCACTGATTTAAATGATTGCACAGAATGGTTTACCAGCTGGAGAGTGAGTAGCGCTTTAATAGCCACAGTTAAGAAATATACCCCACCAAAGCTATTGAACTTTAAACCAAGATACAGTCCTAAAGTGAAATAAACTACCTCAATGATTCCTGAAGAATATATATACTATAGTTGGACTTATAGAAACACCATTGTTTACTCTTCTGTTCAAATCATCAAGAATCCTATCTACCTAATCCATCCATCCATCCATCCATTCCATGGTCAAACAAATGGTGAATCAGTTAACAGTGACTATCTCTTCTTAATCACAGGAAGCCTTCTTCGTCTTACACACCTCTGAATTTGTTTGTTGTTTTGTTTTTACAATTAGTATATTGTCTTTCTAATCACAAAAAGACTTAAGATACAATAAGTATTTCTAGTATGAAATGGAAAGGAATGAGTATTATAACAGTCCATACTCACTTTGTTGCCCATACTTTGTAAAAAATGTAAGCCTGGACAGACCTGCCATTTGGGGCAAAAAACGATCTGAGCCAGAAAGCTCTGACAGACAACAGTCTCTGCTCCTGTCATTTGATTTCCAAGAAAACATGTTGTGTGAGCACTGTGAAATATGAGGTTTTTCTATAGAAAAAAATCAATCCATGCCTACAGCCTTTTCTTAATTATCATTCTTGTTTTATAACGTGATAGATAACATGGGGCAACTGGGCTGCCAGGCATGTTCACTATTTCTGTGAAGAGCGACATACCCCTGAGTTGATCCTTCAAGCCTTCCTTTTCAACATAATATTGACATCAAATGCTTCAATTTTGAGGATAGCTCAATTAAGAAGGTACCTCCTTGAAGCTCGGTGGAAGTTTTAGTACCTGAGTTTAAAGGTTTAACATTCCATTGAATCAGGAAAACAGACTCCAATGTATTGAAGAGTGAGCTTAGCACTGCATTATACTAAGGTGTCTGTGCACATTGAACTTCAGAATGCAACATAAGCAAAAGCTGAAAACACTCATGAATAATTCAGATCACATCATGTATGCTGGACTAGAGAAAAAAAAAGTATTTTATCTCAAACATTAAAGATTATTTAGCATAAAAGGTCATTATGTGCACCCAGCACTGAACAAAAAGCATTTTAGAACACAGGCCCTGTGCTCAGACACCTGAAAGAACTTCTTTAATAATTTAAATTGACATGGCATGTGAATTAATGTCCCTTGCTCACTCCTTGTTCAAGAGGAGTAACACTGAGTCTCCAGTAAAACAACTGTACCAGACTTACCTGCATGTGTCAGATACACAAATGCTATAAAGCATGACCCCAAATCTCCACAGTGTTTGAAAAATGGTACAGATGAGCCGATTTGCAGGGTAGCAACAGAGACACAGATGTAGAGAGTAGACGTGTTGACACAGCAGGGAAATAGGTGGAGAAGGGGTCTGTGCTAAGTCACTTCAGTCACGTCCAACTCTTTGTGACCCCATGGACTGTAGCCCACCAGGTTCCTATGTTCCATGGGATTCTCTAGGCAAGAATACTGGAGTGGGTTGCCATGCCCTCCTCCAGAGGATCTTTCCAACCCAGGGATTGAACCTGCCTCTTTTATGACTCCTGCACGGATAGGTGGGTTCTTTACCACTGGCACCACCTGGGAAGGGGAGGTGGGACAAGTCAGGAGAATAGGATTGACGTATATACATCACCATGTGTAAAATAGATAGCTAGTGGGAACATGCTGCATAGCTCAGGGAGTTCAGCTCAGTGCTTGTGATGGCCTAGAGGTGTGGCGTGGAAGGAGGCAAGGAAGTCCAAGAGGGAAGGGATATGCATATACATATAGCTGATTCATGCTTCCCTTGGTGGCTCAGCTGGTAAAGAAGCCACCTGCAATGCAGGAGACTCCAGTTTGATTCCTGGATCAGAAAGATCCTCTGGAGATGGGATAGGCTACCCACTCGAGTATTCTTGGGCTTCCCTGGTGGCTCAGATGATAAAGAATCTGCCTGCAATGCAGGAGGCCTGGGTTCTATCCCTGGGTTGAGAAGATCCCCCGGAGGAGGGCATGGCAACCCACTCCAGTATGCTTGCCTGGAGAATCCCATGGACAGAGGAGCCTGGTGACTTACAGACCACGGGGTCACAGAGAGTCAGACACGACTGAGCACAGCAGATAACTGATACACCTCACCGTACAGCAGAGACTGACTCAACAGTGTAAAGCAATTATAATCCAATAAAAAAACCAAAAAACGGAGAACACAAGATGTTGTTAATCATGTAGTGCAGACCGCAAGAACTACTGGAGATGCAGAGTTTCCTGTGCCTCCAAGGGACCTGAGGGAACACTGATTTCTTGATCCTCACTTCTTTCTGCTTCAATAGGTCTTTCTGCCAGATCCGTTGTCCCAAAGTACAGCTCCAATCACATCACTCTTTCACTCAAAAACTTGAGTCTCTCCTGCATGACTCTCTGACATAAATCACAGCAGGATCCTCTATGACCCAGCTCCCAGAGTAATGGAAATAAAAGCAAAAATAAACAAATGGGACCTAATGAAACTTAAAAGATTTTGCACAACAAAGGAAACTATAAGCAAGGTGAAAAGACAGCCTTCAGAATGGGAAAAAATAATAGCAAATGAAGCAACAGACAAAGGATTAATCTCAAAAATATACAAGCAACTCCTGTAGCTCAATTCCAGAAAAATAAACAACCTAATCAAAAACTGGGCCAAAGAACTAAATAGACATTTCTCCAAAGAAGACAGACAGATGGCTAACAAACACATGAAAAGATACTCAACACCCTCATTGTCAGAAAAATGCAAATCCAAACCACAATGAGGCACCATTTCATGCCAGTCAGAATGGCTGCTATCCAAAGTCTACAAACAATAAATGCTGGAGAGGGTGTGGAGAAAAGGGAATCCTTTTACACTGTTGGTGGGAATGCAAACTAGTACAGCCACTATGCAGAACAGTGTGGAGATTCCTTAAAAAACTGGAAATAGAACTGCCACATGACCCAGCAATCCCACTACTGGGCATACACACTGAGGAAACCAGAATCGAAAGAGACACGTGTACCCCAATGTTCATCGCAGTACTTTTTATAATAGCCAGGACATGGAAGCAACCTAGATGTCCCTCAGCAGATGAGTGGATAAGAAAGCTGTGGTACATATACACAATGGAATATTACTCAGCCATTAAAATGAATACATTTGAATCAGTTCTAATGAGGTGGGTGAAACTGGAGCCTATTATACAGAGTGAAGCAAGCCAGAAAGAAAAGCATCAATACAGCATACTAAGGCATATATATGGAATTTAGAAAGATAGTAATGATAACCCTATAGGCGAGACAGCAAAAGAGACGCAGATGTATAGAACAGCCTTTTGGACTCTGTGGGAGAGGGCGAGGGTGGGATAATTTGGGAGAATGGCATCAAAACATGTATATTAGCATATGTGAAATGGATCTCCAGTCCAGGTTCAATGCATGGGACAGGGTACTTGGGGCTGGTGTACTGGGATGACCCTAAGGGATGGGATCGTGGTTCAGGATAGGGAACACATGTACACCCATGGCTGATTCATGGCAATGTATGGAAAAACCACTACAATATTGTAAAGTAATTAGCCTCCAATTAAAATGAATAAATTTATTAAAAAAAAAAAAAAGAAAATCTTTACACTGACATAACATTGGGCTCCCAGCCACCTTACCAGCACACTCCCATTGCTTGACTTACTCAGAAGCCTTCAGGGTCTAGGGAAGAAAGGAGAAAAGATATCTAGGCAAGATCCATCTATAAGCATTAAGATTATAACTGGAAAAAAATAATCTTATGCTGGTCAAACAAAATAAAACTGTGATCCACAGTCAACCTGCTGGGTCACACACCATACCCAAGGGAGATCACAGTAAGCTCTGCACCCGAATGCTGTTTGCTTGCCTTTCTCTTTGCTGTTTCTTGCTTTTCCCTCTTTTCCCTTGGGCTTCATGCTCATAAATCCCCATCTTCACCTATAAGGTCTGTCTTAAGTATGCTTCCTCTAAGAAGTCTCCCAAATCCCCTCAAACCAGATGCAATCCGTTCTTTAAAATTTCACAGCTATAGCATTTGTACAACTTGTTCTCTTAGCAATAAAATCTGCACACTTAAATTATGTTCTTTACTAAGTAGAAAGAAAGTTCCTTGAGATTAGGAATTGTTTTACTCATCCCTAGGTACATCATGTTAGGTGCTCAACACATTTTTTAAGCCATTTTTATTATTCTTTTCAAGTATATACCACTTTCTTGAAAAGTAAGTGTAAAGATCAGCTGGGTCTGTGCAGCCACCATGGCTGCAGAGAGGAATGTCAGGCAGTTTTGTTTCGGTCACTAGGAGGGCTGCAGTTACACATAGAATATTATTAGGCCAGTTTTTTAAAACTGAGAGTAAACAAAACAGGAAACTGTATGATCTTCATCAAGACTCCATTGGCATGTCTGAGCCCCTACTCCCAAAAGAGCCACTCATTGATAACTGGCAACTGAATTAAATTGCAACATGAGGGAAAATTTTTTAAATTAATACTCATGTTAGTATTGTCACTAACTATGTAAAGGAGGAAGTCATGTGCATATGAAATGATCTTTTAAATTAGTTACATGGCAACTAAGGAAATGCTAAAACTGTGTATATGGAAGTGTTGAGTGCGTGGTTGAGGAAGTGGTACATGTTTCAGAAGAAAGTGAGACCATCAAGGCCTGGGCTGGACAGGAAAGGCTTTGGGAGGTGGGATGGGGTGGAACTGGAAGTAGGTGTTAAAGGCCACCTAGGGTTTAGATATGGCTGCGGTGGTTGAGTTGCTAAGTCGTGAACGACCCTCACAACCCCATGGACTGCAGCCCGCCAGGCTCCTCTGTCCATGGAGTTCTCCAGGCAAGAATACTGGAGTGGGTTGCCATTTCCTTCTCCAGGGGGATCTTCTCCACCCAGGGATAGAACCTGCGTCTCCTGCATTGTAGGGGGATTCTTTACTGACTGAGACACCAGGGAAGCCCAGAGTTTGGATACAGAGAGTAACAAAAGCGTTTGAGGAAAGTTATGCTGTGTGACCTTGACAAATTTGCCTGCCCTCTAAGGGAAGGTTCTCCTCTGCATGATGGAAATATCTAATTAGATACTCTCTCAAGTCCAATTTCAACAACAGGAGTAAAGGCTTAGTTCATGGAACTATGTGTTTGTATCAATATGTCACACAGATTAAAGTCAGAAAGTCCTGTTTCCCAGTCCTGCTACTGCTGCTTCCCATATGCGTGACCCAAGAACTAAAACTGACTTAAGCCTCAATTGCTTTCATCTATAAAATGACTATAATACTAATAATGCATCCTCTATTGGATTGTCAGAGAAGTGAATGAAATTAAAGTGTTTGGTACAGTACCTAGGATCATTATATTTAGCTATTTTTATTAGGAGAAATACACCTATCTGAGAATTTATTTAAAAAATAGACTTTTCCTGTTTTCCCACAATTGGAACTAGAACTTAAAGTTAAGAACTAACAGTTGATAAGGATATTCTGAAAACTCTTGGAAGAGCTGATACGTCTTTAAAGCTTTTTGGAAGTATGTAATAACTAAGTCATCTCATCTACCTTACAGCTGGCACCTCATAATAACTGTCCCATCAACCTACACAAGCAGTGGAATGTGCAACGTGGGGGAAGGACACCCGAGAATGTGTCAGACATGTGAGTTATGGGCCAGGGCAAGAGTTTCATACTGTTTTTCCCCTCAGTTCCCCAAGATGGGGATACAGGGAAGCACAATTCTCCCTACAGCCCAGTGAGATTCCGCTTCATGAGATTCAGTCAGCCAGAAGGGTGAATGCTGTTCACTGCATGACTACACTTTGAGTCAAGTGTAGCCATTCTGCAGGCATCACAGGACGGCACTCCAGCCCCAAAGGCTACAGGGATGCTGCTTCATCAGAGACTGAGACAGGGTGGGCAAAGCAAGACCCAGAAAGGACTTCCCAAGAAGCCCCCCTCCACAGGGAAGCCCCGACACTCACAGCTCCCTCTCCCCAGAGCTAACACTAAGTGGCCTGAAACAAGGGATAGTGTTGATGGTGAGTTGGTAATATAGTAACAGGAATGACCCAGAGGGAAGGTCACACACAGGAAAAGGGGGACTCATCCTTGACCCCCTCCCTGGTCCTTAACACCAGAGGATTCCAAGTCAGGGGAGAAAGGGAAAGAGGACAGCAGGAACAGGCGGTGTCCCACCCTCCTCAAGATCCTGCAGGACAGAAATGGAGCCTGTGTTATGTGGAAGGGAGGAGATAAGACGAGAGTTTAAATTTGCACTAGATGGGACTTTTTGAGAACTAGAGGGGACAAGAAGTCATGGAACCTAATGGAACTGCCATTTACAGAGCTTTAGCTTGCTGAGGAAAGTGACCAAAGAACAAATTACGATTTCACATGTGTGCTCTCAATAAGGTCAGTTACAGGTATAGTCAGCCTAGAGGAATAATGAGAAAGACATCAGAAAGGTAAACTGCAACAAGATTGTGAGAATTTTGACTTATTTGCATTTGAAATTTATCTTGAAGGTAACAGGGAACATTCAGTGTTTGGGACCAGGTCTATACAGCCCTTTATGAGGTCTGAATGAGCTGGGGTGTGTAGTGTCGCTTAGAAGATGCTCCACCTAGAGATGTGGAGACTGGAAAGGAAGTTGTTATAATAATCCTGATGACTCTTGAGTCTCTGGAACCTGCACCAGTGATGCCTGTAAAAATGGACTATAAGAGACAGACAGTAATGGTGTTTTACATACAGAACTTAAAAGATCTTAGCAACCATCTAAATCTAAGGGGTAAGAACAAAGGATAACTAGCCTGATTTGAAGTTCTTGAACCTAGATCATGGTTACCATTGGCCATTACTCCCTCACACCAAACTTTATTGAAAAGAAAGAATAAGCTATGAATGGTGGTCACTTTAAGACAAAATATTGGGTTGGCCAAAAAGTTCAAGTTTTCCATAAGATGTTACAGAAAAACCCAAACAAACTTTTTGACCAACTCAATATGAAGCACTCAGTGTGGCCTAGAGTCATTTCCCCTTCCAACTCATCAAAAGCTTCACTCCTTATCCCACCACTTCCTCCCAAAAATGTTGTTCCTATCACCACTAGTCTTCCCCTCCTCTGAGAAGGGAGTTGGTGCATCGTAGCTGGTCCTACTGAATGTTGAGTTAGATGCCTGGCTCTCTGAGAGATCTGGCTGTGAGTCTAGAAGCATAAACAATAATCCAGATTTCCTGACTCAGATCAGAGGACACTGGAGCACATTCCAATAGTTGCTCTGTGGGTTCATCCTGAAAGTGGGATATTTGCGTCTCATCCACCCCACACACCCACTGCATGAACACTCCCAATATCACCAGCTGCAGAAACCAGCAGCAGAGAAATTTGTTTCCTTCATACTTTTTTGGTGGGAGGCTGGGGGGAGGGGAGGGGAGGCAAATTGAAGAGTTAAAGTAGAAGCACTCATAACCCTAACAATCACTGTCCTAACCTGAATGCCTTCCACTGGTAACAGGCTTGATGTATCATCTTGTTTCAATCAAGACGCTGGGTGAGCATGAAGAAGCCACAAGTCATCAATATTTCCAGTTTCTGAAGTTCAAAACTTCAGACCTGAACCAAAGCCATAGGCTCAGCCCTAGAGAATCTCATCAACTGCTGCCCCTCCCAATTTCATCCACAGATTTAGCCATTCAAAACATATGTATTAAAGACCTCCTCTGTGCTCTTAACTGGAATACAGTCATAAATAACATAGACCAAGGGGCTCATAGCCTTTTCAGGGATACATAAAAGACATAAAAGAAGACCGTTACGCTGAATGTAAATGAGCAGAGGTTGCTATGGAATTGATCAGTCAGCACAGACTTGGAGAGTCAGGGCATGCATCCCAAAATTCAGACATAAGCTGAAGCTGAAGAAGTCAACTAGGGGATATCAAGAAGTAAGATTCCCAGCAAGAAAAAAAGCTCCAAAGCAATAATAAACATGGCTGAGCGCAGATTCAGCATGGAAGGTCAATTAAGTATCACTGGAACCTAGAGAATGGAGGGAAGGGAGGGGTTGGCAGCAGTAGTGGGGCAAAAAACAAATAATACAAATGAATGTGTGTGCGTAACAGAAACAGACTGACAAAGAAAAACTGGTGGTTAACCGTGAGGATAGAAAATACGGGAGGGGCAAGTTAGGGGTAAGAGATACAAACTACTACGTGTAAAACAGACAAGAAACAAGGATATATTGTACAGCACAGAGAACTTTAGCCATTATCTTAGAATCACTTTTAAAGGAGTAAATTCTGTAAAAATATTGAATCACTATGCTGTATGCCTGAAACAAAAATAATACTGTAACTAAACTATACCTCAATTGAAAAATAAGAAAATAACTGATTGTAAAATTATATTTTGTGTGTGTGTGTTAGTCACTCAGTCATGTCTGACTTTTTGAAACCCCATGAACTGTAGCCCACCAGGCTCCCCATCCATGGAATTCTCCAGGCAAGAATACTGGAGTAGGTTGCCATTCCCTTCTCTAGGGGATCTTCCCAAACCCAGGGATCAAACCCAAGTCTCCTGCAATGCAGGCAGATTCTTTCCTATCTGAGCCATCTGGGAAGCTATATTTACTTTACCAGGGAAGTTATATTTTACAACTGCACAAAGGAAAAAGAAAAGATATTCCAGGACCCATACCACAAATGAAGATTTTTGTAAAATAATTTGACAAGGAATTCAAAGGCAACACGCAACAGCCAAGTTTATTTGGGGTCAGGTAACTTTATAGGCTAAATGAGAACGAATCAGAATTAGAGGAGAATATGACTGGCAGCTGGGGAAAAAAATAGGGAGAATAAGGATGGCTGGTGGTAGTAGGAATGAAGAGAAAGGAAAGGAACAGATTATGAAATTATTGTCAAGCATGATTCTCAGGCCCTGGTCTTAATTATAGGTGAGAAATGAAAGAAGGGGTGGAGCTACGGCATGCTAGTTCAGAGCAGAGGCTTTAGTTCTCTCATCCATTAGCTATGTGACCTTGGCCAAACTTCTTAATCCTCTGCCCCTTAGTTTACTCATTTGTAAAACAGAAGTAAGGATAAGACCCACCTTCTAGAGTGATTGTGCAAATTAAGTAAAAGTGTTCAACTATTTCCAGGCACCTATCAGAGGCTTGTATTAATTCAACATATGCTCCCTCACTATAACAGAATCCCCAAATTACAGTGTCTTAAAAAAGGCGGGGTATATTTTCTTTTAAATATCCAGATACAAACATTCCAATAAAGCAAACTAGATGGCCAAGGACTCTCTAAACTTGTCGCTTTACCATCAGTGAGATGATATATTTATCCACATGACTCAGGCCATCTCCATTAAAGCTACTGGGGAAAAGAAGAGAGGTGAAAAGTATGTAGAGCTAAAACTCAGGAGTTGTCATTGCAGAAAAGGAGAGGATGCATATCAGGAGATAACAGCTAGCAACATTTGATGTATGTTAGTATTATATAAAGAGAGCAATTAGCTGCTTGAGTGACAGAAGAAAAGCAGGAAAAAGATATATTTGGTGGGTGAGACTTGGTAAACTTAAAATATAAAATATTTCCATTGTTTTACTGAGGGAGAAGAATTTAGATGAAACTATATTATGAAATTAAAAGACATTTGCTCCTTCGAAGGAAAACTATGAAAAATCTATACAGCTTATTAGAAAGCAAAGACAACATTTTGCAGAAAAAGATCCATATAGTCAGAGCTATGGTTTTTCTAGGAGTCATATACGGATGTCAGCATTGGACCATAAAGAAGGCTGAGCACTGAAGAAATGTGCATTAGAACTGTGGTATTGGAAAAGACTCTTGAGAGTGCCTTGGATATTAAACCAAAGATATTAAACAGTTGATCCTAAAGGAAATCAGCCCTGAATACTCATTTGAAAGACTGATGCTGAAGCTGAAGCTCCAATACTTTGGCCATCTGATGTGAAGAGCTGACTCAATGAAAAAGACCCTGATGTTAGGAAAGATTGAAGTCAAAAGGAGAACGTGGCAGCGAAGACGAGATGGTTAGACAGCATCACCGACTCAATGGACATGAATTTGAGTAAACTCTGGGAAATAGTGAAGGACAGGGAAGGCTGGTGTGCCACAGTCCAGTCCATGCAAAATGTTAGACAACTCAGTGACTAAACAAAAATAACAAAAAAGAACCCAAAGGATTTGTTCTCCACATAATAGGGATATTGAGAGAATTAAAGTATCTGGAACAAAGCTACAATAACCCCCAAACATTACTCATGAGCTGTTTTCAAGGAGAGGGGAAAGTGAAAGTGAAAGTCGCTCCATTGTGTCTGACTCTCTGCGATCCCATGAACTGTAGCCCACCGGGCTCCTCTGTTCACGGAATTCTCCAGGCAAGAATAATGGAGTGGGTTTGCATTCCCTTCTCCAGGATATATTCCCAACCCAGGGACTGAACCCAGGTCTCCTGCATTGCAGGTGGATTCTTTACTGTCTGAACCACCAGGAAGTCCTGCAAGAGAGGAGACATGTATTCTAATATTGAGAGAACCTGAGAAGCTCACAATGGAGTTTCAGTGGAAAATGCTTGCTCCTTGGAAGAAAAGTTATGACAAACCTAGACAGCATTTTTTTTTTTTTTTTTCTTTTCTAGAAGACAGGCGCGGCAGGAGGATGGGAAGCATATTAAAAACCAGAGACATTACTTTGCCAACAAAGGTCCGTCTAGCCAAAGCTATGGTCGTTCCAGTGGTCACGTATGGATGTGAGAGTTGGACTATGAAGAAAGCTGAGTGCTGAAGAATTGATGCTTTTGAACTGTGGTGTTGGAGCAGACTGTTGAGAGTCCCTTGGAGCACACAGAGATCAAACCAGACAATCCTAAAGGAAATCAACCCTGAATATTCATTGGAAGGACTGATGCTGAAGCTGAAGTTACAATACATTGGCCACCTGATGTGAAGAGCTGACTCATCAGAAAAGACCCTGATGCTGGGCAAGATTGAAGGCAGGAGGAGAAGGGGATGACAGAGGATGAGATGGTTGGATGGCATCACTGACTCAATGGACATGAGTGAACAGGCTCCAGGAGTTGGTGATGGACAGGGAAGCCCGGCATGCTGTCTGTAGTCCATGGGGTCGCAAAGAGTCAGACATGGGTGAGTAACTGAACAACAACAAATGTGTGAAATTGTGGAGGGAAATAGTAATGATTTTCTTCTACTCCTAGGATGCCATCTAAAGAAAAAAGTCATGAGTGTTCATGCCAGTGTAGGAAAACTTGCTTTTAGGTAGTTCATTAGATATGTTGCTATCTCATCTGAGAGTCACAGGCCCTTGAAGCAAGTAGCAAAGGTTTGCTGCCCCCGTGTGGCAGTGCTTTGTAACTGCAGGGGTCGCTGGTCTTAGTTCACTTCAGTTGCTCAGTCGTGTCAGACTGTGACCCCACGGACTGTGGCACGCCAGGCTTCCCCGTCCTTCAGGCTTCGCTGGTTTTACACTGCCCTAAACTTTGTATCTTCAAACCCCAGACCCTGATCCAAGATCTCTGCCCATCTCTCATGCAAAATGGTGAACCATCAGTTTAGCTTTCTGACCTTACGGTTATTTGTTTTTAAATCTGACCCTCAGTGAAGTCTCTATAGAAAACCTCAAAAAAGATTTCCCACTCCTCTGAGTAATGGAATGGAGTCTCTAGCTCAGAATTTAGCTAATTTTCATCTCTCCACACCACATGGGTCACTTTTAGCTCTTTATGGTTTGGCCAAAAGCAGTCAACAATGCTAACTTCCTATAGTTTAAACAGTAGGAGATGTATGGCTTTTGGGGGACCGGGCACTTTCCCAAGCAAGAATACTTTGCATATCAAGCACAGATAAAAGCCCTGGTGGAGCAGGGTATGCGGGCTATTCCGACCCCTGCAGCAGGGTTAACACAAGCCCAGCATTCAGCCTTCAGATCTAAGAAAGATAAGCCAGCAGCTGATTTTCAGATGGATTCTTCTACCTACTTTCTTTCCTTTTTTAAAAAATAACAAGCCCTCTTGTTATTAAAGAACCATAGGCTACCAGTTCGAGTGGATCCTGGCTTCAGTTTTCTGTTGATCAGTTCAAGCATATGATATAATTGCTCTTCCAATGGATCCTGAGGTGGGAGTGCATTGAAATGTCCTCCACCCGACCCTGCCTGCCTGCAAATACAGCCAAGTGGTCAGTGGAAATCTCTGGGTATCAGAGAGCAGCAACTCGGTCACTTTCTATTCCTAGACAGATTAATGTGATAAAGATGTGTAATTTAACCTTCAACAAGGAGGGAAAGAGTACACTTTCACAAAATAACGTAAGGGCTATTATTTTACAGAAAATAGGATACACATCATGTTAATGGGCAGAAAGGAAATCAGTCTTCACAGTGCCAAGGTGTGTTTTTTTCTTAAGATATTTCAGGGAAAAAACAGCCATCATCCACAGGACCAGAGTGCTCCCCCACACCACCCCCACTCAATTACTCAAATTCATCTGAGAGTTTTTTCCAGAAGATAAGTCCACTCACTTTCAGCAGATGTCTTGATGCTTTGAAATTATAAAGAATTAGTTGTAAAGTCCTTTTCACTAATCCATAGAGAAGGGGGGGCACAAAGAAAGAGAGGGCAGGATATGGTCACCGCTGAAGGTGTAAGAAGGGCATAGGTAATGGGAGCAATTTCATCAAAATCAAACATCATCCATGTTGGACCTAATATGTAAAAATTGTATTTTATGGCAGCTTTAGCTTTCATTCCTATTAGTATGAGAGACAAGCACATTTTCTCATGTTTACTGTTCATTGTTAATTTGCATTTCCTCTTCTGTAACTCCAGTCTGAAGACAAATAATAGTAATGAGAGTGGACATCTTTCTCTGTTTCCTAAATTTACTGGAAATTCCTCCAGCATTTCCCCATGAGGATAGTTTCTACTGTTAACTGCTATAAAAGAAAGTGAAAGTCACTCAGTAGTGGCCACTGTATAGTCCATGGAATTCTCCAGGCCAGAATACTGGAGTGAGAACACTTTCCCTTCTCCAGGGATCTTCCCAACCCAAGAATCGAGCCCAGGTCTCCCACATTGCAGGCAGATTCTCCAGCTGAGCCACAAGGAAAACTCAAGAATACTGGAGTGGGTAGCCTATCCCTTCTCCAGTGGATCTTCCCGACCTGGGAACTGAACCAGAGTCTCCTACATTGCAGGCAGATTCTTTATCAACTGAGCTAACAGGGAATTCTGATAGCTATAAAAACAAACACCTTTCAAAGTAAGCATATTTCCTTTAATTTCAAAGTTACTAAAGATATTGCCCAGAAACCGATGTTGAACTTCATCAAATGCCTTCTAGCATCTATCATATACTTTCTCTCCTTAATGACTAATGCAGTGAATTACCAGTGGATTTCTTAATGCTAAACCACCTCTGCATTTATGAAATATGGTATAGCATTATTTTAATATTCCTCTAGATTAGATGCTTATTTTTAATATTTTTGCTTCTATGTTCATTTATGAAATAAGTTTGCAAATTTCTTTTTTTGTGGAACTACTAGCATACCACTTTCATAGCATGAATTGCTAATTTGTATATCTTTATCTATGCTTTATAATAGCTTAAAAATCTCAGTTTCTTATGCTTTGAAGTTTGTATTGGATTTACTTAGCAAACATTTTAATCTTGTGCCTACAAATCAGAGTGGAGGTGGGGGAGAGAGCCCTTTGACTATCTTTCTTTATAGTTTCTACCTATTCTTGACTCCAAATTGCTATTTTTTCAGGAAGTTTATTTATATCTTTTATATTTTCAAATTCATTGGTACAAATGTAGAGCTAGTATTCATTTTAAATGGTGAAATTATCTCAGTAAATGCCTCATTACTGAGGTTGTATATTTGTATTATCTTAGACTTTTCAAATAAAAAGCTCTGATAATATTTTTTATTTCCATTTCATTAATTTCTGCTCTTACCTTCATTAGTTTCTTTATTCTTACTTCTTTAGTATTTCAATTTATCTGCCCTCTCAGAATGTACAGCTTGTATATTTTGATTTTTCTTTCAAAAAATAATATAAAGTTTTAAAATGTTTTGTCTTTACTATCATTTATTAATAAATATTACTCTACTATTATAACTGTAATATCCTAATTTCAGAATAACTAAAAATGACAACTGAAAAGTGTGTTTTTTTTTAATTACCCTTGTCTACCACATAGTTTTTAACTTGCCATTTTAACCTGAGCTTTAAGAAGAGTTTATTAAAAAAAAATAGTTTCCTTGTGATTATTTTACTGTTCACTTGCGCTTTGCTGTTTCATTTTTACCATCTTTCAGTCATTGATTTTTGCCCTATTGCTTAGTAGGTTCAGGATTTACACTTTGGGGAATTTACTCACATTTTCCCTTTGCCCTAATATGTAAACAGCTTTCTTGTGTGAATGTTTCATAGTCAACTTACTTTTAAGTGGATCCAATTTTTAGCAAATTTCTATATTTACAATTCAAAAGAAAACAGACAGGTAAATAGAAACATAACATTAGATATATATTTTTAAAGCTATATCAAGAAAAACACAAAGTAAGATTCAAAATAGATTTTAATGGATCATTAAATTACAGAGTTCAGTGTTTCTCAAAACCTGAGACTTTATCATTCCCTGACTTTCCTCTAGAAGGAGGAAAGACACCAGGGACCTGTGCACAGAGAAACAGTGGGAGGTGGCCATCTGCAAGACAAGGAGAGAGAATGAAGGAGAATCACACCTGCTGAAGCCCTGATCTTGGGCTTCCAGTCTGAAGAACTGGGAGAAAATAGTTTCTGTTGTTTATGTCTGTGATATTTTATTGTGGCAACCCTAGCAAACTATTAACATTAATAGCACAATCACCCATAGCCCACAGTTCCCACCACACCTTCACAACTGAGGCCAAGTGTATTTGTTACCCATCAGTCACACCTCCTCCACCTTTCCCGAGGTAAAGACATCTTTCTCAAATATCTTTTTTAAATGTGGAAAAACAAAAAGTCCAAGTCTGATCACTTTGCTTGTTTTGTAACTTGTCTGTTCCTAGTAGACATGAATTCATTTCTTTCATTTACTTAACGTTTTCTCTCTGCTTGAATTTTACCACACTCACATCTGAACAATTAGTTAGCTGGTCCAAGGTTACGAAATCAGGTCTCCTGATTCTTGGGTCAATGACTTTTCCTACTCTTTACACTTCTCATTTCACAGGTTCAAAGATTTGCCTGGAGAATTTACTTTTCCCTCCATCTCTACAAATAGAATTACATGATAGTTAAATAACTGCCCTTCAGCTTTTGTGAAAATGGCCATTTCTGAAGTTCATCCTAGGGGCTGATACCTTTTCATCTGGAAGGAATTAGGATTGCTTCATGGTAAATAATATAATCTAGGAGGAAAGTATTCTTCATGAATATCTATACCTAAAATTCTGCAGGTCAAACCCTCTTTTGGTGAAAAAGAGAATTTCCTAGCTCTGAAATATTTAAAGATGTAGTCAAGGCAGAGAGAATACTGAAAGTTTAAAATTGAAATTGAGTTGCTGAAGGAACTGCTTGAAGTCTGTATTACCTTTAATATTTCTTTGAGTGAAAACCATTATATAATTATGCAGTAAGTTTTTGCACTATATATCAGTGAAACTCATATTAAGAGCTTTCCTTTGAAAGGACTAAAATGAGGATGGGACTGAGAAAAAGTGAACAGGGGAGAAAGTATTTGTTAATTTTTCTTCTTTAAAATAGCTTTTATTTTTTCCCTTCTTCTAGGTTCATTAAAGATAGCATAAAAAAGTAAAAAGGAAGAAAAGACCCATCTATCATCTCAGCATCCCCAGTAATAATATTGCTAATTCAATCTACATATTTCCAATCAGATTTATATAGATACACAATTTTCAATTTAAATTCTGTTTGAATTTGTTTTTAGGTTGGATTTCCCTACAAGAAGACCTTCAGATAAGGATTTGAGTGGTAGTGGTTCATTTGAATGATGTCAGGAAACCCACATAGGAGCGTAGAAGAGTGAGACAGAAAAGGAAAAGCAGCCAGTTCAGAGGATGTTACCAGGAAGTGACCACTGTGGGCAACAGGAGCTGATTCCAGGAAGGAACTCGGACTCCCACGGTCAGTATATATAGGACAAGGGCCTCAAAGTTATCTCAGCAGAGGGGTGTGACCTGAGCTATTTATACATGAACTCCGTCAATGCTTGCCAGGGCTCACCCAGGGGCATCATTCTTCAGCATCTCTGGCCTGATAAGCACATGGAAGAAGAAAACTCAAGCAGAGAGAAGCAGATGCTGGCAACTGGAAGTATATCAAGCATACACCAAAAATAGTGAGGGTAAAGTTATACAGCTGTGGTACTCATAGCATCTACCATAATTGGAATATTATTTGGTAACTGCCTCATTGATTTATTTTACGTTGAATCTTTTTCAGGGTATTAAATTATCTAAGTATGCTATCGTCACTCCTTTTGGCTGCATTCTAATCTACTGAATGACTACATCAATCTTGGGTTTTTTTGGGGGTTTATACATTTTTTTCATTATAATATACAAACTGTGATACACATTCTTATATTGAAATATTTTGTACAATTAAAGTGAAAGTCACTCAGTTATGTCCAAAACCTTATGAGAGTTCATGGAATTTTCCTGGCCAGAATACTGGAGTGTGGAGCCTTTCCCTTCTCCAGGGGAATCATCCCAACCCAGGGATTGAACCCAGGTCTCCCACTTTGCAGGTGGATTCTTTACCAACTGAGCCACAAGAGAAGCCCAAAGAAGTATCATTATTAAAAATAGCCAGAATTTGAACTACTGAATCAAAGGATATGCAAAGTTTTATGGCTTTTGATTTGCATTGCAAAGCGGCTCTTTCAAAAGACTGCACTGATTACACAATTAGCAATGTGTATTATTTTTATTGTTTCCTGCTGAATTTTGGTCAGAGGAACAGGGCTGCCCTAAAGAGCCATGGGGGTGATGTTGCCACTTCACTGGGCTTGATGGGCAGAGCATCAAACCACAGAGAATTATTCTTGAGATTTATAGTCTAAAGGAATTCGCCTTGCTAGATTTGGGACTTGGTTGGGACCTGTCACCTCATTCTTTCTTCCAATTTTTTCATTTTTGGATGAGAATATTTATCCTATTCCTGTCCTCATTGTATTTTTGATGCACATAACTTGTCTGGCTTCACAGGTTCATAGTTGGAGAAGAATTTTGCCTCAGGATGAACTGTATATTGATTCTCATCCCTACCTGATTTAGATGATATTCAGATGAAACTCTGAACCTGAATTTTGAGTAGATTGCTAGAACAAGTTAAAAGTTTGGGGGATGTTGGGATGAAATGGAAGTATCTTAAATGAGGGGAGAACATGAACGTGGGTGGTGAGCACGTGTCGATGCAGTAAAATGAACTGTGTCTCCCCCAAACTCATACGCTGAAGCCTTAAGCCCTGATGTAACTGGAGATGGGGCTTTGAGAGGTAATTAGATACAGATGGGGTGCTGAGGGTGGCCCTTCACAATGGGATTATTGCCCTTAACAGAAGAAACACCAGAGACCTAGCTCAAGCTCTCTATCTGCCAGGTAAAGACACAGCAAGAAGGCAGCCATCTGTAATCCATAAAGAGAGCCCTCACCAGAACACGACCGTGCTGATACCCTGACCTTGGAATTCCCAGCCTTCAAAACTGTGAGAAACAAATTTCTGTCCTGTAACCCACTCTTTCAGGCTTCCCAGGTCTCTAGTGGTAAAGAATCTCTCCGCCAATACAGGAGACGCAAAAGACACAGGTTTGATCCCTGGTCTGGGCTGATCCCCTGGAGTAGAAAGTGGCAACCCACTCCAGTATTCTTGTCTGGAAAATTTCATGGACAGAGGAGCCTGGCAGGCTACAGTCCATGGGGCCACAACGAGTCAGACATGACTGAGCATAAGCCACACAGTCTACAGTATTTTGTTACAGCAGTCTGAGGAGACTAATACTGGGTTTATTTCCAAGTTTGAGGCGATGCCATGGACCTGCTGGTGCAGATCTACCAGGTGAGAATGAAGCTAGAGGCACATGGTAGGTGAACTGGCAGGAATGTGAAGACTTGGTGTTGGTGAACCTGAACAAATGCAAAGCAGAAGAACACAGGGCTAGGTAGATGCATCTCTCCCTTTTAACTCTCTTCCATAGACTACACTGAAATGTGACTCCTCTTTATGATCCTCCGAACAGTGCTGAATACCAAGTAAACATGCCCATTGAGCAACCTGCTGGATCTGTTTCCAGCTCACTGTGTTTCATGTCTTTCTTTGCCTCTCTTCTCTTTTTCCCTCTGTCTCACCACATGTGTATTTGCATCTCATTAGGCGGCATCATTTTGTTACCTGGGGCTCTGTTTTCTAGAGAACCCATAATAAAAACACAATTTTGATAAAGATATTATATTTTGATTATAATAGAAAACAAGTCCAATGAACTTACAGAAAATAAAAATATATGCAATATGTGATATATGCAAAAGTACTGAATTGGGTAATTTTATATTTGAGATGCCTATTGGACACCATTGTCTTTTAGACTACAAACATAAAGTTTCCAATTATATCCTTGTATAAAAGCATGGTCTGAATAATAAAATATACTTAATTGGATTCATGACTTTCAGACAACTATACCAATAATATGAATTAATGAAAAAGTATAAACTTGGTGGGAGGGCTCAAATATACAGTACTTGAACAAATTCATTTTAATGTTTAACACATTTATTTTAAAAGCTAAGTTGAATGTATATGTAATAGAAAATAGAAATATATATCATAAAAAATAAAATTTAAAATGATCATTTAAGGAACTCTTCTACACTGTTGGTGGGAATGTAAATTGGTACAGCCACTATGGAGAATGATCTAGACTTCTCTGGCGTCTCAGACAGTAAAATGTCTGGCTACAATGCAGGAGACCCGGGTTCGATCCCTGGGTTGGGAAGATCCTCTTTGAGAAGGAAATGGCAACCTACTCCAGTACTCTTGCTTGAAAAATCCCATGGACAGAGGAGCATGGTAGGCTACAGTCCATGGAGTCGCAAAGAATCGGACACAACTGAGTGACTTCGCTTTCATTTTTGTTTCACTATGGAGAACAATATGGAGGTTCCTTAAAAAACTAAAAACAGAGCTACAAAATGACCCTGCAATCCAACTCCCAGCCGTATATCTAGAGAAAAACATGGCACGAAAGTATACATGCACCCCAAAATGACCCTGCAATCCAACTCCCAGCCGTATATCTAGAGATAAACACGGTGCGAAAGGATACATGCAACCCAATGTTCACCGCAGAACTGTTTACAATAGTCAAGACATGGAAGCAATCTAAATGTTCACTGACAGAGGAATGGATAAAGATGATGTGGTACATATGTACAATGGAATATTACTCAGCCATTAAAATGAAAATAATGCCATTTGCAGCAACATGAATGGACGCAGAGAGTGTCATACTGAGTGAAGTAAGACAGAGAAGGAGAAGTATCTTATGACATCCTTTATATGCTGAATCTTAAAAGAAATGACACAAATGAACTTATTTACAAAATAGAAACAGACTCACAGACTTAGAGAAGGAACTTATGGTTATGTGGGGGGTGGGGGAGGTGAGAAGAAGGGATAGTTAGGAAGTTTGACATTGTTATGTACACACTGCTGTATTTAAAAGGGATAACCAGCAAGGACCTACTGTATAGCACATGGAACTCTGCTCAATGTTATGCTGCACCTGGGTGGGAGGGGAGTTTGTGGGAGAATGGATACATAAATGTGTATGGCTGAGTTACTCTGCTGTGCCCCTGAAACTATCACACTGTTAATCAGATACTCCAATATTAAATAAATAGTTTTTTAAAAAGAGTTCTATATTGATAACAATTTTCTGCCTATTCAAAGTGGAAAAAGCCAATAAGCTATTCTTATTTTTCCTACACAAAAGTGCTCAGTAGATCTCTTCTCAATATAACTATGGTCAATTCAGTCAATTTCTACACAGAGAATGTATTTAAAGTTTTTATTATGATCATTACCATTGTCATTACTATTTTACTTTTTCTCAACAATAGACAGTAATTTTCTTCCTCAATTTACCCCTTTTTTACCAAACAAATTTAAAAAATCAAATGTAAAAAAAGTGATCTCATTCCATAATGTGATACATCTCCATCTTACTGTGAATGTAAAATGTATTTTCAAGGTCAATTTTAACAAAGATTAATCTAAAACCTCAAATTTTGTTTCAGAAATTCAAAGGTACAAGAACTGGTTAGAGATAATAGCAGCAAAGATTAAATCTGAAGATTAAATCCATTAAGTCTTTAATCGTCAAAAAATTCATGTGAACACCTTAAAGAATCTAATCCAATCTCAATTCTGTTAACAGGACTACTCTGTCCAGATGACCCAAAGGAAATAGTCCATCATTCTCTGTTTTGTAAGCCTGTTTTTTCAGGACTATGTATCCAGCTTTGGGAGTCAATGAGAATTGGGACACTGTCAAAATAGTCAACATATATGAGAAAATTAAGTCTGAGAGATTAAAGATTTGAAAAAAAAAATCATATGAAATGTAAACGGTTGAAGGGATTAGGGATATTTAACATAAAGGAGCAAAGACTCCTGGAGAGTTTAATAGCTATAATCAAATTACTCAAGGGCTATTATTAAGAAAAGATACAGACTTACAGATTTTAGGCCATTGTAAGAAAGAAATTTCCAATGATGATGTCCATTCTTATGCAGTCATGACCTCTCTATGATTAGAACTATCCAGATAGAGGTTGGGAGACCATTTAATTCAGCTGTTATCACTGTGCATTGTGAGTAGAATAGTGGAACAATGTCCTCTAAGGTTCTCTTTAACTCCAAGTGACCTGCTGGAGGATCCTCAAAATATCCTCCTGTAATTTTGAAACTTCGTGAGGTTCACCTCAGTAAATTATTTTTTAGATAATGAAAAAAGTCCTGAACATCTTCAAAACCCAAGACAACTAGTGAAGCATTTCATAGAACTGAACAAAATATATTCTTTTTTAAAAAATGTGAAGGGCAACAAGGAAGCATTAATATTTGCGAAGAGAATATGCACAGTGCTGCATAACTAGCAGAACTGAAATTTGTCCCAGGTGGGGAAAATCATGTCTGAATTTTTAATTAGTTGGAAACATCATAGTTAGGGTGAGGATTTCAAGGGGCAATGGGACAGCATAGGTATTCCTCACCCGAAACAACAGAGAATGACAAAGCCAAGGGCATGTGCATAACCCAAAACCTTTGTATCAATATAAAACCTAGGTCACCAAAACCAGGAGTGGAATCAGAAGGATTATGCAATAGAAAGACATCACAAACAGCTATCGGAAATGAGATACGATGCCAAGACTCTGGCCAGGGAGATAAAAACAGAGTCTGGGTAAGAGCCAAGAATCATGTTCCCTGAATGCCCATTTAGATGAAGATTTCTGAACATGAGATTGGAAGTTCATAGCATGAAAAATGAAAAAAATCAATATGAGAGCAAGAAAGACAATTTGTTTTATAAACCGTTCTTCTCAAAGATGTCTCCTATATGAGATTATAACGTTTTGCCTTTTTTTAGGGTGGGGTGGGGTGGGGTGGGGTATTTATGTATCCTCTCTTTTATAACATAATGATAACTGCAAATTTTGTTTTGTTTAATGCTCTCACTGGCAATAGGAAATACTAACAGACCTGTGCCAATCTCTTGATATGTTTTCCTTTTAATTTCACCAGTCTGTGAAATTTAAAAATCTGGAAATAACTGGCTCAGAACATGAATTCGTGTTTGTAATTTGATGTGAGGCACTCAGGGTGATATGTTAAGTTTAGACTAAAAAAGAATCAATTCATCTAGTAAGTGAAATCAATAACTGTACAAATTATTTGCTATATGTCACAACTTTATTAATTTTAAATATTCAGATTTTTTAAATAACATCAAAATATTATAAAGACCATATAGGGTTCTTCTTTATTTTATTTAGTTTTACTGTGTTCATTAAGTACTTTGATGAATGCATGGTGACTAGTGTTATTGTGCTGTGAGTAGTACATGTTCATTTACAGCATTTAAGAGAGGGGAAAAAATGAAAGCTAATAATTTTCAGTACTTAAATTTAGCAGACAAACTATTAAACACTATTACCCACATATATTTCTAAATGCATATAAGAATTTCTTAATACTTTAGTCTCAAATAAAATGTATTTATGGCATAAAATTATACTTCGGATCATGCAACTCTGACTGATTTCTGCTGGGTACTTATTCCAAACTATGTATCAATTCTTTTGAAGATTAAAATAAATCATGAATATGAACTCTATGCATACTTATGTTGCAGGAAGGGGGACCCCTTCCAGGGCCCGAAACTGGGCTCTTGTCTAACACTCGGAAATGAATTGTCCGAGGAGACACATGTTGACAAAGCAAGAGATTTTATTGGGAAAGGGCACCCGGGTGGAGAGCAGGAGGGTAAGGGAACCCAGGAGAACTGCTCTGCCGCGTGGCTCGCAGTCTTGGGTTTTATGGTGATGGGATTCGTTTCCGGGTGGTCTTTGGCCAATCATTCTAATTCAGAGTCTTTCCTGGTGGCGCACGCATCGCTCAGCCAAGGTGGATGCTAGCAAGAGGGATTCTGGGAAGTGGACGGACAGGTAGTGTCTCCTTTCAATCTTTCCTGAACTCTTCCGGCTGGTGGTGGCTTATTAGTTCCATATTCCTTATCAGGATCTCCTGTCATAAAACAACTCATGCAAATGGTTACTATGGTGCCTGGCCAGGGTGGGCGGTTTCAGTCAGTGTGCTTCCCCTAACAACTCCCCCCTGAGAGACTTCACACTCAAGATGCTTCTTGGGAATTGGGGCGAAGGTCTCTTTCTTCTGTAACTTCTTCCTGCTGTGCCTGGGCGTAGGCCTGCCTAGCAGAGTAGAAGTCTCTCTCTACCTGATCTAAGTTGGGGTGTTTTATATCTGAAACCAGCTTTCACTCTTGTAATAACAGCGACTTAGTTTGAAACTGTCAGCGCCTCTCAGAGGTAAAATAGACAGGGGCCAAACAGGAGACCTAACAGGATGGTCATCACTGGTCCCCAGAAACAGGAGGCACCGCTGGGATGATTGGTGGGTGGTCAAGCAACAGAGCTGTGTTCTAAGAATCTTATGTTTAGTCTGAAGTTACCATCTTTCACCTGGGTGGGGGCTCTAGTTCTGTAGAAGAACTCAAAAGACATTGTTATGCATATATTTTTTTTGAGTCGGAACCAGGACCCTTCTCAAGGCTGTACCACCGTTTGATTGTTTCCCCTCTGTTTCTGTATTTTTTTTCTTCTCTGATTGGTAATTGTTTGAATCTACCCTTTGGAACTCAGGGAAGGTCAAGGAGGCTGAATAAAGCCTATATTTTACAGTACAGTAGATCTGTACTCCAGAGTCGCCACCCCGCGGAGTCCTGTTTAGTTTTATTTAGGGAACAGGGCAACTATGACTGTGATAACTTTTTGTCAAAATGGGGCACAGGACCGCCTCAGCTTGGAGAAGAGACACTGAATTGGAAGTATTCCTGAGTTCCAAGTCCTAGATTTGAGCCTTGTATGATTAAAATCTCAATCCCTTGGTCTGCCATTTTGTTGTAACATACCCAGTTAGTAGTAGCTGGAGAAGGGATAACTGGAGTTTTAATAGACAAAGTAAATCTCTTTCTTTTAGGAGAATAGGCCTGAAATCCAGTCTGGACCTGGCACTTCAGGGAGACTTGTAGCCAGGTGGCCAGTTGCCTAGTTTTATAAAAAGTAAGGTAGAAGTTACTAGCTTCCAGCAGACACTTTTGAGAATGGTAGCATCTAAGCCTGACAAGACTCAGAAAACTCCAGTGTTTAGCAATACAATGTCTAATCTGAAATTACACCCATAGTAACACCTGGTTATTTTCCAGGATGTCTGAACCATAGCTGAGTACTCTATTTTGACTTTTAATTTTAAAATTTTTTCTTTAATAGCCAAAGCAGATGGCACCATTAATGATGTCAGTGTTTCTCTAGGTATGAGAAGATGCAAGAATTGGGACTCATAAAATCTCTTGAAAAGATCTAACTATCTGAAGGCCTGTTCTGCCAGTTTTTCCCAGAGCACGGAGCGCCTCATTCCTGATCTTCACCCTGAACTCCTTTCAGGGCCGTTGAAAGTCAGCAGTTGCAGTGGCCATGATATAATCACTGTAGATGTAGATGGCAATCTTCAGTTGGCAAAGCCCCTTTTTGCTCACAAACTTGACAATGACTTTGAGGGGGGCATTTCATGACCATTTTATCCCATGGTGCTGAGAATGTCCATTCTCAGGTTTGGCAAAGATTTTGTCGACCAGCCTCTCAATGTGCTGTTACTGGATTAGGCCATAAAACAGTATCTAAAATTCTCTGGACCACCTGTCTTACTAGCCTCTGGTCCAGGAAAACATTCCCTCTTGTTGCTTTTTCTCATATCTAGAGTTACACTGTCATCATCATCGATTTCATAAGGAACTATATATTATTTTATCAGAGGCCTCAGTCACACATTTGGCAGTGTAAGAAACAGCAATTTTGTAAAACATGTGAAATACAAAGAACATAGCCAGCAGTATTAGTAAAGTCACGAGTAAGACTTAAGAGCTTCCATTAGATGTAGCCCAGTATATCCCAGGTCGTCTGACTTAGTCTACTCTGTACGAATCTTTATCTTTCAGGGAAATTATACATTGGCACCACCATCTATAAGGCACACAGCCCAGTTTTCTAGTGTTACTAGACTGGTTATCTTTAGTATGATTTAATTGTTTTTAACACAGAGACTTTAAACCTAAATTACCATAGCTTAGTGTTATCTACATAAATCTATCTCATAATTGTGGGAGACTTTTTTCTTTTGCTAAAACTTCTTGTGTTGCTCTGATTGAGCTTGAGGAATAGAAAAAGGCTCAAATTTATGGCCAGAGTCAGAGTAGGCATTATTAATTGGCCCAGTGAAGGGATCCCGTCTGGTAGTATCATAGTAACCTGAATATGACTATAATTTTTTCAAGTAAATTTCCTCAGGGCCAATCAGTTAGAGTCTTGTAGTAGAGAAATTTACCAAGGTAACCCAGAGCTAGACACAGATAATTGGCCACAAACCCAACAATTGGATTGATTTTTAAAACTAGCATAGTATCAGGCCTGTGATAGAAAAGCATTTGATTTATATGCAAAAGTCTAAGAAGTCAAGAAAACATTATAAATGATCATATGAATCAGGTCCAGCATCTTGGACAAGCTGTCTACCTCTGATGTTGTTGTCTTCTCATCCTGGTGTACTGTAGTTTCTCTTGTTTGAACATCATTTTAAGGTGAGATCAGGTCAGCTGTCTTCTCTATAGATTAATCCAGTGTAGGGGCCTTTGGAAGTGGGAATTAATCTAAGAGTTAATTTTCTTCAGTTTCATTGTGCAAGAGTTAGTTAAGAGTACCTGATAAAAAGTCCTTCCATCCACGTTGGAGACAGTCCCTTAAATTATGTCTTTTTCCAGTCCTGGTTGCAGGTCATGAGGCATCCAATTTTCATCCAAAGATAGATTATTGAGGTAAGCTTCAGAAACAAACTTAGGGTGTTCTTTAAGAATTTAATTAAATTTTGCATTAATATCACATAACAGCAAAGAACTATCTAAGAAATGAGTCTTACTACATGCAGACCTCCATGAACAAACTGGGATTTAACATTTTTTGAAATATTTTTTTTTTCCAAAGTTACCCTCATTTTTATCAAATATAACCAAATTAAGGCTATTTTGTTTGCAAAATAGGTCTGTTCTCACTAATTTTGGTCTGATGATTTATATAACCATAATTGATTATAGACTTTTTATTTTGCTGAAACACCTATAGAATCTCAGACTGAACTTTTAATATAAAACAGGGCTGGGAAACTCACACCAAAGGCTTATCACAGATTTTGAATAACAAATCTAGGTGAACTCTTCTCTTTTTAAGGTCTCAAAAATTCCTTGAGATTTTTGTACCTGTTAGTGAGATAACCTTTTTAGCTCATTTGATAAACTTACTGGAAACTTAAGAGTTTCAAATTTCTGGAGGAGTCAGATAGAGAGAAAATATAATTGTTTTGTTTATAACGTAATTTTACCAAATTATTTTCATAATTAGTTTGAGAGGAATGTTTTCCTTACTCCCGGAAAACACAAGATTTAAACCTGTAATTTTTCAGATAGAAACCATAAAAATTATAAGCATATTCGCTGGTTCATTCAGTCCTTTGTTAACTTTTGTGAAGTCATCAGGTTTCTCATTAGAACACCAAGACATATCAAAATGTTAAGAACTCCATATAATTTTTAGGATATCTGTATTAGTAATTTTACCATACATTATAACATGAGCAGATTTTTTTGCTCATTTGATAATCTTTTTCATGTAATTTAACCAACCAAATAAACACAGTTTAATATCTCTCTTTGGGATGTTTCAGGGGCCCTCTGAAGCACCCCAAAGTTAGCTAGAGGTCAATGGAACTTTAAAAGAATTCGATTTAGGAATTTTTATCGAAAAGATCAATTAAAAGCGTTTAGAACATTTGGTCAGATTTAGTCAATGTTGATGGCTGTATCATTTAACTTGTTGATATGTCACAATGGGCGTAAATACCAAGGCTCAAGGTCTAGTGAAAGTCAGCTCCGCCATCTTGGACCTAATTGGCTCTAAGCAGTTTTCTTACACCCATGTCATTCCTAAAAAAATCCACTTATCTAACTAATTGTAATCCAATTTTAGAAAATCCTGATTATGCATAACTCTTTTTAGTATTTTTTTCATACTTTTTTACTGAAATCACTCTTCCTGCTTTCCTTTAGCAACCAAGAGCTAACTTTTATATTAGCATTTTATAGATTGATGAACATAAATACCAGTGATAAATTCTAAAACCCTTGCTTTCTTAAAACATTTTAGGATGGCATCAAACATTATTCATTTATGGTCCCAAATCTCTTTAGTTTTTCTGTAAAAGGAAGTCAGTGTTTAGTAGTAAATGTTTTAAAATCTTATTTCATTTGGAAATGACCTAATTATTTAATAGACTTCTAATACTTAGTTTAGCACAACCCTTAGAAATTTAAGTTACGCCAATCTGGGGAGACTATTGTAGACAGATATTCTTAAAGAATACAAACTCATATCTCATTTACATTTTTTAGAAGTTTCTTCACTCGAGGTAATTTCCTTGTTGACAAACTTGTAACAGATATAATATTTAACTTATATTAATCCTAGGTTTAATCTTCTTCTTGATGTTATTTACTCTAAGACATGTCTATATTAGATAGGTCAACAAACAAACATTAATATCAGATATTTAATACTGAATATTTCCCAGTTCACCTGAACCTGGAATTTATTGTTTAATTTAGAATTATTTGATTTGTAAGCGCTTACCTTTTTTTTTAAGCCAATTAAATAGAGCTCATTTACAAATTAACCTAAAAAATATTACCCAGAGACAAAAACATACCAAGACATATTTAGACAGACACACTGCAAGATCTAGCTTCATTTTCTAAGTTTGGTCATGAATTAGATATTACAATATAAAATTTAAATAACATTTTAAAAGGCTTTTTCTTTTTTCTCTCAGTCTCAGGAGTTAGAGATGGTCTAGATAAGTGTTCCTGAGAGCCCTGGTCTCAAGGCACAGGGAAAGAAAATCAAGTTTTAACAAAATGGCGGCAGGTCTAAATGGTGGCTAGACAAAGCAAAACGGCCGTCACAAATCATGACACAGAACAGAGTTAAAACACACACATATAAACCTGGCAGTCCTCATCAGACACTCCCTTAAATACAAGAATGCAGTCTCTCAGAAAACCTTCTATAGAGACACAGAACTTGAGATGTCTTTAAAGATTTCAAAAGGAGGAAAGGAAGCCAGGTTGAAAGAAGGAGGAGGAGGAGGCGGGAAAGGGGGGCAAAAGGGGTGGCCTTACAGACGTCTCCTGCCACCTGCAGACACCCAGGCGTTACGGGACTTTTCCCTGGGCTTCCAGAGAAGGGAGGACTGGAACTCGGCCCTACCAGAAACAAGACCAGAATTCGAGTTCTCTGCCAAGAGGAGGTGATCAGTCTCCAATCCACAGCTCAGGCTGAGGCCCTTCGACCAGATTCCTGCGTCCAGGACCGGGGGACTAGAAAAACGGGAAGGATAGGAAGGGCTAAGGAGAGGAAAGAGAGAGGGAAGGGGAGGGAGGTCAATAAAATCTCTTGTTCCTTACCAGTCGGGGCACTCTGGCCAGTTGTCCGCGTCAGGAGGAGACCAGGGACAAAAGGGTCCCAGTCGCGGCCGCTGGGTCTGGTCCATTGGCAGGCAAGCTGGCCCCTGAGTACCCCGAGTGGTCAGGATGTCAGTCTCAGCGAAGAAGATGTCCCTTCGTGGTCACCATTTGTTGCAGGAAGGGGGACCCCTTCCAGGGCCCGAAACTGGGCTCTTGTCTAACACTCGGAAATGAATTGTCCGAGGAGACACATGTTGACAAAGCAAGAGATTTTATTGGGAAAGGGCACCCGGGTGGAGAGCAGGAGGGTAAGGGAACCCAGGAGAACTGCTCTGCCGCGTGGCTCGCAGTCTTGGGTTTTATGGTAATGGGATTCGCTTCCGGGTAGTCTTTGGCCAATCATTTTAGTTCAGAGTCTTTCCTGGTGGCGCACGCATCGCTCAGCCAAGGTGGATGCTAGCAAGAGGGATTCTGGGAAGTGGACGGACAGGTAGTGTCTCCTTTCAATCTTTCCTGAACTCTTCCGGCTGGTGGTGGCTTATTAGTTCCGTATTCCTTATCAGGATCTCCTGTCATAAAACAACTCATGCAAATGGTTACTATGGTGCCTGGCCAGGGTGGGCGGTTTCAGTCAGTGTGCTTCCCCTAACACTTACACTTGTAAAATTTAAGAGGCAGTATGTTAGCTATTAGGCCACAGACCAAAAGAGAAGCATTATTTTTCTGAGCTTGTTTCCAAATCTCATTATGAAGAAAAAAATGAGATAATATATGATACACAACTGTATTATTTTTATCACTGAAAGTTATAAATTTTCATATCATGTCACAAAGCTAAAGTAAAATCAAGCATAGTTTAATTTATAATATTCCTAAGCAATAATTCAAAATGCATGCCAAAGTCTTACAGTATTTTACAGTTACCTTCTGTCCTGTGTGTAAATACGCTGTAAAACAGAGCTGTAATTGATAGAATACTAGATAACACACTGCCTATTCTTATTTCTCTCTAATCACCAATATTATAGATATATATATCAAAAATTAAAAAATTAAAATGACATACAACATTCATATGAGCATAAAAATACCATTTCTGCAAGAGCTAATTTAGAAGCCTCAAAATAATGTGTCATTTTCTTATACTAATGTGTTCCAAATTAAGAAAGCAGCATGTTAAGTATAAATCTTAATTTATGAACTGCTTTTGGGAATGAAATAAATTCTGGGTGACTAAGTTACTTTAAAAATAACTTTGAATTTATTATTTTAAGAAATATAGAAGAAAACTTTCATACCAGCTCACCACCCTGTACTTTCAGCGTGATAATACAAGTGTCATCCAAAAAAAGCCACTTTATCATATAACATTTATATTAAATCATTTCATTTTCCACATAATTTTCCTACTAGTCTTCTGCCAAAATATGAGGAAGAAATAGGATCTTTTCTCTAAATAACTTTTCCCCAGCAGACTGCCATTGCCAACAGCAGTAGATTAATAATAGATGCTCAGTGACTCTTGCAGTCTTACTGGTTTCAGGCAGCACAAAGCCTGGGGTTAGCACAAAGGTCACTTGGGGTTTTTCTGCTCAAAAGACTTACAAGAATATTTTACTAGATCTCCTTTCCAAGAAACTTAAAAAATCACATTGTCTTCTCTTGGATTTATGAAAATGCCCGGGAGTTTATGTTTGCAAATTTGACTTCAAGCTTTTTCTCCCAATACTAAATCAGTTTAGAGAAGCCCTTCCATCTCCTGCATGTTGTTTTCATCTTGCCTGGTGCCAGTCAAAATAGGGAAACCAACAGTCATCCTTAGTTTCTACAAGATTCATTCACTCAGTATTTTGCGAACCTAGCAAATTCTGCTAAACATGTGAGATATCAGAAATATTTATATCACAGAAACACAAACAACAACATTTATCAGGCAGTCTCTTTTTCTCAAACACCTTCTCCTTCCTTAGTCTTCTTTCCCCTTCTTCTTATTACCAATTCCCAACTTTTAAAAAAAGGTATAATCTGGGCTCTAGCCTCCTGGCTTTACTATTTTCCCTCCATTCTAGCTTCCTTTTCCCCCCTCCTATGCTATTTCCCAATCTTTTTTGTCCCTCAGGGGAGTAAAATAGAAATAGCTCATTTTTTAATGCAAATTAGTTCAAATTCCTCTTAACAATACTGCCTATTACAGTGACTATAAAAGCAACAGCAAAGTAATTCTTTTAGAATTCAGAAGTGTTTCTTAGTTTCAAGGCTCCCATCTAAAATTCAAAATTACTTGGAATAATGAAACCTTAAGTTGCTGTGATTCAAATATCCCCTGCTAAATGACCTCGATGGGGAATAAATTCTCTGTATATGACTTCAGGCAAGTAGTTCCTACCAAAAAATGAACATCTCAGAGAGTCAGAGGCATAAGCCAATGAGAGGCACAGCATTTAAACAGAAATCAAGGTTCATGAGCCCTGGATGTGCTTGCATGTGTGTTCATCTGAATCAGATCTTACTTCTCCTTTACATGTGCAAGCCTGGGTTGTAGGGAAAATTAATTACTAAGACTATCCTTTAAAGTTCCAATGAGCTCTTCAGCAATTTACTCAGGTATATAAATACTACCTAAAAATGTCTTAAAGAAAAACTATCCATATATTAGTACATGTATATGCCTGGCTTTGACTGTGTGAACAACCTAAAAGACAGTTTCATTTAACCTCCATGCCACTCAGCAAGCTAAATACTAAAACTCTCTTTTTTAAAATGTGTAAATTAAGTAACTTAACCAAGTTCATAGACTTGAAATTCAAGCTAAGTTTATAACATCAGGATTTCATGGAATCATTAATAATTGTAAAAATTGTTAAATAAGTATAAATAAACAAACAAACAAGAAGTGTCCACCATAAAATTTTAATTGTGTTTAAACAAATGAAGAGCATCACACAATGCTATGAACTGAATGCTTATAGCCCAAATTTCATATGTTGAAATCCTAACCCCAAAGGTGGTGGTATTAGAAGGCGAGACCTTTTAGATGTGATTAGGGCTTGAGGGCAGAGCCCTCATAAATGGAATCAGTGCCCTTAGAAAAGGGACCCCAGAGAGACCCTTTGTTCTTATGCCAAGTAGAACACAACAAAAAGATGGCTGTCTATGAACCAGAAAGCCAGCCATCATCAGACGCTGAATCAGCCAAGACTTTGATTTTGGATTCCCCAGCTTCTAGAACTGTGATAAATAAATTTCTATTGTTTTTAAGCCACAGAGTCTATGGTATTTTGTTACAGGAGCCCAAGTGAACTAAAATGACTGACTTCATGAATTCATTAGTTACATATTCTAAACCTCATCATAAAGCAAAGATTTTACGAAATCATTTCAGTATAAAGATTCTGCCCAATTAAAGGAATGATGGTGCTGCCTATAAATGTCAGTTGGCTCTGCTCCATTTCAAAAATGTCTCATTAACAGTACCTAAAAGATCTCCTTGAATTCAGGACTTTATGGAAAATAAAAATACTTATTAATAGAGCTTCACAACCTCAGGGATGGAATCACATACAGTTTACTGACAGTTATATTAAACATAAATGTATACAGCACACAATTAATAGTTACAACTACTTATACTGAGTTTTTCATCCTTAGACCAGTGCTTGGCATATGGTAGGCATTTAATAAATCTCGTGGATGATTAAAACACTAAATGCAAGATAAAATAACATGCTCTGGTATTAAAAAACCAATTCTGTATTATGAGACTTTGTTGAAGGCTGCAGGTAAAGTGTGAGAGTCATGCCTGACTTGCAGCTCTGTCCTACCTTCTCTTTTTTTTTAGGATTCTAGTCATGTAGCTGTGTATTTTTTACCTATTTGCTTCATTTTTCCATATGGCTCTAAACTGAACATTCTGTCAGTTTTTTATATGATGAGTCAGTTTTTATATAATCAGTCTAGAGAGCTTTCTATGAAGTTTCTTATTCCTGTTTATGTATCACTCTTGCTACTTTATCACCTGGATGCACACCTGAATCACTCACATCAATATGACCTTGAGAAAGTCAAACAGCAATGTGGTGACAAGCACTTTATTCTTGGCTAAATTCTAGCAAGGCTTCTATCAGCTCAAGGTCGTCATGTCCCTAGGTTAATGAGTCCAGCTCCTTTGAAATGCCTGCCTGAGAAAGCTCAATGCTCCAGAAGAATTTGCTGGTAGTTTCAGTCAAGTCCTCACTATGAGCTTCTTATCTCCTTTTTCTTAGAGAATTTACTAGACAATTAACAATTATAAATCTTCTCTCTATCCTTTTGAGACAGATCTTCTGCAACCCAGGAACGTCTTTCTCAAGGACCTGGGAGCCATCTCTTTGAAATGTGATCATTGAAAAAGATAAGGCCCCTGTCTTCTAATTTCAGTGCTGGGTAGGAGCCTAACTTTTTTAGGTGCCAGTTAGCAAACACAGCTACCCTAATTACATTGACCAATCCACCCCCTTACATTCCATTAGCACACTCCAGGATTTTAAAAGCCTCTCACATTTTGTTTCAGCAAAGATAGCTCAGTTTACACTGAAGTCTCTCCACTGCTGCAGTAGCCTAAATAAAATCCGTCCTGCCATCTTTAAAAAACATCCAGCTCTGTTTCTCTCTTATCGTAGTCAAATGTCCTTCTCTCATATACAATCTTGCTTCCTACTTCACTCATAAAATTTATATTAACAGTGGTAATCAGCCCCAGCTTTCTGATTTATAATCAACATACTGGTGCACACTAAGACACACTTTTGGCCTTCTTTCTCCTGATTTCACAGGTGGCATCTTGCCAGTTCAAGGCTGACACATTTACATATGCTCTCTGGCACTTACTCATTTTTCTCTCAGCTGGGAACTAACTTTATCAAGTCCCCTCTTTTATATATTACCTCTCCTTTAAACTGGCTTCTTCTCCTTCTTCACTTATCAGTATATGTAGGGTCTTTCTTTCTGAAAAGATTTTAAACTCTCCCTGATCCTATGGTCTCCTATTTTCACTGTATTTCTTCTCATCTTATTCATGATTCTTCAGTGAGTCATCTCTACTTTTCAACTCCCATTTTTTAATATCCACCCCTTTTCATTTCACTGATATAGAGCTTCTCAATAAATATCATGGAATTGTTCTCACTAATTACTAAAAGCCTTGTAAATGCTGATCTCAAGGGAAAATTTTCAGGCGCCATTTATTGGGTCTCTGTATTACATTTAAATATGCAGAACATTAACACATTCATGACATGTTTCATTTACTTCCCTTACTCTATGAAGTTATACACTTTGCCTTCATTCTCATTCTCCTTCAAGGGCTCTTCTTTCTCCACATACATGTAACATATAACCTTTAAACTTCTAACTTTAGTCCAGTTATCATCCATTGAGCCCACTGTGAACAATATCACTAGTCTCATGGTTCTGTTGCTTATTGTAAAAAAATAAATAAAATGCAAACAGATAAGCCCCACCAAAAAAATTTAAAGAGAAAGAGTACTTAAAAAGTCAATTATATTTACCAAATAACTGACCTCATATATTATTCAGAAACAGAAATATTAAAATAGCAACAAAAAACAACTGAGAAACATCTCAACAGCATGTGACATCAAAGTCAGTGACAGCTAATCTTTGATCATTCTAGTTATGAGAAAGATTTTAGTTATTTAGTAGGTTTTAATTTAAAATAACATATAAGTATATTGATGGTTCTGGTATTCAGAATTATTTTTAGCTTTGAGCTATAGAAGACCAACTGATTTTGGTTTAATCGATATATCAGCTCACATAATTTTTGAAAAGTTAAAGATCAGATGTTGCTGAGTTCACGTTGTCAAAGTGTGCCATGTTTCTTTCTCAGATCACTTTCCCTATGTGATAGGGACAGAGTGAAGGGACAAAGTAGGTAATTAAATAGTAAATATCTCTAGGGGATTGTAAGTAAAGAGGAAAGTACAGGAGGCCCCTGTAAGTTGATGATTACTCAAGAAAGCAGGTTTGCTCAACCACAAAACTGTGCAGGCTTGCTCAGCAACAAAACCATGCAACAGAAGCATCAGACATGCGCCAAAACAATAAAACAATGTTGACATGAGACCCACACACTACCCAGTGAGCTTGGTAAGTTAATGATTGCTAGGGCATGCTCTCTTCACACATAAAAATACAGTGATTTATGGAAAGGTAACATTTCAGAGTGAAAGACCCTCATTGTATTTAAACCTGAAATAATTTTTCCATAGTGCCATGATAGTCCTCGCTTGACCATGTAGGGACAAGAAAACCCCTCTCCTGATGGAGGAAAAGCTGATGATGAAGCATGATGTCCACTTAAGAATGAGGAAGAAGGCAGTCTTTTTTCCCTCTTCACTTTTCTTTTGATTATAAAACTGTAGCCCACTAAGTACTCAAGACAGGGCATCCTTTCACCCCTCTCCTGTAGGATGCCTCACAAGCATCCTGTTCTAATATTACTTCTTATCTACCACTTTGGCTCCCACTGAATTATATTTGTGCTAAGATATAAAGAACCAGAGCTCCTCAGAGCCCTTGAAATACCACCAATATGCATAAACTTCATTTTCAGGCTGAATATCCTCAACTGCTAATCAATATATGGTCAACTCAAGTTTATATCTTACCAGCTAAGTATCTATACCTGATAAGAGTACAGTTCTCTCAATATATTTGATAGAAGTTTCAAGAAGGATTCTCAACAGCCTGGCCTATGTCATAAATCCACTCAAGATCATTTGCTATGACCAAGAGTCACAAGTTATTAGTTACAATCTCAGTCAAGGTCTGAGAAAATTGTTTGCATGGATTAAGGATAGTAGAGAATAGTTTCCCCAGAGGTAAATCAGGGTGGTGTGTTACCAGAAACCTGATATCTGGACAGTCTTTTTTTTTTTTTTAATCTTCTCAACAAAAGAAATTATTCACATTTTTTTTAAGGATAAACCAAAATTCAGACGGATTAAATGCAGTCACATAATAAAAAGTGGGATTGACCTTTAATTTCTATTTTTCATTCTAAAGTCAATATTCTTTCCACATTCCAATGCTTCCAATTCTCCTGCTCAACAGGAATGAGAGGCTACATTTTCAGTGAAAGAAAGTACTTTACTGAAAGCTTCAATTAATGAAAATGCAAGTATGCAGTTCTCAATTCTCATGTTCTCACTTATGATCAGATTATTACAATGTACATCAAAATAGAAAAAGGAACTAAGATAGTCACAGTCACTATCTTAAAGAACAGCTTTATACTCTCATTCTGGCTTTAACATATATATATATGTATATAAATATCTTCCTCAAATGGTTCTAAAATTGTTTTTATGCAGCTTATGCCATAAACTATAGGTAAAAAGCAGCAGCACCCTCTGTGCAAATCTTGATGTCATAACATCACCATGGCAACAATATCTCTGCAATGTGGAGATGCAATTCTTTCCTGAAAATTAATCAGCTGCAGTGACAACCATAGTTACTATCTCAGGTAAGTAGTATAGATCCACCTAAGACCTCTGAGAATCTTCCAGTGTCTGTATCCATTAAATAAGACTACAAGATTGTATTAAGAAAATAACTGTCTAAAATCATAATCCTAAACCTTCTATTCCTAAAGCATCTCATAGGACATACTCATTTATCACATGTGCTCTAAACTTCTTAAAAATTGCATTTAAAAGATGATACTTCCACATATTGGCTCCCAGATACTTTAATTTTTAACTGATTCCTTTAAAGGTTATTGGTTGCCTAAAGATTTATGCTTAATAAAAATGTCTTGAGAAAAAGGATGTGAAATAAGAAATTAGAAAAATCCATCCAAATTATATTTTGAAAAAGTAAAAATGCCTATTTTTCAGCCAAACCTGTGGCTGGAGCTCTCAGGACGCAGCTAAAAGGAATAAGAGTTGATTTTATTGAGAGATGCAAAAGTGTAGTGGAAAAAACACAACTCTGGAATGAAATAAACTTCTGTTTAAATCCTAGAGATATTATAGAGGTTTAATATATAAAATCACTAGTAAAATTTTCCACATAAAGTTAGAAAAAGAAAATGATAATACTGTGTCAACAGATAAGCTAAACCATGCAATAAAATCTAACATCTATTCAATAAAAATAAATTCTAGAAGAGAACTTACTCAAACCTGATTTAAAAAAACATATTTAGAAAAACCTACACTAAGCATTACAATAATAATTTTTTTTAAATTTCTTTAAAATCAAGAATGAGACAAGCATGATGGCAAATTTGCTGGTTTGAAAAGTAAGTCTTCCAAGAAAATAATCAATGAATCAATCAATCAATGGCATAATCTGTGATAATTTTATAGAAAAATTATAACACTTTAGTGAAGTACTGGGCTTTCTCAATGACTCAACAGGTAAAGAATAGCAGTGCAGTGCAGTAGACACGGAAGATGCGGGTTTGATCCCTCAGTCAGGAAGATTCCCTGGTGAAGGACATGGCAACCCACTCCAGCATTCTTGCCTGGAAAATCCCATGGACAGAGGAGCCTGGCAGGCTAGAGTCCATAGGATTGCAAAGAGTTGGACATGACTGAACAACTAACACTTTCTTTTTTAGTGAAGTACTAAAGAAGACATATAATGGGCAAACATATTCTGCTTATAGACAGGAAGGTAATATTTACAGATATTTAATCTTTCCAAACTGATCTATAAATTTATGTAATTCAAATCAAAATCCTAACAAGGTATTTTCATAGAAAATAAGCTAATTTAAAATGTTTCATAAAACAGCAAAAAACAAAAACAGAAAAATATTCCATAAAACCAATGATTAAAGAAAACAGTACCCAACAAAATAATAAGATTAGAGATCTGATAGTAATTCATTGATATAAATGTTGTATGTTGGTTTTTAAAAAAAAAGTAAAGCAGACCAATAGAACACAATCTAGAACACAGAATTTGACCAACACTCATAAAAAATGTGACTGCTAACAAAGATGATGTTGCAAATCAGTGGGGAAAGGGTAAACTATTCAGTAAATGGTGCTGGGGGAACATTCCATATAAAAAAGTGACTCTGGATCCCTATCTCACACTACACATAAAAACCAATTCCAACTATATTCAAACATGTAAATACAAAAGCGAAACACTCTGACTTTCAGAAGAGACTGTCATCTCCCTCTCCTGCTGTCTCTGAGTGCCATCTGTATGCTAGTTTGGTGCTGCCTGGCATCTCTTTGAAAAGGGCAGCTAAAACTACTCCAGCATTCACTTGGCCAATAAGAAGCCCATGTGTGGAGTTAGGACTGAGAATGAGGATCAAGCTAACTTGAAGTGGCAGAGCAGCCACTACAGTCCAGTTTAAAATCAAAATGTTTAGACCACTTAATAAACTAATGAAAACATATTGTGAACAACAGGACTTTTCAATAAGGCAGATCAGCTCCTGATTTGGTGGGCGGCCAATCAATAAAACAGACACACCTGCAGAGCTGGAAATGGCGAATGAAGATGTTGTCAGTGTATTCTAACAGCAGGTAGAGGTGTCTAGTAAACAGAGAAAGGGCTTGCTACTTTTCTCTACCTGTGCTCGCAAGTAAAGCAATGTATTCTAAATGAAAATAACCCTGATTTGGTTTCAACACACTCTGACTGTTATGTGGGTTTCTTTAGTCTTTTATTTCCCCCTTTTTGATTCAGTTTACTTGTACATAAATAAGTGATGGAAGCAAGCAGGTACACTGTTATTTTGTTTTCCAAAGAGACAATGAAATGCAAAACTGGGAATGAAAGGGGTTACTCAGCTCTAATAAATTCTGATGATGACCTTTACTCCTTTAAGCTTTTATAATTAGTCCCTTGCAAATAAACTATCCTAACTCGAGTGAGACATCTATTTTCTCGGACTCTGATTCATACACCTATTTTCCGCAAGTTTGGCACCAAATCAGAATGCTTGGTGGCAAAATCCATATGACTGTCCATTGGTTGGTGTGATCTGTTCTGACTGAGGTCTGCATCTGAATTCTTAATCCACAGAGAAGAGACCAAAATTAGATACAAGACCCTAAGTGTGTTTCTAGGAATTAGGAAAAGAAATAATGAAGTGAGTCTGGGGTAACCTCAGTTCTACACATTGGAACATAGTCCCACAAAAACTATATGTAATCCATAGAAAACAGAATGAAAGCAAGCATATTGAACACCTATTTATTCAGGTAATAAACTTCTTTCTTGCATAAACTTAAAATTTTAAACAAATATATTTTTAATCTGCTTGTATACGAAGACATTTGTTAACAACAGGAATTTATTTGTGGAGTAAAGTATAAAATCTTACTGCTTATATATTTTAATACAAAAATATGAGAATGAACCAAAAATTAAAAAAAAAATAAGATGATACTGTATTTCTCTGGTCTCAAGACCCCTTTATTTTCAAGCATTAAAGTTATTAGCTCTGCAATTACAAGGTCACAAGCAAGGATGTCAGACCCAGGAAGTTTTATTTCCGAATGGCTTGTAAAGTTAAAGATCCTTAAGCATGCTGATCACATCTGGGAGGATTCGTTTTGCTGTGTTATTTTTCTTTGCTGTCAGATCATTAGCAGTATTTAAATTGTATTTTTTAAGCCCTGATCTTCTCCAGTCTCTGCGTGCTTTCTTTTAATTTGTTTCTAACATAAATGACAGAAGACATTTCACAACCCAGCTCTAACTACTTTCCCAGTGTCACCTCCTATTTATCCACCTAACAACCCTTCTCCTGCCTCTCCCTACTACTGGCACAGCCATACCTCAATACTTCTATCTCAGGCCATGTGACTCATCCTTCCTTACCTGTGCAGTACATCAAGTCTCCTTGTCTGGAAAGCCCTCTTCCTCTTTTTCACTGAACCATTTTCTACCAGCTGCCCCTTGACGTTTTCTTCCCACTCTTTTTCACACGGAATTGACTTCAGGTCAGTTCAGTTCAGTCACTCAGTCATGTTCTAATCTTTGCAACCCCATGGACTGCAGCACACCAGGCTTCCCTGTCCATCACCAACTCCCAGAGCTTGCTCAAACTCATGTCCATCAAGTTGGTGATGCCATCCAACCATCTCATCCTCTGTCATCACCTTTCCTCCTGCCTTCAATCTTTTCCAGCATCAGGGTCTTCTCCAGTGAGTCAGTTCTTCACGTCAGGTGGCCAAAGTGTTGGAGTTTCAGCGTCATCATCAGTCCTGCCAATGAATATTCAGGACTGATTTCCTTTAAGATTGCCAGGTTTGATCTCCTTGCAGTCCAGGGGACTCTCAAGAGTCCCTTGAAGCTAAAGGCAAAGGAATTGTCTTAGGGCTTTGGTGTATGCAGGGACCAGAAACCCCCTCCTTCTTTCCTACATCATCCTGGGCACGTGTTGTCAACTCTGCCCTGAGATATCATATTGCTCCTAAGTCAACCTGCCATGCGTGTTGTGAGAATCAACTATAAGTGAGGTACCCTGCAAAGCTCTGGCAGTATCAAGATTGCCAGGGAGGCAGAGCAAACAGGTTAGGAGACAACAGGCATCCAGGGAAGACGCACATTACAAAGGCCTGTCCTGGGGGCACGTGTCAGGGCTGTGAGTACACAGGTGCTGCCATCGAAGGCCATGCCACATGGGCAGGAAAGAGTTAAAGACATGTCCTGCTGGTTGCCGTCTGTACCCTATCACTGCAAAGTCACATTCATACAGTTTCTGTTCATTTGGGAGAGAAGACCCAAAAAAAGGTATCTTAGAGCAAATAGAATATGTTCTGGTGGATACCAATCCTTCTGCAGCCCTTTGCAGAACACACAAGAGACCCTGTGGCCATAACAAATTCTGGACGACAGAGCCCATGACAACCCAGGTCTCTCTCCTTCCTAGCACGTGGTACGGCTGCAATTTTGAATTTTTTAAAACTTCATTGTTTGATGATTTTCTATAATGCTGAACTGTTACAGCCACAAAGCTAGATCTATGTTTATTTTTCCCATCTTTGTATCTTCAATACCTACCACAACGTCTGCCCTGTTAAGCATTTTAACAGAGATGTCTCAAAGAAGAGTCAATAAGTAATACTATTATCAGCTCAACAGCTACATACATTTGGGTACACTGTCTCATGTAATTCTTATAACAATTCAATTTTAAATAATAGATAATTCAGTCTTTGACAACTAGCAAATGGCAGGGTAAGATTTAAATTCAGATGGGAGGGAGGTTGAAGAGGGAGGGGGTATATGTATACCTGTAGCTGATTCATGCTGATATTTGGCAGAAAACAACAAAATTCTGTAAAGCAATTATCCTTCAAGTAAAAAGCAAATAAATTTTGAAAAAATATTTAAATTTGAGTTTGTCTGGCCTTGTTGCAACTACACTCTTAGTTCTACCATAAGAGGATAAGATTCATGCCCTTAATGAAAAAAGGAAAGATGGTTGATACGGCAAGTTTCCAGAAACAGCAGGAGCTGGAAGCAACAGACAGAATGAAGAGTCATTTTTAGAAAGTCCATCTGATACCACATGCAGAAAAGCTGAATTCCTGCCACCTCCTATTCTACAATGACGAAACCACTTAAATATTCAAAATAAGAAAACCGTTCAGTCAATTATGGTACATCTGTATGATGGAATATTATTTAATCATTAAAAGTCATGTTTTACAAGAATATGGAAAAGTGTTCAAGATAAATCATTAGGTAGAAAAGGAAGATTGTAAAATAGGCTGAATACTATGACTCAATTTTATTAAAGTATATATAGCATACGTTTTAACAGATGGTACACACACATATACACACACATTTTAGAACAATACACAGCAAATGATGAAGTGTTATGAGTAAAACTACAAATTGTTTTAACTTTGTCTATTTTTTATTTTTCCATAGTTTCTATAATGATCAAACACTTGCAATTCAAGTACAATTTATGATAAATATATAGATAAAAGAAACTAAGCCAAAATGTTAAATGTGATTTTTCTGTGTATAGTAAAATAATTATTTTACTTATAACCTTCTTATATTTAAAAAATTAAAGCAACAGAAAAGGTTTGTAAGACTGAAACAAATCCCCCCTCGATACGCTTTGATGATGCTCAAGATGCAAATACAAGTACTCCCTGCTCCCTCTCGCTCCTCTCTGTGGAATCCCACTGCCCACACCGATGTTCTCAGCAACTTCTACAACATATGTTCACAGTTGCATTACCTCCGGAGCTCCAATCATTTGTCTAACATGTTTATATATATCAAAAACATGGACCCTGAAATAAACAAATGGTTTGCCTCCAGAACATCGCTAACATCCCGGAGTCCCTAAGGAAGTACTCGGTTTATTTTCACAGCTAGCTTTTGTCTTTTGACTGCCCTGGGTCCTGGCTTCATTCCCAGATCAGGCCTTGGCTCCTGCTAGGAGCCAACCAACTACTGAAAATGCAGAGACTTAGAAATCAAAAGACCGGAAAAGAAGAGCTTGGAGAGCCAGCCCGCCAACAGGCTATATCTGGTTGGGGAGGCAGAACAGAGGCTCCTGCCAACCATCAGAGGGATTCCAGGACAGGCCTCAGAGCACCTGGGACAAGCTACAGGAGGGTCAGGGGTAGAAATGCTCTGAACCTGAATCCTGACTATAACCTAACAGCAATTTTTCTCATTTGATGTGTTCCAGAAGGTCCTAGCTTTAGTGATAGCTCCTGTCATCATCGAGTAATAGAAGTCATTTCTGCCTTATTAACTGCCCCAGTAGAATGTGAGTTGGCCCAGTTGCCTAAAAGTCTGTTTCCAGGGTAGAGGTTTTTATAGATTTTTATGAGATATTTATAGGTTCCTAATAAGATAACAGGATGGTCCTCAACCCTCCTACACACTCTGAAAACAAGGCCTTTTTAGAAAGCCCAAGAGTTTACTAAAATAAGAGGGTTGCCCCATAAAATAGCTTTCTTATGTTCACAGATGCAGAGTATTAAGCAATAAAAGAACAAGAGGCGTGTTGGGTAAATAACATATAGTTGTAGTTGTCATTTAGTCGCCAAGTCACGTCAGACTCTTTGGTGACCCCATGGACTGTGGCCTGCCAGGCTCTTCTGTCCATGGAATTTTCCAGGGAAGAATACTGGAGTGGGTTGCTGTTTCCTTCTCCAGGGATCTTCCTGACCCAGGGACTGAACCCACGTCTCCTGCGTTGGCAGGCAGGTTCTTCACCACTGAGCCACCAGGGAAGCCCCGTATAGACGTGGGGTACTGAGCAATAAAGGACAGAGAGCCAGCCTGTCCCAGGAACTGGAGGCCGTGGTTTCCGGTACAGCCTCCCCACAACCCCCATCTGTAAGTGCAGGAGGGAGGAAAATCTTTCCCAGCAGAATTACTGGGTTAATACAAGCATTTTGTTTCAAGAAGAGTTTTCCCTTTCAGAAGTATCCTCCATTTTGATGTATCGATATTACTTTACTCTAAATTTAGCCTAGGCCAAACATTTAAGTTTAATATTACTCCCCCTCACTTGCTGGAAATGTTCTATGTATTTAAAAGTAAGAAATCCACAAGGAATCCTTGTGATATTACAAGTGTTCAGTGTCTTGACTGTAATAGCAAATACATGAATTGACACATGATAAAATATATAGAACTTAATACACACTTACATACCAACAATTCCACGTAAAATTGGGGAAATCAGAATATCTTTGGACTGTATATACGTCAATATCCTGGTAGTGATACTATGCCATACTTTTTCAAAATGTTATCATTGGGAGAAACTAGGCAAAATGTACAAGACATACCTTTACATTATTTCTTAAAACTGTATGTGAATCTGCAATTGCCTCACATTACAAATAATCTTTAAAAATAAATCAAGCAATCTGCTTAATAAAATATATTCCATCACTCTAACCTTTGAAAAAATGTACATCATAACTACCAGAATTCCAGGTTCAAATTTCAAGTCCTCTCATTCTTGGACTTTTACACAGGTGTGCGGCTGCCCCAGGATCCCCACAGATCCCTGGGGTACCCATTCCAGGTCACCCCTCTTCTCACCTTCTTACCAGTACTGCACAAGAGGTCTAAAATGCACATTTGTGGCCAGCCTTCTAGAAGATCACATAATTCTGTTCACACCCTCCTCAGGCAGGACCTCTTGGCCACCTCAGGCAGGCTCTAAAAGCAGGCTCGGCGTCCTATGAATGGGAAATTCTGGGTTCTACATGTTCGGAGCTAGTCTTTGGGGTGGAGCAGGGGTGCTGCAGGCTCTGCATGGAGACATCTCCCTGGCCCTACTAACTTTTCACACCTTGCCCAGAAGCATAACCAGAAAGGGCAGGGGGCGGCTCCCAGGGCATTGGCCTCTTGTCAAAGTTTAAGCGCATGCTAATCATTATTACCGTTTATAAATAAGAAATTGAGACTTACAGGAATTATGCCTCTTGCAGCTGAAAACTGCCACTTTTTCAGCTGGTTGCCAGCTAGATTTGTCGGACTCCAAAGACTTGAAAATCTGAGTGTGACGTCCATTTTATTGTCTTTAAGGCGTCCACCAAGGGCCTTCCTATCCTTTCACAGCTGTTGTAGTCATGAGCCAGATATATAAGTTGCCTTTCTCAGGACTCGTGTCATTCATTTAATGGGACAATTATTGAGATTGAGTTCAACTGGCATTCATTGAGAGCCTACACCATAGTCCTTCAGATGCTGTCACTATTCACAGGGCCAATTCATTAATCTTGATTAATTCAAGGTGCCAAGGCTGCAACATTAAAAATAGACGCTAGACTTAAATAAATGTTATGCTGTCACCAATATAAAGACTAATGCTTTAGCAGGCATTTGTAAGACACTTTGAAGCAGTTTTCTCTTTTTTTTTTATTTCCACAAATTTGTCTCTAATTCCCAAAGAATAAACAGGATGATACAAAACACATGTCCTCCTTTCCCCACATAGGCAGACAGAAAAGGGACAAAGAGGAAGGTGGCCAGTGGAAAGAAAGAGGAGAAAAATAACAGCAAGTTTAAGAGTTTGAAATGCTTTCGAAATGGTCAACTCCAGCCATTCCAGGACCTGTCTATACTTTAAAAAATGTCAGATACCCCTACTCCCTCAGGTGTCCTCAATATTTCCTGCTGATAAAGCAGTTTTCACATTGTGAGACTGACTTCACCCTACATCAAATTGAGTGAGATGAGAGGCCCATTCTACCAGCTAGGGATAGATAAATTCTTCTTCTAACTCAGAGGCAAAATAAGGGAGACCTCCAGAAACAAAAAAGGGGGGGCACTCCCTGCCACTGAGCACCATGTTTGACTGAGCAGTACCCTATGGAGCCTTTCTGGGACAGACCACTGCACCCCTCCTCTCCCCATGTCCTCACCTGCCTCTTGTTTGTCAATCAGCTTTGGCCTCCTAAAGCCTTCCCTGGGTTGCAAAGAACAAATTTAACCAGGGAAGTGATAAAATGCAGAAATAAAAACAATGAAACAAGAAAAAATAATATTTTTTATTATCATTTAGTTTAGCCATTAAACAACATCAAAAACTTTTAGTTCCTCCCCAAGGAGGAAGGCATGGCAACCTTACTCCAGTATTCTTGCCCAGAGTATTCTGTGGACAGAGGAGCCTAGCAGGCTACATAGAGTCCATGGACAAGACTGAAGCAACTGAGCATGCATGCTCAGAAGGGCTTCAGATAATATTCTGAGTCATATCATTTGAGTTGTCTTGCAGATCCTAAAACCTCCACCAGGCAGAAGAAGTTAACTGTATGCTGCCCACACACACAGCACGTAGACCCAGACCAGTTGGAACTAGAAAGTTGATGATGTTGACTTCTAATTACCTTATCACCAACCAATCAGAAAAGTGTCCATGAACTGATTATATACCCCACAACCCTCTCCCTTACCCTCACACTGTAAACACTTTTCCCTGGAAAATCATAAGGAAATTCAGGTCTTTTGAGCATTAGTCACTCATAATCTTTGTCTTGCACCTTGCAACAAACTTTCCTTCATCACAATCTGGCGTCTGTAGATAGATTTTAGTGTGCATGGGCAAGGGGACCCAAGTTTGGTTCAGTGACACGTGGACATTTATCATATATCTCTTCTAATGGTCATTTGTGGAGATGAGACTGTAAGAAGGAAAAATGTGGACTTTAGGGCATGAATTCCAGTCCCTTTTCTGGCAGCCCCACAGGCATTTTTATTTTTTCTGGATTCTCTTCTGAATTCCATTTACAGGCATCTTTGGAGTCAGAATCTCCAGATAAGAAAAGTGTTACTTTAGTAAGGTAGAATCATACACATCTAGGAAATTAGACTTAGAATAACTTATTTAGTTGGCAAAATCCAGGAATGTTAAAACTATATGAAAGACGTAAAGAGAGGTCACCTGTAATGTTTTTCTGAGTATAAAATACGCTGGATGAAATCAGTCAATGACAGAAACTGGAACACAAAAGATTAAATGAGTGGAGAGAGGAATGGTACAATGTCTAGCAAGAGATCAGAGCAAAGGTCAGGAAGCAGGGGGGTTGTGAGTGATGAGTAAGAGTGAGGCAGAGATGAGTCTTCTAGATTGGATGGATGACTGCGATAGCCAACAGAGCTATAACCTCTTATCTCCACAACTGTCAGCTACCTCCTACTCTCAAACCAGTTATCAACCCCCGACCCCTAAGGGCTTTTTCCTACCTACTGAAAGGAAACTCTAAGATATCATGCCCTACAACCTAGTATGATCTGGCCTCTGGCTCTCTCTTCAATTACATTTTCTTTCCCTAGTTTATCCAATCATCCAGTTTGACCTGCTTGCTATTCCACAAATATCCCACAAATACTTCAAGCATGCTCCCACTTCAAGAACTCCACAGTCACGCTGCCACTTGCCTAGAATGCCCTTTCCCTAAATAGGTATACAGCTCCCTCCCTCAGATTCAAGTCCCTATTCAAATGTCTCCTTCATCCACGGAAAATGTCCTTAACCCTTCTATCCTAGATGGCATGTATATTCATCTACATTGCTCTCTTTCCTCCTATCTTTATTATTTCTCCACAGTCAGGGTTGCTAATGATACCATGTTGTTCTGTTTGTTTATTGTCTGAGCCCCATAATGGCTTTAAAATGCATGAAAGCATGGACTCTTTAGGTTGCCTCTGAACCCACGATGCCTACAGCAATCCCAACATATGGTACATCGAAACCCTTCATATGTTAATATTCCTAACCTTGATTTAATTATATCTAGAGATATGGTCTTCAGGAGATAATTAAGGTTAAATGAGACCATAAGGGTGGAGCCTTAATCCAAAGGAATGTGGTCTTATAAGAAGAGAAAAATCTTTCTTTCTCTCCTTCCCCTCCCTCTCTGCCCTTCACCCTCTTCTCCCCTTCTCTTTCCCTCTCTCTCCCTCTCCTCCTTCTTCCTCTTTCCCTCCATCCTCTGCTCCTCACTCCCACCCATTACCGTCCTCCCTCTTTCCTTTTCCCCATCCCACCTGCCAAGGTGGCCCTTTGCCACTAGGAAGAGAGCTCTCATCAGAAACTGAATTAATCAACAGCACATTGATCTTGGATTACTCAGCCTCCAAAACTGTAAGAAATAAATGTGTGTTGCTTAAGCCACCCAGCCTGTAGTAGTTTGCTACGGCAATGACTAAGTGAAAAAATAAACAAGAGTTTCTGCACTTCTTGTTTGTCATGGAGAAAAATAAAAAATAAAATAGTATGTTTTGTTTTTAGCATTATAAATATAAATATATTATATAAATATAAATAGTATTATTTATATTTTAGTACACTTAGGACCAATACACTAAATTCTAGGTGATATACTAAGTATAACCTAAAACAACAAGCTGTTGTACTGAATTCTGCATTGAATGAATAAAACTCCATTGGCCATTTCTTGCTGAGACTTTTTCTGAAAACAGGCAACTGCATATGTCCAGATGGATTGACCCATACCTTGGAAAGGGAGCCTGCTGTGATGGCATCTGCAATTTGAATCAGGATTTTCAAAAGAATTAAACTAGAAAAAGAAAACTACACTGGCATAGTATATAATTTGAAAAAAAAAATTGTTGAAACCATTTGAGCTTTTCAGAATCATTATCCAATTCTATTTAACTTTTTCTGGGAAAAATACGTTATTTAAAAAAATATGTATTTTTAATTGTTAAAATTTTCTAAAAGAGATATTGACCTTTAAGTAGGGAAAATTATACAAGATAACATGGTATCAATTGAAAGTAACTATCAGCCCTTCTAGGAAGAAACCTGCAGAGAAATAAGAGAGGGGAATCCATCCTAATTGACCAAAGTTGATTTTCTATAGTTCAGAACATGTAATTTGGGAGCATTTTGTTTCATACTCATAATTAAGTAGATACTAGGAATGCAATTTAATCAACTTTGTAGAAATTAACAGCAAAAAAGGGAAATATTAATCATTATTAAGCCCAGTATGTGCTTGTAAAAGGTGTACTACTTACAGGAGACTCTAAAACATATTCTTGTTAATTTAAATCTTATAGATGAATCAAGAAAATATATTTCATATACATTGAAATCTGTATATGAGGTATATTCAAAGAATCAGTGTATGTTCCATTTTACAGAAGACCCAGTTTGGATTAAGATCTAAGGAGAGCCATATTTTGGCTGAGCACTGTTCATCCAGCCACAGCGGTACACACAGCTACCTGTGCATGAGGCAGTCTGTGTCTCCAAGGCACGCTGTGCGTGATCTTAAGGAAAAGATCAATGATTTTCTTAAAAAATTTGTTTCTGATCAACATTACTTTATAAAGAAAAATATTCATATATTGGAAATAAGATAGAAGCTTTTAAAATTCTTAAATATTTATTCAAATTTGGAAAATATAACATCTGATGGACTACTGCTGCAACATCACTGAGTATATAAAGCCACACTAATATTTTACTTGGAGGAAAGCAGCCTGCTTAATGTTGTTGCTATTGTTATTTAATTACTCAGTCATGTTCGATTCTTTGTCACCCCACAGACTGTAGCCCACCAGGTCCCTCCGTCCATGGTATTTTCCAGGCAAGAATACTGGAGTGGGTAGCTATTTCTTCCTCCAGGGGATCTTCTGGACCCAGGGATCAAACCCATATCTCCTGCGTTGCCATGTGGATTCCTTACCAGGCAAACCTCCTGCTTATTGTTACACAACTACATATTCACTATTTTATATATTTTCATGATTCATCTATAAGATTTAAATTAACAAGAATGTGTTTTAGAGTCTCCTGTAAGTAGTACACCTTTTACAGGCACATACTGTACTTAATAAAGATTAATATTTTCTTTTCTTACTGTTAATTTCTACAAAGTTGATTAAATTGCATTCCTAGTATCTACTTAATTATGAGTGTGAAACAAAATGTTCCCAAATTACATGTTCTGAACTATAGAAAATCAACTTTGGTCAATTAGGATGGATTCCTCTCTCTTAGTTGTTGATATGATATGCTTCTTCCATCAAATGCATAATGATAAGTTAATACTTTTAATCATGAAATGAGAGTACAAATATAACCATAGATGATAATTCTTAAGAGTTCATCTCTCTATTATGCTTATCAAGGCATATCTGAATAACCTGTGAAATTTGGCTATGCAAAAAAAAAAAAATATACACATTAGGAATGGAATTAATGTTAAACTGTGACCCCTATCTTATTCGAGCTATAAAAAGTGTTATTCTACAGAAATATCTAATTGGAAAAAAAAAAGTCCTGTGCATCTCATTAAGGGATGATTTTACAAAGTGATTTTGCTGGTTATAATTAATAATTAGTTCAATATATTTAAGAGAATTTTGTGATCTTTTTATTTTAAAATAGTGATATTTTTAAATGAAAGGAATTTTTCTCCAAAATTTAAGTTGTCCATTTAAAAATACCTAAGGGCATTCGAACCTAAAGTATGAAGAACATTCCTATAGAGATTTTTAATTTAATTTTAAATGCAATTTATAATTCTTAAAGATTTATCACGAGATTATAGAATAAGATTCACATTCTTAAAAAATTACAGTAGTTGACATATGGGGGAAGAGGTTAATGAATGAAAGCAGGGAGACTGGTTGAAAGGCAGTTTCTCATCCTTTCCTGAGAAAGGATGGTGGTATGGACAGGACTGGGGTGGTAACTATAAGAATTGAGAGAAGAGCCAGATAAAAAACACATGTTAGAAGTAAAATCAACAGAAATTGCTAATGGACTTGATGTGGACCATGCACGTCAGTTGAATGACTCTTAGATTTTTATTTTCTTTTGTGTTTTGATTGGACCATTGAATGCACAATGGTGTTGTTAAATTAAGAAGCCTGGTAAGAGGGTGGAACTGAGAGACATCAAGAATTCTATTTCTACATATTGTATGAACTGCTTATGAGCTGTTTAGCTGAGCTTCGAGTAAGCTATTGCATATGAAATTTGGAACTCATAGGAGAGATTAGAGCTGAAGATATAAATTTAGATTCATCAATATCAGTATTGATTGATACTGATCAAATGCACGGAATTAGAAGAAACCATCTGTGGGGTGATAATAAATAAAGAGAAAACTTTTAACTTCACAGAGATACTCTCCTTAATGTGAGAGTCAGGTAGAAGAGGAACAGCCTGTGAGGAGACCAAGAATTGGTAGCCAGTGAAGCAGGAGAGAAATCAGGACAGTGTAAGCACCCCAGGGAGCAAGAAAAGAAAGCTTTTCCAGACAGAGTCACTAATGTGATTATCTGAACCATACCTTATCTTGGCCCATACCTGAAATGAGTTCTGTATAGCAAAACAGTTTTAAATAAAACCTATAACAGAATAATTTTGAAAAGGGAGGACAAAAAAGAAATAATTTAGATAATGATTAGAGGGACATTCTATTCCTTTATTAACCTGGTATTTATTAACCAGAGGTTAATCTGGAGCTTGTAAACTCGGGATCAAGGAAGAGGAAGCTGAGAAAGCTATTCCTGGATCTCTCAGCAAGTCAGGATCCTGAAGAAGAGACTGCTCTTCACTCGCAGGGTGTCATCACTTCAGGTCATGGCTTGGCCAATGAGTGCCAAGTTAAACATTCAGAAACTTGAGAAAATGGCAAACTGGGGAGAAAAAAGAGGCAGGGGTTGTGAGATAGGAGTAGAGAGGAATGTTCCCTCTCTTTTCATGACCCCTCTCCACTCAATTACCATAAACTACTGCATGAAGTAACCAGACTGTAAACACTGTAAGGACAAATAGAAATTAAATAAAAGAGGCTTATTTCCCTCTGTTGAAAATAAAGAAATTTCCCATTCCTCCTTTCTCTTTGATTTACTTTAGAATAAAGTAAATACTTAGAAATCTAAGTATTTTCTCCTCTCTTTGAAATGTACATAAGTCCCTTTGAAGACTAGACTGACATTTTGTCAGCTTTATGATCTAGGAATGTCTTTCTCAAGGACCTCAAGCCATCTTCTGAGATATTAACATCAAGGGAGATAGCCCCCCTATCTCCCAGTTTCTGGGAGAGATCAGTAGCCCAACTTCCTTATGCACCCACCTCAACTAGCAAGATTACCTCCTGTCATAATGAGAGGACATTTGGTTTTCCCCTGGATAAAGCTAATTCAATAGGACAAACGGTCACCCCAATTACCACATTAAGTTAGGATAAACAGTGTGTGACAAATGATGCTGTCAATTCCTTTTACTTGAGGATAACGTATTGTATATAAAGGGGGAGATTTCTTTCATCTGTGCAATCTCTCAGTGGATCTGAGGACAACATAGAATCTTTGTTTATATGAGTTATATTTATCAATAGTTAACCATATTAGGCAATAAACTGAGGATTTTAAAACATTTATTATTTACTTTAAAATAATGATAATAAATCAATATGTTTTAACATTAAAAAACAGAATATTTTCAATAACTGGTGGAAAACTGTGACATTGTTTTACAATTTTGAAAAATCCCTTAGTGTTCGGCTTAATAGAAAACACCTACACTCTGATTTTTGCTTCTGCATCCAATCTGCTTTAATACACTGTTTTAGTTGAAGTATATAGAAAATACCTAGCCTCACACAGAAATATAGTTGGAAAAGAAAATAGCACATTAATAGCCTTTCAGATAATTATAGATATTCTTCTTTGACACTGTACCAAAACTCAGAGATGGCAACTTTTTAGGCTAGTTGCAATGAGAAATATGAAGCTGGATCATGAACTTTCATACTCTATTGTGTTAAAATCCATTGGTCTCTCTTACATTTTAAACAGGATCTTTACTCATGCATGATTCTGTAATGTCACACTCTAGTCATTTGTAAAATATTGGTTCATGAAGCTATGCAAATATTCCAAATTGACACCTTTTATTATACAATTAAAAGAATCATATTAGTTATTAGAGCCAAGGATCTGACCAGGAAAACAGGTTTTGGGTAGCTGCCAAGTTCAGGTGATGATATATGCCGCAAGGTACTAGTAAGTTTTGATCAACTAAAGAACTGTTCAAATGCAATGTATTATTTCATTGTGCTGAGATCTACTAATGCTTATAGTTAAGGTATACCCAGGTTATAAGGGCTTCCCAGGTGGCTCTAGTGTATAAAGAACCTGCTTCCAAATGGAGGAGATATCCGATCCCTAGGTTGGGAAGATCCCCTGGAGGAGGGCATGGCAACCCACTCCAGTATTCTTGCTGGAGAATCCCATAGACAGAGGAGCCTGGTGGATTACAAGTCCATGGGCTACACTCCATAGAGTTGCAAAGAGTCAGACATGACAAGCAACTTAGCACACAGCCCATGTTATAATAATAGGAATAAGGATAAGGATCCTAATAATGTATAAGCTGATCTTGAAATGAACAAATGTCTGTGTTTTGCATTATTATAATTTAGAGGAGGGGATATAGTGGTCAGTATAGACATAACAAGATTATTCACATAAGTTGAAAATCATTATCACTGGGTGAGGGGTTCATGTAGGTTAATTATATTAATATCTACTTGTATTATTTACTTTGTGTACATATCTGAAATTTACCACAATAAATACTAATATATAGTTTCAACTCTTCAATGGAGTTATGGTTATTCTTTTGAGATGTAATTAAGAGCTAAAATTTTCTTTAATTTGATGGATTAGACAACTGAAAACTAAAAAGAAGATTTATCTTATAGTTGTTATGAATTGTTCTGGGTCTTAACACATTTATTTGTCCTACTCTTCTAAAGTAGAAAATTTATTTTGCAAATATCACCAAATAAGCTTTGTCTTTACCTTAAGGAAGAGCTCAGACATGGGGGAGGAATCAGGCAATAGTATTGTAGTTTACCAAACTCTCCTACACTCAAATGTTTTCCAACGATGGATTTTAATTTCAAACTTTATACAAGATATATTTTTTTCACTCGAGGAAAGTCAGAAATTTTCTCAAGCCCTTACATTAAACTAATGTGTTCTTTCCTACAACTCAAACACCACTTCTGTTCTCAATATAAGCAATAATTTCAACATGGTTATTATGTACAAATGAAGTCATTTGCCTTTTAAAAAATGGGTTAATTTATCTACAGTAGTAGCTCTTTTATTTGAGATTTACTTTCCACGGCTTCAGACCCAAGGCAGTGTGAAAATGTTAAATGGAAAATGCCAGAAATAAGCCATTTGTAAGCTTTAAATTGTGTGTCCTTCTGGGTAGTAGTGAAACCTTGTGAAGAAGCTGCTGTCACATTTCTGGCAGAGTTGAAGTTGAGACAGACCACCTTCACATAACTTTTTAATACAATATATTGTTACAATTGTTCTATCATTAGTTAGAGTTGTTAATATATTACTGTGTGTGATTTATAAATTACACTTTATCATTGGTATGTATATATAGGAAAGAACACAGTGTTATATAGGGTTTGGTTCTATCAGCAGTTTCAGGCATCTACTGGTCTTGGAACAGAATCCCATGGATAAGGTGGGACTACTATACTGAATTTCAAATAGTTGAGAGCAAATTTGAAAAGAGGACATCTCACTGACAAAACAGCAAAGCTTCTTTTTTTGTCTTATTGGAAGACTATTCCCCATGCCTTCTAACATTAATATAACTTGATAACTAGTCAAAAGGATCAGTAAAATGAAGTGGGATAGAGAAAGGTTACTGATGCTCTTTAAACATGTTCTCTGGAGGCATCATAAAGAACTTATACTTTAATACCTTTTAAAGTTCAAGTTTCACTGAAGTGCATCAAACAAAATTGAAGAGCTCTTCTTTATAATTTATGCACTCTTGTCTTTAAAAAAATGCTCTTTTGTCTCCTTTAAACTGCAATAATTTGCCAGCATGTTCATCTTTATAACGTTGATATTTTTAGAATCCAAATCAGTTGTTTTGCAAAACTTTGTTCAAAAGGCTAAAACAATATGAAAATGGAAAAGAGAAGTTACATTTTCATCCCATTCCCACTGTTCCCACTTGTGTAACCATTCCTAGGAGTTTTTAGTTTATAATTCCTGTATTTCTTTTAATTTAAAAGGATATTTATCTTTATTGTCTCTTCTTTCTTATATAAATGTTAGCATGCTATATATATTCCTCAGTATTTCTTTTCTTTTTAATTTACATCTGGAAACATTTCATATCAGATTCTTCAACTCTTCTTTCTTTTATTTTTTGACTATAAATAATCCCCTAAGTGCCAACATCCATTGGATTATGGAAAAAGCAAGAAAGTTCCAGAAAAAACCTACTACTATTTTATTGACTATGCCAAAGCCTTTGACTGTGTGGATCAGAAACTGTGGAAAATTCTTAAAGAGATGGGAGTACCAGACCACCTGACCTGCCTCCTGAGAAATCTGTATACAGGTCAAGAGGCAACAGTTAGAACTGGACATGGAACAACAGACTGGTTCCAAATAGGAAAAGGAGTACATCAAGGCTGTATATTGTCACCCTGCTTATTTAACTTATATGCAGAGTACATCATGAGAAACGCTAGGCTGGAAGAAGCACAAGCTGGAATCAAAGATTGCTGGGAGAAATATCAATAACCTTAGATATACAGATGTCACCACCCTTATGGCAGAAAGTGAAGATGAATTAAAGAGCCTCTTGATGAAAGTGAAAGAGGAGAGTGAAAAAGTTGGCTTAAAACTCAACATTCAGAAAACTAAGATCATGGCATCCAGTCCCATCACTTCATGGCAAATAGATGGGGAAACAATGGAAACAGTGATATACTTTATTTTTCTGGGCTCCAAAATGACTGCAGATGGTGACTGCAGCCATGAAATTAAAAGATGCTTACTCCTTGGAAGGAAAGTTATGACCAACATAGACAGCATATTAAAAAGCAGAGACATTACTTTGCTAATAAATGCCCATCTAGTCAAAGCTATGGTTTTTCCAGTAGTCATGTATGGATGTGAGTGTTGGACTATAAAGAAAGCTGAGCATAGAAGAATTGATGCCTTTGAACTGTGGTGTTGGAGAAGATTCTTGAGAGTCCCTTGAATTACAGAGATCCCACCAGTCCATCCTAAAGGAAATCACCCCTGAATATTCATTGGAAGGGCTGATGCTGAAGTTGAAATTCCAGTACTTTAGCCAACTGATGCAAAGAGTTGACTCATTGGGAAAGACCCTGGTGCTGGGAAAGATTGAGGGCAGGAGGAGAAGGGGATGACAGAGGATGAGATGGTTGGATGGCATCACCGACTCAGTGGACATGAGTTTGAGGAAATTCAGGAATTAGTGATGGGCAGGGAGGCCTACCGTGCTGCAGTTCATGGTGTCACAAGATTCAGACATGACTGAGAGACTGAACTGAATTGAACAAGTAACTCTGTTGTGTAAATGTCCCATAGTTTATTCAATTACTTGCTATGAATGGGCATCAGGGTTATTTACCATCTTTTGTGCTTCTAAATAATACTGAAATGAATAACATGCACATTTTGTTTCATATTAACAGAGGTATGTCTTCAGTGTAGATTCCAAGAAGCAAAATTGCTAGGTCAAAGGATACATTTATGTATGGTTCTATTAAACATTGCCAGTTCAGTTCAATTACTCAGTCGTTGCAACTCTTTGCAACCCCATGGACTGTAGCACACCAGTACTCCATGTCCATCACCAACTCCCAGAATTTACTCAAACTCATGTCCATTGAGTCGGTGATGCCATCCAGCCATCTCATCCTCTATAGTCCCCTTCTCCTCTTGCCCTCAATCTTTCCCAGCATCAGGGTCTTTTCCAATGAGTCAGTTCTTCGCATCAGGTGGCCAAAGTATTGGAGTTTCAGCTTCAGCATTAGTCCTTCCAATGAACACCCAGGACTGATTTCCTTTAGGATGGACTGGTTGGATTTCCTTGCAGTCCAAGGGACTCTCAAGAGTCTTCTCCAACACCACAGTTCAAAAGCATCAGTTCTTCGGTGCTCAGCTTTCTTTATAGTCCAACTCTCACATCCATACATGACCACTGGAAAACCCACAGCCTTGACTAGATGGACCTTTGTTGGCAAGTAATGTCTCTGCTTTTTAATATGAGGTCTAGGATTGTCATAACTTTCCTTCCAAGGAGTAAGCATCTTTTAATTTCATGGCTGCAGTCACCATCTGCAGTCATTTTGGAGCCCAGAAAAATAAAGTCAGCCACTCTTTCCCCTGTTTCCCCATCTATTTCCCATGAAGTGATGGGACCAGATGCCATGATCTTTGCTTTCTGAATGTTGAGCTTAAGTCAACTTTTTCACTCTCCTCTTTCACTTTCATCAAGAGGCTCTTTAGTTCTTCTTCACTTTCTGCCATAAGTGTGGTATCATCTGCATATCTGAGGTTATTGATATTTCTCCCAGCAATCTTGATTCCAGCTTGTGCTTCCTCCAGCCCAGCGTTTCTCATGATGTACTCTGTATATAAGTTAAATAAGCAAGGTGACAATATACAGCCTTGATGTACTCCTTTTCCTATTTGGAACCAGTCTGTTGTTCCATGTCCAGTTCTAACTGTTGCTTCCTGACCTGCATACAGGTTTCTCAAGAGGTAGGTCAGGTAGTCTGGTATTCCCATCTCTTTCAGAAATTTCCACAGTTTATTGTGATCCACAGTCAAAGGCTTTGGCATAGTCAATAAAGCAGAAATAGATGTTTTTCTGGATCTCTCTGCTTTTTTGATGATCCAGTGGATGTTGGCAATTTGATCTCTGGTTCCTCTGCCTTTTCTAAAACCAGCTTGAACATCTGGAAGTTCATGGTTCATGTAATGTTGAAGCCTGACTTGGAGAATTTTGAGCATTACTTTGCTAGTGTGTGAGATGAGTGTAATTGTGCAGTTGTTTGAGCATTTTTTGGCATTGCCTTTCATAGGGATTGGAATGAAAACTGCCCTTTTCCAGTCCTGTGGCCACTGCTGAATTTTCCAAATTTGTTGGCATATTGAGTGCAGCACTTTCACAGCATCATCTTTTAAGATTTGAAATAGCTCAACTGGAATTCCATCACCTCTATTAACTTTGTTCATAGTGATACTTCCTAAGGCCCACTTGACTTCACATTCCAGGATGTCTGGCTCTAGGTGAGCGATCACACCATAGTGATTATCTGGGTCATGAAGATCTTTTTTGTACAGTTCTTCTGTGTATTCTTGCACCTCTTCTTAATATATTCTGCTTCTGTTAGGTTCATACCATTTCTGTCTGTTATTGAGCCTATCCTTGCATGAAATGTTCCCTTGGTATCTCTAAGTTTCTTGAAGAGATCTCTAGTCTTTCCCATTCTGTTGTTTTCCTCTATTTCTTTGCACTGATCGCTGAGGAAGGCTTTCTTATCTCTCCTGGCTATTCTTTGGAACTCTGCATTCAAATGGGTATATCTTTCCTTTTCTCCTTTGCCTTTGGCTTCTCTTCTTTTCACAGCTATTTGTAAGGCCTCCTCAGACAGCCATTTTGCTTTTTTGCATTCCTTTTTCTTGGGGATAATCTTGCTGTCTGTCTCCTGTACAATGTCATGAACCTCCATCCATAGTTCATCAGACACTCTGTCTATCAGATCTAGTCCCTTAAATCTATTTTTCATTTCCACTGTATAATTGTTAGGGATTTTATTTAGGTCATACCTGAATGGTCTAGTGGTTTTCCCTACTTCTTCAATTTAAGTCTGAATTTGGCAATAAGCAGTTCATGATCTGAGCCACAGTCAGCTCCTGGTCTTTTTTTTTGCTGACTGTATAGAGCTTCTCCAACTTTGGCTGCAAAGAATACAATCAATCTGATTTTGGTGTTGACCATCTGGTAATGTCCATGTGTAGAGTCTTCTCTTGTGTTGTTGGAAGAAGGTATTTGCTATGACCAGTGCATTTTCTTGGCAGAACTCTATTAGTCTTTGCCCTGCTTCATTCTGTACTCCAAGCCCAAATTTGCTTGTTACTCCAGGTGTTTCTTGACTTCCTACTTCTGCATTCCAGTCCCCTATAATTAAAAGGACATCTTTTTGGGGTGTTAATTGTAGAAGATCTTGTAGGTCTTCATAGAACCGTTCAACCTTAGCTTCTTCAGCATTACTGGTCAGGGCCTAGACTTGGATTACTGTTATATTGAATGATTTGCCTTGTGAACAAATAGAGATCATTCTGTCATTTTTGAGACTGCATCCTAACATTTCCAAGTTCCTCTTTATAAGGGTTCCACTACTTTTATATGGGTTCCACTATTACTACCAGCAATATGAGTGTTTCTCTACAGCCTTATAGCAAAGGGCACAAACTTTTTACTTCTTGCTATTTGAAAATGATACGTTGGTGGTGTTTTAATTTGCCTCTCCCTTTTTATGAAGTTGAAAATATTTTATGTATTTAAAGACTATTTGTTAATATTTTTAAATGAACTTTGTATTCATATCTTTTGTGCAGCATTTCACAGGAAGGTTTGGTCTTTTTTCTTCTGTTTTTGGTCTTTAAAATTTTTCTAAATAAAATTTATACCTTAAAAATATATACAATTACCCTTTTACAAATATTATGTCCCATTGTGTTATTTGTCATTTTGTTTTACCTATGATTCCTTTTTGACATGAAAAGCATACTTTGGGATCACACTCATCTATCTTTTATTTTATCTGAATTTTTAATCATAGGGAAGAATTCATATTCAGGAGTTTATCTTAGTTATAAAATTAAGAAGAATCACTAGGGTTTTCTTGATTTCTATGATATTTTTTCATTGATACATTTGATCCACTGGAGTTTATTCTTGTGCATGAAATAAGGCGTAATCCAATGACCATCAAGTTGTCACAATACCATTTTTTAAAAGCCCATCTTTTTCCTCAGAGTTTGAGTGATCACATATATAATATACCTCTGTACAGACTTTGGTCTTTTTCTTGATTCGATATCTGATTTTCTCCCCATTAGTCTATCTACCATCCGCAACACCATATGTTTTAGTTATAGAGCCTTTAAGTGTGCTTAGTCGCTCAGTCATGTCCAACTCTTTGCAGTACCACGGACTGTATTCCGCCAGGCTCTTCTGTTCAAGGGGATTCTCCAGGTAAGAATACTGGAGTAGGTTGCCATGCTTTCCTTCAGGGCATCTTCCCAACCCATGAGAAAGAGGCTTTATAGTATGCTTTAATATCTGATGGGGTTTCCTTGATGGCCCAGCGGGTAAAGAAACCATTTGCAAGGCAGGAGACACAGGAGACGTGAATCTGATCCCTGGGTCAGAAGATCCCCTGGAGGAGGAAATGGCAATACACTCTAATATTCTTGTCTGAATTCCCATGGACAGAGGAGCCTGGCCAGCTACAGTCCAAAGAATCGCAGAGCTGGACATGGCTGAGCTCCTAAGCACAGCATTAGGCCACCTCATTATTCTTTCCTTTTAATAAAATAAATAAACAAAAGAATTTTCATGTTTTTTATGTAAATTTACTTTTTATATGAATCTTAGAATTTATCTATATTGCTCTAGAAATACTTGTAGTATTTCAACTGGGATAGTATTAAATGCATGTGTTGACATCCACATGTCACTGATACATCATATCCAAAAAGGAGGCTTTTAACTTGCTGAAGTTTATTGTTATGTCTTTCAAGACTACTATAAAGTTTCCCTCATATGTGTTCTGCATAGTTTTGTTACACCCAAGGATTTTCTTTTTATCGCTGTTCTAAAAAAATTTTATATTTTTGTATTACATCTGTAAGAAATAAAATAACCCTACTTTGGATATCAAGACATTTATTACATTTCTCTTGGTGGTAAAATAATTTTACTTCAGTAAAATAATTGTAGTATTTCTCCAGGCAGATGGATAGCAAAGAGCTGAGTAAACATAAAATTCACCTATATACTGAAAAAGGCAAAATACAGCATCTTTCTACCTTGACAGTTAGCTCACTTGTTTTCTAAGGGCCTTTTTAGATCATTTCTGTGTCAGATCGACACCTAGTGGCTCCCTCTGGTATAGTAATAGTAATAGTAATAGTAATAGAAAGACAGGTAATGAAATCTCTAATAGAGAATTAGGGACTGCATAGTTACTTTGCACATGTTTGCTAGATAATTTTATATATAATTAACTGTGTTATAATATATGGTAAGAACAAAAACCCAAGTTAATGTATATCAATATAAGAATCATTGCTAAAAAAAAAAAAAAGAATCATTGCTCTACACAATACAAAGTGAAAGTGTTAGCCACTTAGTCATAGCTGACTCTTTGCAACTCCATGGACTGTAGCCTGTCAGGCTCCTCTGTCCATGGAATTCCTAGGCAAGAATAATGGAGTAGGTAGCCATCCCCTTCTGGAGGGGATCTTCCTGACCCAGGGATCAAACCTGGGTCTCCCACACTGCAGGCAGATTCGTTACTATCTGGGCTACCAAACAATACAAGTTTTCCCTCTAAAATGAAGATTTATAAATTTTCCATTTCAAATGTTTTACTAAATCACAATAAGTCAAAGTCAATTTACTTTAGTTCCCTGCCTACTGTATGTAGCTGGCAAAAAGAGAAGTGAATATTATAGCCCAGGTTTTGGAGAGAGACAAACGAAGTTCCTACTTCATCAAATTACCTAAACTTTCTTAAACTTATATGGATTGGGTTTTCTATGGATCTGAAGCAAATGTCAAAAAAGTCAAGAGAATTTAATCAACATCTAAATCAGACAACTAAATTACCTGATACAGTAGATGTTACAGACACTAGAATTCTCTATCCATATGTACTTCCTTCTTTTTTGTTTTTTTTTTTACTTCCTTTTTTTTTTCTTAATGAATGAACTGTTATAAACAAATGAATTACATGTTATCTTTGGTATCATTTGCATCAAAGTACAAATTTTGGAATGTGGTAAAAACTTCTGATGAAGAAGCCCATCCTAATTTCTCATTACACACACAGACACAGACACACACATACACACCCCAGTTAAAGCCTAAGACAAATGAATCCTTAAGAGAAGAGGAAACTGGACCATAAGGAAAGGTTGTTAATTTTTGACAACAGAAAACACTGTCAGTATTAACAGAGGCTAATGAATGCGAAGTACCTATTGTTTTATTTGTGAGATGACCCTGTCCTGGGATTTGATTGTGAAATTCTGTCTATAATTGTTAAAGAAAAAAGTGTTAAAGTGTTAGTCTGACACTTGTTAGAATGGTAAGGAAGTCCTGAACCATTTATCAGCTACTGCAATAGCTGTCAAGATTATCACAAAAGAGGAGACAGGTTGGGCTCAACTCCAAATATACCAAAAACAACTGAAAATTTATAGCCAAGGAGCAGAATGAAGAGGTCAGTGGATGGAAAATTAACCAAAGGAATAAAGTGTAGCAGAACTCTTGCAAAATCAATTTAATAGGACTCTTGCTGAAGGAAAGTTAGAGTATCAGATATCAAGGGTGTGAGATTCCCGATAAACTGAGTTAGTAGGTTCCTTGCTACACCTGGACAAAACAGGCCAGAGACAAGGCCCAAGGAAAAGGCCTAGCTTGCTCCTCTAGTCAGACTAGAAGAGAGGGACTAAGTTTTGATCAAGGAGAGAGTCTTTGTCCACAATCAATGACTGTCACCATGGATGTCAAAGGGATGCTGCTCCAGAATTACGAGGACTCTTACATGATCTAGCATATAACAAATATTTATGCTTATTTGTGAATGAATATATTTTTTTATTTTAAAGAATATTTTCTAAAAAAAAGGGCATATTTTAACTCTAGGAGGAAGAAAAATTCAGTGTTGTGTGGAAAAGTGCCTTAAACAGGAACATGGACAAACATGAAGTCTTGAGTTTTGTCTCGAATCTTGCCTGACTCAGCCCCTATATTAAGGCATAAAATATCAACCGTTTATATCAGTTAAGTTCAGTCACTCAGTCGTGTCTGACTCTTTGCAACCCAGGGACTGCAGCATGCCAGGCCTCCCTGTCCATCACCAACTCCCAGAGTTTACCCAAACTCATGTCCATTGAGTTGGTGATGCCATCCAATCAACTCATCCTCTGTCGTCCCCTTCTCCTCCTGCCCTCAATCTTTCCCAGCATCAGGGTCTTTTCCAATGAGTCAGTTCTTCACATCAGGTGGTCAAAATATTGGAGTTGCAGCTTCAACATCAGTCCTTCCAATGAACATTCAGGATTGATCCCCTTTAGGATGGACTGGTTGGATCTCCTTGCAGTCCAAGGGACTCTCAAGAGTCTTCTCCAACACCACAGTCAAAAGCATCAATTCTTCAGTGCTCAGCTTTCTTTACAGTCCAACTCTCACATCCATACAAGACTACTGGAAAAACCATAGCCTTGACTAGATGGACCTTTGTTGGCAAAGTAACGTCTCTGCTTTTTAATATGCCATCTAGGTTGGTCATAACTTTCCTTCCAAGGAGTGAGCATCTTTTAATTTCATGGCTGCAGTTACCATCTGCAGTGATTTTGGAGCCCAAAAACATGAAGTCTGCCACTGTGTCCACTGTTTCCCCATCTATTTGCCATGAAGAGATGGGACCGTTTATATATCCACTATCCAAAATAACCTACTTAGAAAAGAAAGATTACTCTTTTCCTTGCATCCTAAGATGTTAGGGTGACACCTCGTGGACAGATAGGCCCAATACATCTAGCAAGATAGTAATTACCTATCACTTATTTAAAAGTTGTGAAAGAACAGAAACTTTAAAGAGGTTGGGCCTCAACTGGGAAGACAACACAATACAAAACCCAGACACAACTGTTCACAGTGGATCCTCATAATTGAATGGATCTAGAGATACCACAAATTCCATCAATGTTCATTTCTAAGAAGCAATATGATTATGAATGAAAAGAAATATATGTTTTTCATCTTGTCAAAGGACAGTTTTTAAAAGAGGGTATATTCATGACTCTCATATAGATATAAAAATATCCTGTATCAAATATTTTATTTAGCTCAATTTTTAAAATTTTTAAAATTGAGGTATAGCTGATGTATAATTCATATACATGAAGTTTACTTGGCAGCTTAGCAGTAAAGAACCCACTTGCAATGAAGAAGACGTGAGTCTAATTTCCTCCTCCAAGGAAAGATCCCTTGGAGGAGGAAATGGCAACCCACTCCAGTATTCTTGCCTGGGAAATCCCCTGGACAGATGAGCCTGATGGGCTACAATCCATGAGGTTGCAAAAAGAGATGGACAGGGCCTAGCAACTAAACAACAACTATATACATAGTTTCAGGTGTACAACAGAGTGATTCACAGTTTTTAAAGGTTATACCCCATTTATTTATTATATGGCTATATTCCCTGGGCTGTATAATATATCGGTGTAGCTTATTTATTTTGCATGTAGTAGTTTTTACCTCTTAATTCCCTATCCCTATCTCGCCCCTCCTCTCTTCTCTCTCCCCACTGGTAGCCACCAGTTTATTCTCTACATCCGTGAATCATTTTCTGCTTTGTTTTGTTCATTAGTTTATTTATTTACTTTTTAGATTCCATGTATAAGTGATACCATACAGTATTTTTTTCTGTCTCTCTCTCTGATTTATTTCACTTACCATAATACCCTCCAAGTCCACTCATGTTGCAGATGGCAAAATTTCATTCTTTTACATGGCTGAATAGCATTCCAATTAATGTGGGAACCAGTATCTTTTAATAATCTGTTCAAAAAAGAATTCAAAGAACACATATATGTAGTGAGACAAGAAATACTAATATAGAATTGATCAATAATCAGTTACATCCCACCAGACACAACTAATTTGCACTTCTATGGACAAAAAGCTTGTATTATTATTAATTTTCTTAAACTAATTGAGTTGTAAAGTTGCTCAAAATGCTGAAAAGCAGAGATAACCTGAAAAGGTACTCACTTCCAAGTCTTTCATTAAGTGTCTCATTAATTTTTCTGCCACTCTTCACTCAATCAATAATTACTAATTGAACACCTACTATGCAAAATGCCAGGCTAATTGATGGGAAAAGCAAAAAATATTACATACACTTAAGGAACTTAAAATACATTTGGCAAAACAAGGGCAGTGCCTCAAACAGATCTTTTATAATTTAAACAGATCCTTTGTAATCCTTTTCTTCCTTACTTACTTCCTTAAATATTTATGAAATGCCTACTATATATACTAAGCACTTTCTAGAGACTTGGTGTTCAGTGTGAAAGAGAGCCAAGTTCCTTTTCTCCTATGGTGTTTTCTTTCTAGTAGGGGAATGTAGACAATTAACAAGTAATAAGAAAAAAATCCAGATTAGTTAGTATTTAACACCTTGACATTACAATTCCTCAAAATTTTCAGAACAAATGCCTTTTCCTTTTATATCACAGAAGTTATTCAGAATTTCTTTTATGTCACAGAATTGAAAGTACGCTCCAAAGTAGTATAACATGCAGGTTCTGGTGTTAGTTTGGTTGTATTCAAATTTTGTCTCTGTCTTTGGCAGGCCAGATAAATTTAAGCAAGTTACTTAACTACACTGTGCCTATGCCTCAGATTTTTTTTCCTATTTAATGGGTATAGTAGTAGTTACCTCAGAGGACTGTGGCTAGGACTAAAGGGATATTACAATGTATCTTATGGCAAGAGTGTCTGATACATAGACAGTGTTCAATACATGCTAGCTATTGTTACTAATTGCCAGTAATAATGTTACTATCATTATTAGTATTATTATAACCTTGAATTTCATCACCTCTTGGATATGCTTGAATCTTGCAGATTCTTTCTTTTCATCTTGATTCAATATCAGAGAACATGTAAACATGTACTGTTCACTTATTCATTAAATATTTGTAAATGCTTATCATGTACATTATATGTGACACTGTGGATCTAAAGATAAGGGAGATGTTTAAATGCACAGTAATAAAATGCCTGATCAGTTTGTGGTGCTGCCAACAGTTAAATGTGATGAGAGCATAAAGTGCAAGATGGGAAGGCTGAATGAAAGGTCTATGCAGAGATAGCAAAAGAGACAGATGTAAAGAACAGACTTTTGGACTATGCAGGCGAAGGCAAGGGTGGGTGATTTGAGAGCATATCACTGAAACATGTATATTACCATATATTAAGTAGATGACCAGTGCAACTTCAATGCATGAAGCAGGGCACTCAAAGTCAATGTTCTGGTACAACCTGGAGGGATGGGTGGGGGAGGGTGGTGGAGGGGAATTCAGTATGGGGGGACACATGTGCACCTGTGGCTGATTCATGTTGATGTATGGCAAAAACCACCACAACATTGTAAAGTAATTAGCCTCCAATTAAATAAATTAATTCAAATTTTAAAAAAAGGAAAATCTATGCAGGATGACTGAAGTCAAATCATGAAAACATCTTCCAAATCACACTGAAGATGGAACATTTTTCCAAAGAAAATCAGGAATCATTGAGATTTTTAAGCAGAAGAGGAGATAATCTAATTTGTGCCACAGAAAATCAGTCTGGCATTCATAGAAACTCAGAGAGAGAAGACTAGATCCAGGGAGAAATGGAATATTTCCTGATATATCAATAAACAAGGATGTCACAGTCATCAGTGATTCTGGCCCTCCAAGTGTGAATTTCTGAGCCAGGAAGGCAGCCAGGAAGAACAATGTCTATTACAATGCAGCCGTCGAGCTGCAGTCACTCCCTCCTGCAAGCGCTGAGGAGCCGGGGAGAGGGGCAGGGATGTAAAATAATGCAGGATACTGACTCCAGATAGCCAAGAAGCATATGAAAGGAATGATCTCAGTAAGCCCAGACTCTTGCATCTTCCCATACATAGAAAAGCACTAAATTCCTTAACTTGAGATATCTGGTTTTCCTAAACAAACAACAATTTGGTGTTCAGACTACCTGCCCCTTGTTGCAAACGTCTATATAACCTGACTCCTGCCCCACTTCCTTGGAGCAGTTCTCTCAGAGTCACTCAAGATGCTGTCTCCTGGGTTTGAGTTTCTAAAAATTTCCACCAAATAAAACATAACTCTCAATTTTTAGGTTGTGACTAGTTTTTAAGTTGATGCAGGTTAAGAAGCTGGCACGGTAGTGCAGGTGAGAAAGGAAGTCAGCAGTGGCATGGGGAGGAAACAGAAGGAGACAAATCTGAGCGGTATCTAGGAAGACAGATATGTCGAAGCCTCACAAGCCTGTGAGTCATACACACTCATACTCTAAGCTTGCTAGCTCCAAGCCTCCCCTGCTTAACAGGATCTTCCTTTCTCTGTACAATCTCTCTAAAATATTTCTGCACATGCTTTTCTTTGCTTTCAAATCCCAGTCAGGGGAAAAGCTTCTGCCCTTTGCCCACACCCCAGCTGGAGGGAATGTTGGGAAACCAACATTTCTACCTCTACAGCGAAGGAGGGTCACAAGTTAGGCAGCTAAAAGGAATGAAAATATTTACAACAGTGATATTTCTCTTCTTCTTTATGCTGTTCCACATACCCTACTTTATATAATAGCTAGTATTACATTATATATATATATATATATATATATATATATATATATTTTTTTTTTTTTTAATAAACTTTTTACACTCAATTTTCTTTTTCAAGTCTTTTAACCAGGACAGTCTGGCATCACTTCCCCCTCTAGTGGACACAAAGAGGAATTACACAGGTGGATGAGACTCCTGATCTTTCTGGACTATACTGTTAAATATAACAGTATATTTCACTTCACTTAACTTAAACGGGGGCTGAGAGATAAGAAACATGATATACCAAAATGAGGTGCAAAATTAATAAGGATATCTTGATGTTGTCTTCCCTTTTGTTACTCCCATAGACTATAAAGGGCAGCATTATGGTATGATCTCAGGGATAGAATTCCTGCATCAATTCTTGCTTTTTTTCTTTTTTTTTTTTTTTAATAAAAGAAGATGAATGGGCTATATACTAAGCTTAATTCAGCATTTACCCTATTACCTGGCTGTGTGAACTTTAGCAAGTAATGTTATCTCTCTTTAACTCAATTTTTCTGTTGGCAAATAGGGGTAATAACAGCAGTTCTCACAGGGGCTGTTTTCAAGAAATGAATGAGTAAGCATTCACAAATAACTAAGAAAAGCTCACAGCACTTCATAAGCACTAAATGAATATTTGTGCAATAGAATGAGCAAGAAACAGGACAGACTTCTCATTTTAAACTGGGCGAAACTTTGCTGGCCCTCCATAAACAGTTCCATCTGACAATGGTAGAGTAAGTAGCTTGAATAGACCAACTATCCAAAGATTAAAGCTTTAAATTTTGAACAGAATTATTTAAAAGAAGAAAACCCTTCTGTAGACACTGGAGGAAAACCAAAAGCAGGAAGAAATTGGAAAGATGTCTACTCTGGAAAAACAGAAATTGCAGCTAGTGAGATTAAGGAATTTCTAACTTCTTGCCTGAAGACAACCCCAATCTGCATAGCAGCTTGGGACAGCAGAACACTGATGCCTTACTGCTCTGAAGCATAAGAGGCCAGTGTTCAGGGTTTGGAGAGTAAAGAGAAAACTACTGAGAAGAGCTTGGAAGGGAAGAGCCACATAGGGCACAAGTCGTAAAATATGCAACCAATGTGTGCCAACTCGCTTCAGCTGTGTCTAATTCTGTGTGGCCCTATGAACTGCAGCCTGCCAGGCTCCTCTGTCCGTGGGATTCTCCAGGTAAGAACACTGGAGTGGCTTGCCATGCCCTCCTGCAAGGGATCTTCCCAGACAACCAATATTGCCCTGAAATTTGGCTGACCATTAAACTAAGAGTCACAGGAGAGACCACAGAGATACTAGTTGGGGAAAAAAAAAATGGTGGAAATACACATCTGAAAGAAATGTCAGCTACTGACTGCAGAGGGACAGAGTATGTAGTATGAGTTCAGCCAAGTTAACTGTTGCTTAGGAATCTTCAATGTGTCTACCATGTATCATTCATGTCAGGTAGGCAGTAGAAACTCAGTAGATATCCAAAGAACAGAAACATGTAACCTATACTTAATAACAAAAGAAGTCAAAATAAATCCAAATTGATAGAATCCAAATGGTATAATATGCAGAGAAGATTTTTTTTTTTTTAACTAGCACATGTAAGTGAAAGGAAATACAAAATAAAAATTGTTCCTCTTGGAAATGCAAATCAAAACTACAATGAGGTACCACCTCACACCAATCAGAATGGCCATCCATAAAAAAGCTACAAATAACAAATGCTGAAGAGGATGTGGAGAAAAGGGAACCCTCCTACACTATGGGTGGGAATATGAAATTGGTGCAACCACTATATAGAACAGTATGGTGATTCCTTTCATAATGTCATATAACTGTAATCATACAGTGTAGAAGCTTTTCAGATTGGTTTCTTTCATTTAGCAATATTCATTTAAGATTCTACCAAGTCTTTTCATGGCAAAATAGTTCATTTCTTCTTATTGCTGAATAATGTTCTATTGTATGGATGAATCACTGGTGTTTATCCATCTATCTATTGAAGAACACCTCAGTTAACTTTCAGTTTTGGTGATTTTTTTTAATTGAACTGGAGTTAATTTCCAAAACTGTGTTAGTTTCAGGTGTAGAGCAAAGTGACTCAGTTATATGTGTATATATGAGTGAAACTCTTAGCTGCTCAGTCGTGTCCGACTCTTTGTAACCCCATGGAGCTCGCTAGGTTCCTCAGTTCATGGAATTCTCCAGGCAAGAATACTGGAGTGGGTAGTCATGTCTTTTTCCAGGGGATCATCCTGATCCAGAGATCGAACCCAGGTCTCCTGCATTGTAGGCATATTCTTTATCATCTGAGCCACCAGGAGAGCTGTGTGTGTGTGTGTGTGTGTGTGTGTGTGTGTATACATATTTTAGATTATTTTCTATTATAAGTTATTATAAGATATTGAATACAATTACCTGTGCTAAACAGTATATCCTTGTTGCCTATTTTATATGTAGTAATTTACATTGTTAATCTCATAGTCCTAATTTCTCCCTTCCCCCTTCATTTCCCCCTTTGTTAACCATAAGCTTCTTTTCCATGTCCATGGGCCTATTTCTGCTTTGTATATAGATTCATTTGTATTATTTTTTAGACTCCACATATAAGTGATATCATATAATGATTTTCTTTCTCTGTCTGACTTGCTTCACTAAATATAATATTCTTCAGGTTCATCCATATTGCTGCAAATGGTAATATTTTGTTCTTTTCTATGGCTGAGCCATATTCCATGGTATGTATATACCCCATCTTCTTAAGCCAGTCTTTTGTGGATGGCCACTTAGATTGTTTTCATGTCTTGATTATTTTAAATAGTTCTGTCATGAACTTAGGGGTACATCAATCTTTTGAAATTACAGTTTTCATCTTTTCCAAATAGATACCCAAGAGTGGGACTGTTGAATCATATGGTAGCCTATTTTTAGTCTTCTAAGGAATCAAATTGCCAACATCCGCTAGATCATCAAAAAAGCAAGAGAGTTCCAGAAAAACATCTATTTCTGCTTTATTGACTATGCCAAAGCCTATGATTGTGTGGATCACAATAAACTGTGGAAAATTCTGAAAGAGATGGGAATACCAGACCACCTGACCTGCCTCTTGAGAAACCTGTATGCAGGTCAAGAAGCAACAGTTAGAACTGGACATGGGACAACAGGCTGGTTCCAAACAGTAAAAGGAGTATATCAAGGCTGTATATTGTCACCCTGCTTATTTAACTTATATACAGAGTACATCATGAGAAACGCTGGGCTGGAAGGAGCACAAGCTAGAATCAAGATTGGTGGGAGAAATATCAATAACCACAGATATGCAAAGGACACCACCCTTAGGGCAGAAAGTGAAGAAGAACTAAAGAGCCTCTTGATGAAAGTGAAAGAGAAGAGTGAAAAAGTTGGCTTAAAGCTCAACATTCAGAAAACTAAGATCATGGCATCCGGTCCCATCACTTCATGGCAAATAGATGGGGAAACAGTGGAAACATTTTATATTTCTGGACTCCAAAATCACTGCAGATAGTGACTGCAGCCATGAAATTAAAAGATCCTTACTCCTTGGAAGGAAAGTTATGACCATCCTAGACAGCATATTAAAAAGCAGAGACATTACTTTGCCAGCAAAGATCTGTCTAGTTAAGGCTATGGTTTCTCCAGTGGTCATGTATGGATGTGAGAGTTGGACTATAAAGAAAGCTGAGCACAGAAGAATTGATGCTTTTGACTGTGGTGCTGGAGAAGACTCTTGAGAGTCCCTTGGACTGCAAGGAGATCCAACCAGTCCATCCTAAAGGAGATCAGTCCTGGGTGTTCGTTGGAAGGACTGATGTTGAAGCTGAAACTCCAATACTTTGGCCACCTGATGTGAAGAGCTGACTCATTTGAAAAGACCCTGATGCTGGGAAAGATTGAGGGCAGGAGGAGAAGGGGACGACAGAGGATGAGATGGCTGGATGGCATCACCGACTCAGTGGACATGAGTTTGGGTAAACTCCAGGAGTTGGTGATGGACAGGGAGGCCTGTCATGCTGCGATTCATGGGGTCGCAAAGAGTCGGTCACGACTGAGCAACTGAACTGAACTGAACTGAAGGAATCTCCACACTGTTTTCCATATTAGCTACACCAATTTACATTCCCACCATTTTAGTTACTAATATGGCTGCTAAAAACATGTACATGTAGGTTTATGCATGAATAAACATTTTTAACTCAATTGGGTAAACACCTAGGACCTATAATTAAAATTTTTCAATCTCGTCAGAAGACTGGTAAGGTCTAGAGCAAACAGCCAAAGTATTTCTAAAGTTTCTCTCTTTTGCACTGTCGCAAGATAAATGTGAGCTCTCCTTGATCCATATTCTTAACAGTTTTTGCGGGGCAGGTCTACTAGTGATAAATTTCTTTATTTTTCATTTTTCTGAGACAGTATTTCCTCTTCACTTTGGAAGGATATATTTACTGAATATAGAATTTTAGGTTAGTGTTTCTTTGCTCAGTTAACACTTTTCATGACGTTTCGGGTGGCTCAGTGGTTAAGAATCCCCCTACCATACAGGAGTAGCTCGTTAGATTCTTGGATCAGGAAAATCCCCTGGAGAAGGAAACAGCAACTCATTCCAGTATTCTTGACTGGAAAATTCCATGGACAGAAGGAACCTGGCGGGCTACAGTCCACGGAGTCACAAAAGAATAAGACATGACGGAGCAACTAAACAATGACGACACTTTGACTATTTTATTCCACTTTCTGTTTGCGTACTTTCTGGCAAGATTTCACTGTAATCCTTATTGTATCTTTAATGGTAAGGTGTTTTATACTTTGACTTCTTTCAAAAACTTGTATTTAATTTTATACCATGTGAATATGTTTATTTTTTTATATTTATCCTATTCAGCATCCTCTATATTTACTGAATCTGTGGTGACTTCTTTTCTGTCATTAATTTTGGACAACTTTCCACCATTTTATGTCTTTTCACTCTTTCTTCTCTTTCTAGTGTTTCTAATATTCCCAATTATGCACACATTACATGTTTTGCAACTGTGTCATAGTTCTTGGAGATATATATAGATATATCTATTTGTTGTGCAATGTTGTATGTTAATCATTCTGTCGTGTCTGACTCTGCGACTCTTTGAGCCCGCCAGACTCCTCTGTCTATAGAACTCTTCAGGCAAGAATACCTCAGTGGGTAGTCATTCCCTTCTTCAGAGGATATTCCTGATCATCCTGCAACTCAGGATGGAACTCAGGTCTCCCACACTGCAGGCATATTCTTTACCATCTAGGTCACCAGGGAAACCCATATTTCTATCTATATATCTCTAACTATCTATTTAATTCTTCTTTTCTTTGAATTTCAGTTTGGGAAATTTTATTGATTTATCTTGAAGCTCATGTATTCTCTCCTTGGCCATGTCTAGTCTGATGATTCCATGAAAGGTACTTTTCATGTCTGTTACAGTAATTTTGATTTCCAGCATTCTTTTTTGATTTTTACCTAGAGTCTCTATATCTCTAACATTACATATTGCATGTTTGCATGCATGTTGTCTTCATTTCCCACTGGAGCTCTTCACATATTAATCAATTAATCATTATTATTTGAAATTCCCTATATGATCATTCTAAAATTTATGTCATTTATGAGCCTGGTTCTGATGTTTGCTGTTTCTTCAGATTGTTCTTTTTTTGGTCTTGTAGGCACACCTTGCAATTTCCTACTGAGAGTAGGACAGGATATAGTGAGTAATGGGAATGAAAATGAATAGGCTTTAGTATGAGATTTGATGTTGACCTAGTGAGGAGTTTCACTCTTTTAAAAGTCTGTGGTAGCCACAGATGTCAAAGGCTTTGGTTTCCTCCGTTGTTGTTCAGTCACTCAGTCATGTCCAACTCTTGGCAACCCCATGGACTGTCAGGCTTCCCTGTCCTTTACCATCTCCCAGAGTTGGCTCAAACTCATGTCCATTGAGTCAGTGTTGCCATCCAACCATCTCGTCCTCTGTCGTCCTCCTCTCCTATCTTCAATGTTTCCCAGCATCAGTGTCTTTTCCAATGAGTCGGCTCTTTGCATCAGGTGGCCAGAGTATTGGAGTTTCAGCTTCAGCATCAGTTCTTCCAATGGATTCAGGGTTGATTTCCTTCAGGATTGACTAATCTGATCTCCTTGCAGTCCAAGGGTTTCCTGTAGTGTTCTTGTTTTTTTCCTCCCCCCGCTTCTTCTCTTGTTTTCTGAGTTTAAGTATAGTTTCTAAAATTTAGTCTGTATCCTGCAGCTCTCAGTTACAACCCACTGTTATACTGAAGCCCTGTGGATGCAGTGTAAGGTGTGGAGGGTGAAGTGTGCTGTAATATTAGAATTATACCTCAGGGTTTTAGTGGGCCTGCAACCCTTGGTTGTGACCTTCACAATAAATTTCTTTGCCTTTTTTTTTTTTTTTCCCCCTTATTTTAGATGAGAGAGAAAAGCTAGAGGGGCTTGAGTTGCTTTACCACCCTGCCCCGGGCTCAGATAAAAGGATTTTCCCTTGCTCAAATTAAGGCAGGTAGATCTTTGTTATGGAGCCCATTCTCTGGGTATTTCAAATGGTTTTCCCTCTCCCTGACCAAAGTTAAATTTTTCTCAGATCTGTATACCTTGAAAACTAGTAGGTTTCTGGAGGTAAACCCCTCTCCCCCATACAAGGAATCTCTAAGCCCGGGAATCCAGTAGTTTCTCACCCTCAGTCAGCGCCTAGCCTTCAGGAATTCATCAAAACTGCCATTTAAGAGGTTTTTTTTATCTGTTTATCTTTGGCTGTACTGGGTCTTCGTTGCTGCACAAGGGCTTTCCCTAGCTGTGGCGAGCAGGGTCTACTCTTCATTGCAATGTGCAGGCTTCTCAGTGTGGTGGCTTGTCTTGTTTCAGAGTGAGGGCTCTAGTCTACGCAGGCTTCAGTAGTGGTGGCTCATGGCGGGCTCAGAAGTTGTGCATGGGCTCCGTTGCCCTGAGGCATGTGGAATCTGAACCAGGAATCAAACCTGTGTCCCATGCATTGGCAGGTAGATTCTTAACCACTGGACTAACAGTGAAGTGTTTTTATCTCCAGTTCTAGCGATTTCTAGAGCCAAGAGAACATGAACATAGCAAACATCCTCTTCCAACAACACGAGACAATCATACAGATGGACATCACCAGATGGTCAATACCAAAGTCACATGGATTATAATTATTTCAGCCAAAAATGGAGGCGCTCTACACAGTCAGCAAAAAACAAGACCAGGAGCAGACTGTGGCTCAGATCATGAACTCCTTATTGAAACATTCAGACTTAAATTGAAGAAAGTAGGGGAAATCATTAGGCCATTCAGGTATGACCTAAGTCAAATCCCTTACAATTATACAGTGGAAGTGACAAATAGATTCAAGGGATTAGATCTGATAGATAGAGTGACTGAAAACCTATGGATGGAGGTTTGTAACATTGGACAGGAGGCAGTGCTCAAAACCATCCCCAAGAAGAAGAAATGCAAAGAACAAGGCAAAATGGTTGTCTGAGGAGATCTAACAAAGAACTGTGACAATAATAGAAGGAAAAGGCAAAAAAGGAAAGATATCAATCTGAATGCAAAGATCCAAAGAACAGCAAGGAGAGATAAGAAAGCCTTCTTAAGTAAAAAATGCAAGAAATAGAGGAAAAAGAATAGAATGGGAAAGACTAGAGATCACTTCAAGAAAATTAGAGATACCAAGGGAACATTTCACGCAAAGATGGGCACGGGCACAATAACAGAACAGAAGTATTAAGAAAAGGTGGCAAGAATACACAGAATAACTATATAAAAAAGATCTACATGACCCAGATAACCGTGATGGTGTGATCACTCACCTATAGCCAGACATCCCTGAGTGTGAAGTCAAGCGAGCCTTAGGAAGCATCACTAGGAATAAAGCTAGTGGAGGTGATGGAATTCCAGATAAGCTATTTCAAGTCCTAACAGATGATGCTGTGAAAGTGCTGCACTCAATATGCCAGCAAATTTGGAAAATTCAGCAGTGGCCACAGGACAGGAAAAGGTCAGTTTTCATTACAATCCTTATGAAAGGCATTGCCAAAGGATGTTCAAACTACCACACAATTGCATTCGTCACACATGCTATCAAAGTAATGCTCAAAATTCTCCAAGCGAGGCTTCAACAGTATGAACTTCAGTATGAACTTCAACAGTGTGAACTTCAAGATGTTCAAGCTGGATTTAGAAAAGGCAGAGGAACCAGAGATTAAATTGCCAACATCCACTGGATCACAGATAAAGCAAGAGAATTCCAGAAAAATATCTACTTCTACTTCATCGACTATGCAAAAGCCTTTGACTGTGTGGATCACAACAAACTGTGGGAAAGTCTTAAAAACATGAGAATACCAGACCACCATACCTGCCTCTTGAGAAATCTGTATGTAGATCAAGAAGCAGCAGTTAGAACCAGACAGGGAACAACAGATTGGTTCAAAATTGAGAAAGGAGGTTCAAAATTGGAAAAGAATATACATAAAGGCTCTATATTGTCACCATGCTTATTTAACTTATATGCAGAGTACATCATGCGAAATGCTGGGCTGGATGAAGCACAAGCTGGAATCAAGATTGCCAGGAGAAATATCAATAACCTCAGATAAGCAGATGATACAACTCTTACGGGAGAAAGCAAAAAGAAAGTAAAGAAACTCTTGATAAAAGTGAAAGAGGAGCGTGAAAAAGCTGGCTTAAAACTCAACATTCAAAAAACAAAGATCATGGCATCCGGTCCAATTGCTTCATGGCAAATAGATGGGAAAACAATGGAAACAGTGACAGACTTTATTTTCTTGGGCTCCAAAATCACTGTGGATGGTGACCACAGCCAAGAAATTAAAAGACACTTGCTCCTTGGAAGTAAAGCTATGATAAACCTAGATAGCGTATTAAAAAGTAGAGACATTACTTTACTGACAAAGATCCATATAGTCAAAAATATGGTTTTTCCATAATTCATATGGAAAGTTATCCATGTATGTGAGAGAGTTGGACCATAGAGAAAGCTGAGCACTGACGTATTGATGCTTTTGAACTGTGGAATTGAAGAAGACTCTCGAGAGTCCCTTGGACAACAAGGATATCAAACCAGTCAATCCTAAAGGAAATTAGTCCTGAATATTCATTGGAAGGACTGATGCTGAAAGTGAAGCTCCAATACTCTAGCCACCTAATGCAAAGAACTGATTCATTGGAAAAGACCCTGATGCTGGGAAAGATTGAAGGCAGGAGGAGGAGATGACAGAGGATGAGATGACTGAATGGCATAACTGACTCAATGGACATGATTTTGAGCAAGCTCCGGGAGTTGGTGATGGACAGGAAAGCCTGGCGTGTTGCAGTCCATGGGGTTGCAAAGAACCAGGCACAACTGAGTGGCTGAACTAAACTGAACTAGTGGTTTCTGCTCATGTAAGCTGACCTCATGTCCAAGGGCAAAGAAGCCCCAGCAAGATGGTAGGTGCTGGAGTGGCGGCTATGCAGCGCTGGAGCAGCTGTGAGGAGATACCCCATGTCCAACGGCAAAGGAGAAGCCCCAGCAAGATGGCAAGAAGGGCAAATTCACATTTAGAATCAAGCCCCATTCCTGCCAGAGATGCTCAGAGGGATCAAACAAACTTTGGCGCACCAGGACCCAGAGACCCCACAGAGACAGACAGAACTGTGTTTGAGCATCTCCTGCGGAGGTATGGGTCAGCAGTGGCCTGCCACAGAGGCAGAGGCTCTGGGTGCAGCAGACTTGGCTATGGCTGGGTGCAGGAGACTTGGGTGTGGCTTAAGCCCTCTTGGAGGAGGTGGCCATTAACCCCACCATAGGGTTGCCAGAACTTACACAGAACAAGGGAAATAGACTCTTGGAAGGCACAAACAGAACCTTGTGCACACCAGAATCCAGGAGAAAGGAACAGTGACCCCACAAAAGACTGATCCAGACTTGTCCAGGAGTAAGTCTCCAGCAGAGGCATGGGCTGGTGGTGGCCTGCTGCAGGGCTGGGGGCACTGAGTGTAGCAGTACATGCATGGGACCTTTTGAAGGAGGTTACCATGATCTTCATTACCTCCACCATAGTTTGGCCCCAGGTAAATAACAGGGCGGAGTTCATGATCTGAGCCACAGTTAGCTCCCATTCTTGTTTTTGCTGCCTGTATAGAGTTTCTCCAACTTTGGCTGCAAAGAATACAATCAATCTGATTTTGGTATTGGCCATCTGGTGATGCCTATGTGTAGCATCTTCTCTTGAGTTGTTGGAAGAGGGTGTTTACTATCACCAGTGCATTCTCTTGGCAAAACTCTATTAGCCTTTGCCCTGCTTAATTCTGTACTCCAAGGCCAAATTTGACTGTTACTCCAGGTGTTTTTTGACTTACTACTTTTGCATTCCAGTCCCTTGTAATGAAAAGGTCATCGTTTTTTGGGTATTAGTTCTAGAAGGCCTTGTAGGTCTTCATAGAACCATTCAACTTTAGGTTCTGTAGCATTACTGGTCAGAGCACAGACTTGGATTACCATGATATTGAATGGTTTGCCTTGGAAACAAACAGAGACCATTCTGTCATTTTTGAGACTGTATCCAAGTACTGCATTTAGGACTCTTTTGTTGACTCCATTTCTAAGGAACTCTTTCCCACAGTAGTAGACATAATGGTCATCTGAGTTAAATTCACCCATTTCAGTCCATTTTAGTTCACTGATTGGTAAAATGTCAATGTTCACACTTGCCATCTTCTATTTGACTACTTCCAATTTGCCTTGATTCATGGACCTAACATTCCAGGTTCCTATGCAATACTCCTCTTTACAGCATCAGACCTTGCTTCCATCACTAGTCACATCCACACTTGGGTGTTATTTTTGCTTTGGCTCTGGCTCTTCATTCTTTCTGGAGTTATTTCTCCACTGATCTCCAGTAGCATATTGGGCACCTACTGACCTGGGGAATTCATCCTTCAGTGTCCTATCTTTTTGCCCTTTCATACTATTCATGGGATTCTCAAGGCAACCATACTGAAGTGGCTTGCCATTCCCTTCTTCAGTGGATCACATTTTGTCTGTGGCTCAGATCATGAACTCTTTATTGCCAAATTCAGACTTAAATTGAAGAAAGTAGGGAAAATCACTAGACCATTCAGGTATGACCTAAATCAAATCCTGATTATACAGTGGAAGTGACAAAGAGATTCAAGGCATTAGATCTGACAGACAGAGTGCCTGAAGAACTATGGACAAAGGTTCATGACATTGTATAGGAGACCAGGATCAAGACCATCCCCAAGAAAAAAAAATGCAAAAGGGCAAAATGGCTGTCCAAGAAGGGCTTACAAATAGCTGTGAAAAGAAGAGAAGTGAAAAGCAACGGAGAAAAGGGAAGATATACCCATTTGAATGCAGAGTTCCAAAGAATAGTGAGGAGAGATAAGAAAGCCTTCCTCACCAATCAGTGCAAAGAAATAGAGGAAAACAAAAGAATGAGAAAGACTAGAGATTTCTTTAAAAAAATTAGAGACACCAAGGGAACACTTCATGCAAAGACTGGCACAATAAAGGACAGAAATGGTATGAACCTAACAGAACAGAAGTATTGAGAAGAGGTGGCAAGAATACACAGAAGAAGTATACAAAAAGATCTTCACGACCCATATAATCATGATGGTATGATCACTCACCTAGAGTCAGACATTCTGGAATGTGAAGCAAGTGGGCCTTAGGAAGAATCACTATGAACAAAGCTGGTGGAGGTGATGGAATTCCAGCTGAGCTATTTCAAGTCCTAAAAGAGGATGTTATGAAAGTGCTCCATTTAAGATGCCAGCAGATTTGGAAAACTCAGCAGTGGCCACAGAACTAAAAAAGGTCAGTTTTCATTCTGATCCCAAAGAAAGGCAATGCCAAAGAATGCTCAAACTACTACACAATTGCACTCATCTCACACACTAGTAAAGTAATGCTCAAAATTCTCCAAGTCAAGCTTCATCAGTATGTGAACCTTGAACTTCAAGATGCTCAAGCTGGATTTTGAAAAGTCAGAGGATACAGAGATCAAACTGCCAACATCTGCTGGATCATCAAAAAAGCAAGAGAGTTCCAGAAAAACATCTATTTCTGCTTTATTGACTATATCAAAGCCTTTGACTGTGTGGATCACAACAAAGAGTGGAAAATTCTTAAAGAGATGGGAATACCAGACCACCTGACCTGCCTCCCGAAAAATCTCTATGCAGGTCAAGAAGCAACAGTTAGAACTAGACATGGAACCACAGACTGGTTCCAAATAGGAAAAGGAGTATGTCAAGGCTGTATATTATCACCCTGCTTATTTAACTTATATGCAGAGTACACCATGAGAAATGCTGGGCTAGATGAAGCACAAGCTGGAATCAAGATTGCTGGGAGAAATATCCATAACCTTAGATATACAGATGATACCACCCTAATGGCAGAAAGCGAAGAAGAACTAAAGAGCCTCTTGATGAAAATGAAAGAGAGTGAAAAAGTTGGCTTAAAATGCAACATTCAGAAAAAGAAGATCATGGCATCTGGTTCCATCACTTCATGGCAAATAGATGGAACTGGAAACCATGAAAACAGTGACAGACTTCATTTTTGGGGGCTCCAAAATGACTGTAGATGGTGACTGCAGTCGTGAAATTAAAAGACATTGGCTCCTTGGAAGAAAAGCTATGACCATCCTAGACAGCATATTAAAAAGCAGAGACATTACTTTGCCAACAAAGGTCTAGTCAAAGCTATGTAGTAGTCACGTATGGATGTGAAAGTTGGACTATAAAGAAAGCTGAGCACCAAAGAATTGATACTTTTGAACTGTGGTGTTGGAGAAGACTCTTGAGAGTTCCTTGGACTGCAAGAAGATCCCACTAGTCTATCTTGAAGCAAATCAGCCCTGAATATTCATCGGAAGGCCTGATGCTGGAGCTGAAACTTCAATACTTTGGCCACCTGATGTGAAGAACTGACTCATTTGAAAAGACCCTGACACTGGGAAAGATTGAAGGTGAGAGGAGAAGGGGATGACAGAGGATGAGATGGTTGGATGGCATCACCGACGCAATGGACATGAATTTGAGTAAACTCTGGGAGTTGGTGATCGATAGGGAGGCCTGGCATGCTGCAATCCATGGGGTCACAAAGAGTCAGACATGTTAAGTGACTGAACTGAACTTCCCAAAATAGTTGGAATAATCCTCCCACTCATTAGCATATGAAATCACCCAGCCTAACCAGGCCACATTAACAAGGCCACATTCCTCTACTCACCCTCTACATTGGCCTACATTCTGTCTGTGGAGTGTGCTCTTCTCTGAATCTGAATAAATCCATTTCTTACCCATCAGTTTGTCCCTCACTGAATTCTTTCTGTGATGAGACATCAAGAACATGAGTTTCATTAGGTCTTGAAACCAGGTACCGTGGATTTTGGCTGGGTTCCTGTCCTAGCCACATGGGTTCAAGTTCCAAGCAGGGTTTTGGCTGGGTTCAAGTCCCAGCATATGGGCCAAGTCCCAATCTGAGGTAAACAGTTTCAGTTTCAAAACTGAAATCCAAAGTCTCTTACATATCTTTTAAATCTGTAATTTTCCCTCACTGTCTTTCTTCCTTCACAATTTATTTCTTGAAGAAATAAGCTAAACTTTGCTCCTTGCCTCCCTATGAGGACTTTTCACATCTGTCTGGTTCTGGAAAGTTATTTTCTGGAAAGCTAAAATTATGACCAGATTCAGCCCAGGTTTATAGCATGACTATTTTATAGGAGTACTGTATAATTCCGCTAGGAGAAACATAATGTCTACTTCTTTCTCTTTTTTGTGACATTAAGACTGGGCAGTAGGTTTGCTGTTGTCAGCCTGATCCACCTTTATAAAGCCTCCCATCAGCAATTCACCTAATGGTTTTAAGAGCCATTAATGATAGTGGCCTAAATCCATTATTTCATTAGTAGTTCAATGGTGATATTCTATTTCTACCATTGCTTCCATATGCATTAACTGAAATTCTTTTTAAAAGTCTTTTCCAAATTAACTATTTTGCACCCTTAAGAAACTATTTTTATAAGAAATGTAATATAAAAGCTCAGTTGCTTTACTTCATTTACCAGTTTTCAGCATAGTGTCGGTTTCATAGCATCTTCCAAAGATGACTAATGAGAGTTTTTGTGTGTGAGTATCATTAAGAACTAATGGATTTTAACATATTTGATGTATCTCAACCCATTATCTTTCTTTTTTGTTGCTAATATTACCCCATCTTTGGCAAGTTCAACTCCCTTCAAATTGGCTCTCATGTCCATTTGATATGAACCCAGTCTCTAATAGCTTCCTTGTTTTTCAGTAGGATAAGATATGCCAGACACATTTTATGCACTTTCTGGCCTAGAATTGGTATCAGCCACTTCTCCAAGGAACTCAACATTTCACAAGCCCTATACTTTTAATACAAACCACACATATAAGACAATATGAAATATCAGTGATGATGGGCTGTAATTTACTGATATTTGATACCAGTCTGTCAGCTGTCTGCCCTTCACTGAATATAGGATGTTTATCAAAATAGTAAATGTCATTGCTATAGATATTTCTATAAAACAAAGTGAGTGAATGTCTCAGTCAAAAGGCTACTTGCTTCAGGCCATACAATACAATTCCAGTGCACCAAAATAATATTTATCTCTTTCTAAAAACTAACTTGGTATTTTTCCTTTCTAGCTATGGCTTATTTGGATACTCTGTTCATACTTCTGCAGGAATAGCTCTCCAGTCTTATTCCAACCTTCATCTTCCAATTGCACCCAAGCTCTCCCCAACCCATTTAGATCTTATTCCCACTTCAATTCTGCCTAAGTGTGCAACACTCCTCTGAGACATCCTGGTCAATGAATGTGTGGAATTCTCAACCTCAGATGAATTTAGTTTTCTTTTCTCACTCATAGTCTGTCATAGTCCTAGAAAAGAGGACACAAGGCCTGCTCTAGGTGTGTACACAGCAATACTTTGTCCCTCCTCACTACCCAGCAATTCTTTTTTACCTCTTCAGCAGTCATTTTCTGCAGAGGAAGTCCCTGTGAATTTGTTAAGCTGCCATTCTGATTCAGTAGGTCTGAAGCAGAGACCAAGTTCTGCATTTCTTATAGACTCTTTTCTTATTTCTTATAGGCAGATGACACTTGTCCTAGACCACACTCTGAGAAGCAAGGCTCTACTGTGCTGCTGCTGTATGCTCCTATGAGGAGATATTTCAAACACATACCTTTCTCCTTAATCTCATCCTCTGTTCATCTCTGCTCTCATGCTTGATGGTCTCCTCCCTTGCTTCATCTAAAACAAAAGACTGACATCAAGTGGGAGCTTGAACAATTGATATACTTCTACCTTTTTAACAGAAAGAAAGACCACCACTATCTTTTCGACAATGAAAAACCTGTTACACCTTGTGGTATTTTTAAAACATGTTTCAGATTACTTGCCATTTTCCGTCTTCAAAAAGAGAAGTCTAATGCCCCTCCCCATGAACACAAGCCCGCCTTGGAGACTTGTTTCTAAAGAACTGCAGAGGAAGTGAGGCTGAGCACTTCCAAGGCTAGGTCATAAAATACAGCTTCTGCTGGCCTCTCTTTGAACCACGTACCTCGGAAACTACCCTGAGGCTGTTTGTTAGAGAGGCCGGGCAGAGATAAGAGATGCCTGAGGAGCCCTCACTATTCCAGCCCTGCTGTTTGTCTTTCCAGCACAGGGACCCAAGTGAAGGAGCTGGGTTTCAGATGATTCGAGCCCCAGGCACTGCCTGCAACAGCAGCAAGAGAGGATGAGAGCCAGAACTTCCCCGCGGAGCTACAGGAAACTCACAGAGCTGTGAGCTACTGATAAACAATTTCTAATGCTCTAATGCTCGAAGTCTGTTTGAGGTGTCTTTTTATTTAGCAAGAGATAATTAGAAACATATCACATTTCTCCTTGGCCCAGACTACCAAAAACTTCAGAGCCCAATTTGATACCGGATCACTCCAACTACATTAGCTCTCATGGTTATCATATTTGCTTCTTCCTCTTTTCTAAGTCCCTGTTTACTAGCTTCATTATTCCTCTGTCCTTTTTTTTTTTTTTTTTTTATTTTGGTAGGCTACTTCAAATTATTGTAGAAAATAGAGGAGGCACAAATAAACAATGATGTTCTGTTTCTCTCCCACTTACCTTTACAATCTCATGTCTCAATGTATTTTTTTTCATTCTTTCATATTATCTCAGGAAAAAAAAATCCTATTTATTTTCCCTTCTCCAGTACCTTTAATCTTCTGCTGCCTGTCTCCATGCCATGTGATTTTAAATAAGGACAAAATTTTTCTATCTTGAGAAAACATTTACTCTTTGACTACTGCTGTGTTTAGTACTATTTTTATAGTCAGTCTGATGAATGTGTCACTGCTATTTTATTCAAGCTCAAACTGAGTTTTCACTTCTATGTCAGTATGTGAAATATAACAGCTTCTCCAAACTAAGCATGGGAATATGGCTGGTGCTTTAATTTAACACAGAAGAATGTCAATACAGTGCTATTATTGTTACACACAAAACATTCCTCTGTCAGCACTCAAAAACACCTCTTCAGTTACTACATATATCTCCAGTGGACACATTTTGGTCATCTATCCTCTATTCTTTAGCAATTTGTGAAAGCACATTTCCCCCCCACAAACACTGTTAATTACATCTCCAACATTCATTCAGAAGTAGCACTATATATCTCTCATCATTTGGTCCAATGACAGGAAAAGTGACATTTTTATTAACATTTATATTAATAACAATTATATATTATTGCATAACAATATATATTATATATATAACAATTATATAACAATATATAATAACATATTTATTATATATATCCAATAACAATATAAAATAACAATTGTGTTATGCATGTGATAATGCAATAAATCCCCCCTCTTTGATGCTGCCTTCCTGCACTCTGAACTAATGTCTCCTCATTCTTTACTATGACAACATCTGTCCCCAGGACTGATAAGCACTGATCAGAAGTACTGGTTGGGGAGAGTGCCTTGTCACTGAGTACGGAATGGGGGAGAGGATATGGGCCAAAATTGGTCCAGGATCAGAAATATGTTTACACCATTGCTGGGAGTGGATATGATGAATTTCAGTAAGAATGCCAGACCATATTCTCTACATTTAACGAGTCTTGGTCTATGAGGTTCTAATTTTTAGAAGCTGGTTATTAATTCCAAAAATAAATATTTAATAAATAAATCAAAACAATTATTTATTACAAAAATCTACTTTGGGAATTACCAATTCTCTTCTGAAAACCATTCAATGGTTCTCACATTCCTTGGTTTGGCTTAAAAGATCTGCATCATCCAGTCTCATCCTTGCCTCTTTATCCCTTCCCTTCCATTTCTATTTCACAACTGACAAAAATGCTTATCTGTGTTTCTACAAAACTACACTATTTGTTTCACCACAGTTGTGACACATTTTGCTAACCCAAGATTTGCAGACACCAGTCTCTTTGACAAGATTTCTATCTCCTATTCTTCAAACCCCACCTTACTACTATACTTCTGATTATTACCTGCTACCTCTCAAATCTCGACTGGAGTTATCAACCCCATAGAAGGCCTCACTACCCACAGTTGGGTAATCTGCCCTTTCTTGACGTTCATATGAATCCCATCATGTCACTACAACCACTATACGGGATTCACCGTCTCATGTGTCTGAGGGTAGGGGGGATCAATTGTTTTCCTTTAACATTATGGCTCCTGTTCTCATAGAATCTAACATAACACTGGAACATGATACATTTGCAATGAATGTTACATATTGAATGAAACCTGCACCTTCCTTCTCTTCGATGATTAAAAACAGCACATTTTATACATTTGGAGGTAGGTTTGATTTTCTAATATAATCAAAAGTTATTAGGATTAAGTAGGGAAATAAAGATCAAATTTTAATAAAAGATTTTTGAGCGGATAAGCAACATAACTACTGTCCCTCTCTAAAAAAACTCATACAGCTGCAGAGTAATGAAGCTTCTTTTGAAATGTCACTGAAAACCACCCCAAAGAAGGATTTAGAGTGTGAGAAATAACATCTGAGGAAAACCAAAATATCACACCTTAAAGAAAATCTTCTCAATGGGACAATTTTGCTTTGGCTGCATGAGGAGCAACTATGTAGAAAAGTGGTTCCGGTGGAAAAAGCCCTGCAGTGGAGTTCCAAGTGAGATAGGCTGGGACCTGGGACTCTTTACCAGAGTGCTCACACAGGGACGAATGATCCTGGAGCAACAGAATACAAGAAATTACAAGGGGTTAAATACAAGTGCACACATGTGCATCTGGTGCAGTTTTGAGTAACAGGATACAAAAAGGTCACAAGCCAACTGCCACGCTGAGATGCAGGGAGCAAAAGCAGGTCCTGCGCATATCCTTGCCCACAGACCACCACGGGGCTGAGCAGACCACGTATATGAGCCACACCTCCTGCCCAACTTGTCTGCCTGCCTTTGTGTTACCTCTTTAGAGCCCTGGGAAACAGGCTACTTGTTTACTCTCCCTTGGGCTTCAGTAAGAGTCCCAAAAAAGCCTTGCCTAACGTTCTCATCTGGCTTCCTATCAATTTCTAATGATTAAAGAGTCCAAGGGCCCAGGTCGCTAACACAAATTCTGTTTCTAGCTCTGGTGTTGACTGGGCATATGACCTCGGGGGAAAGCTTTCACTGTGGTTTCCTTCCCCTTGGCAAGAGAATGACTTAATAGTGCTATTTACCCGGGTTCTGCTACACTGTGAGCATTCTGGGGCCCGGGGAACTAAATGCCGGGAGCAACTCCAGGTACTGTCACAACCATAATGTCCCCAAAGGGCAGTACTGCCCCCATGGAGAACGACCACCTGACAATCTTCCCAGCCCTTTACTGCTCTACTGTTGGGCTGAGCTCCACAGGCCTGCAAGTCTTGTACTTGCAGAGATAGCAACAGAGACATCAGTGATTCATTGGACAGGGAGATTGTACACAAAGCGTCCCAGAGTGACATCCCACTGTGTGTACCTCAGGGTACACAGGAAGGACATGGCATCAGCCTTAGCTACTCATGGGAGAAGGAGACTACCACTTATAGGGTGAAACTGACATCAAGTGGGCTCATCAGTTATGAGGGACTCATTAAGCCCTATAATTAAGAGGATCGACTAGTCATGTGAGTGAAGCAAGAGAAAAGCCAGCTTGCATGGCCTGATCATACATCTATCATCCTACAAAAGAAGCAGGGACTTCTTAACGTGACTAGTTTTTTTGTTTTTGTTTTTTTTAATAATAATCACTTTTATTTGCTTCCAACAGTGGTCTTAGGCAATTCAGCCAATTAAAGTGCTTTTCTGATGTAACTCTCATTATTTGGGCCCTGTTAGGATATCTTGTCTGGAAAATCCCATGGACAGAGGAGCCTGGTAGGCTGCAGTCCATGGGGTTGCTAACAGTCGGACACTACTGAGCAACTTCACTTTCACTTTTCACTTTCAAGCATTGGAGAAGGAAATGGCAACCCACTCCAGTGTTCTTGCCTGGAGAATCCCAGGGATGGCGGAGCCTGGTGGACTGCCGTCTGTGGGGGTCACACAGAGTCGGACACGACTGAAGCAACTTAGCAGCAGCAGCAGCAGGATATCTGAGATCTCACCATAAGATTCTGAATCTGGGTTAAAACACTGACATTTTGGGACTCCTGCATAGATACTAGATCCCTGAGAAACTCAAACTAAGGTTTACTTGTTATCTGGAAATAAGTAGAGAAGAAAGAACTAATCTACTAAGGAAAGATAGCCTAGAATTAGGAAGATCTTGATATAGATTTAGGAATTAGAATAGTTCCCTCTAGGGATGAGAGATAAAGGTAGTAAGCATAGCCATCAGTTAGTGCACCAGCTAAAAATACCTAATCCACGGCTAAGGGATACAGAAAACTTTACCACCTCTGATGTTTCCTATGACACAGTGGGGAAAAATAATAAAAATTATTTATTTATTTAAGAGAGAGAACATAAGTACTAGGGGGAGTACAAAAGAAGTAAGAGAGAGAAGAGACTGATGGGATAGAAATTTTTCCTGGACTTTCACACTATCAGGTTGAAACAATGTAGTTTGAAACAATCTCAGGCACACAGTACTAAGAATTTACAGACTATTCTTTGCTTTTTCTCCAGCTCCTAAAATATAGCATTCACTAAATATTTGTGCAGGGAATAGTAAGAGCCTAAATATTTATTGATTGTTGCTTTTGAATGCACAAAAGAATAGGATAACCCATCAGCCCCATTTGGACTTCCCTGATAGCTCAGTTGGTAAAGAATCTGCCTGCAGCGCAGGAGACCCCGATTTGATTCCTGAGTCGGGAAGATCCCCTGGAGAAGGGATAGGCTGCGCACTCCAGTATTCTTGGGCTTCTCTTGTGGCTCAGCTGGTAAAGAATCCACCTGCAATGCAGGAGACCTGCATTCGATCCCTGGGTTGGGAAGATCCCCTGGAGAAGGGAAAGGCTACCCACTCCAGTATTCTGGTCTGGAGAATTCCATGGACGGTATAGTCCATGGGGTCGCAAAGAGTCGGACACAACTGAGCAACTTTCACTTCACTTCACTTCATCAGCCTCATTTGCCTCCCAGCACTGGTTACTAAGATAAACTGGGTCACAAGGCCCTCTCTGATGAAATGGGATTTAACATGAGGAAAGTTAGAAACAAGTGTTCTCTCAAGGAGATGACAAGTTGAAGGCAGAACCAGGATACATTAACTGGTTGAAATATCCCGAAGAGGAAGGCCATACCAACTGCTTCTACTTGACAAGTTTGTCAACAGCCAGGTCTGTTAATATACCATTTCTGGCAATGTCACTCTCTGGCACCAAGGAGATTTGAACTTCTCATTAATGTTATTTTAAGAGCCCTAAATTGACCACAGCAATATACTTTAATAGAAGTGAAAGCCTGTAAATCAATGGACTAAACATAAACTTTGTAGTTGGGCAGATGTAGGTTTGAATCCTAGAAGAGGGTATACATCGCTATGTTCCTGTACCCCATTTTAAATCCATCCACCTTCCTCACTTTGGGAGCAGAGGCACTGCATTGGAAGGAGCTAATCAGATAGATTAGGTAAAACCCTCTAGGGCATAAGACTCAGTGTGTAGTTAGTTTTTATGTTGATGAAAAATATATAAAATGTGCAGTTGTCCTAAAAAACTAATAGAACTTCACTCATGTTTTATTGTACTTGGAATCAAGTACATATATACAAGTACCATCATGATTTATTATTGTATCTTCAGTAGAGTTGTTGTCTTTTAGGGATATTAATTGGTAATATGGTGCTCCATACTATAAGATAGGGAATGTGTGGTCATCCCAGTCCATCATCAACTGAAGCTACACCACAACTACAAGACTGTAGTTGTATGGATGGCCTCAAGCAAGTTACTTAACCTCAGTAAGCTTCCTTATTTTTCAAAAGGGAATTATAATAACATACAGAGTTCAGACTGTGTTAGGTCCTCCTCTGAATACTTTATATTGCTTATTTAATCCTCATAACTTCCCTGGGAGGTAAGAACTATTGTCATCACCATTTTATAGGAGAGTCAATCTGGAGTCCAGAGAGATTAAATACCTTGTCTGAAGTTACACAGCTTTTAAGTGGTGTTGCTTGGATTTAACTCTGGAGTTCAAGTTTTTAGTCACTGTGCTATAGCAGCTTCTCTTGCTCAGCTCTGAAATGTTCTACACAGCAGTCATTACAAGCAGATCTTATTGCTACACTGCTTTAAAATCTTACAATGGCTCCATGCTGCTCTCAGGGAAATAACCAAGTTTCTATTAGGAACTAAAGACCCTGAATGATCTGGTATATGCATGACACATGGAGTATAACATATATTGTGTATATAATATGTCTTATACATGACATATACAAGAAGAATTTTAAGGTTATATATTTATATAATAGTATATTTGTTATATAATATTTTTTTAAATGGGATCATACCAAACACATACCTGTTTTTTTTAAACTTAATGATATGAACATCCTTTCAAATTCATTAATACAATTTTGCAACATCACTTTTGCTATACAGCAGTTCAACTCCTAGAGTCAGACAATCATAAACAAACTTTACTATAAAAAAAATACTACACTGAGATCACCTTCCTGGCTAAAAGTTCAGTGTAATTCTTAATTATTCTCTCAGGAAATTTTTCTAAAATTTAAATTATTGGATTCAAGAGCATATGTGTTTTTGAGGCATTTAGTGTGTACTGCTAAAGTGAAGTCGCTCAGTCATGTCCAACTCTTTGCAACCCCATGGACTGTAGCCTACCAGGCTCCTCCATCCTCGGGAATTTCCAGGCAAGAACACTGGAGTGGGTTGCCATTTCCAATGCCCTCCAAAAAACCTTTTCACAATGTCTATTCTCACTAGTAAGACTGTATACCTTCCTAGGATCATTCTATTTTATTGTAGCCATTTTGGTAGGTAAAACAAATACTGAACCAGGATACTGTTTTAATTTGCACTTCTTTGAATGTTATTGAGACTAAGCAAGTTTTTATATACCTACTGGATTTTTGTGTTCTGGGTGAAACACCCATTTTTAAATTGAGGTATTTTAGTTGTTTATAAGACCTCATATGTCTATTCATCAGCTATTTATTTAGCATCCATACCATTTTCTGAACACTGTGTTGGAAATACAATTCAGTTTATGATCAAACCAACTTTTACAACCTCCTCGAGGTCCTTTCAGCTTTGGCTCCTAATTCAGTCCCAAGGCCAATGACACATATTTTAGGTTTTTCATTCCACCTGACTGAATGTTTGTGCCCTCTGCTCCAAATTCCTATCTAGAAACCTACTGCCCAAACTGATGGCCCTTGGGAGATGATTAGGTCCTAAAGATGCACTACTCAAGAATGGGATTAGTGTTTCTATAAAACAGATTGCACAGAGCTCCCTAACCATTCCCACAAACTGAAGTTACAGCTAGAAGGCATGGTTCACGGACCAGGAAGTGGGCCCTCACCTGAGAGCAAATCCGCTGCTTCGTATCTTGTACTTCCAGAACCGGGGGGTACATGGCTTTCTGTCTATAAGCCACCCAGTCTTTAGCATTTCTTATAGGAGCTCAGATGGACTAAGACAGCCCCCTTATTATTCTCCAGTTGGTTTTGATCCCTCTCATTTAGAGCCTGGAATGGGACACTCAGGTGCCTGGTCCTCTCTCCCTTTGCAGGTCTAGTCTCAGGGCCTTTCCTTTCCATGTGGCTTCTCCATGTGGTCTCTTCACACACTCACTCCAGCAAAGTTGTCAGATTTCGTGCATAGAAGTTCAGTACTCCCCAAAGCCCACAAGGGATCTCATTGGGCCTTATTGAGGTTTAGGCCCCAACTGGCACAGTGTTAGTTTTGTCATCCTCTTTCAGTTAAGCAGTCACAGGGCTAGCTCAGATACAAGAGGATGGGAAATAAACTCTATCCCTCAATGAAAGAATGACACAGAATATCTTCCATCTTTAATCTACCATAAATCCTAAAGGTTTCAACATGACTTGAAAGTATTTTTCCACATTTGTTATTATAACTATGTTTACAATGGATTTGATGTGTAGGTGATTTTTAATTATACAATAAAATTTATTAGTATTCTCCTAGACAATTCTCCTAGATAATTCCAGCTTCTGACACATACACAAAATGTTTTTATCAAATGAAAAACAGATAAAATGATTACGTTGGTTTGTCTGGGATGGAAAAGGGTGTATGGGTGTGTGGACTATGAATAGACTTTCATTTTCTTAATAGCCTTTTTCTATTTTTTAAAGATAATAAACGAATATGATTTTTACATTTTCATTCTAAAAGCAGAACAAAAAGAAGGCAGAGGTGTAGAAAAAGGGGGAGGGGAAGGTTAAATGGCAGAAGAGGTGGCAGAGGATGAAATATGACAAAGAAAAGCTACATCAAAGTTTGATCACACCAAAGTTTTAAAATATTTATAAAAACCTAACCTAGAAAAGTTTGGAAATTCTTTTTTTTCACTTCTAAATCTTTAATTCATCTTTTTTTTTTTTGGTAAGATATGAGTTAGCATCTCTAATTTTCTTTTTTTACAATTGGCTAACTGGAAATATAAATTTAGTTATTCATTTTATTATTCAACACATTTAATTAAGAACTTTCTATATGCTAAGCTAAGCACTCTTGTTATAAATGAATGTATAGTGGTGAAAGAAACTGACTGGTTAAGTACTACTATGGAGCTTCTGAGCTCCATAAGGAATTGACTCCATAAGGAACTGACTCCTTGGAAAAGACTCTGCTGGAAAAGATTGAAAGCAGGAGGAGAAGGGGATGACAGAGGATGAGATGGTTGAATGGCATCACTGACTTGATGGACATGAGTTTGAGCAATCTCTGGGAGTCAGTGATGGACAGGGAAGCTTGGCACGCTACAGTCCACAGGGTCGCAGAATCAGACATGACTGAGCGACTGAACTGACCTGATGGAGCTTCTAACAGTGCAGTAGGGGAATCAATAAGCAAATGGATATATAATCACAATTTTGACATGTGCAATAAAAGGAGAGAATGGGGGTTGTAACCACAAAACAGAGAGGTAAATAATAGGAGTAGAAACTTAGAAAAAAACAGGGCATGGGTGGGGGCAGAGTAAACTGAAGAACTTGGAAGCATGAAAGGATGGAACGGATGAGCAAAAAGAAGTAATCTGAATTATTTTTTAATAATGGAAAGTTGAAAACTGAGGGGAGTTAATATTATCTGTGGAATGAACTGGGTTAAATCAAAGGGACTAAGTCATAAAAGATAATTCAAAGGAAATGACTGCTTAGAATAACAACAAAGTTTCACCTCAAAATGACATCATGCAGAATTGCCAAAAGTTATACAAAGTCAAAAGCAAATGACTTCTATATCATGTCCTTTCTCCGTTATTTGTATTTTCCATTTCTGCTATATTGTCCTTTCACTGTATCAGTTAAGCTAATATGTATGAAAGTTTACTGAAGAAGTATCATCCAAATGTAAGTCATTGTTGGTATTACAAATTGGAGTTCAGTTCTTGTTTGTGAACTGCTTCTCCCGGAATAATATATATATAATACTAGGACAGACCACTCTGTTCCTTGACTCTTACTGAGATGTTAATATAATCAAGTTTTGGGAATTAACCTTCCCTTCATGTCAGAGTATGCTAAAGTCTATGGGACAGCTTTTCTTCTGGAAGCTTCCAGCTGCTGACAATTAAGTACAAAATGTTGCAATCAATTATATAGACAGTTGAGCAGAATTCACAAGGACACTGCAAAATCCAAAGTGCATCTGGGTCATTCATTCTGTAACACTGTCCCAGGTAATTATTCTGCTTTTGTATGAAGCATTTAGAGCATGGAAAATAACTAGATTTGGTCACTGTTGTAGCAACAACTTCAAATTGCTTCAGTAGCTAGCTTTTTTTAAGATTCAGAATTCTATCATAAAAAATACATTTACTTGTCTTTTCTCATTTTACTTTCAGTCTAGCACTTCCAAAACAGGAAGAAGAAATATATTTGACCTTGAAAGCAAGTGCTAGAAAAAATAACCTGTCTAAATGTTACTTTTCACCTAAAATATTTTATTATAGGGTTGCTCAATGGCACTGCTATAATCAAGAATCTGCCATCATCTTTTAAGCTCCTTGTTTCACAGGCTTATAACTTCTTTAAAAGTCACCCAAGGATCTTCAATCTCACTGCCAGTTCAGAAAAGAATACACACACAGAGACACATACACTTCCATTCTCCTAGTTAAAATGTCACACTGCGCTTGATAATGTTAAAAATTCTCTAATTTTTATAGTTAGGGCTTTAGTTGAATAGCATAAAACTGTTCCAACTTTCCTCCCCAATGACTAATCAGAAGGGCAAATTTTAAGTTTCTAAAGTCTTTGCCATTGCCAGGTATTATCATAGTTTTCATTATACCATCTTGGTTTAGGGGATTATAATGCAAGGAAAGAATGTATGTGAAACGTTAACAGTAAATGCTAAATTTTTACTATCCATTTTGATACACTGTCTCCTAATATCCTGCAATATTCCAGAAAAGTCTAAGACAATTATCCTTTTTTTAATTAATTAATTTCATATTGGCTGCATTGGGTCTTAGCTGCTGCATGGGCTTTTCTCCAGGTGTAGTGAGCAGGGGCTGCCCTCTAGTTGTGGTGCACAGGCTTCTCATTATGGGGGCTTCTCTCTTGCAGAGCACGGGCTCTAGGTGTGGTGGCTTCAGTAGCTGCATTGCGAGGGCTCAGGAGTTCCTGAACTCCAGAGCGCAGGCTCAATAGTCGTGGCATTCAGGCTTTGCTCCAGGGCATGTGGGATTTTCCCTGACTGGGAATGCAACGCATGTCTCCTGCATTGGCAGGCAGATTCTTTACCACTGAGCCACCAGGGAAGCCCTAAGACAATTATTCTTCTTCCTTTGCAAATGACCTTTATTTTTCTCTCTGGAAGATTTTTTTTTTTTATTACTATTTAAATCTTTTATTTATTTATTTATTTCTGGCTGCACTGGGTTTTTGTCACTATGTGTGGGCTTTCTCTCGTTGCTGCGAGTGGGGGGTTCTCTTTGCTGCAATGCGTGGGTTTATTGCGGTGGCTTCTCTTGTTGCAAAGAATGGGCTCTAGGCACGTGGGCTTCGGTAGTTGCAGCACCCAGGCTTAGTAGTCGTGGCGCATGGACTTAGCTGCTCTGCAACACGTGAGATTTTACCAGATCAGGGATCAAACCCGTGTTCCCTGCATTGGCAGGTGGATTCTTAACCACTGGACCACCAGGGAAGTCTCTCTGGAAGACTTTAGAATCTGCTTATTATCCTTGGTATTAGGTGATGTCATTATTCATGTGACTTGAAATGTTTTTACTATTGCTTTGTATTGGAGGTTTCTACATGATTCTATATAATTCAATTTTTTAAGTTAAAGTGTAAAAGTAAGGTACTAAAACCAAAGGGACACTCTTTGTGTAAGGGTTGGACTTGTCAAGTAGTGACCTTCATCGTCAGATGTGTATTCTTTTACTTGAGAAACTTTCAAATGTCATTTTCTTAAAGACTTTTCTAGAATCATTCATTTTTATCTGTGAAAACATCCCCAGTGTCTTATATGGGATTGTACACCTAGTTGTCAGCATTCTTACAGCTGATGGCATTAAAGCCCTAGGGTCCATGTTCAATAAGTAGACTTTGTTCTAAGCCCCTATTTTTTTCAAGACTCTCTTCATTGTCTGGGCAGACCTGGGAGTCTTTCTGTTTCTTTTGTTGGAATATTTTAGGGTTGTTAACACAGATTAACAAGCTTAGCAAACATTTTATCATGAATAGAAACAGAACTCTGAGAGGGCATGAGGAGTGGGTGAGAATAATTACCTTTTCTGGAGGGCTCAGGAGAGGCTGCAAAGATGAATTATCACCAAATCTGGGTTTTGAAGTAAGAAGATGCAAACTAACTAAAACATGTGGGTGGCAGGGATAGACAGAGAAGAGCACTTGCAGGAAGAAGTATCTGTACAATATCAAGGAAGTCTGGAAGAACACAGTCCATTCCTGAAGCAAGAAGGCATTTGATGCCATAATGTCGGCACTTAAAATTAGGGACAGGGCAGGGAAGTAGCATTTCATCTGATTTAAAGATGAACATAATTAATTTGTTTCTTTTAAAGTATACAAGTCCTTTATCTTTTAAATGTAAAACTTAATTATCTGTTTGCTTACCCTAATCTGGATTAATCAATGTGTCTCAATTCCATCATTTGCTACTTGTATCTAGGGACACATAACTTAAGAACTTTGGTCCTCAAAGTTCTCATCTGTAAAATGAAAACAGAATCTGCTTGTATCAGCCAGGATTTCTAGTTATGTGCAAGAGAAAGCAATACTTGCTATTCTAAGCAGAAAAAGGTTTGAGGAAAGGATATTGGAAATGTCTCTGAAAGTGTAAGTTTGGATATTATGCAATCATGACAAAGTCCAAAATCCTTCCACAGCCATGGTACCACGGAGCATCACAGCCACCTGCATTAGGCACAGACACTGATGTCCCTGCTGCTGTGCGTTGGATGCCCCTGCTAGAAGCACTTCACTGCTGCCTCTGGGAACTAGATGTGGCTGTGGAGGTATTTGTTTGGGGCTGTGAAGCTGATTGGCACAACTCAGAACATGTGTCCATGACCTGTATGTAATGGAGTGACAGAGTAAGCAAGGCACTGTTTTCCAGATTCTCCATGAAGACATAGTAGGTTCTGCTTCACAAGGAGGGTTAGAGTTCTCCAAACATAGGAAACAGGGATGAATGCTGGCTAGTTGAGAAGAATGATAAATGTCCATGTGGTTCAGCTTATCAAAAGGATTTTGGAAAATATATAAGCCATTATAAAGCAGAAAATTCCAAAAATGCTTGGTATTATTAGCATTATCTTTAGGACATTAATGTCAGGGAAGATTGTTGAGTCAATTCTGTATTAGTTTTCTACTGCTGTATAGCAAATCACCACAGGATAGTGACTTAAAAACAGCAACCATTACTGCAGAGTATTTGTGGGTCAGCAATTCAGGGATGGTTGAACTCTGTGGGTCTGCTGCAGGGTCACTCATGAGGTTGCAGTTAAGATGTCAACTGACTAGAGGATCCACGTCTAAAACGCATTCTCACATGAGGCAGCCTCAGCTTCTTGATGGCTATTAGCAGGAGATTTTAGTTCTTAACCTCATGGATCTCTCTATAAAGTCCCTTGAATGTCCTAACAACATGTTCACAGGCTTCCTCCAGAGAGAGATACAAGAGAGAGGAAAAGCAAGGTGGAAGTGCCAGTGTCATTTTACGATGTATATTTGCTAGTTATGCTCCACCATTCCTACCACATTCTGTTTGTTAGAAGTCAATCACTAAAAGTAGCCCACACTCATGAGACGGGGAAATAGGCTCTACCAGAGACGGAGGAGTAATACAGAAGTTTTGGACATGTATTCAAACCATCACAAGTTATTTTTTATTATTTCATAGAATTGGCCAAACTAATTCCCTTACGTATTATTTCTACTCATTTTTTAAAACATGTCAGAGAATCTATTCTGATTTGAAGTTAAATCACCACAAACCCTCCAGGGATATTTATTTTATCTGGTAAAAATCTTTCAGAGCTTCAAAAGGAGAGACTGTTGCACTGGTTAGTATCTTATCACCAAAGAAACACATTTCAACTATAAATGAAATATTTGTCCTTTCATTCAAACACTTGAATCATCCAGTAGAGATATTAACAGATGTTATTGCCAGGCTATCCCTATTGACATGGTAGAGGAAAGGGAGGACATATTTTTGTAATTCAGGGCACTTTTCTGAGAGCACAAAAGCATTCTAGAGACACAAACCTAAATGCTTTCAATGATCAAATAGGTAATAGAAATGATGAAGACTACAGAGTTGGTGTACATTCAAATTCAAATTAAAAAATAACAGCAACAACAATACCCAGGTTAGCCAAACAAGTCACCTCCAGTGCCCAGTTTGGTTCTCAGATGCTGGCTTGCTTTTCCTCCTGAGGTCTAGACTTGAGGTCAAGATCTGACTTGCTTTTCTTTGGAAATTCAGCTTCTGAATTCACTAATTTTGGGGTCAAAAAAGATTTTGCCTCTGTTTTACAGCCAGGAAACTGACACAGGGCCCTTTTGCTCTTGAAGGGCCGTTTCCTTATAAACAATACAGGTACAACTCATTTTAGACAGTTTTGCTTTACTGCGGTTCACAGATACTGCATTTTTTTCAAATTGAAGGTTTGAGACAACCCTGCCTTGAGCAAGTCTATCAGTACCATTTTTCCAAGTGTTATTTTTTAATTAAAGTACATACTTTTTTTGGACATAATGCTATTGCATACTTAATAGACCACAGTATGTTGTGAACATAAATTTTATACTCACTGGGAAACTGAAAAATGTGTGATTCCCTCTACTGCAGTGGTCTGGAATGGAACCCACAATATTCCTCAGGCATGCCTGTATTAAAAAATTACATTTTATAAGGTCATGTAAAAAAACAAGATAAAGAGAGACATTATTCAAAAGAAATTTTTATGGGACTAAAGTTTGATCAAGTCAAGGTACCAGATATTTTGTTCAGATTGGTTAGTTAGCACAAATGATTCAGGGTTCAGCTAATCATTTATGATGCAAAGAATGGAAATTTGGAGGGTGTGTGTCATAGATAAACAAGGTAAGTCTTATTTAAGTCATGTGGAAAAGGATGATTCCTTGCAATAAACCAGTTACCATTTCCAGAATGTGAAAAAGTGGGAAGATTTCTGTAACTCTTACTGGTTTCCATGATTATAAGGCTTGGAAAGTTCAAAGCTGTCAATGACTACACTGGCAATAAAGACCATTAAACTGATATTATATATTATCAACATTTTCTTCATTTTTTATTTAATTTTCTCATTTATTTCATTTTTAATTTTTTTACTGAGGTCAGTTTTTCCTAAAAGCTTTTTTTTTTTTTTTAATTTTTCCTCTTCCCCCAATTTTCATTGACCTTAAAAGTATCCAAGTCTCTGATGTGAGACCCAGAATGGTTGAGGGCCTTTACAACCACTGAGTTAGTTATGGTAGAGCTCAGACAAGAGGAACCAAGTCTAAGTTTCTTTCTCCATCTACATCTTTATGAAGCTTGAAGAAAATTCTGCTCAACTGGTAGGATGAAGATTTGGGAATGGCAGTAGGGTTGGGAATGTTAATTTTGAAATAAAATTCTGCAGACTTAGAAGTTAAGGATAGGTGATGGAAGTTCATAAAGAACTGGAGGCTGGAGTCACTTTAACAGGCAATCGTTAGGTACATGTCATGGGTGAACAGTATTTTATATGTATCCTCTACATGTTCGGTGTCCCTTCCTTCACAGACCTTACAGTCAAGCAGGGAGGCCAATGCAACAAGTAATTGCAGTAAGTTGTGACAAGTGTTATAATAGGAAGTGAGGCAACTTGGGAGTGAATAGCAGGAACACCAACCTGCTGGGGTAAGTGAGCTCCCAAATGAACTAAGACTAGGTACTAACCTGGTGCAGAGAATGAAAATGAGGAGAGTGTCCTCCTCTGCAGGGTTTCACACAGGAGGATCCAGGGTATGAGAAGTCTGATCTCAGACCTCTAGATCTCAGAGGAGACCTAGAACTTGTGCTCTGACTTGGGCCTGGCCAAATATCCTTAGTATTTGGGAAGCCAGATAGGTATAAGTGAAAGGGACTGATTAAAAATCTCACCCCACTAGGGATTCCCTCCTGGGAAGTTAAGACTCCATGCTTCCAATGCAGGTGGTTTGGGCTCCATGCCTGGGTGGGGAGCTAAAATCCCATATGCTTCCTGTCAAAAAATCCAAAACCTAAAACAGAAGCAATACTGTAATAAATTTAATAGTTTTTAAAAAATGATTCACATCAAATAAGTGAATAAAAATATATCTCCCCACCTGCTTCTGGGAGTGTTGGAATCCAGGACTACACTGCCCACAGGTTTGGATGAAAAAGTAAAATAACCAAGAAACCTGAGAAAAACAAACTGTCCCTCCCATTTTTCTAAATTACCCAGTCAGTAGTCTGACTTGCACACTCAAGAGCAGGTCAGGACTCTGGTTTCAAGGGTGAATTTTTCCACCCTTCCTACCTCCCTGGACTCTCCCTCTTCTCTGCTAGGTGGAGGGGAACTTCCTCCCTTCCCTTAACAAAGGTCCTGCGGCTCCCAGTCTCTATCAGTGCCGGGGAGGGTCCATATCACCTGGCCTACCTTGATTTTCCTGTCCTAACTCTTGACTCCCTCCAGCCCTGAAAGGACAGAACACCTCGACGCCCGCAGACCGGCCTGTTCCTGCCACCACCGCCGGAGAGAGATGGAGGGAGTGGCTGGACCAAGCGGCGCCTGTGGCTAGAGGTAGCCAGAGTTCGGGCAGGAGTCATGGGAGGGGAGGGGGCGAGGGGCAGGAGGAGAGGGCGTGGTTTCGGGGGAGGGCGTGTTCTCGGGTGGGGCGAGGTGTCAGGTTTGAGGGCGTGGCCACTCCTGAAAGGCCGCCCCTGTGTCCTGCTACCCCTCTGTCAAGCTGCGGGACCGCTACAGCTTCGCGGCACCCAGTCTGGGTTAAAGCAGCCGCCCCGGGCTCGGCTCGTGCTCCTCTGTCCCAGGCGGAGGCCCCGGACGGCCCCGGACTCGTGCTGCCCTTGGCTTTCCGCTCTCAAGTCGAGGGTTTGGATCCCGAGGGGCGGGGAAGGAAGGTGAGCGCGTGTTGCAGTAGTTATAATCTCTTCTTCTGCTCCAAGTTCTTGCACGTGGAAAACTCCCTCTTCTACTCTCTCGTCCTGTTGTCGCATCCGTAGTGACCGAAGATATGCACCTGTAAAATCGGTCCTTTCGAGTGTGGTGGCGGGGGCTGGATGGCGCGGGGTAGGTGAGATCTCCCAGACTCGCCATTCACTATTGAGAGTCTCTTGGGACTCGGAAATCGGACGTCTCCCAGACTGGAGTCCTTGAATTCATTAAGCTGAGTCGAGTAGCTGGGGAAAAGATCCGGTGGACGCCGGCAGGAGAGGGTGTGACAGCTTGGGACCTGTCGGGGCAGGGAATCTGGTGAAAACTTTCCTTGATGTGCACCCGCGGCTGCGCCAGCAATTAAGGTTGTGAACACAACACTTTTATCACTTACAAAGTTGGACGAGGGACAGGAAAATCCAGGGAGGGATGTCTGCGTTGACGAAAAATCTGGCCAAGGTGAAGTACTGGCAGTAGTCCCTTGCGGACACGTGCTTCCCTAACCCCCTCCTCATCCATTATAGCGTTTCTGTGTTCATTTCGAAACTGTTAGGAAGACGCAATCAGAAGGTTGCTGTGAAACAAAGTTAGCTTTCTGTTCCTCCCCCTTGTAGTTTTATGCTAAAGGAGTTCAAGGTCATCTTTGAAAACTAGGTCACTTGTTGGGAATAGTTTTATCTGAAGAAAGGATTTGGAAACTGTCTCTTTCATCCCCTTTCCTACCCTCACCCCCACTTCTCCCGCCCCCGGCAAACAGTGGGTTAGTCTTCTCTCTCCTGAATTCTCACCTTTTAAAGATCAGGGAAGAAGAAAGCAGCTTCTTTTGGCATGCAATTATTTGTGGTTAATTCGGCCTTGTGACTTTTGTTCCTTAGCTCTCCTTTAGCTTCTTCAATATTACAGTGTACCCATAGTGTTTTCTGTAAAGAATGCAAAGGGTTAGAGGAGAAAGGGAAACTTTGTCCATGAAATCCTCTAGTAAACTTATGATTATTATTTTTTAAACCACAAAAATTGGGGCTCTATTGACTTCTAATATCCTCACCACTTTTGGGGAAGGTTTTGTAAATTATAATTACTTTATCAATAAAATATCAACTTAAAGTATAAGCCTCTCCCTGTGTGTAATAACTTGCATTAACAGTCTATCCAATGAAGTGAATGCTTTAGAAATCTAAGGTTCTAGTTTATAGAGGCCAACTGGAATAGAAGTATATATGTTATTAAATAACAGTGCAACCTTGAGAATAGTTGTATTAGGAATATTTCAAAGTTTAAAGATTGCTTCATTCAAATATATCTGTGACTTGACAATTTACTTATTTTTTATGTTATTTAATAATGGTACAATATGCAGCATCTCTTATTAAGAATTCTGTCAGACATTTCTCTGGAAGCTCTGTTCTGAATGTATAGTTATTTTTCCCCTAGTCTAACACTATCAGATTAAATTATGCTCTGAGTTAGAGGCAAGGCAATGAGGTAGGGATAAAGACAGAAAGAATATATATAAGTTCTCTTACCAAACTGTCTCTGAACACCTGGCAAGTCCCCAGCTTTACTCTGGGGTACCAACAAGTCCTTTAACTTACATTAATTTTTTTCTTAAAAGTAAGGAAACTGTGTTGATCTTAAAGGACATTTGAATCTTTTTGAGTTCTTTTATAAAAGGCAGGGTCTCATTTCTAGAACTAGATATCACTGTTCTAGACCAACATCTCATCTAGAGTTTGCTGTCATTTCCAAAGGACTTCCTAACATGTTGGGCCACGCCCCTGCCCCACCTAAGCAATGCAGTGCAGTGGCTAAGGGTGTGAGTTTTGGAGACTCCTGAATCTATGTTGGTTTTCTAGCACTTCCTTTTTTTACTTTTAACAAAATGAAATTTCATCTGGAAAAAGTAAAATCCTATGTATGAGTGTATAACGGAGAAGGCAATGGCACCCTACTCCAGTACTCTTGCCTGGAGAATCCCAGGCACGGGGGAGGCTGGTGGGCTGCTGTCTATGGGGTCGCACAGAGTTGGACACGACTGAAGCGACTTAGCAGCAGCAGCAGCAGCATGAGTGTATAAAAACTAAGCAAGTACAGGATGACGGAATTGTCATTAATTGAACCATTCAATCTCACGGTGAATTGACTGTGTTTCCTCCTAGTGAGAGGTGAGTTCAGGGCCCAGAAAGCTGATAAGATTTTAGGGTGCTTCAACAGTAATTACAGACAAGTCCATAGCCAAAGATATCTTTCTACCTCTCCCTTTCTCTCCTTGTGCAGACCTCAGAGTTAACATTCAACCTGACTTGTCTGGGAGAAGAAAAAGAGGTGACTTTTAAAGCCATACCACATTCACTCATAATACATTAATTTTTTGACATTCCCCTCAACATTTTTTTTTTTTTACTTTTTGTTATATGTAAAACTACCTGCAAGCAAAATGCAAAGGAAAAAGAACAGTTTCCTGCCCTCTAAACATTCATAGTATGGTTCAGGTAACTGACACAGGAAGAATTAGAGCAGAGTGATCGGAGCTCCATAAAGGTTAGAAAAGGAAGTGCTGGGTGTTGAGGGGTGCAATATATCACCCAGCAGAGGCTCAAAGGAGCTACAATTTAGTTTCAGTTTTGAAGGCTCCATTTTTATAGGAGTTTGCCAGGAGTAAATGCTGAGGAAGAGCATTCCAGGCCAAAGGAAACTTGTGTGTGAAGGTCTCATAAGGTGAGAGAACATATTAAATACAACTCTTCACACATATTGTTTCATCTTTTACTGGCTACAGGATGTTGGCAAATTATTTTGCTTCTCTGAGCTTTGGTTTCCTCAAACGTAAAAAGAGGGTTGTATATTGTTTTACATTGTTGTTGTTCAGTCACTAAGTCATGTCTGACTATTTTGTAACCCCCATGGACTGAAGCCCACCAGGGTCCTCTGTCCATGGGAATCCCCAGGCAAGAATATTGGAGTGGGTTGCCATTTCCTTCTCCAAAGGTACCTTCCTGACCCAGGGATCAAGCCCATGTCCCCTGCATTAGCAAGCAGATTCTTTACCACTGAGCCATCAGGGAAGCCCATTATTTTACATTATTAGGTCCTTATTTGATTTTCAAGTCTCTCCCATAAGAGTGTTTACATCACAACTTTGTTGGGAGACTTGGTTGCCTAGAAAACACAAGACTGTTTGATGCACAGGTGACAATCAACTACTTTGGTTCCCTCCACTCATCTTAGTCTCTTGATGAGAGAAAAATACAACAGAAATCCAGCCGTATAGATGGGACTTCATGTTTTCAAGTATATCATAAAAAGCAGACCAGTCTTGTTGTTCAGAATGACATATGAAGTTATTTATAGTTTCACCTCTATTATCCCTATTTCCCAGCCACTAAATGTTTACTTTCAATGCCCGCCTATGTTTTAAGACCAGGCTCTGTTAAAGGAGTTCCACCACACCAAGAATTCTTTGATGGACAAAGGTTAGCATTCCTGTGTTTACATGATAGGATCTCAGACCATTTTAGGCCCTGCTTCCTACTCCAGTTCTTGTTTTCACTCTGAGCAATTGAAGTGAGTCTTAGAAAAACATTTTTAGGGAATGGTATCTGAATAATGTGTTAGTTCTTTTGGAATACCAAAATGCAACTTGAACATTTTGGAAGGAATTTGTTAAAGGACTGTACCCTCTTATGATTTTTCTCTGGTAGCGTTAGCTCTTAAAATTCTTTGAAATGTGGAAGACTTTGCCTCAAAATTCTACCTTAATCATCTTGAATTATTGCTTCTTGGAAACAATGTACATATTTGCTCAATGACTGAATACTTAAGAGTTTTCCTGTTTAGGCCCTTTCTCCACATGAATTTCCCAGGAAAGACCTCAGGTAGTTTTCTTACAAAGTGCTACAGAACAGGGAAGATGTCTTTCTCTGTGTCATTTAGATGGCAGTAGATAGAAAAAGACTTTAACTACTTTAAACTATAGTCACTGCAGAGAAAAATAGTAGGTTAGGGGCCAGACGAGGACTTTTTGCTGTGGAAGGCCCAAATTAGGTCAGCTAGGTCTTGATGTTCTCAGGTGGTCATGCTGATCAGGCCCCAAGCAACAATTTTTGAGGGATCTATTCTTTTTGGTCTTTTATTCAGTGAATATTTCTTTAACTTTACCAATTAATTTGTATATTCCATTAACTGTGTGGTGCAGGGGCAATGATGAGATTGATTTAAGTTCCTTTGCCTCAAATGTACTTAAGAATATCTTTGGAGAACTGGTTAAAATTTAGATTTCCAGCCTCAAGTTCAGATTCTCTCAGCGGTGACCAGAGTCAGGCACACAGTAGGTACTTTGATAAATGTTTTTGTTAAGTGAATTAACTGTCACTTTAAAAATCACTGTTAAAAGCGAATTCATTTCCTGTAATATATTTCATTATTCTATCCCTTTTTTTAAGTGTGAAAACCTCCATACTTGTTCTATGTTTCCTTGTTAGAAAGAAAATGCATTCAATTGCAACCATTATTTAGAAATTGAAAATAAAAAGAATTTTTAATAGCATTATAACTTTTTAATTAAGAGAAACAGTGACTGTGATATCTTAATATCTCATTATGCTGCGTGGGCACAGACATTTATTTCGCTCTTCCTGAGGCACTAGGAGGTGAGAATTTGAAGCATTTTCTTCATGTGTATTTTGATTTCCTGTTGAGCAAACTATACAAACAGGAAGAACTTATTTTTTATTATTATTATTTCAGTGATAACACAGAGATAAACTAAGTCAGAGCAGCTCTCTTGAATAGCTAATGCTGGCCGCCTGGAGAAAGAGAAAATTATTTTCTGCCTTCCATGTTGATGCGTATAGAACATGTGTTCTGAGTAGCTGCTATTTTCACTGACTCTTTTTCCAGTTGAAGTGCAACATAAACTATTTTAATTAATATTGTGTCACCAAAAGGGATTGAAATAGCCAATTGAATTCTACCAAGATAGAGTCTTTTGATGAAAACATATCTTTATTGATTGTGGGTGAAGAAAATCATTCTTAAAATGAAATCCAGAGAAAAATCATATCCCTCAGAGAAAATTTCTGAGTGGCAGGCCAAGATTAACATCATAAAATTGAATTTGTGCTGCAAGCCTTTGATGTAATCAGCAGCTGGGAGATGGTGCTGCCCTTGCTGTGCCCCCTCTGATTGTGGTGAATTATTGTGTGGAATGAAATAAGTGTTTCTTGTGTCCCTCCTCCAAGAAATACAAACAAGGTATTACTAGGTAGTTTCTTGCTAGTTAAAATGGGTTGGATCGATTCCAGGCCTCTCAGGCTCTCGTATTGCCGTGAACTATGGGTGTTGGGCATTTATTTATGCCCCAGAGACAGACTTTCTTGATATCACCTGACAATGACTTGTTTGGTCAGTAGAAACCCAACAGAGAAGTGACAAGAGGGATCCCCCTTGCCAGGGACATATTTTTTAAGACTAAGCAGAAGCCAGGATGTGTCAGAACGTGCTATATTTGCCTGGTTTCTATTGACCTGTAGCCAGTCAACCCCTTCCCTGTCTCCCTCAGCCACCTCTTGTGACATCCACTGCACTGAAATCATTGCAGTGTAGAAATCTCACTTGGTACTAGCAATCTTGTTCCATGACACCAGTGTTACACTAGACTTTTTGCTGTTATTTTTGTATTGAGTCCTAATACGTAGAAAACACTCTTGTCCATGCATGCCCCTTTCACACAGGTAATGGATAGGTTTTGTAGATTAAGTAGAGACAATCTATTTGCACTTTTACCCTCAGATTAAAGAGTGATATGGCACCTTAATCACACCTGTGGTTGGACCTAAGTTGTTTTTGATTTGTTTAGTTTTTAGTGGTGGACTGACTCATCTGTAAACAAGGTCGTGGTGTCATCATCGGGTACTCTTCCTCTCAAGTATGTTGAGAAGTGGTGTTGTGCTGGGGACTTTCACGTGCACTATCTCATTTTATCTACACACCCACCATTAGTCTTATTAGGAAAAGGAGACGTGGTAAATAAGTCTAACTCCCTTGTCTAGGATTATATCCCTAGATCTGTCTGACTTCAAGGATCATCCCACTTCTCACTGTACCCAGTGATGACACCACCACCTTGTTTACAGATGAGTCAGTCCTGGAAAGGGTAATTAAGGCAAGAGGTGGGGGTGTGATCTGGCTGGAGGAGCCAGGACAAGGGAAAATGGTGAAAAGAGGTGAGGTAGGAGAATATAAAAAAAGAGGTAGGATTTGTCTGCTCCTGACAGAAAATCCACAAAGGTGAGAAGAATAGCTTCAAATGACTCACCTTTGTGTCTTGGATTAATGCTGAAATGAGCTGGAAGTCCCAGACAACATCTTTTTAAAGAACTGACTACTCCAGTAATGCTAAGGTTCCTTTGGATTATGATCCTCAAGTAGTGGCCCTCCTCTACCACTCTCTATAAACCACTATGGTATTCTCTCTCTCTCTAAGTCTCTGGATATGTCTGTTTTGGCTACGCTTCTGCTAGGATTCTGGAATGTCAGAAAAGTGAAAGTTGCTTAGTCTTGTCAACTCTTTGTGACCCTCTGGACTGTAGCCTGCCAGGTTTCTGTATCCATTGGAATTCTCCAGGCAAGAATACTGGGGTGGGTAACCATTTCCTTCTCCAGGGGATCTTCCGGACCCAGGGATTCAACCCAGGTCTCCCACACTGCAAGCAGATTCTTTACCATCTGAACCACCAAGGAAGCCCATGAATATCAGAGGGTGGTCTTAAAGGCTTCCCTGGCAGAAGCATCCCTGTTTTGTGGGCAGAGTTGGAAAATACTGCAGTCATGGGTATTAGGGAGCCTTCTCCAAATAGGACTTGTCTGCATAGGTTCATATGCCTGCTTATGGGAGTGCCTTCCTTCTGTTTACTCTGCGAGGAAAGGATTATCATAAAGGCAGTGGACTGACTTCAGTGTCAGTGTGTGCTGAAGATGGGAGAAGGGAAATAGATGTTAGGCCTAGGAAAAGAGACCACTGGCCTGTGGGAAAACAGAATTTTTCTAAAAGAGATGCCTAGGTGTTAGGGATAAGCCATACAAAACCATGGGAGTGAAGCGTTCTTTGCTTTCATATATCAGGAATACTCATCCCAGTCTACTTTGCATCAATTGTTGTTTACCTGTGGCTTGACTCATAGGTTGTTTATTCCTAAAGATCAGGAACCTATTTTTTTTTCATTTTCCATTTAGTAGAGCTTTTAATCAAGGCTTTCCTCATAGCTCAGTTGGTAAAGAATCTGCCTCCAATGCAGGAGACCCTGGTTCAATTCCTGGGTCAGAAAGATCCTCTGGAAAAGGATAGGCTACTACCCACTCCAGTATTCTTGGGTTTCCCTTGTGGCTCAGCTGGTAAAGAATCTGCCAGCAATGTGGGAGACTTGGGTTTGATGCTTGGGTTGGGAAGGCCCCCTGGAGAAGGGAAAGGCTACCCACTCCAGTATTTTGGCCTAGAGAATTCCATGGACTGTATAGACCATGGGGTTGCAAAGAGTCGGACACAACTGAGCAACTTTCAGTTTAATAGATACCTGTTGAATTAATGAATATATTCTTTCTTCAGGGAACCTGTAATGTGGGTAGAAAAGAGATGTATTACACAGAAGAAGTAGAGAACAGAGTTTGGTTTATGACCACTTGTATGATTCAGACTAAAATTTAAGCATATATCTCCAGAATTGATCTACACATTATTAAGATTTCTGTTCTTACTAGAAAGAGACAAGATGTGTCAGACAGTATATTAGTTTGCTGGGGCTGCTGCAACAAGTAGTACAAACTAAGTGGCTTAAATGGCAGAACTGTATCATCTTACAGTCCAGAGGTTCCGAGTCTGAAACCGAAGTGTCAGCAGGGTTGTTCCCTCTGTGGACTGTGAGGGAGAATGTGTGCCATGCCTCTCCTCTAGCTTCCGGTGGTTTGCTGACAATCTTTGGCATTCCTTCTCTTGTAGGAATATCACCCCATCTCTGACTTCACCCTCACATGTCTCTCTCCTTGTGTGCATCTTTCTCCAAATGTCCCTGTTTTATAAGGGTTTATAAGAATCATACTGGATTTGGGATCCAACCTAATCCAGTATGACCTCATCATCACTTAATTAATCATATCTGCGATGACCCTATTCCAAGTAATGTCACATTCTGAGGTTTGGGGAGTTAGGACTTCAATATATGAATTTTGGGGTGAGTTTGGCTTAATTCCTAACACATGGAAAGAGGGTAGATTTTCTTCTACTTTGCCAGTTTGGTATCCTTAAAGTTTTAGTCTCCTCTGCTTAATTCACTTAATAGATGAGATCTATTGTAAATTATGAATAATAATGTGAAGGATTATAAATGTGGATTATATTTTTTGTTTTGCTGCTTACTTAACAGGATTTATATACAGATATTGAGATTTAAAAAGCGTTCTGATAAGAGTGGCTAACATTTATTGAATGTTCACTATCTAATGATTTCCATGGATTTTCCCACTGAAGTTTCACATCTATTAGATAGATATTAAAATAGATATTATTTATAGATTAGGTACTAGATAGATATTAGATATTATTATTTATTAGACAGATATTATTATTTATGTACATTTTATTGATGGGACTCCAACACACAGCTGTAAAATAATCTACCCTAGGACATGCAGTAATAGAGCTGGCGTTGGAACCCAAGCTCACTGACTCTGGGCCCTCACCACTGAGTACAGGCTGTCCCCTTAATCTTATTACAGTCAGGTGAGGTAGACAACATTATCATTTTATGTTGAGGAAAATAAAGCTTAAAGTAACTAGAGACTTCCCTGGCTCACAAAACCAGCATGTTTATAATATTGATAAGTATATAATATTTGGAATTTGAGTGTAGATATTAACCTCCATGGGAAAATCCTTTCTACCTTTGACTTCAAGTTTCACTTGTGTTTCCTCTGCAAACATTCTTGCATTTACCTTACAAGGCACTCATGACATGGTTGGTGACACAGGACGTCCTTGTCTCCTCAGATACTTGTGACTCCTCGAGGTTTGTAGATTTTTGTAGAAATTGCATAGTCTCTAACACACGATAGACAATGAATATTTTTAAACCAAATGCATCTAAGTAAAGGCAAAGGAGCCAAAGAAAGGGGAGACCACCTGAAAACAAGAAATAAGAGTTAATAGAAGGAGTAACTGAGGTGACAGAAGATGAAATTTGGGGTAATGATAAAGATGTTGTCATAGGAGTTTACTATGAATATCTTAGAGAAATAAGCTAAAAATGAGGAAAAGATATGGTTTGTTGAAGTGATGAGAGGAAGTTCTTTTCTTATTGGAAGGTGGGATCATCAACTAACAGTATTGGTGTGTAAGGAGTTACCTGGGTTGCAATGAGGTTTATGAGTGGGCAGAGGAAGAGATTTCACTTGGGACTGGATTAGAGACATGTTTCCCAGTATAAGTTTAGGTAGTACACAGTAAACATTGATGTTAATAGACAAGTACTTATTTTAATGTACATTTTGAAAAAAATCTAAGCAGTCTGTCAAATTGCATCATTTTATATAGTTATTAATGATTAAGATAATTTTAAAGAAGATAGTTATATAACAAGGTATTCTTAAGTAAGTTAATTTAGCACTTAAAAATAAGTGAATTAATTTAAAGAAATAGGTAGTTTTAGGTTGCACTTGGATATGGGAAAGAAAAATATGGCTCAAGATTGGAAAGAGGTTTTCAGAGTTTATACACATCAAAACAATTTTTTTTGTCTAATGACAGGAATACTTAGTTAAAACTAACCATAAGATGTGTACATGCATGTGTTCAGTCATGTCCAACTCTTTGCAACTCGTAGACTGTATAGCCTGCCAGGCTCCTTTGTCCATGGGATTTCCCAGGCAAGAATACTGGAGTGTGTTGTCATTTCCTTCTCCAGGAGATCTTTCTGACCCAGGGATCGAAACCTGCGTTTCCTGCATTGGCAGGCAGGTTCTTTACCACTGAGCCATCGGGGAAGCCCTAATCATAAAATGACTTGGTTGTAAATACTTCAAGGTTAGAGATTGTGTTTTTCTTTTTTTGTATTCTCTACAGATCAATCCACCACCTTGAATACATTTGGTTCTCATTAAATATTTTTTGAATTTATTAAAGAGTAGACTAGAAAAGTGAAACTTTTTGCTCATGTTAGATACCTTTTCGTTGTTCAGTCACTAAGTTGTATCTGACTCTTGGCGTCCCCATGGACTGTAGCACACCAGGCTCCGCTCTCCTCTTCAATCCCCTGGAGTATGCTTATAATCATGCCCATTGACTTGGTGATGACATTTAGCCATCTCATCCTCTGCTGCTCTCTTTTCGTCCTGCCCTCAATCTTTCCTAGCATCAAGGCTTTTTCCAATGAGTCAGCTCTTCGCATCAGGTGGCCAAATTATCAGCACTTCAGCTTTAGCATCAGTCCTTCCAATGAATATTCAAGGTTGATTTCCTTTAGGATTGACTATTTTGATCTCCTTGTTGTCCAAGGGATTCTCGAGAGTCTTATCCAGCACCACAATTCAAAAGCATAGAAATCTCTAGGTTAAAACAAAACAAAACAATAACTTGGACTGTAAATATTCAGAGTTAAATGTGGCATAAATTAAAAAGAAAAAAACCCCACTTTTTAATGTCTAAAAATAAGGTTTTGGACAAGAGGATTTGAGTTCCATGAAGTTCTTCACTGACTTGAATATAAATAAAGTAAAGGAGCTCTATTTCCTTATGGAGAGAAAATCATAATTCTAAAAGATACATACACCCCAATGTTCATAGCAGCATTGTTTACAGTAACCAGGACTGTGCTAAGTCACTTTAGTCGTGTCCGACTCTTTGAGACCCAATGACTGTAGCTCACCAGGCTTCTTTGTCCACGGGGATTCTCCAGACAAGAACACTAGAGTGGGTTGCCATACCAAGGGGATCTTCCCCACCCAGGGATCAAACCTGCATCTCTAATGTCTCCTGCTTTGGCAGGTGGGTTCTTTACCACTAGTGCCACCACATGGAGGCAATCTAAATGCCCATCGGCCGGTGAATGGATAAAGAAGGTGTGTTACAGTCACACAATGGACTATTATTCAGCCATTAGAAAGAATGAAATAATGCCATTTGCAGAAACATAGATGGAGACCTAGAGATTATCATAATAAGTGATAATATCAGACAGAAAAGGAAAAATATATGATATCACTTACACGTGGAATCTAATACATATGGACTTATTTACAAAACAGAAACAGACTCACAGACATAGATATCAAATTCATGGTTATCAAAAATGAGAAAAATGGTGGTAAATTAGGCATTTGGGAGTAATGCATGCATATTACTATATATAAAATAAATAATCAACAAGGACCTACAGTATAGCACAAGAAAGTATTAATATACTCAATATTTTGTAATAACCTATACAGGAAAATAATCTGAAAAATAATATATACACATATTCTTTTATATATGTATATATATATATATTTAAAATCAGATTGCATATGCAATCAGTTGTGTTCCTGCTCTTTGCAACCCCATGGACTGTAGCCTGCCAGGCTCCTTTGTTCATAGAATTTTTCAGGCAAGAATACTGGAATATTGGAATGGGTTGCCATTTCCTGTTCTAGGGGATCTTCCTGATGCAGGGCTAGAACCCACATCTCTTGCATCTTCTGCATTGGAAGGTTGATTCTTTATCACTGTAGCACCTGGGAAGTCCCATAGTCAGATTTTATATATCACTTTGCTGTTGCTGTACATCTGAAACTAACACAACATTGTAAATCAACTATACTTAAATAAAAAATAAATTAAAAAAGAAGTGAAGGAGCCACCCTGAAATAAATGAGTTACCTTTCTTCTATTTTTTTTTTTTTTTTCTGGCCAAACACATCTCTTTGACAATGACTGCAAATGGACACTCTGGCATTTAATTGGGCTGTTTTGAATCTGTTGCTCTGCAGTTTAACAAGCAAGGAGGTGAAGTTTGAAGATAATACCTTGTAATCTTTGACTCACAAGACTGGCAGAATTGCAAGCTGTGATGGAAACCTCATCCATGTAGTGGTAGGGATGTGATTTCTTGGCTGTTTGGTTTTATGTTTATTCCAGATCATATGAGTGAATTATAGAAATTATTTTGCATGTCTGTCTAATTCATCCCTTGATCTCTGGGTTGTTTTACCATTGAGTTTATCTACTAAATTATTCCCTACCTAAAACACATTACTTTCTAGAGTTTCTTAAGTAGTTAATCACTCAATAATAACATTGGGGGGGCGTGGTGCTTGGCTTTGATGATGGTTACGGGTTAATTCTGAAATTGTCATGCTCCACTGGGTAAACCAGGTGGATTTTTATGTGTTACTCAAATACACCTTGGGCAGCTTTTGACTTTGAAGAAACAATTTTTTATCTTTTCTAAGGAATGACCTGATTACAATCTGTTGATAAAATAAGATCTTTTGTTTTGGGAGCATCTGCAAACAGAAATGTTTGGGGCCATAAGGCTTCTGCTGTGCATGAACCTGAGGTACTTTGCTTCATTTCCCAGGGTTAAAATAGCTCTAACGCTGGCCTCCCCATACCCCGGGTGCTTTTCTCTTTAGCTCACATCTATTCTTTGTTGCTTCATAAAGCCCCACTCTATCTTCTCTTAGCTTATTGCCATTGACTCCCTATCTGTAAGACATCCACCAAGCTATTTTATTCTTATCGCCAGTCTGTTTTTTTTTTTTTTAACTTCATTAAGGTATGATTTATATACAATAAGCTACACTCAAATAAAGTGTACAACTTGATGAATTTTAATACCCCAAGCTTTTCTAACCTAGACTGAAAACTTGGTAACAAAATTTCGTCTGGGCTCAAGATGAGCAAGTTATCTTCTTTGAAGGAAAGCAGCATGGGGGTAATTTATCTGTGGCCCTCAGAGTACCTGTATAGTTTTGAAGAAAGTAAGTGGAATTCTTTTCTGCTTAAGAGTTGAGATTCAAGCAGCTAAGATCCCACGTGCCTCTTGGCCAAAAAAACTCAAAACACAAAACAGAAGCAATATTGTGACAAATTCAAATAAAGACTTTAAAAATGGTCCACATTAAAAAAAAAATCTTCAAAAAAAAAAAAAAAAAAAAAAAGAGATGGATTCAGAGGCCACATAACTGTAAGAGGCAGACTAAGCTGCAGACCCAGATCTGTTCTATCCCAAACTTGTGTTATTAACTGCTACACTCTTTTTACTTTCCTCCTAGGCAAGGCAGTGACTCAGTGTCAGGGTGTATCCCTGAAGAGCGCTATTTATGATGAGGTAAACAGTTCTAGTGTCCAGTAGACACCAGCCACAAAACCACATTTGCATCATATTTGTTATTCTGCTTGCCTCAGATCAGACATGTCAGAGAGATAAAAGCAACTTGTTACAAGGGAAAAGGCGAAGGTGAGGAGAGGATGGGGGCTGTAATGGCGTATTGTCTTCTCCTATGCTTGCCTGGTATCGTAATCATGGAGAAAGGACTAAGAAGCATTTTTTTTCCTTCTTCTTCTTCTTTTAATATTTATTTATTTATTTATTTGGCTGCACCAGGACTTAGTTGTGGCATGTGGGATCTTCGACCTAAGGCCAGCTTTTAAAAGCAATGGAGGCCACATTGGCGCCTGAATCTATAAGAGGTTTCATTGTTGTTGTTTTACTTGACTTTTTTCTTTTCTTTTTTTTTTAAAAGAACTATGAACATAAAGAATTTCACTTAGCTGGTCACTAAGACTTTTTGGTGAGGAAGGTTGGGTTGTTTTCATCATGGTGTGCAGGAGGAGAATTCTAGAAGGAGTGTTAAGAGACCAGGTTATAGGTCTCGCTCAGTTACTTTCTGCTTGGGTTACTTTGACCAAGAAAACAATTTCTCCAAACCTTCATTCTCTTGTCTGTAGGAGAAGAGAGGGAGATGATGGTGATCTTCAAGGCTCCCTTTTGGCTGTAACTTAGGGTTGCCAGTGACCCTAAAATGCCTACAGGATACCCAGTTCAATTTGGATTTCAGATAAACAGTAATTTTTATAAGCATGTCCTGTAGAATAGCCAACTTTTTTTTATTACGAGCACATCTCAAATGTTGCCTAGGACATACTTACACTAAAGAAGTTATTTGTTATTTATCTGAAGTTCAAATTTAACTTGACATCTTGTATATTTATTTGCTAAACCAGAGAACTCTAATCTTACCTGAAGTTGTTGATTAAAGTATCATCACAGATTTTGAGGTAATGATAGCCAACTATACATTTTCATGGCCAATGGCTCTGGTATATGTTCATATGAGTTTTGAGAAAATAAATTATAGTTACAGTATTCTAGAAGAAAGAAAGGCATTACTAGAAAGTGGCAGTCACGTTCTCTGCCCACAGTGTAAAATCACAGTGATTCTTTCCTCATTCATTCATTCAGTAAACATTCACTGAGTCCAATTATGGAAGAATAATTATAAGCATTTTCTGTATAGACTCACCTCTTTTCACATCAATTATACAATGTAATTATTTTTTCCATTGTGTAGATGAGAAAATTGAGGATCAAAGAATATCTAGCTGTTAATGGAGGAAAAAGATTTTTATAACTCCTATTATATTTCTTGCCTCTTTCCCAATAAAGTACATTTTTAATTTAATGGAGATGATGGTATGCTGGATAGACCCTAACGATCAATCTAGACTCAGAAACCCTATAGATTCCCATACATTTGAGTGGAACACAAATAAGGAAACTGAAGCAATTACTTTCCCCAGAACATAAGTACTCCAGAAACAAGAAGACTCTCGTTCTAGGAAAATCACATCACCTTTCCTTCAATTCCTCATCAGCAATATAGGAGTTAAATGCCTCATTCTTAAAGTTTTTTCTAGTTTCCAGTGAACTCTATTTGCTCCCTTTTCAAGGTTGACTACAGTCACGTAAGAAATGTTTATTAAATGTTCCCTAATGTGGCAGGCCTGTGGTAGGGACTAGGGTTCAAACAATGAAAAGACAGACCCATCCTTTACCAGCTGTAATAAACAGCTTTGTAGATGTTGTCTCACTTGTTAAGAGGGCAGATGTTAAGAGCCTCTCTGGCTTTGGGAGGTGATCAGGAAGTTGTTAGAACAGTTAGTCCTTTGCTATTTCTACTTAAATATATACTATTTAGAAAAATTTTCTTTTAAAATGGGACAATTTGGGAGCTCCCAGGTGCCCATGATGAGAGTTTGTGCAAGTTAGTGACTGTCAGCATGACTGCACCACCAGAAGATTTATTTCTTAGTTTTCAGTATGGGTTTCCTAATTCTGTAATGGTTTGGACCTTCTACAGCTTTAACCTATTTACGTTCCTAGACAAGTTTCACTTAATTCAGTGTTTGCCATGCTTTTCACGTCAAAGCATAGAAAATGATCATCTTTGTACACATACTGGCTTGAGAGTTTCAGTTTCTCTCACCCTTTGTGTCAAGTTATTCACAGCCTAGATGTGTGCCAAGGCATACAGTTGGAAAACTCCCATTTATTTACTGAATATGGGGCTTCCTTGATGGCTCAGTGGTAAAGAATCTGCCTACAATGCAAGAGATGCAAAAGACTAGTTCGATCCCTGGATCAGGAAGATTCCCTGGAGGAGAAAATGGCAACCCACCCCAGTATCCTTGCCTGAAAAAAAATCCCATGGACAGAGGAGCCTGGAGGGCTACAGTCCAAAGCGTCACAAAGAGATGGACTCTACTGAGTGACTAAGAACACAGAGTCAACAATTGGGTATGTAAAGGAAGCACAGAACTCTGTTGTTGAAATTCTGTGTCAGTGAAAATGACAACAGTAAGTATTCTGCCTATTCACTATAAGAAGGCGTTCCTTCAATCTGTAAAGGCACTTATTTGATAAAGATTCTTTTATGGAAAATCAAGCTATCACTTAGAACTTTACAATTCATTGTTAAAAATGAGAAATCATTTTATCCAATATAGCTTTTTCTAGAAAGGAAAAATATTCACAAATTTCATGGAATTTGAATGACTAAAAACCATTTGGAAGTAACAGCCAGAAACCTCTCTTATTTAGAAAAACAAAATGTGGAAATTATTTTTAAAAAATGAACATTTGATTTTATTAACCATAAGAAGAAAGTGTTAGTCGTTTAGTTTTATCTGACTCTTTGCAACCCCATGGACTATAGCCCACAAGGGTCCTCTGTCCATGGAATTTCCCAGGCAAGGATACTGGAGTGGGTTGTTATTCCCTTCTCCAGGGGAACTTCCCAAGCCAGGGATCAAACCCAGGTCTCTTGAATTGCAGGCAGATTCTTTACCATCTGAGCCACCAGGGAAGCCCAATACTGCTGCTACGGGTAAGTCACTTCAGTTGTGTCTGACTCTGTGCGACCCCATCCCTGGGATTCTCCAGGCAAGAACACTGGAGTGGGTTGCCATTTCCTTCTCCAATGCATAAAACTGAAAAGTGAAAGTGAAATCGCTCAGTCGTGTCCAACTCTTCGTGACCCCATGGACTGTAGCCTACCAGGCTCCTCCGTCCATGGGATTTTCCAGGCAAGAGTACTGGAGTGGGGTGCTATTGCCTTCTCTGGGGAAGCCCAATAAAAGGTAAGAAATCCAAGCAATATGTCACAAATGCAATTTTGGTCTTGTTTGATATGTACCTAAATTGCAATATGTATTTAAATGCATAATATTGAAATAACATCTAAATTTAATATTATGTTTTTCATTCTTAGGTATAAGTTGAATTTGTCTTTATATATAATCAAATTGTATCAAAACCAGCTTTATAATACTTTAATGATTACTAGATCTAAAATAATTTTTTCCTTAAAATTATTTTTTCATTATACTATTAAAATAATAAAATAGTATATATGTATATGAAAGGCATTTTTAGAGACTATTATTGTAGAAAGGGATAAAAATCAAAAGGATGGGAAAGCTGATGAAATACCAGCTGTTTTTTGTAGGTCATAGCTCACTCTTATTTACATAGCAAAGAGCTGACTCATTTGAAAAGACCCTGATGCTGGGAAAGATTGAGGGTAGGAGGAGAAGGGGATGACAGTGGATGAAATGGTTGGATGGCATCACTGACTCAATGAATATGGGTTTGGGTAAACTCCGGGAGTTGGTGATGGACAGGGAGGCCTGGCATGCTGCAGTTCATGGGGTCGCAAAGAGTCAGACACGACTGAGTGACTGAACTGAAACTGGAACACATGTCCAAAGCATTATGCTATGATATTACCTAGTAGTAAAGCCACTCTGGGAAGCTTAGTGGGATGTATAAAAGAAAGCGAAAATGTTAGTCTCAATCATGTCCGACTCTGCGACCCCATGGACTGTAGCCCACCTGGCGCCTCTGTCCATAGAATTCTCCAGGCAAGAATACTGGAGTGGGTTGCCATTCCTTTCTCCAGGCCATGTTCCCCACCCAGGGATTGAACCTGGGTCTCTTGCAATGCAGACAGATTCTTTACTGTCTGAACCACCAAGGAAAATCATGGAGGAGCCAAGATGGCGGAGGAGTAGGACGGGGAGACCACTTTCTCTCCTACAAATTCATCAAAAGAATAACTGAACACAGAGCAAACTTCACAAAACAACTTCTGATCGCTAGCTGAGGTCATCAGGCGCCCAGAAAAGCAGCCCATTGTCTTTGAAAGGAGGTAGGACAAAATATAAAAGATAAAAAGTGAGACAAAAGAGCTAAGGACGGAGATCCGTCCCGGGGAAGGGTCTTAATAGAGGACGTTTCCAGACACCGGGAAACCCTCACACTGGCGGGCCTGGGGGAAGTGTTTGAATCTCGGAGTTTGAATCTGACTGGGAGGGAAACAATAAATAAAACCCAAAGATTACGAGCCTAAAAGCAACTCCCAGCAGAAAAGTACCCCAGACACCCGCATCCGCCACCAGCAAGTGGGGGCGGAACGGAGAGGAGAGGGCGGCATTGCTTGGGGCAGGGTCCGGGCCTGAGTGCCTTGAGGACACCAAGGAAAATCACATATATACATACATACATATATATATATATGTATAAAGAATGTTCAGACTGCTGCACAGTTACACTCATCTCACATGCTAGCAAAGTAATGCTCAAAATTCTCCAAGCAAGGCTTCAACAGTACATGAACCGAGAACTTCCATATGTTCAAGCTGGATTTAGAAAAGGCAGAGAAAACAGAGATCAAATGCCAGCCACCGGTGGATCATCGAAAAAGCAAGAGAGTTCCAAAAAAACACTACTTCTGCTTTATTGACTATGCCAAGGCCTTTGACTGTGTGGATCACAACAAACCATGAAAAATTCTTCAAGAGATGGGAATACCAGATCACCTGACCTGCCACCTGAGAAATCTGTATGCAGGTCAAGAAGCAACAGTTAGAACCGGACATGGAACAGCAGACTGGTTCCAAATAGGAAAAGGATATTTTCCAAAAGGAAAATAATGTCAAGGCTGTTATTTTGGCACCCTGCTTATTTAACTTATAATGCAGAGTATGTCGTGCAAAATGCTGGACTGGATGAAGCACAAGCTGGAGTCAAGATTGCAGGGAAAAATATCAGTAACCTCAGATATGCAGATGACACCACCCTTATGACAGAAAGTGAAGAGGAACTAAAGAGCCTCTTGATGAAAGTGAAAGGAGAGTGAAAAAACTGGCTTAAAACTCAACAGTCAAAAAGCGAAGATCATGGCATCTGGTCATATCACTTCATCGCAAATAGATGGGGAAACAATGGAAACAGTGAGAGACTATTTTCTTGGGCTCCAAAATCACTGCAGATGATAACTGCAGCCATGAAATTAAAATATGCTTGCTCCTTGGAAGAAAAGGTATGACCAACCTAGACAATATAGTAAAAAAACAGAGACATTACTTTGCCAACAAAGGTCCATCTAGTCAAAGCTATGGTTTTTCCAGTAGTCATGTATGGATGATAGAGTTGGACCATAAAGAAAGGTGAGCGCCGAAGAATGGATGCTTTTGAACTGTGGTGTTGGAAGACTCTTGACAGTCCCTTGGACTGCAAGGAGATCAAAGCAGTCAATCCTAAAGGAAATCAGTCCTGAATATTCATTGGAAGGACTGATGCTGAAGCTGAAACTCCAATACTCTGGCCACCTGATGAGAAGAACTGACTCATTAGAAAGTACCCTGATGCTGGGAAAGACTGAAGGCAGGAGGAGAAGGGGATGACAGAGGATGAGATGGTTGGATGGCATCACCGACTCGATGGACATGATTTTGAGCAAGGTCCAGGAGTTGGTGATTGACAGGGAAGCCTGGCATGCTGCAGTCCATGAGGTCACAAAGAGTCACACACAACTGAGTGACTGAACTGAACATATGTATATATATATATATATATATATATATATATATATATAATATATACATATATATTACTATATAAGTGAGTAATTCATTTACAAGAGTTTTCTACCTGTGGCCTGTGAGCTTCTTGAAGGCTAGTTATCTCATTCTGAGAAGTGATTGTGATATTTTGATAGGCTGCAGTCAAAAATTTGTGTGGAAATTATCTGAAAGTCATTTAAGTATAAAATTTGTATGTATGTGTGTGTTTATATGATAATTTTGATAGCTATGTTTATATAATAAAATATTAATTGTATTCCTTATATAAGTAACAAAATAGACTATCATAATAAAAAATGTTGTTCTAGTACCATGACTAGATCCAAATGAGGGAAATTTATTTAAACATTTATAATGTAATCTGTAATTTTATCCCAGTCTGTGGAAATGTTTCTTTTTTAAAATCCCAGCCAGTGAAAATGTTTATTTTAAACTCTTTTTAATTAAACCACACTTAGAGATCATTCAAGGGCATGTAAACATCTATCCACAGTCTTGTTTTAGACATTCCAAAATATCATTCAGTCATTCAAATTTGGGATGCAATAATTATACATTGAGGGCTGTGATAGAGCTTTGTAATCCCTTTTCAAAGATCTTACAACTTTTCTAGACATATAATTATTTGAAACAGGACAGTATGCTTCAGTCAAGGGCACGACTTTCTTCTCCACATCACAGACTTTTCCTCTAACTTTGAGATTCTACAATGGGCTTTTTTTTTTTTTTTTCTTTGAGGCTTATTTTCAATCAGAGATTTCTGGAGAATTGTACAGGGTCTCAGAAACATGGATTTACTCTCTCTTCTCTTGATATCAAGGCACCAAGTTTCTGGGGCTATTTTTATAATTTTGCCACAAAAGAAAAAGAGAGGAAAAAGTATGAAAAAAAAGTGAATTTTGAGGTTTGCAACCTTTTAATCTGTTACTTATTCTCACTGTACAATTTGCTTAGTGTCTCAGAATCTCAAAATTAGAACTGATTCTGAGTTATCTAGATCACATTTCTCACTGTAAGTTTTCTTATAAGTGAGTGCTATCAGATTAATGATCCCCAAAACTACTTCTTGTCTGAAATTCTAGGTTATAGGAGTTTATATTATGAGCATTATATACAAGGTATAATGATAGAATGTGTGCTCAGTTGCTCAGTCTACTCTTTGTGATCCCATGGACAGTAGCCTGCCAGGCTCCTCTGTCCATGGAATTTTCCAGGCAAGAATACTGGAGCAGATTGTCATTTCCTCCTCCAGCAAATCTTCCTGACCTAGAGATTGAATCCCCAGTCTCTTGCGCCGCCTGCATTGGCAGGTGGAGTCTTTACCACTGCACCATCTGGGAAGCTCCATAATGATAGAATAGTATGTCTATTTATCCCTATATAGTTTTATTTGCAGCCCTAGATTTATTCTTCATAAGAATACTGAGATATAGGCAACGCAAGTGATACTATCCTCATTTTACTACATGTAACCTTTATAATCTGGAAATAAAGGTAATAAACAAGTGGTGGAGCAACCCCAGATCTAGGTCGTTGAATACAAGGTCTGTTTTCACTACATTTAGCAATCTAGACAGTTCAGGATGAACTCTGGTTTAGATCTGATCTCTTGTGGCTTTGGCTTTTGTGGTTTTTGTCTTCTAATTTGGATGTGTTAGGAATCTTATGACTTACTAAGGGTTTAAATACATGAAATGCTTTGACTTATTTGATTTTCTAAACTCCAAATGCCTTGTATTTTGTTAGTGCTTATAGTTGTAAAGATTTTGCTTTACTAGATGTGAGTTTTAGACTCTAATGTATACTTCCGTTCATTTCTTCATTTATTCTGGAATAGTTACTCTGCCTGTCTTAAACCCTTTTCTGGACACTGAGAAAACAGCATTGGACAAATCAGACAGAAGTCTGCCTTGGAAGGATTTAAAATCTATTGAATTTTAAAGGAATTTTATTGGAATAAGAATAAAACACAAGTATGATGGTGGAACAATTTAAAATATGGGTAACCACTGTCTAGAAGTACAGGAGCTAAAGTAAATAAAAATAATGGTAACTTACTGAATACCACACCGTGCTCTACATTATAAGCCTGCTGTCATTCCACCCTCACAATGCCCTGATCTAGGTATCATTATTATTCTCAGATTATAGATGAGAAAACTGCAGCTCAGAAGGATTAAGTGGCTCATGTTTAATTCTAACCTAACTTAAATTTCATACCCTTAAGCAACTCTCTCCCCTTTGGAATACAGAACTTACAAAGAAAATAATTTATTCAATCGATATTTACTGTTTTCCTGTAATCAAGGCCCTGTGCTTCAGACCTGTAGGGAATATAATAATGATTAAGAAATGATTCCTATCTTTCACAAAGAATGTAGAAGGAAGAAGCACCAAAATCAGTGTGGTTAAAAAATACTTGTCAAGAACCCACAGTGGGCCAGGCGCTACACTTAGCAAAGACTGGTCTCAGTCCTTGGGGGATTTGTATCACTTCATTAGGGAGACATCAATGCAAAGCAGATAATTTTAAGAGATTAAAAAAAAAAAAAAAAACAGGGTAATATAAAGTGGCCAATTATTGGGTAGGCAGTGTCACAGTGATTCAAGTCAGAGAAGATAATTTTCCAGAGTAATGGGGATATAAATAACTCACCAAAGAAATTATTTATCTTTAGTAGAATTTTAGCTAATCATTACAAATATATTAATTTCCTGGCAGATGTTCTGCAAACTTGTTTCTGCTACATTTCTTCTTAAGCAGTCTAGACAAATTTCCTTGACTGCAGCATCCTAGGTAAAGTTCCAAGTGTGAAAGACAAGTCCTCGGCAGGAAGCAAGTGCACACTGCTTGTAAACAAAAATGCCCAGTTTCCTCTGGAGCAGTGTGACCACGAGCACTCCCTTTCTACTACTTCTTACTTCTGAGAAGCACACATTTGTCAAGCCAAAAATGGAGTTCAAATGCAAATGGTTTCTGAATGGTGATTTTTGTTGTAATACCATTGTTGTTGTTGTTCAGTCGCTCAGTCATGTCTGACTCTCTGTGACCCCATGGACGGCAGCATGCCAGGCTTCCCTGTCTTTCACCATTTCCTGGAGCATGCTCAACTCACGTCCATTGAGTCAGTGATGCCATCCAACCATCTTGTCCTCTGTTATCCCCCTCTCCTCCTGCCTTCAATCTTTCCTAGCATTAAGGTCTTTTCTAATGAATCAGCTCTTTGCATCAGGTGGCCAAAGTATCAGAGCTTCAGTTTCAGCATCAGCCCTTCCAATGAATATTCAGGACTGATTTCCTTTAGGATTGACGGCTTTGATCTCCTTGAAGTCCATGGGACTCTCAAGAGTCTTCTCCAACACCACAGTTCAAAAGCATCAATGCTAAAAGAAAAAAGTTGTAATACTAGAAGGACTAATACGAAGTTAGGAGTAGTGTTTATAGCAGCAGAATGTTAAAACCCATGTGGCCCTTCTCATTACTATCTTAATAATCTTCATTTGTATCACATTTATTTGGTATCTCTGGGAATGAGATATTCCCCAAAATTGAATTTTCCTGATAAATGAAACTTACTATTTAACTCTGTCCTTAGAACTTGTTAAAACTGCTACTACTTTCTGCTTCTGTCTTCTTAAGCAGAGTGCATTTGACATCTCATCATCTTTTATTTACCCATAAGCAGTGATTGTTCTGGGCTGGAATACCTTGGAGCCCTCAGGAGTGATGGAGATTGGGGGCCGACTTACTTTTACACTATGATCCCTAAGACTGCTAGGCTTTGCAGCTCTCATAGCAGAGTGTTGTGGGAGGTTGGGGGTTTTCTTTTTCTTTGCTCTGATTCCCTATTTTCCTTGGAAATTATTATCTTCTTATTTTCCTTAGCTTCTTACTCCCTTCCTCTTCATCGGTGAAGCCATTTGGTCCTCTACTTTTGCTTGTTGGAAGGTATTTTATTACTAGTTCAACTTCATTACTGGTTATTAATCTGTACCTTTTGTGTATTTCTTCCAGATTCAGTCTGGGGAGATTGTTCATTTCTAGGAATTTATCCTATTCTTCTAGGTTGTCCTTTTTGTTGTCATATAACTGTTTGTAGTAGTCTCTTATGATCCTATGTATTTCTGCAGGGTAACATCTCCTTTTTCACTTCAATTTTATTTATCTGGGCCCTCTTTTTTCTTGATGAGTCGAGTATATGCTTATCAATTTTATCTTTTCAAAGAACTAGCTTTTAATTTGATTGACCTTTCCTTTGGTTTTTAAGTCTGTTTCATTTATTTCTGCTCTGATCTTTATGATTTCTTTCCTTAACTAACTTTGGATTATTTGTTCTTTTCCTAGTTCCTTGAGATGTAAGATTAGATTGAGATTTTTCTTGTTTCCTGAAGTAAACTTGTCTTGGTATAAACTTATTTCTTAGAACTGCTTTTGCTGTGTTCCATAGGTTTGGAAAGTTGTGCTTGAAAGGTATTTTTTTTACAATTATACTTTAACCCTGTAACTAACACATGGAGAGAGTGATTTCATGAAAATTATCATTTAGGAAAACATCAAATACAGAAATCGTTCAAGTATAAATTACTATTAAAAGTTGTGTAGGTGGAACATGAATATTACAGCAATTTTAACAGCCATACAAGAAGCTTTGAAGAATAGGAAATAGTGTTCTTACAGAAAATATTTGATTTTTAATAGTGAAGTTTAGATATTTGCTATTTAGATGAGGTGACGTTTCTGAGAAGAGAGAGTCTGCAAAGTTGTCTTAAAATTACAGTGTCTAGACAACTCTATTCTTCTTGAGAGGCCTAGAGGGACTCTGGAGCAGTCAAGGTCACCCACAGTCAGAGCTGGGGTGGATAGGCTCATTTTAATGTCTGATTACATTCGTCTCTATTTGATGGGAAAGCACCCTTCTTCATAGCTCTGAAAGAATACGTAGTTCGAGTCTATGTTATCGCACACATTTGTGAGATGACTTCCCTAACGGTTCAGCTGAAAAAGAATCCACCTGTAATGCAGGAGACATAGGTGCAATGAAGGCAACACGGGCTTGATCCCTGAGTTGGGAAGTCTCCTGGAGAAGGAAATGTTAACCCATTCCAGTATTCTTGCCATGAAAATCCCATGGATAAAGGAGCTTCATGGACCACAGTCCATGGGGTTGCAAGAGAGTTGGACATGACTGAGTGAAACAACACAGCAACACATTTTCCAAAATTAATGAATGATAACTGTGCACACTTTTTACCATTTCTGTGTGTCCAGGATTCCTTCACCATGAGGTCCTCCCTGCAGGCTGTGGCACTCTGGGGAAAGAAGGCCCCTCCACACAGCATCACTGCCATCATGATCACCGATGACCAGCAAATGATTGTGACGGGAAGTCAAGAGGGTCAACTCTGTCTCTGGAACCTCTCATCTGAGCTGAAGGTTAGTGAAAACAATTAATATTGAGGCAGATAGACTTATAAGATAAACATAGCTTGCTGCTTATACCAGCAATGACAGTGGAAGTTTTGCATGATTGTTAAAAAGGTGCTTACCAAAGTAATACATGGGTTTTACTTCTGAATTTGGAAAAATGAAGTATTATATGGTGGGTTGAGATCACATTGGAAATTATATTATGAATATTGCTAATCCTAACTACCAGTTAAGTGTTATCATCCTTTAAGGTATGCTGAGTTTTACTATTTTATATCCTGAATTATATGTTTAAGTAACTGAACTACAGACATGTAAGTATAATTCTACAAATTGTGGCTCATTAATCTAAACAAACGGCACCCTTGAAAACTACTATTAACTAAATGAGTAATATCTTAATTATCTGGGTGTTTCTGTCAGTTTGGCCTTCTTGCTATTCTTTTAGTCTCTGCTTGCCTGTGTTTTTACAGGTCACATTGGAAAGCTCTAAATCCAATTTACTATTGTTGTCGTCCTATTTCAGAACCTGACCTCACCTAGGATTTGGCCCATTGATTAGCAATTAATTGTCCCTGTCCCAACTCATAAACATTTAACATATTGGAATAGATATTTGCTTAGCTCTAGTAGCCTCTAGACCCAATTTGCACACTTAAACTAATGATGTACTTAAAGTATACTGCCCTCATTAAGAAGCCTTTTAAAGATCAAAGACTATTTTTAGCCTTTAAAGTTTGTCACTTTAAAACCTAAATTAACAATTAATAGTAATTCTATTTTATAGTGTAATTAATTAACATCTCCCACACTATAGGACTGCCAAGAACTGCACGCAGACCAGCTCAGCTCAATGTTTATGAACATTCCTGAAAGAAGGCCTGGACATTATTACAACAGCTGAACTTTGATATTGGCCCTTGCATTTATTATCTCTTACAATTTAAACTCAGAATCCTAAATGACTTATACTATCTTGCTACTGTTATTAATGTTGAAGTGTAGGGTTTCCTGGCTGAAGTAGTAGTTTTTATAATATGTTGGTTGCTATAAGTTTAAGAAATTTGGAATCCTAGCATCTGTATCTTTTTACATATGTTCCTGGAATTTACTCACCGTGCATTTATTGGGTGTCTATTGTAACTTAGGCAGTATGGTAGGTACCTAAGTTCAAACATGAATGAAAAGGCCTGGGACTGGCTGCCTATCAGGTTGCAGTGTCATAGGGGAAGGGCATAGCTAGTAACTGCCATTGCAGTTATGTTATAACACAGGGTGCTCTTGTGGAGATCAGTCTATACTTCATCTTCAGTGGGAATAATTATTTCATGCTCTTCGTAGGAGCAAGTCTTCTGCTTGGGGTTAGAGCAATAGCAAGGGAGGTGCTATTGGCATCTTGTGGGCAGAGGCCAGAAATGTTGTAAACATTCCATTGTGTAATAACCGCCCCTTCACAACAAAGATATTATTCCACCCAAAATGCTAATAGTTGCTGATATTGAGACATTCATGGTTAGAAACATGGGGTGGGAATGGAAATCAAATTGGTGGGGTGGAAGAAACAAGGAGAATCACTGAGGAAACAAGAAGAAAATTGGATCAGCTTTATGTTTTGGAAATTCACTGTGAGGATATTGTGAAAATTTAGTTACATGAATAAGATATTGATTAGTATGACTGTGAGATTTTCCACATGAGAGTTTTCCTTAATATTTTCTATGGCTAATCATAGGACCAGAAGGAATGAGCATCTTCTCTTACTCTTCCCTTGAATCTTGCCCCTACATGACAATGGGTCACCTATTACCAGAAAAGATTTTAGGCTTTTCAAAAATCAGGGCATGTCTGAGTTTTCAACAAATATCTCTGCTGTCTGTAAGACAGTCAAGTGAGTGGCCCACCAGTGATATTTTAATGCTTAATAGTTTGATTTTTGCTTAAAAATGCATTATATGTATATGTAATGATTATGTATATATAATGTATACTGTATGTATATATTATATAATGTATAATGTCTGTCCATGAGTAGGGGGATTGCAGGGTATAGGGGAGCTCGAGAATAAATGTCTCCATGTCCTGGGCTACTCATCGCATGTCTAGACTTTGCATTCTGCTTCCAGGCTCAGGGTCTGGCTCCCAGTGACATCTGTTTTTCCCAGAACTTTGTGAGGTCTGAGGAACTTCCCATGATAGGAACTTCCTCACTTGGGGGTTTTTGATATTGATTGCTGGCATTCATCTATCATACCTTTGAGCATAGAAAAACGTGAGCTCCGAACATCCTCTCAGATATAGTCTGTTAATATTGGTATGTTTTATATGTGTGTGTGTGTGTGTGTGTGTGTGTATAGCTGTTTAATACTCAGAAGGAAACACAACAATGACAAAATGAATAGCCATGTTGAGTAGAGACAAAGAATGGATGTCTTGGTCAAATCCAAGGTCTGATATTTACCAACTCTGTGGTGCTGGGCAACTGATTTCTATTCTTTGAGCTCTAATTTCTTCACCTGTGAGATGGGGATTAAGCCCTGTTGATGGCTGCACGAGTGCCTGGAATACGGTATATGCTCATCAGGTTGTGTGTTCTTTCCCCTTCCCTATTTGTGCAATTAGAAGCACCTGAGTTGGGAGTGAGGGGGACCAACACTTCAAAGAAGGGGGGTGCAAGAAGAGAAGTAAAGGTCCCTAGATTTCAACATGACAGTTGACTCTATGTGACTATAGAATTATTTTTTTGTTATTCTTCACACAGCATATGTGATAAAATGAGTAGGTTATAGTGAATTGTCACAGTGTATTCAACTACACATGAAGATTTAGTAGCAGAACGAGGACTTCATATAAAGGGCAATGGTGTTTTGTTCTGATATTTTGTCCATAGTGATTTTTCTCTGGAGGAGGAGTATCCTTGATTTGCCCTGAATCTTGCTTATTTTGGCCTGTAATATAGAGGAAATGGGTTAAATTCATAGAGGTGTGTGTTCCCGAATGTGATGATAGGGAAAGACAGCATGCTATTTTCTGAGATGCAGCCAGTATTCCCAGGAAGACAGAGAACTTGGATTGGAAGCGATTATAACCAACTGCAAAATACTCTTTATAGCACTAGAAATTTATTCTAATAACAGATCTTTTAAAGAAGTATTTCTGATTAGTATAGAAAGAAGATGAAAGCAGAGAATTATGTTATCAAATAATATGTTCTTTCTGATATGTTGTGTTATGGGGGACAGACTTCTTCCACATATGAGATAATGGAAGAATTAGTCTTCGGTGTCATTTTAAAATTCACATATAGGAGGGAAAAACTGGCCTTTTAAATAATAGCTTAGTTAAAATTTTATTTCTAAAGTTGAAAGTTCATTTTCACTATTTCTGAGGCAGGACTTCAAGTAAAGCATTGTAATGGTTACAGGAAAGGTAATATTTTCTCTGCATTATTTTGTAAACCCATTCCTGAATTCTGAAATCTGCACATAAATCTGCTACTATCGGTTGAGGCACGTTTTGTGCATAATAAACATCAACACTGATTTATTTGTATTCAAAACCTAGATCTTGTAAAACAGGTCTGGCCATTATCTAGGCTTTATGATGGATACAAAACCAGAAAACCAATGACAAATGTGTATAACATAATTCCTTTATATAAAAGTTTATTATCCTGGGGATTTTGATATGCTATATATCAGTTTTCCTGAAACTTACATAAAGCAAAAACAAAGAGCACTTCTTAATTGGAAGTATGAATAATTTTATAATGTCATATTATATTCTTCAACTAAAAAGTTTACAGCTATTTAAAAGTTTACTCTCATCATTTTCAGATTTCAGCCAAAGAACTTCTTTTTGGCCACTCAGCTTCAGTGATGTGTTTGGCAAGAGCGAGAGACTTCTCTAAACAGCCCTTCGTAGTTAGCGCTGCTGAAAATGGGTAGGTGAGATGTGTGAAACTGTGTACCCCTCTCCATTCCTTGTCCATTACAAAAGCACTCTGATGGGATACAGAAATCTACAGCTGAAGGAAACTTTAGTGATTAACATGTTCCTTTTACATATAAGAAAAGTTAGATCTTGAATGGTTGATTAAGACTTGTGTGACAGTCCCGAGGAAAGTAATTAGTATTATGACTCCCAATCTTTGAACATCCCAACATGCATATCAGACCTTGTGGCAGCTTCGCTGTGTAAAGGATGCTGGCAAAAGCTGCTTAATATAGACTTCAAAATGGAAAAGTCTGGGCACTTGTCTTTTTTTCATGCAGTAACTCTCTTTGAGCTATTAAGCAAACCCATGCAAGCTTTCACAGTTCTGTAAAATAATTCAGCGTTACAATCTTTATGCTCTACACTTGCTTGATATCATTTTAAAACAAACAGAGGAGAGGACACACTTGTGAGTGGGGGTGTGGGAGTGAGGGGGAGAAGGAATGTAGTGATTGGGTGCAGTTTCATGGGAGGAGGTTTATTCAAATGAAATAGGACTTAGCTGTAGGAAAAAGCCTTACTGATGGAAGATCTACTATGAACTTCTCTGCCAAAGAGATATTTGGCAAAGTATACTCCGGAATGCAGAATCCATTCAGCATGAGTTAGTGAACAAGGGATTAGGTTGCTGGTTGAAGGAAGAGAATTCTCTCCTTTTAAATTTTTAACCCAAGGAGAAATTATATGGCTTTGAATTCTGAGGCACAACAGAATAGTGAGGAATCAAGTGTCTAATTTTAGAAATGGAATAGTTTAACAAAAAGGCCTGTGGTACAGACAACAAAGAGATACCTATGTTCTCATAGCTTATAGCAAAGTCATAACTATTATTCTTAGAGAGACTGGACTTTGAAAAGGCTCAAATGAAATTAGTACATTCTTTTTAAATAATCACCTTCCTTTTGTACACTAGGGCTGCCACACAAGCTGAGATATTTATTCCCAATCTAGAGAATTTGGGGGATGGTGAATTTTTCTGACACTACTTACAAAACTGAGAAAGTTAATAGCTGAGTGAGAAATATATCTGAAAACTACTTGTGTTCCACCTTGAGATTTTTGTCCATAGTAGCCTAGCTTCAGAAAAGAAACTTGAGGTTAACAGACATATTCTTGATGATAGATGAATTCAGCTGTGTAAGTCCTGTAACTATGATTGCTAAAGAACTAGAGAGTCTGGTTGGTCTTCCTTTTCTAAGATGATTTGAATTTTCTAGAACTCTGTTTCTTTGGGGTCTGACACCCTACACCTATGAGATTCTTCTAAGGCAATTTACACTTTAGCCATTGCATATTTAGCAAATCCTAATTCAATTTACTTAAACTTATGAAAATTGCTAGGCTGGACTGATCCTTCTCCAAATAACAATGATTTTTTTCTTTTTTTTAACTTTTAAAAGTCCCAGGAAGTGACTGTGGGCTTAGCATTTCTGCCTCCAAAGTGATCAGATTCATGCTGATCATGACTGCTTCCCGACTTAGTTTTTCTTTTTTTTTCACTTAGTATTACTTCATCTGTAGACATAAATCCTAATATTCAGGAATCTCATTGATTTCCATAATAAATAAATTCTAGGATAAAGGGAATAAATACCTGGACCCTGATGTTGAAATGATGGAATGCCAAAGAAAAAGAGATCCTGAAGTACACAGTCAGAAAAAGCAGGTTATTTATAAAGGAATGTCAATTAAACTGAGAGCTGACTTCTTAACAATAAAATGAGAACTAGATAGCAGTGAAATATCCTCAAAAAGTGGAGAGAAAATATCAACTTGAAATTATATCTCTAGCAAAAACATCTTCAAAAAATTAGGGCAAAATAGTAACACTTAAGGCAAATACTGAGAGTGTTCACTGCCAACAGACCCTCTATAAGTAATGAAAATGTAAATTATATTTTTCAGTAAGAACAATGATTTCAGAAGGAAGATCTGATAGAACAAAGAACACTGAACAAAACTCAGCAAAGTTTTAGAAAATTTAAATAAACACATATTATATTACAATAACATTTATATGTACCTCCCATCCATCTCCCCCATACATACACAAAATCCTAATCAACAACTGTATATAATAAATGTAATGATCAGACCCCACATGCTCTGGTTACAAAGGTGGGTAAAGATGTTGATTAACCTTAGACTTTAAACTAGATATACATGCTGACATTTCCAGGGTAGCTGCTAAAAGAACAAACAAAAGAAATAAAATTGAAAAAAATAGAATATATAACTTCCAATTTAAAACAAGAAAAAAAATTTCTTTAATCCTAAGGCAACAACAATAAATGAGATAAATAGCACAACATAAGATAATTGAAATAAATCTGAATAAACCAGTAACTCAATTAAGTAAAGGGACTAAGTCCATCAGTAAAGATTATAAAACAATTTAAAAGATAAAAACAGCATATGAATATGTAAAAGTTAAAAAGAATGGATTTAAAGAGATTTATCAGGGGAATACTACTGAAAATAATGTTAATATAGCTATATCAGCATATTATATTTGTAAATATATTTAGTTACTAAAGCCTTAGGACAAAAAGGCTTTACATTGATAGAGTTATTACTTATTAATAAAACTTCCAACCATCAGCATGAGATGATACTAGAGAGATAGACATGCAGACACTCAGTCTTCTACGATAGTGTTCATCAAATCTGAGCCTTTCTCAGGACCACTTACAGATTTCTGAGCCCCATTCTCAGAGGTACAGATTCAGTAGGTCTGGACTAAGTTTCAAGAACTTGCACTTCTAACATGTTCTTGGACAGTGCTAATGCTGCTATTTCAGAGGAATATATTTGAAATGGTGGGTACCCCACATCTGGGGCAGCAAGAGAAAGTATGAGGTCAAGAATGACTTGGAAAACTCATTGCTGATGATATTCATTAAGAATGAAAACACAGGAAGGAAGATGGTAGGCCTCATTCTAAATACAAGGGGTGTGAAGTCCTGCAAGTCATCCAGGTAGAAACATGCAATTGCTAGTTGTATGTGGAAATCTAGAACCCAGTGAATAGACCTTGACTTCCAATGTCATGTTGATGGTACTTGAAGTCATGGCAATAGATAACTTATCTAGAGAGAGTATGAAATATGAGAATATAAGAAAGCCCAAGGCACAAATCAAAGGAAAACCAACATTGAAGAAGTGGGCATAAGAAAATAGGAGCCTGAGAATGCTAAAGAAAACCCAAAAGTATTATTGAAGACAAAAGTGAATTTGAAGAATAACAATGGATTTTTAATTCAAGATTGCAAACCAAACATTCATATTTATCTCCTTTCCTTCTAGATGCTCCATTAAAATGTGAGCAATGATAACAGTGTTGTAAGCACACAAATATGAACATAGGAATAGAGCCAAGGGAAACCAGTGTATTTTTGAGACACAGAAAGTGAATGAAAGAGTAGTGACTGATTTATGTATCCATTGAGTGAATTTTTATTGAGGCTCTCAGGTGGGAATGTGGAGTTGAATAAGAAAAAAGGCCTTTTGCAAAGGAATTTTTAGTGGGAATTTAATAATATTATAATTTTGTATGTTATAGATTTTTTCCAATGTGTTTTTTTTTTCACTGAAATTTTAAAAATTTTGTAAATTGTTAAATTACATTTTTACAGTCAGAGATGATTTAATCTATGTATAAAGTTTGGGAGCAGTATTTGAAAACGAAAAGAATGTCCGTTCTAATAGTTTATTTTCATGTCTTATTAGATATGTAACTGAGCAGTTCCAGCTCAATGCCAATGCTACTTTCGATGTACAATAAATTTGCTTTTCTTTCTTTAATAGAATTGATTGGCAAAGAGTTAATTTTTACTATAAGATATTTTTGTATTTTTTTCCAATTTAAGGTAGACTATAGCATGATAAGCAAACACACAGGGAAAGCATTAGAATCCAAGAGAGTTTAGAAACATTAGTATCACTGAGAGAGCTTTTATTGATGTCCAGGCTCCAACCTTGGAAACTGTGATTTAATTAGCCTGGCTTGATGTCTGTGTTGGGTCCCAGACATTGGTATTTTTAAAAAGCTCCCTGATAATTTTAATGTAGAGTCAGAGTTTAGAGCCACTAGTTTAGAGTTAGAGTTATCTAGAAACAAGTTAACTGACCGAAAACTGTGCAAAACCCCACATGCCAGGACTCCAACACAGAGCCATGAGATTAGAATCTCTGAGGAAACTTTTTAAAAATATTCACAGGTGATGCTTGATGATAGAGAACCACACTGATAAGCTTAAATTATTTTGTAGAGCTAAAATTTTACATTGATGGCTGCTTAAGTTTCCATTTCTTTATATATATATGTAAAACGTTTGAGATATTATTTCAATTTCTACCTTTTCCCCAGTCTTATTTTTCACACACACACACATATACCCACTTTCCCCCTGTTTTATTGAGCTTCGTGCCTTTTCAGGTTACCTCAAATCCTTTCTGGCCTACAGTTTGATATAAACAAAGAGAAATAAAACCACTACCGATATCTAGTTCTATATCTAGGATATGACTTTTCACCTTCAACAGTAATGACATTTTGGACCACTGAAGAATTCTTTGTCGTGTCTGTGCATTGTAGCACATTTCGCAGCATCCCTAGCCTTCCCCACTAGATGCCAGTATCGTGTTCCTAGTTGTGGCAACCAGAAATGTCTCTAAACATTGTCAGATGTCCTTTATGCGGCAAAATCAGCTCAGGTTGAGAACCATTGATTTCAAGATTGATTCCCAGTGTTTGGCCAGAAAAAAACCCAAAGTCTGCAAACACCAAATGCATACAGCACTTACCGTTTTGGGTCCATATCATTTGCTTCTTAACAGCGGCTCTCCATTAAAGCCAATAAAGCTTTCGCTTTTCTTCCCAGGAAAATTTTGCTTATGTGTTGAAAGTGTCAAAACTGAAGAATATTGCCAAACAACTCTGAAATAGCCATTCTGGTTTTTGTGAACTGAAATCATACAGATTTAAACTGCTTTACACTGGATGTATTTGTAACTGGATTTCAAAACTGTATCTATATCTTCATAACATATATGTAATCAAGTCAGAGTTTTCTTAAAAATGAGAATTTTCTTACGATTAAATGACAAGGGTGATTTCAGGATTTCAGAAGTGAAGGAATTAAGTGTATCAATGACAGACCAAATGTGGCCTCTTGGTGGCACTGTTTATTTTTTTAAAAAATGATATCTGAGCTCCAGAGATGCAACACTTGATGTATTATGTTTTTCAGAATATGTAGTTTTAAGCTCAGTAAAATAAACCATTTTCAATACTTTGCAGTTTCCATAGAAAGATTGCCATCCTGTCACTCTCCCAGGCTGGATAGTTGCATCCCCACAATTGGTTGGAGGTCAGGTTGGCACTCAAATATGGCTTGTAAGCTGGTGGCAGGGTGTAATTACCAAACAAAAAGACACAGATACAGTATGTCATCCCTGCTAATGACCACAACATTTTCTTGCCCAGTAATCTGTAACGAAAAGCCACATAAACGATCAGGCTGCATTTAAGTGTAGCACTAAAGAAAAACTTGGTGGCACAAAAATTATTCCAGCCAATTGAGTGGAAATGACAGAGAATAATACAAAGTTATCTCTGCTAGGGAGATGTGTGTTTGGAATGTCACCAATGGACAGTGCGTGGAGAAGGCCATACTTCCTTACAGACACACTGCAATCTGTGTAAGTATAATCATTCCCTTCAGAACATCTCCAGATTCTACAACTCCTTCTGATCATTTGCTTAGCACACGTTTAAAGACTTTAGAGGGATTCTTTTCTTGAATTTTTATTTTGTCATTAGAAGTGTCAGTTATTGTCTGTTATTTTGGCATTTTTCTTTCCCCAGAGTAACTACTTAACCATTTTTTTCTTAATCTTTCTTATATTTCTGTATCTTTCTAACATAGACACATTTGAAAGACAATTTCCTTAATTTTCCTTAGAAAACATATACTCACACAAAAATTGTTTCCATTTTATCAACAGGCAGTTTTATAAAGCAAATTTTTTTTCCTTGTTTCTAATTTAAACCTCTTTTGGGTGCATAGGTTCTAAATTTCTTATTTATGAAAACAGAGCAAGAAGCATAGCCTTAATCTTTATAATCACATCCCAGTATTGAGAAGAGGTTTTGACTTTTGGTAGATGAACTCCAAACATATATATAAGGTAGCTGCATGATTTCTATGGTACTGACGCTGTTTTTTACATTGTACACATTGCTTTTAGCATTGATGACTTGCATTGGATCACTTATGAACTCCTTTCTGGGATGAAAACTTTTGCATTGTGATTGTCAAGGGTAGATTATAAACTTTAATATAAGGCATTCTTAAAATTTATTTGGCGCAAGAATTCCTCAAAAGTTCTTAATTTTTATTTCTTCTTAACACGTAGCAGTACTGCTAGGATAGGAAACCTGTTTTTGTTGTTTAGTTCCACACAACATTCCAGAATTAATATAATTACGAGCTTTCCATGATTTAGACTAAAGTTGCTTCTTCTCAAAAGACCCCTCCTCCTTCTCCAGAAAAAATGATGAAATATAAGCAAGGTAAAGTGCAAAATTAACCCTTCAGAAGTGTGCAATCATTGAACTAAAATAAATTTTAGTTGCTATTCAGCCTAATACCTTAATTGATAGATGATAAAATTGAAATTAACAGAAGTCTTCACCACAGCCAAAATTCTGTTAATTGCAGGTGATAATTAAACTTTTGTTTTGAATTCCATTTGCATAGTATTACCACTGCTCATCCCGGATGACAGGAGAAGGCTGGCTTCTGTGTTGTGGAGAATATCAAGATGTTCTTATAATTGATGCCAAAAGCTTGGTTATTATTCACACATTCATATCATCTCAGTCTCCTGATTGGATCAACTGCATATGTATTGTTCACTCCATGACAATTCAAGGTAATAGTTAGGTATTCGCTAACGCCAGAGATAGCATATGAAAATATCACCTTCGAATTATTTGTTAAATTATTGGGCAAGAGTTCAGAATGCGTGTTTGTGTTTACCTAAGCCAGATCAAGAAAAGCTGACAACACCCATCCCAGAGGTTCAAATCACTGGACAGTCAGCAACAGGTCAAGATGAAGTGGAGAGAGGAGACACTGTCTCCATGCCCCAGCTCTGCTAATGCGCTGTAAAAGTGACAAGCAGAGGTTCACTGTGGATTACCCGGACTCCTGGACTTGCCCTGCTGTATCCTCTAGATGTAGTCAAGAAGAGAATTCAGCTCCTGTAACGAGGGAAGGCTAGCTCCTTACTTATTTCCAAACCAGGAAGGTGTAATCAGCATTGCCGCCATGGTGGTTTGCAACATGGATCGGCTTTCAGTGGTGTTTTCCTCTTACATGGAATGACTTTGAAATTTTAAGACAAATTTAGAATGTTACCTAAAATGCTTATCCTTTATTTTAAAAAAAATTGAGTATTTTCTACCTATGTAGCCCTGGATAATCCTTAAATGACGATGAAATGATCTTCAGGGCAACCAGTTATAACAGTGACCAGTTTACATGAGATATTTGTTGTTTTTACAGAAGATTCTCTCTTGGCTGTATCAGTAGCTGGTGAGCTCAAAGTATGGGATCTTTCTTCATCTATCAACAGCATTCAGGTTGGCTTGTGAATTTATCCTTTATTCTTCTAATTCAAGCATATGTATTGAAATTTTTAAAATTAGAAGTACTTCTGTGTACTTTTCCCTATCTCTTTTCCAAGTTGTGGGCATTGGTAACAATTGGATGGTATCTTTCCCAACCTTTTTTCCATATGTATACACATGTTTTTATCTACACACACATGCATGCATGAGCACCTTCACACACACACACACACATGCACACACACAAACACACATTGATTTTAATTGAAAAAATCCATCATAGAGGAATATTTCTCTGTCCCTTGCAACAGAAGATTCCCTTTCTTCTGGCTGTGTATGAGCAGTGGCAGTGACAGGGTGATTACTATAAATGACTGAGGGTAATACAGACTGGGAGTCCAGTCTATTCACCTGCTCTCTGGCATCAGGCTACAAGTTGAGGTGATGAACGAAAGAACAGTCACAGTATTTGTGTTGCTGACAGAATTCTTTCAACTGCCTCATGCTCTGGGCTATCCTTCAGAATTTCTTAGCTGGGAAATTCCATAGCGTGGGAATTGTGTTGGCATCCTGAGACCAACACACACCCAGCATTATCAGAAACATTGAGAACACAGTATTCTAAGTATTCTGTGCTGATCACTTTTTGTCTTTTCAAAATATTTTGTTCTTCTATTTTAGCAATTAAGACACTTCAAAGGTTTTTAACAAATTGTTTTTACTTTTCATGGTTTTATCTTTCTGCTACATCTAAAAGTCAATGTATCCTGCAGTATATTCCTCGAAAGCATGTTTATTGAATGACTGTATATAATGAATTCCTGAATTCAACTGGGTTTCCTTTGCAAAGTAGCTTCTTAGTTCAGAAAACTTGAAAGGAAAATTGGCTGTTTTTTTATAACAATAGTGTGATCTACTTCAGGTGTACAGGGAAGGAGTCTTCTCATGCAGTTTGATATAAATTACCTACAACTAGTACTAATATAATTTTATTCCTTTTGAAGGAAAAGCAAGATGTTTATGAAAAGGAATCCAAATTTCTTAATTCCCTGAACTGCCGAGCAATACGATTTTGCACATACACAGAGAGACTTCTACTGGTGGTGTTTTCTAAGTGTTGGAAGGTATTATTAAATAACATAATAAACACAAATGTAATTTGGTTTTTATCTTGTTTAGTGCAAAAATTAGAAGAATATATTTTAAATATGATACAAACATTTAAAAATATTGTTATGACAGCAGTGATTTACTTGTCTTTTATGATCGACTTTTATCAGTTTTCCTTCCCTGAATTGTGTAGTTTTGCTTCCCAGGATATTGTATATATAAAGTACATCTTAATTTTATTAATAACAAACTGTTACAATAATTAGCATTATCTCAGATTAAAGAATTGATGCCTACACTTTATAATTAAAAAGAAAGCTAATATTTTCTCTACATACATTGGTCTTATTTTTAGATCTTTTTTCTTTTCTTGCTTTGTCATTAAATTTGTTTTTAGGGATTCCTTTCTTGTGACTGTATTCACATCTCCAAGAGGAAATGAAAGCTAAGTTACTATCATTTGATAGCATCCTTTCTTTCTCTGATATTTCATATACTTGGCTCAGTTAACAAAACTATATTGTCTTACTTAAAGGCCTATATTTCTGAACTAAAATGTAAAGTACATGGCCTAACTTGTACTTTAGGATTTCTACTGTATTAACTTTTTTGTGTGTAATAAATTTTTCAAATGTTCATGTTTGACTATCCATATGAAAAGAATGAAATTGTATAGGAAATTTGGGATGTTTTGGTCTCTGTGCTTAATATTTTGGGTCTCTGTACTTATTAAGCACATTCTGGAAGATTTTTGTCAGATAGTTTATCCACTGAAACCTACCTAGGGTAAACGTGAAAAAATAAGTACTAATGAAGTATTATCTTGGCCTACGAGTGCATTGTGGCCTGTTATTAATAATTAATTGGTTGTTGTTTTAACACTGTCATCTAAATAGTCTTGACAAGCATACTTTATCTTTCTCCTTGGTAGATTAGAGAGGAAGCTTTTGTTAACAAGCATCATTCATTCTCTATTTTAGGTTTATGATTATTGTGATTTTTCCCTTCTTTGGACTGAAGTTAGTGGGAGTGGGCAGTTCTTTGCTGGTGGAGAAGTGCTTGCTGCTCACAGAATCATCATCTGGACAGAAGATGGTCACAGTTATATCTATCAGCTGCTGAACAGGTGGGCTCAGATGGAAATGGCATACAAAACATTCAGGTAGAAAATGAACTTTGGGAGGTTTATTATGGAAAAATCCCCGCATGCTGCCCATGATCAAAAACCAGAACAAAGCAACTTTGGCACTAGAAGATTTACTCTGGGCTTGGTAGGCTTTAGCCTTTGTATGAAACAGCAGGGGATGAAGGAATGAGATTAACCATGTATAACTGGTACAGCTGGTGCTGGGTTTTCAAAAAGTCACTTGTAATTATTAACCCAACAATTTCTAACTAGAGTTTAGAAACCTGAATGGTACCATCCGGCTTTTGAAAGTGGGAGGGGAAAATTCTGAATAAAGAACCCCAAAGTTCTAAACTTTGCTTTTTATATTTTGCTATGCAGTGGGCTTTCAAAAAGCACATACCCTGCTGATGGAACTTTGCTTAAAGAGACCATTTATCCTCATTTACTGTGCTCTACTTCTGTGCAGGAAAATAAGGTAATGCAAGAAGAGAGTGACTGCATCAGAGCTGTTTCAGATAAGTGTTACTTGTCTGTAACAGATTCTGGCTTGAAAAAATTGAATTGAAGCATCACATCAAGTTGTTAATGAGAAAATTAAATCTAACTGTTAATGGTTACTGAAATCTTTGCCTTTAAGAAATCTATTTTTAAGTCTGATTAACTAAACAATACATACTTATTATAGAAAATTATAAATGATAAAAAAGAGAGAAATTAAAAGTTCTAATTTTATCACCATAAATATTCACTCTGAGTTTTTTATTTTATGTATTTACTTATTTTAATTGGAAAATGTTCAAATATTTGAAGGGCTGTAAGAATAGTACATAATCAGTCACATACCCTTTACCTAGATTCACCAGTCATCAGCATTTGCCATATTTATTTCTTCTCTCTCTCATTCTCTTTCTCTCTCTTGCTGTCTGCATACACACACACACACACCCATACACATACTCACACATTTTCCACTAACCCTTTTGATAGATATTTTGATACAAAGTTATTAACATTTTGATATATCTACTTTAATTTTTAAATTTTATCAAATGGCTCATATCCTGCCTTTTTTTTTTTACTTAACTGTATATTGAGATCATTCTTACATGCATTTAGCTATTCTTCTGTATAAAGTTTCTTGTTAAAACAAATAAAATTATGATTCTTGGCAGAGAGTTGAGGATGTAATTCTGAGCTTTTACTTGACTAAATTATATCTTTGACACTCTATGAAGCCTGAAAATTTAAGCAGCTATTTTATTTCAGTAGTGTCAATGAAAGTTGTTTTTCTTTAACCTACTGGATTTCAGTTCAGTTCAGTCACTCAGTCGTGTCTGACTCTTTGCAATCCCATGGACTGCAGCACACCAGGCCTCCCTGTCTATCACCAACTCCTGGAGTATACTCAAACTCATGTCCATTGAGTTGGTGATGCCATCCAACCATCTCATCCTCTGTCGTCTCCTCCTCCTGCCCTCAATCTTCCCCAGCATCAGGGTCTTTTCCAGTGAATCAGCTCTTCGCATCAAATGGCCAAAGTATTGGAGTTTCAGCTTCAGCATCAATTCTTCCAATGAATATTCAGGACTGATTTCCTTTAAGATGGACTGGTTGAATCTCCTTGAAGTCCAAGGGACTCTCAAGAGTCTTCTACAACACCACAGTTCAAAAGCATCAATTCTTCGGTGCTCAGCTTTCCTTATAGTCCAACTTTCACATCCATACATGACTACTAGAAAAACCATAGCTTTACTAGATGGACCTTTGTTGGTAAAGTAATGTCTGCTTTTTAATATGCTGTATAGGTTTTTCATAAATTTTCTTCCAAGGAGCAAGCGTCTTTTAATTTCATGGCTGCAGTCACCATCTGCAGTGATTTTGGAGCCCCCAAAAATAATCCTACTGGATTTAGTCATCAGTTAATTCTCCAAAAAGGTATTTCATGGAGAATGGAGGAGTTCTGAATTATTGATGTGTCAACCAAGGAAGTATGTTACTTTTTACAATGACAGTTTGCTTAAGTACGCAGCATGGTTGTTGCAAATCCTATAGTTCAGTATTGTCTCTTTAACATATCTATGAGGTTTTGTTGCAAAAACTTAATTAAGCAGTGTCAGCTGAAAATTAGAACTCCAAGCGCCATTAGGGCACAGGCGAACTTTGGAGTTCTGGTGTGGAGCCCTATTTCTAAGGGAATTTGTGGGTTCCAATAGAGCCTTGTTTGGCTGTTGATAACAAAAGCAGTATTGTGGCTTGCTTAAAAAGGCATTTTAAGTTATTTTTTAAAGGGCTTCCCCTTTCTTCCTATTTAGTTCCTGAATGCATTTTTACATAGCACAGTTTGCCCTAAAAGCTAGATATGAGAAATGTCCTTTAAGAGCTTCTAGTCTACCGCAGGTATCAATGCTATGCATAACTATGAAGAAAAATAAAGACAATTACAAATTAACTTTAAAAAATACTAATGTTAGAGGAAGCCGCCTTTCTTTATGTTTCAAAAGGTGAAGACATGGATTTGTGAGTCTTCTATTGATATATAATTCTTATTTAGACAACCACAGCTGTTTCAATATCTTACTAGTACTTGTTTCAGTATTTTAGAAGTACTTGAAAGCCAGTGAAAATGAATAGAATAATCTGAAACTAAAAGAAGCTGGTCTACGTATACTTAGACCTTAATCACCCTTTATCCAGTCACAAAACTAAATTCAGTTTCTCCCTATTCAAAACATCACCAATACTCACTAAATATAAGACTTCTTAGTGCCTCCTACACTTACAAGGTAATAAAGCATTTTTGTGGTGTAGGGAGCTGAGGTTAATGGATACAATGAAAATAGAGAATTATGCTCTATAAACATGTTTTTTGGAATGATGCCATAAAATTGAATCCCCTTGTTTGACGATAGCATGTTCTCATGGGATATCAGGGGCTTATCTGCTGATGGAGTTGTAGCAGCAAGAATAAGGACTCACCTTTTATTCCAACAGCTTTATGAGAGCCTCCCTAGCTTCAAATCATAGCTGATGATCATCGAAGCCTGTAGCAGGGATCCTGACTGCTGAGATGAGGAACTGGGTTTTCCAAGGTCTTAGCTGTGGAGTAAGACTGCAGTTTTGAGGTGGGAGTAGATAGGATAGAAACAGCCTGAAGATTGCAGATAAGGAATTTGGGAACATGAACTAAGAGTAATGACAATGACAATGATGACAGGTAACTTTTTTTTTTTTTGGAGTCCTTATTATTGTTAAACACACACATGGTCTTATGTACATGAATTTCCACCATGACCCCATTTTGAAACTGATGCTCAGAGAGGTTAATTCCCAAGAGTTGAACCTAAGCAGTTTGGTTCCAGAGTCTGGGAATGGACTTTGGAGTGAATTTCTCATTTGTTCTGAGAATAGATATTGAGAGTGGTTTCTATTTATTGTGCCTGTGTGCTAAGTCGCTTCAGTTGTGTCCAACTCTTTGCGACCTATGGACTGTAGCCCACTAGGCTCCTCTGTCCGTGGGATTTTCCAGGCAAGAATTCTGGAGTGGGTTGCCATACCCTCCTCCATGGGAACTTCCTCACCCAGGGATTAAACCTGTGTCTCTTCTGACTCCTGCATTAGCAGAAGGGTTCTTTACCACTAGCACCACCATTCTAAGTACTTACCCTTATCAACTCATTAATCCTGACAGTAACCTATGTAGTAGGTGCTTTTATTTATTAGCCTTCTTTCACAGTTAGGGGAAAAAGAGATACAGGGAGGTTAAGTAAATTGCCTAAATGAAGTAATTGGCCCTTGTAATAGAGTTTAGTATGAGCTAAAACCAGGATTTGAATCCAGGTATTTATCCCAAGAGAATTCACTGTTAATGACTATTTTATTACCTCTTGGAGGATAGGTACTTCTTGTGATAGGTGATGGGTACTGTTATGAAAAATGAGAATCACATGGTAAGGGGCTCCGAGGGAGTTTTCAGTTGAACTCAAGAGATAACTACTGGAAAGGAGGAGATTGAGGCATCAAGGAGTGGGTGTGAGCAAGTGAGCAACAGTAGCACAGAAGTGAGGATAGAGGGAATAATCGTGGTCTGGGGAGAATGGGCTAGTGGGGCAGCACATTTTGCTTTGAGGGAGGATGTGCTACCACCAATTTGAGTAACCACTCAGCCTCTCTGGAGCTTCATTTTCATATCAAAATCATGAGAAAATTGAGCTAGTCAATTTTAAGGTTCCCAAAGGTTGAGAGAGTTTGAGAGGCCAATAATCAAATTGTATCAACACCATTTCTAACACAAAATTGATGGCCTTGAGAAGTATAAGACCCCAAAAAAGATTTAGGGAACTTACTTCATTGAAACTGTTTTTCTTCAATGCTCTTATTTCTAGAGACTTTAGAGGATTACATATCTTGGTCTTGAATTACATTTTTTATTCTCTTCCCATCTTAATTTCTTTACCTCTGTAACAGAAATAATAATGTTTATTTACTCTGTAGCTTTGCTGTAAGGATTAAATGTAGTGACATTTTGGCCCTTAATATTCTGTAGAAATACATTATAGAATTTTTTCACTAAAATATCTATCTGAACCTTCGGACATGTGTTTTCTGACAAGAAACTATCACTTTCTTAGACATTTTTATTTCTGGCACCAGCACTTGGCTTTCTTTCCAGGGTGTCTTTTATTTGTACATGAAAAGAGAGTTTTGTTTTCATTTTTCTAATCACTTAGTCATTTTGACCCATTGTGCATAATCTCTATATACATGTCTGCTCAAGGAACATCTACACTGCACTGAGGTACTAGGAAGATTCGAGGCCCATTCACTAGTAAAAGCATATCTCTCAGAGTTCTGATGCCCAATATTCATTCTATGTCTCAATAAAATTATCTTCATACACATAAATATATAGCGTATATATTTATGTAAATTATAGCATGTATTTATACTAATATCATGGTATATATTACATATATATATAAGTTATGGATTCATTTTTCTTTGGGGCCAGTTGGGGCCAAATTTGAAATCAAGTATGTTATATCTGAAAAATAGTCAACAAAAATTAGAAAGCACATTAATACCACAAAATTACCATACAAATATCAGTTGTTGCTATTTCAAGTGACAGTTGAAACTTAAGGATCATAAAGAAATCAGACTGTCTCAGTGCACAGTGGAGCACTGTCATTATCACATGGGCTTTTGAGTCATAATTACTAGACTGAAAAGCCCACTGCTATTGATATCACCTTAGATAAATTAACCTCTTCCCTCTTTGATTATTCATTTGTAAAATGAGGACAATAATAATACCAACTTCACAGGATTATTTACCTTGAATACATGCAAAGCCCCTAACGGAATGTATAATATACACACAGAACATGTTCAATAAATGTTAGCTATTCTTATTAATGCTCTGAAATCTAGATGAATACTTTGCTTCTTATTTTATAAACTTTTTTTTTTTGGTCTTGAATAAGAGGCTATTTTAATAAATTTACTTGAAACTTTGAAACAGTGGGAATAAATGGAAATAATTTAGTTCATCCATGAAGTCTTGTTCTTTCATTTAAAAGCAGTGGCTGCCATTATATAGACTTTTCTTTGAAAGATTTTTTTTTTTTTTACATAAATGTTAACTTTTTTTAGTTGGACCAGAGCCTTCCTTTTGTTATGGGCTACATGAATGAAAGGAAAGAGCCTTTTTATAAGATACTTTTCTCTGGAGAAGTCTCTGGAAGAATTACTTTGTGGCACATCCCTGATGTTCCTGTGTCCAAGTTTGATGGTTCTCCCAGAGGTAAGACAAATTCTATTTTTAATCACCTGTCTTCTAAGAAATACTTTATAATTAATCTGGTTTTTTTTTTTAAGTTAAGTGATAGGAGGCTACAAACAAGAGAAAGTTCTCATGTACCACTATGCGTTAGATGCTAACATAAATATAGGTATAAACATGATGCTTATAGATCTTATATAGTAGTGTGGCCACTGATGCTTATAGACCTTATACAGTAGTGTGGCCACTGTAATTCAAATTAACATCAGCTTATTGTGAGTGATATTTTATTGAATTGAAATGAATGTTGACAATAATGAATACAGGGTAGACTGATAAATCACATTCATATTTTTGAATTTGTTATTTCCATATCCTGTACTCCTTTTCAACTAATTTCTCTATTTGAAAGAGTTTCTCAGTTCTTTTTCAGTTGACTTAAGTCTAAAACTGAATCCACTATTACACATCTATTCTTCTGAGGCTCCTTAAGGGAGAGGGAACCAATAAAAAAGCATTTGGAGTGAAAACGATGCATAGCAGGAGAACTTTCTGCCTATAGCACACTATTAGGATGGCAAAAGAGCCTCTATGTGCCCCCAGGTATGGTGCCTTGATGCTATTTTCTATATCTGTGATGAATTTATAAACCAAATTTTTCCCTTTTGTGTGTTTTCTTCTTAGAGATACCAATAACTACCACTTGGACCCTTCAAGATAATTTCGATAAGCATTGTACCACATCACAAAGTATTAGTGACTACTTCTCTGGGCTTAAAGATGAGAATGACACTGCGGTTGTCACTTCATCAGAGTATGTTCCAAGTCTTGATAAACTAATATGTGGCTGTGAAGATGGGACAATATTCATTACACAGGCTTTGAATGCCTGCAAAGCAGGACTTCTTGAAGGCGGCTCTTTACTAAAAGGTCTTGAATTTAATTTGACCCTATTTACTCAATTTACCTAAGTTTCAACTAATAAGTTATACTGAGAAGACTGCTGAAGCTTAAAAAATTGTAGGCATTTGCTAGTAAATTTGTGCATGTTTTAATGCTAAAGTAAAACACATATAGGTTTTTTAAAAAGTCAAATAGAAGACTATATGATGACAAATAAATTTCTCTCCTTATTTGATCTTCCAGGAAGATCACCAAAGGCAAGTGCTAATAAGTTTCTTTATACCCTTTCTGAAATCTCCTATGCACATATAGGCATATAATAAGATAGCAGTATACATTCTTTTAGTTGTATTATAAAAATAAAACCACAGCCTACATATTTTACTAAAATATTCTTAAATCTTAAATATTTTGGAGCACATTCTTTATGACTTCATTTTAAATGATTAATAATAATTGAATTTTAATTTAAAAAGTCTCCTATGATGTGTGTTTAAGATTTTTCTAGCCTTTGGCTAGACTATAGACAATGCAGAATTAACTCTCTTTGCACATATATGTGGGTACATGTATAGAATTTTTTTCCAGTAGAATTACTAGATCAACCTCTATGTATATTTTTAATTTTGAAAATATATCTTAAAGTGTTTTCCAAAGTACATCAATGTACATGTGTATCCACTAACACACATGTATAAAAATGCCTTTTTCCTCAAACCTTAGCCAAACTTCTATTCTATTCAACTTTTTAATATTTGACAATCAGGAAAAAGTGGTATCTTCCTATTTTAGTTTTTCATTTTTGTGTCAATGAAATATAAATATGTTTTTATATATCTTTGTGCATTACAACAGCAAAAATATATTAAGTAAAGACCATTATGCAGAAAGTTGTCTTATGTAAAAGAAGCAAATATAGAAGTGACTGAGATTTGGAGTTGTGTAGGTAAGTTTGTTTGAGGAGGGCATGGCAACCCACTCCAGTATTCTTGCCTGGAGTATCCCCAAGGACAGAGAAGCCTGGCAGGCTACTGTCCATGGAGTCACAAAAGAGTCAGACAGAACTTAGTAACTAAACAACGAAGACAACAACAGTGTACTGCTATATGTCTCAATGGCTGATGCTGAAAGTTAGTAAAAAAAAAAAAAGCTTAAGACCTTAGCATATTTTATCTTGGCTGATTTATCTTATCCATAAAAAAAAAGCAGATACCTACATTTGACTGGTAGCATCTGAATTAATATTCATCTTGGTTTGTTAGTGGATATAAAATGAAGAGGTGTCTGATGGAATAGAAGTAATAATGATTCTTTGGGACCCAGTGTAAATAAAAAGAGATTGTGGTCTGTGGTCCTCTCTCATTTTTTTGAGTTTAGCCAATAATGAAGGAAGAAGAAGTGTGGAAACTGGGTATCAGTAAGTTTGTGTTCTACTACAGCTATGGTATGAAATACCCAGGTTTCATATAGTATAAAACCCAGGTTTTCATACCCAGGTTCTCCTACCAAGTGCCAATGCTAAGAAATTATGTACATTATCTTATTTCACATAGTTGTCTTGTGTGAAGTAAGGGCTATTTTATCACACTGTTTCAGATGCAGTACCTGTGGTTTGAGGGAAAAAGCAAGTTGTCCATGGTGACCCATCTAGTAACCAACAGGCCCAGAAAAACAAAACCAGATTTGTTCAACAGCAAAGCTATGCTCTTAAACATTATGCTGTGTTTCTTCACACTTGAATTTCAGTCACTTAACCCTTCTGAGCCTCAGATGCTTTATCAGTAAAACGAAGAGGTGAAACTAGGTAACCTGTAGTATCTTCTGAAGCAAAAATATTCTGTGAAACTTTGGTTTTCTTTTGTACTAGATGTGATCGTGTTGTTTTAAAGGACAGCAGAAATGTTCTGAGACTATTTTTGTAGACACAGAATATATGAACTGTCACTCTTTTATGACAGAGTTTGCTATTTCTTGGCACTGGAACTGGTAACTTGCTAACATCCTTAAAGAATTAGTCAACTTTGAACAACCGGCTTCAGTGCTCTATTAAAAGCATGACCTAGCTTGTAGTGAGGCACTTGCCTTTTGAAATAATCCAAGGGTTGTTCTCATCAGGTGGCCAAAGTATTGGAGCTTGAGCTTCAGCATCAGTTCTTCCAATGAATATTCAGGGTTGATTTCCTTTAGGATTAACTGGTTGATCTAGCTATCCAAGGGACTCTCAAAAGTCTTCTCCAGGATCACAGTTCAAAAGCATCAATTCTTCGGTGTTCAGCCTTCTTTATGGTCCAATGCAAAAGACCCTGATGCTGGGAAAGATTGAGGTCAGGCGGAGAAGGAAGCAACAAAGGATGAGATGGTTAGATAGCATCATGACTCAATGGATGTGAGTTTCAGCATACTCTGGGAGATGGTGAAGAACAGGGAAGCCTGGTGTGCTGCAGTCCATGGGGTTGCAAAGAGTCAGACATAACTTAGCAATTGCACAACAACAACAAAGGGTTGTTTATTAATTTTCTTAGTCAACTGCCTACTTTTAATTATATGCAGTTTTCTTACACTAAAAATTTATAAAAGAAAATTTCAGAACTATTTCTTGAACAAAAGTAACTTTCTTTTATTATTTGGTGTTTGGTTGTTTTCCAGGTTCCCTTCCTCAGAAAGTTCTCAAAGGTCATCATCACAGTGTTACTTCCTTGCTTTACCCACATGGTCTCTCTTCAAAATTAGACCAAAGTTGGCTGGTATCTGGGGACCAGGACTCATGGGTCATCTTGTGGAATATCTTTACTGAAGAAATTTTGCATAAATTCTTTTTGCAAGCTGGCCTGGTAACAAGTCTTCTGATGTCTCCAGAGAATTTCAAAGTAAGTTAAGATGATGGGTGAAACGTAACACATAAATTTAAGTTATATAACATTTCAGAAAATTTAAAAACTCTAAGAAAAAATATCTTGTAGTTCCACGGAAAAGAAAAAATACCCATAATATAACTAGGTGATTTTTATGAATTCATTTTCTTATTTGTTATGAATTCTATTATTTTTACAGCTTATACAGATAAAGCAGTTCTAAAGCAAAAGTCTCATCAATTCTTGCCTTTATAAAAGTCAGTTAATTCTCTTTAACTTACACTTACTTACACTTTTTCCCCTAGTTCTACATCTTACTTTTTAATGAAATTATCTTTTCTTTTTAAATAAAAAGTAATGGACACTGAGGGTTTCCCAGGTGGTGCTAATGGTAAAGAACCTACCACCCAGTGCAGGAGATATAAGAGACTCAGGTTCGATCTATGAGTCGGGAACATTCCCTGAAGTAGGGCATGGCAACCCACTCCAGTATTTTTGCCTGGAGGATCCCATGGACAGAGGAACCTGGTGTGTTACAGTCTATAGGGTCACAAAGAGTCAGACACAACTGAAGCGTCTTAGCACGCATGCACTCAATGGTAAAATAAATATATAGGAATTGTAAATTAAAATTAACTTTTGCCTTTAACAATTTAATAATAATAATGATCATTACATTTTCTTTTTCTTAAATAAATTTTTATTTGCTCTTTTATTTATTTAACAAATATTTTCAACATCGAACTTTCTCAAATTTATGAGCATCTACCTTATGCTAAGGAAAGGAAATATTTTCAGATATAATTTTCTCATGCAATGTCAGCTTAAATTCAGCCTTCATAAAGCTGATATCTTTGATAAAATATGAACAAACAAGTTTTGAGTTCTCTGAGTTTATGTTAGTTGACTGACTTGCAAAAATTATTTCTCTATAGTAATAGTATGAAAAATCAGCTCCAAAGTAAAACCAGAGAAAACTTTCACTGTATTTTTGTAGTAAGAAAAAATTTAAGCAGTATTTCAGGAACAGAAATGATTAAACAAAATAGTATAATAAAGTTAAGTGAGCCCTACAACCCCCTCCCCCCTTAAAAAAAAAAAAAAACAACTATCTGGTGGTTTGAGATACCTTGATATATCTTTTATTCCTGAAGTTCTTCCTTTTTAAAAAAATATATATATTTTCCTTTAGACTCCAGGATAGTAGTCCAAATCAGTTCCACTAACCCTTTTACTTCTGCCTCAGTCATTGCTGATTTGGAGTCAGAGCTCCAAAGACCAGGACACATTCAAAGTCAAATACTAGGGGAGTTTATTGAAAGGACTTAAGAGGCAATCCTTAGGCATCCAAGACAAAATACTACAGCAACCAACAAGGACCTCCTGGATAGCATATGGAACTCTGCTCAATGTTATGTGGCAGTCTGGATGGGAGGGGAGTTTGGGGGAGAAACCTCTCCTCCTCCTGGGTGCATGCTCAGTCGTGTCCGACTCTTTATGACCCCATGGACTGTAGCTCGCTAGGTTTCTCTGTCCATGGGGATTCTCCAGGCAAGAATACTGGAGTGGATTGCCATGCCCTCCTCCATAATCGGCTATACTCTAATACAGAATAAAAAGTTTAAAAACAAAAACACTACAGCAGAATCTGCAGTGGAACTTTAACTCAAATTCAGAAACTAAGGTTACTCTTAGAATCCACTGCCCCAATATGGTCTGCTTTTCTGTGATTACTCCTTTATCTTGTCACTTCCTATGATTTCTTTTAGCTTTGCAACTTCAAATGACTAGAAAAGACAATCCACTTGGCCTAGTAGGGGTCTACTGTCTAGCCATAGAATCTGTGTTCACATGTTATTTTCTTGTATTATATGTGTGTGTGAATTTCCTGAAGTACATTGGGCTGTCTATTCTAGAAGCTGTGGGTTGGGCAGGTTCTCCACGAAGTAATAGTTGGGCGACAGTGCCATCTGCCCCATTCGACAAGTCCAGCCTCCCCATATATCACCTGTCATTTTTGATTCCCGCCCCCCTCAGAATTTCTGCAGGCTCCTTTAAAAAGGAGAGGAGAAATTTATTATTAGGAAAAATAACACATCCCCCAGGGCCCCACTGAGAGAGATCTGTGATTGGCACTTGGAGATTCTCAAAGGGATGTCAACTGATGCTTTTAACATAGCAGCTAGAAGTCTGGCCAGGTGCCTTAGGGAAAGTAGGAGCATCCGTATCGCAAAATGGTTAGAAAAGATAAAAGAGAGCGCAGACAAAATGCCCACTCATCCTCCTTCCCCCACTCCAGCCATCCCCACTGTTGGCTGATCAGTGCATGGCCCTCATGGTGAGGCACAGAGCTGCCCTGTAAACTTCTGGGTGAGCCTTGGCAGCACCCAGCAAGAATGGTGTTTGTCCTAAACTATGCTCAAGGTAACCACATGCTGATGTCTTAAAAGTAGCTTAAGAATTTTTGTCCTGTGAGACTATTTTTGGTCCTCGTGTCTTTGAAGCTGTACATTCAGCTGGAACTATCTAATGCTTACCTCTTTTAGATTGTGTCTACACTGAGTTTCCTGTTTGGATTAGAATTTGTATAGTTCTGGGAACAGCACCAAATCACATTTTGAGACTGTAAGTGGAAAATACCAGCTCATGATACCCTTGGGCCTAAGCTTGTGTCTACAAATAGCTTCTTTTTGTGGCAACAAATTAGTTCTGGGGTTTATTTTATTCTGCATTATTTCCGATGTCTGCCTCACTGCCTGAATCTGCTGAGTGATGGTCAAGTCCTTCATTTATCTTATGAGTAGATCTGGCCTGGAATTCTCCTCTTGCCATGCGTCTTTTGACCTTCCTGATATGTCTTTTTTTTTTTTTTTTCTCATCTTTATTTATTTTTTTATTTTATTTTGTTTTATTTTTCAGTGGGTTTTGTCATACATTGACATGAATCAGCCATAGAGTTACACGTATTCCCCATCCCGATCCCCCCTCCCACCTCCCTCTCCACCCGACTCCTCTGGGTCCTCCCAGTGCACCAGGCCTGAGCACTTGTCTCATGCATCCCACCTGGGCTGGCGGTCTGTTTCACCACAGATAATATACATGCTGTTCTTTCGAAACATCCCACCCTCACCTTCTCCCACAGAGTTCAAAAGTCTATTCTGTACTTCTGTGTCTCTTTTTCTGTTTTGCATATAGGGTTATCATTACCATCTTTCTAAATTCCATATATATGTGTTAGTATACTGTAATGATCTTTATCTTTCTGGCTTACTTCACTCTGTATAATGGGCTCCAGTTTCATCCATCTCATTAGAACTGATTCAAATGAATTCTTTTTAACGGCTGAGTAATATTCCATGGTGTATATGTACCACAGCTTCCTTATCCATTCATCTGCTGATGGGCTGATATGTCTTTGAATCTAAAATCTACTTGGTGTGCAAAGCTCCCCTGTGCAGTGTTATATGGATACGGAGAGGTGCTATAGAAAGCAGATCCATCCTTTGGTAAATGGGGTTTTAACAAAAACTCATGTTACTAAGGGGGAAATCAGGTTTAATTTTAAAGAAAGCATTTGACTATTTACTTACAAAGAATGCTGGATTTTCTTTTTTCCACAGCTGCGAAGTTATCAGGCAATCTGCTGTGTGTGCAGTGACCACTCTGTGGCTCTTCTTCACCTGGAGGGGCGGAGGTGCCTCCTGAGTGCCCGGAAGCACCTTTTCCCTGTGAGGATGATTAAGTGGCATCCCGTTGAGAACTTTCTGATTGTTGGATGTGCAGATGACTCTGTTTACATCTGGGAAATTGAAACAGGTATATTGAAATTACACCCCTTTTTATCCTTCATATATGTATGCATCAAAGCATTTGGCTGGGTGGAAAGTTCCAGAAAATATATGCGAATCCCTCACTTCCTTTTCCCTTTGGTTGAGCTACACTTAAAGGCTTTGTTTGCAGGCATGTATGGAAAATAAACACCATGGCCCAAGTCAGATCCTGACCCACTGGTGATTAGCTGACACAGCAGTGCACAGGACTGAGTCGGATATTTCTGGAAGCTATAAATAAAAACATAAGTTATCTACTTTAATTATTAACAAGAGAGAAATTTAGTGTCCTACTAGTAGTCTCAAATTATCATTGAATTCTGCCTTCTTCAGCATACTCACCATCTCAGCAACATTTTGAGCTAATTGATGATCAGTAATAATGGAATATAATTAATTACAAAACTCCAAAAAGTTGAGTCAGGGAAACTGAAAACTGAGTGGTTCAATTGAACTTTTGATGTCATAGCATAGAGAATATATAGTTTTAAGTTTTAAGTTTTTTTAAAAAAGTTTTACTCTATAACTCTTAAGTTGAGAGCAACACATTTCAGGCAAATGCTGGGAACAAATCAAATACGGTGAAGTAATTAATGAATGTGAGTCAAGGAGTGCACTGGAGAGTACATTTCACTGAAACCATTGCATGATTCGTATTGATTAATCCGTGGTGGTTTTATGTTGGGTGTTATTAACAGACTGGATAGTTTATAATGTTATGGTTTAGAGCAATACTTCACCAAAATAATTGCTATTTTCTTTATATTTGATGTTCATGTGTTAATGATGATGACACACAGAGGATGCAACATAGTATCACCTTACATTTGTGCCTGCTTTAAGCTTTGATGGGCTTTCATGCCCATTTCCCATTAGATTATCACAATTTCTAGGGTAGATAGAAGAGGTATTTTTCCTCATTGTATCCACGAGGAATCTGTAGGTCTGATTTGTAAATGTGCGAGATTACACACTAGTAAGTGGTGAACCAACATGAGGCTCCCCATTGTTCTTTGCACATATTCACAGAACTAGAAGAGCTTTAGAATTCTTAGGTAATCTATCAACTAAGTGATGTTTGAGTATAATGGATAAAATAGGTTCTAATGCCTGGGCTTGCCTCCAGGACCTATTAATGAAGAACTACATGACCTTGGACAAACAACGTGGCTTCACTGCATGTCAATTTCCTCATCTATGAAATGGGAGTAATAGTACTTGTCTTCCCTTAAATTAACAAAAACCTAAAGTGCTTGTAAACAGTGCCTGTAGGTGCCAAGTCTTAAGTAAGAGTTAACTATTTTAAATATTATCAAAAAATGTGGCAAAATCTTGATTTTTGCTTGTGAAATCTGAATCTGTAAAACATATACACTGACAAATGTGTGCAACTACATTATTTTTTAATGGTTATGATAGTATTTATTTAATTTTTTTATATTGGAGTATAGTTGATATAATAATGTGTTAGTTTCAGGTGTCAACAAAGTGGTTAAGTTATATATATATATATATATATATATATATATATATATATATCCATTCTTTTACAAATTCTTTTCCCAATTAGGTTGTTACAGAATATTGAGCAGAATTTCCTGTCCCATACAGTAGGTCCCTGTTGGTTATCCATTTTTTAAAAAGCACAACTGCATTGTTTTTAATTTTGAAATTTTAAATACTTGCTAATCAAACATATTTTCTTTTAGAAAACAGAATCTAGGAAGAATAAAAAAAATCTGGGTACTCATAAGTCTTTATGGTTCCATTGCCCCACCAGGATACCTTTCAAGCTATGCAACTTTTTATTTATTTCTTTTTGATGGGACAGGCAGTGATGGAGGGAAGAAAAACCACTAGTAGTTCTTGAAACCATATTTATTCCAACATTGTATTTTAATGTTTATTTTTATGCTCTCCAAATATATAATCAAATGTAGAACAGTTGAAGAATAGAGAGAAACATAAAAATGGAATCCTATCCCACTCCCTAAAGATAGCTGCTCTTAATATTTTGATCTACTTTCTGTCAGACATCTTTCTATGTCAATAAACAGATGTCTGTATTGTATTTCAGTCATGGTCCTGGCCAGAAACTGAATTCAACCCAGGTGGGTAAAATGAAGAGACTGTAATGAAAGGATTCTTTAGAGGGATGTGGATAGGGACTAGGGAACAGACAAAGAATGGACAGTGAGGCCATTACCTGGACACTAGCAGTATCAGGAAGCTCTTACCATCTCTAGGGCTGAAGTGAACAATGAGAAAATAGTAGTACTGGAACCCAATTCAAGCTGAAGCCAAAGAGGCGTGATTACTCTCTGGGGTCATAGAGTTCCCTGGGTTTTCCTGGTGTCACTGGTGGTAAAGAACTGCCTGCCAATACAGGAGATGTAAGAGACGCAGATTCAATCTTTGGATTGGGAAGATTCCCTGGAGAAGGGAATGCCAGCCCCCTCCAGTGTTCTTGCCTGGAGAATCCCATGGACAGAGGAGCCTGGCAGGCTACAGTCCATGGGGTTGCAGAGTCAGACATGACTGACGCGACTTAGCTCACATGCATAGAGCTCCCACCAGAAATGCAGTACAAAGAGAGCTGGAGGAAATTCTCTTCTCTTTCCTTTTGCAGTCACCTTCATTAGTTTAATCCAACTGAAAGTCAGACAGGAAGGGCAGTTTTAGAAACTGGCCAAGGGCACAGAGCAAGACACAGAAGGGTATCGGAAGGATGGAGTGGGTTGACAAGTGAACAATAATTGACATAGTGGCCGTTATGGATACGCCATACTTTAACTCAGGAATCTCCTACAATCAGTTATTTATATTTTTTTCCTATAAAAAATGTGTTTTAAAATGGCCATATAAACTGATATGTGCATGTTTAGTGCTTGATTAACTTACAGGATATTTGTTCCAAATGAAATTATGAGGCTACTTATCTCTTGCTAATCTACAGTAATAGTTTATGAACTACCATAACTCATCTTAAGCTTATAACTGGTGAAAAATTGTCACCAATAATTATATCATTGCCTTTATATTTGTGATGTGACTTTTTACTTTTTCAAAGCCTCCTCGGGTTGATAATCTTATTTGAGCCCCGCAACACTCTGGAGACAGCTGACAGCTGAACTCCTTACCACACTCATTCCTTATGAATAAGTCTATGCTGTTCCTTTTAGTCTGTGTCTTGTATTGGCTTTGTTTTGAGCTGCCTTTAACCTCAGCAATTCCAATTTTGTTGAAAATTTAATGAACTACTTTTTCTTTCTCACGCTGCATTTCATCTAGCTAATATACTTCCAATATGTTTATTCTACTTGATACTTATTTTATCCTTTTCTGGTAAAGGTGGGAAAATCCAGGATCAGGAAAACTTTCCATTTACAGTTTCATAAAGTTAGGGGAGAAAAGTACCAGCTAGGACCAAAACAGTTAGGCTGAAAAATGGTCTATGAGGGTCTAGAATATGCTTGTTCACTGACATGACTAGCACTTGAATGAATGAATGAACCAACCAGTTTTCTTAGACTTCAATAGATTGAGTACAAATGAGTTCATCTTACCATTGGCCAGTTGTGGTGGCTGTTAGATCCTGGCTGCCCAATTGTAGATAGATCCTTGGCTTTCTCCTCCAAGTCTTCCCTAGGGTTTTTGGAATTCACAGGCACATGCCTCACTTCCTTGTGTAGAAGTCTGTATATTTTCTACACCAACCAACTTTTCCTATTTTTATCCTTTCAGTTTTGCCAAAAAGTTCAAACTTCGTTCTATGTGTGAACAGACCTATTCTCTGCTCCATTTCTCCAGCACTCTGCCTCCTCTGAATACATGGAGAAGGAATAAATGGACACTCAGGCATTTATCAGATCTTTCAGCACTACAGCAACTCAAGAGCTCCCTAGAAAGAAAAACAGGAGGTGTCAATGGGATACGGATTTGGGGGAAAGAGACCTAGAAATAAAAGGCAAGGGAAAGGGAGTAAAGCCAAAAGTAATTAAAATTCTCAACTGCACCACAAGCCCACCTTGGTGCAAGGTTAGGGGGTGGGATTTAGATTAGGTCCTGTGTCACCTACTCTATTTGTGGAGGACAGGGTATGAGACGAGCTCTTCACAGACACTTTATAACAACCTATTCTCACTTTATTCATGAGATGTATTTATTCACTTATTTATTCTCTCTGGTAGAATGCACAGGCATATTCTAGAGCCATGTACCACCCATGCCTATCTTATCTTGAAATCGTCAGAGGTGTATCTTTTCAGTGACAGGTGGCATAGTCAGATATGTAACAGGGTAAAGCATGGGATCATAGGTGGGCATGCTTGTCTCGTGGGAGAAGCAAACAATCAGAGCAGAGTATTTATGCAGCAGTGGGGGCCCTTGTCTTCTGGATAAAAGTGCAGTGCTGCCACGTTGGGAGTGACGAGGGCATCCAGTTTTGCTTATTGATTTGCCGGATGTCCCATGATGTTTAGGCCTGATTAGGAAGGGAAAAAATTGGAGATGTCATTTTGATTAATATTTGAGCTCTCACATTGTATTTGGCACTGACAACTCTGGGCAGTTTTGTCACTCTCATTGCTGAGACACAACAGGGATAATGTAATACTGATTTTTTCCCCCTAAAATACACACCAGAAATAAATCTCAGCTCCAAGTTCATTTTTCTTTTAAGAATTGAATTTAAATTAATTCTGAGGACTTTTCTTTTTACAGCAAAGAATTTACATAATAGAAAACTTGTGTAATGAATTTGTCTTATTAAATGTAAATATTATTATGATTATTATCAAAGGGCTTCTGTTAAGCTTATGGCCTGTGTTATGAGATATGCCCTATTAAACAACTGAATGTTTTTGTGTGGGGGAAAGATAAAGTCACATTTGCTTGAAAGTAAAACATTTATTGATAAGATAGGTCAAGAAAACTTTATATGTAAAGGGTTGGGCAGTTAACATTCTAAGCTTTGTGATTCATATGATCTCTGTTGCAGCTACTGAATTCTGCCCTCATATGTAGCACAGAGACCATTGATAATACATAAAGGAGTGGGTGCGGCTGTGTTTCAATAATCCTTTATTTACAAAAGCAGATGACAGGCTGAATTTGTGTCTTGCAGTGGCAGTTTATAGAAACTCCTCCCCCAAGAATGATGGTAGTTCTTTTAAAGATCATTATTTTCACAACTCATTCTGAGGCAGTTTATAGTTTTAATTCGTCATAGTTCACCAACTCTGTATGGTTATACCCATTTTGCTGAGGAGGAAATGGAACACAGAGAACGTTTGAGTGAAGATCCCCAGGCTGAGTGTTGGGCACTTGCTCTGTGCTGAGTTTGTCTTCTGTTCTCGTGTGTTCCTTCTGCAGATGGAGGTCAGCTTTCTGAGACTGTCAAGCAGGGAATTAGATTTAAAAAAAAACTCAGAAGAAAAGAAATGGCTACCAGGAAACCCACCAACGCTCTCCTGAAGGAGAGGAACTCTGGCTATCTCTCAGCGCCTGGCTCTCAATTTACACATGGTTCTAACAGCCCTGGTCATCTGATTTCTCAGATGGCAGATTAGAAACAGCAAATTGCAAGTGGGGAGACTGTTAGTGGCAGAAACTCTGATAGCAGAAGTGACAGCTGACAGGAAGGCAGGCGAAGCACACGGACGAGTCACTGCTCAGAACAGTCCTTCTTGTGCTCCTGGGAAGATGGTCATCCAAAAAAAAAAAAAAAAAATGCTGAAATCATTTCCCTTGTTCAGGAAGCTCTTAGACATGCTTACACAGTTTATGTGCAACTGCCAGTCCCCTCCTGTGACTCCTGCTGGGAGCTAGGCTTTCTCTTTCCCAGGCACTGGGTTCAGGAAGAATATCTAAAGGTATTATATCCAAGGTGGATTCCAAACCTAAGGAAATCTCAAGAAGGGTTTGGGGCCTGGGGTTCAAGGCCAGTGAGTGGGTAGAGCTGAGAGTCCCTGTGAATCTGTTTTTGCTAATTTCTTCTTTTGTCTGCTCAGTAACGTGAGCTGAGTGACCTTGAGCAGGAAGCTTGAGTCTTGCAGCGAGGCCTGAGGCTCCAGCCTCTAGTTATGACATGGTTTTTGTGGGAAAACACACTCTGAGTTTTAAAACCGTCTTATAAACAGACAATGGGAACAAAGCCTATGAATATGAAATTAAGGAAGTAAGGAAGAAGACAATGCATTTCAGAGTTATTTTCACCACAGGTGTTAAATTTCCTCTCTTAATTTCTTAGTGAAATTAGTAGCAGTTAGCTATAAAAGTATCCATCTACCATGATGCCATATAAATGATACATTTGTTCTTCTGTGGTTTCAAAGTACAAGAAGAAAAGAAAATTTAAAAACTAAAACTCTTAAGAAAGATAAGATGAGGCTTGTCAAATAATAGTTAATAGGACATATTTTTAGAAAACATCCAATGTTTAATCTACTGTAGATCTGAGTTTGCTTTAATTGTTTAGGATGAGGCTATATAGATATATGCAAGACACAGTTTCCCAGATATATATATAGTTATATTTTCCCTAACACAATAGAATCATGCATCTAAATTCCTACTTTGCCACTCCAGAATATCACACAAGGTCACTACCTGGAGAAGTAATTTTCCAGTCCACAAGTTTTGGTTGGTTTTCTTCTTTTGTAGTATATAGTATATTTAGTTGTTGTTTAGCTGCTAAGTCGTGTTCAAATCTTTTTCTACCCCATGGACTATAGCCCAGCAGCCTCTTCTGTCCATGGGGTTTCCCAGGCAAGAAATACTGGAGTGGGTTGCTATTTCTGTCTCTAGGGGATCTTCCCAACCCAAGGATCAAACCTGCATCTCCAGTATTGGCAGGTGGATTCTTTACCACTGAGCTACCAGGGAAACCCTACTATATTTAGTATATAGAATATAAAATAAAGCTTTCCCTGGTGGCTCAGCTGGTAAAGAATCTGCCTGCAATGTGGCAGACCTGGGTTTGATCCTAAAAATTTATAATTCCACTAGTTACCAGCTATAGCATTCTGAGGACAGTTCTGCTTAGTTTTCTCATCAAGGTCACCCCTTTGTAGATATGAGGTAGTCATGTTGTGCCAACTGCCTTGTTAGCACAACCGCAGTATGACCTTCATTATGTGCATTTTCAGGGTAGGTTTTGGGTATGCAGCATCCGGCAGGCAGTAGTCTCTCCAGTATGTCATTTTCTCAGAGCCACGTTATTTTGTCGTGCTATATTACAGATGGAACCCTCTTGGGATGATTGTTTTTGGAAAAGAAAAATAGGATACATTAAAGCACAGGGTGGGCTTTTTTCCTATATCACCTTTTCCAAGCCCTTTTCTTCTTTATTACAATAATTACTGATGTTATTACTCAACATGTATTTTTAGTTTACTGCCTGTTTTGGGGGGAATCTTTATTTCTTCCTTCTTGGTCCTATTTATCACAGCTACACTATAATTTGAGATTTTTTATTCAGGTATTGTGTGCAAGTGCATGCAATTTCTTATGTACACACTTGTACATATGGACTTTTCAGGACTTTAGCTACTAAATGGTTGAACATTTGTTGAAATTCAACGTCTTGAGTAGAAATTAGTGTCTATGAGCTCTGAGATTCGTACTGCTTAGTTTGAATCTTGTTCTACTCTTTCCAATTTTTATTATCCCAGTCAACTTTTAACTCCTCAAAAACTTACCATATCTTAATGGCAGTTAGCACTGAAAAAACATTAACTATTACTTATGATAAATCCTTCATGTATTACTGTACTATTTTATACTGAAAGTTTCTGTTTCTCCCTCTTTATCTTCCTATCACCACTCTAGTTAAGCTCAACCATTATATCTTATTCTGATGAAGGGCATACCACTCTGAAGGATACTAGAATTTTCACATAGGGCCTTCCTATAGAATCATGAAAAGTTCAATCCTTTGAAACAATTTGAAAAAATATAGGACAACATACAAGTACATAATTTATGGATTACACTAAAGGTTTCAAAATACTAGAAGTATTCTAAGCTGTTAACTGAAGGCAGGGGTAAAGGCAAGTTAGTGTAGAGGAAAGTTTTGCTATTCGTTCTCATAGCACATATAATTTTATATTTAAAATTTAAGGGTTAATATACGCCCTCTTCAATAGCCTAAAACACCAAAAAGGGCAAGAACTGTGTCTGTCAATGTTCACTGTTCTGTTCTAGGAACAGCATAGCACTTGACACATGGGACAAAATTAACAAATACTTGTCGGGTTTTATTAACATTTAAAAAAATATTTAGCTTCTGTAAACAATATGCTGTGGGCTTCCTAAGTGGCTCAGTACTAAAGAATCTGCCTGCCCAAGAGGAGATCTGGTTTTGATCCCTGGGTCAGGAAGGTTCTCTGGAGAAAGAAATGGCAACCCACTCCAGTATTTCTTTCCTGGCAAATCCCATGGACAGAGGAGCCTGGCAGACTATAGTCCATGGGGTCGCAAAGAGTTGGACATGACTTAGAGACTAAACAACAACAGCAGCATGCTACTAAACGTCCAATGGATCACTGAATAAAAGGTGCCTGAAGGTATTATGAGCACTTTTACTTTCAGAGAGAAAATTTAAAAAATACCTAGAGACAAATGAAAATGAAAACATGATGGTCCAAAAACCTACGGGATACAACAAAAGCAGCTGTAAGAGGGAAGTATAGCCATACAGGCTTACCTCAGGAAAAAAAAATCTCAAATGAACAACCTAAACTTACACCTAGATGAGGTAGAGAAAGAAGAGAAACAGCTCAAAGTTAGTAGAAGGCAAGAAATCATAAAGATCAGAGAAAAAATAAAATAGAGACCAAAAAAATAGAAAAGATAAATGAAACTAAAAGCTGTTTTTTTGAAATGATAAACCACCGATGGTTCCATATGGTTAATTATTCACTCCTAATGTATCAAACTAATGTTACAGCCTTATATTTAGAGACAGAAAATTCTGCCACTTTTAATTTGTGCACTTTCTGGGCAAATCACAAATTGATCAAAGTCTTAGTTTCCTCATGGTAATGATGATGATGATAATACAATAGAAGAGATATATATTGTATAGATAATACAATAGAAGAGATGTGATAAATTAATGTATGTGAGAATACTGGCTTTATTTTTATTAATTACCCACATGTGTATGTGCATATTTCACATACATATATTTGTATATTACATATGTATCTATATATCTATTCCTATCACTTTATCTACACACACCGCACACACACGTATATATATACATACCACATGGTTGCATTAATGGAAAAGAAACTGGAGCAACAAAAGAAAAGTAAATGGGAACTCATAAAAATTAAAAACTTTTGTCCATCTAAGGACACTATGAAGTATGTGAAAAGACAGCCTACAGAATGGTAAAACTTATTTGCAAATTATATATCTCATATATGCTTAATATCCAAAATGTATAAAGATTTCTTAACAACACAACAAAAAGATAAAAGATCAAGTTTTAAAAGGACAAAGACTTGAATAGGTATTCCTTCAAATAAGATATGCAAATGGTGAAAAAGCACATGAAAAGATTATCAATATGTTAGCCATCAGGGAAATGGAAATCAAAGTCATAATGAAATATCACATTACATTCACATTTATAATCAAAAAATGGAAAATAACAAATCTGCCAAGGGTAGAGACATAGGAACCGTCATTGCCTTTATTGTTTCCCTTATTACTCGCTATCTTTCAAGGTTTTAAGTAAAGAAAATACTTGCAATAATCAGTTTTAGCTTATTCCTGCAGTCTGATTACATTTTGGATCAAGTGCAGGCTGAATATGTTAGTTCCAAATCTGCATTTAATGTTTTCAGGGGCTATTCTATAGCAAGAGAAAGAGGAACACATCAGGAATGTTGCTCTGTGGCTCTTCCTTAACTTGGCCCCTTTGCAAGCATTCTATATGAACGCTTGGAAAATTAGTGGGCCTCACAGCTGCCATGTTTGGTGAAATAAACCCAAAGGAGCCATCTGCCCCTCCCCACGCGGCCTTCTTTCAATTCCCTAACAACTTCTCAGTAGCCAGCTGCCACGGAAACGATTGGAAAAACAAGACTCAGTGGACTGTAATGATTGTTATTCTCTGGGAAAGTAGGTTCTCTGATTTGGCTGAGAGATAAAGGGTATTGAATGCACTTGATTCATCTGGGGCATCAATAATATCCAACTTCTACCATTAACTTACTTGTTAGGATTTGATAGGAAAGGTCTTTTGTGTTTCCAGGGTTGAATCTGGTGAAAACAAATCAAGGTCAAGTCCTTGTCTTTGGTGGTGGGCAGGAAATTTGACTATGGGAATGCTGTCAGATTTTATCTTGTATGATATAAAAAATGTTGGCTGATAATCTCAGCCTTTTCAAAAGTATTGGACTTTTGGCCTATTATTTTTCCCTTTCACATTCAACTGCAGGTGGATTCCATTCACTCTAGGCCAAAGAGTCAGAGTAATAGGAACCATCCACTGAGGAACCCAGGATGTCATCTTACAGTTTGATCTTTGTTTGAGGGGATAGCAAATAGTTTCACTAACTTCAGTTAAAGGAATTGTACTGTATGCTGATAGATCAAAATTGAGAACCAGGAAAAGAACTGGAATAAGAAGGCTTGACAAAACAACTTACTTTTCATCCCTGATTTGCACTGGATAACCTTCTTTGATTATCATACTTTCCTTACTTCCAGAAGTGTCAACTGTAAGTCTAGTTAGGATTAACACATTTTACATGTTTCTTATTTTATGTCATTTATCTTTAAAACATATTCTAGGTTTGGTCTGTTAATGAAACTATCCCTCATCAATGATTTTACAAAGCAAGTTGTGCTTTTCTTAAATACTCAGTTTAAAAGAATCTTTAATATGTCATAATCTAATAATATATAAATAAACAGCAAAACTGGGAGTTTGGAATTAGATGACTTAGTTTATCTGCACAGATATAAGGAGAGGTCAAAAGTATGATCCGATATCCAATACTATAGGAAACTGAGCACCCTACCAACTTATCTGAGAAAATATATTTTTCATTAGTTCTGGCCTCCTGTGTGTGTGTTCACTAGCTCAGTTGTGTCCAACTCTTTCCGGCCCCTTAGACTGTAGCCTGCCAGGCTCTTTTGTCCAATCGTATTTTACATTTCCAGAATACTGGAGTGGATTGCCCATTTCCTACTCGAGGGGATCTTCCTGACATAGGGATCAAGCCCTTATCACTTGTATCTCCTGCAGTACCACCTGGGAAGTCCCTCTGGCCTACTAGCTATCAATTATTTTGAATAAAGGTCTCCATTCTTCTAACCACAATGTAAAATCTAAAAGCTCTGAAAACAAAATTTTTATTTTTTTGATTAGTTTGTGGTAAGGCAACAAAATCAAACCTTAATTAACATGATGTTATTTATTTCACAAAGTGCAAGTATTCTTTTTTTTTGGTAGATATATGGCATGTTTTACTACTGCCTGCTCTTCCATACTCTGCTGTAGCTGTTATACAATATACATTTGTGCATAGCTTCTCTCTGCAAAATCTGAAAAATTCTGAATTCTAAAACACTATGGTCTAAACATTTTGAATAAGGAATTGTATTATCTCTTTCTGTCATTCTCCCCAAAGTAATTGATGGAAGCTTGCATGCAAGTCGCTTCAGTTGTGTCCAACTCTTTGCAACACTATGGACTGTAGCCTGCCAGGCTCCTCTGTCCATGTGATTCTCCAGACAAGAATACTGGAGTGGGTTGCTATGCTCTCCTCCAGGGGATCTTCCTGACCCAGGGATCGAACCCGCATTTCTTACATCTGTCAGCATAGGCAGGCAGGTTCTTTACCACTAGCGCCACAAAGTAATTGATAAGTTTCCTACAAAATGCCGTGTGTTTTGTTGCCTCCCATTTACTTAAGACATTTTAATCTGGCTCTGCCTCCATTATTTTAATGTAACTGTTCTTGAGGTTACCTGATGCCAAATCCAGGTGTCCTTCTCCAGATGGCAGGTACTTGTCTGCAGTCACTGCCATCTGTGTCCTTCTCTTCTCTCTCTCCATCCTCAGCCTCACATTAATCTGCCTTCTCTTGATGGCCAAGAGCCCCTTTTTCCCAGGTTGTCCTATTTCTGTATACTCTCTCTCTATTGTTTCCTGGACCTGTTCTCGGTGTCCTTCTCTTTTTGTATTTTCCTTGGGCAATCTCACCAACGCAGATGCTTTTTTGTGTATGGTAAGATATACATAACATAAATTTTACCATTTGAACTATTCTGAAGTACATTTACATTGTTGTGCAGCCATCATCACCATCTTGGAAACATTTTCATCTTCCCCAAATGAAATCCTTAAAAAATAAGTCCTCATTCTCCCCTCCCCTCAGCCCTTGGCAAACACCTTTATACTTTCTGTCACTATGAATTTGAATTTGATTACTTTAGCTACCTCATATAAATGGAATTGGCACAGTATTTGTCCTTTTATGACTGGCTTACTTCACTTAGCATAATGTGCCCGGGATTCATCCATGTTGTAGCATGTATCAGAATATCCCCTTTTTAAGGCTGAATAATGCTTCCTTACTGTTTTCTAATTCAGAACTGGGTAGGACAAAGGTTGGTGCTAGAAAGTTTATCTATATTCTGTAAGATTCCTTCCACTGTATAAGGTGTATCCAACTACATACAAATCACCTAGAGGAAGTGGCAGCAGATTATAAATTATAGAAACAGTGATGCTGGTGAGAAGAATAGGATAAAATGCTCTGGCTAAAGAATAAGGAAAGGGAAATGGTTCCATAGAGTTAAGAACCCACCAAAGAACACTATCAACTTATCTCAGTAGTTCCAAAGGGCATTACTGCTTCTTAACCTCAATACTGTCAGTAGTGTCTAGTGATGAACTTGGATCATCTGAAAGATAAGCTACATTCTACATTTATCTTGTAAGTCTCCAGTAAATCATGGAATTATGTAGTATACTTCAGAAGTAGAAAAATATTTAAAAATGAAATACTTTAAGGCCAGATGGATTGGAATCTTCATCATCTTTTATATGACCTGTTGAAAAATTTCCTGACTACCTCACCAGTCAAACACTTTCTTCAATTATCTTCTCCTTATTGCCACCTTATTTAGTTTAAACTTAGCCCTGAAGATGCCATTCCTCATGGTCTGTGGTGGAAATGTAACACCACTCCTTGGCATTCTTCTTGCCTTTCCTAGCTTTTAGTCAAAATACCTTCCCTAACCACTTCCTCAACCACAGGACACACAAATACCCTGAAATTCATCCTTTTTCAACCTCAGTTTTGTGTACCTTCCTGCATTAAGAATTAAATAAGATGTGTATTAAGTGCTAAGCAAAGCTGAAAATATACTCAATTAATGATAGCTAATGGCAATTTTGATGATGATGATAGGAGGAGAAAAAATGTACTTTACATATAATTCCTTCTGAAATAATCAAGAGTGTTAAAAGGCATTGCTTTAAAAGATTTTTTAAAAATATGAACCATTTAAAAAGTCTTATTGAATTTGTTACAATATTGCTTCTGTTTTATGTTTTGGTTTTTGGGCTATGAGGCATATGGAATCCCAGCTCCCTGACCAAGGTTCAAACCCTCACCCCCTGCCCTGGATGGCAAAGTCCCAAACACTAAATGGCCAGGAAAGTCCCAGGCAATTTTTGAGGTGTATATTAAAGCTCAGTCTCAGGTATTTAGTGAATCTCTTCATGGTTCCTAATACTCAGAGAATGAGGTAGAAAGGAGTTATTAAAAAGTATGAAATGTCTAGCCAGGCTTCACATTTATTTTTATGACTTTACACAATTATGTATTTAGTTATTTATTTTGCTTAAGAAGCAGACTTTCACTTGTAAGATAGTGGAAACAACAACAAAATTTGAAATCTAAATCTGTCTAAAGTAAAAGTACCGCCACAAGTACTAGTTGCATTAGTTTCCTGTTGCTGCGTAAGAGATCATCATAAATTTAGCAGCTTGAAACAACACCCATTCATTAACTCACAGTTCTGTAAGTCCAGGTGAGCTCAACCAGGTTCTCTGCTTAGGGTTGAATTCAAGGTTCAGTTAACTGGACTGTGAACTGGAGGCTTTTGGGAAGAATTCAGTTCTATGCTCATTCAGTCCTGGGCAAAATTTAGTTCTTTACGGTTACAGGTCAGAGGTTCTTTGCTAGCTGTAGGTGCTGTTACTCCTCCAGGCCACTCCCTGATTCTTCTTCCTCGCTCCCTTTATCTTCAAAGTCCTCAATGACAATTGGCTTCCTTCTTATGCTTTTAAATCTCTCTGATGTACCCCTCTTCTATCAGCTGGAGAAAAATGGCTATTTGGCCTGGCCCACTTGAATAATCTCCCTATTTTAAGGTCTGCAAATCAGAAACTTTAATTATAAATGCAGTGTTACTTTTTGCCATGTAACAACATAATCACTGAAGTGCTATCATGTATTCACAAGGGAAAGATTCACTTAAGGATGAGGTTATTGGGGATTATTCGTAGAATTCTACCTATCATATTAGTGTTCAGTTAGGATAGTGTTTGGAATGGAAGAATGAAGAGACAGGAGAAGCTTTTTGTATAGCTGGGTACAAAAACATGATGTGAAGTTGTATAAGTGGAGGCATGGGGTGCCAGAACTACAGTAAAGGTACAGAGAATTGGTGCTGACATGCCTGCTGGAGGTTTGGTCACCCATTCTTTGCCTGAAGGAAACCATTGCCATATACCAAGGAGAAATTGATTGCAATTAAAAAGTTTCTGTCCTCCCATGACCATCAGGCCCCTCAAACAAAAAAGTGACTTTCCATGTGACTCCACCCTCACCCAGCCAACATCTTATTCAAGAGACTGTTCCCTGATTTTTCCTTATCCAATACTCTTCATTTTTCCCTGCAAAATTCCAGATCAATTCAGTCAGATATTTACCTAATTAAATTAATTGACAACAGAAGTGAATAAATGATAGAGTCAAATCTCTCAGAATATTGTATCCTCTAAGTAAAATAATCTTCAACCAAGAAAATGAGGGAAAAAAGACTATTTCTGAAATATTTTAAAAGTAAAAAAATAAGCATACCTAAAATAAGCAGGTTGGATGACATTTTGTAATAATTAGAAGCAGTACAATTTTAATGTTTTGTATATAACAGGTAATTTTAAACTTAAATATAATCTTTGTATCATTATATAGAAATACATTTCCATAAATATTCACTTCTTAAATTGGTTTTAAAATTATATGAAGTCTTAGAATGAGGTTAAAAATTAAAATTTAGTCATAGTAGTTTCCATGATGTTAGCACATGTTTAAAAAGAAGGAATATTTGATAAGTAAATACCTTTTCCAAAAAACTCTGCCTTCAAATTTGTTTAAAATTAATGTGTTATTTGTAATCCTTATATATCTCAGCAACTTCAAACCTCAATGTATTTTGATTGTTTTTTTCTTTCACCCCACCCCCACTCTCACCCCATTATTCTGTTTTTCTAGAGGTCAACGGTCAGAATAGATGTGAGGGTTGAGGTGGCCCAGCTGATAAATCCCAGTGTTGCTCTGAATGTGCTAGAGGCAGTGGCAGAGCGGGGGTTAAGGTCGTGGTGGTCAGAGACTTTGTGAAAATGTATTCTATATACCCTTAAGGTGTAGAAGGTTGATGTGAAGCCAATCATGAGTTTATCATATTAAGACTTCTATATAGAACAAAATGAGTCATGTCCTTGGCAATCTATTTTACAGCTGAATTTATTCATATACATTTAGGAGTGACGGTGCATGCCTTTATGCCTAATTTAATGTTTTCAGATCCATTTCCTATTCCCACCCTTCCCTTATTTTCTAGTTAGCTAAGTTTGATACCTCCAGGGTCCCCCGTCCCTGGTCAGAACCCCCATCAGTTATACATTTTCGGGAGTAAGATGCAGTAACTGTGAAATGGTTTTGTTAGGAAGAGGGCACCAGGTCGATCTCCATACACTTCTGTGAACAAAGCAATGAACTTCACGTGTAACTGAAGATAAATGGTAAATCTCACAACAGACCCAGTGGTCAAATGCCTTGATACGTGGAATTTGATTATAGCTGTCAGTAAGCTGTTTTGTTGAAACCTGATTTTATTAATTTGACTACTAAATTTGGTAGCGAGGCCATTATTGCAGCCTATTCTCTTCGGGAGACAGTCAATTTGAAGTATAACTCCCCTCTTAATTACTGCCTGATATTGTGGTGGATTCAGTTAGAAATGCCTACCTGATGTAGAAAAAGGACCTAAGTCTATGAGGTGTCCACTCACATGTTCTCACTATTAAGCTTTAGTCATATAAGTATAATTTACATTAATTGCTAATCACGAGATATGAATTATTTACCAAATTCTGATCTTTCACAATCCCACAATAAGCAGCACAACATGTAATTGATAAAATTTTTGATTAAATAAGTTGTTTAAAATTTGTTGGTTTACAATATATGTGATATTAGTGTGCTAGGAGGAATTTATGTTTCTGTAATAATACTATTTTTACACTGTTCTTCTGAAGAAAAACACCATGAGTTATAATAAATTATCTACTATCTCAATTTTATTTACATAAATTTTTAAGTAAGCAAAATATTTATGTAAAATGCAGTTAGAAAGCTAACCCATCTGAGTATTGTTTTTGAATCTTAATTTATTCACTATTTGCAGATGTATTCATCAAGTAACTATGTTTTGTTTTGTAACCATTTCTGTCTGTTTTGAGATTATAGGTATTGGTTTTCTTATAGACTTAGCTGACCTAGTTGTTAAGTTGTTGAACAAAGTTTATCTGGTTGGGGTTTTTAAACATGTAATTTAAAGCTACTCATTAGTTGGTAGCAGGCTATGATAATTTTGTTGATTTTAGAAAACACATATTAGTGGGAGTTGAAAAATGTTTAAATAGAAGATAACAAATATTTAAAATATGGGAAGATTATAAGAGAAATAAAATAAAGGGAGCAATCTCTGCTTCTTTGGAAGGGAATCAAAGTGTAGAATATTACCTCTCCTTCCTTTTCTTTATGTAGATATTCAAGTCTATGACATATAAGGGATATTTTATCATCTGAATGTATTCTCTTTATCCTCTGCCGTGTTCTGTCACTATTGAGGGCAGCAGCCTTCCTGGTACATATGTCTTGATTTAAAATAGATTGGTACTTCAGAATCAGATTTCATAACAGGCATATTAAAAAGTTTTTGTTTGCCCTATTTAAAAACAAAACTAAACAAAAAACTATAATTTCCTATAAATATTGACAATCCCAATGCACTTAAAATATGACTGTATTTTTACAACACACTGATTTACAACAATTTCTGAATTTTCTCTTTCCTTTCCTCTCTGTGTGCAGAAAACTGCTAAAGGTTTTATACTGGTCTCTTGACAAATCTCACTCCATACTCTCTTGAAGATGAAGATGACATTATTTCATTGGGATTTAATCCTCACTCATCTGCTGATAATGCTTAAGCCTTTGTCTCTCTGCTCTGATCACTATCTGGAACTGCACATGTTAACTCTGCATGTCTGCTTGAATGGAAGCAGAAACAACTCTGATGCACCCTCTTTATTAAGGCCATTTAGGCAGCAAGCGATGGGCTACTCCACAGGTCAAGTTAAAATATGTCATTCAGAGACTTACTTGTGCTTCCAGTCCCAGATTCTTGGGAATCAGGAAAGACTTGGCCACATTGCTGAGACCTGGGTCAGGCATCAGGCATGTAAATGCTGCTTTTCCCAGTGTTAGTTCCTCCTGGATTCTAGGGTTGATGTTTATAATGGGCATAATTTGGTGTTTCTTTTTCTGTCACACTGAGACCATGGCATGCTCTGATGATTTCATAGCCACCTCCTTCTGCTGCTACAAAAAAACAGTAAAATTTGGTTTATTTATTCAGTGAGCCCATGTTGAACTCTGCTTTCCAAAAAGAATTTAGCACTTAGTAGGGAGATAACCCTGAATTTAACTAGCAAATAAAATATACCAATTACAAATGTGTTAAGATCTACAAAATAAAGAAGCTGAGACAGAAAAAGCAATGCATCAGAAGAGAATTTACTTTAGAAGAGCCTCTCTGAGGAGGTAAGGATTTAAGCTACTACTTAAGGAGAAAGATGGAGCTAGCAGGAAAGAATTTATTTTCAAAGATCTCCCACCCCACATTGGTAATCATAACTTCATTCTCTTAAGTCTGTGAGTCTGTTGTGGGAGAGGGATAGTTAGCAAGTTTGGGATAGACACATACACACTGCTATATTTAAAGTGGATAACCAGCAAGGACCTTTTATAGCACATGGAACTCTAGTCAATGCTATGCGGCAGCCTGGATGGAAGGGGAGTCTGGAGAATGGAAACATGTACGTGTATGGCTGAGCCCCTTTGCTCTTCACCTGAAATTACCACGACGTTTTTAACTGGCTATACCCCAAGACAAAATAAGAAGTTTAAAAAAAAGAACTTCTTTTTAAAACAAACCAAAAAAAGATCTAATTTGTGAACAAGGGGAGGATGACACGGGAGGAAGCTGGGGCAAGAATATGACTTGTGGGTCAAGGAGTTTGTATTTAATCCCAAGTGTAGCCACCGTGAAAAATCATTAGCCACATTGCTGATGTCATATAATCCACTAAGAAGTATTAATCTAGCCTTTAATTTAGGCCAGACTCCTGCCTGGTTTACTGAGGAGGATTAAAAAGTAAGGCAAATGTAATAATCCTACTCTGATTTTGATTATAATCTACCCTGAGAGGCAAGGAGGAGTTTTGAGTTACAGGTAGGAGGCAGAGGAGACCACACTGCTCTTATGCCCAGTGAGCTCAGGCCTGGAGTCAGGCAGATCCTAGAGCCACAGAACTGAACAGGTTTTAAACTGCTCACAAGGGGCTGGGTAAGAGCCCTCTGACAGGAGAGGAGGCCGTCAGATAGCACAGCACCCACTGTGTGCCAGAACCTATCCTGAGACGTTCCACACATCTACTCAACCTAATTCCCTGTGAGGTAGCAATGCTTAAGATCCCCATTGCACAGATGAGGAAACTGAGGCACGGGAGTGTAAAATGACTTGCCCAAGACCACACGACACGAAAGGGTAAAGCCAGGATTCAAGTGAATGGCAGGCTGGCGCTGAGTCTGCTTTTACCGATCATGCAGTGATGTCTCGGGCTGTCAGCTTTGGCAGATAGAGAGGACATCAGCTAGACACACAGTTGCAAAGGGGGCCACAGAGCACGTTTTGGTGTAAAATGTAATTTAGTGATGTTTCACATTTGGTGAAAATGTGACTAAAGATGTTCTGCAGTGTCTTCACTAAGTGATGAAAGCAGGCTGTACATGTGGAAATATTGTCAATATGGACCTAGGCTCTGCAAAGAGGCTCGGCTGTTTCTCACGTTTCTCTGCGCTGGCTTCTTGAGGAATATGTAATTCTGGATCAGTGATAACTGCCTGGAATACTGGCCAGGGCCATCTTTTCTTCACTTTCTGTTAGCATACTAATTTTTCTAAGCTCTCTTATGATTGTTTCCATTCTCTAATGTACTATAATGTAACTATATGTAACTATACAGTTAGGATTAAAACAATTGTATAAAAACGCATTAAAAACTAAGCAATAGGGGAAAATGTAAGATATTTATGAAAGGTATTTTATACAATGAATATTTTATGAGGAGTAGATTTTATGGTATTTTTTACACAACATCTACTTTGAGGAAAGAAATGGTATTGTGACTTTCAATAATATTTAACTCAAATGTGTCCCTACATCATATTCAGATGAACCCAAATGAAGATTAGGTGTGAGTTAAATCATATTCTTGATGGAGTACAGTGCAAAAGGAAAAAAATCCTAATTATCATGGAGTTCACTTTGGAGAAGGGAATGGCTACCCACTCTAGCAGTCTTGCCTAGAGAATTTCATGGACAGAGGAGCCTGATGGGTCACAAAGGCTTGGACACGACTCAGAAACTAACCCTTTCACTTTTCACTTTTTTTTTTTTCACTTTGAAAAAGAAAGGTTCCTCTTAAATTAGAAGTTGAATTAAGCAGTTTCATAAGCCTTCAGTTTCTGATACTTTAGGCAGTAGTGACTATTCTAGGCAGTAGTGACTATTCTGTTCTTGCCAAAGGCAGCTTATTAGAGTTGAAAAGCCATCCTGTGTTCAACCTCCTTTGGGTCATGCCCTCTCCTATACATTAACAATTTAAGTATATCACTGAACTTATGTTCATAATTTCAGAAATATGTCCCATAATTTCAGAAATATATCGAAAGGAATATTCTGCATCAGAAGTGATTTATCCATGATATACTGCTATTATTGTTCAGTTGCTAAGTCGTGTCCAACTCTCTGAGATCCCATAGACTGTAGCAGGTCAGACTTCCCTGTCCTCCACTATCCTCTGGAGTTTGCTCATATTCATGTCCATTGAGGTGGTGATGCTATCTAACCATCTCATTCTCAGTTGCCCTCTTCTCCTTTGCCTTCAGTCTTTTCCAGAATCAGGGTCTTTTCCAATGAGTCAACTCTTGGCCTCAGGTGGCCAAAGTATCAGAGCTTCAGCTTCAGCATCAGTCCTTCCAATGAATATTCAGGCTTGATTTCCTTTAAGATGGCTGGTTTGATCTCCTTGCAGTCCAAGGGACTCTCAAGAGTCTTCTCTAATACCACAGTTCAAAAGCACCAATTCTTCAGTGCTCAGATTTCTTTATGATCCAGCTCTCACGTCTGTATATGACTGCTGTAAAAAATCATAGCTTTGACTTTGACTATACACAACTTTTTGGAAAAAATGATGTCTCTGTTTTTTAAAACACTGTCTAGGTTTGCCATGGCTTTTCTTCCAAGGAGCAAGCATCGTTTTATTTCATGACTGCAGTCAAAATCCACAGTGATTTTGGAGCCCAAGAAATTAAAAATTTTATGTCACTGCTTCCACTTTTTCCCCTTCTATTTGCCATGAACTGATGGGGCCAGACGCCCTGATCTTAGTTTTTAAAGTTGACTTTCAAGCCAGCTTTTTTCACTCTCCTCTTTCGCCATCATGATACATTAATCAAGATCTAATCAGGAGAGAGAAATGACATAGTAATTTGAACAGAAATCATTTAACATTAAAAATTAGTAACCACCATAAAGAATTTCAGTAGGAGGAATAGGTTAATAAGAACTAAAGAAAACTCTAAAGAATATAGGAATAGTAGATCTAAGGAGCAGTCATTACTCAGCAGCTGAGATAACTGCCCAAGGAAGCGCTTGCCCCACCCCCAAGCTAAGATCCTGACCTTGCTGGAGGAGGTCACAGCTGAGGTCACTGAATGGTAGAGGAGCTGCTGTGGTGTGGTGTAACTTGCCAGAAATATGCCCACTAGGGGACTAGGGAAAGCAGTTCACAGGCAGATGCCTCGCTGGAGGCACTCTGCTATAAAACCAGGCAGAGACTGTGCCAAGTGAAGCTGCTATCTGCTGGCTGACATGCACTGCAGGAGCCTGGTTCTGGGGAAGAAGCCAGCCAGGCTGCCCCAGATCAGAGAAGAAAAACCCTTTCTTCTACTAGGTCCTTACAGCACCCTTTTATCTACAAAGGTTAACACTGCACCCGCTATTAAAGGAAAAATATTTAAAAAACCCATATCCATTTTCAGAGCAGACAATTAAGTGTGAATTTAGAACTAAGAGTCAATAAATTGGTAACTGGAATACATGGGAATCCCTGTCTTTCCACTGTCAGGGTTTTGATGAAAATTATTGTTCTGAATTTATTAGAAAATCAGCTTAAAATTTTCAGAATGCAATTTATGGGTTCTGATATATTAAGGTCTTTAATCCATTTTGAGTTTATTTCTGTGATTGGTGTTAAGTAGTGTTCTAATTTCATTCTTTAAGGTGTAGCTGCCCAGTTTTCCCAACACTGCTTACTGCAGAGATTGTCTTTTTCCCATTGTATATTCTTGTCTCTTTTGTCATAGATTAATTGACTATAAGTGCATGGGTATACTTCTGGATTCTCTATCATGCTGCATTGATCTATGTTTCTGTTTTTGTGCCAGTAACATACTGTTTTGGTTACTGTAGTTTTATACTATAGCCTGAAGTTAGGGGGTCATGATTCCTCCTGCTGTATTCTTCTTTCTCAAGATTGTTTTGGCTATGTTCAGATTCTTCTGTATTTCCATACAAATTTTAAGATTATCTGTTCTAGTTCTGTGAAAAATGTCCTTCATATTTTGATAGGGATTACATCGAATCTGTAGACTGCCTTGAGGAGTATAGTCATTTTAACAATATTCTTTCAACCCAAGAATAAGGTGTATCTTTCTATTTAGGTCATCTTCAATTATTTTTTTCAGTGTCTTTTTTTAACAGTTTTCTGAATATAGGCCTTTTACCTCTTGAGATAGGTTTATTCCTAAGTATCTTATTATTTTTGATATGACAATAAATGAGATAGTTTCCTTTATTTCTCTTTCTGGCAGTTCATTGTTACTGTATAGAAATGCAACAGATTTCTGTGTATTAATTTTGTATCCTGCAAGTTTACTGATTTCATTGATGAGCTCTTGTAGTTTTCTGGCGGCATCTTTAGAATTTTTTATGTATACTATCACATCATTTGTAAACAGTGACAGTTTCTTTCTTTCTTTCCTTAGGATTTCTATTTTTTTCCTCTTATGCTGTGCCTAGGACGCTGACATAAATCACAGCAAAACTGTTTTTGGATCTGTCTCCTAAAGCAAGGAAAATAAAAGCAAAAATAAACAAATGCAACCTAATTAAACTTAAAATCTTTTACAGCAAAGGAGATCATAAACAGACAAAAAAACAACTTACTGAATGGGAGAAAATATTTGCAAATAATATGACTGAAAAGGGGTTAACATCCAACATATATAAACAGCTCATACAAGTCAACATTAAAAAATGGGTTAAAAAATAGTCAAAGAACAGAGTAGACATTTTCCCAAAGAGAACATGTAGATGGCCATACACATGAGAAGATTTTTCAACACTGCTAATCATCAGGGAAATGCAAGTCAAAACCACAATGAGATATAACCTCACACTTGTCAGAATGCCTGTCATGAAAAAAAGACCACAAATAACAAATTTTGGCAAGGATCTGGAGAAACGGGAACATTTGTGAACTGATGTTGGAAATGTAAATTAATGCAATGACTGTAGAAAACTGTATGAAGTTTCTTAAAAAGCTAAAAATAGAACTACCATGCGTGCGTGCTCAGTCACTTCAATCATGTCTTACTCTTTGCAACCCCATGAACTGTAGCCTGCCAGGCTCCTCTGTCCATGGGTTTCTCCAGGCAAATATACTGGAGTGGGTTGCCATTGCCTTCTCCAGGGGATCATCCCAACCCAAGGATCGAACCCACTTCTCCTGCATCTCCTGCATTGCAGGTGGATTCTTTACCAACTGAGCCACCTGGGAAACCAGAATTACCATATGACCCAATAATTCCACTCCTGGGCATATATCTGAGAAAAACAAAATCACTAATTTGAAAAGATACACGCTCCTCGATGTCCATAACAGCTTTATTAACTGCTGATATACAGAAACAACCTAAATGTCCATCAACAGATGAAAGAATAAAGAAAATGTGGCATATACATACAATGGAATACTACTCCAGCCATAAAAAAGAATGAAATTTTGCCATTTTCAACAATATAGATGGAGTTGGAGGGTATTATGCTAGGTGAAATAAGTCAGACATAAAAAAACAAATACTGCATGATATCACTTATATAGAATCTAAAAAACACAACGAACTAGTAAATATAATGTAAAAGAAGCAAACTCACAGATATAGACAACAAACTAGTGGTTACCATTGGGGACAGGTTAGGAGAAAGAAGCTATATAGGTGTAGGGGATTAAGAGGTACAAACTATTAGGTATAAAATAAATTACAAGTATATATTGTACAACCCAGGGAACATGCCAATACTTTATAATAACTATAAATTGAGTATAATCTTGAAGAATGGTGAATCACTATATTGTACACCTGTAACTTATAAAATATCATATACCAACTGTACTTCAATTAAAAAGGAAAAACAGAAAGTAGATATGCCTTGAAGAATGTCATTATAATTAAGCAAATACATTTTTTGCAGCCATTTGAGAATAAAAAGACAATCATTTGTCTATGGTAGCTTTTGAAGAAATCAACTCACTCTAACCACTCTCCTTACCACATTTGTGCTTCAACTAGTTCTTTGAAACAAAATAATCTAATCATCCTGCATGCTAAGTCCCTTTAGTCATGTCCAACTCTGTGTGACGCTATGGACTGTAACCTGCCACGCTCCTCTGTCCATGGGATTCTCCTGGCAAGAATACTGGAGTGGGTTGGCAGACCCTTCTCAAGGTGATCTTCCCCACCCAGGGATCGAACCTCCATCTCTTACATTACATCTCCTGCATTGGCAGGCGGGTTCTTTACCACTAGCGCCACCTGGGAAGCTGCTAATCATCTTGAATATTTAATAATTAGAGTGGGAACTATTGCTCACAAAATTAATTACTCCATATTTGTTAGAGTGGAAGGTTTTTATTTTGGAGTGGAAGGAACTTATGTGTTACTTTAAATATTATAACAAATTAATTTTCAGGTGTTCCTTGCCTCCGCACTACCATTAGATTCCATTAGATTCTCCGTAACTCCAGGGGGAGCAGGCTTGAGTCATTCTTTTTCACTCCATATTATAGTTTGAGTAGTCACAGAAAACTTATGAGAAAAAAATATCCATGGTGACATCATATTCAAAGAGACTCCTCCACAAAGACAGTGTATTTTAGATGTTTCAGCTACAAGTTCTGGAATGCAGTTATTTTTAGAAAGTAATAATAGCTGTAGTAATAACTGTTATCTTTGGTTTGAGAAACTCTTCTTATTGTCATCCTTAACAGAAAAGATTTTCTTGGTGTTGCTACCTGCTTTACTTGAAGGTGTATCTACCTTGATGGAAAAGGAAAGTCTAGAGAAGTAACATTTGTAAGATATATATGTTAAAGACATTAATTTATTAATGAAGAAATGTGGTAATGAAAAGATATCACAGTTGAAAGACCAGAGACTAAATTTCTGCCCAATATTTTAGCATAGTAGCTATTAATGATTCAGAATCCAAAGCACTAACTCAAGGTAGTTTGTTGCTGAAAAGGAAAGATACAGGAAGAGAGAAGGAGAAATGAATAAGGTTTGAACAATCATAAGCTTCAACTCTACCTATGTAATCTAAAGACATAGGGGTATAGAAGCATTATTTCTATTTTCTTATTGTAATTACTTTAAATTTATTTTTTCTTAATACTATCAATAAGAATGATCATTTTCCTTCTTTGCAAATATTATTGTACAACTGCTTCTTTCTTCATTGGTAGGAAAGGAATAATAATTAAAATTTTGTGTTTAGATTCTATGTACAGTTAATTTGCCTTCACCAGTTTACTTAATAGGATATAGGGTATATATTTAATATAGTATAAGTAATAAAATGAATTCATAACTGATATGAGACAGTGGTCATGATTAATTGATATTTATCGAGATTTCATTGAGTGTTATGACAATGTATTTATAAAAACACTGTGAATTCTTTTTTGATACTTTCGCTCATTTTATACTTGTTTCTTTTAACTTTAAACTCCACTTTAATTAGTACCTTTAAATTCTGAAACTATAAGAATGGCAGAGAAGAGGTCAAAATAATTTTTTTCTCTCCTAACAGAATAAGAAATAAAAGCCAAAATGTATAAGCAACAGTATCAACAATACCATCACCAGCCACAAAACTCTAGAGAGGCCTGAACTGCTGAAGATGAAGGCATCAGGCATCTGCATTCTTATTCCCCCTATTCACTTAAATGCTGTATTGTCAATAGAATCATTTTAAGGTTGGGAACCCAAGCAAAGCACTGTGGATTCTCTGTTGTTTGTGAGTTGGAACACTAGGGGACAGCACTAAAGTATTCCATAGTTGTTTGTTATTGATCACTTGCATACTGTATAATAAGTAGGAGATTTTACTGTTAACGACTATTGAATGCTCTGTTGATTTCAGTGGACGAAAGAGCACAAAGAGGAATATGAGTGTCTCAAGTCTATAATTTTAGCCTTTATAAAACGATGATTTGATAATTTAGAGGAGGCTCCGGGCTGTCCTTTGGTTGCAAGGAGATAGTAAGGCATGATGACTGAAAGAATTGTGATTTTTCTGTTAAGAGTGGTTTCTTCTTTTCATTCTTTGGGGGTAAATATTTTGCATAAATTTTTATTTCTAATCTTGTTTTTCAGGCACTTTGGAAAGACATGAAACGGGAGAAAGAGCGAAGATTATTCTTAATTGTTGTGATGATTCACAACTTCCAAAGCCTGACTCTGTACTTCCAGTGGCCTCAGAGACACATAAGCACAGAAGTGTAGAACAGAGGTCTTCCAACTTGTCCCAGTTTGGGCCAATACCTTGCCCTGGTCTGCAGGCGGAGTCTTCATGTAAGGTAAGTTCAGATCAAGCTGCTGCTCACGGTAAACATTACCAACCCCAAGTAAGAAGTAATGTGCTTTCATCAATATATGCCCATTAAAAATCAGCACAAAGATAACAACTCAGAGATGATTGTATCTACCAGACATGCCTTCCAAGCAATCTTGGGTAAATTGGGATAAGTTTTTGAGTGATTATTATTTTTGAATGAGTATAGCATTCTTTTTTTGATGAAGACATGTTCTGGCTTAACAATATTGAGCCCATTTTATATGAATTCTTGGATTATAGATGGTTTTTAATGAAAGGGGAGTGGAAACCTATATTGCGTGGTCTGGTTCCTTTTTTTTTTCCACACAACTCCATCATTGTTTGTGGAGTTTGAGTTTCAAACACACTCCATCATTGTGTATTAAATAAGGCTTAAAATTCTGACATGCTGATGATCCTAGAGATGCTAAGTGTATCAAAAGAATTCAGTAATCTAATTTTCCTGATGTCTTTTTGTTTTCATTTGTGATAAGCAAATTAAGAGGTGAAATACCTAAGTGGAAAAAAAACCGATATATATATATATATGTAGTGAGAGGATGTGTCATCTTTCAGATGGCTGCTAAACTGTGCCTCAAAGCTGCAGGGGTGGGGGTGTAGGCACCAGCATATCAGCATCACCTTTTTAGGTTTAAAGACTAGATTTAGATTTTATCAGCGAGGTCAGTGTTTGTCAATCTTTTGAGAACTAAATCACACTAACCAAACACCCAAGAAATGAATACGTAAACTAGAATGACAGTTATTTAATTTACAATGATAAATATGACTGCAGTTCATTGCTCAGCACGGTCTCACTGTAGCAAAGCTACATAGCATAGGGGAGAATGAGGAGGTGGACTTTTAACAGAGGATTCCTTGATGGGTTTCAAGTCAGAGCCCTGAGCTCTTAAAGGCTAATGCAATGCTTGCTGTCACCCCATCAGGGTACTGTCTCTATTGGTCAAGACTGGTATACACTGAAAAATTTCTAAATTTTGATTTCCCTCTTCCAGATTCCATTTAGGCCACCTACTTTTATGCTTTCTCCTGCAGATGTTAAAACCAGCGATTTGGCTGCTTTTTTTTTTTTTTCCCATTTCTTTTTCTGTGAATATAATTGTTTTCAGATTTCCCAAATGTGTTTTTCATGTTCTTATTTAAAGAAATCATGGGGTTTTTGTTTGCTTTTTGGCCCTGTGTAGAAAGTGGGACCTTATTTCCCTGACCAAAGATCCAACCTGAGCCCCCTGCGGTGGAAGCTCAGAGCCTTAACCACTAGACTCCCAAGGAATTCCCAAGGAGTCATGTTTTATAAGGACAATTATATCAATATTCTAAAATTTTTAACATTCATAACTGAAGTTGAAAGTGATAGGGTCTTAGTCTCTCCTAAGTGGGAGATTGAACCACCCTTCTATTATGTATTTTAAGATGGAGGTAATCAAAGCCCAGTAAGTAAGACCCTCAGACTGCATGTATTCCATCTTAATGTGACTTTGTTGCTATTTGTTCACAATAGAATGTGTGTCTTATAGTGGAAATTATATGCTAGAACAGTAGATGGGAACTTGGATATGTCTCTTGACTCATGCATGTCAGGTGCCTAGGGTCTGTAGGAGCATATCTCATTTATCAAGTGCCTATTTTACTAGTTTAATTCCCAGAAGGTAAGATGATTGCTATTTCATTCAGTTTCTTGGAGGACTTCAGAGCTACCTTTTAGGTGGTGATAACTGTGTATATTTCTTTATGTAATTTTGTTTCTGTCTTTTGACTCCAAAAGGTAATAAAATCCTGGGGTCTTGTTTTCCTACTCTTAGGTTGATTCCAACTTTATTTCCTGGCTGCTACCCTTTACCTGGATGACTATAATCTCCAATTTTTACTCTCTACAGAGCTGGAGAATTGAATTAGACAGGACTATCACCTCCTTTGTTCTATATGCTATACTTCCCTTATTATTGAGCTAACTGTTAAGTAGAGATATTTTGATTTGTGCTTCTCATAAGTTATAGCTTCTCCAATTATGTACTGCATATCTTCATCTCATCCTCTTAAATTTAAGCCTTTAAGACTGTTTTATCTTAACTTTTTGGAGGGAGGGGGCTGTATCAGTTTAGTTGCAGCATGCAGGATCTTCAGTTATAGCATGCAAACTCTCATTTGCAGCATATGGGATCTAGTTCCCTGACCAGGGATCGAATTCCCCTACTTTGAGAGTGTGGAGTCTTAGCCACAGGGCCACAAGGGAAGTCCCTATCTTTTATTGATAACTTTGATAAGCATAAAATTTTAAGAATGCTTATAAATTCCCCATCCTCCTTTTTGTTAATATAATAAAATGCTTTATTAGTTTCCATAAGAAAAAAAGTCAGATTTAAAGAAGAGGGATTAAATCATACTCATTTTAGAGTTGGGGAAAAAGACAATAAGTCTGAAATTTAGAAATATGTAGGGTTACTGTGTATTTCAGAATTTTTTGATGTAGACTTCAGTGAGACACAAGTGAAATATTTTCAAATGGTACCATGAATTGTTTAAATGGAAGAACAACATGTAATATGTGTGGTGAGTTCTTTGTGTTTGGCAACATTTGGCATTTATTAGGATTCTGTATTCACTTTTCCTTCTTGCATTTGAAGAATGCATATAGATTTAGGGAAAGGTTTTAAAGAGAACAACAAATACAATAAAACATTTTAAAAATGGGTCCAATTTGACATGCTAGAGGAGTCGATTATGTGCAGCTAGATAAAGAAAAATCTTTGCGGCTAGGAGAGGGCCAGAGTCTTAAAGGATTTAAAGGAATACAATATCATATTAGTGATGGGGAACTGCTTTTCTCAGATTCTGCTGAGGATAAAATAAGATAGAAACTGTTTAAATTGCAGTGGGAGGAATTTAGCTTTAAGGTAGAAAATAAACAACCTTACTAAAATCATCTCTACATGGCAGAACTCTTTGTTAACCTCATCACATTTTAATGAGGGAAATCCTTTTTTGTCTATTAGTCAGTTGGTTGGTTTTAAATTTTTATTTCTGCACTTATTGTCTGTAAAATGAGTGAAAAAATAAATAAATAAACAGGATCTTTTAACTGCCACAAGTTAGACTTATTGTAATGTCCTGGAAATGTCTTAAAAAAAAAACCAAAAACTGATTTCCTGTAGAATGGGTCCCCAAAAGCTCCAACTGGTTGCTTACTTAAAGTTACAAGGTTTAATATGGCAGTCATTAATCATACATAGCTATTGAGCATTTGAAATTTGGCTAGCACCATATGTGAAAATGATATTTTGATATGTAGGCTTAAATAAAATATGTTACTAAAACCAATTTCACCTGTTTCCTTTTATTTTTTTCAATATGGCTATTAGGCATTTTAAAATTACACATGTAGTTTGCATTTTATTTATGTTGAAATATTTAGGGACAAATGTTGAATGAGACCACAGATAAGCGAACTTATTTGTAAAGGACCAGATGGTAAATATTTTAGGCTTTGTAGGCCATATTTTGCTATTTGAACCATTTAACTCAGTTAACACAGAAGCCACCATAGACAATTCTTAAACAAATGAATGTGGCTGTGCTTAGATAAAATTTTATTTACAAAAACAGGCAGTGGACCAGATTTAATACTCATTGTCCATATTTGCCAATTTCTGATCTAGTCAGCCCTTTCTAGACTTGGAAATCATGAGGCACTTGGAGGAGTACTGGCAAAACAGCCAATACCTACCATCTCCCTAGATATCTAAATTTGTAATAAAGCAACTTATCCCAGCTTCTTCTCCACTCTGAGGAATATAATCCAAAAGACCTTGTATCACTCTGTTCCCTGACAGCATTAATGGAATTCACATGTTTGAAAATCTGCCCTTTGTAGGAAACAAATGTGTGCATTATACTTCCTAATCCAAGTGAGATTTTTTAAAATAAAATTTTCTTTAAATAATGTAATTAAATATGCATCATTATCTAAATATATAAAATTGGTTATAAATAATCCATTTACATATCTTCCAATTAAGCTTTTGAGAAACATGTTTGGATTTTTTTAATCTTTAGTTGACTTTATAGTGATGCCTGTTTGGTGACATTTGCTGAAAAATCTTATTAGAGCTTTATCTTGCTACCTCCTGTAAAACACAGATGGTGTACTGGTAGGCCCCCAGTAGAGAACTGGATCCCAGTACTACTTATTACTTTAGTAAAGTGGAACATTAGTTCTACATTTTATGACACAAAAACATAATCAAAATGGAACTAGAGTTGTTTCTTGATGGTGGAATTTGAAATTTTCTCCTGAAAATTTATGTGTATCAATATGAAATAACAATCCATTGTGGAAATATTACATGTTGTAGATTAGTTCTGTTTTCACTAAACTATCTATAAGGTACTATCAAAATTGTTATTACAAAAAAAGAAAAAATAATATTTATTTGAAAATAAGTGTGTTATATAAGAATAAATCCTCTGTATAGAATGATAATTTTCACATTTTTGATTAGTAATTTTTAGTATATTTTTTTAATATAATAAGCAGGATATGACTATTTTTTTAATAGATAATATTTTGCATCAATTTTATATCATTTTAAAAGGGAACAGATTTTTATTACTAGACATATAAGCCCTTCATGAAAGCATAGGAGTCTGTCTATAAACATTGAATTAAGATTTTTGTTTGGAAGAGTTTGGTTTAGTGAATCCCAACTTAAAACTTAGTGCCTAAATGATATCACCATTCCTGGTGAGATAGAATAAAGAAATACAATAGAGGAGAAATACAGGCCATTTGCTTTTTGAACACATGTGAGGTGATGCAAGTCTTTAACAGAGTATAGCCATTTCTCATAAGCGTTTTATATATTAACTATCAAGTAAAAAAATTTCTGTAATGTGTAATTTTTTGTAGTTGTTTTATGAAGGATATCTCCTTTCTCACTTTGTGGCATGAGTTTAAGCACTTTTGATAGAAAGTTCCCTCAATGTTGAGGAAAACTCTGAAAAGCATATCTCAGCTTTGTTCCAAAACTAATTCAGGAGGTCTCCGAGTCTCTATGAAAACTAGGAGCGGCACTATTAAAATGAGTCCAGCTGTCTGCCTTGCACACAGAAGCAACCCTGGATTTCCTCACAGGACTTCAAAGCCTTGCTTGTATCTAAACATTTGTTGGCCATGTAAATCAAGGCACAAAAGGAAAATGCTTCTATTTCACGGTGCGCGGCTGGTCTGAGTCGGGCATTGTGCTGCACGTGCCGGTGGGGAGTGCCAGGAACAGAAGGGCGCTGTTCTGACTGTGTGACAAATGTAGTTAACACCAGATCCATATTAATGTTGTCAAGTTCCCTTGATGTATTTAAACAGATTTTAATTATTTTCAGCGTCCAAAGGCCTGAAATATATAGCCTAATAGTTCTTCAAAGAAAGCTTACTTAATGTGTGAATGTAAAACCTCTCATAAAAATGAAACTTTTATATTAGCCTTAGTCATTGACATAGGTTATTCATCAAGTCAGCAATTTGTGTGGCAAAGTGCCATTTGAATAGTGTATTGTTAGGCTACTTATGGTCCACTTGACAAGGGCTCTTGCTGTAAATAGTGCAATTTGACTCCAGCTGTTAAAGAGTGGCTTTGACAGCAGCCAAATAGAATGCAGATGCCTTACTGCACTGCCGAAAAATCAATATTGGGTTCTTGTTCACGGTAACCTGTTCTTTTCTCTTCTGTAGATTTATAAACGACTATCAGGGGTTTATAAGTGGGAGTTTAAATATTATTTTAAATGCAATTCTCTTTGAGTTTCAAATTAAGATGTGATAAACGGTTACAAGTACAGAGTTTTAAGATATTATTTCCACCCTCTGGTTCATGTTTAGTAACAATTACAGTTAAGTTGAATTTGGATTCTCCAGCTACAATAGAAAAGAATTAGTGTAAAACATGGGCTCAAAATTGTGTGCCTATTGTATATTGCCAGTGCAATTATTTCTTCTTTTTTATTTTCTTATCAATTTATCTTCAGTGTCCTCCCATCTTCTCTGTGTGTGTACCTTTTTGTATAGATGGCAGGGTTCTTTGTGGCTGTGCCCATAGCAACACCCACAGATGTTGACAGCAGTAATGTCCCCCGTGTTGTTGAAGATTTCCCTAAAGCAGAGTCTTGCTGGTTTTGAAGATTTTTCTAGCGGTTTTCAGCAATACAGGGTTGCTATGATACCTGACTGGCAGTAATAGATATTGAATCTGTTAATTACAGTAACCACACACAAGGACTTTTTTCATTTGGTTTTTCTGCTGTTGCTAGCTGTTATATTTAAGATACAGAAGAGGAAGTGAAATTATATACTCAAGATGAGAATATATTTCAAGAGTTTACTTTGAATCCTGATATTTAGTTTTAAAAAGTTCCTGGTATAAAAACCCTTCAGCTGACTGATGCAGATATAGTTTGCTTAAATTGCAAATATAATTTATTTAGATAATTACTAATTTTGACTGAATTTGATTTCGAATTTTTATTGTTTACTTGAGATGTCATTAAGTTTTCATTTAAGGTGTGCTAAGCAGGATTTGAAAGAGCTATCATTTTTAACATGAAAAAAGCTGGTATAATGAGTACTTTTTCAATTGCCTCTTTCAGTGAAAGCTGTTAAAATAGTTGTCTTCCTATTACTGACCAGCTCTGCATTTATTCAATTTGTGACTGAGATAGCAACTGAAAATTCATTAAGCTGATAATATAATTGTGTACTAAGACCTTTAAGGCTGATTCAAGGTCAGTGTTACTGTTTTTGTAATTGCTGATAGGCAGTTCTCATTTCTTCAAGAGGAAGCATTGGTTCTGCTTTGATTTTAGTTGATTTTACAAATTGTTATCTCTTCTGTTAATTCTAAAGTAAACCTTTTCACTGAATAAATGTTTATGTTATTCTTTAGTACTAGATTTAGCCTAGATATACCTCAGTAGCTTTTCCCACACCCCATGATATTAATCAACCCTATAAGAAACATGGAAATCTAGGATTATAACTTTCTTCTTTAATTAAATATTCCAATTTTAGTCATCAATTAACTTGTGGGTGAGGATTCCAGCTTGGAAATTTGAATAAAAGTTAAACATATCTGGCATTTTTATTTTGCATTTGGATTAATCTAGGGACAGAGTAGCATAATTTATTAAAGCATGCTTTTAAATTTGTCTCCATTATCATCAGTAGTTTTATGGACATATTTTAGAAAGTATGAACTATGTAATAATGTACACACCATATTACATACTCATAACCATTTAGAGACTTTTTGTTTCTCTCTCATTTCTCCTGTCCTTTCCTACTTTTCTTTCTTCAGTTGCAATCGAAAAACAAAAACAAAACCCTGTGACTTTCCAAAGTTGTTAAGGCCAGCTTCTTGTAGGATCTAAAGATCAACCTAGTCAACTTACTGAAAGAGGTCTGAATCTTCTGGGATGAAAAGTCACTTCAGTGGATTTGGATGTTCTGTTATTGAGCATATTTGCTGGTTAAAATGTGATGGTAAATGTTACCCCTTTACAGAAGCTTGGCGTTTCCTTGGTAACCAAGTCACTGTCTGACATCAGGAATATTCTCTGTTTATATCCCGTTTTTGATGATACCTTGAAGGGTAAAAAAATGAAGTTTGTAGAAATTCAGATTTTGAGTTTACTAAAAGAGTTAATGGCTTATAACAAGAAAGAAAACAAAGATAATAAAAACTTTCTTTTTGAAAGTTGTGATCATATCACTTACTGACTGAGAGTACCAACTGGACCCATTTAAAGGAATCCCAACAGGAGCACTAACTTCTGTACCAATGACTTATATCGAAACTGGCCCTAAGAGACCAACAAATGCAAACATGTAACATGAAGTGATTTTCATAAAAGAAAGCATCTATTCTCACAGAATATTTCCCCTAAGTTGCTAAAAACAAATTGTATTAAGACTTTAGCTTTATTCATTGGACTTAAAAGCATGAAATTTTTAAATAATATATCCAGCTAATATTCTCATCCAAGTTTCTGAACTGGGTTTTAATAGTGACATCCTAAAGGTACAACTAGTTCTCTGTATCTTCATATGGTATTCATGGCATTAAATACAAATAATGACATAAATTACATTATTTATAAGTTTTTACATATTATGAAGCTCATAATACTCTGGAAATAGTTGTTTTGTCCTAAATCGAAATATCCTGCCTAAGCTTTCAGTCCATGTATGATTATTCCTACCAGATATTTTTAAAATGGTCATAAGAGGCTGCTAGGTAGCAAGGCCTTTCTTATACACATGTTTAACTTCATGCACATCCAAATAAAACTAAAAATTTTATTTTGTTGTTGTTTTCACATAATGTCTGGGACATGATGGTTTTTATTTTATTTTTTATAACAATTGTTTCAGTTCAGTTCAGTCACTCAGTCATGTCTGACTCTTTGTGACCCCATGAACCACAGCACGCCAAGCCTCCCTGTCCATCACCAACTCCTGGAGTCCACCCAAACCCACATCCACCGAGTCAGTGATGCCATCCAACCATCTCATCTTCTGTCGTCCCCTTCTCCTCCTGCCCTCAATCTTTCCCAGCATCAGGGTCTTTTCAAATGAGTCACCTCTTTGCATCAGGTGGCCAAAGTATTGGAGTTTCAGCTTCAGCAGCAGTCCTTCCAGTGAACACCCAGGACTGATCTCCTTTAGGATGGACTGGTTGGATCTCCTTGCAGTCCCAGGGACTCTCAAGAGTCTTCTCCAACACCACAGTTCAAAAGTATCAATTCTTCTGTGTTCAGCCTTCTTTATAGTCCAACTCTCACATCTATACATTACCACTAGAAAAACCATAGCTTTGAATAGATGGGCCTTTGTTGACAAAGTGATGTCTCTGCTTTTTAATATGCTATCTAGGTTGGTCATAACTTTCCTTCCAAGGAGTAAACATCTTTTAATTTCAAGGCTGCAATCACCATCTGCAGTGATTTCGGAGCCCAGAAAAATAAAGTCAGCCACTGTTTCCACTGTTTCCCCATCTATTTGCCATGAAGAGATGGGACTGGATGCCATGATCTTAGTTTTGTTTATTGGGATATAATTGCTTTACAGTGTTACATTTCTGCTGTACAGACTGTGAGTCAGTCATATATATCTCCACTCTTTTAAGCCTCCTTCCCACCTCCCATTCCACTCCTCTAGGTCATCACAGAGCACTGAGCTGAACTCCCTGTGCTCTATAGCAACTTCCCACTCGGTATCTATTTTACGTGTGGTAATGCATATATGTCATTGATACTCTCTCAATTCGTCCCTCCCTCTCTTCCCCTCCCTGTGTCCACAAGTCTGTTCTCTACATCTACACTTCTATTCCTGCCCTGCGAATAGGTTTATCGGTACAATTTTTCTAGATTCTATGTATATGTATTAATACACAATATTTGTTTTTCTCTTTCTGACTTACTTTGTTTTGTATGATAGGCTCTAGGTTCATCCACATTACTTCAATGAACTCAATTTCATTCTTTTTTATGACTCAGTAATATTCCATTGTATATATATACCACATCTTCTTTGTCCATTCATCTGTTGATGGACATCTAGGCTGCTTCCATGTCCTGGTTATTGTAAATAGTGTTGCAGCGAACATTAGAGTACATGGGCCTTTTCAAATTATGGTTTTCTCAGGGTTAATGCTATTATGAAAGCTTACAAAATACAAAGTTGTACTCACCTTTATTACTTTCTTCTCAGCTCCCATTAGCAGTCTCATTATGCAAAACTTGACCCTCTCCATTTACTCTCTGGTAGCAAATGTCTTCTTTTCTTTGTTCCTTAAACTAAAATAATAATTTGGATGCATAAAAAGTAGAAGTGGAAGGAGACAGGTTTATCAGACCCTTTATTCCTAGTTTTAGCATTGTTGCCTATTAGAACTAGAAGTAGTTAAATTATCTGTTCTCTCCTTTCTTAGGTGGATTTTGGAGCCCAGTCTTGAGTGAATCATATAAAATTGTGTTCAGAGCCAAAATAAGACTTTCTTGTTCATGTCTGATTTCTTAGTTCCAGCAGAGCTGAATCCACTGATTGATGGACCCTGTAGCCAGACCTGCCAAATTTCGCTCATGGCTGAGTTTCTGTGTTGTTCTCTCTTCACTTCCCCACCCCATCTTCTTGAACATTCTTTGCCAACTAAGCTTGGGATCTTGTATACTATTAATAAAATTTGGTTTTGGAGGTTTTTATAGTCCCTGAATTTCAGGATACCCTGGCTTTGCTGTGATTAGTTGATAGGTTTTAGCTTTTGCTTGGAGCTCTGATTTTTCTTTTCCCTGTCTGATTAATCTGCTTAATATACATCATCCTTCCAGGTTGCCTCTTTAGGAACCAGTGATCTCATTGATGAACATTCTGGCTTCTTGCACATGAACACTTCAAAATGATGGTGTTTTTGTTTTTCCATTGCTATTTCCACAAAAGTAAAGGCTTAGAAGAACACACACTTAATATATCACCTTTCTCCTATGCCAGAAATCTGTATGACATTGGCTTCTTTGTTCAGGGTGTTACCTGACTAAAATCCAGATGTGGGCTGTGATTACTATATCATCTGAGGCTGATGTCCTCTTGCAAGCTTAGGTTATTGGCAGAAATTAGTTCTTTGTGGTTGGTTATAGGACCGGGGTCCCTGTTTTCTTGCTGACTGTCAACCTGGGAGGGGGCACACACCCCTTGCCATATAGTCCTTTTCATCTTCAAGACAGCAATGGAAAACTTCTTGTGAATGGAATTCATTTAGTACTCTTAAGTCTCTGATTTCTCCCTCAGCCACCAGTCATAAAAAAGTCTCTGCTTTCAAAAACTCAATGTGATTAACTCAGGACAATGCAGATAATTTTCCTATCTTAAGGTCAGCTGATTTGGAACCTTAGTTATATCAGCACAGTTCCTTCATGGCAGTACCTAGATTACCATTTGGTTGGGTAAATGGAAGAAGATATGCTTCACTATGGTCTAAGACTATTGAGGGCAATCTTACAATTTTAACTATAGATGGAATCATTCTAACTCAGAGTGACTGCTGAATCACTTCTCTCTTCTTCCAGTTCTGGAACCTTCCACATCTGATTAAGCTGTTAGCTATCCTGATTAGCTGTACTGGTACTAATCATTTCTGAAAATTGAATCAAACTCCTGTTTCTCTTTTGGACCTCTTTACCCTGTCTTTTCCTTCAGGGAGTTTCACATGCTGGACAGCTGGATGAGTAATCAACACTGGAAAATATCTCCTTTAGAATTTCAGGATGTTCATAAAATTAAAACTGCTAATTATTACTATTATTATGTAATTTATATTGTAGCTCCTAAACTGGGGACAATATCTACTCTTAGCCCACTTTCTGAGTTTTAAATTTGATTTTGATGCTTATCTTGGGCTAGAGATTGCACATATTCTTCAGCTGTATGTTTTCCCAATCTGTCAGATACATGGTACAGTTTACGAACTGGTCTTTGGTCGTTCCACCAGCATGACCTTAGATGGGAAGAAAACAGCCTAAGAAGTGGACCTTCCAATATTATTCATCTGACTTGTAATCATCCTGGGAATAAAATCCAAAATTGTAAAGAAAAAGATATTGAAAAACATCAACTACAGATCTGGGACCATAACCTAGATATTTACTCTCTAGCTACTTGGTATCATCTGCCAGAATATTTTCCCTCTGAATCTTTACCTTGAAGTCCAAGCTTCAATGTCACTTTCTCATAAAATAAGTAGCATCCCACTTTCCCTTATTCTCTGTCTCAACACCTTTTTTATTTCATTTTTTATCTTCCCTATTTTCCCAACAGCATAATCTCAAAGTGGGCAGTGATTTGCCCCCTCTTCACCATGCATATTTACTTTGTCAGTCGATTGCTTGAAGTTCAAATTGGGTTTTTACATGTGACTTGACCTTACAGAGGGAAGTGACCTAGTTAAAAAAAAAAAAGTGATATCAAAGAGGTTGTTGAAATACAACTGCTACCCCACCAATATTTAGACACAAGTTTTCAATCAATTCAAAAGTTTGAAAGGCATACTGATATTGAGACCAGTCCAAATCAATTCAAAACTTTATAAGAAAAAATTTGTTAAAACTGGTGATGAAATTTAGGATATTTAGCATACTAGGGAGGAATGGTCCTCTACAGGTAAGATAGATAAACTGATATAGACTCAGAAAAGGAAGATTAAAAGGCAATGTGGTTAGATGGTTTCTTACACTAGAAAAGTTTCTATTATTGCCTTAAATTCAGACTCCTTTTTCTTGTAACAAAGTTATCTAAAATAAGCACTCAAAAATAGCCTGAGGATTGTACTGTATATCATGAGCCCTCTGCTTCCTTCAAATAATTACTTTACTAAGCCCTCCCCTTGATACAAAACCCCTGAAGCCAGCAACAATCTAATCAACAGATTTGTAATAACTTTTAGAAATGTAAGTGTAATAAATATGAAGAGGCCTGATTTATGTTTCATTTCCCAGATGCAAAGTCTCTGGCACAATCCTCCATCCCTCAAGTGGCAAATATCACTTCCTACTTTCATAGATCATTTGAAATGTGCTGAACCTCTCATCAGAGGTTGGTGAAAAGAGGGCTGATTCTACCCGTGATGTGTATGACAATAAATGCTTTGGATAACTCCTTACTGTGGGAATGTAGGGTAACGTGCTGTGTTAAAGCTCCTGGAGATACCAACTCTCATGGAATTTGCTCTTCCTTCTTGTAAGATTTTTTCCTCCTCCAGGGAGAAGATGTCTTGGTAATGGCAGGAAGGCCAGTGCCCCTCCACATGGCTGTCCTGTTGATTCCACTCTGCATGTATCTCTCCCTGCCTAATCCCACATACAGACATGCTCTTATCTCCACCTTGTTAAATCCTACCCCATACTACAATATACACATGCTATTTAACATGCATTGGCTAATTAAACAGTTGTAAGTTAATTATGGATTGCCTAGCTATTTTACAAGCATATATACAATTCATCTTCTCAACTAGATCTTGTGCATGTGTGCTAAGTCACTTCATCTTGTCTGATTCTTTGTGAACCAATGGACTATAGCTCCCCAGGCTCCTCTGTCCATGGAGTTCTCTGGGAAAGAATACTGGAGTGGGTTGCCATACTCTCCTCCAGGGGATCTTTCTGACCTAGGGATTGAACCTGCATCTCCTGCGGCTTCTGCACTGGAGGTGGATTCTTTACCACTGAGCCACCGGGGAAGATCCAACTAGATCTTAAGCTACTTAAAAGAAAAGCTGTATCTGTATGTTATGTAAGTTTTATAGTGTGGAATGCAGAACAGAGTCTTTTTTGTTCATTCATCAAATATACAATGAACACTTACAATGTGCCATTCTTTTTTAATTTTTTTTAATTTTATAGTTATGTGGGTTTGAACAAACTTACCTGTCATCACAGTCACAATATAGACCCCTTCCATCACACTCAGAATTTCCCCCATGGCTCTTCAGAGTCCACTCCTTCTCCTTGTCAGACATTCTTCTTGATACTAGGGATTTCAACAAAGTTCTGGCACTCATGACATATTTCTAGTAGGAGTTAGACTATAATTTTTAAAGGAAGAACAAGGATGTTAGACAGTGATGAAGGCTTTGTGGAGAATTAACATCAGACAGTGTGATAGACAGTGCCTGGGGATTTATTCCAGGCTGAGTGATTAGAGAAGGTCAAAGAAGGAAGTAGCATTTATATTGTCTGAATGGCAAGATGGGGCCAGCCATGTGGCTAGCAGAGGGGGGAGTTTTCTAGGCAAAGCAAACAGCTATCGCAAAAGATCTAATTAGGAATAAGCTTGATGTAGGAAATGAAGTTAAGAAAACAAGTGTGACTGGAGAGGTGGGTCAGAGAATTAGAAGTCAGCGTTAGAGAGTGAGGTAGGGGCAGACGCTGTTGGATGCACTAATCCAAAGTACAGAGTTTCTGCTGGATGTGGTAATCCCAAGTGCAGAGTTTGAGTTCTGCTTTAGTAAGGGGGAGGGGGGGCTCATGGTTTATCTTCAAAGGAGTGATGTAGTCTGATTCATGTTTTGAAAAGATCACTCTGGTTGCTATGTGGATAAATGGATTAGAGGAAAGGGAGTATCAGAAAGAAGATGCTATTGCAAAGCTGCTACAAGAAAACTGTTAGTCGGTGCTGAGTTTTTTAACATCAAATTAATAAAAGCTATGATGCAATACATGTGCTTTAATAGACCTACATCCCAACGTACTACTAGAACCCTATAATGGTGAGACCCATAAGGTTCACAGAACGAACGTAGAAAGTCATGCTGGTTCTAAATCTTGATGCATGAGTCAGATTTTGCTGGGGGAAACAGTGAGTGCAAAAGCTCAGAATACAAAGCTGAATGGTGAGTAGGGTAACGATGGGAAGTTGATATACCTGGAGACTGAGTGTATAGTGGGAGCAGTAGAAGTTGAGTGTCTTAATAGCCCCGCGGGAAAATAAGAAGGCTTTGGACCTGATCTTGGTCTCCTGAGAGCAACATATTTGTAGTAAAAAATCACAGAGATGGCATAAGAACATCCAATGCAATCTTAATAAAAGGTCCTTTTTTAGAACATAACTTATCTGAATCAAGGAGATTTAACACCTTAAATTGCCTGTTTTATCTTTATATTGTGATTTTGTCTAAAAAAATTTTGTATACATTTAAAATTCTTGTTCATTTAGAATAAGCCAGGAATTGTCAGATATTTTCTGTGAAGGTTCAGATAGTAAATATTTGTAGCTTTATGGGCCATATAGTCTCTATTACAACTACTCAACTCTGTCTTTATAATGCCAAAATATACATTGGCAATACATAAAAAAGTGGGCATTTATATGGTTTAGTGATATTTTATTCATAAAAAAGGCAATATATGGTCTTCTGGCCATTGTTTTCTAACCTCTCCAGTAGGCAACACTGTGATTAGATTCTATTATAATTGAGTGTAATAAGCCACAAGAAGTGGAAGCTTTCTACTGGAAAGTATTGTTTTTGGTCATCGTTAACAGATAATCTTATAATCTCTCCTCTTCACTAAAATGTATAACTGTTTGTACTCAATTTTGGAGCTCTGATTTGTGAAGTCTATATTGACTTTTTGGACATTTTTGTCTTATTTCTCCAACTTCTTACTTCTTGAAGGTAGTCTCCAAACTTGAATTTGTCAGTTGCCAGCTATGTGGTAATTTATTGTGTGTAGTCAATTGAAATAATGCATGTCCTTGCTTAGGCATTTCATTAACTTTACATTTTACACTTATGTGAGGGTATTCTCTACGTATTGGTGTCAATTTAACAGGTATGCTTTAAAATGAGTTGACTAAAATATTTGGTGGCCATACAGAGACATATATCCAAAATACGTGTTTGGCTGATTATTCTTTATATAAGTATATATAAGAATCATTCCAAAGAAAAGAAGCATTTTTCCCCCTTTATCTATTTAGTGGTAACCCCATTCTAAGTTATTTTCAGCTCACATCCTTTCTGACCTTTTGGGCAATTATAAGCTTATTAGTATGATTTTTGGAAAGCATCAGTATGATACCACTGATTTAAAAATCATAGTATTTTTTTTCTATTAGTTTCATTGAATAGTTTATAGGATGCTGAGTAGATTACATATGAAAAGCAAAAGCAATATAGTAAATTCTGCTTTTATAAAGGTAAGGATGGTTTTCAAATGTCTCTTGTTTTTCTTACTGATTAAAAAAATCTCAAAATGTATATCAATATCTTTAGTTTCATCTATAATTCAGAATTTGGGGTCTGAGTTAACATTTCATATTCTGCGTTATTATGATTTTTACAATAGTGAAACATTTCTTTTCCTGAGATCTAGCCAAATTTATCCAGCATTCTGATGGCATCCTTACCATTGCCTTGTACCAAGATAAGACACTCTTTTCTATAGATTCTCTAATACTCGTGAAACCCTACATTTAAGAGGAATATTTTGGCTTCAGTAGAAAGTCAGATAAGTTTATCAGCAAAAACTCTTAATTATTCCTAAATTTAAAAAAATATACACTTAACTTGGGCTCTTCTAGAAAAATATCATAGATGCTGTGGCTTGTAAACAACAGAAATTTATTTCTCATTGTTTTAGAGGCTGGGAAGATTAAGGTGCTCCCAAACTGGAGTGGTACAGGCCCTCTTCCTGGTTGCATATGGCTGTCTTTTCATTGAACTCTCATATGGTGGAAAGAAAGCAAGCTAGATCTTTGAACTCTTCTTATGATCTCATAACCTCATCATCTCCCAAACCTCATCATGTCTCAAAGTCCCCATCTACATTTTCAAAGTCCCAAAGTCCTCATCTCCAAATACTATCATATGGAGATTACAATTTCAACCTATGGATTGGGGTTGGGGGTAGGGTCCTGACACACTTTCAGGCCACAGCATTTGGTTATGTGAATTATTTTCCACAATTCCTATTTGTCCACCCTTCAACTTACCATTTTTTCCTTAACTCTCTCAGAGCTTTTGCCTCTAGTTGATTTCTGTCACATGGGTATTTCATTGCCTAGAAAGAAGATTGTATTGTGCATTTGTTCTCAGAATTATTTATAAAACCCTAAAACATTAAAGCTGGTATTGATTTTTGTCCCTTTTCAGAAACTGAGATACACCTGTGGTTGTGGTTCTTTTTTGTTGAGAAGGATGCATTTGCCCCTAAATTTTGTTTCTAGTATGTTAGCAAATTCCCAGTCCTAGATGCCCTGAAAAATTCCTTCTAACCCCTTGGTAATTTTGTTTACTTTCTTCTTTCCTTTTCTCTATCTGTCCTCTCACTAAACTAGTTAATTCTCTAAAGGTGGTGTGTGGTTTGTTTAACTCTAACTCAGTTATGTCTCTTGTTTTGCTCTTGCCTACAAGCAAGTCTGTTTGCCTTATAGAAATTAAGTGGATTGCTGAGAGATTATTTTGGATATACCATATAAGATTCTAGTAGCAAAAATCTTATAAGAATAAAATATAGAAATAAAAAGCTTTGAAAGATAGAGTAGTATTCTTATAATTGAGACTTTGGTTAGTTTTTCTTTGTTTACTACAAATTAGAAGTTTTCAAGAATCGGAACTAAATAAATTGAACCTGCAGTTTTAAAAAAAGGTATCTTTTTTAAGGGAACCCTCTTACACTGTTGGTGGGAATGCAAACTAGTACAGCCACTATGGAAAACAGTGTGGAGATTTCTTAAAAAACTGGAAATAGAACTGCCATATGACCCAGCAATACCACTGCTGGGAATACACACTGAGGAATCCAGATCTGAAAGAGACACGTGCACCCCAATGTTCATCGCAGCACTGTTTATAATAGCCAGGACATGGAAGCAACCTAGATGCCCATCAGCAGATGAATGGATAAGGAAGCTGTGGTACATATACACCATGGAATATTACTCAGCCCTTAAAAAGAATTCATTTGAATCAGTTCTAATGAGATGGATGAAACTGGAGCCCATTATACAGAGTGAAGTAAGTCAGAAAGATAAAGAACATTACAGTATACTAACACATATATATGGAATTTAGATAGATGGTGGCGATAACCCTATATGCAAAACAGAAAAAGAGACACAGAAGTACAGAACAGACTTTTGAACTCTGGGGGAGAACGTGAGGGTGGGATGTTTTGAAAGAACAGCATGTATATTATCTATGGTGAAACGGACCACCAGCCCAGGTGGGATACATGAGTCAGGTGCTCGGGCCTGGTGCACTGGGAGGACCCTGAGGAGTCGGGTGGGGAGGGAGGTGGGAGGGGGGATCGGGATGGGGAATACATGTAACTATATGGCTGATTCATGTCAATGTATGACAAAACCCACTGAAATGTTGTAAAGTGATTGGCCTCCAACTAATAAAATAATATTAAAAAATAAAAAAATAAAAAAAAAAAATAAAAAAAAAAAAAAAATAAAAAAAAAAAAAAAAAAAAAAAAAGGTATCTTTTTTAAAGTCATTTAAAAAATAGACAGTTATAATTGTGATTTGTAGAACAACAGTCATATTTCAAGAGTAATAAGAAATATAGAATTTTTTTAAAAAAATTAAGCATACTTGTTGTTATATTCCTTAAAGATCAGGTGACCTTACAGCCAGGATCACTGTGACAATCCTGGTATATGCCTGTTGTTCCAATGTAATTATTAACAGTGCACTATTTCACTCTCAAAAGTTGCCTGGTTTGAACAATAAATTATATGGTCACTTTACTTAAAGGAGACTAGTCTTTAGTTCAAGTGAATAAAAAATACATCTTCTTTAGGTTCAAATCGTCAAAATATTCATATAACCATGATGATATGCTAAGATATACAAGTTAATAAAATATAAAACCGATGCTTAATCATTTTCCTTTTATATCCAGATATGTAAAAATATGTAAAAATAGTATACTCTGCTAGTAGGTGAATAACATAGTTTAAGAGAAAATGTAAGTCAAAGAGCAATTAAAATCTTTACTTCTACTTTATTCAACATTTAAAATCTTATTTTTTAGTATATGTTATAACTTTCTTTTGCATCATTAATTTTTTTAAAAAATTCAATAATATCATTGAACAGTAATGAAAAGTAAACCCTGCATTTTTAAATGGTCTGTTATAGTAATCATGTAACCAAGTAAGCCTCAGCCACGCTTTACAAAATTCTATTCCTCACGCTAAAAAACAAAACCTACAATTAAAAAAAGAAGCAAGCAGTTTTGTCAATTAGCCAGAGTCAGAGGATGTTCTTTAAAACTGGAGATTTTGTTGGATACACTAACAATATTTTACACTCATAAACCAGTTTGAAGCCTGAAACACAATTTCATTTATCTTTATATTCTAAGCTTTATAGTGTCACAGAAAGTGTCCATCTGTTCAGCTCAGATTGCTTCAAATAGTGAGTGGTCAGAAAGACTTAGATGATAAAGGTCAAAGGAGCCTCTTGACCCTGTGATACTTGCCAAAGCAATTGGAGCATCAGGACTGATGTACCGTTAGATACAGTTTGCTAAAGCAGGCTCTACTTTAATTGGTAACGGTAGCAAGAATACACAGTAAAGTCATTGCTGAAAGAAAACAAAAAGTATCCAATATAGTAATTTATTACCAGTCAGTGGGTTTCCTGCACCAGGTTGTTTTACCCCTGCAGTGGTGAGAGAAAGCAAAAAGGTACTCTAACACTTAGCTGAAAATGGATGCCCTGCTGATACCCAGGATGTGTGGTGGCCCCATGATTGCCCGTGCCATTAGCTTGGTAATGTCATCTCTATTGTAAACTCAGCTCCCCATGTTCTTCCTGTGCATCAGCTGTGGATTGAAGCTTTCTCCTTTGTTTTCTATTTGTGCTGCCAATCACACTGCTCTCTACCGACCCTTTGGAAGGGAGACCGTTTTTACTACTAACTATCTCCAGCAACCTAGAGCTCAATGAATCTAAAAATGAATGGCTGGCACTTTTGTTTACACCGTGTTTGATTTATGCATTATTGTGTTATTTGTTCATTCCTATTGTTCCACCAATGGTTTTTCATATCTTTGTAAGATATATATTTTTTGTAACCAGTATATCCCTACCTGTTTGTAGTTTTCTATGAAATGAAGTCATTTGTTAAAAATGTTGAAATGTATTTGGTACAATATGAGCAAAGTCCATGTAGATCTTTTTCATTTAGTCAATCAATAAAAAAATCCTTTTAAAAATAGTTATTGGTTTCTGTCAATGAAGGAAAAATTCCCATGGAGAAGTATAAATGAGCTCTTTTGAACATCAGGGTTTTTATCCGTAAAAATATCTTAAGATCAACAGTAGAACACTAAAAAAGGATAGATTAAAGAACAGATTTTGCTAATTGCAAGCATAGAGAAGGTAAAATTAATTTCCCTTCACATTTCTAATTGTATATGGGAGATGCAGATTGCATTTTTTAAATTTTTGTATGTGTTTGCTTTAAAATAGCAAAAATTTTATAGAATGAGTAAAAATCAGTAAGTATATGGATTCTCCTACCTTCCTCAAATACTGGAGTTTCTTAAAGGTTTGCTTCGTTTTGTAACTGACAGATATCCCATTTTCCTCAAATCATAATAGAAATTCATTCCTGAAATAATTATACAGAAAGCAGTATTAGCATTTACAATCAAACACAAAACATAAACCTGATTTTATTTTTATAACTAAGGATCTGGGTAGTGTATTAATATATTAAAAGTCTGTTGCTGGGTGTGGTTTTAATGGATAAAGTGGTCCTTCATACATTTGGTTTTATATATAAAATTAAGTGACATGTTATAATTGTCTGTGGAAATTTTTTTTAATTAAAATCTAAACATTTTAGGTTCAGTTATGCAAATTGGTAAATTGTTGGAAAGGGTACAATTTTCTTTTTCTACACACAGACACATGTTTCAGCTTTAATTTTACAAACATTATCAAGGATTATTCTAGACTAAAACTAGATATGTGAGGAGCTAGAAAGCTCCAGACCAGATACAGCCTCTACTCCACCAGTGCTTTTATTTTGACCAGGTTTTCAGCTCTATATTTGATTACTGCAAAGGCAGTTTGGCGGGAAGTACGTCCCAAGCCGGCTCCCATCTATTTTAGAAACCACAGCACTTTTTGCTTCAAAACATCTATGGAGTTTATTATGCCTTCAAGGACAAATAGAGAAAGGCATTCAGAAAGAGAAAAAATGTTCCTAGTAATGCATTTCTGCACTGTGAAGGATTGTTTGATCCCTTGCAGAATAAAAGCCTTCTACTCAATAAATTTGAGTTATTACTATTAATTAATTGGTTAATTAATCTGTTTCTGGTATAGAGACCAGGCAACTTATTATACCCCATGTCATAAATATGCATAAACCAAAGAATCTGTAAGTCAATAAATATCTGCCTTAGCTCTTAGTCTATTTTTTAGACCGAATAATTCTAAAGTGAAAATGATGTGAAAGTGTTTGAGCACTGAATAAATGCTAACTTTCTGTTACATTTATTAGCTATTCTTTCATGTTTTTCTCTTACTGTATTTTCTTAGAAACATCCAAAGGGCAAGGAGGCAGGCAGAAGAGGAGCTCACTCATCAGGCATGTGTGTCTTGTTAGGAAAATGACTGGTGTCTTAGGAAAGAGTGAACCAATGTGGGACTCTCCATCGACTAATGGAAACCTATAGTTTAAGGAAGGTAGCACAGTTCCCAGAATAAGCTGAATCTCAATGGTAAGCAGCCTTCAGAGACAAAAACGTAGATAGGTAAAATAGCATTTAAGTTGTACTTTCCATGAAATTTTTATGTGGTTATGTGTATTAAATCAGTTAAAGGAGATGGCATGCCTTGATGTATTTGAGGGGGAAAATGTAAAAGCATTTCCTTTTCCTGGATATCATGTCAGTAATATATATAGTAACTTGACTTTTCAGGTATTGTGTATGTTGTAATTTAAGGCTTTTCAAAATACAGTGTAGCAGTATTGGTTTTCATATATCACTAATGGATCCAGGGCGAATTTTAGGAAATGAGTGCTTGACAGTACGAGGACCCTGACATTTATGAATAGTAAAGAGACTTCTCTCGTTCTTGAAACCACAGCCCTCTGTTAGCCTCTACTATTATGATACTTTTCATGTGTTTCTTTCTAGACTTAAAATAAAAACTTGTAAGCTTGTATGAATGTGTATAAATTTCTTTGTCACACAGAAATGAGATAATATTCTCGATTCTCATTCCACAAGTTGTTTTGTTAAGTCAAAAATATTTGGTCGACATTCTTCTGTATCAGTATATCCGCATCTACCCTGGTTAGATTTTTTTAACCAAGTTTCCAATAAATACTATTTTAGTTTTCTCTTTCAGAAAAACCTTCATGGGGAAAGCTCTTTGGACTATATATTAATATGCAGTCATTACTGGGTTCACTATTATTTTGTGTACTTGAAATTAATGCATAAATCCAATTTAAATGACAGGGATCAAAGAGAGGTGATTATTCACCTATAAATTGACTTAGGAAAATCATTCTAATTTATCCAATGTTAAAAAATCTATGGATCAAATGATTTTTGAATAAAAAAGCAATAATAATGCTAATTTAAGTTTCAATAATCTACCATCCCTACTATTATTTAGTTTTTTTTCCTGGCAGTTTTAGCAAATGCCAAATCATTAAAAGAAATTTAAAGGGATTAGAATAGAAAAAATTACTTTTATTCAAATATAGTAATAGTGAATATGCTATATTTGAAAAAATGAATAGAACAGAAACCTAATAAAACACAAAATAAAATTAAACATAGTAGTGCCCAAAACAAAACTTATATTCTAACACAAAAAACACTAGTTGGAAAATAAAATGAATATAAAAATTTTCATTCACAATAGCAATAAACAATAGAAAATAAATAGTGATAAATTTAACAATAAATATGCAAGATCCATACGAAAACACATTCCAAAAATTACTAAAAGACATAAAAAATATCTTTATTTAGTAGCATAAAATAATCGCAGATGGAAAGCACAGTATTTTAAAGATTTCAGTAGTTGCAAATTTGTACGTTTAATAACAATAACTTGCAAAATCTCCCTGGTGGGTTTTTGGGAACTTCATGATTTAATTACAAAATTCATCTGGAAAAAAAAATATAAAATGAGCTAAAGAAAGTTGAAAAAAAAATAAAGAAGACTCTTTTTTCTCAGATGTTAAACATTATCATCTATCCATCCATCTATCTGTAGTTTAACATTAGAGTAGCTCAAGAACAGACAAACAGGTAAATGGAAAAGAAAAAAGGGTTCAGGAATGAGGATTATATAAATCATAATTTACTCTTTGTAAAATATGGCACTTTAAAATCATAGAGGAAATTTAATAAGTTTTTTGTATAATTGAGAGTAATTTCTGGGAAAAATATAAAATTATATCCTACTCTCTACCTTTAACAAAAATAAACTTCAGATGAATAAAAGTTTTAAATGTAGGAAGATAGGTTACTGGAAGGAAATATATTTTTAGTAATTGTGAAGGGCCTAAGAGTGGGATAATTTCCAAAAGATATGTGAAATAATTAATTTTACTATTTAAATATTAAAAATCATATTTCAAAAACTCCAAAGAGTTATACATTTAAAGTCTAATGATACTTGAAAAATACTTGTAATATATTCAACTGAGGATTAATACCTTTACATACAAAGCGGCTCCTGCCAGTTGATAAGGAAAAGATAAAGGGTAAAATAGGAAATGGGGCAAATATTAACACTTAGGTCACAGAAAACTGTACAAATAGTCATTAAACTTTTCTCACTAAAAACATGAGTGTATATTTTTATATTCAGATTAGCAATTTCTATAAAAAGTGATGAACTCTTTAATGACATGACAAAATAATTTATACATACTCATTTTCTGTTGAAGTATGTTTTGAAACAACCTTGCTGGAGCACTGTCTGACAATTTAATCAACATTTTAAAGGCATATATTTTTTCACCCTGAAATTCTATTTTATAGAATTTTTATAAGAACCTAAAAAGTATTCCATGATTTTAGGCACAGTTATGTTCAGAGAAGGCACAGAAAACAGTGGTTTTCATTTGTAACCTATGGAGAAATGACTGAGGGAACAATTTGTCCTTTTTCAAAACCCCCAAATTCTACATCAGTAAAATTTTGTGGAGTCAGAGCTCAAAGTCAGGGGAATGACATCCAAGTATGCCAGGACCCAAGAGTGGGGGCACCGTAACTGAACTCTGGGTAGACAAGAACCCACACGCTGGAAGCAATCTGTTAGGAAGCAGGTTGACTCTTGACTGACCCTGTAATTAGGCCCTTAAATGGGCGAGTGTTGTGAGGCACTTATTTTTCACTTAGGCGACAGTTTCTTAAATGAATTCTTCTGGTCACAAAGAGGTTAGAGACGGGCTTTTGGAAATGTGCAGGACTAACACCCGGAGCGGAATCCCAAGTTACCAGAAACAAAGGCATACTTAATTATTTTTTAAAATGTGCTGGTTTTTATTTTGTTAATTTTCAAAAAGACCTGGAATAACATATTAATCATTATGTTTTGGTTACTAGAGGGAGAATATCTTGAACTAAGTATATACATGACTCAACTAACCTGGTCCAATGAAGTTTTCTGTAAAAAGATCTCATGTTTTACGAACACTTTAAAAAATTTTTTTAACTTTTTATTTTGTATTGGGGTATAGCTGATTAACAATGTTTTGATAGTTTCAGGTAAATAGTGTAGGGACTCAGCCATACATATACATGTATCCTTTCTCCCTCCAAACTCCCCTCCCATCCTGACTGCCACATAACATTGAGTAGACTTCCATGTGCTATAAGTAGGTACTTGTAGGTCCTTGTTGGTTATCCATTTTAAATATAGCAATGTATACATGTCCATTCCAAACTCCCAAACTATCCCTTCCCCACTATGAACTCTTAACAGAACAAATTCCCAGTGGTATAATGCACCGAGGTTGAGAGACACTTAGTCTTTTAGAGATTGCAGTGGGTAAATATAATGGTACTTGTACATATGATGATGACAAAAGGTAAATGTTGAAAAAGAAATAAAAATGTAGTAAAAGAAATCCAAGAAAGGCAAGATTACAACTGGAAGAGATTAGAAAAGATTTGTGTAGGAAAATCTCTTGGGAAAATGAGATTTCAAAAGCAGTAGAATTTCTGTAGATGAGTGTTAAGACATTCCCAGCATGAGAAGAGACACAAAAGCAGAGGGGGGAAAAAATAAAATAAAAGGGGAAGGCTATTTACTTACAGCAGAAGAATCAGGCAGCCAAGCACAGACTGCAAATAGGAGAGGAGACTGGGAAAGAATTTGAGATGCATGAGGTTGCGAGGTGCATGCTTCAAGGACCACTGGTCTTGCTCACCACTGAGTCTTCCACATACAGCACGGCACCTGGCATGGACTAGTTGCTTAGTAAACATCTGATAGATGAATAAATGAATGAATCGTTAATAAAATGTGAACAAGGGAACGTGGTATAAGAAACAGTAAAGAGAGGACTTTCGAAGGAAAGCATAATAACCAGATGTAAGCCTGGTTTATTGGGAGGATGCTGCTCCCAGGATTGTCAAGAGACAGACAGTCCTTGGTGAGGAGGCCAGCACTGCAGCAACCGTGGTTTCATATGCCTGTTTTAGAGCACAAATGAGACCTTCCTGTTACTTGAAAGCTAAAAAAAATTCTGACTTTTCAGTATGCTTCACTATAACTTGGTGAAACATGAATACCAAAGGAAAAAATGTGATTAGGAAAAAGTATAAAATCCTTAGGCTTCCCCGGTGGCTCAGCAGTAAAGAATCTGCCTGTCAATGTAGGACACCCCGGGTTTGATCCATAAGTTGGGAACATTTCATGGAGCGGGGAATGGCAACCCACTCCAGTATTCTTGCCTGAGAAATTCCATGGACAGAGGAGCCCGGCAGGCTACAGTCCATGGGGCCACAAAATAGTTGGACAAGACTTAGCAACAACAACTTAAAATCTTTGTTACAAACCTAGAAGGATATTTTATCTATTTAAGTTGCTGTTCAGTTGCTAAGTTGTGTCCGGCTCTGTGACCTTATGGACTGCAGGCACTCTTGTTCAGATTTATATCCATTGAGTCAGTGATGCTATCTAATCATCACACCCTCTGCCACCTACTTATCCTATAGCCTTCACTCTTTCCCCAGCATCAAGGTCTTTTCCAATGAGCTGGTCTTCAGATCAGGTGGCCAAAGTATTGAAACTTCACTTTTACCATCAGTACTTCCAATAAATATTCAGAGTAGATTTCATTTAAGATTAACTGATTTGGTCTTATTGCAGTCCAAGGGACTCACAAGAGTCTTCTCCAGCACCACAGTTTGAAAGCATTTTCAATGCTTAGCCTTCTTTACGGTCCAACTCTCACATCCAAGAGGTTGGGGCTTCCCGGATAGCTCAGTTGGTAAAGAATCTGTCTGCAATGCAGAAGAGCCCAGTTCAATTCCTGGATGAGGAAGACCCACTGGAGAAGAGTTAGGCTACCCACTAATGTTCTTGGGCTTCCCTTGTGTCTCAGCTGGTAAAGAATCTGCCTGCAATGCAGGAGACCTGGGTTCGATCCCTGGATTGGGATGATCCCTTGGGGAAGGGAAAGGCTACCCACTCCAGTATTCTGGCCTGGAGAATTCCACGGCCAGAATTCCATGGGGTCACAGAGTCAGACACCATGAAGTGAGTTTCATTTTCACTCACATCCGAACATGACTACCATTGCTTTGACTATATGGACTTTTGTTGGAAAAGTGATGTCTCTGCTTTTAATATGCTGTCTAGCTTTGTCATAGCTTTCCTTTCAAGGAGCAAGTGTTTTTTAATTTCATGGCTGCAGTCACCATCTGCAGTGATTTTGGAGCCCAAGAAAGTAAAATCTGTCACTGCTTCTACTTTTCCCCCTTCTATTTGCCATAAAGTGATGAGACCAGATGCCGTAATCTTAGTTTTTTGAATGTGGAGTTTTAAACTAGCATTTTCATCCTCATCAAGAGGCTCTTTAGTTCCTCTTCACTTTCTGCCATTATGTAGAAGAATCACAGAAAGCAGAACAAAGGAGGAGGATTAGTCATGTTACAAAAGAAAGGGAGAAAAAGGCTTGACTGGGAGTCTCTGCATGCCAACCTAGTGGAGCTGGGCTTTATTGTACCAGCATATTGGAACTTGTGATAATTCCTTTCTTTTAAGTAATATGTTCAAAGCACATTTAAAAAAAATCTAGATTAGATTATTTTGACAGTGCTGTGCAGGATGAGTTTGAGTTAGGCAACTAGTAAAGATGTTCTATGAAAGGCAATATGAAAATAAAGGTCCCTAGACTCAAATGGTGAATAGGTGGAAGGAAAGAAATGTTATGCAGATCCATCTCAGATGTACATGTTAGAAGATTTTAATTTTTCTTTAACTATAATATCATTTATCCAGTATAAAGCCAATATGGATGCAGCAAAATAAAAGAATGTAATATTGATACATACTACAACATGAGTGAATCTCAAAAGCATCAAGCTTAAATGAGAGAAGCCAGATGCAAAAGTCCACACACTGAATGATTTCATTTCTATAAAATATCCAGAAAAGGAAACTTTGTTGTTGACAGAAAGTGTATTAATGGTTGCCTGGGAGAGTGGATAGGAATGGGAGCGACAGCAAATGGTTACATAGGAGGTGATGAAAATGATTTAAAATTGAGTTGTATTGATGACTGTACAACTCTAAATTTACTAAAACCTCTGAATTGAACACTTATGGCAGATGAATTTTATGGTATTGCATGCAAATGGCAGTTCAATAAAGGTGTTAAGAAAAAAATCAGAAGTTATTGTTAAAGCATGAGCTTGAAGTTAAAATGATTTGGGTTTGAGTCTTGGCTCTACCAGTTGTTACCTGTATTCATTTTGGACGAAAACACAAATCCACTTCTTAATAGCCTCATCTGTCAGAGGTTACAAAAACCTGTGCCATTACTGTTTTCTAAGGGTTTATGACTAAGTTTGTCTTAAATTTAGTCCTGGGCATAATAAGCTCACATGGTAGATTCTAAATTTATAATTACCAAATGAAGAATATTATACTGTTGACTTAAAATTATTTGATCTCAAAGATGCATTTTCTATAAAATGTATAATCTTATTGATAAAGTTTGTGATTTGTAAGTTATAGAAAATGTGGTAACAGTCCCAATTATGAGAATCTATTCCTCCAGTTTTAATGTTTTAAAAGTTTCAATGTAGTTAGTTTGGACATTCAGTTTAAATATACATCTTTTTAATTTAAAAGATGATCTTGCATTTGCTATTACAATCACTTATATTGAAACTAACTGTGTTTTGGTATGGTAGATCATGTTATGATTGAATTTTACAAACATTTTCAACTTAATTTCTGTAACTCCACATGGATGGTGAAATGCTTTAACTGAGATGTGACGTAGAAAATTTTCACCTTTATTGACAAAAAGTGTGATTAGAAGTTGAATGATACACCACTTTGCTGAAAACTTCAATGAAAGTTTTACACAGACTAAGTAATAGTAGATTGTAACTTAAAGCCAGGCCACATCAGTGGATGCACTGAAGCACTACGAGAAAAACAAGCAAGCAGCCCAAAGTCAGGATGAACTGTATTCCCAAAGTTTATAAATCGGTTTGCTCAAAGATTTGATTGCATTTTCCTGGAGACACATTGAAAACAAGGACTTTTTTTTTTTTTTTTTTAAATTTTTCAGTGGGTTTTGTCATACATTGATATGAATCAGCCATAGAGTTACACGTATTCCCCATCCCGATCCCCCCCTCCCACCTCCCTCTCCACCCGACTCCTCTGGGTCTTCCCAGCCCACCAGGCCCGAGCACTTGACTCATGCATCTCACCTGGGCTGGTGATCTGTTTCACTATAGATAATATACATGCTGTTCTTTTGAAACATCCCACCCTCACCTTCTCCCACAGAGTTCAAAAGTCTGTTCTGTACTTCAGTGTCTCTTTTTCTGTTTTGCATATAGGGTTATCATTACCATCTTTCTAAATTCCATATATATGTGTTAGTATACTGTAATGATCTTTATCTTTCTGGCTTACATCACTCTGTAAAATGGGCTCCAGTTTCATCCATCTCATTAGAACTGATTCAAATGAATTCTTTTTAACGGCTGAGTAATATTCCATGGTGTATATGTACCACAGCTTCCTTATCCATTCATCTGCTGATGGGCATCTAGGTTGCTTCCATGTCCTGGCTATTATAAACACTGCTGCAATGAACATTGGGGTGCACGTGTCTCTTTCAGATCTGGATTCCTCAGTGTGTATGCCCAAAAGTGGTATTGCTGGGTCATATGGCAGTTCTATTTCCAGTTTTTTAAGAAATCTCCACACTGTTTTCCATAGTGGCTGTACTAGTTTGCATTCCCACCAACAGTCTAAGAGGGTTCCCTTTTCTCCACACCCTCTCCAGCATTTATTGCTTGTAGACTTTTGGATAGCAGCCATCCTGACTGGCGTGTAATGGTACCTCATTGTGGTTTTGATTTGCATTTCTCTGATGATGAGTGATGTTGAACATCTTTTCATGTGTTTGTTAGCCATCTGTATGTCTTCTTTGGAGAAATGTCTGTTTAGTTCTTTGGCCCATTTTTTGATTGGGTCGTTTATTTTTCTGGAATTGAGCTTCAGGAGTTGCTTGTATATTTTTGAGATGAATCCTTTGTCTGTTTCCTCATTTGCTATTATTTTCTCCCAATCTGAGGGCTGTCTTTTCACCTTACTTATAGTTTCCTTTGTTGTGCAAAAGCTTTTAATTTTCATTAGGTCCCATTTGTTTAGTTTTGCTCTTATTTCCAATATTCTGGGAGGTGGGTCATAGAAGATCTTGCTGTGATTTATGTTGGAGAGTGTTCTGCCTATGTTCTCCTCTAGGAGTTTTATAGTTTCTGGCCTTACATTTAGATCTTTAATCCATTTTGAGTTTATTTTTGTGTATGGTGTTAGAAAGTGTTCTAGTTTCATTCTTTTACAAGTGGTTGACCAGTTTTCCCAGCACCACTTGTTAAAGAGATTGTCTTTTTTCCATTGTATATCCTTGCCTCCTTTGTCAAAGATAAGGTGTCCATAGGTTCGTGGATTTATCTCTGGGCTTTCTATTCTGTTCTATTGATCTATATTTCTGTCTTTGTGCCAGTACCATACTGTCTTGATGACTGTGGCTTTGTAGTAGAGTCTGAAGTCAGGCAGGTTGATTCCTCCAGTTCCATTCTTCTTTCTCAAGATTACTTTGGCTATTCGAGGTTTTTTGTATTTCCATACAAATTGTGAAATTATTTGTTCTACTTCTGTGAAAAATACCGCTGGTAGCTTGATAGGGATTGCATTGAATCTATAGATTGCTTTGGGTAGAATAGCCATTTTGACAATATTGATTCTTCCAATCCATGAACACGGTATGTTTCTCCATCTGTTTGTGTCCTCTTTGATTTCTTTCATCAGTGCTTTATAGTTTTCTATGTATAGGTCTTTTGTTTCTTTAGGTAGATATACTCCTAAGTATTTTATTCTTTTTGTTGCAATGGTGAATGGTATTGTTTCCTTCATTTCTCTTTCTGTTTTTTCATTGTTAGTATATAGGAATGCAAGGGATTTCTGTGTGTTAATTTTATATTCTGCAACTTTACTATATTCATTGATTAGCTCTAGTAATTTTCTGGAAGAGTCTTTAGCGTTTTCTATGTAGAGGATCATGTCATCTGCAAACAACGAGAGTTTCACTTCTTCTTTTCCTATCTGGATTCCTTTTACGTCTTCTGCTCTGATTGCTGTGGCCAAAACTTCCAACACTATGTCGAATAGTAGTGGTGAGAGTGGGCATCCTTGTCTTGTTCCTGATTTCAGAGGAAATGCTTTCAATTTTTCACCATTGAGGGTGATGCTTGTTGTGGGTTTGTCATATATAGCTTTTATTATGTTGAGTTATGTTCCTTCTATTCCTGCTTTCTGGAGAGTTTTAATCATAAATGAGTGTTGAATTTTGTCAAAGGCTTTCTCTGCATCTATTGAGATAATCATATGGTTTTTATCTTTCAATTTGTTAATGTGGTGTATTACATTGATTGACTTGCGGATATTGAAGAATCCTTGCATTCCTGGGATAAAGCCCACTTGGTCATGGTGTATGATTTTTTAAATATGTTGCTGGATTCTGTTTGCTAGAATTTTGTTAAGGATTTTTGCATCTATGTTCATCAGTGATATTGGCCTGTAGTTTTCTTTTTTTGTGGCATCTTTGTCTGGTTTTGGAATAAGGGTGATGGTGGCCTCATAGAATGAGTTTGGAAGTTTACCTTCATCTGCAATTTTCTGGAAGAGTTTGAGTACTCTTCTCTAAATTTTTGGTAGAATTCAGCTGTGAAGCCATCTGGTCCTGGGCTTTTGTTTGCTGGAAGATTTCTGATTACAGTTTCGATTTCCTTGCTTGTGATGGTTCTGTTAAGATCTTCTACTTCTTACTGGTTCAATTTTGGAAAGTTATACTTTTCTAAGAATTTGTCCATTTCATCCAAGTTGTCCATTTTATTGGCATAGAGCTGCTGGTAGTAGTCTCTTATGATCCTTTGTATTTCAGTGTTGTCTGTTGTGATCTCTCCATTTTCATTTCTAATTTTGTTAATTTGGTTCTTCTCTGGTTTCTTCTTTGGTTTCTTAATGAGTCTTGCTAATGGTTTGTCAAGTTTGTTTATTTTTTCAAAAAACCAGCTTTTGGCTTTGTTGATTTTTGCTATGGTCTCTTTAGTTTCTTTTGCATTTATTTCTGCCCTAATTTTTAAGATTTCTTTCCTTCTGCTTACCCTGGGGTTCTTCATTTCTTCCTTCTCTAATTGCTTTAGGTGTAGAGTTAGGTTATTTATTTGTCTTTTTTCTTGTTTCTTGATGTAAGCCTGTAATGCTATGAACCTTCCCCTTAGCCCTGCTTTTACAGTGTCCCATAGGTTTTGGGTTGCTGTGTTTTCATTTTCATTCATTTCTATACATATTTTGGTTTCTTTTTTGATTTCTTCTATGATTTGTTGGGTATTCAGAAGCGTGTTATTTAGCCTCCATATGTTTGAATTTTTAACAATTTTTTTCCTGTAATTGAGATCTAATCTTACTGCACTGTGGTCAGAAAAGATGACTGGAATGATTTCAATTTTTTTGAATTTTCCAAGACCAGATTTATGGCCCAGGATGTGATCTATTCTGGAGAAGGTTCAGTGTGCACTTGAGAAAAAGGTGAAGTTGATTGGAAAACAAGGACTTTAAAGTTACTTGGTTTCCAGGCCACCTCTCTAAAGCTCCGTTACCTCATGGTGTTAAGGATGTGCATTGTTAATAGCAGCATTTCAAGCTCTACCAAGTTGCCCTTTTTAGTGATTTTGTAAGACAATGTATTTCAAATTCGTACCCGAGGAAAACAGGAATTCCAGTGCTTTCCTAAATGCATGAATGTAGGGTTATAGACCGTTGGGTAAAATGTTTCCTGGGCACTATTATCGTTTTCATAAATGAAAGGGTCTACCTAGGTTTGCTGTGTAAGGTGAGTTCCTCTGAGTTGAAATATACTCTTATGATATATTTCACAGGCTGTTCCCATAGACTTATTCATGATAGTTTTCTAATATGTCTCTGCTGTATTTTAAATATAATTATTACGTTTTCTTAATATTTCTAACAAATTCATTCTCATTTATTCATTTTATTTTACTTTCTTCCTTTCATATTTTCTTGTTCATTTTTGTGAATACTATTCTCTCAATTTCTCTGATTTTTTTTCCCCAGTCCATTCCAAAGCATTGATTTCATCTGGAGTAAATCTATGCATCGGTGCTTATTTTTTAACTGTCTTTCTATTAGATTTCCAATGTTTTAGAATTTTGGTTTATAGCCTCATTTTTAGAGGACATTTTTTCTCTTGGTTTTTGTTTTGTTTTGTTTTTTGGTTTGTTTGTTTTTTGGTGTATTTTATTTTCCTCTCTCTCTATATATATATGCAACTAATATTCCCTATTAGTTTTACTATTGTCTCTGTCTACCTTTTGCAAGGTCATTCGTCCAGCATGAAGTCTGAACTATACTGATACTAAGTATATTTCTGTCTAATTAGAGAGCAAGCTTGTGCCTTGATTTAGTTACAAGTTAAAATTGTTCTAGGCTAGGTATCTTCCATTAATGTTAAACTCAGGGGCTGAACTCTCAAGCCCTGCAACCTGCTTAAAGATCTGTTGCTAGAAAGGCCTGTAACTTTACCTCCACTAAGCACTTTGTCTTTCTGTACCATTTTGATCCTCAAAGATGTTTATTTTGTTTTTGAGCTTGTTTAAATATTTTAGAATTTCTTTTTTAAAAAAATGTCCTTCATTATTGGTATCTATTTGGAAGAAATAACTCTGTCCAAAGTCTAAACTTTGCCATCTTGACTAGATGTCAACTTATCCAAAACCTCTAGGATTTGTTAGTCACAAAATGAAAGTAGCTATCTGAAATTTTTAGTAGCAAAGATGCAGGCAACTAGTAGCTTCTTTTGTATCCATGTATCATATTCTCTGCTTTTGTGACATGAGTTTTAAGTCATAAAGTCATCTACATTTTAGATTTGTTTCTCAGAAAATTTGCTATTTCAAGAAATTATGTTACCTTTTCTGTAAAATTTATCACATTGGTTAGTCATGTAATTTCTCAGTGATAGTGTTCAATGCACAGATACCACATTTCCCCCCATCATCTGTACCATCCTTATTTGAAAAACTCCCATTATTACAAATCTTTTGATGTGGATATTTTCCTTTAAGTATAGATACATTTTCTAGAATTCCTAATTATTTCTTCCGAGAATTAACTAGAAATGCATCAACTGGGATTTCTCTCTTTTGTTTATTTAAAGAACAGGGAAAATTTAGAAACTTACAGAGTAACCAGAGTGTAGAATCCTTGTATATTTTTATGAGGTTTTTTGTTTTTTTTTTTTCCTGATCTGTCACATGGCTTCATCCATATCTAGTTATCCAGGAGTTGTTAGCGTGACTCATCACTATAGGGTCATTCAGATGTCATGGAGGAAGAAAACTTTCCCTTACCCTTCTAGATTCTTCTGGCTGACCTAAGAATTAAGTTGACATGAGACAGATTAACAGGAGAAAATAAAATTTGATTTTGTAATTACAGGAATCCCAGACACATGAGAGGGTCAGAGACAGGAAGGGAAAATAAGGTACATATGCCATCCTGAGTTAAGGAGGAGGATAGGACTCTGGAGCTGTCAAGGACAGGAAGATCATTCACAGGATGATAAGAAGAGCACATGAGTGGTAATTATATGTTTGCCCTGCCATAGAGATGGGGCCACGTAGATAAGATCTATCTCTTGTAATGACTTTTTTTCTGGGAATATCCCCAATTTAAATTCTTTTAGTTAAGAGAGAGAAAAAGGTTTCTCTGGAACCCTCAGGGTCTGGATAACCTTTACCTCAAAATAACCCTCCCGCAAAAGTGATACGTTTTGTGGATGCTCATTCTGAACCCTTATGCTGTACTGTGTTTAGTTGCTCAGTCATGTCCCACCCACTGTTTGTGACCCCATGGACTGTAGCCTGCCAGGCTCCTCTGTCCATGGGATTCTCCAGGCAAAAATATTGGAGTGAATTGCCATATCCTCCTCCAGGGGATCTTCCTGACCGAGGGATCAAACCCAGGTCTCATGCATTGCAGGAAAATTTATTTCTGAGCCACCAGAGAAGCCCCAAAATACAAATTACTAAAGTTTCTTTTCTTACGGAATCTATTGTACATGCAGAGTTCCTCATTTTTTACATAACTTATTAAATTATGAAATGAAAATGATAAGCCTAGGGAAGAACTGAAGAAAAAAAAAGGATAAGCAAATACCATAATTCCTGTGATTGGAATGCATAAAGTAGAATGTAGCCTACCAGTGGTCAGGAAGACTGTAGAGCATGGGTTGATCTACTGAGTTAGCTGTTAACAGGAGTAAAAACAGAATTTTAACTAAAAAGTAAAATTATTAAAATGTGATTTAGATTATATTTAATAAAGTTTAGATTATAATTGTATTCTATACTAATTCTTTAAATTTATGTTATGATTACAATTATATACTAATTATTTAAAACAAAATTTGTTTTGCATATTTTTAAATAAATTGCATGTTACATAATATGTTACCCTTTACTTCATGTTTGAATTTCACATTGAATAATAGTTCATTTAAAAAGTGTTTAAAAGATAAATGTTTCACAGGCCTCTCATGTTACAAGATTTGTCATGTGAAACATCTTAATTAGTTTTGTCTTCTTCAGTTCTTAACTGGTCTTTGCTGGATTCTTATTAGTCAATGACACTAGGCCTGACTCAGGTATTTCTGATATCCCTGTCTGGATTTAGAATAATACTCCATTTTTAACAATATTTACTATTTACTTTGCAATCAGATTGTATTATTTGATAATCAGTCAGAGCCTGACTAAAGAATATTAGAAATGGAGCAGTGTTTGGGTTCTAATTTTGTAAGTGATCAGCTCATTGGTAAATATTTTCATATAATGATGATCTCCTTATACATTTCAGTGAATATGGTGTTTCGTAAAAGGACTGCTTAGCTAATCTGGACCCTTTGTCTGTCTTAGAAATAATAAATAAGACTATTTCATTTTTGAAAAAATTAAGTTGATAATATCATCTGAAGAAAAAAACAACAAAAAAAAGATAAGAATCCTGACTTGGCTATTTACCAAATAGGTAACTTTGAACAAGTCACTTTACTTCTCTGTCCCTCATTTTCCTTTGTTTAAGGGGAAGGAGTCAGATTAGATCATTTTTAATTCTTCTTGCTCTAATGAAACTAAGTATTTAAAATATTTGACTGCTATCATTTATATGTTTTCTCACTTAGTATTTAAATATTTGTATTAGGTATTATGGCACAAAAGCATAAGAGTGAGCATTTGAGCATGGTTTTAAGCATCAGTTTTACCAGATGTATTTGCAGTTGTTGCAGTTTGGGCAGGTCAGATTCTTTTATAACAAACTCAGTGGGGGATCCAATATGTTTTCAGGAAAAAGTTTTATCAGAACATGTTGTTAGACAGTGCATTTCTACCTTCAAAGACAGGGTGTAAAAACAGCCAAAGTTTAACAATTTTGTCTTTCTGACTCAGACAGAAAAGGGAAAGGCACAAGCTGAACACAGTAGGATGAAGAAAAAAATAAATGGACTTTTATTAATAAAGATGTTAAATTTATACCTTCACATCAATTACATTTTTTTTCCTCCATACTTTTGGGTTTTTTCTTTTTCTTTTTTTTTGGTTTTCTTTTTTCTATGTACACTGGGTTGTTAAGGGTTTGAATTTTGCGTTGTTGACTTCAGTTTTACTTGTCATTTATTCTGAGTTCTTGCTGCTTGTAGAAGAATAATTTTTGCCCGCTGGCCATCTGGGATTCTACTTGCAGACTTTCTGACTCAGTAGCTTTTCCCCAAATCTGTGTGCTTCAGACAAAGAGCTCAGTTCTCTGAGCCTCTTTCTTCTCCCCACCTGCTGTTTAGAGCATTCACATGTAGATATACCACCACCATTTCACTCCCCTGCCTCACAAAGTTCAGAGGTTGGAATGGACCTTTGTCCTTGAGTGCCACCCTCTTGCTGTCCTGACTGTAAACCACACCTCCTCTCTCGCCTCAACCTGAACTTCAGAGAGTAAGACTAAATGTGATGTGATCTTGGGGAAAATACCAGCACCTTCTTGTGCTTGCAAAGCCTGGACAGCACAATTTGAGAAATTACTGCCAAGCCATCAGAGAGCATTCTATAAATAACGTGTGAACTAATAACTTAAAATTTGTATTTAGCCCTCACCTTTCAGTGACTTAGACTGAATGAAATACTTTTGTATTTGATTACTTGTTCTAGACTTTTTATTATAACAAGATGGGTAAATGTTTCTAAACACTTCTGTTGTAATGATGTTTACATATGCTTTGTCATTCTAAATATTTATATTCTTACACAACATCTTTCAGTCATGATTTACCATTACTGTAGTTTACTGTTAATAGAATTCTTATCTGAGGAATATATTTTATATAGGTAACATATAAATATAAAGAAGTTTAAGAAATACCATTACATTTACTACACATTGCTAAATATTGTACATGCCCAATTTATGATATGTTAAAGCTCAGGAATTACTGTTAGAGGTATTCATTGTCATTCTGTGTTACTTATGCCCAAAAAATTGGTAACTATTATTTTTAAAGTTCTTTGGTGACATGACTTTAAAAATATACTATTTTTTCGAAGATTTTAAAATGTTCAAACAATGATGACAGGCTAGAATTATAATATTTAATCATTTTAGTACATTCAAATATAGCAGTGGTTTATAAATCATCCAATGGACTTATTTTCAAATGGAAATCAACTTTTTTTGTATGCTAAATAAATTTGGAATAACATTTATGATTTAAAAATACTATAAAGTATCCAGTTCCTCTTGAGACTTAAGGTGATCATTTTAGGGACAGAAATTTAGGACTTTTGTTTACAGCAGTATAATGGGCCTGGTGTGGCAGCATGGATCACAAAATATTGCCAGGATCGTTGCTATGATTTTGACTGTCTCAGTAACTGAAGAAGTCTAGATTATAGCTTTGGGGAAGTAGAAGTGTACACAAGGACAGAACCCTGTCTTCAGCCTACTTGATTACCCCTAATTCAAAAGAAACCATGGCTATAGTTTGTGAATAGGTGACTTCCTTGCTTTATACCCCTTTAGGGGTCATAAATGTTCTTTGAATAAATTTGAAACTCAACAGAGCTTGCAGGGCTTCAGTGTAATCTGGCTCCTGTCCTGCCGGGCTCATTCTACATTCCCATATTCTACTCTGGAGCCAAACTAAAACCTTCACCGTGCATACTCCCTGCACACTTTCTCATTCCTCTCAGCGTCACTCTAGGGGGCTTCTCATTCCCTTCCTTTTGCCTGAAATACTTGGCCTCCCACTTTCCTTCAGTTCATTTCTCCTTAATCTTTCATGTCTCAGTTTGGTGTCGCTTCTGCTGAGACTCCTCCTGGTATTCTTCAGGCTGAGGTGTCTTTTTCAGCCCTTTATAGCTTCCAATATCTTTTCCTTATTCTTCCCTTATCCAAGCTGTGTGGTTATTGCTTGGCATGTCTCTCTCCCCTCTGTGGGTAAAGAATGTGAGCTGCATCCGTGGAGATGCTGGGTCTTGCTCTGTATTGGGTAGATAACACCTCACACCAAGTTCTATTCAGTAGGCATTCAACAAGGACCTCTTGAGTGACTGCGGAATGAAAGAAAACCAGGGATAAGCCCAAAAGATGGAACTTGGAATGGTACCCTTCAGGAACATGAAGTAGCATCTCAATTAGGGGAGATGATACTGAATATTTTTAAGATTCTTGATACATATTACCACAATGTTTTTTAAAAAGGTTAAGGACATCTAGATCTTATCAAAGTTCAGCTTGAAATGAGCACTCAACAGTTTGGGATACTCTACTTTCTGTTTGTTACAAATTTGTGAAAACTATAATTGAAGGGATTGAAACCAGTATAGTACATGAAATTTGATACTTATTTGCTTTTTATTGAGACAAATTGTTTAAAAAATATTTCCCTCTGTGATATTTTTATCTTCTTTTATCATTTTTTCTCCTGAGATGAATATTTTCTTAATTAATTTTTGTGAGGTCTGTATATATCCATAATATTAACCTTTGATCATTTATGTTGAGTTGGTTCTCTTAGCTTTAAAATTTAATTCGATTAGTATATTTTTGGAGAGAAGCATATATTAAAAACCTTTAGAATGCCATATCTAATATTAGCATTTTCTTTGGCAATTTATATTGCTTTTTTAAAAGAGCTTTTGTTTACTATAGTAAAATATAAATTTTTGTAGGAGTTTTAAAAACAGGAGACATAAGAAATTTCTGCAATTTTGTAAATCACATTGTACTTTTCAGATATAGATATTTTCTGTCAACAATATATGTGAATTTCTTGCTGTGACATTTTACATTTTACAACAAACTCTTTTAAATATCTATTTAATGTGCATATACCATCATGCTTTAGCCAAATCTCTATTATGGGATGTTTAAGTTATTTTCAACTTATTGATATAGAAAATTCTACAATGAACATTTTTTTCATATAATTTTGTACATCTTTGTGCTTTTCCCCTTAGGATAAATTATTTCTAAAAGAAATTCTGCATCCAGGGGTGTATAATAGTTTAAGGCTGTTGATACATTTTACTCACTGTCTTCCATGAAAGAGATACCAGTTTACATACATCATATAGTGTGTGAGAGTGCCCTTTTTTGTTCCATTATTGAAGCTGAATATTTTAACTTTTAGTACTCTTTACAAACCCCTTTTCAATCCATTTGTGAGCAAATAGCCTGCACATCAGTACTGATTAATTCTCTAAAAATAGTGGATAAAATATTTCACAATTAATCCTTAAAAATACTACACAGCTTAGTTAAAATGAAAGTTAAGGAAACTCTTCAAGGTTAAAAAAACAAGGTGAAATCACAAATCTAGATAGAAGGAAAGCTGAAAGACATCTGCTAATTTCTGGGGTCTCTCAGCGTGGATTTTAACCACTCTATATGTAATTAAAGGGAGTGTTCAGGTCCGGTATATTGATGGGAATTTGGGTTGGAGACATTTGCACAAATTCATTATTCTCTCAGAGCTGTATGTGCAATTTAAAAAGAAAATCTATCCCACAAAAGAAGACAATATATTTCTTTGTTGGGTTTAGCCAAGATGGATGGGGGAAAGCAGTTTTGCCTGAGAACTGATAACCTGAACTTCACACATGTTCAGGGTTAGGATTCACATTGCAAGGAATGAAAAAAATCTTAAACTGACATTTTTATTTAAATAGGGGCCTGCTGGTGGTACCTTTGAGTACCTGGCAGTCAAAAAGACAGCTCCTCTCTAAGAAGAATGCATCTTTTACCCATGTCTCAAAGGATTCTCACTGATAATGTTTCACACATACACATACTTACAAAACACATAAGGAAATAGGAAACCATCAACAAAATAAGAGTCATATTCACAAAGATCTTAAAAATTGTAATTATAGATACAGCATGCAAACAAAATAAGTATGTTTTTAAAAAAATAAAGGGTTTAGAAACATAAGGAATAACTAACAGACTATAACATGATGAATTTGTCGAATAGAACTTGTAGAAATGAAAAATGTAAAAATCAAAATTAGAAACTCAATGGGCAAATTAAATGGCACAATAGAGACAGGTGAGAAGAAAACTGGCTGATCAGAAGAGACGTTCTTAAGTCACTGCCCAGCATGTGGCAGAGAGACAAAGAGACGAAAAACATGAAAGGGGATTGAGTGACAAGTATTAATAACTAATCAGAGTTTCATAAGGAACAAAGAGAGAAAATATTCAAAAAGACAAATCTGAGTACCACAGAAAATTAACAAAAGATAGGAATATTTAGATACAATGTAAGACTGGGGCAAAACATCCACACCAGAAGAATCAGAGTGATTCTGTGTTTCCACACAGAATATTAAAGACAATAAGATCTGAAAAGCAACAGAGAGTGCTGCCAGATGGAGTGACAGACTATATCAACTGCCTATGTGACATCTCAACAGCATCAAAGGAAGCCAGAAGACTGCAGAATAATGCCTTAAAATGCTGTGAGAAAATAAGTTTAAATAGTATACTCCATGAAATTATCTCCTGAGAAAAACATTATTTCATTGAAGGGATCAACAAATTCAAAGTTGATTCTCTGAAAAAAAATAAAATAAAATTGACAAACTTCTAGCAAGAAAGAAACAAAAGCAACAAAAATAATAACAGAAATTAAAAGGGACCCATAGTTATAGGTGTTATGGAACATTTGAAAATTATAAGTGAAAAATATAAACATCATTTTAAACAGTTATAAAACTTTCAAAGGAAATTAAGCACTGTCTAAATAAGTGGGAGAGTCTGTTCTGTACTTCTGTGTCTCTTGCATATAGGGTTATCGCTACCATCTATCTAAATTCCGTATATATGTGTTAGTATATTGTAATGTTCTTTATCTTTCTGGCTTACTTCACTCTGTATAATGGGCTATATATATATATATTATTGCTATAATAAATAAATATATATATAATGGGTGTTGGAGAAGACTCTTGAGAGTCCCTTGGAATGAAAGGAGATCCAACCAGTCCATTCTAAAGGAGATCAGTCCTGGGTGTTCACTGGAAGGACTGATGCTGAAACTGAAACTCCAATACTTTGGCCACCTGATGCAAAGAGCTGACTCATTTGAAAAGACCCTGATGCTGGGAGAGATTGAGGGCAGGAGGAGAAGGGGACAACAGAGGATGAGATGGTTGGATGGCATCACCGACTCAATGGACATGGGTTTGGGTGGACTCCGGGAGTTGGTGATGGACAGGGAGGCCTGATGTGCTGCAGTTCATGGGGTCGCAAAGAGTCAGACATGACTGAGTGAACTGACTGACTGACTTACTGATTTGGACCAAATAACCAACAGATTACTACTAGAATGAATATATAAACCTGAAAGTCAATAAAAGACAAAAGAAAGTTTATAGAAGCCATAGGTAGACATTTTATAGAACAAATGTGAAAGGCCAATGAAATATTGCAATGATAATTAATGGGAATAATTAGAAAATAAAAATTACAACTAGAAGAAATAACTTATATCCCCATATTAACAAAAATGAGATCCTGTGTTAGTAAGGATGTAGAACATGGAAACTCTTTACACATTGGTACTGAGACTTATAAATTGATACAATTATTTGGGAGAAGAATTTGGAAAAATCTAATAGAACTGAAGATATGCATATCCTATAAATGATTGACATCACTCTAGAAACTTTTACAAATATGCACCAGAAGAAAGTCTTTACCAGAAGAATATTTACTGTGCCTTTTTTCTTTTTGTAATAGTAAACTGTGAAGATAATTTATATATCCATTTAAATGGATAAACTGCAGTTATCATATAGTATAATACTTTACAGCAGTAAAAATGAAAGAACTACAGCTGTAATTATAAAATATGACTCTCACAAATATAAAATTCAGCCTAAATAAAGCAATTAGTGGAAAATTCTAAAGAGCATAATCATATTTTTATGAAAATTAAGAATGTGCAAAATCAAATAGGTCAATTAGGAATAGATATTTATGTTAGGAGTTAAAAGCAAATCATAAATATGAAATTGAAGATACTGTTTACCTCTGACAGTAGTCAGGGATATAGAATCAGAGGAAGTTCTAGTTTTTTAACCAAAATAGGGAGATATTGTTGATATTATTGGAACATTTAAGTTACATTATTTGCTTAAAATTAAATGTATAATGGGCTTCCCAGGTGGCTCAGATGGTAAAGAATCTACCTGCAATGCAGGTGACCTGGGTTTGATCCCTGGGTCAGGAAGATCCGAAGATGGGAATGGCTACCCACTCCAATATTCTTGCTTGGAGAATTCCATGGACAGAGGAGCCTGGAGGGCTACAGTCTATGGGGTGGCAAAGAATCAGACATGACTGAGCAACTAAAAAAGAAAAGAAATGTGTAATGCATACAGAAAAAATAAAGAGAACATAGGACAAAAATGTACAACTCAACAGTCAGAAAGTGCATACCTGCATGATCACTACATCAAGTAATAAAATACTTAGCACCCCAGAAATTATGGCATCCCTACTCTCCAAATGTAACCACTAGCCTTATAGATTTATTATCTATGAAAGCTTCCTTAAACCCTATTGCTTTGTTTGTATTTTTATTTTTATTTAGCAGTTAAATATTTTGGGTCTGGCATCTTTGGTCAACATCATATAGGTGGAATCATACATTTTATACATGTTATTGAATGTCTATAGTTCTTTCACTTTTCATTGTATATGCTCCCATTGCATGAATACATCACAGTGTCTGTATTCCACTGTTGACAGACCCGTAGTTTGTTTGTTGCTTGCTTGCTTGCTTGGTCTCCTTCAATCATGTCTGACTCTGTATGACCCCATATACTGGGTCCTGCCAGGATCCTCTGTCCGTGGGATTCTCCAGGCAAGAATACTGGAGTGGGTTGCCATTTCCTTCTCCAGGGGATCTTGCTGACCCAGGAGTCAAACCCAAGCCTTCTGTCTTCTGCATTGCAGGCAGACTCTTTACCCTCTGAGCCATTGGGGAAGGTTGCTTCTAGTTTGGGGCAATTATGAATAATGATGCTAATTAGCTCTGTCCATATTTCTTGGTATAAGACATTGATAATCTTAAAAAACTAAATGTTTGGTTTATACATTATTTGTATGTATTAAACATTACAAAATAAAATAATGTAAGACAGTCTTTTTGCTAAATTAATAGGTAGTAAATGATATTTTTATCCTAATTTTACTTTTTGATTACTATTGGTGGTAAGCATTTTTTATATTTTAATTTGAATGTTATTATTTGTCAATTGATATTGATGTTATTTGCCCATATTTCAATCTGTATACTATTCTTCTACATTTACAAAGAAAAAAAAGTGCTATTTAAGTTTGTCTTCATTTTGGCTTTTTACTTCAAAAAATTTTAATAGTTTTTAAAATATTCTATTTTTATATTTTTAAATTAAATATACAGTCATACAAGAATTTCAAAAAACTAAATCCTAAAGTATAAATAAACATCATTTTAACCCCCTCTTCCCAATTAACTGTTGTCACCATTTTGGTAACTATCCCTGTTCCTTGTGACTATATACACATATATGTTTATATTAATATATACATATATTTATATATTTATTTATTATAGCAATCTTTAAAACTATCTATATATGTGTACACACATGGTTTAACAAAAAGGATTTTTTTCTGCCCAATAGAACACATTTTCCCCCATAAATATATTTGTACACCATCATTTAAAGCTATTTGATTTCATTGTTCATGGTGTATTCAACAAACATTTATGAAGCCCTTAGAACAGTGTATAGTAGCATTATTTTATTGGCATTGGGAACAAATTGATGCACAAAGCTCCTGCAGTGGTGGAAGCTGAATGATATTTGGGAAAATATACAGTAAACATGTATTTCATATAAGGCAATAATTAATACTATGAAGGAAAAAATGCAAGGAAGAGAATAGAGACACAGGGTACTCAAGGAAGACCTCTAAATGAGCTGGAACAAAAGTGAACTGTGGGAGCCCACTGTGCCAGTAATTAGGGCAAAATCATCTCAGACAAAGTACAAGTGCAAGTCCACAAAGGAAATCTTTAAAATTAAAAAAAAACTTGATACTAGTTAACATTTTGGATTACTTATAATTATTATAATTACTTATAATTATATTACTTATAATTATTAAAATTATTAAAAGTTATAAACAAATTTGGAGAAACCATTTTTGTTAAAAGACTTCCTCAGTTCTTGCAAGGGTTCTAACTTTTCTGCTCCTTAATTTTCCCCTGTTGTATGTTTTCATGGCTACAGTGATAAGACGATACATAAGTATATCTAAAAGGAAGTTAATCTAATGCCATCTTACTCTTTAAGCTTAATTCATATTTCTTTAGGGGAAAAAATAAGTTTTAGAAAAACAAAAGCTTTCAAAATAATTAGAATATAGAATGTTAATTTGGAGGGGAATTTTTATAGCTAAGACAAAAAACTGAAATGACTTGCCTTTAGTTGTACTGCTACTTAATAATTTCTTTTTATGCCATTTTAATATCATGGAAACTTTAATAAAATCACTTAAAAAATAAAAACTTTGACATACATTTTTAAAATCTCCCTCAGGTTGCTGGTGCCAAGTCTTTTTCGGGACCTTTTAATGTCTTGCTTGTGAAGACAAAATGGAGTAACATTGGCTTTCATATACTTCTTTTTGATCTGGAAAGCCTTGTTGAACTTTTGCTGCCGACTCCAATCTGTGATGTTGACCCTTCCAATTCATTCTACTGCAGTGAGATTCTGAGAAGAGCCAAAAGCACAGTAGAGAAGACAACATTGACATTGAGAAGAAATAAAACTGTCTGTGGTCCTCTCTCTATGGAGGTACATGCCAAGCCTGTTGGTGAAAGCCCAGCCCAAGGAGATAATGCAATCAAATTATCAGAAGAAAATGATGGTATTAAAAAGCAGAAGAAAATAAAGAGCTTCAAAAAGATGCACCCTAAGCAATCAAGAAAAGTCGATGCCAACCTCACAATAGACACAGCTAAATTGCTCCTATCTTGCCTTTTGCCATGGGGAGTGGATAAAGAATTAGATAATCTCTGCATTAAGCATCTCAATATTTTAAAGCTTCAGGGTCCTGTTTCTTTAGGACTTGCTGCAAATGAAGATCACTTCTCATTGATGCTGCCCGGTTGGGATTTATACAATACTGAAATGAAAAAAGACTATTCAAAAGTGAATTTATTTTCTAGAAAAGTTTTGGACTTGTCAGATAAATACACTTCCACTTTTCCAAATAACTCTGGGATGCCAAAAGGACTGGAAAATAATTCTGATTCTTTGCAAGAGTCAAACACTATAGTTTATTTATTGAGCAAACTATTTTTAGTTAACAAGTTAGTTAACATGCCCTTAGAACTGGCATATGGAATGGACAGGTAAGACATACCTAGAGATTTTGACTTTTCTTATTTAGGATATTAAAAAATTATTATTATTTGTTAAATTTAGCTCTCTAGCCTCCCTCATTTCTCCTTTTCTTGTTAATTTGGAGGGGAAATTTTATAGCTAAGACAAAAAACTGAAATGACTTGCCTTTAGTTGTACTGCTACTTAATAATTTCTTTTTATGCCATTTTAATATCATGGAAACTTTAATAAAATCATTTAAAAAATAAGACCTTTAAAGAAAGGGAGCTAAGAAGGAAAGAAAGAGTAAATAAACAACATCTCCTTTAGCTCAAAACACATTTAAGAAAATCTTCCATTTAATTCTTTGACATTGGAAAAAAAAAATGGGCAATAAATCTGTATATTTTAAAATTTATTCATCCAGCAAATATCCATTGCTCTCATAATATGTTCCATAAAATTCACAGTATTGGATGCTGAATTGTTCAATAGATAGGTAGATAGATAGACAGATTCACACACATTTGAAATCCATTATGCTGCTGCTGCTGCTGCTGCTGCTGCTAAGTTGCTTCAGTCGTGTCCGACTCTGTGCGACCCCATAGACGGCAGCCCACCAGGCTCCCCCATCCCTGGGATTCTCCAGGCAAGAACAATGGAGTGGGTTGCCATTTCCTTCTCCAATGCATAAAACTGAAAAGTGAAAGTGAAGTCATTTAGTCACATCCAACTCTTCGTGACCCCATAGACTGCAGCCTACCAGGCTCCTCCGTCCATGGGATTTTCCAGGCAAAAGTACTGGAGTGGGGTGCCAATGCCTTCTCATTGCTGTGAATTAACTATGAACAAAAAGCATTAAAGTAAATGCCTCTGATGGCATATTTCATATATCATTAGGAAAAGAAAAATTTGAAAATTTCATACCTCAAATCCCACCATTTAATTTATACTTTGGCATATTTATATAGAAGAGGTTATCATCAATTCATTTATAGAAAGTATGGTTTAGTAATAATAGCTATTATTTTGGGGTGTTTAATATCTACTAGTCACCATGTAAGCCCTTGCATTGGCCACATGAATTCATTCCACGTGCACAACAAAGCTAGGGTATAGGTGCAATTATTTGCTTAATGTATAGATAGGCTATTGAGACTTATGAAGAGAAAGTACCAACCCCAAGATTAATTCAGAGTCTTGCAAGCTGAATCTGAGGCTGAGCATCAGTCTAATTCTAGAGCCTGATTGCTAACCTTGACTCTCTATTTACCTTCTCCCACTGCTAAAATTCAATATGGTTTTTCATAGTCTGATGTTAGAAGATTTGACTCACCAAGTGCTTAACGAATATGTCCTTAGCACTAGCTTACTGAGGAAACATAAATAAAATTTTTATTTGGGTAGGAACTCTTTCAAATAATGAAGATAATGCATATGAAGTAAGTAGAAAACACTTAAAAGAACAAGGAGAAACATTTGTATAGGTAAGTATTGTAGATGATCAGAGGAAAGAGAATAATTAGTGTGAGATGAAACCATCAGAAAGCCCTTGGAGGAGAAGTACTGTTTGAATTGCTCATTACATGGTAGTAAATGGTCCTTGACATTTCTATTCTTTGGTAAAAGCTCAGTTCAACAAATCTGTGCCAGGTACCTTCAGTGAACCTACAGTCTGGTAGCAAGTCCGTATGAATTATATAGATTCAGTGTTAAGCCTCCTTCCATTTCAATGCTTCTATGCTACAGGGTTTTTCTGTTTTCTGTTTGGTGGTCATAATAATGAGAAAGTAGAGACTGGTAAATTTCCATGATTCCTATACTTAAATTTCCTCTATTTTTTTCTTCTGTTCATTATAATATATTTATAAATATATAACTTCATGTTTATAACATATATATATATAAATATAATATGTGTATTTTAATTTCAGTTAGGCTTCTTTCACTGTTCTATTAATGAGAAAATTAAATAACACCTAATGTATGATAAAAAAATTATAGTCAGCCAATTCCAAAGACCTGAGAACAAATCCCAGTTTTGTTGTTAAAGTAGTGTGGCTTTGGACTGGTCATTTAGCCCCTTTGGGCCTTGCTTTCCTCATTTATAAAATGAGGTGAATAGAATAGGTGATGGTTAAGATTTCTTCAATTCTAAAAACAAATTCTATTTGTTAGCTTAATCATGACCAGACAGAGCAGATGAGGGACTTAGTTACTATCGCCAGAGGTTTTCATTCTGAGTTTGTTCTTGATACTGAATACAGGATGTGGAGGATGTGTCTGGAGCCCTTCAGGGGAGATTAAGGGCTTTCAGCATGCTATCCATTAAAAGGCCTTAAAATCATTGCCACATGTTAGTTAATTCTTTACAAAATTCTTCATTAAAATAAATTATTGAATGGAGGTGTCAGGATTAGAGACTGCTTCCCTAAGTAAGCCACATCAGATTTGATCTGCTTTTGGGGACTATGTGTCATATTTAAGGAAATTAAAATACTGTGTATTGAATTTGTCACACAAAATCTTCCAATAAATGATAAATGTTGCCATTTTGCTCACATTTCATTGTGGTCAGGAAGGTGAAGAAATCTTTGCATGCTTAACAACTGAGTGCATGATATAACTAAATTTTAAGCAAAGAGCTATTTGCCTTTGAGAATATCCCTGGATAGTATCTGAAATTTTCCCCCATTGAATCACTGGACTAGGGTAAAGGCTGCCTTCACCAAGTCCTGATGTTATCTGGGGATAATTCTTTGACAGATATGAACATATTAGGACTCAAAAATTTGTTGCATTAGCCAAAATCACATGCCTTAAAGTAGCAATGGCCTTCCAGTAAAAGTGGATCGCAAGATAATTCTGAATAAACCAAGATTCACAATTCAATTGAGATTAGGGTTTTAGGTAAGTCAAAGTGGGGAAATAAGATTACCAAAGAGAATAGTGTCAAAGACATTGCTAAAAATAATGTGCTCAATTCCCAAATTTGTTGAAGTGGTCATGCAGTCATATCTTCAATTTATTTCTCAAAATATATTTATACATATTTAAAATATCTTTTAAATCTTTTCTCAACAGTGCTTTCAAAATTGAGTCTATGCATAATAAGATGAAAAGTCCTGGAAATGATATTCTGAATATTTCAAGCTTCTACGGTTATTTACGAAATGGTAAAGTAATTACAGATATAGTCTAATTTTTTTTTCTATGAAATAAAAGTGCCATAACTGGATAGTATCATACAGTTTAGAATGAGAAGGGTGCATGTTTACTGTTTGATTTAGTCTGTATTTCACATGGTTATAGTTTTATATTTTGTGCATATTTAAAATATATGAAATTTTGTTATTAGAACAAGTATCTTATAAGATATAATGGATTTTTCAAATGATCTTTGAAATACTTAAAAGTCTGAAACTTTTCAGCAAGGGAACATTTAATATTAAATAAAGGTCCCATATGATTTATGAGAAAGCTTACTATATCAATATCTTTATTACCACATAAGTATTATATTAAGTAATTTTACAGTTTTACAGCTATTTCAGAAGGTTGTCTTTGAATTTTTCTGGGTAACAATCTTGGTGTTAAGATTTTATTTTGATGCCAAATGGCTAATTCATCTCCCAAACCTCCTTATCCAATTTTTTGACATCTCAGTAAATGACAAATCTATCTTTCCAGTTATTCAGGCCAAGAATTTTAAGGCCATTTTGACTTTCTCCTTTTCCTCATACTCCACATCCAAACTTTTAGTAATCATGTTGGTTCTATCTTCAGAATATATCCCAGAATCTGACTGCTTCTCTCCACTATTCTGCCGAACGCCTGGTGTGAGACTTCATCCCCTCTTGCCTGGATACAGAAGGCTCCTAACTACCCTCTGCTGCTATTCTTGACTCCTGCACTCTATTCCCAACCAAATATCCAGAATGATCTATTTGAAAATAAGTCAGAACCTCATGTGTGTTAGTTGCTCAGTCACATCTGACTCTTTGTGACCCCATGAACTGAGCCTGCCAGGCTCCTCTGTCCATTGGATTCCCCAAACAAGAATTTTGGAATGGGTAGTCATTCCTTTTTCCAGGAGATCTTCCCGAACCAGGGATCAAACCCAGGTCTATCTGTGATGCAGGTGGATTCTTCACTGTCTGAACCACTAGGGAAGCCCTCATGCTACTACTTAACGTTTTTCAGCAGCTTCTGTTTCACTCTGAATAAAAGCTACAGTCCTTACGGTAGCCCATGAGGCCCTGTATAACCTGGCTGCTCTACCTATGTCTTCACACACGCCCCCATCTGACCTCATCTCTTTGTATTCACCCCCAGCTTCACTACTTCCAGCAAGGCTGCCCTTTTTAACTCTTACCAGAACATGACAGGCAGGGTTTAAGGTCTTTGCACTGAGTGTTCCCTCCGCCTGGAAGGCCCTTTCTCCAGATTTCCACATAAGTCAACCTGCTGTTCCCCACCTCTATCCTCTATCCTTCAACTCATCCTCAAATGCCATCTTATCAGTGCAGGCACCCTCCATTCTCCCTGGCACACTCTACCCCTTGCCCCGTTTGATCATAATCCTTTTCAACATCTGACATGCTATATATCATTTTTCATTTGCCACCTACCTCCTGCCACTAAATGTAAGCTCCAGGGAGGTTATTAAATAATTTTTTTTTTTTGATCAGCTTTATTCACTGCTGTGCTCCCAGTTCCCAGAACAATGCTTGCAAGGAATTAAGCAAATACTTTTGGATTGAGAATGAATAAAAAATAGAACAGTGGTTTGGAGATAAACCACTGAGGTTCTAGATCCAGTTCTGCCACTTACTACTTAAGTAGCTTTAAGTATATCTTCTACTCCTTTAAAAGCCATAGTTACTGAATTTAAAATTCCAGATTTGATGTGCTTTTTACTTCCAAAGTTGTGCAGCATATGATTAATACATTGGGATGACCTGAATAACAGTTGCACAGTGGCCCTCTCAGGGCTTTTGAATAGAATATTCATTCAGAAGATTAAAGTGAGAGTTTATTAATAGTCTCTAATTATTAAGCCACTAGTATGTCCAAAGAATTAAGTCTACAAACTTTACATGTATTATCTCAACTAATATAGAAATAACACTGCACAATAAGAGGATCTATCTCTGTTTAATCCTTAGGGAAACTGGGGATCAGAGAAGTTAGATGACTCATTCATAGTCAACCAGCTAACAAACTGAAGGACTGGGATTCCAGTCCATCTCCATTTAATTCCAACTTCCTTGCTCTTTCTATGTCAGGCTATTTCTCACATTTATGATTATAAGTTATGTTTCCTCCATAGGACCTAGTCTGGATTGCCTGCCTTCGCCTGAAGTAATAGTCATTATTAGGGTTATTTACTCTAATTTTTATTTTTTATAATGCTGGGAAAGAGAATTTAAGGTATAATATAAGTAGTTTCTGGGCTTCCCTAGTGGTTCAGTGGTAAACAACTCGTCTGCCAATGCAAGAGATGGGGGTTCAATCCCTGGGTTGGGAAGATCCTCTGGAGAAGGAAATGGCAACCCGCTCCAGTATTCTTTCCTGGAGAATCCCATGGACATGTGAGCCTGGTGGGCTACAATCCATAGGGTCGCAAAAGAGTCAGACATGGCTTAGCAACAAAACAGAAATAGTAAGAGGCTTCTGCAGAGACCCAGGTATTTGCTAACCAGAACCAAGGAGGCCTCAACTTTTTCTATGGTTGTCCCAACCAAAGCAGCCTAAGCAACTAGGGTTATTATCAAACAATCTCCCTGATGTTGAGAGGTGGCATTTATAGCATTTAAAATTAAGTCAGGTACAAGGGAAACATGGTTTTATGTTTTAATAATTGGGAGATGGAAGGTTAAAGAAAGGAGAGATTTACTTCATGCTATTAATTCTATAAAGTCCAAGCCTGAGGAATAAAATAGCGCTCTGAGGTGCTCATTCTGAAGGACTCACAGGAACCAATACCCACTTCCATCATCAGAAATGATGGCTAAGTAATATTGGTAAGCCTGAGATGTTTTCTTTTTATCTTTCCCCTGAAGTTATAATTAATTCTTTAACTCACTGACATTGCCAAGAAAAGTTGGCTCTCATTTCCATTTCATATTAAAGTTTTAACATCACATTAAAGTGCACTATGAAGTACCCCATGATGCCAGTAAGTAGTTACAGTTGAGACCAATACTTAACTTTGATGGTGCAATCACAAGGTCAACCAAATGAAAGAGAGAGAAAGGAAATAGATAAAAAGAAAACGCTCCTTTACCTGCTCTGCTCATGAAGAAATGAAAGATACAACTTAAAACTCATAGTACTCTGTCATACTCACATGTTTTATATACTGTTCTTGGCCATTTCCAATTTATATCATAGGTTCCATAGGAAAACATGATATTAATAATGAGTCAGAGGTTTCTTATATATTTCTTTTATGTTCCCAGTTTATATTATATCAATACCTTCTATTAATCTCCCTTGCCCACTAATGTGAGATATATACACACACATACATGTCTATTAAAATATAAAATGATAATTCAATGAAAAGCATCTTAGACTGAAACTAATTTAAATAGTTGATCCAGGATTTCAAACATACATTAATACATTAATTTAAATAGACAATTATAGCAATTTTCCCTCCAGTGCAGGACTGCATTACTCTTCCTTATCTCACTCCTGGATCTGGCACCTAGATAATATACTTTAGCCATCAGAAAGCCTTAATTCATTGATTTTTTCATTTGGATGATAATATGTCCATTTTCAATTAATGAAAAGGCACTTATTAAGTGCTTTTTTGTGTAGGGAACTGTTGGACACTCTATGGATCAATTTAAATAAACTAAGCCACAGCTTACCCTTAAAATTTCACGCTGAACATTAGGTCAAATAGATAGAAAGGACATTCAAGAAGGCAAATTTAAAAGAAACGATACATAACAAAATGAGTCAAATTAAAACATAAGTGCTATACCTATTGATCAGAGTAGTTTAGCTAGGTAAGGACAAATCAAAGGAAGTTTTTTTATAGGGTTTACTGTGTGATAGATACTGATTCATGGTAAGGTAGAATTTCAGGAACTACTTGTATGAGGAAGGAGTTGTGAAATTCAGTAATCTGTTTGGAGGGAAATGTTAATCATTGCATTTTGGTGACAAAAAGGTACAGAAATGGGTTTAAGGTATAAAGATGAGTTTGATTTGATGTGAATGTGTATTAGGATAATTATTAGAAATACATATATGTTAATTAATGTTTCTTGACTCTGGCTATATATGAAAATCATCTAAGGTACTTTAAAAAGTATTAATGCCTGCCCCATTCTCATCCTGGGACCTATTAGACCAGAGTCACTGGAAGACTGATTTTTGTGGGGGGAGGAAAAGGCTCCCAAGTGATTTTAATGTGCAGTCGGGGTTGAAGATCATTGGGCTGCCTCCAGGTTTAATACTCTCAAGATAGAAATGTGTTCTATATATTTTTAGGTAAGAGTGAATCTCATCTACCTGAAGCTGACGTTTCACTTTTGAAGCTAATTTCCTGTTGGAGAGACCAGTCTGTTCAGGTATGATAACAGTTCATTTCTTGAAGTTACTGGAAGAGTTCCTTGCTGCTACATTTCCTTCATATTCCCCTCTACCTGAGACTACACGTAAGTAGGTACTCTTGTGTTTTTTTCCAGGGTATTTCATTTAATAGGACTGATACAGAGACTAATAACGAGGGAAAAGTGGAAAAGAACATGCAAGGATGCACCAAGTTAGGGGGCATGAATAGAGGGGGCTGATGAAGAGATGTTTATGGTGTTATAGGTAACATAATGCCCACTGAGGCAAATGTTTATTATTTGATTTCAATATTAGATAGAAAGGTCCCTAAGCTTGTGAATTTGATAGGTATGATTAGAGATCATTTTTCTATCCTTTTCATTTGTGAGCTGATGTAGAGACCTCATTTACTCAATGTCCAATTTAAGTATTTTCCTTATTTCAAGGACTGTTTGTGTATGTGTGAATAGCTTTGTACATCATACAATAAATATCTGTGCATTGATTAGATGAATATTAACTGGAAGTTTATTCTTCATGGGCTAAATAAATGTCACATTTGCAAGACAAGCATAGCAATAACGCCAATTATTAATGGTTATTTTTGGTTACAGGAAAACAAAGAAAGTCGATTCAGAACAGATCGTGGGGGTTGATACCATGAAACCAAATAACACAGTGGGGATGGTCATTAAAACCATGGCCTACATGATTTGCCCCTAGCCTAACCTCTTTCCTCATCATTCTCCCTGGTCCTCACTAGCCACACTGATCTGCTTATTATATCCAGAACTCACAAAGCTCATTTCCACCTCAGGACCTTACTGTTCTCTCAGACTGGAATTCTCTTTTTTTCCCGTTCATCATTTGGATCTTTGCTTAAAAGCCAATTCCTCAGAGAAGTCTTCCCTGATCATTTCATCTAATATTGTCACTGTACCCTGTCTCTCCCCATGCTCCAGTCACTGTCACAGTATCCATTTTTATTTTCTTTGTTAGGCTTGCTTTTAATGGAGATTTTACCATTTGTTTTTTGCTTGCTTATTTTCTGTCCTTTCACTGTTACAGAAGCTTGCTAAGAGCAGGGACTTTGCCTGTCTCACTCACTCCTTTCACTAATGCACAGAAAAGCAGAAGTGACAGCAGCCAGTCAATAAATACTTGGTGAATGTCTGAATAGCTATGAAAAAGCCTCTGTGTTAATCAAATAAATATCAGTATATGTTGACTTTACCTGCAGATTTCCTATCACCCTTAAAGGGTCTCTATTAAAGGTGGAATTTTTTTTTTCCCCAGTAGCCAAAGAATTTCTCAGTGGAGAAAAAAATTCTTAGGGAAAAAATAATTCAGCAGAACATTTATTCTGAATTGCTCCAATTAAAGATCTTTTGTAGCTGTCCGTTTGACCTTCAAATAAATTTTAATGTAGTTTGGATATATTTGGACTAATGGACCTTAAGGTTCTATGATTCTATGACCTTGTTAAAATGCTGGCAGCAAGACAAATATTACCAGAGCATTTATTATTCACTCTGTATGAAGTTTAAGCTTCAAAGTTCTCTCCTTTCTGTCACTAACCTGATAAATGATTCTGGAAGATAGGTTTAACTTGTTGATTATTTATTTTCCTCATGTGTAAAGTAGAAATGGGGCTTCCCAGGTGGCGCTAGTGGTAAAGAATCTGCCTGTCAATGTAGGAAATGTAAGAGATGCAGGTTCGATCTCTGGGTTGGGAAGATCCCCTGGAGAAGAAAATGGTGACCCACTCCAGTATTCTTGCCTGGGAAATTCCATGGACAGAGGGGCCTGGCAGGCTACAGTCCATGGGGACGCAAAGAGCTGGACATGACTGAGCATCTGAGCACAGGACAGATGCTATAGAAATGAGAATTCCTGGGTCCTTCAGGAAAAACAGAGGCTGTTGCAAATATCCATATAAATGCTTCAATAACCAATCCTCAAATTCCTTATAAAGTGTTCATTTAAGCAGTTAAACACGTTCATTTGAATCTGCTTTTTAATGTATTTTAAGAACACTGGCAATGGTAATGATTTCGTAAAACAGAGCAAAATCCTACTTCAGAAATTGAAGGGGGGTATTTTTAAGGAAATAAGTAAGGATGAGTTAATTTTGCAGATGAAAGAGTTTGCAGATTGTCTCTTTGGTTTCTCACACATGAAATATACCCAACATAGAAATAAATGCTGGAGAAGCAACAGCAAGTTTTGGGGTTGCTAACTTGCATATTTCTGAAGCAACACTAAAGTTCTTTGGATTTTATAATCTAACACTGGTATGTGAAACTATGAAATCCAGGCCACCAGAGAGAAGTATTGTTTTTTCAAGGAAATGATGAAAAGACATGAAAGGCTAGTGTGAATCTGACTGTTGGGAAAATGCTTTTTTATACCAGAAAGTTTGGATGGACATTGAAACCACACGCAGCCCACAGGGGCTCTTATGAGTCTTCATAATGCTCTGTACTATTTTACAATACTTTGCTGTTTCAAGGTGTTAGCAGAAAACCATTTAAAAAAAAATGTAGCTTGCTATGGCACAGTATGACTCCCAGCTAATAAGTGGCTCTCTTCCCCATCAATGGATTTTCAAACTTCATTTTAAATCTGCACATTCCTTTATAACTTGTAATGCTTCATGTATCTGTCTTTTCAGGAAAAACTATATATGCATTTGGGAGACAACTTTATTGCATTGTGCTTTCAATTCCGGTTCATTATTATCATTACAAAGTTATATAATATCTATAGATTTTATATTTGTTGGGAAAAATTCTATGTATACTACCTATCTACAAAATTTATCTACTATATTTACATGCTAGAGAGACTTAAGCATTGATAGTCAGAAACTATCATTAAATTTTACCTTCCAGCATGTATATTTTTAAAGTACACAAAATCTATTTCAACTCTGTTTGCATGATTTTAGTGTTCAGTGTATAACAGATACTATAGCATTATTATATGCTTATATAAATTGTACCATGTCTCTGAGTATTGATCTCATACCGAGTACAAAATGTATATTTTGAGTTTGATTCCAACTGGGTATGTGCCATTCTGTATTCACTTTTAAGTTCTCTGGCTCTGATTGTCCTGCTCATTGCAGTAAATATGTTTTCTACTTCATCTTGTTTCTTAATGATACTCATATTAATTATTCCTGCAGTACATATTTATAGCGACATATATGTTAAAAAGCTCCAAAATTTAACAATTACGAAATATGGTCAATCTAATAATTAGAAATATTAACTGAAGTTCCATAAATCTCTGTATATTTTTAAGAAAGAATATTGATCCAGGTTGTTATAGAATATTATATCTGGTAGATAGAGGACATGCTAAATCACAGTAAATCACAGTCATGAGAGGGCATCCATAATCCTGTGGGAACATATGGCCAATCTGCCCATTCCAAGGGAGAGACCATAGTCTGATGTACTACAGGTCCAAGGATATCCTCCAATATCTTCCTGATTTTTATATGTAGAAACAGAAGTAAGTTCCATACAGCTTTCTGCGATTGAAAGCTCTCATCTTAGCCTCTCTCAGAATCACATACTGTTGTTTTTGGGTTTTGTTTTTGTTTTTTTAATTGAAGGATAATTGCTTTACAGAACTTTGTTGTTTTCTGCCAAATAGCAACATGAGTCAGCCATAGGTATACATATGTCCCCTAAAGTCCCAGAGAAGTATGTAACTTGTCAAAAGTTGCATTTGTAATAGCTGTCATAGTCAGATCAGAAACTTGGAGCTTCTTATTTCAGATTGAGATCTCTTTCTCTTTATACCACACCATTCATATCTTGGAGGCAGTGCTATCAAATAAAATGTGTGATAAAATTAAAACGACATAAATTCAATGATGTAAAATTATTCATGAATAATTAATACAGGTTGTCCTCTCATAATATCTATATGATAAGTGTGGTTCACTTACTGTGAATTAAAAAAGTATGTTAATAGATATCATAGTTAATAGTTAATATATGTTTCTATATATAGTATATATATATAGTTTCTATATATAGTATAGTTAATAGTAACTATAGTTAATAGTTAATAAGCATGAGTCATCAGTACCATAATGTGTAGAATTTTATGTTGTATTCATGGTATGCAACAGCTTTCACAGTGTTGAGGATCTCACCACATAATATGCATGAGCAGGAATTATGTACCTGTATTGTAACAGGCAGTACTACAATGTTAATAGATCTGGTGTAGAATAGTAAAATCACATCATTCAAGAGCCTTTTTGCCACAACCCAACCAAGCATCTGAGTGGCCAAGAATAGGGGGATGATCAGTGATCAGGAAACTACTCTGATACTTTCTGGATGCTCCCTATATTTAAAACTCTAGAAAAGAGTTTAGAATATAGTTTCTTCTGCCCCTGCTGTTTACTGAGCATTTGCCATCAGCATAAACTCTCTTGAGTGTCCCTGGAGCCTAAAGGTCTCACAAGATTGCTGTTATTGTTTAGTGGCTAAGTCATGTCTGACTCTTTGTGACACCGTGGACTGTACCATGCTAGGCTTCCCTGTCTTTCACTATCTCCCGGAGTTTGCTCAAATTCATGTCCATTGAGACAGTAATGCTATCCAACCATCCTATCCTCTGTCTCCCCCTTCTCCTCCTGCTTTCAATCTTTCCCAGCATCAAGGTCTTTTGCAATGAGTCAGCTCTTCACATCAGGTGGCCAAAGTATTAGTTTCCGGTTCAGCATCACTCCTTCCAATGAATATTCAGAGTTGATTTCCTTTAATATTGATATCCTTGCTGTCCAAGGGACTCTTAAGAGTCTTCTCCAGCACCACAATTTGAAAGCATTAATTCTTCAGCACTCAGCCTTCTTTATGGTCCAACTGTCACATCTGTATACAACCACTGGAAACACCATAGCTTTGACTCCTACAGACTTTGTCGGCAGAGTGATGTGTCTGCTTTTTAATATGCTGTCTAGGTTTGTCATAGCTTTCCTTCCACAGAGCAAGTGTCTTTTAATTTCATGACTGCAGTCACTGTCTGCTGTGATTTTGGAGCCCAAGAAGATAAAATCTGTCACTTTTTCCACTTTGTTCCCACCTATTTGCCATGAGTGATGAGATGAATGACACGATCTTAGTTTTTTGAATGTTGACTTTTAAGCCCGCTTTTTCACTTTTCTCTTTGACCCTCATTAAGATGTTCTTTGCTTCCCTGGTGGCTTAGACGGTAAAGCGTCTGCCTTTAGTTCCTCTTTGCTTTCTGCCATTAGAGTGGTATCACCTGCATATCTGAGATTGTTTATATTTCTTGATTCCAGCTCATGATTCATCCAGCCTGGCATTTCACATGATGTACTCTGCATGTAAGTTAAATAAGCAGGGTGACAATATACAGCGTTGGCATATATATTCCTTTTCCAATTTTGAACCAGTCTGTTGTTCCATGTCCGGTTCTAACTGTTGCTTCTTGACGTGTACACTGGGTTCTCAGGAGACAGGTACAATACCAACCCACTTTACCACCACTGGATACACCATGATAAATATCCCCCTTCTCTCTCTCCTCAACAGTGGTTCTTGACTGGCTATGTACAATAACTGGAAGGCAGACTTTGCAGTGTTTTAAGCCATGTGAAACTATTTACACATATACACAGTTTGGTGAGATTTATTATTAAAGTTTTGTCTTTAATTTTCTGTATTTTTTAAATTAAGTGTGTTTGGTTAAATTATACTAGGCATCCAGAAACTAAGCTTGTCTTTAAAAACAATGTGATATATTCAAATTTTGTTTTCTGGTGAAAATGAAAATATTTTATGAGAAAGAATGGAGAATGCCTTTAAATTTTCCTTTTATAATCTGTTGAGACTTCTTTTTCTTAAAGAAAAAAAAGAGCAATATGATGACTTGGATGCTAGTTTCCAGTAACTGCACTTCATTTGTTTCAGATAGTAATTCTGGTGGAATGGAGCATTGCAGTTTATGTGAGACATTCAAATCAAAATTCCAGGCTTAGGGGTTTATATAAGACCCTGACCATTTGTAAACACTAAAAATAATTCATTTGAAAAATAAATTTTACAGGTAACTGAAGCAATACAAGCTGTTCTTTTGGCGGAAGTTCAGAAGCACATGAAGACTTTAAGAAAGACACCAGTCAACAGTGAACCAGAGTCTGTGGCAAAGAATGGTGACTATGAGATGATGCAGATGCTGCCAAAGATCGAATGGGCCAAGGAGCCTGAGTTACAGTGTACTACAGACACTTTTCGTCTGCAAAGTAAGTGCAAAATTTATTGGCAAGCTCTTTCATCAGAATTTTTTCTACTCCTCAGAGCATGTTGAGAATATGAGTTCACAATAAATCATTTCTGCAAAAGCCAAGCTAAGTGCCCTGTTTCTGACCTATTCTGCTATCAATTTCCTCATAATTGTCAAGTTTCTAATTCTAAATTATAATTAATAAACATTTTACAAAACAACATTTATTAAAATGTTTTAAAGGCAGTAAAAATGAAAACAGAAGTAACAATAATAGCTTAATGGGACATATATTATAAGGATACTCTGATCATAATGAGTCCAAATTTTGTGTTCATTTGGTAACATGATAATAGCCGTGTGCTATTTTTTTTTTCTGGGAATAAGAAATGAAATAGAAACTAAAAGTAAATTGTTTTATAGTTGGACCACTTGATTCATTCTGTAACAAATTTTATCACTGTAACTTTATAATCACAGTGTTTATGGTTTTGACTAGCAAGTGAGTCTTAAATTTCTGCTGTATAATGTTATCTGACTTTTTAGCCTGTTATCTGTGACTTAAAAATGAAAATTAAAAAATAGTAAAATTAAGGAAAAATTTTATTTTCAACTTTGTTAGTAAGCTTTTGATGAAAAAATAAATGTATAATATTATTACATATATTTCTTAGGAAAACATGTTACAAGTTTACATGTTTCAGGTTGTTAAAAAATTTTAGATACTTCTTTTAGCTCTTTAAAAGAGATTTTATTTGGGACTCAGAAATGTTGCTATATTTAAAATTTTAAAACTTAAAACAGGTATTACTCTTAAAAATGCATTATATTTATTTCTCTTTATTATTTTTATAAGATTACTGATTAGAGAGCACTATTCAGTGAAAGATGATAGGTAGCAGAAAAAGCCTTTTTCAAAGAAGGCCAAAGATCAAAATAGATGGAATATTTCCTAATACTAAGAAAGTCACTGAGGCTGGTAAATTCAGATAGTAATTTGTTAAAACTAAGTGGTAATTTCAAGTCACTTGTTTTTTTGTTGTAAAGAAATTAGCTTTAATTATCTGGCAAATTTACTCTCTTTAAGGCCTTCCTCATGGTTCATGTCACATAATTGTATTTGTATTACACCTTTCAAACAAGAAGTAGAAAAATTCCTTTTTAAATTAATTTTCACTGACTACATTTGTGTTCTTGATTCATTTGGAGAAACACTTGTAGTGTCTCTCCAAAGGCAGCTAGTGTCATTCATCATGTGTTAATTCTCATTTGGTGGTATTTCTGTTACTTATCCCTAGTGTCTAATTTATCCATTGGCCCATAAGCCTCATTTCTGGTTGAGAAATTCTTGGCAGGCTATCAAGGTGAAATTTTTATGAGTTTTGCTATCACATGGCTTACTCATTATTTGAAGTTTCATCAGATAGGGCCTTCTGGTGAAACTTCATAATAGAGAATTATTGAGAATTATTAATTCTATGGAACTGAATCTTACTATGACTAAAGAATCTGGATCTTAATAAATATTATCTATCTTTATCATTATTGAGCAATCCTTTAGAAAATTTAGGATTAGCTTGTGATAAGAATTGGAACACAAAAATATTAAAACTACTTGATATATGTTGGTGGATTAAATTTAGAATATTTTATTTAAAATAAATATAATATTTTCACAAAGTAATAAGTATATATTGTCCTGGGAAATATTCCTTATACAAAAATATTAACTCCAATTGCAAGTATATAGGAAGCAAATGACAAGCATTGAAGAGGAAAATTTGCAAGCAATATTATATTGGATACTAACACTGCCATTTTTCCCCTTTTGGAAAAAATAAACAAAACTAATTTTAAAACTATTCAGAGGAGCTAAGTATAATTACAGGAAAAGCTTTAGATCTTTACTAGTGGTATGCACTGCATTACTTGATGGAATTTTTTAAAATAAATAACTAAAAAGCTATTTTACTTATCTCAGATATCCTGATTCAAAAGTTAAGAGGATGACGTAGGTGGTATTCACCAAATATGATTATACCTCAAATTTTATAGGCACATTTACTTAGCCTCAGTGTGATTGCAACATATCATTTTATCAAATATTCTTATGATAAATGGTTTATATTGTTTAATTTTATCAGGTCCTTTCTCATTTTTCCTCTATGAGTTTCTCATTCCTCCTGCTTGTTTTTGTTTGTTTTCCTATTTTCTTTTATTCTTTCTTGGTTCCTTAATTTCTTCCATTTTATTTGTAAATCATTTCAAAAGTAACAGATGATTTTTTTTGTATAGATAGACATAAACTTCTTTTATGTTGGGTGTAGTATGTTTGACTTATTAGTGCTGTGGTAATATGACAATAATGTTAATAGATCATAAGAAAAAATAATATTAACAGCAACAGTTACTGCACTCTTACTATGTTCTAACAGCTGAAAAGGACTACTATCTGAAGAAGAGAGATTTCCATGGTGCTACCTAGGCTTTTCCTGAAACAAGCCTCTATGAATATTTAGGTTAACATACTAATTATGTATCTTTCTCATACACATAGAAATAAATAGTATTTGGGAAAAAGTTCATCACCATACTGGGTATCTTGAATGCCTCTAGTAGTGTATCTCTTGCACTTTGAGACATGCTTCCTATTATTATTTCATTTTTTGAATGCATAAACTGGACTTAAAGAAGGTATATGACTTGTCTACAGTCACCAAATTACTGAAAACAAGGAAACAATTCTAGATATTCTCTTAAACACTCATTTTAGCCAATAAGCTGCATTGTCCATACTTGCAGCATGAAGGAAATTTGCTGTAATCAGCTTGATCTGAAAATTGAATAATTTATTGAGTGGTTTTCTTAGATTTTTATTCCTCTCTCATAAATCATAGTTTCTATTAACAAAGAAAATGCAGAATGTTCAATCGTTGCCATCACAGCCCTCATAAAGAAAATCACCAGGTTTCTTGAAAGGTTTGTACATGAGATGGAATCAGTAAAGTGAGAACTGAAGCACAATGTGTGTTTGCACTTTATAATTTTGTATCTTATTTTTCAGCATTTTCACTTGTTACCTTTCACAGCTTGTATTTTATTTGAGGTCTTAATATTTGTGAATCAGTATTTTATGGGAGATCTGTGAATTTCATCTGAGTTTACAGTTTTATAATGATCACACTGCGATCTACTTGAATCTCTTTAATAAGAAACTGTATAATTAGCACTCACATTTGAGGTTAAGATTGATTACTTTAAAGAACAGCAATGGTTTCTATTATCAAAATGCTTTAGAAAGCTATTTCCCTTCACTTTTAAAAAATGTTATTTGGATCAGTTTAAGCAAGTACTCTGAATTTTTTCATTAAATAAATTGGGTGAGATAGAAATGGAGGCTTAGAATTACTGGTTGAATTTAAATTCATATTAAACTGTGTGGTTGTGAAGATTATACATGAAATAAGGGTGCTGCAAATAATCTTTATTGTTTGCATCATTTTCAAAGTCTTATCTGCAAAGTTAAATAATGAAAATGTGCTCTTTAAGTAAAACCATTATCTTATAGTAAATCAAGATATATTTAACAGAAAAGTTTTGTGGTCCTGGTGGCCATCAGTAGAAGAACTGGCATAGGACAGTTTTCATCTGCTTGTTGAATATCTCAGAAGAAAATCTGTCTAGTTGTAGAAAGGCTTTGAAACCTAGTGTCTGACTACCTCACAGGGAAACTCTTTCCTGACATTGTTAGTTATGGTAAATACATCTTCCTTTTCCTTTGAGGCCTTCAGGCTAAGTGAGAAGGCCAATGCATTCTTAAAGCCAGAGAAGTAATTTAGAAAAGATCTGAGTAAGGCAAGTGAGCAAGGAGCAGAGAAGTAATGGGGGATTATCATAGAATGCCTTTTGTGTATCAGACTGAGGACTTAAGCTTTCTCTCTGAGATGGGAGAACAGACAATGGGCACATATTTTAATGGAATCTCACTGCCTAAAGTTCAGGGCCTTTAGCAGAAGCTGGGAGACCAGTTGGGAGGTCGTATAATGCTAATCCAAATGATGGCATCTTGGAACACAAATGGTGGCTTGGTTGGAGAAGGTGAGACGTGATCAGATTTTGAATGTCTATAAAGGTGCTATGCTCAATTGCTCAGTCATGTCTGACTCTTTGCGACCACATAGACTGTAGCCCGCCAGGCTGCCAGGCTCCTCTGTCCATGGGATTTTCCATGCAAGAATACTGAAGTGGGTTGCCAAAGTATTTGCTGATGAAATGAATATGGAAGAGTGAGATAATAAAAATCTATACTTGCATTTTTTTCAACAAAAATATCCTTGATCCGTAGATTGACTTTGGTAAGCTGATTTGATTCCTATGTTGGGTAGTGCAGTATCCCATAGGATATTCTGGGTAGAGAGTGCAAGATTCACTTCCCAGAAGGCTGCCTTTCCTATGTTCAGTTTCAAGTGTCCCTGCTCAGATGACCTACAGATTTTATTTTCTAGTATTAACTAAAGTAACTCTCAGAATACGAACAAAAGTTTCTCGCCAAGAAACTATGATTGAAGATAATTTTAATAATGCAATCTTAAGCAAAAAAAGTATAAATGGCACTATTGTGTGTGTATGTGTGTGTTAATGTTCTCCTTTTGAAATTTTTATTTTCGTGTATATTTTAGAGTGGACTTAATGTTGATATACTAATAGGATGTATAGTATTTATAAACAAACATACATATACTGGTGATGCATGCATCAGAGTTCTTCTTTGTATTTTCCGCAAGAAAGTATCCCAACCACAGCCTTTGAGTGGACTCAGAAGGCAGATACGATAAGCTTTTTGTTATGAAGGGATGATAACTTGATATTCTGTACAGCACACTGTGCTAGCTCCAAAACTTTGAATACATCTTTATGCATCACTCCTCTATGCCTCTGTGTACTGATCCATGAGTTGGTGGTACACAGAGAAAGAATTGGAAATCCCCAGTTGAAGACCATGGTGTATCAAATGCTATGGATGAGTTTGCAGGAACACATCAAAGCAGTACCTAACCCAGATTTGAGGTCAAGAAGACTTCTTTGAAGAAGAGATGCCTAATGCAAGACTTAAAAGATGAACATAATTTAGCCAAGCAAAAAAAGCTGGAGTAGGAGAAGGCAGCTGTTTCAAAGGCCATTGAAAACACTTATGCCCTTTTCTTTCTCCCAAGAATTAGCTGATCCACACATGCATAAATGTAGAACCTGAACAATAGAGAGAAACCCATACATCCTTAATTTCTTCTCTGGAGAGCATGTGCCCTTTCTGAATCTCATTGTGCCAATGCCTTCCTCTCCTAATTAAAGTGAAAGTAAAGTCACTCAGTCGTGTCCGACTCTCTGCGACCCTATGGACTGTAGCCTACCAGGCTCCTCCATCCATGGGATTTTCCAGGCAAGAATACTGGAATGGGTTGCCATTTACTTCTCCAGAAGATCTTCCCGACCCAGGGATTGAACCCAGGTCTCCTGCATTTTAGGCAGATACTTTACCGTCTGAGCCACCAGGTCATTCTCAGCCTTCTAGAATAGCACTGATAGTGACAGCTATGATAATAACATCTAACACCAATATGGCTTAGTATGTTCCAAGTGCCTCATGTACCTTAAATCATTTGATTCAGGCAACAGTTCAGTGAGGATAGGGAGTATTGTTATTACCATTTTATTGATGAGAAAACAGATACAGGGAAGTAACTTTCCCAAAGTCTATTCCAAACAAGCAACAGAACCAAGAGTTAAACCGAGGCATCAGAATCTGGGTTCTTCATTACTATCTGGCATTGCTTTCCAATTAAACACTATTTTCCTTTAGTATTTCTGAATACTAAATTCTGAATACTACAATATTTACCATGTGTCTCCTATATGACAGTTAGAAAGACAGGTATTGCCCAGGTTGGGGATCACAAGGCTGCAGAACCCCAAACATTTGGTATGACAACAGAGGAAATGCTCTCTTGAATCAACTAATGAGCAAATATCAAATAACTAATTTCTATTAACCTTTGGATGAGACACTATAAGCTATTTCACAAAAGATGCACTTAATATTAAATAGCTATGTTTGGAACATACATTTACATAAGTTTTAGTGGTTACAAATTAGAAGGTTTTATGCTTGGGAACTGGAAATGCCAACTGGTAAATGCTAGATATGAAAACGATTTGGCATATACATACTAGTCAAAAGGTTGGCAGTATGGGAGAAAGAGGAAATATAAATTTTCATTTTTATAGATTAATTTGAATTATATAATAGACAATCTTTTTAAATATCAAGATATTCATGTTGAATGATGAGGAATTTGCATATGATTAGCAAATAATTTAGCACCTAGGGTACATTACATGCCTTTCAAAAACCAGTTGCCATTTGGGTTTAACATATGTTCTGTCTTATTTTTGCTTCTTGCAAAACAGATGAAGTATTTTTATCATTTTCCTTTCTCCCTATATAAATCCTGAACTTCTCCACTGCTTCCTCCCTCTCTGAATCATCTTTAAGATTGCATTGCCTCAGAAAGACTGATAGAGTTCACTGCTCTTTTTACCAAAGTAGTTTCATCTTTCACAGAGATTGAGATTGATGATTTTCATCTTGGCATATGAAGAACTAGAGTGTTGCATCGTCCTTTTTCCTCATGAGCAATCAGAATGCCAACCTGGCCCGGCTGTGCAGAGACAGTAGCATGAAGGAATTGAGTTAAATATTTCCTTGGTGACAGTTGTGCGGGCACCAATTTATCGATTATTGTCTGCATGCCCATTTAAATTTATTGACAAAGGAAAAGTGATCTAGATACTGTCCCTGAAATCAATGCATTTTGCACTTTTGTTCTCCAAACTGAGACTGGCCTCCCAACACTGACCTCTCAAGGACGGGGTCGGTCTATTTATCTTTCTTCCTCCCATCACCTGGGATGGTTCTTCACCTAGTACCTGGTAATGTGATTATTAAGAGGATGGATGAATGGATGGACCACAGGGTAACTTGTACTAAAGATTCAGCCAATTTCTAATTAGTAATGGAAAAAGAACACAAGAAAAATCAGCTGATTGCTTTCCTGTAGTGGCCAGATATAGCCTGAATACGCACATGAAATCGTTTTCTAAGCATCATCACCCCAGGATCATGTGTGTGCACACAGAAAGCTCACAAAAAAATTAAAAATAGACACATGAATGAATTTCACTTTTAACCATTCCAGAGCTTCTTTCCTAATGGCTGATTATTTAGCTCTTCATTACTTATTTCGTCATGACCTGGTTTCAATCTGATGTTTTTAGAGAGCCTGGAGACTTGCTTGAAACTCGTCTTCTTATTCTTCATTCAGCTACAGCTTCTCTGTGGAAGTATTTAAGGAGCTGCTGTGTCAAACACCATTTCCTTAGTGTTTGGATTCATGTCCTGGGTTCTGACTCACCTGTCTCTTCTTGAATGTCTGGCTCATTTGTGATCTCTTGCAGCCAGCAGCCCAAACACTGCTAAGATAGAGTTCTGCTTACAACCTGATGTGTTTGGGTCAGCCTCCTCCCTGCTGAGTCCATTTCTACCTCTGAGCCTGGCACCTTGTGTGATATTAGTTTCTACCTTAAATGCGATGCCATTAGTCAATATGCACACGCATTCCTAGTTCTGGAAACAATTTTGATACAACCAATTCCTTGAGAGAAAAAGCAGGGATTTAGTCAGTTTTGTATTCTCACCAGAGAGTATAGTGTCTAGCACATGGCAAGGCAACTGTTAGAGAAATGGTGGTTGAAGGAAAAATTATGCAGATGTTCTTATGTCATTCAGTTCAGTCGCTCAGTTGTGTCCAGCTCTTTGAGACCCCATGGACTGCAGCACGTTGGACTTCCTTGTCCATCACCAACTCCCAGAGCTTACTTTCCATTGAGTCGGTTATGTCATCCAACCATCTAATCCTCTGTTGTCCCCTTCTCCTGTATTCAATCGTCCCCAGCATCAGGGTCTTTTCCAATGAGTCAGTTATTCGCTTTCCTTATGGTCCAACTCTCACATCCATACATATATGACTACTGGAAAAAGGAGCTTTGACTACACGGACGTTTGTTGGCAAAGTAATGTCTCTGCTTTTTAATATGCTCTCTAGGTTGGTCAGAGCTTTTCTTCCAAGGAGCAAGCATCTTTTAATTTCATGGCTGCAGTCACCATCTGCAGTGATTTTGGAGCTCAAGAAAATAAAGTCTGTCTCATGTCGTTGGAATATCCCATTCCATCAGAATGTCATTCATCTTACTGGCAGCACCCTTATTTTACCATTTTAACTTGTCAATATATCTGTCCAATTTTCAGCCTTAGAACAATTTTAATAACTTGTAAACACCTCTTATTAACCATTTACTATGTCTAAGGTTCAATGTAAGGTACTACAAATCTTTTATTAGATCATTTCATACATTTCTTGTATATCCTTCTAAACAGTCTATATCATCTGGCACTCTAGTTTCTTGTTTATTTGCCTTTCTTTCCCAACTCTCTGAACTCCTTGAAGGCTAAAGTTGGAATTTATTAATCTTGTGCTTCTAGCAGGTAATGTACCACGAGGCTCATGATGGGTGCTCATTAAGTGGAGGAATGATAAATGACAGTGACAGACATGTATCAAAGAACTGTGGTCTAAGAATGGAAGAAATGCTAAATAATATGCTAATTGTGTATAGGTAGGAAGAGAATAGAAAAGGTCATTATAGGGACAGTGATGGTTTTCTTCTAAAATGTTAATCTGGAGGCATTTTTTTAAAATGTATTTTTCTTAGTTCAGGGGCAAAGTAAATATCTGCCTAGAGAGTTACCAGGAAAAATTAATGCCAACAGATGTTTGAAGGCAAAAAACAAGGCAACCCAGGAGAATAAGCCACAAGAAATGAAGACAGCTAATGCAAAGAAGAGTTATTACTTTTTTTTCCTTTTACCTGATACATATGATGATGGGCCCTTTATTCATATCTATGCAGGAATGCCTGCCATCCAGCCAGGCAGCCCTGCTAATCTGGGGCAATGTAAAAATTCCCCTTAGTAACTGAATATACATAAGAATACGGTAACTGTGAACAATCTTCCAGGCTTTTAGTCAGAATGAAGTTGGTCTTAAATTTTAGAAACTTTAAGTGTGGTGTTTCTCAACTCTTTTCAGTCCTAGAATGGACTGAAACATTGTTAACAATTTCTAATATTCCCTCTCTAATTCTAAAATGAAGTTCATAAGTAATAAAACCTACCTCACAAATAATTTATACACAATTTAAAGGATAAAAAGCAAAGATTAAGAAATTCATAATAAAAATATGTCAATAGGTAAAAGCTTGGTCATGACAATACTAAAAGATATAATAAAATGCTGACTGGGAAACATTTCATTGCTGAAATGACAGTTGCAAATGCAGGCCTGCACAGGCGTGGTGGTGCTGTTGGTGACATTGGTGTCCAGATGGATTTGTGTTAGTATCCTTCCTAGAAAATTGAAGGTACAGTCAAAGCCTTGAAAGATCCCTATGTGCAAAAGAAAGTTAGGTACTGGACTCAAGAAATTATAAGCAGGGCTTTCCCTTCCAAGAACGCCCAGTGGAAAACTTGAAAGCCATGTGAAACATCAGGATAATTTTTTCATTGTGAAGGACCATCCTGAGCACTGCAGGACATCTGCCTTTTCTTACTCCTGCCCACTAAATGCCAGTAAGTATTTTCACCTTTCCAAAATCATTGGGGAAAGCAAAGGCCCCTTGCCTCAGCAGTTTCCAAAGTCTTCCTCCAGGGGGCAGTACCAACCCTGCTGACAACCAAAGCCTTCAGCAAGAGATTCTATACATTCTGATGCCTTTCTTTGTTTCTGTCCTTTCCTCTTTTGAAAACGCAAAGGGAGATAATGGAATTAAGAACCTCCAACTAACTCAAGGAGTTTTTTCCTTAGCTCCTCTGTGTTTGCGCCTTTCTTTGCACTCCACCCATGTTGTTTCTTCATCGGTCATAGTTCTTCCAAGGACATACAACAAATCATCAGATTGCAGTTCCGTCTCCTTCATTAGACAAAGAACTTCTTACTCTATCCATTCACTTTAGTCTTTGTGTCCTCAAAGCCTGGCAGTGGATCTGGCATAGAATCAATGTTGTTGGCTGATTAAATGAAGAAGGCATGCTACTGACTACTAAGCATTCTCCAAGGAAGTCATTTTTAAAAAGTCCAAAATTTATAATTGAAATTAAATGATTATTTTACAGTAGAGAATAAACATAGCACATCTTAAAATTAAAAATTAGGTAACCTATCTCCTAATATGTCAATTGAGCAAAACTGGAAATGAGAATAATGGATGGAAAGTGATACACAGGTTCATTTAAATGCTGGGAACATAATTCCAAAAGTTTGGCTTAGAACACACTAATTTTTGATATATCTTATCTTTTTTTATATTAATTTTTATTGGAGTATAGCTGTTTTATGATGTTGTGTTAGTTTCTGCTGTATAGCAGAGTCAATTCTAAGTGAATCAGCTATATGTGTGCCTATATCCCCCCTTTTTTGGATTTCCTTTCCATTTATTTAGGTCACAACAGAGCAATGAGTAGAGTTTTCTGGGCTATACAGTAGGTTCTCATGAGTTCTCTATTTTATACATAGTAGTGTATACATGTCTATCCCAATATCCCAGTTCATCCTACGCCACATTCCCCTGGTTTCCATACATGCATTCTCTACAGCTGTGTCTCCATTTCTCCTTTGCAAATAAGTACATCTACATCATTTTTTTTTTAGATTCCACATATAAGTGATATTGATACATCTTATATTTAAAATCCAATATCCCATTGGTACTTAAAGTATTTTAAAGTATTTTCTGAGAAGTTTATAACACTATGAAAATAGACAAAGTGTATGCCTTGGCATCTGCACAAGAATAGGGAATAACCAATCTGATCAGTCATCCATCTGGTAGGTCCACACATCCATCTATTCACTCTACCTCTTTGAATGTGTTATAGGTTAGATACTCTGTTTCCCAAGCTATCTACCAGAATCTGAGAAGAATATGATGTGACTTCTATTTCCAAAAGGCAGAGTCCTATAAACATAACAAGGCCACAGTGTGGTATAAGATAGACAATTCACACTGCTGTGGAAGCATGGAGGGCCACCATTTGCCTCGGGGTGATTTTTAGAGGCTTCACACAGGAGTAAACATTCATGTTTGCTTTGGAGGATAATGGTGTGGCAGACATGGAAAGATGCACTTTTTAGGTCACTCTACATGAGAGGACAACTTGCCCAGATGTGAGGAGTGTGGACAACTGACAGCTGTTGGTACATCCAGGATTCATCCCTGAATTGGAGCAAAGGTCATACTCTTCCTGGGACAATGACCGCACAAGGTGGTGGTACAAGGGCCTAGCTACTTCCCATTCAGACAGACTCCTCTAGTGAACAGTTTTGTCCTGGAGTTTCCACTGGGTTGATAAAGACTGGAGCATTTGTGTAGTAACCAGAGAGCTCCTTACCCAACTCGGTTTTGCCCTTTTTCTTTCACACATGTTACTCTCTAGTAAGCCTTTTGCATTTCTAACTCCATCCTTACATGTGCTTTTGGGAGGACCCAACTGCCTCCAGTGGGAAAGAGTTTGGTGTAAGAAGGGTATTTCAGGCAAAAGGAGTAACATGAGGACAGACACAGAGGTATACAATGTGGCCCTCTGTGTCAGTAAATAGGGATAAATTTGATGTGGGTAGGGAATAGGAAATGAGGATGCTTCAGTCTAGATCCAGAAGGTGAGACACCTAGAATGTAAAGGATCTGGCAACAGACTTTTTATTGAAAGAAAAAGGAAGCCATTATAAATTATTTTAAGAGAAGCGAGGCATTTCCAGTGCAAAGTAGACAGTGAATAGAGCAGGAGATGCAAAGAATCCTTGTGTCCAAATTTTGTCAGAGTCTCTCTGTTTAGTATTTATTTGCAAAGCAATACTTACTTTTCTTACTTTTTCAAATCACTTCTTCATAAAACTAGGTTATTTAGATGGAACATTAGTGCTTCACATCTCACATAAAGAAAGAAAGTATGCCTACATTACATAGAGGAGAGAAATTTTATCTCCCTGCTTTTAGACCAAATAACAGTGAATGTCCTTCAGGATCATCAGAATCCAGGTCATATTAGTGGCACCTTCAATATTGCTGTTGTTCTTGGGGCTAATTTGAAGCTATTTCTCTTCCTTTATATTTGCTCACTATCTGAATCCCCCACCCTTTCTGAATCAGATCTTAAATGTTTCCCAACTTGTATTTGTAAAATACTTGGTCTGATTTCTCATCTTTTTTGGGATGCATTTGGATTATTTACCATTTATAGACAAGTTTGAGTTTCACCATTGATTTTTTTTTCCTTTTTCTGTGTATGGATTTATGTAGACATTATTGACTTCCTTTACCAACATTCTTAACTGAAACATTATGACCAGGCTTATTAAGTGTTTGCTATTAGATGTTTTCTAGGAATGGGCTATATTATTTCTCTTTACCACATTAAGAAAATTTATTTAAAGAACAGAATTTACCAAGCAAGGTAACTTTGAAATGTGCTTTTTTGTGTATTTAATATCCAATGAATAATTTCAAAGGTTAAACTTGATGATCCATCTCTTCAAGCCATCTACTTAAGTCTAGAGTCATTACATCACCTGCTTCCCTTATGCCATTGATTTATGTTTCTTTCAAACTGCTGAGATTGGGCACTTTCATTTATTTTTATATGACATACTCTGCACTATGAAACAGAGTTTCAGAAGGTAATGGTACAAATACCTGTAATGCAATATAGAATTGCCTACTCACCTGAGTGATTCAGTAACATATCCATTAACACTTGTCTGGGGTTCTCATAATACTGAAAGAGAATGAAAGGTTTTAATCAGTGTTTTTTTGTAGCGAATAAGTCAGGGCAATTTCCAGGTAAGAATAGTATTCAGGTACCATGATGTATTTGTGTTTAATGTTGACAAACGCAAAAAGAGTTTTTAGAATTTTCTTAGGACTCTCTTATTTGAAATTCTCCAGATTAGTTAAAGTTTATTCATAATGTACTGTGAAGAAATGTTTGTTTCAGGAATGCCAAAATATGTATTTGACCCCTATTTTCAGAAACTAAAAGAAAAAAAAAAAGTGGATTATTTTCAAATAAGGTGAGCTTTTTCCCATTTCAATGGAAGGAAAATTAGGGCAGGAAAGACTTAAATCTTTTGCTATGTTTACATGACTTGTTAGAAAATGGTCTTAGACTAAATTGCACATTCCTGTTTGTTAAACTCAGATTCTTTTCTGTAAGTCCCACTGATGGGGCATCATGTACAGGAAGGAATTTACAAAAGAGTAAGCTCATTTATTTATGCAAATTGATGTGTTTTCCTCTAGCTATATCCCTAGGAGGATATTGCCATTTTTATGTTTCCAGTGGCTCATTTTAAAGGAAAATACTTTACATATTTTTAAAAATGAGTTAAATTTTTCAACTGTTAATGGAAATCCACTGTTATGGTATTTATATTATAAAAACCAATTCAGTCAAAAATACAGTTTGATGAATGTAGCATCTTTATAAATTGAAGATAGTGATTTCATTTCTTCCATAGTAAATTTGCTTTAAATATTGGTTTATTATATATATTCACTTGTATTACAAATATTTCCAGTAAGCAAACACAAATCATTTTTATATTTAGCATTTAAAATGTATCTTAACTTGAACATTAAATCATCTATTAAATATTCAATTAAAGTGGGTTTTGATCCATTTTTAAAAATTAGTGGTCAGGTATTCGGGGAAACAGGCTTGCAAGATATTTCTAAAACACAATTCACTTCATTTCTTGTTCTGTATATTTTGTCAGAGAATGCCTTAATGTAACAGAAATCAGATTTGGTGTATATTTTTACACCAAATCAAATTGTACAGGCGCCACCCTCAGCTTTCTCCAAAACATTATAAAGGATAAGATTCCACCATGATATAGCTTAAGAAACAAGTACAGCCCTGGAAGAAGTCCATACATGGAAAGTAAAGCTACAGGAGGATATGTTTTACCGGAAAAACCTCGTGTCTTACAACAAACACCATTACAGAACTGGATTTAAAAAATAAGTTTACTTAGCTGAATTCTATCTTTTTCTGGAATCTGTATGTAAGGCATACATTCTGTTTCTAGTTATGTTCTGCAGACATAAATCATACATATAAAAGGTACTGAAAAATGTAAGAATGAAACTGCAATATAGTAGTGACTAATGATATAAAGCACTTAGATGCTTCAGTTTTAACAACTACATGAAGAGGGTGAAGGCATCATAAGTCATTTTATTTATTACAATTGGCAGGTTTCCCTCCCTAGTTGTATTGAATATAGTCTCACATCCCCTGTCTGCTCCTTGCCCATCCTCAATTTCCCAAATTCACAAGCCATTGTTACACATTTTAATATTTTTAATCTTTTCTTTTAATGGGTAGCAGTAATCCAAAATTATTCATTCCTTTCATCAAACCAGAAATGGAAAGTCAGGTAAACCTTCACAGGCTTTTTTAGAACACAGGTTCTGAAATTTTCCATTTCTGACTGCTAGAAGGAAGAGCTGTGATTTGTTACTGTATACATAGTTGTGTAAATATTAGACAGTTACTACAAAATACTTTCTATGCTATAAAGTGAGCTAGGCTGTTTTCACTGTCATATGGGATCTTCTGTCCTGTCTGACTCTTTGCGACCCCATGGACTGTAGCCTGCCAGGCTCCTTTGTTCATGGGATTCTCCAGGCAAGAGTACTGGAGTGGGTTGCCATGCCGTCCTCCAGGAGATCTCCCTGACCCAGGGATCGAACCCACAACTCCTGCATCTCCTACACTGCAGGCAGGATCTTTACCCACTGAGCCATCTGGGAAGCCCATGGGATCTTCTATATAGTCATAATTGAGAATTTACAAAATATTAGAAAAACAAAGCCAAGTTTCACCAATAACTTCCATCTCATGTATAAAGCATAAATATTTCTAAAGATTTTTACCAATGACTAGCTTCTTTTTGTTATTTAAGAAATGATCTAAACTGGTGTTTTAAAATTTTTGTATCTGAATCTTCTGTAAAACTGAAACAATCTGTCAAATTCTATGAATTATGAGATATGAAATTAAGACAGATGGATGACAGTCATATAAACCTTGGATCTCAACATCTAATTCACTTTAGTATATCGGTTTGGATATACTGTTGTGAAAAAATTATGATTCATGTTAGTAAGCAGAATAGCACTTCAATAGCACTTGTTTATATAATTTTACAAGAGTGAAACTGTCTGCTACTAACAGTAAAACACATACATGCAACCTCTTTAATCAATGATACATTCATAAATTTAAATATAAATCAGAAATTAATCTTAGATCTGTACAGAAATAGCTATTTGGCAGCATAAATCAATGTTTATTGTTTCCAAGTTTATTAAAAATTAGTACAAAATTTTGACTTTTAAAATTACAGTTCTTCACCAATAGCTATGATGTATATTTTAAAGAGAAAAATTGAATCAGACAGTTATGAATTCCTTCTGAAAAATGCTGAAGTTCCATGGAAGGCAGAGTAGAAACCACTGGACTGGGTCACGTGGAGAGAAACTTGTATCATTCCTCCTGTTCATCCCTGTGCCTGCTAAAAAACTGCAGTACTATAATAAATACCTGCCTAATTACCCCAATTTCATTTTCTTCAATGGACTTTTTAGTTGCATGCTTTATTTTTTAAAGAGACCAACCTCATAATTTGAATAAGATGAGCTATTGTCTGGCTGACTCCTTTATAAAACTGAAGTTATAAAACTGCATACCATGTCACCAAAGAACGCACCTTATACTTCCCAGGGCCTCAGTTTAGTGCCAGCTGATGCCAAACAAGCTGCTGACTTGCACAGAGAGGAATTCCAGGAAGTTGTCGGAGCGGGCCATTTTCCAATAATGCTCCCTGGCATGGACTCAGTTCAGAGCTCTTTTACAAATGGCTATTACACTGAGATCATGATGAGATTTCCTAGAAGTACACGCAATGCTTTTCACTGAAATTTACTAATTCAAAACTTTTTGTGAAAACAAAGATTTCCCCCTGAATTCTTAATGTCGTATAACCATATGTCAGTACATTTGTGAGTGTCCCTTTAAGATATGAAAGTGCTCAGATCTCTTAGAGACAGATTTTTAAAAATTAAATTATTATTTTCACTTCACATCATTTTGCTTTAGATATTTGGCTTAAATTACATTGAATTTCTATGTCTTTTTTCAAGATATTGACTAGCACAGGAGTACTAAAGTATTGATGATCTCTATGAATCCTGTCAATCAGCAGCAGTCACTGAGAGTTTGTGCTGGCAAATGTTGCAGCAAGTACTCTAGACACGTGGACAGTTGTCTTGAGCAATCTCAGATTAGATGGACCTATCAGAGTCTGCCACAGGACCTGCCACTTGGAGAATCAAAAGCAGATAATTAAGTTCTTCGGTGATACATGTGACCACCATGTTACCAGGCTGAAATCTGGATGAAGAGAAATCATGGAGTCCTCAGTTCTACATTGAATATAGACTGACTCTAGCTATTGGCTCCCATTCCTTGATCTTTCTGCTATAGGCATATCCTGACTTTTCAATATCCTTATGGGGGATAAGGCGGCTTCCTTCATAGATCAATTGGTCTGCCTGCAATGCAGGAGACCCAGGTTCGATTCCTGGGTTGTGAAGATCTTCTGCAGAAGGAAATGGCAACCGACTCCAGTATTCTGGCCTGGAGAATCTCATGGACAGAAGAGCCTGGCAGGCTACAGTCTATGGGATCGCAACTCGACTGAGCAAGTAAGCACAACAACAACAGGGTGATAGAGAGATGTTAGAGATCAGTATTTGTTGTTAAGTTGTTCAGTCATGTCTGACTCTTTGCGACCCCTTGGACTGCAGCACGCCAGGTCTTCCTGTCCTTCACCATCTCCCTGAGCCTGTTAAAACTCACGTCTATTGAGTCAGTGATGCCATCCAACTATCTCATCCTCTGTCGTCCCCTTCTCCTCCTGCCTTCAATCTTTCCCATCATCAGGGCCTTTTCTAATGAGTCAGCTCTTGGCATCTGGTGGCCAAAGTATTGGAGTTTCAGTATCAGCATCAGTTCTTCCAATGAATATTCAGTATTGATTTCTTTTAGTATTAACTAGTTTGATCTCCTTGCTGTCCAGGGGACTCTCAAGAGTCTTCTCCAATACCACAATTCAAAAACATCAGTTCTTCAGCACTTAGCCTTCTTTATGGTCCAACTCTCACATCCATACATGATTACTGGAAAAACCATAGCTTGACTATATGGACATTTGTCGGCAAAGTAATGTCTCTGCTTTCCAATATGCTGTCTAGGTTTGAAATAGCTTTCCTTCTAAAGGAGCAAGTATCTCTTAAATTCATGGCTACAGTCACAATCTGCAGTGATTTTGGAGCCCAAGAAAATAAAGTCTGTCATTGTTTCCATTGTTTCCCCATCTATTTGCCATGAAGTGATGGGCTGGATGCCATGATCTTAGTTTTTTGAATGTTGAGTTTTAAGCCAGCTTTTTCACTCTCCTCTTTCACCTTCATCAAGAGGCTCTTTAGTTCCTCTTCACTTTATGCCATAAAGGTGGTGTCATCTGCATATCTGAGGTAATTGATATTTCTCCCAGCAATCTTGATTCCAACTTGTGCTTCATCCATAATACTTGGCATTTAAGTGATACAGATAGTAGGACTCATAGGACCTTTGAGTCAAGACCATTTTGAGGTCATTGAGTCTAAGCCCTTTGTTTTCCTGCCTAAGAACCTGAAGCTCAGAGAAGCTCAGATATAATAGCTAGTTAAGGATTGAGACTGTATTCAGATTTCTTTGCAATATTTGCTGATTTTTTTTTTAATTGCCTGATGGTCCCCATTTAGAAAGGATCTCTCTCTTTTTCTCTGGTTGTTCTCACTTGCCAGTAAGCTTAATGCTTTCTCCCGTAAGTGACAGATCAACCATGCACAAAAAGATATGGAAATCAGTTTGCATACCTATAAGTCCCACTTGATGTGATTAGAGCCTCTAGGTCTTGATGAAACTTAAAAGCAGGGTGCTTTTCTCCATTTTCCCCCTTGTAGGCTTCCATCATATTCTAGCAAGACTATTGAACTAACTCAGTTCAATATATTATTAATCAGTCCTAGAGGTACTTGCCTTCCATAGCTAAAGTGATTTACAAAAACAGATTTGTTCAAATCAACTCTCCCATTAAGACCTTCCAGAAGTGCAATATTCTCTAGATTTTTTTTTTTTAGGATCAACTAGACAGTTAGATTCACAAGATGATCATGCACCCTACCTGGCACCTCTTTCCTCAGAAGGACAGAGAGCAGGAACCATCGCTTGCTTGCTTCCTGGACAGCAGCAGTTCAGGAGCTCGGTTCTTAACAGCCTTGCATGTCCTACAGCAAGTCCACAGGCACTGGTTGGCCAGGTCCAATCACAAGGACACCCAGAGCTATGATAATGAGTCTTTTTTATAGTTCATTTACAATTTTTCCTAGTCCAGATATGACTTACCAATGAGAAGTCATTTTTACTATCAGTAATGTCACCTTGAGATACAGTGGACATTCTGCTTTTATCAAGGTACCAAGAATCCAACTAAAGTTAGCCAAAAATCAGAGTCTTATGGAGAAAAGGTTTTTTTGGTTTGTTTTTGCTTGTGTGTTTTCTTTAAGCACACATGACTTCCCTTTTCTCTTAGGATAAAGTACATATTATTTGAATGATTCACAAGAATGATTTTTAGCTGGCCACTAGATTTCTCTCTAGTCTCATCTTGACCCCTGCTACCCACCTTTAACCCTATAATTCAGTCAAGCCAAACTCTTTCAGTTCCTTTAAAGGACCTATTACTACTTGGCTCTCAAACCTCTCACATGCTATTTTATCACCCATTTATTTATTTAAAAATTTTTAGTGCCTTCAGTGAGCCAAGCAGTGGGCAAATCCCTGAGGATACAACAAGGAAAAGGCATTCTTGCAGAATCTGCAGCCCCTGCCTGAAAACCCTTCCCCATTCCCACCACTGCTTAATGTTCATGTCCCAAATTGAATGTCACATCTTCGAGGATTCCCTCTCTGCTCCCCACAAATAGGTTAGATGTCCTACTCTATACTTCTTCTGTTACAATACTGATCACCCTGTATTGTCATTGCCTGGTTTCTTGTCTACTCCTCCATGAGACTGTGAGCTCCATGATGGGAAAGGAATATGTCTAACTTGCTCACTGTTATATCTTCAATGCTTAGGTCACTGCCAGGTACCCTGAGGATTCTCAATAAATATTTGATAGACAGGTGACAGTTCTAGGAATTCCAAGAAGTTTAGAACTACAATATCTTTAAACCCACAGATAATTTATTCCTAAAGTGAAATTTTCAGGCCCTGTTATAGGTAATAAAGAAGATATTTGGAAGTATATACCCACCAGAATCTATGATATAAATAGAATTGTTTTTTTAAATTACACTAATAAATAAAAGAGCAAAGCAATAATATTATAAAACTGGAGTGAATGAATTTTAAAATATTGATGACCAAGAATCACATCACTTGAATAAAAACAAACAGTTATAACTGGAATATTCCCAGTTACCTGAAACCTAAAATCAATGCTGACATTAGTAAATAAATAAACGGGGCAGGGAGAAGAGTCAGTAAGGGCTTCAAAATCTCAGAAACAAATCTAGGATTCTTATTCTCACTTAATGTAGCTTTTGAAGTTTGGCCTGGAACTAAAGAAAAGAAATTGGTTCTAATTAAGATATCATATATAGATGCATTTGTGAGGCTAAATATCCTTTCCTGGAACCATTTTCCTGGGATTTATCACATGAGTGCCAATAGAAAGCAGTACTAAGTCACAGAGCAGAATATGCTTCCAGCCAGTGTTTCAAAGGGTACCAAAAAATGCTCTTAAATATGACACTTTGTAGTATCAGCCATCTGTAAAATCAAAGAACATGACGAGTCATATCTCAGAAGCCATGTCTTTGATTGACTGAGATAATGTGGTCTAAGACATTATTTTCTCATGGTCTGAGAGCACAGTGATAGAATTTAGAATAGTGTAGGTAAATGGATAATTAACATACCCATTTAGGCTTTTTCTCTCAAATACCAAATATCTTAAATGAGCTTTGGAAAGGTGCTGGATCACATTCAATTTGCAATCAAATTCCCTTAATAAGATTTTACAGCGCAGAAATTCTTTCTTGCTGATTAAAATAAGAGTCATAATATTGAGTCAGGTACTGACCAAACTTCTTACATGAGGAGAGACAGCATGGTGGAACCGAGTCATGAACAGCCTGGGTGTTTACAAGTAGCATGCGAGTCTACTTGAAGGAGCAAGGGATCTCTTCAAGCTCAGGTGCCTAGTAGTTACATCTAGAGACAGTCCAGTTTTAAAGTTTTACAGCACAGGTTCATGCCAGTCCCCCGTGGGTGCTTTGTGTTTGATTTACACAGTAGTTCATGGGAGAAAAACTTAATTGCCACCATTTATAAACCAGGAGCTTTCATAAACTATTCTGAATTTCTGGCTTCTCATGAAAAATAGAAAGAGATGCCACACTGAGTTGTCATTTTAGTGCAACAAGAGTAGCAGTGGTTATATCAGACCACCATTTCAGAGTGAGTATGGACTCTCCAGGTCATTGAAGTGCCCACCAAACTTGCTTTATTTAATTTTCACTAGGTTCTTACAGGAACCAAGGTTTTAACTTGCTCAACACCGTGACAAGGTAACTTTAGCTTGAAAAATTCTCTGTGTGTTTGTTTGTAAGGCTGAAAGGGGAAAGAAAGAGGACAGGAATTATCATTTAACAGGCATCAAACATTTCCCTAATAAGTAATAAGCACTGCACATATTATACACAAAAAGGAGTACCTATGGTGAAGTCCTTTGCTTAGGGCTGTGGCAGTGGCAACCTTGAGCCCACCTGCTTATGGAGAGCTAAGAGAAGCTAAGGAACTGGAGGCACTATACTTCTCTTTTCTGAACATTCTTAAAATTTAATTTCAAAATGTTCATCTTACTATCATCTCAAGGGATATGCGAAAGAGAAAAAATTCTACCAATGGGGATTCCTTTCAAGTGTGTTTATCTTGGGGTATGTGGGGAGGCATGCACTGACTGATTTATCCCCAGTCAAAATGTCTCCCCACATGTACCAAGGTGTTCTTATTCAGGGTCTTCTCTGGTAACTCAGATGGTAGAGAATCTGCCTGCAATGCAGGAGGCCCAGGTTCAATCTCTGGGTGAGGAAGATCCCCTGGAGAAGGAAATAGCAACCCACTCTAGTATTCTTGCCTGGGATGTCCTGTGGACAGGGGAGCCTGGTGGGCCACAGTCCACAGGTTTGCAAAGAGTTGGACACGACTGAGTGACTGACACTTTCACTTATCAAACCCTTACTCTTTGAGGTACAGTCCTCGGTACACAGTCGAGAGAAGGCTAGACCTCTGGTGAGCTAGAAATAGAGCAATGGCTTAGGAGTTTGATTGTAGTACCATCTCATGGGTAAGTGGAACAGGTTCAAAGTCGGGGTGAGACCAGTTTGTGAATTGTGCTAGATGCTAGGAAGATTTTAGGTTAATAACTTAGATATTTCTTACTATGGCAGATGGTTTAAAGATTGAAGGGGCCAAAACTGTGAGACCAGTTGTCTCAATGGGCTTCAGAGACATCTTCTTAACAATTTTGTAGAAGTTGTTGGCTGTCAGTTCCTCCCTCTGAGAGAGCTGCATGAGTTAAGTGATTGCATAGGCTTAACATCAGCATTTCAATAAATATCTGTGTATATGAATGTTGACAGCAGTTATTGAAATGCACAGGTTAACAGTAATCCAGTAATAGGCACTAATATTCAAGTTCAAATTTTTAACATTTTGCCATTTTAATAGCAGCCCCAAATTCTGTGTGGCTTGCACATATGTCTAATTTAATTTTGGCAAGAATTTTGTGAGCTAGGAATTATCATCTTCATTTTACAGGTGAGAAAACTGAGTTCAGACTCTCTCCCATGATATATGACCTGTTTGCACTGAAAAACAACACACGACTTCAGATTGTTCCTTTCAAATATAAACGTTTTAAGACTTTTAAAACCTTGGTTGATTTTTACACCTGGTAATAAAGTTGTGTTAGGGGATATACAGGGTTACTACATTTCAAAACGAGGATGTTTGTATTAGTAATTAAAACTTTATTTGCAGAACAATCATGGTTTTATTTCAGTGACAGAGCACACAGCAAATAGTATTGATTATAGACTAATACATAAAGTGTCAGTACCCAGATATAAAGCATCTCCTTGGCATATTGTGGAAACTGGTCATGAATCACTTCCCATGAATATCAAAGATTAAGTACACATTTACACATAAAAGTACATGCTCACTTGGCAGTTTTCAAATACAATTAGCAATGATTCTCCTGTTGAATTTGGAACGTATGATATTTTAGCACTCACTTGAAAAAAATCCACTACTAATTTTCCTATATTGCTTTTTGAAATATGTATCAAAGCATAACATATAAATTATATATGCACATATATATGCACATATAAATTATTTTAAAAATGTATGTGTGTGTATATATTGTATCTGGCTTTGAAGTGAGGGATTGATGTGTGAATTATTTTAATTCTACCATCTCTACCATTATGAATACCTATATACCCTTCCCCTTTCCTATACCCCATTCCTTTCTATGTCTGAGCACAGAGGAGATAAATGGAATGCATCCCTTGGAAATTCTGTGTTCATGTTTTATAGAAGAAATAATAGGAAGAAAAAGAAAGTCTGGGTTTTACATAATTTCTTATATGAAACCAATATTTTACAGTAGAAATTACATCAATATAATAAAAGAAACGTCTTTTCAAGGAAAATATATGAATACTAATGCAGTCTTTCTGAGAGAAATTTAAATAAAATCAAATGCATTAAAAATAGTCAATTTAGAATATCTAAAAGACTTTAAAAGTATATCATTTTTTCTCTCCTGAGATATGTATTTTACATAATTGTCTATATTATTTCCGAAATGTGGCACCTCTTATAGTTGAAGAACACAAGCTTAATGAGAGTAAAGATTTATTCACCCTGTTTCCTTAGTACCTAAGTTAATGTTTGCCAGTATGAGACTGTAAGTAAGTATTTATCGAATGAATGTGAATCTAAGTTAAAGGCAGTTATCAGTTGTACAAATAATGAGTGTCATTGCTTATGCATGAACTTAGCCAGGTGTAGAAGGCATCCCTTCTTTCAATTCTCACCTTCATTGAATTATTTGCAGTAGTAGCATTACTTGCAGCTAATTATTACATGTTTTATAGAAGAAATATCTCTAGCTAAATCTATGACTAAATATCACAGCTAAATCCAAACTGTTCAGATTTTTAACTTGATTTAACATATCTTCAGAATCATTACACTGTGATATGGAACTGAAACAAAATACTGCCTTGGATGCAGAAGACTGCCAATCACATCAAGTGATATATGGATATATGACTAAGATAGTATAAATGCATAATCTTTCATAAGAGATCATTATATTTTCAATCAGGGGATATTCTTGCAACTGAGTCAAGGATTATAAAGGACTAAGAGGTTTCCAGCTGATGTGTAAGAGGATCTACTAAATATCCTGGGATACATAATTCAATTAAAGAAATAGAAAATACAAAACCAAGATACTAATGGACAGAAAATGCAAATGAAACAGCTGATGTCAAAATTAATAAAGGAATTAAAATTACAAAAAAGAATCATGAAAAGTAGTTCTTCAAATGATATTGTTCAGAAAGGCAGTGACTAAACTGAATCAGAAAAATTCTAGCCTTTGAATACACATGGAATTAGACTCCAACATTAGGATATTGGGGAAAAAGAGGGCTATGTATTGTATGAGTTCAGTTCAGTTCAGTCACTCAGTCGTGTCCGACTCTGTGACCCCATGAACTGCAGCACGCCAGGCCTCCCTGTCCATCACCAACTCCCGGAGTTTACTTAAACTCATGTCCATCGAGTCGGTGATGCCATCCAGCTATCTCATCCTCTGTCGTCCCTTTCTGCTCCTGCCCCCAATCTCTCCCAGCATCAGGGTTTTTTCCAGTGAGTCAACTCTTCGCATGAGTTGGCCAAAGTATTGGAGTTTCAGCTTCAGCATCAGTCCTTCCAGTGAACACCCAGGACTGATCTCCTATAAGATGGACTGGTTGGATCTCCTTGCAGTCCAAGGGACTCTCAAAGAGTCTTCACCAACACGACAGTTCAAAAGCATCAATTTTTCAGTTCACAGCTTTCTTCACAGTCCAACTCTCACATCCATACATGACCACTGGAAAAACCATAACCTTGACTAGACGGACCTTTGTTGGCAAAGTAATGTCTCTGCTTTTTAATATGCTATCTAGGTTGGTCATAACTTTCCTTCCAAGGAGTAAGCATCTTTTAATTTCATGGCTGCAGTCACCATCCGCAGTGATTGTATGAGTAGGTGTATACAATTGTGAGTTGATACAAAATGTGGACTATTAATGTGGAATTAATTTGGTCTAAAACATTACAAAATGTATAACACATTTAAAATTGGTGATGTCTTGGAATGAATAAAATACAAACACACACGCATACATACATACACATTTTGAAGAATGTCTTTTGGACCAAATGATGTACTCAGCAAAAAAGACAGAGGAACCAGAGATGAAATTGCCAAATTCCATTGGATCATAGAAAAAGCAAAAGAATTCCAGAAAAACATCTGCTTCTGCTTTACTGACTATGCCAAAACCTTTGACTGTGTGGATCACAGAAAACTATGGAAAATTCTTCAAGAGATGGGAATACCAGACCACCTGCCCTGCCTCCTGAGAAATTTATATGCAGGTCAAGAAGCAACAGTTAGAAGTGGACATGGAACAATAGACTGGTTCCAAATTGGGAAAGGAGTATGTCCAGGCTGTGTATTGTCACCCTGCTTATTTAACTTATATGCAGAGTACATCATGCAAAATTCCGGGCTGGATGAAGCACAGGCTGGAATCAAGATTGCCAGGAGAAGTATCAGTAACCTCAGATATGCAGATGACACCACCCTTATGGCAGAAAGTGAAGAGGAACTGAAGAGCCTGTTGATGAAAGTGAAAGAGGAGAGTGAAAAAGTTGGCTTAAAACTCAACATTCAGAAAACTAAGATCAGGGCATCTGGTCCCATCACTTCATGGCAAATAGATGGGGAACCAATGGAAACAGTGACAGAATTTATTTTCCTGGGCTCCAAAGTCACTGCAGATGGTGACTGCAGCCATGAAATTAAAAGATGCTTGCTCCTTGGAAGAAAAGCTATGACCAACCTAGACAGCATATTAAAAAACAGAGACATTACTTTGCTGACAAAGGTCCATCTAGTCAGAGCTATGGTTTTTCCAGTAGTCATGCATGGATGTGAGACTTGAACTATTAAGAAAGCTGAGCGCCGAAGAATGGATGCTTTTGAACTGTGGTGTTGGAGAAGACTCTTGAGAGCCCCTTGGACTGCAAGGAGATCAAACCAGTCAATCCTAAAGGAGATCAGTCCTGAATATTTATTGAAAGGACTGATGCTGAAGCTGAAACTCCAATACTCTGGCCACCTGATGTGAAGAACCGACTCATTGGAAAAGACCCTGATCCTGGGAAAGGATGAAGGCAGGAGAAGGGGATGACAGAGATGAGATGGTTGGATGGCATCACCGACTCGATGTACATGAGTTAGAGCAAGCTCTGGGAGTTGGTGATGGACAGGGAAGCCTGGCGTGCTGCAGCCTATGGGGAGGCAAGGAGTCAGACATGATTGAGTGACTGAACTGACTGACTGACTGAACTGACTGACTGACTGAACTGAGCAAAAGAGGAATGAAGTTAAGTCAATTGATGTTTGAATGTCACAGGAAAACAATAGAGTTTTTTAAGATGATACTAGCTGTCAGAGTTGGTTGGCACTGTTTGGAATCTATGACCATCAGAGTGTCTCTCCAATGTGAGAGAAAATGTATCACCTCCATCTCCTCTCAACCTTAACTTTAAAGGCATTGGTATTCAATATAGCAACATAAAGTACTTTCCTTTATTTGGATTTCCCTGGTGGCTCATATGGTAAAGAATCTGCCTCCAATGCAGTAGACCCAGGTTTGACCCCTGGGTTGGGAAGATCCCCTGGAGAAGGGAATGGCTACCTACTCCAGAATTCTTGCCTGGACAATTCCATGGACAGAGGAGCCTGGTGGGCTACAGTCCATGGGATCACAAAGAGTTGGATTGACTGAGCAACTAATGCTTTCACTTTCCAATTAATAAAAAACCCAGTCACTGTGGAAATTCTGTATTTGTGGTGAAATAATAGAAAATATAATTTTATGAAAAGGAGACACATGATTGCTGTTGATATGATGAGGGTCAGGAGTTCTTCTACAAGAATAATACCTGAAACACAGCCTGGATAGTTACAAAAGACTTGGGTTTGTTTGTTTGTTTACCCCAGTATCAGTTCATTAGTCTGCAGCCCACTCCAGTGGGTATGCAACTTCCCAAGCACCTCTAGTCAAGTTGGCTTCTGTTTGCTGAAGGCTGTTTTCAGAGAAAAGTCAAGTGTTTCTTGAAAAAGTATCCCCATTCTCTCTCAGAGGGGAAAAAACGTTTAATTTTGATAAGTTCAATATATCAATATTTTTTTCTTTTATGGATTGTGCTTTTGGAGTCAAATATAACAATTCTTTACCTGGATATAATCCTGGAAATTCTCTCCTATTTTTAAAGTAATAAATTTTTTTCTAAATCTTAAGCTCTTGATGTTAGTGTACAAGATCATAAGAAGAAAGAAAGAAGAGGGTAGTACCTCCAAAATCATATTGTTTGGGTGAAAACCAGCTCACGTCTACTGAGTTTTTAAGCATGAATCACCTTTATATACCTTTCATTGAAGACCACAAAGTCATGTACTTGAAATATTATTTTTACAATCATTTTTTCACCACTAATGCAAAGATTAACAGAAATAAAAATAAAAAAACATAGAAAACAATGCAAATTCTATCTCTTCACTCACATAGATATATATCCTAGGTGGGCATGATGAATGAGGTCATTACTCTTGTGAGAGCAAATCTGAGCACTGTGAGAGGAGAGGCTTAATTAAGGCTACAGCAACTATACCTGTTTAAAGAAGTCCAGGAGGCTCATGTCTTGTGGTACTCACATTCTATATTTGATCGTGTGGATGCAAATAAATGCCTCATAACCTAATGGAATTCCTGATATATAGAATTCTCATGACCTGAAGGGGTGATTCAGAGTGTAACTATTATGATGATAGCAGCCTAGCTCTGTATTCAATATGTGTTTTAGCCAACAGACACACGCTTACAGTAGACATCTCTCAGGGTGCCTGTTTAGTTGATGCTCCCTCTCACAGCCTCACCCACGACCTTTCAGAGAACCTATACATACAGTGCAGATGCATGAGCAACTGGTCATGTAACTCTGGGGCCCTGGTCATCTTTACCGGACCAATGATGGGTAGACACCTGGGACAAAATAAAATTTCTATCCCAGAAATTGGAAACTGGGAATGTTGTGACCCAGTGCAGTTTCTGTTTGATGTCAATCAGAATGATCATATAAAGACAGAATTGAGCTGACTATAGTAATTCAAAGACTAGAAACCCTGTATACAGAGTGAGACAAAGAAGGATGATCACATATGCAGAAAGGAATAGACCATAAGTCCTGAAAAGAGGAAAGAAAACCTTGGCCTTGTATGTTTCAATAAACTACCTACTTTGATTAAATAACTATGAATTTCTTAATTACCCTAAGATAAATTGGTAAGTTAATATTATTTTACAATTTAACTATATCAGAATTAAAATTTCCCCTATATATTTTGCTAATAAACTCTGAAAGACATTGGATATTTGCATGTGCCAGTAGTATACTTTGAGTTATATATGATTATAATAAAGATTGTATTGATGGAACCTAGGTGCCCACCTCCTGGGAAATAATAACCCTCACATGGAATTTTGTGATATTTGAGTGAGATAATGTACAGTCCCTGCTAGAGATATTTAGTAGTGCTTTGGGGCTGGAACTGATGAAGGACTTTAAAAAATATGCTTTAAAACATGAGAATGACTAGAGAAATTTTTTGCCTCAAAAAATAAAATATTAGCATCAGTTCAGTTCAGCCGCTCAGTCGTGTCTGACTCTTTGCATCCCCATGGGCTGCAGCACGCCAGGATTCCCTGTCCATCACCAACTCCCAGAGCTTGCTCTAACTCATGTACATCGAGTCGGTGATGCCATCCAACCATCCCATCTCTGTCATCCCCTTCTCCTGCCTTCATCCTTTCCCAGGATCAGGGTCTTTTCCAATGAGTCAGTTCTTCACATCAGGTGGCCAGAGTATTGGAGTTTCAGCTTCAGCATCAGTCCTTTCAATAAATATTCAGGACTGATTTCCTTTAGGATTGACTGGTTTGATCTCCTTGCAGTCCAAGGGGCTCTCAAGAGTCTTCTCCAACACCACAGTTCAAAAGCATCCATTCTTCGGCGCTCAGCTTTCTTAATAGTTCAAGTCTCACATCCATGCATGACTACTGGAAAAACCATAGCTCTGACTAGATGGACTTCTGTCAGCAAAGTAATATCTCTGTTTTTTAATATGCTGTCTAGGTTGGTCATAGCTTTTCTTCCAAGGAGCAAGCATCTTTTAATTTCATGGCTGCAGTCACCATCTGCAGTGACTTTGGAGCCCAGGAAAATAAATTCTGTCACTGTTTCCATTGGTTCCCCATCTATTTGCCATGAAGTGATGGGACCAGATGCCCTGATCTTAGTTTTCTGAATGTTGAGTTTTAAGCCAACTTTTTCACTCTCCTCTTTCACTTTCATCAACAGGCTCTTCAGTTCCTCTTCACTTTCTGCCATAAGGGTGGTGTCATCTGCATATCTGAGGTTACTGATACTTCTCCTGGCAATCTTGATTCCAGCCTGTGCTTCATCCAGCCCGGAATTTTGCATGATGTACTCTGCATATAAGTTAAATAAGCAGGGTGACAATACACAGCCTGGACATACTCCTTTCCCAATTTGGAACCAGTCTATTGTTCCATGTCCACTTCTAACTGTTGCTTCTTGACCTGCATATAAATTTCTCAGGAGGCAGGGCAGGTGGTCTGGTATTCCCATCTCTTGAAGAATTTTCCATAGTTTTCTGTGATCCACACAGTCAAAGGTTTTGGCATAGTCAGTAAAGCAGAAGCAGATGTTTTTCTGGAATTCTTTTGCTTTTTCTGTAATCCAATGGAATTTGGCAATTTCATCTCTGGTTCCTCTGCCTTTTCTAAATCCAGCTTGAACATCTGGAAGTTCATGGTTCACGTACTACTGAAGCCTGGCTTGGAGTATTTTGAGCATTACTTTGCTAGCACTGAGATGAGTGCAATTGTGCAGTAGCTTGAACATTCTTTGGCATTGCCCTTATGGGAGCTATGATTAGTGACTACCTTAGCGAAAAGGGGGAAGACTATTAGGATTTTTCCAGAAGCCAGAGCAACGTCTATTACTAGGCATATAAAGAGATTTGTGTACAGAATTTAAGAAAAAAATATTCAAATTCTTAAATCTGTTGAATGATATAATAACCTGCCTCATCAGGTAGTGAGTTCCCTGTAATTTGTGCTGTTGTTTAAATAGTGGCAATCAAGTCAGAGTCACTGTTTTGGTATGAAATTGGTTATAAAAGTTCTATTTTCCAATTCATAAAAACTGATTTCACTATTCTGAACATCTTAAGGATCTGTACGAAAAACCACAAAGCTATAATGCTCATGAGCTGCTCTTTTAAGATGTTCTTTGTTCTAAGGTTTTAGCACCAAAATGAATGAATGAATGAATGTGTAAATGAGTAATAAATAAGCTGAGACTTCCACATGCATACACATATGCGTGATTCACATATTAAATGATAAAGAATTATTTTGCACTTGTTATAAATAACCCCATATAGTTACAAAAATTAGGTATCTGTTGACTAATTTAGAAATTAAGTAGAGTTTATTAAAAGAAAATAAACTTAGGAGAAAAAAATACCTAAAATCAAAGCTTGATTTCAAACATCTTAACTAATCAATAATTTTCTTTTTTTATTTAAGCTGACTGAGTTTGTTATGTTCAGGATAGTGAGCAACTGATGTTGAAGATAAAACTTGAAAGAATGGAGGAACACTGAATTTACAATTTTTCCAATAAAGCTCATAAATAATTATTTCAGTGTTTTTTCCATTAATAAAGTATAAAATCTGGCCTAATAACTTAAAATATTTGTTTAAAATTTAGCTATAGTTTGACTTAATTATTAATAGTATGCATTAGACATTGAATTATTTTTTGCAGAATATTTTAATAATATTACAATTTTGTTTACATAATTTTCGGGGGTTCTCTTCCTATAAAGATCAGCCTAAACACCTGCAAATGTGTTTACTTTCTATATTTCAGTTCTATCATAAATTTTCAGCTTTGGTATGTGCAGAAGTGAAATGTGACTTGCTAATATAGGAGATAGTGTTTGTAATTTACAAAATGGGTTTTATAACCTGTTAAACAAGAAAATTCAGTTCCATCTTTCCAGTTCATGCCACCCACTAGATATGCTACTTAGATTGTTCAGCCACTTTCAGAGAATATACCCCTTTTGAAAAGAGCTCTGTTTTTTTTACTTAGGAGAGAGTTGGGAAGAGCGGGCAGGTTGGAACTTCTTGAGACTAAATCCATCAATTGAGTGACAGTGCCTACATATTCTTCCCTTCAAATATATTGTATGAACTGCATATTACACAATCCAGGCAGTCTCAGAAAATCTATACTCATTTCTTGATTCCAAATGTGAAGGTCCCCCTTAAACCTAGAGGACTCCTGGAAGGATTTACAGGGGAAATATAACGAGACTGATTTTCTAACACGTGTTGGACACACAGCTCACATAAACCTTCGGGTAGTCCTCTGCAGATTTATACGAGGTGGTACAGGAGAATTCTCCCAGCCATTGAGTGTGACTCTCCTGCTTCTGAGTTATGTCAGGTACATAGGAATCACTCCCAGACACTCTCCCAGGACTATAGCCTTTGGCTTTAAATCCTCAATTTGACACTTTTCTGCATGGTTATTAGAGCTTTAAAGAAATGTATCAGGGCTCTCAGCCAGCTTAGAGAAAGCAATTTTCCTTTGGACTATCACCTCCATAAGACGGTACTGGTGGGGTGTGTTAGTAACCTATTCTTCCCCTGTATTTAGGAAATATTTCCTGAACATTATTTTCTTAATATGTGAGGCAGTTTCGAAATAAAGGGGAAAAAAGAGTATCAATAATTCATTTGTAAAATAATTCCAAGTGGTTTTATTTAGTGTTGGTTTTTTTTTTGACTTGGGGCTAATATTTTCTTTTGATTTTTCTTTCTTCTTATCTCTTGGTTCATTCTTAGTCTCTTTCAAGTTGTCCTTATCTTAATGTTGCTCCTGAGGTGAGCTCATCCTTTCTGGTGACTTCCAAGCACAGTGACTAAATGCTGACAATGTCCCCATTTGAATATCCAGACCAGACCAAGTTCCTGCTTATGAGATGGTAGAGACATTCTTGACCTGACCTCCCATTGTCATTTCAAAGTAAAACTCAAATTTACTCCCTTCCCCATCCTTTGCTTTCCAAGTCTTTGCAAATAGTGCTGATCTGTTATTTTCCTTTATGTTCTTCATACAGTTGCCAAATTTTGTCAGTTCTACCTCTTTGATAAATCCCAAATGCATCCAATATTCTCCATTCCAAACAGAATATTATTGTTTTTAAAAGTACTTGCTTTGAACTAACACTTGCCTGGATTTTTGTTTTGTACTACTTGCATAAAAACACAGACTTATGAGCCTCAGCTTTGTTTTGTTTTTCATCTGAAATCCAAAGTAACAATACCTATCCATCAGTGTTGTCGTAGTAATAAATCAGATAATGCAGTTTACATGCTCAGCACAGAGTCTGGCATATAATTAATGCTCAATAAACATCTTTATCTTTCCACATGACAGATACTGGGTAATCTGTTCTAGGCTAACTGCTGCAAAACTTTCTATACCCTTCTTGCTTCAGGTCTTACCCATTTTAATACATTCATCTTCCACATTGCAGTGGTGATGTATTTTTCAAAATATAAGCTGAATCAAGTTGTTTCTCCTCTTAAGCCCCTTGATTTACTTCATAGTATTTTTTAAATAACGTTCAAAATTCTTCTTGAAGAGAAGGAAAATAGTCCTCTCTTACTTTGCAAATGAGACTGCACATTAGTACATCCCCATGGAGAACAATTTGGCACAGTCTGCCAACATGTTAACGCAAATGCCCCTTGATTCCAGAATTCTGTCTTCTTGGAATTTAGCATAGATAAATACATTGGAAATTACTTAGGTACAAGTTTATTCTTTACAGCACTATTTGTAAGAGTAGAAGGTTAGAAACAAGCTAATTGGTAATCAGCAGGTGAATGGTAAAATAAATCATGGTGTAGGTATAAATTGGAATATATATGCAGTGTTTACAACTGACAAGATGTGGCCAAATCTCCAAATTATGTTATGTCAAAAAGCAAGGTTCAGAACTATGCATAATATACCTTATTCTCTAATTTTATTGGAACAGAGTGTTAGGAATATATATTGATACCAGTACAATATTATATAATGTATTCAGTATCTATGGAAAGACACACAAGAAACCATTCATAAAATTTTCTTTCCAGAAAGAGAAATGAATAGTTTCCCCAGTAGAGAAATGAGTAGAAATGAGTAATAGGGGAAAGACAGAAGGAAAACTTTTCATTGTATATCCTTGAACACATTTTGTTCTGTGTACATGTATTCAAAAAAATGAATGATTAAAACTAGAAACATACATCCCTCATGATAGGTTCCTTCCAACTTCTTCAAAAGCTGCCTAAGCTCCCCACATGCTCTCTTTCTCATGCAGTTTCCTTGCTGGGAACCTCTTCCCCTCTCATCCCTCCATTGTGCCTAATTATGCCAATCAAGTTTTGATTTCTCCACCTCATTTCCCAAAACCTTTTCTGGGCTGTTAAGATTGACTTAAATGTTTTTCCTACATATCTCAAAATACTCAGAAGTTACTTCTTAACACTTGGAAAATTCTGTGAGGCTGTTGACTACCTGAGTACCTGTTAAAAAGGGGTGTACTTGAGTCCTGTGTTAGATCTGTTGGCTCAGAATCTAGACTTGTGGACCCCTGGAATTTTCATTTTTCATAAGTGCCTTCTTTGTTTTTCAGGGCAGTAAGTTTTCTACTGTACTTAGCCTGCTCTCTAGTCTGTCTCCTTCCACTAAGTTGTCAACAGGACTTGTGTCTTCATGATTTTGTGCACCTAGCAGAGACGTTAGAAAACAGGGGTGTTCAGTAAATATTGAAAGAATGAATGCCATCCTCCTGAATAGGTCTTTGTCTAGACCAGCAAATATCATTCTTATAATACCAAATATAGATACTGATGGTAAACTTATCTTAAGGCATACAATCTCAGACACAGAACCTGGAGTCAAAACCAGGCCTCGTATTTCCTTTGTCAGTCTTCTTTTCTGCTGTGTAGTTGAGCTGGGAATAATCTTTTTAAATTAAATTTTAAATTCTAGTTATTTTAATTTTAGTAAAGAATGTATAAAAAATATATAACATACAGCATGTCTACCAGGTAATTTGCATGATATCTTTAGACAATTCTAGATATGAGAACATAGTATACAGCTAGGAAATTTGGATAAACATTTTCACAGATTTAATTTTTTAATGTAAAAATTTAAATTATGGAGAAGTTGACATTTCAGGTTTATTTTCATAAAATATATAACTACTTCCCTGTATGAATTTTACCCCCCCTAAATAATTATTGTATTAGACAATTGTAGTCATGCCACAATGATAGCCATTTAGACACTGGTTTATTAAACTCTGTTGCAGATAAAGGTGCCAGAAATAAATTAATGACTGTTATAGCAGCTGGGCTTTCTTGCTTACAAGAAAAATACCTTGACATATTTTTTGACTCTGTGATTGGTCTACATTTCAAGGATATAAATTAATCTTCAGAAGATCCTAAAGAATATCTTCCCTGGACACTTCACTTATACATCAAGCTGGCCGTGTTAGCAATCTAATCACAAACCTGTAATTCAGGGGACAACCATTTCTTATTGTGAACAGCATAGCAGCTTTTACTATCATTTAGGTCAGCCCAAGATTGCTGAGGCACCGTATGTTTCAGGCCAGGGATGATGGATGGCTAGCTCTGATGCCCATCCCTAAGTGATTGGAAAGATTGAAGACACACAGTTCACTTCAGCTTGCTTACTATTACATCAAGTAATCAGTGTGATAGGCAAGCCTGTGCTCTTTATGTCATCCAACCAACTTTATGCAGGAACATTATTTCACATTAAAAAAAAAGATCTTAAGAATTGTATCCAGATGACATTCCCATTACTAGATCAAACAGCTCCACCTCACACCTGAGTGTTAATGAATATTTTATTAATACTTTGTTATAAGAGACAGCTCTTGCTTTTCTTTATTTTAATAGCTCAAATAACATATATGTGTCACTCAAGTTATAAGTGAAAGATGCCAATTTGTTTCCTTTAAACTTTACTCAGGTTAGAAAAAAAAAGAGGCTGTTAAGATAATTTCATATTTTCTATGCCTAATTTCCAATTTAATAAATTAGACTGCTTGTTAACTTTAAATTATAAAGTTCTAAAGATTTGTCTTTGCTGGAATGAATCTATGTAAATACAGCTTTCTGAAACCCCTGTTGTGTGGAAAATGTTTTTTGAAAGTGATGAAGAAAAACCAAATGTATATCTTAAATTGTCAATTTTGCACTAAGGGCATAAATCACGGAGATAAACTTAACAATATTCCCTTGCTTTTTATTGTTTCAGACACTATAATTTATAACTTCAAGCAAAACATCTCATGGATTAATTAAATGTATCTTGCTACTATTTAAGTAACTTAGAGAACAATGCATAGAAGACGTTAAAATTGTTATAATTGCTCATTTACTTTCTAAGCAATGTCATGATGTAAGTTTCTTTGACTTTTAGAATACTTGCATTGCCTGCCATCACGCACCAAGTCTAAATTTAGCTTTGTAGAGAAAAGAAGGCTGAGGTCCATTTATCTCTTCGGAAGGGCTTGCAGTAGGGGTTAGGAAATCACTTCTTGCTTGATGTTTTACTTTATTATCAATTCTAATTAACATAGTTTATATATCATCACCCTCTGTCCTTTCTTACCTATTTTTATTTATATGTACCCTTTTCTATTTACATAAATGATCTGAGGAAGCTCATAATGAAGACAGGTAACATAATAAGATCCATTACAATTAATGCAGCCTAGTGATCCTTAAAGCATTGTCCAGCAGCATCAGCATCACTTGGGATTTCCCTAGAAATAAAAATTATTGGTGCCCCCACACAAAGCTTACTGAATCAGCAGCCTGTGTTCTAACAGTCTCACCAAATGATTCTAACTCATTCTAAAACCTAAGGCCCACTCATTGTTCTAGGGTCTGTTAAAGGTAAGAATCAAAAATTGTAGGGGGTGTATGTGTGTGTGTGTGTGTGTGTGTGTGTGTGTGTGTGTGTCTCGGGAAAAGAGGTGACAATTAAGAGAAAACTATTTTATAGGTTAAGAAAAGCTGCAAGAGTTAAATACACAAAGAGGATTAAGAGTGGAGCTTTGTAATCAGAGACAGGTATTTGGATTCCTGAGTGTTGTGCTACTAATGAGCTATCTGACCTTGACCCATTTGTTCAACTCCTCCTACTCTTCATTTCCTTACATGTAAAATGGGCAAATAGCGTTGCTTTCAGAGCTAAGTAAAAACAATGTATAAGAAAAGCTTACTGCAGTGACTAGCATGACATATATGTATATTACTTTTTAATTTACTGTTTGTTGCCCTTAAAAATGATAATAAATACTATAACATACACCATTTGCAACAACATGGGTGGAACTTAAGGGTATTATGCCAAGTGAAATAAGATAGACAGAGAAAGACAAATACTGTTTAATATTGATTATATGCGGATTCTTAAAAGAAAGTCAGACTTAGAGTAGAAAAGTGGTTGCCAGGGTCTGGGGCATGTTGGGGGGACAGGGAGAACTTGGTAGAAGGGTAAAAACTTTCAGTTATAAGATGAATAAGGTCTGAAGAGCTACAGAGTATGGTGACTATAGTGTTAACACTGCATTGCATAATTGAAATTTGCTAAGACAGTAGAACTTAAATGTCTCACTAAAAGAAAAATAAAAGCAAAAAGATAAATATATGAGGTGATGGATGAGTTAATTAACCAGATGGTGGAAATCCTTTCACAGTGGATATCAAATCACCACAATGTACACTTTAAATATCCCTCATTTTTGTCAATTATACCTCAATAAGGCTGAAATGAAAAGAAAACATAATTTACCTGAGAAGATTCATGTGATTACTTGAGCTTCCTGGGAGCTACTGTAAAACGATGAACACAACAGGATGTATAACTTTTGACTGGAATGGTGGAGCTTTGAAAAAAATACCAGTGCTTAGACCCTCCTGTCAGAAATGTTGATTAATAACTGGTTGATAGTCGAACTCTGGCATCTCTCTTTTTTTTAGGTATCCCCAGGTAAACCTAAAATGCAGACAGAATTGAGGACTACTGTATTAAAGCCGCACTTTTTTAAGCATGACTGTGCATTCAAATCACCCAAGGAACTTGTTAAAATGTATAGTTCTTACTTCTGTGGGTTAAGGGCCAAGATAGTCTAAGAATTCAGCAGGTGACAGGTACTCTGATTAATAAGGAATTCAGGTATTGGGAAATATGCAGATACCTAGGTAGAACCAACCATTTTTTCCCATTCAGCTTTAAGAGAAAATACTAGAGCCAGAATGAAGCAAAACATGTATTTGTTTTATGTGGAGAAATACTCTTATTGCTGATAGACTTACACAAAGTTAAGCTACTTTATACTTTGATTATGTTTTATATTTACTTTGATTTATATTTAGGATATGAATTTGGTTCTGGAAAGAGTAATAACTTTTAGTATCTTCAGGAAAGCTTCTCAGGAAATTTAAAGATAGGGTACGTCTTTTTTTTTTAATATTTATTACAAAATTCCTAAATTTCTGGAGGGGAAGAGGTCTAATATTAGGTTTTGGTTACACACGTAAGTTTTAGCAATAATATATCCTTATCAGAATTAATTTCAGATGAAGTCCTTTTTGTTTAATGTGCTATTATCATTTTATGCATTTATTAAAGAAAGAAGTCCAGGTACTCTGAACAATGCCATTTATGATACTCAAAATCAAGTACTATAACTCTAAAATGTCAATAAAGGGATAGAAGATTTATAATGTTCTAATCTCACATAAGGGAATATGGTAATAATATCTTTAGAGAGGGAACTCTATTTGAGAATGATGTATAAAGAAATAGTGTGGAAGAATATTACCTTTTAAAATGATTCTAGAGCAAGTCTCTCCTCACTCATTCAATCTCTCTCTCCCCCCCTCCCTTTCTTTGTCTCTCTCTGGAGGACATATAAATAAGAATAATTCTAAAAGACTGAAGAATGACTATTTTGACATTAAGAAGTTTAGTTGACAAGAGACGAAGAAAGCTAGAGACAAAGAAAGCACAACGTAAAAATAATAAATACAGCATCGTGATTCTTAGGGGAAACTATCAGCTTGTAGATTAGGGTCATGGTACTGAGCATCTCTGCGACTCTGGAGTTATCGCATGTGCATGGAGAAGGCAGTGGTCAGCGTGGGGAGCCTACCTTAACATTCTTCGTTTATATCACTTTGGCTAAAAGAGTTGCTGGTAAGGACAAGTAAAGTATCAGAGCTTTTAATCAGTGCAGTCTTTTGTACTTTACAGTAAGCCTTTTTAAAAAAGTAAAAATGGCAGACTGTATGTTAAACGCGATGGCTGGTTGGCCAAGTCAACCGTGTGCATCAGAAAGTGGCAGAATATGGAGCAAGGTGCAACCTCAATCTGAGCCGTAATAAAGTAGCTGTTCATCTGTGGTCGGAGAGCACCATGAAAGACCTTGAGTTCCTTCACTTTATTTTGCAGAAAGCCGTCGGACAGCTTTGCATCATCTAGCTCTATCAATCAAGGACCTCAACCGCTGCTTGCTGCTGAAAGCTTTCCTGTTTGGCTCTGTTTTTTCACAGACAGCTCAATAACTTGTCTGTGGAGCTGTGATAAATGTGCCGTGTGCTTCTAAACTGTCTCTTTAACACTGGACTGCATTTCAGCTTGTAATGCTTGTGACTAATTGCTTGTATCAAAGCCTTTTTATTTATTTGTAATGATTATCCAATAGGCTTATCATTTATGTTTCTCACTTCTCTTTATGAAGTGGTTTTATTTTAAAGTTGCACACAGCCAACTGTCAGCTAACTTCCAAAGTAGCAGCTCTTGCTCAATGAATAAGCTGTCAAGTTAAGAGAATGTAATTGGCAAACCCTAGTATATAACCAGAACAAGTACAAACTTCTAATGATTTTTCTTCTCTTTTTGTGATTGCTGTATATCAGCTACAGTTTTAAACACCAACTTCATGGCCGCCAACTGTGGCTGTCGGGACAGAAATTTCCTGCTAGTTTTGTCCTCTTGTGTAAGAACAGTAGTGAGGATCACAAAACCTTCTTATTTGGGCACAATTGCCAGTTTCTGCTAAGGAGGGCCAGAATAGAGCTATTATGGTAAATGAATAACTTCTCACTTTGAAAGAAGGTGGTTTTTTCAGATCAGGTTGGAGGTCAGTGACAGGGCAAGGAAAGGAAGCTCATATTGCAGCTGTCTGCAAATGAGCTTTTCCTACAGATACTGTAAGGAAAAATAAGAGCCTATTGGGGAGGCTGATCTTTACCTAATCTCTAAAAGCATATTTTAAAAAGAAAGGAAAACCTGTGTGTTTCTTCTTAAATTTTCACTGTAGTTTAAAAAATGCATGCATCTGTCACCATTAAAGGTCATTCATATTAGGAATGAAAAGTATTTCTTTTTTAGTCCTTGACTAAAAGAAAAAGGAAATAGCATGACATAGTCCATGTCCTTCAATCCTTAAAATGTGCTAAGATTCAAGAAGAAAAAATATACTATATTATAAGCAAATATCTATTTAAGGTTGCTATAGCTTTTTGGCTATATTTCTGTTGGCTAAATGTTTGATTTTATTCAGACATTGATAAATGGAAGTGATAACTGCTTATCTGCATGCCTGCAGAGAGATTCTAACTCTCCAAGAAAGTGGATTGAATAAAAATTATACATGTTTTAAGTATACAAATACAGAAATGTGAAAAAAGTAGAATGCCCAATTTTTAAAAGGCAAGAAAAAAGTCTAATTAAGAGACTTTTATTCTGAAGTCATTTTCTTGCCTCACAGTAAAAAAAAATCCTATCATCGAAATGAAATCAAAAGGCACGTGCCACTTATTACTGTGAATCAGAATATGCTAGCTTTATACATTGGCTCAGTTGGAGGAAGAAGCTGCACATAAAATAAAGAAACCATCTACATAAGGTTTTGGAATGCATTACAAGATCCTCTCTTATACAGGAACATAGTGGGTAGACTTTAACTTTTCTGAATTTATAAATTAGGAAATCAATTCAACATTCCATTAAACATACTTTAATGGAATGTTGAATTGCAAAATCATCATTTTGAGAAGTAATCAAATAATCCTGTTCTTCCTTCACTTCACCCCTAAGTCATTTCCCTAAGAATCAAAGATAGACAGTAGTATCTATGGAATAATACTTATTGAGGTTTCAATTGTCTAATGAAATTTGATACATAGAATTTGCTTTATAGCCATTCTTTTTCAGAATTTGTTTTTGCTTTTTTTTTTTTTTAATTCAGGGATATCTTATTCTATTCTTCTAACTTGGTTTGGCTTGAATAGTTGGTGTATGCTGGAGCAGTTACAAAAATTTGCTAGGTGATAGAAAGAAAATCTGGAGTTAAATATGTCATGGGTAATGTTCAAAATATGGATAATTAAGGATATAACATTACAGGATAATTGTTTGCTATTAATATTTGGTAAAACATTAAAATTAAAATTGATGTCTATGATAAATTTCTAATATAGACAGGGGTAGATTTCAGAACACATCTATGGTAGAAGTGGATGTCAGTCAGTATCTCTAGAAAGATAATGGATTGGGCTCTTGGCCTGAGCTCTACCCACTTCTTCATAGTGCCACCATTGCTACTATTTCATCATCATTAAGGGAAGATGCCAGTTTTACTCACGATTCTATATAATCCAGATACAATAGGGAAGATTCTGGAAGCATTTTCTTCTTTCAGGTTTATATACCAGGGATGTCTATTTTGCTTAAGTCAGTCTCAACAAAGACCTTGAAGTTCATGCAAAATAAATTTACATAAGTGCTTCCTACTTGAGACACTCTTATTAAAGGCATCAGTCAACTTGCTTCTCCAAGATTATCTGATAGGTCAGAAAATTTCAATGAATGATGAAACAATGTGGCTTCTTCCATGGAACCATGGAAAACAGGGAAGAACTCCCTAATGTTAGAAAACTAAGTATACTACACTGTAAGCGTTCATCTTGCTCTGACTCATGTGTGGCAGTCCCTCATGGCATCTAAGCTCTCTGGATAGCCTGATAATCTAAAAGTTAATGAAGTAAATTACCTTTTAAACTGTAGTTTCTTATTCTGGCTGAGGTAACCTTGGCATTATCCATTGGTTAATTGTTGAAGTCGGATTTCTACTGTTAATAAATCTTTCATTTCTGTTTTCTTTTTGACCTGTTGAGAGTGAAACTTCTTTTCCTTGTTGCTCTAATGACCTCAATTTCTTCAGGTTATTGTGTGGGTTTAGTATATGTGTATGTTTTTATTGTATATATTGTATTGTCATATATTATATGACATTAGTCAGTAACTTTTCTACATGTGCTTAGCATACTTTATACCAATAACTTACTTTTTCCAAAGACCTGATTTATGTATGTTTTAAACCATGTTGTAGAATATCCATAATAACAATCTATCTTTTTTGTCTTATTTTAGATGACTTGTTGGGCCTGCTATTGTGAATCAAATCCAGTCAAGATATTGCATTTTGAATCATCAGAAAATATTCTCTATGATTTCCCAAAGCAATTATATTTATTCTTTGAACTTTTATCAGGATAGACAGTTTACTGGACTGGGTTCATCAGATAATTGCCAGCTAGGTGCCAAGACAGGCTTCTTCACATGGGTGATTTGGGTGATATAGGTGACAGTTGATAAGTCAGTTCCATCCATCCATGTACAGGAACACTGCTGAATGTCACCCTTGCTGATTTCCAGACCCTAATGCTTCTAGAAACACATGTGGATTCTATGAAGCAATGGATTAGGGAAAAAAGTGACTTCTTTGTATAAAAATAATAAATAACAAAAAATGAAATGGGGAGTCTGAATCCTTAGTTCTAAATCAGTTTTGTATCTTATGGTTTTTTTTCCTATACTGAAAAGTTTAAATGGTTTTATCATCATAACCCATATCCTCATACAAATGTTAATTTACTCACTGTTATTAATTAACTACTAGTAGAATGTTTTCTTCAAGAGATGGATATTGTATGAGCCTCACTTATACACTGCCTCTTCATTATGTCTTTGTTAAACATCTACACTGGCAAGTAAAAGAGAGCATTATTATTTGTTTTCTCCATAGAGAAATGCTAGAATATATTCCTATCCATTTATCTTTAAAGATAAAGTGTTTAAAAATGTAGTGTACATTTTGATTTTGAAATAGTCTATTATAGTGAAAGATATCAGAGTAACAATAGAGAAACAAAGATTGAAGCTTCAGTTCATTTCTCTATTTGTTAAAGATAATTACCTCATTCATTTTGTCTTCCTTTTTTTGTAAGGAAGTCTTTTATGACTTTTAGGTAATGGATGTATAACCCTTTGTGTTTTTTGCAAAGTAATACTATCACAAAGGGATGGAAAACAGTTTTTTTTAATTGCAAACTATGGAATCAGCAAAATTATCAAATAAGTGGTCTGAAGTAAGACAAATAAACTAAGCCTCATTTTATTTATTTGCTTTGTGGGTGATAGGTGGGAGTGTGGGAAGGTTGAGAAGAATATGAAATATTAGATGGTTTTTAGTTACATTAACATGGACTAGAAGACTACACAGAATACCACAAATGAAAAATGTATTTAGTGAAGTATGAATTAGAGGAAGAATAAAAGTGGAAAGTAGTGAATGAGCCAAAAATGGAAAAACAAATGCACACCCAAAAAGACAGTGATGAAAATGTAATAGAGTCATAGCCCTTACTTGAGATATTTTAATGTATTAGAGCTAAAACCTCCAACTATATCTTGCCTTTTATTAATTACAGGAATAAATCAGGATATTATCTTTAATCTGCATTATTGCTCTGATAGGAATCCCTGGTGACTCAGTGGTAAAGAATACACCTGCAGTGCTGGAGATGTGGGTTTGGAAGGGAAGGGGAGGTAGGGAAGATCCCCTGGAGAAGGAAATGGCAACCCACTCTTCTGTTCTTGCCTGGGAAATCCCATGGACAGAGGAGCCTGGCGGGCTACAGTCTATGGGGTTGCAAGAGTTGGACATGACTTAGTGACTGAACCGCCACCATTGCCCAGGTAAAAGTAAGTCTATGGCTGGAGGTTCCTCACCCCTGCTCTTGACGTTTAACATGAGATTCTTTTCACTTTCACCAGTGAAAAGGAACTACTAAGCTCTGTTTAGTAGTTCAAAATCTACTAACAAAGCCATTTTGGACCAATTTGTTTTATAGTTTTGCCAGATGAAAACAAATTTAATTATCATCTTGTTAACCTGGCTTTACTTTGCTTTGTTTTTGAGTAGGTGGATTGGACCATTTGCCTCCTTCCCGCCCTGCACCCCTACCCCTAATGGTTCCTTTGGTGTATAACCTCAGATACCTATTTTTCTGTTTCTGCCCCGACCCCACCAACCTTTCCCATCTCTCCCCAGCTCTCTCTATTGTTCTCTCCTCTGTGTCTGTATCTTTCTCTCACACATTGCTTTCTCCTCTGTCTGTGTCTGCACTGAGACCTCTGTGTCAATATACAGTTTCCTTACTTTTCTGACATTTTTATTTTTTGTCATAATTGGCTTCACAGTATGGAAAAAGGAGAAAACCTAAGGACTTGGTAGTAAAAGTCATCTAGTATTAACCCTGCTATTCTTTACAGCTTCATCTCAAATCAATCCCTTAGTATCTTCAGATCAGTTTTCTAAACTCCCAAACAAAAATGCTAATATCTGCCCTATATCCAGTGGTATGATGGAAAGAGCTACCACCAGGTCATGAGAGTCAACTATGTACATTTCTTCTTGATTCCATGATTAGTGACATCACTTGGTACCTTGAAGTTGGTTATGGTGGGAGTATCAGCATGAAAATGAGCAAATGGTTCAAGTTAGGGTTTTGTTAGCTTGTTTTTAAGAGCAGATTGTTAACCATTTATCAGCACACAACTGCAAATATTTCACATGAGTGTGTAGTGAGGCTAAAATGAAATGTGAAGTGCTTTAATGAGACAAAGAAGTGCTTCCCAATACTCACCAGGTGTCATTTTATACTTCTCAAGCCTGTCAACTCATTTCCTTTCCTTCCTACATAACAATCCAGCTGGTATATGCCTATATAGAAGCAGTGCTTCGTATTATTAATTAGAATATGTCCTCACCGTAAATCTAGATCATATGCTTTTACTTTAGAAAATTTGCAGCTTTGTAGAAAAGTTCAATACGCATGAGAAAATATTTTCACATAACAAGGATGCCTGTGAAGACCGTGCATACCGAAAGTGTTCAATATGTATTTATTCAGTTGAATCAAGTTGAATATGTTTGATATCAATTGAATAATAACTAGCTTTGGTTACCATTTTGCCTTTTAATTTTCAGCACATATTGGGAATTGTGATGAATTTGTAATAAGGTCTTCTTCAAACCCTCCAATAATAATTTATTTCCCCCTAATTTATAGTAAATAACAAAAAATGGCTTAAACACTTCCTACTCACTGGTGTCATGTTACTGTGAGGGGAGATAATATTATTTTACTAAGTGGCCCTTCTGCAATTCACAAATTGGCAAGAGTTTAATATGAAGAGTAAAGAAGAATATCATTTTCAGTTGAAAGCTGAAAGGGGAGCTAGTAAGAGAAATGTAATTAGCTAAACTGGAACCTGACCAGACCCCTGACATTTTTTTTATTTAAAAGAATATGAAGTAAACACAAATTAAATGCACTATGAATGTTCTTAAAGAGGTCAAAATAAGGATATTTATTAGAATAATGCAAGCATTTACCAAGCTGACTTTATAAGAACTGATTTTTCCCAAAACCAGTGCTGAAACAATTTAAACATTAAAGTCATAGGACAGATAGTTTAGTTTAAAGCTGTATTTCTGTCTTTATTTTTGTTGAAACTTGAAAATTTCTAGAGTTAGATCACTATGTCATTCAAGTAAGCTTAAACATTTTAACTAATTACTATATCAGAAATATCTATATAGCTTAATAATGTGTACATCTCAATCTTTTATCCAAAAATGAGGACTATTTGCAGTAAAATGAAGGACAAAAGTCACATCTTTAGAGATGAGTAGGCTCACTCCTATATTCAGAAACTTCTTTTGAAATCACATTACTGATAATACAAATAAATAGAGCAAAAGCAACTTTTATTTTTTTCTAGTACTAAATAATAAAGAAAATCAGAATTAGGAGAAAAAAAATTGGCCATTTATTAGGTTTCTACTAAATTTTATACCTACATAAAGGCCATAAAAACAAAGACAGACAATAGAAATATTTCTATAAATATCTCTTTCCATAACACAACAGCTTTAAAAACCTATTCTCTCTCTCATACTGCATAACATGAAAATACTGCAGCACCTACAGCCTGGGCTGAGGCAGCTCATTAGCTGAGCTGTCTGTGTGTGTCTGTCTGCCATCAGCATCTGGTGAAAGGGGAAACACTGACCCTGCCAGATTTGGGTCATGAGGTCAACAGGTCTCATTTATTATTCAAAATTGCTTTCTGACCTTTTATCTACTAGGTCAAAGGATGTTGTATTCCAGTTGGTTGAATTTTTTAATGATGAAGCCACTATCCTGCCAGATAATAAAATTATTTCTCCCTTCTATGGGATTATGATATTCTCTTCACCTATCTGAAAATGTAATGTTCTGAATCATTGGCTGTGGAAATATCCTCAAAAGGAAGTCATTAGTTTCTATTTTTCTTCTTTTTTATAAGATACCTGGAGATTTAAGTGATATTGACTGTTGACAGCGGTCGTAGTCATTTTCTTGGCTGTGATTTGAACCTCTCATTCTGCATTTGGGATCCCACCACTTCCTGTGGCGCTCCTGTACTCCACGGACAGTAGTATGCACCGTGCTGACCGGCCCTGAGTTTGAGTAATCATACTATATATTTCCAAAACAAAAGAGGGGGAAATCAAATGTCATTAGATTTTTACTGGTTAACATTTGTTTCGGGAAGAGAAATAGATGGCAGACAGATGTGCAGCATGTCTTCCAACTCAGAGGATGTTTGGGAGCATTTTATATTGCACTGGTTCTTTATCATCCAACAAGAAGAGTTTTCTAAACCAGTTCATTACTTTCTATGTCTCATAATGCACAGGAAACAGAAGCAGCTTAAAACCCATGCAGAGAATAGATTTGAAAATATTTGAACATCTAGTTCTATACTGTAAAATTAAATATAAACATTTAGCAAGCAATTTTGCAGAGTGAGACTCCTTTAATAAATTGTTTAGTTGTGCAGATAGACAATGTTCCTAAAGAGTGATTTTATATTTTGTAAAGCAAAAAGTCAAAGGTCACATTGGTGCTGCCCTTGGAGCAGACATATGAGATGTGACCATGTGCTTTGAGACACAGTGTATGATGAATAACGCTGACAAGCCAGTAAACAAATATTGGAGAATATGTGGCATTCATGAGCCCAGTGAGGGCTCATGTAATATACTATACAGATAAAGTTACAACTCTAACTTTGGCATCATTTTGAAATTACTTGCTATGACTCTGTCTTTGTGTATTTACACATAGTAGTGTATATACACACAAACATAGAGATAGATGTATAACAATTCATATGGGGATAGTCTAAAAATGTCAGGTGACACTTATGGGGCATTCCAAGCAACCACACTCTGTCCTTTCTCTCAATATACTCAGCAGCAGATGGCCAAGAGGTCACTTCACTTCCTCCCTTCCCCACCCCGACCTCACAGGACTGTGACATTAAATGGAGAGTAACTGACAGGTCAGAAGCTTCCTGCCCAGCAGATTGTATGTATGTGTATGTCTGTATGCGTGTTTGTAGTCTGTCTTCTTCCATATCTGAATTAACACCTTATATTTATTTTTTACCACTCCGTTCACTGGTGCCTTTCATTAGCAGAATCCTCTTCAAGGGAATTGCCACCTCTGGTTTCCTTTCTTTGACCAGATAGCTACTGTTCGAATCTTAAATTAATGGTTTTATATAACTCTATGATTCATAAATGGGATTCTGATTTTTTAGTTTGATTTGTATATAGCATCATAATTGTGCATTTGTAGAGGGAAACAAAATTTATGGTAAATTTATGTCCAGATATACCATTGGAAGGGAGATAGGACTTTCTGCCTATACTTGTCTCTGTACTCTGTACATAGTTGCTTAAAGGCACTTACTTTCCTCAGAGAAGATGCTGGAAAGAGGAAGAGGGAGAGTGGTTTTGATCTGATCTCCCTTCTAAGCTATTTTTCTAACACAGCAATCAGAATGATCTTTCAAAAAGGTAAATCTAGTCCTACCACTCCCTGTATAAATTATTTTGATGTCTTCTCATTGCATTTAGAATATGACACAAAATCCTTAATGAGTTCTATTAGGCTTTTGGTTTGATCCCTCTGTCTCTCCAGTTTTAGTCCTTGCCAGTTACTTTCCCATTTTCTGTGTTTCAAGCATGCTGGGCTTCTGCCAGTCCCCAGACTGGGCTGAGCTGCTTCCTGCCTTAGGACTTTCAAAAACTTTTGCAAGGTGCTCATTCAACCTATACTGTTTTCCATCACCCACTCTTCACCTAAATTCTACACTTATTCAGATCTTACTTTATAGTTTGCCTCCTTAAACAGTTTTTCTCTGGCCTCCAACCTTCTTTATGTTGACTTCATTATCCATTCTCATAGCAACCTATGATTTTCTTTCAGATCACTTATTTTCAAGTGTACACATCAGGAATGTGCTCTTGTCAAAAATGACCTCGCCTTTCTTTTTCAGTCTGTGTCCTCCATATTTTAAAAAATCTCTTCAAATAAAAAGGAAATGGCAACCCACTTCAGTATTCTTGCTGGAGAAATTCCATGGGCAGAGGAGCCTGGCAGGCTACAGTCCATGGGGTCACAAACAGTTGGATGCAGCAACTAAACAACAATTATACATATATGGCAAAAGCAAACCTTCTGAGAATTGACTTAATAATTTTTGACATCCTAATTTTTCAGCAGAATCTATCTACTGAATTCTAGTTCAATCAAGAAACAAAATGGTCTTGCCATTCCCCCTGTCATATTTTCCAAAAGCATTCTGTAGTCACCCAACATGATGTTTATCATATGCAGTGGTAATTCCTTGTTCACCCTCTTCCCTGTTAAACTGTAGATCTATGAGGACATCAACTATGCCTATTTTTTTTTTTTACTGTTTTCTCCTCCCAGAACCTTGAATAGTATCTGATTTACAAATGTCCCACAAATGTATAAACTGTTCAATGAATAATATATTGAGTAAATAAAATGTTAAGTGAAATAAAATTCCTAAAAATAATATTGCCCATACCTAACTTCCACATAAACTGCATGTACATAGATGTGTGTGTTCTGTATACTCAAGGCACAGCTGTTGGTTCTCTTTCTTAAGTTTCCCCAGATTCTTTTTAGAGCTTCTTGCCTGTCATTCTGAACCTTCCCTGTGTTGGTAGTAAGAAGAGGAACACACAAATGGAAGCACTATTTGCATTGCTCTCCATATGTTAATCTCTCTGTGTTGATTTTGAATTCTAAAAATGTCTTCGGTAATTACCTATGACTTACAAATCCCTTCTACCAAATGGCTCTTTCATTTTTAAGTACCCAGAACTGGCTTTTTAAAAAAATCTTACAACCAGTTATAAACTAGGGAACAATATGTAACATTTTACAATCAAGCTATACATTTCCTCCCAAAAAAGCACAGTGTGTGACATGGTCATAAAATGATTAGCATTCAGTACAGATAGATCCCTCGGTGTGTACTTTTTTACCTCACCCCAATTCCCATTGCCTTTATAAATTAGTAAATGGAGTTTATCAAAGATTAATGTCTTGCTTTTTCTTTTTGGTGACTCTCTCTCCTCAAAATCACTTTCTTTGAAGTCAGTTGAAATTCTGCACATGGTCCAGATGCACATCAGGAATTCTAAACCTGGTGGGTGATGGAAACGAAGCACACTGCACCGCAGAGCTCAAGTCCTCACAAAAGGCCTTCTCTGCTTATCCCAGGGGAAGAAGGTGGCACTGGCTATTTCTCTGCTAAGTCGTGTCCAACTCTTGCAACTAAACCACCACCATATTCCTGAGCTTCCTCCCAAATGTCCTTTGATAAGGTATTTCTCTTATGTTAGGCTTCCCAAATAGAAGAGAAATGGCCAGTGCCACCTTCTTCCCATGGGATAAGCAGAGAAGGCCTTTTGTGAGGACTTGAGCTCTGCGGTGCAGTGCACTTCGCTTCCATCACACACCAGGCTTAGAATTCCTGATGTGCATCTGGACCATGTGCAGAATTTCAGCTGACTTCAAGGAAAGTGATTTTGAGGAGAGAGAGTTTGTCACCAAAAAGAGAAAGCAAGACATTAATGAATGAGTTGATGAATACCCTGTGATCAATTTTATACCTGTCATTTTTCACTGGTTAAGGTGGCCTCAGATTCAGTATAGATTCATATGGCAGACAAATCCAAATGGTCAGTTACAAAAAAGTCATACAGTTTACCATATCAACCTTGTGAAATCAGTGGCATTGTCTTTTTTTGTGGCCCAACATTCATTGCTGCCATGAAAGGACCTCATTTTCTTTTGTGCATTTCTGCAAATACAATAAATTCATTTGTCCTCCCATTTCAGATGCCATAGGCATGCCTGGAGCACCTACCACTAGATCAATTCCTCTATCATTCCCACAGAGTGGTCAAGAGGTGGGCAAGTGCCATTAACTCAACCAATCAATTAATCTTCTGAGTTTCAGAACTATAAGCTGAGTGGGGCACAGGCAGAAGAAGTGAGTTAAATCCATTCATTCTAGGAGCAGAATTCAATAGAGACTAATGCAGTTCTTGCTGCAAAATTTTGGACATTCTTTGTTCTTTCTGCTCTGGGTCTGGGTTTCCAGCCTGCCCCTTTACCCTACAGTTAGTATCTTAGGAAATGATCAATCTTTAGTGCTTAGACCACTGAAACCTGAGTGCAGAGATTACCACTGAAATGCAGAGACTGATCACCACTATGTACCCAACACCTCATACAGGACTTGGCACTCAGTCAGCACTCATTCTATATGGAATGAATAGTATGATAATAGTAATGCTTCAATTATTCTGCAATATTGGAGCATGAACTATGCATGAAACTCCATTCTAGCAGAAATCATTTGTAGACATTTTAATGAAAATACCCCCTCTGTTTCAATTTTATGTTTAAAAGCTATATATATATATTTATATATATATAATTGTTTAGTTCCTCATATGATGAATATTATAATCCTCAAGAGGCTGAGGCTATACTGAATAATAACTCCTAAGTTCAGATCTAAGGCCATGTTCTCCCTCTAAAAAGGAATCTTTATGATTTAATATCCATAATTTAAAAAAAATCATTATGTGATAGGACTAGATTCAGAGAATTAAATAATTTGATTATCTAAACTTTTTCCTTATTAGAATAAAATACATCTTGCTGTTTGTCCAAATCTGCCTTTGTATCTTTTAAGAGTGCTTTAGAGTTTTCCCCCAAATAAATTTTGAAGATTTCTTTTAAAAAAAAATTATTGTAAACCAAACTTCCTTTTTAATTATATCTTCTAACTGGTTTTTGTATATATTTTGAAACAATTTATATATGCATCTGTGGCTCAGCTGGTAAAGAACCCACCTGCAATATGGGAGTCCTGGGTTCAATCCCTGGGTTGGGAAGATCCCCTGGAGAAGGGAACGGCTACCATGCCCAGTATTCTGGCCTGGAGAGTTCCAAGGGCTGTATAGGCCATCGGGTCACAAAGAGTTGGACACGACTGAGCAACTTTCATACTACTTTACTAAATTCTCTTGTGATTAAGATGGATAGGTACATGCTCTATTTAATGGCTTAACCTAATTTTCAAGAGAGAGAGTTGTTTTATTGTTATTATTTGATATGGTATTTTATGGTGCTATCCGTCCTAGAAATGAGAGAGAAGAGGAGGATCAGTAGCAAGTAAGTCACAGTTTCTATGTTTTAGTTTTATACTCCATCAAGTGACCATCCTCCAGTAATGTTTTTGCCTTAGATGGAACTGAGCTAGATTAGACTTTTAATTTCAATACCAGCATTTTCTTAAAACATATATAAATGGGAACCAGTAAGAAACCTGGCAATCAAGGATTATGGATAAATAATACTGAAAGATCTGTGAATAGTTTCCCTGAGTTATGAGAAACCAATTTTACTTCTTTCCTTAGAATCACAGATGACTTTGTATGGAGTTTTACTTGGTTATAGATAATATCAAATGGATGCCAAACCCACGTGTTCACTTAAACTATATTTTTAGATGGGCCACTAATATTGTCTTCTAGAGTTCTGAAATTTTAAGTGAAGTACAAGATTATATAGCTATTTAAAATATTTCTTTTATTATATCTGAGAAATCTTAGGTATTACTAGATATGTATGTATGTTAGTCGCTCAGTCATGTCTAACTCTTTGCAACCCCACGGACTGTAGACTGACAGGCTCTTTTGTCCATGGGATTCTCCAGGTAAGAATACTGGAGTGGGTAGCCATCCCCTTCTCCAGGGGATCTCCCTATCCAGGGATCAAATCTGGTTCTCCTGCATTGCAGGTAGATTCTTTACAATCTGAGCCACCAGGGAAACCCATATAGATAGTAAAATAAAGTACCTTGAATTGAAGGCTAAGCATCTTATTGCTATTTATACACAGTTCTAGGCAAGGACATATATAATAATAGTAATGATACTGGATTGATTTACCTTTTGCTTTCTAGCCGTTAGTCTATAGTCTACACTGCAAGATTTAGCTCATTTAATTGTAACAATAATCCCATGCATTTGGTAGAATTATCACTATTAATCATTATAACTATTTTGTATGTGAGGAAAGTGAGACACAGAAAGATTAAGTAACTTGACTATAGTTATCCAGTTTGTGGATGAGCCAGAATTTTATTTGAATTGTCTAATAGCATATGGATAAATTCCTATAATAATAAACTACTTGTATTTCAGTTGTGAAAGCTTTTTCTTTTTTTAAGCAAAGTCCTAAAACTAAATAGTGATCTTAAACAACATTGAAGAAAACACTTATAAGAAACTAGTCAATTACAAAAGAAAAACAATATATGTAATTCTGCTGACATATAATCATACTATATTTTTCAATTAAATCATCACTCTTAAAAGTAGAATCCCTGTATTGCCAAGTACAATCCTTGCCAAATATCCAGACACAATCATGGGCTTTAAGGATTACAAGTCACATAATAAAGGATAATGACCTAAAATTAAGCACAGCAATATAGAAAGCTTGGACTGCCATGCTCTGTATAAGTCAGCAATCTGTTAGTTTAATGTGAGATTAAGGAGCTGTGTAAACCACAATTATGCTGCTTTTCATTAAGAAAAAATGTGATAATGGTGTTCTATAAAATTCTTCCTTCTATTTACTTCTGTTTAATTGGATTGGGGGCTGCTTAAACATCTTTGAATTGGAGCTTATAAGAAGATGATCCCAGCTGTTTTTCAAAGCTTAAGGCAGCAGGCGGACAACATGATCATGTCAAGGCTCATGCAAAAACCTTAATCCTACTTTTTTTTCATCAACCAGCTACTGCAGCCCAGTGTTTAACCTTCTAAGTACTAAATATGCTTTGTCACTGCTTTGGTAGATTTGTCACTGAATTGTTATTGTTTTAATGCTGTTAGCTTGCCTGCCATTAAAAGATCTTCTCATTTCCCTCTGACTTGGGATATTGACCATGTTATCATTAGAAGTCTCAGTATGCAGCTGATGTAAATGCTGCTCATGTAAAACAAACATAAAAACCTTGAATTTTATATACACACATAGATATATTTATATATATGCTTTTTAAAAACCCTTTGACTCATTAAAAGAAAAATGGCAGAATCTGAATTCTGATGAGATAACCCATACCATTAGTCACTTTACATTCTGCTTGTAAAAAACAAATACACAAATACATATAATAGAGAATATTGACTTGTTCATTCATATGTTTATCCAGTCATTTATTAATTTGACAAATATCAAGCCCTTTCATGTCTTTCCCCAAGTTCTATAGTAGATACGGGAGAGCAAGCATCAAGATGGTAACTAACTAGTTTCACAATCATAACCCTCAGCCAGATCTTTGGACCTCATTGTTGGAAGCAACTAAAATAATTTAGAGACTCTTATTTTTTTCCTCTAGCTGAATTTTGCCTAGTCCAAATATCCAGCATCTTTAACCTTAGAACTATCAGCTGTAGTTTTACCTAGATCAGCAATATCACAGTATTTAAAGAGTAAGGGTTAAATGGTCAAATTAGCTTTCCCTACAGCTACACAGACTACTTGGATGGTGATGCACTTTCTTTTCTCTTTTCCTTTGGAGGATGAGTTGTAAAGGAAAGAGGGAGTGGCTCTCTGATGTGTCCCAGTGGCAGTGAGCAGCCAGCAGAAAAGCAGATACAGTTAATGCTCAGCTGCTCAGACCAGTCAAGCAAACTACCAAGTCCCAGCTGTGCCTCTTGATGTTTTCTGATTGCACCTACTCCTCAATCTGTGAACTGTTTTCTGGACTCAGATTCATCAAGCGCTGCCGCTTTAAAAACGCATGCAGGCAGGCATCCTAGGATATGCCATTATAAGCTGCTGCCAGGGGATCTTCTAAGAGATAAATGGAATCTGTGTGAAGTAAATTAGTGTGAACCAGTCAATCTGAGTGTCAGCCTTGAGCCACTTCCATGGATAACTAGCTGGCTGACTGCAGTCCAGGGTCTTCTGCCATAAGTAGGTTGGGATCTCTAAGACTCTGTTCCACAAGATGTGGGGACATTGGGGGACTGTTTATTCTTGGAAGAAACTCAGTTTGATTGGTGTTTTAGATTTGTCAGTGAAAAGGACTTGTAAAGTATTTTTGTTCGGCTCCCTACTCTGGCTGTACTGAATATCTCCAAGTTGGACAACTGCTTTCCTGTAGGAAATATGAGAGAAATGCCCTGGAAAGAACCGCTTCCTCCTTGCTTAGGCTGCCATTTTCACCCAACCATGCTATGGTTGGTCTGAGCCTCGTAAAATCTTTAGGATTTTAAAACAAAGTAATAACCATCATTTGGCAGTGTTTAATACAAATCTCCTCTCCCTTTTTGCTTTTTGAAGAATAAATCTGTGTGATCTTTAATTCATGAAGAAGGGGAAATTCTATGCAAAGCCTGATGACTGTGGTTCCCTGTAGATACCCAGTGTGGAAAATCAAATTTTGGCCGTCAGGGGAGGACGGGGAAGCCCCTCAATAGCAATAGAATGAGAAAACCATTTAAAATACTTAAACATTCAATGGAAATAATTTAGAGATGAAAAAAGCATGTGAACCAATAGAACAGTAAGAATTATGTGATATGATTAAATGGTAAGTGTAAATGGTTCTATTATGTAAAAATCACGTTTCCATAATTCAGTATTTCTTTAGAGATCTTAGTCTGTTCTTACATTAAGATCACAAGAATTCATTTTATCTAGTTAAATTATGACAAAGCACCTTTATTTCTTTATCCCTTTATTACATTAATAAATATTTTTATCACCTCCCTCTCTGTAGAATGAAATATCAATGAGATGGTTAAACACAGAATAAAAATGTATAAAATAGAATGAGAATAATTTTAGATCTCATATTTGGGGGAAATTTTTAAGAGTATTTCTACCCCCATCTCCAGGAAAGCAGTTTGTGAAAAGAAAAAAAAAAAAATCTATCTTGGAATAGGAACTTGGGCAAAATAATAATTGTTTAACTATTCAATAATAAGTTTATTTTCTATTTCTGATCACCTTTTCTGAACTTATGTGCTTGAAAGGCAGTTTTTGTGTATTTTATGTGAAGGTACCACTATTATGGTGTCCGTGGAGACACATTTTATATATAAGAAACATTTCAGTATATAGAGTGTGTCTATGGATGTTAGATGGCATGAATCATAGCAAAGATCAAACCAAATGCTTTAAAAATTGAGTGACCCTTTCCTTGAACTAATGAAACAAAAATGGGATGTCCTGTGAGAACAAAATTTGTTTTATGCCTGTACATTGAGTTCAGAGAAATGAAGTCCCTAGGGGAAATTTAACTTTATGATTTATGAGAGTACAGAAAAGAAAGTGGAAATCAGTGCATTTTCTGTTGTCGGGTAGGTATAGTATTTTGCAATGTATGATTCTTATTTTATGAAGTTCCTTGAAGGGAAAGGAAGTGAGTGTTGTATAAATTATGCTATGGCCTAGAGATCTTGCTTAACATGGTCCACCATTGTCTACATAACCTCATCACTGCTGAGAAAGTAGACTTCTTAGCCATTGCTGTCCATAAGTTAGCTGCTCCATGATCATTAGACTCATCATGTTTGTGAAGCAAGCATGTGCATGTGTGCCAAGTTGCTTCAGTCAAGTCCAATTCTTTATGACCCTATGGACTGTAACCACCGGGCTCCTCTGTCCATGTGATTCTCCAGGCAAGAATACCTGGAGTGGGTTGCCCTTCCCTTTTCCAGGGGATCTTCCCAACCTAGGGATCGAACTTACATCTCTTTATGCCTCCTGCATTGGCAGGTGGGTTCTTTACCACTGGGAAGCATACTAATTATAAATTTCCAGCAGCCTGAGATAAGCTAAGAATTACAGAAGTGGACACACTAGGTCAGCCCTATGGTTCTCCTAGCCCAGTCTTCTGATTGCAGCACCAGAGGTTCTGTTGTGGGCAAAGTTGCCCTGATGGCATCAGCCTCAAAATATCAGATGTGTCTGAAATAGCTGGTTTCCCTATTAATGCAGACCAGTGAGGTAGGCAGACGAGAGAACCAAGGAATGGATAAGAAGAATAACACAGGCCAGTAAAATGCTAGAAAACAGAAGAGGGGAGAAAAACTGGTGCTAATTTTAGGTTGTCGAAGATTAAATGAGAGACAGAATTTGAGCTGAGTTTTTAATAAGGGGGAGTTTTGGGCAAGCAGGGAACTAGAGATTGGTGTGAGAGAGGATATCTCAAGGTGGGAACCTAAACATAGTGCCAGTGTAGAAATAAATGGCACATCCAGGAGACAATGAGCCCTTCCACCTGTAGTGTATAATATCAGAATCTAAGGTGGGGGCAGAATCTAGTGCCTCTAAACATGAGTTGAGACTGTGTCCTAAAAGGCCTTGCCATCTATCCATGGCTCCAGAATTTCCCATTGCTGACTGAATAGAGGTGATCACAGAGTTTTTACATAGAAGCTACATGACCAGACCATGACTTTACAGACATGACTTGTTTCAGTTTAAAGAGTTACTGCAGGGAGAGACACTTCTTATCAGGCTATAAAAATATAGGCGTGATGGAGAGTAGGGTGGGAGTATAAGCTTCTTGAAGAGTTGGAGGAACTAGAGGTGCGTAACAGTGGTGGTAGATATATAGAGTTTCTTGGCAATTTTACAAAAATTGGTCACTTTCATCTTCAGATTTACTTCCTTGCTGGAGTCTTTGTTGTTGTTCAGTTGCTAAGCCATGTCTGATTCTTTTTGACCCCCATGGACTGCAGCATGCTATCCTTCACTATCTCCTGGAGTTTGTTCAAACTCATGTTCCTTGAGTTGGTGATGCCATCGAACCATTTCATCCTTTGTCACTCCCTTCTCCTCCTGGAGTCTCAGTCTCCCTAATTTCTTCTTGAGATATTTTGATAGTACATAAATTCTCCTGCCCTCAACTTGCTCCTGGACCTTTGGTTGGCCTCTTAAATCCCACTGTGTCCTATATTGGCTGTAGTCACTGGAGACACATGCAGGGTTCCAGGTGCAGAAGCTCCCTGGGTTTGTTAGTTGGTTTTCTTGTGGTTAGTTTATCATGTTGATCATCCCCTTCCTAAAATGTCAGACTTATGTTAGCTATTTGTTTACATTTTTATTTAGACCTAATGTTCTTAAGGGTTTCCCTGGTAGTCAGTGGCAAAGAATCCACCTGCCAATGCAGAAGACACAGGTTTGATCCCTGGGTCAGGAAGATCCCCTGGAGGAGGAAATGGCAACCTACTCCAGTATTCTTGCCTGGGAAATCCCAGGACAGAGGCGCCTGCCTGGCTACAGTCCATAGGGTCCCAAAGAGGTGGACATGACTGAGCAACTGAGTGACCGAATAACAACAACAATGTCCTTAGTCATAACATATGATAGCTCAGTCATGTTCTTGTTACATATATTTTGGATCATGTTTTTATTTTGAATGTTTTCCAGAATTTTATTCTGAAATGTGTATATAGCATGTATTACCACTGATTCAGCCTTACCATTGATATCTATAATTAATCTAATCAACCTAACATTTTACAATCCAGGAACCTTTAGTTTTGCCTGCAGTTTTGGAGGTTTTACCACATATTCTTCAAAATAATTTGTAACCACTTATTAAGAGAAGTGTTTCACACTAATCAGGACACTCGTTTATACTTTCCTATCTAGAAATATCTGCTTGTCTCTAAGCTTTGTTTCCTATTTCTTAGTTCTGTAATTTTAGCATCTCTTTTATATCGAACCTAGTTTTCCAAAAGTCTCATTAGATTATATTTGCTGATTTCCCTTTATAATAGCGTGTTTGCTATTTAAAACTTTGCTTCTTTAGGTCTGTTTCCTTTATCCTTTATCCTTTATTTATAGATGGCAATAGCTTGCCTAGGATCAAAATGAGACTCTACCACTTGCTGCTGCTGCTGCTAAGTCACTTCAGTCGTGTCCAACTCTGTGCGACCCCATAGACTGCAGCCCACCAGGCTCCCCCATCCCTGGGATTCTCCAGGCAAGAACACTGGAGTGGGTTGCCATTTCCTTCTCCAATGCATGAAAGTGAAAAGTGAAAGTGAAGTCGCTCAGTCGTGTCCGACTCTTCGCGACCCCATGGACTGCAGCCCACCAGGCTCCTCCATCCATGGAATTTTACAGGGAGGAGTACTGGAGTGGGTTGCCACTGCCTTCTCCAAACTCTACTAGTTACCAAGGTTATATTTGTATTCTATTGTACTATAACCATCTTTTAGAGATACTAGTACAAATACTGAGTGTTATGCAGTGACACAGCCTGAGGATTTGAAAAGACAACTTTCCATTATTTATCCTCAGAAAAATTAATATTTTTAAATGCATGGCTCCACTTTATATGCCTGACATAAGAGGCAGTCAGTGCCAATGGATCGCCTATATTTTCTATGTCTGGTGTGAGTAGATGTGTGAGGAGAGTAAGGTTGCTACTAATTATAATACAGTGGTAAAGCACATTATTATCATCCATACATGACTTCAATTCAATTTCAATAAATTCTCTAGTACATACACTAACATGCCATTTTGATGTCATTCAAATAAAAATAAATCACATTCAGAGTACCCAAGCCTAATGATACAAAATATGGTAACTCAGACCTTTTCTTCCTTGCATCCTTCTTAATGTTGACAAAGAATCAGAAAATGAAGGCATAGTCTAGATAATTTGATTTCCTTATTTTCCATTTCCTACCTAGGAGATGAAAGAGCTCTGCCACTTGACTAACCATCTGAGACAAGCATTTTCCCTTGAGACAGAGACAGCTATCAGCTGGGAATTTGAGACTGCCTGCCAATTGTTTCTCCATGCTGATAGTGTCTTTTTAGGTTCGGCCTATGGAAAGGTTGCTGCTCTTACAAATTCCGAAGGTAGTGCCATTTGACAGTTTCTTCTCCCACTGATTCTAGAGAAAAATATTTTGATATTTTTCCTTGTGGATAACTGTAGAGTTTGCTCTGGTGTAAATTGCCCTATGCTGTGCATCCTTATCTTAAGTTCACATATAAATCAAGCTGATCTCTAGTCTCAAATGCTAGCATGAGGCTCTTTTGATTGAAGGATCTCTTCTGTTTTCCTGACCTTCTTCTAAATTTTCAAATGCAAGCTGGGAAGTATACTACACATTCCTCTTAGAATTCTCCCTTTACCGACTGTTCTTCAATATATCAATACATGGGAGGGAATCCATTTGTTTTCTTCTTGGGAATCTATTCCTGCTTTCAATTTCTTGAAATTCTGAACAGTAAGATTTCTGAACAGTAAAAATACACAGGGTTTTGTCCTTATGAGAAAAGTCAAATGACTTTTACAAAATCTAAACTGCATTAATAATGTAAGAGTTAATTTCTAGAATTTCTTAGAGCTATTCCATCACCTGTACATCCTTTCAGGGATGAAGGGGTCCTTTCAAATAAAATGTTCCTAAGTCCCTTTGTCTTAAATAATTATCTCTATGGTTTAATGTATAAAGTTGAAATTGAGTTTGCTGATTTGACCAGTTTATTTTCTGCATTAAGAAATTATCTTTACCAAATTATAGATAAATACAAAAATAATAATAAGTAATATTTCTCTGGATTATTTCCACTCTGAATTTACTCACTATTGACCAGGGAGGGACCAAAGCTGTAGAAATTATTTTGACTTGATGATAAAAAAGAAAAAAGTGCTTACTCATCTACTCACCACTTTTCTCCCTGGAACACTCCTTGCCAAGGAATAGGTACTCTAAAGGACACATAAAGAACTCCAGGTAAACTTCTCATAGGTAACTCTGAGAACTGGCTTAGAGCGTGAGGAAACGCAGCAGAAATAGGAGAGAAGTTTGCATTTTTCCTGCTTCTTTCCTTTTCTATTTCCCAAATTACACATTTCCTTTTTCATACCTTCCCCATCCTGCGTCCAAATGTCTCTACAGTCTGTTTCAGCTGAGAATTTAAATAATTTGATTAGAGTTGGTTTTCATGCTAGGCTTGACTAAGACAAAATCACTTCAGGGGCTTCATTTTTACATTAAAAAAAAAAAAGGGTTCTATTGATTCTCCCTGTAAGAGATTTGACAGGAGGAGAAGACTATTCCACAGGAACACCACATCTCTATAACCATATCCACTCAAACAACTATTGAGAACCTCTTCATGTTTGGGGTCCTGAAGCCAAGTCTTCAGAGGAGTCTAATGCCATTTCAGCCTAACCCAGTCCAGACCTAACTTCCAGACCAGGGTTTTTCCACTGCAGTTTTGCTTCTTGCAATTGTTTCATGGATTCAATTAATTTAGTTTAGGATGATTCACCTTGTACTGAAGTTCATATTTTCCAAATTGTTTGAGAGGTATAACTTTTTTTTTTTTTTTTAAGTTTGGTTTTAAAGATTGTTTTACACCATTGGCAAACATCTGATGGATGCTTCTATGCCAAGGTGTCACCTTGTTTGTCCTCAGGAATAGCCATACTGCAGCCTCAGTTCTTGGAGAAGGAAATGGCAACCCACTCCAGTATTCTTGCCTGGAGAATCCCAGGGACGGAGGAACCTGGCAGGCTATAGTCCCTGGGGTCGCAAGAGTTGGACACGACTTAGCGACTAAACCACTACCACCACCAGGATCAGTTGTGGCTTGGTCATCTTTCAATAGGGCCCCCTCACCCTGGCATTACAGTCATCCAAGCATCTCTCTGAAGTTGCCCTGATTTCCTCTGTCCCTCAGTCAGATGAAATTACTTATAGGAAAATAGCAATTTTAACTCAGAAAGGGCCTCAAAAGCCTTCTTTATTTCTAAGATTACTCTAGTAGCCACTTATACTCTTTGTATCCTGTTCAGTGATATACTCAGTGGTCAGTTGGTCTTAGATTCTTAACTGGCAAAATATTCAGGTCTCAGGACAGGAAGATGTCAAGGAAGTTGTCCAGTCCTATTCTCTCACTTTATTAGTGAAAGCACCAGAGTCCAGGTAAGTGAAATAACAAGATCAAGGTCATTCTATTAGGGACAGAAGTGGAATGAAAAACATATTTTCTGGGTCCTATTAATTAAGTTTTTTGCCAGTACAGCATGCCCCCCACCCCCACCCTGGGGAAGTAAGAAGTTCATCTCTGTAAGGAAGTCATTGGTGTTCATCTTTGCTTCAATTAAAACATATATTTTAGTTCAGTTAAGTGGCTCAGTTGTGTCCAGCTCTTTGCGACCCCATGGACTATAGCACACCAGGCTTCCCTGTCCATCACCAATTTCTTATATTTGGGTAAAAAAAAATGAGGAATTTTATTTTACCCAATGCCTGACCTTAAGAGTTTTCCCTTCAACTACAGGTGAAATTAGTTATTGCTTTTTTAATTCTTAGAAATTCTTGTTAGCAGTTTTACTCAGTAATTTCATAAATAGTTCAAGTATCTGCCTTGTATCTTACATTAGGCTAGATGTACTTTCTTACTTGTCAGCCTTACCAAAGTAGCCTATTGCTCAAACTTCCTGGATAGCAGGAAAAATTTTATATCTTAATATTAATTTTAATTATTAATTACTTTATTAATTAATTATTAATTATATATTTAATTTAATTTTACTTTCTCATTCCCATTTATCATCCCTCAAATTAGACATCTACAGTACACCTCACTGTAGAGACTGGCTATAGACAAAAAATTTTTCCCTTAGATAGTAAATAATTTGATCTTCTGTGTTTATGTATTATATGTATCCCAAAATATCTCATGCTTAAAGCAATTCACACTAGAAAATATCACCCAGAAAATAATATTCTATGTCAGATTACACTTGCAGAAAGATAGTAAAACACATAAATCTAATCTTAACTCATCTTGCTGAATTGTCCATAAAACAGTTATTTCTTAGTTATAAAGCAGCACTAGATATTTTATTTATTTCTAGGCATTCCTATATGTTTTTTTTTTTTTTCCCCAGTCTCCAGTGTACACTGAATACAAAGTAAGCCTAAAGTCTGATGCAGGATGTAGCTATTGCTATTTAAATATAATCAGGAGGTCCTATCACTTGTTTATCTCAGTAGATACTCTTTAAGTAGGGGTAATATGTACATAGCTCTTTAGCTACATATGTTTTTCTGATAAGACATCTGTCCAGAGAGAATCACTCTGTGAACTGAATTTGTGGTCTGTTCAAATGATATCTTCTTTGTTTCCAACCTTAGTATTATCACTTAAAGTCTTTTCACTGATTATGCCTCTTAATTTAAAACGTATTGCAGTTTTCTTGTGGTCAGTCAGGGTCGCACGAGTGTTTAATTCTACTTGAACTTATTGTAGCTTTTCTTTCTTCTAAACCTATAGAAAGATATTTAAAATTTATTCACAGTGATTCCTTATTATTGAGAAGAGATCTAAATTATCAGCAAAGGAAGTGATCAATTCTTGGTCACCACATTGAGCTGGTAGATTGTAACTCAGGTCTTTGACTTCTTTTCCACTACTCATTCCTAATTGAGCAGAGTTTTAGTCTTTCCTGATCTCTGCAAATTGCGCATTATTTTTATGCCTTTGAATAAGGTGCAAATAAGATTTCTGTCTGAGTTTTATCTACTACTACAGTGGTTTATTCTACTCTGTTGACCAGCATTTCAAACTGTTGTATCTTTTTGTTAATGATTTTCCTATCACTATCTCCAGTACTTCCCTAAACTCCATATATATGCCAGATGGGATTTATTTTTCAGTCACTTATAAGTCATCATATTGAAAACATTATTTGCATTACAAATTTTATTCACACTGTGATTGATATGGATTTTTAACAAAGACTCTGTATATACTACAGTAGTGGCCCAGCATACAAGAATCAACGACTGTTTGTGGAGATGATGGAGACTTTTCCCAGTGGTCATTCTCTCACTATGGAGGGGAAGGATGTTTCTTGAAGTTGTTTGTTGCCTTGACCTGCTGCTGCTGCTAAGTCACTTCAGTCGTGTCCGACTCTGTGTGACCCCATCCCTGGGATTCTCTAGGCAAGAACACTGGAGTGGGTTGCCATTTCCTTCTCCATGCCTTGACCTAGCCATCTTCAAATTTTAATGAATATTTGCATTTCTGCAAATGATGAGAAAAGGCAGGAATTTTTACACATTAGCTGAAGCCAAAATAGTGAATAGAGGGAGGTAAAGGAGCATACCATAGTGGCTCAGACAGTGAAGAATTTGCCTGCAATGCAGGAGAACTGGGTTTGATCCCTGGGTTGGGAAGATACCCTAGAGAAGGAAATGGCTACCCACTCCAGTATTCTTGCCTGGAGAATCCATGGATAGTGGAGTTACAGTCTATCGAGTCAAAAAGAGTTGTATATGACTGAGCGACTAACACTTTGATTTTTCAAAAGAGCATAACCACTGCTGACCCTGTCACTGTATTTGTTTCAGTAAATTCTTCTATAGAGTCCTTGTCATAAAATTTTCTGTGCTTTTTCATTATATGTTCTTAAGTGTAATTTAAAAACTACTTATTTTGTATTATCTACAGTTGAACCTTTTATTTCTTTAGGAATTTCTTTAACACTAATAATTAAGCACACCATAGTCAAAGGCATCTTCACCAAGTACATGGACTTTCTCCCCTATCTAGCTTCCAAAGGTACTACAAAGATATTTAGAACACCAGCCTTGTAGTTGTCAATATTTTGAGGTGTGTGATGAGTAAATGGAACACCTTACATCGTTTAGTGGTAGAACTGTCAAGGAGTGTTTATCTTTTTTGCCTCTCAACCCCCAAATGTAGACTATTTCAGAATGCATTACAGAGGAAATAAACAGTTGATTTTAAGTTAAGGATGAGCCTAGCAACCATTTGCACTATATTGATGTCAAAAGTACCTCTCTGCCAAGCTCTAAAATGCATCTTCAAAAACTACTGAAAATATCCAAGAACTTTAGTGATGAACTACAAATGGACTTTAGTATTGATAAATAAAAATCAATATGTATAGTGAAAGGACAACTTACTGTGATAAATGGGCCCACCATCGTAAAGATCAAATTATCGACTATCTACGGCAAGGAAAAACCTGTCTATAGCTAACTTCTACAGGTGAGAGGAATTAGCCACAACAGCAATTCAGGGAAAGCTCAAAACAACATGTAAGGAGAATCATTAAAAATACATACAAAAGTAGGCAGCAATACTCTGTTAAATATATCTGTGACACCAGGCTACTGTGTTTCTTTGGCCAGGCCTGAATTCACATCTTTTCCTTTTGCAGAGAACAAGCTCCTTTTGGGCTACTCATATTACTTCTCAATGAGATTTAATTCAAATTTCACTTCCTAACACACCCTATTGCAGGAGAATTACCTCTGCATTCCTTAAAAACCATGTTACTCTTGGAATATTGTCTCTAATGCTCCTATTAGTTAGTTTCTATTATAACTCAACTATATCACAAGTTATATGTGGGCACCTTAGAAACGCCTCATTTTTTCATCCCTTCACATGATCTAGCACAGAGCTCTATGCTGTGCCTGATAATCACCAGATCAATATTTTTTTATTTCATCATTTTTGAAATTATTCATTAGAGAAGCCTAGGCCACACATCATGTCAGAGTTAGATGACGTCACACATCACAAGAAACACCCAAAAGAATAGTTGCAAACACTGGCCTATCAAAAAAACAAAAAAGTGGAATGGCAGTAATTAACCTCTCCAATGTCTATTGTTCCCAATTGACAGAATGTAAGAATTTCTTCCACAGTGAATTTAACCAGATACTCTATAAGTCACCCAGTAAAAACTAAAAGGCAAATCTTGTATCATCTCTCAAATATGGAAGCAAAAGTGCAATTAAGCCAAACAACTAATGAACAACCCTTTCTACTCTACTACTCTACTCTACTCCCCCCCCGACACAAACAGACCCTCCAAAATCTTTCTGGAGACAAAAATACCTGCAAAGGTACCTTATAGTGTGAGTTTAATAAAGTTCATGCAGCTAAAACTATTGGTACATCTAACTTTCCTGTTTTCTTGAAAGATCTGGAATGTCAGTTCATCCTGGGACTACTTTATTGCCACTAAATCTGGTGGTAGGCATGGACTTTGTTGTTCTAATACCATGCTCTCTTCAGCTCTTTGAGGCCCCTGTATCTAGAAGAGCATTTTGGAGGAATGACTAGATAAATGAATAGATGCAAGTTTTAGATGAAAGAATAATGTGTGGGATGCCAAGTATGATATGTTTGCCCAAGTAAACACAGATACTGCTTCATTTTCTGTCAGTTGTATGGCTAATTCCCTATTACAAATACCAACAGAAGTGTCTCAGAAAATTAGCAAGATATATAAATATTAAAAAAATCAAGAAAGTAGGCCAGAAAACTTTGACCATTGTAATAGTATTCTGCAACTTTGATGCATTTAATTATTCCACTTAAACATTTCAAAAAAATTTGTGGATTCAAAAGTAAACTGTAAGTATGATCTAAACTGAGGAAAACTAAAAGCAGTGACACCAAAATAACTACTTAGGCCATACATACTACTTAGCTCTCCTTCCAAGTCATGGACTAACCCAACACCACCACTTTGTAAATATACATCTTTCATCTCAAGTGGGCCTAAACAAGAAGCTGAACAGATCAAACTAAAGATAAAGCATATGTACTCTTGAATCAGGAGGACATCCAGTATGCTACCTCTGCTTCATTCATTTACTCATCACACAAATCTTTAAGAATACTTTCCATAGCCCAGGGCATACACAGGTAAATAAAACAAACGTGGTACCTACTTCCATGCTTGTTTGTTTTCAGAGAACTCAAAATGAAAAGTTGTGTGTATTTATTCAAAATCAGAATTTTGTATAGTTTTTCTCATATTTTATTCCCAAATAAAAAGTGAATTCTAATTCTGTGCTTGCCCTTCCACACAACAAAGCGGCATTATTGGTATTCTGAGAGGGTGGGTGAAACTGGACAGGATATTTAGAACAAAATAATGTTACTGGTCTCCTTTAAATGTGTGTATATGGGTTTCAGGTTATGGGCACCACTGCTATGCACACTCCATGAAAACAAGACAGGAGTCTGGGAGGTGTGAGCTCTCCTAAGGCTACTTTGGCCCTCAGGCAGCCCTCTGCATCACTTATTGAATGTGTGAAGTAACATAAGCTCTAGCCTCTGCATTTGCTCCCTCATCTCCTCAGGGAGGCTTACAAACAGCAGCCAGCCCACTGCCCTGGGCCAACAGATTATTTCTTATTAAATATCTATGCTAAATATATATATATATAAACATATTATGACATAAATATATATTTCCTCTATTGCATTTACGGTTCATAAATAATATGTTGTGTGTGTTATCAGGACCTGAGGAGACAGTGGTAATGTTCACCAAAGAAATCTGGGATAGACAAAAGTCCATACTGCTTGGCTTTAGATGAGTACAACATAATTTACATTATTTAAGGCTTGCTTTGTTTTGTTATTCAGTGTCTTCATGAAGACCACATTTATGCTTCCTGATTCAGTGATTCCTTGAACAAATATAATAAGGAAATATGTTACTTGTAGAAAAATGTGGAAACTTAAGCCTTTGCTTCTCTAACAGAGCTAGTAGTTGTAATGTGTTTATAGGATATTTTATATTCCTATTTTCACTTTTGTTTCTGTGCATAATTCCTACTCAGAAAATATCTCATTGCAGTTGTGTGAAGACTTACCATTCAAAAGACCTTATATCAAAAGAGAGGCTTCTTATTATCATTTGCAATGTATTCATCCTATCTTTTAAATTTTATTTTTATAGGGATTTTTTATTTGTGTTTGGAACCATCATTTTTAATTTGATGAAATGAAACCAAAATGCATGAAAAGTGTTCATCCACTGTGATTTGTGTGACAAAAAGAACCACTGCACCAGGACAGAGCTGGTCCTGTTGCTGTTAATTGACTATACTCTTAGATTTAGGCAATAAAAATACGCTTCCTGTTTCGAAGGGATCACTTTGTTACTTTGTAGCTTTTAAACTGATGCCATGAACTTATTTTCCTTCTAAGATAAAGTCTCATCTATAGATTTTTCAACTAATTACATGTCTGCCAATACATACTTAGAGGATACATTTTATTTCAATCTATTATTTGTGTTTATGTAGTGTGTCCCTGGAAATATCTGTGGAAATGAAAGGAAATATTTAATGGTGTTTATTACTACTTTCTCATCGCCCTCTTTCTCTTTCTTTGCTCTCTTTTTTAATAGCTCCAGTCAGTTCGGTCAAGCATGACAGCAACTCAAACTCGGCAAACTTCCAAGACACCGAGGACATGCCTGACAGATGTGTCTTGGAAGAGTCTGAGAGTCCAGGTGAAAGCCATTTAAAAATAGTCAAGTATAAATGATAAATTTGACACAGCTTTGGGGTCCTTGGAAGGGGGTGGGGGGAGAGGACATTGTAATGCTGTTTTCTTTTAGCAGCTGCACTGTCAAATTAATGGTCACCTCCAGGGGTCACAGTGTGGAGCTGTTATCTTTTCCTCTTTCATCAAGAATTCAGTTGGAGGAAGTACAAAGGCTTTATGACTGAGAAGGGAAGCTGACACTATTAGTTCATTATCATCAATTTTAGGCTAAACTGGTTAATAGAGGCAGAGGTTGGAAACTGGAGAAATAGCAACATTTTAAATATTTCAAATAATGGAATCAAGAGGAAGTGGAGAATAAGGGAGAAAAGAGAAAGCATCATCATTACAATCTTATTTACCCCTCTAAAGACAAACAGAATTCTAACTGGGATGAGAGGATTTTAGCATAACAGTAATGAACACAAAAGAATAACACTTCCTCATTCAATAAAAATTCACCCTCTGTCCAGGTGACTGATGTTTGTATTTTCTTTGTAGAAAGAATAGACAGAAATGTACTGGAAGGATATGTCCAAGAAAATTTAAGCATGAGTTTTTCTTTCTGTTTTGTTTTGAAGCCTACTTAGTCTTAACAACGAATAAATTAAGAGGGAAAAAAAAAAAACTTATGAGAGTTGAAAGACAATTCCTGGCTCACTATAAAGCCATTAAATGCCAGAAGATGCCTTACTACCATGAGCGAAAGAGTTAACTCTCTTCCATCCTTGGACGTTTTTCTTTCCTGTTTTCTCTGGCTTCTGTGTACCCTCTACCCTCTCACATCTTTGTGTGCTGATCCATGTATCAGATTTTTGATTCATCCTCTCTGTGGTCTGTCAGCTTAGTTAAGAGATTTCCAAATCTTGTAGCCTTCGCTGACAGGGGGCAGCTGCAAACAGTCCCCTGATCCTTCCCCGAGGAGAGCCACTGAGATTTAATTTTCAGTGAAAGGTGCAGCCTGCAATCTCTGTCAGGTCCCCTAAGTCATCCTGGAACCCCAGTTGGCCCAGTGGCAACGGCTTGTACTTCAGTCCCCTCCACCACACCAAGATTCCTCAGAAGACAAACGGCTGCTGTGTGTCTGTTCTCAGTCACGCTTCTGCCTCAGCATCCATGGGACTGAGAAATGGCGTCTCTAGCAATGACAGAAATTTTTCATCAGCACAACAGCCCCACCCACTGCCATATAGATGTGTCCCACGTGAAAAGGGAGAGAGTAGTGGTAGTATTTTTAAATTACTTTTAGTTCTGACTAAAATTGTCTGATTTTGACTAGGTTTTTAAACTGTGTTGATCAACAGTTTTCTATCAATCACCTTATCAGGCAGTTAAATCCATGAGTGAAGTTTTTACTGAAGTGTTCATTGTGTTTTGTTTTTTTTTTTTTTTGCAAAAATAAATCAGCTTTATGCTGTTTTAAAAGTAGAATAAATTTCGGTCATCCCCCAGTATGAATGTAATTGTGATATTCAAATATAGCACAGTCTATCTGATTGGCATAAACAAAAGGATATATCAAAAAAGAAAGATCAATTAGAAAACAGAAGTGTTGATAAAGAATCTTAACTTAAAAGTGAGTACCATTTTATACGTTGGACATCATTAAACTGGTAATAAAGAATGAATTACTCTGGCTTTTTCTTCTGTCCATTCCTGCATTTTAAGACATCTAGCCTTATAGGCCTAGAAACCTCTGGAGAGTTCACTACTGGTCTCACTGCCTTCCACTGAGAATTTGTGGCTTGGTTGTCATGGAGACATCGTATTTCTCCAAGAATTGCTCATATTGATCCGTGGCCGGGCGTAAATGGCCAAGCGAGTGTGAGGAATAAAGGGGGCTGGGCAGTCCTATAAAATGACCAGGGCTTGTGGGGTGGAAATAAGCTCATAGCAAACACTTAGGTAAAAAGAAAGAAGCAGTTTTATTTTGTCTCAGGGTTTCTTTCTGCACTTTGGGCCATTGTCTTCCTTCTCTATGAACTGAGAGAAACTTGTTAGTCACTTGTCCTGTCAGACCCTCGGTGCTCGTCCGGACACAGCTGTCAGCCTGGCGGCTCCGTGCAGTTCAGGGACACACAACAAAGAGGCAGTGGCATGAATTATTTATTGCTCCTTGTGTGGATAAAATTCTGTGATAAGAAATTAAGACACTTCTGACAGAGATGCTTGTTTAGGAAGAAAGATTTTGATGATAGTGTGCATTTCCTTGAAGTATGAGCATTTGAGAAACAAAATTCTTAAAACCGAACATGAAGGAAGATTTGTGAAATTGGTGGCATGGTGGGACTTCCCTTCAACTAGGAAAATATGACTGGCCACTTCTCAAAGTCCAAAAATCAACTTCAAAATATCAAGTCATTCAAATGTGGAGCTCCAAAAGTGTAAACATTACTTTGGTGGTCTAGTGACCTCTATTTACCAGGTATAGGTGGTGTTGCTCTGGAAAGCATGTTAAACCACCTTTGTTAGAAGAAAAAAATAAAATTTGGGTTCTTTAAGTGGTAAAGATGTCCTCAAAACAGTAGAAGTGCTTCAGTAGCTAAGCTTATAACTGCATTACTATATTCATTATTTTTTGTATGGAAAGAAGTATATTTAAATCTGAATGAGCGACTCTTATCATTTTCACCTGGAATATTTTCACTTATTTAAAATTATGTTTAGCACTTTCATATATATGCAAATCCCCTAATTACAAAGTTGCATGTTGTCAGTCTTTTGCCTTTAATGGATATTGACCTTACATGACTTTATTTATGCAATTCTAAATAACTAATATATTTATTACATCATTTTTAATGATGTAATAAATAGCTGTTCAAACAGCATCCAGAAAGTGAAAACAAAATCATTTTTCTACTCAAGCACAGTTCAAGAGTATTGCATCATATATTGTTCTCTCCAAGTAAAGTCTTTTCTTGGCAAATCCTCTAAAACATAATTTTACTGAAACTTACATAGCTTTATATTGCTCCTGTCAATTAGTTTGCATCTGCAGGGAGTAAGAAAGTTACAGTGCAGAAAAACTAAATTTTTTTAAATGAAGTTGAAATTTTTAAAATGTTGATGAAGCATTTTAAAATGCCAGTAATAAAATCCAATTTTTAGAATTTATATAGAACAGTAAGATTGACTTTGTGAATTATCTTTGAACAAAATGGGTTTTAACTCAGTATGTAGATTATTTTTTCATTGACATCACTGCTTCACCAGCCGGGATGACCCATTTGTAAATGGGCTGGAGCGTGCATATAGGTCACAATTTAGATGCCTGGTGGAGTGGTCATTCACCTCCTCTAGAGGGCTCTACCTTATTCATCATGCCATTGTGATCTCTTTATTGGTTCAAGTTGAATACCCAGGTGAGTGCCTGCAGTCCATTAAGGTTGGGCAAAGCAGCTTTAGACCACAGCATTCTTGTTACTCTGACCCTGCCAGTGAACCTGGAGGTCTTGTCTGATAGGTTAAAGTCTCCCTCAGCAGTGTCTTTTCTTTGGAATAATTCATTAGCAAAGACTTTTGACTCACAGGTGAATCCCAGATTGAAGTTTCTGGCTTAGACTCTGTGAAGTCTACTGGCTTCTTCACCAGCATATATACATTCCCGGAACCTGTGGGAATAACTTTGATGTCTAGTAATAGAAGCACTGAGACAACATGTGAACTTACAGCTCCCTTTTTTGTGTTTTTAGGGCCATTAGGCTTTCTTTCTTTGGCTCTTTAAGGCCTGGTCACTTCCGAATCTGAAAGATGTTATCACAAAAATAGTTCAGTTTAGTATTTTGTTGGCTAACTTCTTATTAACTGTTTAATGCACAGTGATTGTATATAGCCCAAGCCCTGATCTCCAGAATATTAAAAAAAATGTTCTTGGCCCCTTATCTTTGTACTCATGATGATAAAAATTTAGTGTGACATTCACAAATTTTATCCAAGTGTTAATGAGAAACCTTGAGCTTTTATCACCTTACTGGCTTGGAAAACTAAGAATTTTATTTACTAGTGCACTAAGGGATAGTGCACTTAAATACGGCTTCAGCTGAAAATAATGGTGACAAAAGAGGGTTTGGAAGTACAAAAAAAAATGCATTTTCAGATAAGCATTTTTATGTCATTCTGAAGTAGTTTATAATCAGTATGCATTCTGCCATTAACAGAACATTTTAGTGGTTTTTATATAGCATGTTATGTGTGTAGATCTACATACATCATTGTTAATCAATATTATATTTGCATGAATCTGATGAACAAAACTAGGTTTCTTACTGTTTCGTAGAGGATACTACATTGTGAAAAGCGAAGCTTTTTTTTTTATATATACTATTCTGGCTCATGAATCACCAGCAAAAATCAGGTAACAGAAAGTAGGACAGATTCAGGAGTAGACTGTTGGAGATGGCTGATGATGATGCATGAAGCAGAAAAAATGTAGAATGTGTGAGCAGCCCATCACTCATAGCCATCAAGAACATACTTCTTATGACTAGTGCTAAAAAAATGTTCTAGAAGAAGTAAGAACAATTTAAGTAGTAAAAACATGTAAGCTCTATCTTCTAGTTGTGTTTAACAATATCAATATTTTAAATAATTTACCAAAAGGGAAAATGCATTAATCTAATAATTTTTAAAGGATATAAAATTATAGGCATATATATGTAATACATATATAATACAATATTGAATATTGGTTTAGCTAAAGTAATAATCAGCTTTTTGAGTTTTTGCCAGTAGGAATGAGAGTTACTATGATTGGTCACATTATTAATATAAATGTGTTTAGAAGTAGTTAACTAAGGCACAATGCTCTAATTAGTCAAATTAGTTTAATAAAGTGATTTTTTTTTAAGCCTGCAGTCTGAGAAATACAGTTTCTTTAAGAATTCTACAGCTCAAACCATATTTCAACTGATATTTATACCATTTTGTCCTAAAACTGCCATGGTGAGCTTCTCCAAGAACAATTCAAACTGCTTGAAATTTATGGAAATTTATTAATTTCAAACTCAATTAATCTTGTTGACAACTTCTGATTTCTCTGAGTGATTAAAAAAAATATTAATAAGATGTGCAATTAAAATAGTTACCTGAGGCTTGGCTTATAAGAATCTCTTTATTACATTAACATTTTATTTAGTATAGAGAAAGAAATGTAGGAATTATGCGTAACCGCTTTCTTCTTTCCTTCTTCCCTTTCTTGCCTTATATTTTTCTTCATTTCCTCTCTCCTTTCATCCTCCTCTCTCCTCCACCCTTCCTCGTACCCTTATTTCCTCCTTCCCTTTCTGCATTTCACCATATAACCCAAGATAATCTGTTTTCTTTCCAGGTAAACAAAAGCATCATTTATGGATAGAAAAGGTGTGCTCCTGCAAGCTGTGCTAATTGGAACCTCATCCATAGGAACTGGATTTGGACAAATTAAGAAAACCCAAACATGCCATTTGTTTATCATTGTATATATAAGCTAAGTTATTATTAGTCTAGTTATTAATTTGTGGTAGATTTGCCGGTACTTTGTTCAGAGTCATTACTGATCAAAAATATTCAAATTCCTCTAGTTTTAGGAAATCATTGTCTAAATCATTTTGTAATTCCAACAGCAGAGCAGCCCACAGACACAAATTTAATACCATTTAGATTTTTCTTCCAGTTTACAGTTCCTGAATTATATAACCCCATTTGCTTTTAAACAATATAACAAACAATGCTTTTAAATTTAATGCTGCTTAAATGTACTTAATCTAAAACTTTACCAAATTTGTTTGATTTGCTAGGTGAAGGCATTTATGTTTTAGTAGATGCTTTAATTTGAATCAATCATCCTACAGTAAATCTCATCTTTAAGCATGAAATGTTGTCAACAAAGTAGCCAATTCCATTTAGTCATCAATTAGCCCAAATAAGTGATACACAGTATAACAGAAACCAATCTTGTGCAGTCAAGTTAATTTAGACTTCTAATGACATAGAGGCTAATGTCTTTAGCTAAAGGTTGATCTTGTTGGCCATATAGATGTGAACTAGGGAAGGGGAAGCTACTGATAGCACATCACAATTGATCCTTATTAAGTATAAACTCTTGTAGTTCTATTCCCAGAAAGAAGCTTGACTTTCTATTCCCAGAAAGAAGCAGGAATTCTCAAAATAAAATATACGAAGCAATATAAACAGGAACAGACATAAAGTGCTGATCTATTAAGGCCTTCAGCGATCTGATTTATTTGCTGTGATTTATATTGTATAATTCCTGAATTTATAGAAAATCACAAAGAAGATTATTAGTGTGCACATGAGTACAAATATTGACTAATCCATAGAAAAATGGAATTAATATGTTAAATATATGATACATATCTTTATATATCTATCTAATAGGGAAATTCTAGTCATTTCAACAAACATTTTTGGGGGTACAAGCATCAGATTCTGTGCAAGGGAGGCTGTAAAGAGCAAGGTATAGGGGGAGGTTAGAGAATAGAACTATAAAATTGAAATAGTGTGGTCTCTGCCCTTAAGGACCTTAGAATTAATTGTTGACTTAAGTGAATATACCATAACTAGACATCAGGTGACTGTGACTTTTAAAAAATAGATAAAAATATGTGTTGTTGGTTTTTTTCCTTTTTGCCATAAAAGATGATATTACTTGGAATTACTTTTGAGTTTTATTTCAGTAGCATATTGCTAAATGAATAATGATGGAAAACTATCATCCTTTGAAAAAATTATGTATATGTATGTACTTTCGTCACCCTCTGAGAATTGTCAAAAGCCACTTAGAACAAGTTTCAAAATAAAGGAAGGTATTAAGCTAAGCAGTAGAACACAGTTTCTTGCATGCTGTGTACCGGTTCTGAAAGCCATTACAAGGAGTACTCCCCAAAATATTTTTAATTTTTATATTTGTAACCATTAAATATGTTGATTAAAAATAACTTCTTTGTTTTTATAGCTATGTTCTATTCTTTTTTCAAAAAGAATAAAAATAAGTTTAAATAGTTGCCATATTGAGCATTTTTTCAGGTCCAAGGAAATCAATATTGAATCCTTGATAAATGTTTTATTATGTCACTAGCTATAGAAAATTAGAAGTAGGATAACCCTGGTATCACTAAAAGAGATTTTTAAGATTTTGTTGGCATCACATCTAGTTGCTAAAATTTAAAAATTCCTATCAAATGACTCATTAAAATTTTCTTTTATTAATATGAATTCTGGAAAACAACACCATTAAATATAAAAACTTTTAATTCCTAAAAATGAGAATTTTAGAGATAGACACTTAAATAACATTCCCTAATATCCATGTGTAAGTGGATCTATGATACAGATCCACTAGTCTGTTTAAAAATAATGATATTGACTTATGTTCAACATGTTTCAGGAATTTCTGTTGCAAAGAGAATTTGAAATAGTAAATTGCTACACAATTAAATAGAACACTCATAGGGTACCACAGCTAGAAACTCAAAACTGACTGCCTCTTATTTAAGTGTTTATTCTTTTGTATGTCCAGTCTTAGGTAACAATACAGTAATTATATTAGCAAAAGAACCTGTTTGTATTTAGAGTCTTCCTTGTCACTGTAATAAATAAATCATTTGAAAATTACATTGAGTTTCTTTTTTGGCAATAATTTTGATGATGTTTATGATTATATATTTTCCTCCATGGAATTCATATTTTCAAATTTGCAAGGCGGGTTCTGTCATTCACTGGGGAGTTACACACTGGCTATACTGCATAAGGGAAGAATCTAGGTTTAGGAGCCAAGATTTCACTTCCATGTGTCCAGGCAGTGTGTCCCTGCTCTGCATCTCAGAGCCTCGCTCGCCCATTCATGTGGAGAACTCCCTCAAAGGGCTCATCCAGAGGCCCTCTATGAGGTGGTTTATGGAAAGCAATCTGAACACTGTAAAACAGTTCAAATATAAGGTAAAATTTATAGCATTATAAACATAGAATGGTGGCCTCAGGCCTGAAATTTTCTGTTGCTATTTTAGAAACTAAGTTAAGACTACTTTGAACATCTCACTATTAGAGAAATGCTAGGAAATATTTTACTAAGTATTACTATTCTATCTCAAGATAATATTTGAGGTATTTTTTACTTCCTTCCTTGTACATTTTCTTCCAGTGTTATGTATTTAAAAGCCTTTTATAATTATTCATATGAACATTTTAGAAAAGATATACTTGTTCTTCAAACTTTAGAGGGCACATCATAATAATTGAACTTTTAAAATTTAAGTTTTATTTCAAATGTTTTAAATGAAGGCTCAGAATATATTAATTCCAATCAACTTTAAAGACTTATTTTCATATACTGGACTCATTCATGTAATTTTAAAATTTCTATATTGCATGCATTTTTATTACACAGTTATTTAAATGTAGTACTATGTATTCTTTGGTTCTCCACAAAATGCCCTTTTACATGTAAAATGCTCAGTTGCATCTAATCTCATATGGAAGTCATAGTTTTGTAAACATGTACCTAGTTAGCAATGTAAAATACTCTCAACATTAATTGTGAAAATTAATTCAAAATTAATTTGAATTAATTCAAAAAAGTTGTTAAGTTAAAACTTTGTTAAGTAGATATCTTTCTGATGAAATTACATGGCTTCATGTTCAGTGATCCCCTGTGATTTCATCAGCAAAGACCCTACAGATAGTATGTATGGTAAAACTGTAAACTGGAAATTAACAGATATTCCAGTAAGAACATGCCACTGGAAACTCTTATTCAACTGTGACCCTTGAAGACAGCATGTTTCATTTCATGTCATTGGCAGGGCAGGGACTATAGTGAGCTCTGTCCTGGCACCCCTCTTTCACTTCTCTCACCCTCATCAGACCTTTGCAGATCCCAACTTTATTAAAGATTTCAGTGTCAAGTTTTTTGCATTATTTTGATTTTTATAAATACTCCGTTGAAATATATTTATCTTGATTACTGAACTTTTTGCTGTCTTCTAGTTTTAGACTCTATTCATTAAGTCTAGGGTAAATAACTTTTATCCCAGAAAGTGTATTGCAGGTAAATAGACTGTGACAACTCCATCATCATGCACATGACTATATGGATGCAAATAGTAAGATATACTTTTTTAATACTATATGAAAACCAAAGCCACAGACCATTGAAAATGCTTTAAATGGCTTATTTCTATCAGTATATATGGGGAAATGTTGGGCACATATGGTGCTTCCTTTTGACATTGCTTCCCCAAATATCTTTTTAAATTCCACAAACCATGTTTTCTCATTATCCTTTTTGGACCCTTTCTGTCTTCAACATGTTACTAACTGTAAAGGTAGCAGTGATTTTTTAATTCAAGAATACAAGGTTTTTAACTCTGAAGATAATTAGTACATGTTTAGTAAACACTATGCCTAAATCTGGAAAGTGCCAAGTGCCAGCAAAACGCCAATATTTATAACATGATGTAATAGCAATAATTGCTTGGTACTTGCTTACAAAACCTATCATTTATTCACTTAGCAATTATTTTAACTGCAATTATCTATAAAGTCATCAATCGGCTTTTCAATCTTACATGTGTATTTTCCAGGGAGAAGGTGTTTTCACATAGCCTTAGTCACTGAGCATCATGGTCTCAGATGATGCCATCCAAGATAAAAATAAGATCTATGACATGTTCTTCATATCACAAATTTCCTTTAGACTTTTAAAGAGATAGCCTGCAGTGACAACTGCATTTCCTATCAGAAATAACCTTTCCTATCTATATTTAAAGATTTCTTACATTTATGTTATCTCCATTTGCATCAATTTATAGTTATAGTAGGCTTCCCTGGTGACTCAGATGGTAAAGAAACTGCCTGCAATGCAGGAGACCCAGGGTCGATCCCTGGGCTGGGAAGTTCCCTGGAGAAGGAAATGGCAACCTACTCCAGTATTCTTCCCTAGAAAATCCCATGGACAGAGGAGCCTGACAGTCTACAGTCCATGGGGTTGCAAATAATTGGACACAACAGAGCAACTAACACTTTCACTTCCATAGTTATAATGGGTCTTCTGAGGTAGCTCAGTGGTAAAGAATCTCCATGTCAATGCAGGAGACCCAGGTTAGATCCCTGGGTTGGGAAGATCCCTTGGAGAAGGAAATGGCAACCTACTCCAGTTTTCTTGCCTGGAAAATCCCATGGACAGAGAAGCCTGGCAATATATAGTCCATAGAATCGCAGAGTCAAACACAACTGAACATGCACCATGAACATGATAGTTACAATCAACTGAGGAGACATTTTACTTATTTCTTCCTTTTGTATTTTAGAGCTTGTGTGATTAGGGAGAGAAAACTATCAGACAGTAAGATTGGGAGCCTTCGTCCTCTTCCTGAGACAGTCATAGTCACAGGGCTTAAGTTGCACTTTGGATTGTTTTGATGTTAAGGAAGATTTCATTGGATCGGCCCTTATTCCATATAACTGGTGTATTCCCACCAATCTAAATAAAGCAATTTGCTCCAATTTCTGCAAGAATTTGAGATAAGAAGTGAGATAAAAATAGTATATACTATCACTTCAGTTGTGATTGGGATAGTCAAATAAAGAAACAAATTTGGGGATTTCTAAAGTATGTTTTCATAGCAAGTACCTACGACTGATGCATGTGTAGAAATGGGTTAGGTTTTGTTTGTAGTCTTCCTGCCATGTAGGTGGCAGCAACACTCAAGGCTAGAAATTTTCTTTCACATTCTCTGAGCTCTAGACCAAGCATATATTTACTAAAAATCTTTGTGGAAGAGAAAAGGTTTAAAGTGTACAGGCAAATTTCTCTATGTCTTCACATATCTCTAACGTACTATTTTAAGGTTGTGCTAAAGCTGTTTGCATCATGTGAAAACATTCATCATTTCCCTTAATACAGAAGTCAAAGTCTACTCTCGTACATGTTGGTAGTATTAGGTTTCTGTTTCTTTATTTACTAGGATCTTACTTCTTTACCTTCTCTCAGGCTAAAGCCTTTCTTTGAAGAAAAACGAAGAAAACACTGCTTTATTCCACTACCACCTAAGCTTTATTGGGAAATGGTGAAAGTCTGTCCCTTTATTCTTTGCAATATCTAAGGAGTCAGAGTATTTAGTAAATGTGGAGAGATTTTCCTTCCGTCATCCAAATGAAGCCATTTTCTCTGACTGTCCTAACTAGAGGTGACTGCATTCCAGCTAGTTCTATGTGCAAATCAAATGAAGGCTCTGAGCAGAGAGGCCCAGGCACCTGGAAGTGAGGCCAGAAGACAAAAAGAAAGTGTCGAACCATTGCATAGATGGGGGGCAGGGTCACTCCCTTGCAAAAGCAGGTAGCTCCTGCACCCAGGCATAAGTGAAACCAGGAGGACCACCTTTATGTAAATAAGTGGGACCTTCTTTAGTAACAGAAACTGAAGAGCAGTGAGCTTTTCTTTAATTCCTGGCATTTTGCTAGAACTAGGACATGTGATAATAAGTATAGTTAGCTTTAGTGAGGGATTCTTCAGAGTGTTCTTTTTGTACAGGGTTGGTCATTGTGCCCAGTAGCAAGCAAATATACACCATTCCAGGCACAGATGAAGCAAAAGGTGAGGAGTGGTTTCTACTTTGGTATCTTTTAATCTGGTTTTTACTATTCTTTATTTCTTTTGTTCTTCATGTTCTTGATCACTTTCCTCAAATATCTATATAGTTTAATACAGGTATTTTGCATTACAGCAGGCTTGCACATAGATTCTTTAGTATTGGCATTGATCTCACGTCATCACTTTCTTACTATCTGGCATGACAAAAGTAGTTTCATATATCTTGAACCTCAATTTTCTCATCTATATATTGGGACTAATAATTCCAGTCTCTCAACCACCATATGTATATACAGTATTATTTAATGTAATAGTACAAATAATTGAAATTACTACACATATCAAAAATGCCTGCTTTTAAATCTCAACTACAGCCAAGCATCATGGCACTCCAGTGCTTGAATAAGTGCTTTAACTCAAATTAGGGAGAACATTTTGGCATAAACAAGCTAAATAGTTTGTTTTCATAAAAGTTTTTTTTCTTTTAAAATGTTTCATGTTAATTGAGCACTCCCAGGATCAAGGACTAGTTTCAAAGTTTTCAACAGTTTATTTAAAGGTCAAGACTGTCCCCAGGTTCATGGGTAATACTCATTGTTGTTCAGTCGCTCAGTTGTGTCCTACTCTTCGAGTCCCCATGGACTGCAGCATGATAGGCTTCCCTGTCCTTCACCATTTCCCGGAGTTTGCTCAAATTCAAGTCCATTGAGTTGGTGGTGCCATCCAACCATCTCATCCTTTTTAAAATATTCCCCAAAAGTAAAAGATAAAAGCTCTCAAACACATTCATTATGAGCCCAGCATTACTCTGGTAGCCAGGACCCGAAAACAATAATGTTCAATTTGTTGGGTAATAATAGTAAATAGTTTTTCTTTTGGCTCCTGAAAGACAATCTTCTGGGAATGTTTTATGTCAGAATAGGGCAGGCTATGGTCCATCTAAGCCTATACAAAATGACAGCTAGCTTCCCTCCTGACTTCTATCAGTCTTCATATTATCAGGTGACACTAACAGGCATGATTCTATAGCTTTATATGAGTGTGATGAATGAGACCAAATCGAAACACATACGTACTTTTAAAGCAGTATCCCAAAACTTTAAAAGCCAATGAATTTCTGAAAGATTTTGTAAAACAAAACAGTATATATTGAATTTTGCCTTCCCACTGAGGATGGTACATTATAGAAAAGTTTTCCTTTTAGGAAAAATCTGAAAATAGATGAACTGAGTAGAAAATCTGAGTCAACGAAGGGTTAAAGTGGGAAGTTGACATTAAACAACATAATATACCTGGAAAGAGACGCTCATCCTTGTTTTTCCTTTGAGAAAGCTTGGTGGAATTCCTCATGAGAGTTCTCTGGTTCTGTTCCTTTCTTTCCCTTAAATGGAAAAAAAGGGTATGGATTACTAACAGTAATAACTGGCAATAAAAATAAAAATAACAACTATAATAAGATGACTAAAGGGAGTTTTGGTTAAAGTGGCAAACTAAAGACACATGTTTACCTCCACCCTCTCCTGAAACCCCACTGAAATAATGTGATAAAAGACATAATTCCAGAGGAAAATGAGAGACTGGGAAAAGGAGTAACCAAAATAAAGCAAAAATTTTAAAATTGAAAAATAAATAAATGCTACAAGGGCTGATGACAAAAAGTGAGTTGACTGGTGTTGCAGAGTTCCTTAAAGTCTCAGAAATTAGAGTCAACTCTCACCTCTAAAAGTGAAAGTACAGGCATGGCTGAAATAGGAAAACTGAAAGAAATAGTTAATATCTTTAATTCCCATCCTGCTTCTCTCCCTGCCAATACCTGGAGGTTCCCTCCCTGAACAGGGCGATCAAGAGGGATTCTAGACTCAGAACACTAAACCTAACTGACAGCAGGAACAACATCTTAGAAAGGAGGGATGGATAAAAATCTGCACACTTATGGCCACACCCCAACTGCAACTCCTTTCTTCTCTATTCCCAAAAAGTGGATAACCATTTTTATTAACCCTGGACAAGCGACAGATGAATTTGTTTCTGATAAAATAACCAGCCTAAAGCCAATAAGCATATAAAAAGATACTCGACATCAATAAACATTAGGGAAAATGAGATACCACCAGACACATATTATGGATGGCTACTTTAAAAAAAAAAAAAGGCCAGGCAGTGACAAGTGCTGGTGGGCATGTCCAGAAATTGCAACTTTTATGCACTGTTGGTGGAATGTAACATAGTGCAACTGCTGCAGAAAACAACACAGTGGTGCTGCACAAAATGCAAAATAGAATTATCATATAATCCAACAATTCCACTTCTGGGTTTATATCCAAAAGAATATCTGAAAGCAGGATCACAAAGAGATGTTTGTACAACCATCTTCATAGCAGTATCACTCACAACAGAAAAGGGGGGAAGGAACCCAAGCTATTTTATCCGTTGATAGATGAATGAAAGAACAAAATGTGAGTTATATATAAATCAACCTTAAAAATTCCAACACATGCTATAGCCTTAAAAATTCTGCTACAGTAAAACCTTGAAGACATTAAGTAAAATAAGCCAGATACAAAATGACAAATACTATATGATTTCCCTTATATGAGGAACCCAGAGTAGTCAAATTCATAGAAACAGAAATGATGGTTACCTGGAGGAGGAAGGAAAGTAGAAAGGGGAAAATGAATGGTTGTTTAATAGGTATAAAGTTTCAGTTTTGCAAGATGAAAGAGTTTTGGAAACTGGTTGCACAACAATGTGTATATATCTAACATTACTCATCTTTACTGTACTATACAATTAAAAACAGTTAAAATGGAAAATTTTATGTTATATATGCTTTACCACAGTTAAACATTTGAAAAACAACCTGAGAAAAAAAGATTTACAGATGTGGACCATTCAGGCTGCTCCAGTAAAACATCAAGAACCAGATAACTCAGGGTGAAGCTGGGCACTCTAGCCTGCCCAGGAGCACAAAACACTTTTGTGACTCACTAGTTGGAAAGTCAAAGATCACCAGCCATGTGAAGAAAGCTCTCGATATGAAAGAGAGACAAACAAATAAAAAACAAACAAACAAACAAAAAAGACAGCAAAAACAGGCTATATAGGGTATTACAGGAGAATCCCCAAACATTTATAATTATTATAATAAAAAAGATAAGTATCTTTAAGAAACAAAAGTAGGAGGCTAGGAAAAGGAACATTCGGGAAGTTAACAATATGCGATAACATTCATATATTCATTTCAACATTTTAAAAAGAATTTCTACTGTGTGCAGGGCACTGTTACAGCCATTGAGAATACAGCAGTAAGCTAAACATACATACACACACTCAATTATTAACAATGTTTTTTTCCCCCTTAAAAAGTCTGGAAGATGTAATTAATGAAATCTCCCAGAAAATAGAAAATAAGAGAGATAAGAAAATGTAAAGATCAGTTCAATGAAAGGAAGTCAAATAATAATAATAATAATAATAATAATAATAATGAGAGTTCTGAAAAGAGTAAACAGAGAAATCAGAGGGAAGCAAATTAGCTAAAATAAAATCAAGCAAATTTTCCAGATATGATGAAAACAAATTCCAGATTAAAAGAATCCACAGTGTGTGCTACAAAATTTATGACAAAGCTCCACACAAACATTCTAGTGAAAATTCACAGCACTAAACTCAGAGGTGATCCTTAAAACTTTCAGAAAAGAGAACTTTTGCCCTATGTGAACAATATGGGAACATAATAGCATTAGACTTCTCAACTGCACTTCAGGATGCTAGATAAAAATGAAACAAACACTTAAATATCACAGTGAAAACCATTTCCATTCTGGAATTCTTTACTTAGCCAATCTATCGCTTCCATGTACCTTTCCTCATAAAATTACTGGGGGTGTGATCCACCTTCAAGAGGACGTAAGCCGAGAAAGAGCAACACATACAACATGGGAAAGAAGGAAATTCCCCAGGAGACCAAGAAGGTAGACTGCATGTCTACTGCTGTCTGCAGGCCTGGAAAACAACTGGGTCTGTTGTAGCAGAAAGTAAAGGGTTCTAGTAGGGAGGTCTCCAGAACAACGAAACTGGTATATTACTGATAGGTCTGACTATATTGAGAAAGATCTCAGGGTTCTATCAAGGGGCTTGGTAATGGATTAGAGACAGGTATTGCATAGGACAGAAAACTAAGCAAATGAAAAGAGAGAAATGTAATCATCATGGATAATGTAGTTCAACTGTGAATATTCAAGTAATAATTATTACATAGTAATCATTAGTGTAACAAAAAAGATAATATGAGGGAGAAGCCAAGATGGCAGAGGAGTAGGACGGGGAGACCACTTTCTCTCCTACCAATTCATCAAAAGAATAACTGAACGCAGACCAAACGTCACAAAACAACTTCTGATCGCTAGCTGAGGTCATCAGGCGCCCAGAAAAGCAGCCCATTGTCTTCGAAAGGAGGTAGGACAAAATATAAAAGATAAAAAGTGAGACAAAAGAGCTAAGGACGGAGATCCGTCCCGGAAAGGGAGTCTTAATAGAGGACGTTTCCAGACACCGGGAAACCCTCACACTGGCAGGTCTGGGGGAAGTGTTTGAATCTCGGAGGGCAACCTGACTGGGAGGGAAACAATAAATAAAACCCACAGATTACGAGCCTAAAAGCAACTCCCGGCAGAAAAGTACCCCAGACACCTGCATCCGCCACCAGCAAGTGGGGGCGGAACGGAGAGGAGCCGGCGGCATTGCTTGGGGCAGGGTCCAGGCCTGAGTGCCCTGAGGACAATAGGAGGGAGCTTTTGTGAGTTGCCAACTTGAACTGTGGGAGAGCAAAAGAGAGAGAGAAAATTAACCGGCCCAAACACACTGCCGGCCGTTCGCAGAACAAAGGGACCGAGAAAGTCCAGAGAAGAGCTCATAGGCTGCAGACCGGGCCAGCCCCGCTGGAGGCAGGAGGCAGGGGGGAGGGGAAGGGGGCAGGCTGGGCCCCAAGGACGGCATCCCCTGCCGCACTGCAAACAGGCCTCCAGTTTCTAATCAAAGGCCTCCAGTTTCTAATCAAAGACCTCCTGAGATTCTGGATGGTCGACATCCGCCAGGAGGGTCGCGGCGAGACACAGGGTGCAGGCACCCCATCGGTGCAGGAGGGGACTGGGGCTGGGGACGCGGAGGGCAGAAGGCGCACGCACCCAACTGGCGCCGGGGGAAACTGAGACTGGGACCGCGGAAGGGAGTGGGCGCGCGCACCCGGGGAGAGTGCGCCCGTCAAGCCCCTGGCTGCCTGGACCACTCTGACGGGGAAGGCACAAAGAGCAGGCGCAGCTTTTTGTTCCGCGCTTTTGTGGAACACTGGAGAGCTGGAACCGCGTGCAGCTCGGGGCGCGCTCCATATAGAGCAGCTGGGAGCCTGAGCAGCGCAGATGGAGAAAGCAGCACCAGCCCCTCCCCACAGCGCCAGCCCCTCCCCGCAGCGCGACGGAACTAGCTACCTGAATAAGAGTCCACCTCCACCCGCCTGTGTCAGGGCGGAAATGAGGCCCTGAAGAGACCGGCAAACAGAAGCCAAATAAACAAAGGGAACCGCTTCAGAAGGGACCAGTGCAACAGATTAAAATCCCTGAAGAAAACACCGACTACACGGGAAGGGGCCTGTAGATATCGAGAAGTGTAAGCTGGAAAGAGGAGCTATCTGAACCTGAGCTGAACCCACACTGACAGCAACAGCTCCAGAGAAATTCCTAGATATATTTTTACTTTTTTTTTTTTTAAGCAAGGGAAAAAAAATAATTTTTTTTCTTTTTTATTTTTTCTCTTTTATTTTCCTTTAAAATTCCCTATTACTCCCCCATTACTCCTTAACTTTCATTTTCATAGATTTTTATGATTTTTTTAATTAGGGAAAAATTTTTTTCTTTCTTTCTGTTTTTTTTTCTTTTTCTCTTCTATTTTCTATTTTTCTTTTTCTCTTATTTCTTTTAAAGTACTAGTACTCCTCTACTACTCCTTAATTTTCATTTTCAATACACTATAACCTTACAAAAAAAAAAAAAGAAGAGAAGCCCTATTTTTAAGCCAAACTCCATATATATTTCTAAAATTTTTTTGTGTGTGTTTTGGTTTTTGTTTTTAATATAGTATTTTAAAGAGTCTAACCTCTACTCTAGATTTTTAATTTTTGTTTTTCAGTATGTGATAGAAATTGTGAACATTTAAGAATCCAATATTCAGTTCCCATTTTTATTCAGGAGTGTGTTGATTATTCTCTTCCAATCTCGACTCTCTGTTTTCTACCTCAGAACACCTCTATTTCCTCCTTTCCCCTTCTCTTCCCAATCCAATTCTGTGAATCTTTGTGGGTGTCTGGGCTACGGAGAACACTCTGGGAACAGACAACTGCATAGATCTGTCTCTCTCCTCTTGAGTCCCCCTTTTTCTCCTCCTGCTCATCTCTATCTCCCTCCTCCCTCTCCTTTCCTTCATGTAACTCTGTGAACCTCTCTGGGTGTCCCTAAAGGGGAAGAATCTTTTCACCATTAACCTAGAAGTTTTATTATCAGTGCTGTATAGTTGGAGAAGTCCTGAGACTACAGGAAGAATAAAACTGAAATCCAGAGGCAGGAGACTTAAGCCCAAAACCTGAGAACAGCAGAAAACTCCTGACTACATGGAACTTTAAGTAATAAGTGACCGTCCAAAAGCCTCCATACATACACTGAAACCAACAACCACCCAAGAGCCAATAAGTTTTAGAGCAAAACATACCACGCAAATTCTCCAGCAACGCAGGAACATAGCCCTGAACGTCAACATACAGGCTGCCCAAGGTCACACCTAACACAAAGACCCATCTCAAAACCCTGTACTGGGCACTCCATTGCTCTCCAAAGAGAAGAAATCAAGTTCCATGCACCAGAACCCTGACACAAGCTTCCCTAACCAGGAAACCTTGACAAGCCAATCATCTAACCCCACCCACTGAGTAAAACCTCCACAACAAAAGGAACCACAGACCTCCAGAATACAAAAAGCCCACTCCAGACACAGCAATCTAAACAAGATGAAAAGGCAGAGAAATACCCAACAGGTAAAGGAACATGAAAAATGCCCACCAAGTCAAACAAAAGAGGAGGAGATTGGGAATCTACCTGAAAAAGAATTTAGAATAATGATAATAAAAATGATCCAAAATCTTGAAAACAAAATGGAGTTACAGATAAATAGCCTGGAGACAAAGATTGAAAAGATGCAAGAAATGTTTAATAAAGACCTAGAAGAAATAAAAAAAGTCAATTAAAAATGAATAATAATGCAATGAATGAGATCAAAAACACTCTAGAGGGAACCAAGAGTAGAATAATGGAGACAGAAGATAGGATAAGTGAGGTAGAAGATAAAATGGTGGAAATAAATGAAGCAGAGAGGAAAAAAGAAAAAAGGATCAAAAGAAATGAGGACAACCTCAGGGACCTCTGGGACAATGTGAAACGCCCCAACATTCGAATCATAGGAGTCCCAGAAGAAGAAGAAAGAAGACAAAAAGAATGGCCATGAGAAAATACTCGAGGAGATAATAGCTGAAAACTTCCCTAAAATGGGGAAGGAAATAGCCACCCAAGTCCAAGAAACCCAGAGAGTCCCAAACAGGATAAACCCAAGGCGAAACACCCCAAGACACATATTAATCAAATTAACAAAGATCAAACACAAAGAACAAATACTAAAAGTAGCAAGGGAGAAACAACAAATAACACACAAAGGGATTCCCATAAGGATAACAGCTGATCTATCAATAGAAACCCTCCAGGCCAGAAGGGAATGGCAGGACATACTGAAAGTAATGAAAGAGAATAACCTACAACCTAGATTACTGTACCCAGCAAGGATCTCATTCAGATATGAAGGATAATTCAAAAGCTTTACAGACAAGCAAAAGCTGAGAGAATTCAGCACCACCAAACCAGCTCTTCAACAAATGCTAAAGGATCTTCTCTAGACAGGAAATGCAGAAAGGTTGTATAAACGTGAACCCCAAACAACGAAGTAAATGGCAATGGGACCACACCTATCAATAATTACCTTAAATGTAAATGGGTTGAATGCCCAAACAAAAAGACAAAGATTGGCTGAATGGATACAAAAACAAGACCCCTATATATGCTGTCTACAAGAGACCCACCTCAAAACAAGAGACACATACAGACTAAAAGTGAAGGGCTGGGAAAAAATATTTCATGCAAACGGAGACCTAAAGAAAGCAGGAGTCACAATACTCATATCAGATAAAATAGACTTTCAAATAAAGGATGTGAAAAGAGACAAAGAAGGACACTACATAATGATCAAAGGATCAATCCAAGAAGAAGATATAACAATCATAAATATATATGCACCCAACATAGGAGCACCGCAATATGTACGGCAAACGCTAACAAGTATGAAAGAGGACATTAATAGTAACACAATAATAGTGGGAGACTTTAATACCCCACTCACAACTATGGATAGATCAACTAAACAGAAAATTAACAAGGAAACACAAACCTTAAATGATACAATGGACCAGCTAGACCTAATTGATATCTATAGGACATTTCGCCCCAAAACAATCAACTTCACCTGTTTCTCAAGTGCACACGGAACCTTCTCCAGAATAGATCACATCCTGGGACATAAATCTGGTCTTGGAAAATTCAAAAAAATTGAAATCATTCCAGTCATCTTTTCTGACCACAGTGCAGTAAGATTAGATCTCAATTACAGGAAAAAAAATTGTTATAAATTCAAACATATGGAGGCTAAATAACACACTTCTGAATAACCAACAAATCATAGAAGAAATCAAAAAAGAAATCAAAATATGTATAGAAATGAATGAAAATGAAAACACAGCAACCCAAAACCTATGGGACACTGTAAAAGCAGTGCTAAGGGGAAGGTTCATGGCATTACAGGCTTACATCAAGAAACAAGAAAAAAGCCAAATAAATAACCTAACTCTACACCTAAAGCAATTAGAGAAGGAAGAAACGAAGAACCCCAGGGTTAGCAGAAGGAAAGAAATCTGCCCTACAAATTAGGGCAGAAATAAATGCAAAAGAAACTAAAGAGACCATAGCAAAAATCAACAAAGCTAAAAGCTGGTTTTGTGAAAAAATAAACAAAATTGACAAACCATTAGCAAGACTCATTAAGAAACAAAGAGAGAAGAACCAAATTAACCAAATTAGAAATGAAAATGGAGAGATCACAACAGACAACACTGAAATCCAAAGGATCATAAGAGACTACTACCAGCAGCTCTATGCCAATAAAATGGACAACGTGGATGAAATGGACAAATTCTTAGAAAAGTATAACTTTCCAAAACTGAACCAGGAAGAAGTAGAAGATCTTAACAGACCCATCACAAGCAAGGAAATCGAAACTGTAATCAAACATCTTCCAGCAAACAAAAGCCCAGGACCAGATGGCTTCACAGCTGAATTCTACCAAAAATTTAGAGAAGAGCTAACACCTATCTTACTCAAACTCTTCCAGAAAATTGCAGATGAAGGTAAACTTCCAAACTCATTCTATGAGGCCACCATCTCCCTAATTCCAAAACCAGACAAAGATGCCACAAAAAAAGAAAACTACAGGCCAATATCACTGATGAACATAGATGCAAAAATCCTTAACAAAATTCTAGCAAACAGAATCCAACAACATATTAAAAAAATCATACACCATGACCAAGTGGGAATGCAGGGATTCTTTAATATCCGCAAATCAATCAATGTAATACACCACATTAACAAATTGAAAGATAAAAACCATATGATTATCTCAATAGATGCAGAGAAAGCCTTTGACAAAATTCAACACTCATTTATGATTAAAGCTCTCCAGAAAGCAGGAATAGAAGGAACATACCTCAACATAATAAAAGCTATATATGACAAACCCACAGCTAGCATCACCCTCAATGGTGAAAAATTGAAAGCATTTCCCCTGAAATCAGGAACAAGACAAGGGTGCCCACTCTCACCACTACTATTCAACATAGTGTTGGAAGTTTTGGCCACAGCAATCAGAGCAGAAAAAGAAGTAAAAGGAATCCAGATAGGAAAAGAAGAAGTGAAACTCTCACTGTTTGCAGATGACATGATTCTCTACATAGAAAACCCTAAAGACTCTTCCAGAAAATTACTAGAGCTAATCAATGAATATAGTAAAGCTGCAGGATATAAAATTAGCACACAGAAATCCCTTGCATTCCTATATACTAACAATGAAAAAACAGAAAGAGAAATTAAGGAAACAATACCATTCACCATTGCAACAAAAAGAATAAAATACTTAGGAGTATATCTACCTAAAGAAACAAAAGACCTATACATAGAAAACTACAAAACACTAATGAAAGAAATCAAAGAGGACACAAACAGATGGAGATACATACCGTGTTCATGGATTGGAAGAATCAATATTGTCAAAATGGCTATTCTACCCAAAGCAATCTATAGATTCAATGCAATCCCTATCAAGCTACCAACGGTATTTTTCAGAGAACTAGAACAAATAATTTCACAATTTGTATGGAAATACACAAAACCTTGAATAGCCAAAGTAATCTTAAGAAAGAAGAATGGAACTGGAGGAATCAACCTGCCTGACTTCAGACTCTACTACAAAGCCACAGTCATCAAGACAGTATGGTACTGGCACAAAGACAGAAATATAGATCAATGGAACAGAATAGAAAGCCCAGAGATAAATCCACGAACCTATGGACACCTTATCTTTGATAAAGGAGGCAAGGATATACAATGGAAAAAGACAATCTCTTTAACAAGTGGTGCTGGGAAAACTGGTCAACCACTTGTAAAAGAGTGAAACTAGAACACTTTCTAACACCATACACAAAAATAAACTCAAAATGGATTAAAGATCTAAATGTAAGACCAGAAACTATAAAACTCCTAGAGGAGAACATAGGCAAAACACTCTCTGACATAAATCACAGCAAGATCCTCTATGACCCACCTCCCAGAATATTGGAAATAAAAGCAAAACTAAACAAATGGGACCTAATGAAAATTAAAAGCTTTTGCACTACAAAGGAAACTATAAGTAAGGTGAAAAGACAGCCCTCAGATTGGGAGAAAATAATAGCAAATGAGGAAACAGACAAAGGATTCATCTCAAGAATATACAAGCAACTCCTGAAACTCAATTCCAGAAAAATAAATGACCCAATCAAAAAATGGGTCAAAGAACTAAACAGACATTTCTCCAAAGAAGACATACAGATGGCTAACAAACACATGAAAAGATGCTCAACATCACTCATTATCAGAGAAATGCAAATCAAAACCACAATGAGGTACCATTACACACCAGTCAGGATGGCTGCTATCCAAAAGTCTACAAGCAATAAATGCTGGAGAGGGTGTGGAGAAAAGGGAACCCTCTTACACTGTTGGTGGGAATGCAAACTAGTACAGCCACTATGGAAAACAGTGTGGAGATTTCTTAAAAAACTGGAAATAGAACTTCCATATGACCCAGCAATCCCACTACTGGGCATACACACTGAGGAAACCAGATCTGAAAGAGACACGTGCACCCCAATGTTCATCGCAGCACTGTTTATAATAGTCAGGACATGGAAGCAACCTAGATGCCCATCAGCAGATGAATGGATAAGGAAGCTGTGGTACATATACACCATGGAATATTACTCAGTCGTTAAAAAGAATTCATTTGAATCAGTTTTAATGAGATGGATGAAACTGGAGCCCATTATACAGAGTGAAGTAAGCCAGAAAGATAAAGAACATTACAGTATACTAACACATATATATGGAATTTAAAAAGATGGTAACGATAACCCTATATGCAAAACAGAAAAAGAGACACAGAAGTACAGAACAGACTTTTGAACTCTGTGGGAGAAGGTGAGGGTGGGATGTTTCGAAAGAACAGCATATATATTATCTATGGTGAAACAGATCACCAGCCCAGGTGGGATGCATGAGACAAGTGCTTGGGCCTGGTGCACTGGGAAGACCTAGAGGAATCGGGTGGAGAGGGAGGTGGGAGGGGGGATCGGGATGGGGAATACGTGTAACTCTATGGCTGATTCATATCAATGTATGACAAAACCCACTGAAATGTTGTGAAGTAATTAGCCTCCAACTAATAAAAAAAGAAAGAAAGAAAGAAAGAATACTATATTTTTCATTTAAAAAAAACAATATAACTATCAGGAGGATGAAGGGACTGTATGAAGGAAGTGGGGAGTGGAGGAAAGGTAAATGATAAGCAGTCACTAAAACTGAGAAATACAAATAATCTGAAATAATGGATATATTGCCAGTTTACACATTTTGTTAAAGCAAGTGTTGGTATATTGAATTAATTTACAAAAAAGTTATCTGGAATCTTTGAGTGTGTCCCTCAGCTGCTTGCCCTGCATGTGTCCTAACTTGGTATCTCTTCGGTTGTTTAGGATCATAGCTCAAAGAATTAAGCAGGTTGTATGGTTCCTATGAACTCCACAGTGATGTCACATGTTTGATGTTGCCCTATCACAACCAGCTGTAACCAGCGTGCAGAGTAATCCAGTAGGTGTGACTTTCAGGCAGGGGATTTTCCTAAACATCTGACCACAGATGTTAATGATCCTTCTTTGTAACATGGTTAATGAGTGTAATGCTTGATTAATGAGTATGGGATAGTGAAGCCAAATAGCTGAAAAGGATATTGAGAATGTAGTTATTCACAAGATTTTTTTGAAATCTAAGTGTATTGGTCAAAAATATTTTATGTCTGCACAGCTAGTCAGTGGACTTGAAGGTTACCTATATGCATGCTTCTCAAAAGTTTATCAAAGTATTCTCAGAAAAAAAGAAAAATATTACACAAAATATCCGTACACTATAGATGCGAAATTTCTCTGGCATCTTGAAATTTATATTTAAAAAGCCATTTAAAATTTGCATCCATGTATATTTACATTTGTTAAACATGTAAAATTTTACTTTTAAGTAAAATTGATTTTTATTGAGGTACAATTATGCAATATTATATTAATTTCTGGTGTACAAATTGTGATTCAATATTTGTATACACTGTAAAATGGTCACTATATTAAGTCTAGTTACTGTCACCTTACAAATTTAATACAATATTCTTGGCCATATTTCCCATGTTGTACATTATATTCCCATGACTTATTATAACTGGAAATTTATATTTCTTAATTCCGCTTACCCATTTTCATCTTCCCTCAAATGCCCTCCCTTTTATGGCAACCACCACCCTGTTCTCTCTACCTGAGTCTGGGGTTTGGTTTTGTTTTGATTGTTTTCGTTTCTTTAGATTCCACATATAAGTAAAATGATGAAATATTTGTCTTTCTGGCTTTTTTTTTTTTTTTTTACTTAGCATAACATCCTCAAGGTCCGTCCACGTTTTGCAAATGGCAAAATTTCATTCCATTTTATGACTGAGCAATATTTCATCATGTATATATACCATGTCCTTTTTATCCAATTACTTGTGTATGTACACTTGTGTTGTTTCTAAGTCTTGGCTATTGTAAATAATGTGCAGTGAACCTAGGCATGCATATTTATTTTCAAATAAGGGTTTTCCTTTTCTTGGATCATATGGCAGCTCTATTTTTAATGTTTTGAGGACTCTCCATACTGTTTTCTATAATGGCTGCAGCAATTTACATTTCTACCAACAGTGCTGGGAACTCCCTTTTCTCCACATTCTTACCAACACTTGTTATTTCTTATCTTTTAGATAAAAGTCAGTCTGACAGACATAAGGTGATATCTCACTGTGATTTTGATGTGCATTTCCCTGATGATTGGTGATATTGAGCATCTTTTCCTGTATCTGTTGTCCATCAGTATGCCTTCCTTGGAAAAATGCCTATTTAAATCCTCAGGGAAAAAATCCTCTGAAAAATTTGAATTGGTGGTTTTTGTTAGAGTTGTATAAATTTCTTATATATTTAGGATATTAACCTTATATCAAATATGTGATTTGCAAATATCTTCTCCCATTATGTAAGTTGTCTTTTCATGGCAGAGTGTCATGGAGTGTCCCAACTGCCCATGTGCACAGACTTTAACTAGGGAGCAGTACTATGCTGCCACTTTTTTGTTCACACACTCCTGCCAGGTAGCAGGAAAGTGCTTCAACTGACTGCCCTGTCTAACCACTTGGATAGTGCCTGACCTGATGACTCTCCTACATCCATTTTAGAATGGTCAGGGAATAGTGCTTTGGGTGGGGGGTGGGGCATATCCAAGCTTATAGCCTATACCACCAGGTTGGGTTGAAGGTGCAGTGATGAAATTTGCCAGAGCCTCTATCACCAGGGAGAATTCTGACAATACCCACCTCTCTAGCCAATGCTTTTAGGTAAGGAAATGAATCTGCTTCCATATAGTCTAGGTTCCTTTCAAACAAGTGGTTTTCCCACTGGGTCTCAGGCTAAGTGAGACCTCATGCAAGTCTTTGAAGACTGGAATCTCAGTTTTCTGCAGCTTTCAGGTCCCTCAGACCAGCCCCATTGCTTTTCTAAGCCAAATGTTTTGGGGGCTTCTCTCTTCACTGCAGATCCTGGGGTTGGGGTGCCTGATGTGGAATATTAACCCCTCTCTCCTCCAGGGGAAGCACCTGTCTGGTGAGATCCCTCCCCATGTTTTGAGAGGCCAGGGGTGAGTCTTGATGTGATCCTTTTATCCCTTTTTGAAGAGAGCAGTTCATCTAGTTCTCAGATTCTTTTCAGAGGAAAATAATCCATATATAGCTGTAGATCTGGTGTGTCTCTGGGAGGAAATGAGTTGTTAGACTCCCCATACAATTTTAATAGCTCACATTTACTGAACATTTTGGGGTGGGCTATGCTTCAGTTCAGTTCAGTTCAGTCGCTCAGTCTTGTCCGACTCTGTGACCCCATGAATCGCAGCACGCTAGGCCTCCCTGTCCATCACCAACTCCCTGAGTTTACTCAAACTCATGTCCATCGAGTTGGTGATGCCATCCAGCCATCTCATCCTCTGTCGTCCCCTTCTCCTCCTGCCCCCAATCCCTCCCAGGATCAGGGTCTTTTTCAATGAGTCAACTCTTCGCATCAGGTGGCCAAAGTATTCGAGTTGCAGCTTCAACATCAGTCCTTCCAATGAACACCCAGGACTGATCTCTTATAGGATGGACTGGTTGGATCTCCTTGCAGTCCAAGGGACTCTCCAGAGTCTTCTGTAACACCACAGTTCAAAAGCATCAATTCTTCGGTGCTCAGCTTTCTTCATACTTTACAAATAATTTCTTTTCTTTGCATAGTATACATCAAAGATAAACTCATATATCAATTCTATACAATGGGGAAAGAAAAAGAAAGCATTAATTTGTAGACAAAAATTTTATAGTTGAACAGAATCTGTAAGATAATTGGATCTATTAATTGAAACTAATTGCTGGAGTTTCTATTTTTTTATTTTATTCAATTTATTTAAACTAAAACAAAACAAAAAATAGTTCACCCATTAACCATCTCTTACTTAATCTTAACAGCCATTTAAAGAGATAGTTTCTATCCTCATTTTATAGGTAAGAAAACCATGAATGTGTTTTATCTACTTCCATTCATTATGGCAGAAACAAATGAAATCAACAGCAAGAATGTCACCACTTTTGAAAAATAATGATAAGCAAATAACTGATCTGGTTTAAAAAAAGAAACAAGTAGTATCATTGTCCCAGCATTAATACTGTAAATATCTCTGTGCCCTTAATAGAGGATCACTTTGGAAGCAGTGGTTTGGGCTCCACTGGTAACACATTTTACTATCTAGGCTCCCAAAGCAAACGTAGATGGGGTTTGTTGAGAGTCTGCTGTGTGCCAATCACTCGGCTAGCTCTGCATGTGATAGTTGACTCTCAAACACAGCTCTCTTAAGCAGCTATTATTTTCATCCCTATTTTACAGATTACAAAATACAACACTTGAGAAGGTAAGTACTTTGCTTAAAACTACCTAACTAGTGAATCATAGGACCAGTCTTGCAAGCTCAAACAGTTGGATTCAGCAACTTGTGCTTCTCACAATTATTTTATATTGCTGACCCTCTTCACCAATTTTTTTTTTTTTTGTCCTCATCTTTGATAATGCAAGAGCCAAAGTTAATGGTCATTTTCAACCTTCCACTTTTAGATGTCTTTAGCAGTCTATGCATTCCCAACTACTCCCATGCTATAGAAATTGTTATCTTTGCATCAACTGCTAACCTATGTTGTGTGGTTCAACGGGTAAAAGTGCTGTACTTTCTTGGAGCCTCAGTGTAGCGTATGCCCCGAGTGTTTCTGGGCACACAGGAGCTTTTGGCCAGATAAGTGGCCTTTTGAGTCAGAAAAGCTAACTGGGATGGACTCCCTAGTCAGAATATCAAGGTTTTTTATGCATTACGTCGAAATCCTTCAGTGATTTTCTTGATCAAAAAAACAATTTAAGGATGATTTCAGCTCTTTCAACAAAATTGTTAGCTCAACTGTCTAAGGCAGAGGTTTCTCACTATTGGCATTTGGGGCTGGATAATTCTTTACTTGGTGGGGGCTGTCCTGTGAATTGTAGGGTTTATTTAGTAGCATCTCTGGACTCAGATGCTGGTAAAGTTATGACATCCAAAAATGTCTCCAGACATTGCTAAATGTTTCCTGGGGGGAGACAAAATTGTGCCCAGTCAAGAAACATTCACCTAAGGTAAAATCCTTCATACATAAATTCCTAAACAAAAGTTTATAACGTGTTACGTTGTTTTATTTATTTCAGAATAACAACTCTAACATGACTTTAACATAAAGCTTACTCAGATTAAATTTACATCTACTAAGAGAGTAAGAGAAAGTAAAGACACTATATTTTTCTTCTTTTTTCAACACTTAACTACTTTCTCTAAATTTTATATCCCAAGCCTCCAAGTTGTATTTCCCTCATAGACAGCAAGTTCCAAATGCAAAAATTCACTTGCAAAACCATTATCCCCTTCTAAACATCCTACAGGAACCTCAAAAACAGTGTCCCACCCTGAACTCGTTCTCTGTTTCCACAAATCTCCTCTTTGTTCCTCACTCCGAGGGTAAAATTGGTTTCCAAATATTTTTTATTTGATTTCTTGAGTGGCTCTCAAATCTGACCTTTTTGGCATCCCCATTGTCCCTTCCTCAGTTCATAGGCATTTCCCATTTAAATTGCCACAGGAGCTCCTGACTGGTCCTTCTGCCTCCAGGCCATTGTCCACACTATTGCACCAGTTAACACTCTAAAACACAAATCGCATTCTTTCACTCCTTTGAAATTATTCCAAACACGTTAGTTAGTCTTTCAAAGACCTTCATAAAATAACCTTTGCTTTCTTCCATTTTAATATAATACATTAGTGAGGATTACATTTGCTCCTAGAATAACAGCACCAAAAGAATCTGAGCTACAAATTAAATAAAAAATATTATATAGTCTACTGCATTCAAGTAATGATTTGTGCATGGTGTAATGCTTGAGGCTTACGTGCCTTTATTAGGAAAGTTGTGAACTTCTCTACACACTCTTAGGTATGCCCAAAACTCAAACTATTCTCTCTATGGTAAGTTACTTCATTGTATCTGACTCTTTGAAACCCTATGGGCTATAGCCTGCCAGACTCCTCTGTCCATGGGGATTCTCCCTGCAAGAATATTGGACTGAGTTGCCATGCCTTGCTCCAGGAGATCTTCCCGACCCAGAGATCGAACCCGCATCTCATGTCTCCTGGATTGGCAGGTGGATTCTTTAACACTAGCACCAACTGGGAAGCCCTATTTTCCCTATAAATGAATCTAATTTCTATTTTAGACTTTACCCTTTATTTTTCCACTTTTTCTTACATATTGCTTCTAAATTTTGAGGGCTTAAGTAGGTCACATAGTTTTTAGGGCAGAGTATGACATTTTCTTGACCCACATAACGACAATGGTGTGATCACTCACCTAGAGCAGATATCCTGGAATGCGAAGTCAAGTGGGCCTTAGGAAGCACCACTATGAACAAAGCTAGTGAAGGTGATGGAATTCCTGTTGAGCTATTTCCAATCCTCAAAGATGATGCTGTGAAAGTGCTGCACTCAATATGCCAGCAAATTTGGAAAACTCAGCAGTGGTCACAGGACTGGAAAAGATCGGTTTTCATTCCAATCCCAAAGAAGGCAATGCCAAAGAATGTTCAAACTACCACACAATTGCACTCATCTCACATGTTATCAAAGTAGTGCTTAAAATTCTCCAAGCAAAATTCTTCAACAGTATGTGAACCATGAACTGTGAACTTCCAGATATGCAAGTTGGATTTACAAAAGCCAGAGGAACCAGAGATCAAATTGCCAACAACTGTTGGATAATAGAAAAAGCAAGAGGATTCCAGAAAAACATTTACTTCTGCTTTATTGATTATGCCAAAGTCTTTGATTGTGTTGATCACAACAAACTGTGAAAAATTATTCAAGAAATGGGAATACCATATCAGCTGACCTGCCTCCTGAGAAATACGTTTGCAGGTTAAGAAGCAACAGTTAGAACCAGGCATGGAAGAACAGACTGGTCCCAAATTGGGAAAAGAGTATGTCAAGGCTGTATATTGTCACCCTGCTTATTTAACTTAAATACAGAGTGCATCATGTGAAATGCTGGGCTGGATGAAGTACAAGCTGGAATCAAGATTGCCGGGAGAAATATCAATAACCTCAGATTTGCAGATGACACCTTCCTTATGGCAGAAAGTGAAGAGGAACTAAAGAGCCTCTTGATGAAAGTGAAAGAAGAGAGTGAAAAAGCTGGCTTAAAACTCAACATTCAGAAAACTGAGATCATGGCATCCAGCCCATCATTTCATGGCAAATAGATGGGGAAACAATGACAGATTCTTTCCTAGGGCTCCAAAATCACTGCAGATTGTGACTGTGGCCATGAAATTAATTGGTGATGGTGTCTAACCATAACCACTGGAGGAGGGAATGGCAAACAACTCCAGTATTCTTGCCATGAGAATCCCATGAACAGTATGAAAAAGTATTTTTTAGATATGATTAATTTTGAAAGACTCAAAGCTGAATAATGTTAGTGAGTACCATTTAATCATTGAAGGCTTTAAGAAAAAAGTCAGGTTTCCCAAAATAGAAGGAATTACCCTTAAAACTGCAAAACAGAAATACTGTCTGGGTATCAGCTTGCTACCCTACCATACAAACTTCAGATTTCCCAGAACCAACTCCCACAATTTCATGAGCCAATTGCTTAAATCTCTCTATCTTCATCTCTATCTATCTTATTGGTTCTGTTGTTCTACAGAATCCTAACTAGTACCGGAGTAAAAATGAAGTTTTATTGAATTCTATACAAGAGTATACTTGAATTGTTATAATAGCGCATGGTGATCAGCAAACTTTTCAATGGTGATAAAGAGAGTTAATGAAGTCTGTTTAGAAATCTGTCTTGGTAGGACTTAAGGGGTAAGGGGTGACTCATAGTGTTAGAAATCTGCTAAAAGATAAAGGAGAAAAGAAATTTCTCAAGAAAGCTTCTGTGGGCAGTCACTGCAACTAGACTGGCTAGGTCTAATTTAAAATTAAATGCTAAAAATGGGCAAAATGAGGAGAGATATCACTAATTCGAAGACTTGAGCACACAAAGTAAAAAAGAAGAGAAGAGCACAAATTAGAAAGAGCTGCCAAGTTTCAATTTCTCAATTATTTGGCTTGAGAATGGGGCTATCAATCTGAAAATCATTGCTTTTCCCCCTGCCAAGAAGGAGGGCCTGAGACACTGATGGTAAAAGGGCTAGAATTTTCCTTGCAGTAATGGTGAGAATTCCATAGGGTACCACTATTTGCTTGGTTGAACAATAGCTGATGAAGAAGAGTTCAATGATACGAGTTCAAAATTATGGGCACATCACTCTAGTGGCTTCTTACAGAAACTTGAAGGACAGAAAGCTAGTTGACACAGGTGGGTACCACAATTGGCCGAGCCAAGGAATTCAAGGTCCAGATGATTGTTCTAAAGGTAGATTTCAAAATTAAATAAAACCTGAAGATGTGCCATTACATGGTGTCTTCTACCAATAAAATATGCATGTTTCCAATGATGATGGCTGCACTGTCAGAAGATAACAGCATTTACATTACAGGTTTTAAAAGAAAAATATTACATTATAGTAATTTTTTTTAACTTCTTGTGGTCTAATTTTACTTACGGTTCCCCCATGGAAATTCTTTCCTTGCTGTTGACATTGACTATACTAAGAAAAATAGTCATCTTTCTACTTTAAAACCTTGTCAGCAAATATTTTCCTGTCTTGTTCTAGGCCACTCTCTATTATAAAGCAAAAAACAGCAAAATATGAACAAAGTATATCAATAACAAGGCCATTTACACTGCTATCCTCACGATTATAAACAATAGCTATAATTTCTAAGCTGTTCAACAGTGAGTCCACACCAATAAGTGGAAACATTTTTTACAAGTGCTGTATAATAATATTTGACACATATAGCACCTTTTATCTGTAAGAATCCTAAAGTGCCCTGTGGAGTATCCTGGGATCGTTTCATCTACTAAGGACACACAACAGTCTCAGGAGTACAAAGTGGCAACTCTCCCCTACATGTAACACTCCACAGTACTGTTATTCTTGCAGAGAGGGCAAAAGGAAACATGTTTTACTCTTCTATCTAGCCTCTCCTGAAACTACCTGGCTTCCACTCTAGTTGCATGCATACAGTCATGGCCCCAGAAGGTAAACTCTTCTATTTCTTCCTTTTCTGCTTCCATGGGAAGGCTGATTCTTGAACAACTGTGGGTTGTTCAAACCTTATTTAAGCTGTGATTTGTTCTGACTGCCCTTTATAAAAGAATTTGTGGAAATTAATTAAAACCCAATATTAGTAGAAATGTCTCTGAACTTGAACCACTTTTAAAAATTAAAGTTCAGTTGATTTACAAATGTTGTGTTATTTTCTGGTGTACAGCAAAGTGATTCAGTTATATATCTACATATATTCTTTTTCAAATTCTTTTCCATTATCAGTTATCACAAGATATTTAATATAGTTCCCTGTGCTATACAGTAGGACACTGCTGCTTATCTATATGGTAGTGTCTGTCTTTTAAGCCCAAATTCCTAGTTTATCCTTCCCACCCTCTTCTCCTTTGGTAACTAAGTTTGCTTTCTATGTCTGAGTTTGTTTCTGTTTTGTAAATAAGTTTATTTGTATCACTGCTTTTGGATTCCAAATACAAGTGATATATGGTGTTTGTCTTTCTCTCTCTGACTTACTTCACTTAGTATGATCATCTCTAGGTCCATGTCACTGCAAATGGCATTATTTAATTCTTTTCATTGCACTGTATACCTATTCATCTGCCACTGGACACATAGGCTGCTTCCATGTCTCAGCTATTGTAAACAGTGGGGTGCATGTATCTTCTCAAATTAGAGCTTTCATCTTTTCTGGATAAAAGAGAGAGATTGATGGATCATATGGTAACTCTATTTTTAGTTATCTAAGGAATCTTCATACTATTCTCCATAGTGACTGCACCAATTTACATTCCCACAGGCAGTGTAGGAGAGTTCCCTTTCCTCCACATCCTCTGCAGAATTTATTATTTGTAGATGTTTTGATGATGGCTAGTGTGAGGTGACACCTCATTGCAGTTTTTATTTGCATTTTTCTATTAATTAGCAATGTGCAGAATCTTGTACCTTTTGGTCATCTATATGTTTCTATGTTTCTTTGGAGAAACATCTATTTAAATCTGTCCATTTTTGTTTGGGTTGCTTGTCTGTTTGTTTAATACTAGTTGTATGAGTTGTTGGTATATTTTGGAAATTAATCCTTTGTAGGCCACCTCACTTGCAAACATATTGTTCCATGCCATAGGTTATCTTTTTTGTTTCACGGTTTTCTTTTTGTGTGTAAAAGCTTCTAAGTTTGATTAGGTCCCATTTATTTATTTTGCTTTCATTTCTATAGGCTTTGGAGATTGCACTAAGAAAATATCACTACAATTTATGTCAGAAAATGTTTTGCCTATGTTGAAGCATTTTTGATATCCCTTTTGCTACTTTCTAGCTATAGATTTGGGGCAGGTTTCTTAATTTCTTTCAGATTTATTTTTGAAAATGGAGATGCTAATATCTCCATTTTTGATATCCCTTTTGCTACTTTCTAGCTGTAGATTTGGGGCAGGTTTCTTAATTTCTTTCAGATTTATTTTTGAAAATGGAGATGCTAATATCTAGTCCAAAATGAGCTTATAAATTTACAATGACTAGTAGAGTAGTCAGGACAGTGTAGACACAAAATGAAAGTGTTTTTCTTCATTTATACAATATATGTCTTTAGGAAACAGTAAGTCTGCTGATTAAATCAAGGTTCGGGAGTTATAGAGTGAGGGCTCTAATAGACAAGTTAACTTTAGTAATGGAGTCATGCATTTGATTTAATTATCTTAGGGTGTGTCAGTTACTTGATGCCTCCAATTAGCCCTGTCTACTAAAAGGAAAAAAATAATAACCCCTACTCTTCTTACTAAAGATGTAGGATAAATTGAATAGTGTTTGTAGTATAGACAGTTCTGCTTCCATAGAAAATGGTGGTGTGTAAAGATAATACAACATTACTATGGTTGTGATATTGACCAAAACCAAGCTAGAAGTTAATGAGTGTAAGGAAAATTATAGAATATATATTAAAGTAAACATATGAAAATCAGTACAAATGCTATCTTAAAATGATCTTTCATCATTCCCCACTCTTCCCTGTAAAGTTCAGAGAAATACAGAAAACCAATAGAGGGTGGGCCACCTGGTTTTTCTAGACTATATAAGATATTTATTTAGCAAATATTTATTAATTCATTCTTCAAAGTATGGCAATATTTCATTCTCAGATCAAACAAAAACATATTCAGTTTTACTAGTATTCCTTGATATCTACAATGGGCCAAGTGCTATGCTTAGTTCAGTACTAATAAGCTAGAAAGATGAAAAAAATTCATCCTCCAAGAAAGGTATCCATAGCTATTTCATAAAAGGTATGACATAATTGCAGCTTTGGAATTGGCTGATTGTTTAGAAAACAGTTCCACCATTTACCAGCTATGTGATTTTCTCTGAATTCTCTGTTTCCTCATACTTAATGCATAGAGATATTTTAAGCATGCAGTAAGTTTACGTGAGCAAGTGCTTTCCATAGGACCTGTTGTGTGGTATTTGCTCAATATATATTAACATTAAAAATGGTAAAATTATTATTATTATTATTTACTAGTAATTGGGAGTATAATGAATTTAGAACTGTGACTCAACTTGGAGTGATTTTGCCCTCCAAGGACATTTTGTCATTGTTGTTGTTCAATCACTAAGTCCTGTCTTACTCTTTGCGACCTTTGGCGATACCTTAAGATACTTTGGTTGTCAAACTTGGTAGGATGGAATAAGGAAGGAGAGAGAGTATCTGATGGGTAGAGAGAGGTCAGGGGTGCTATTAAACATTCTTCTCTAAACAGAGCAGCCCCTCACAACAAAGAATAATGCAACCTAAAATGTTACTAGCTCCAACCTACAGAAACCCTGATTTATTAGAGAAAAGTATCATATCTATTATCTATCTATCATCTACCAACATTTCCATTCATCCATCAATGAAAATTGGTTTTGATCAACTGAATTAATTTAGCTGCTATTAGTTTGATTGAAAAAAAAATAAAACCTACATTTCTAAGGTGAACTTCAGAGTAGGTGTGAATCATAGAGGGTGAGAACAGAACATAGGATCCAGAAAAAATATTGGTACCGTTGGTGAGCAAAAGCTGAAGTCCATTACTATTAAAACACTAAACATAGGGACTCTCTGGTGGTCCAAGGGCTAAGACTCCATGCTCCCATGGAGCCCACGGGGGACCAGGTTATCCCTGGTCAGGGAACTAAATCCCATTTGCTACAACTAAAGATCCAGCATGCTGCAATGAAGATCAATGATACTGTGGGCTGGAACTAAGACCTGGCACAGCCTAAATAAATAGATAAATATTTTTTAAAAAGCACTAAACACAGAAACCATGGTATTGCTATTGAAAATTTTAACATTAGTGACACTTGCTACTCTGTCAATGAAGGGAGAATAGGGAAACAAGAAGAGAAAAGAAAAAAACAGTCAAAACAGAGGCTACAAGGCCAATGAAGCGCATATAGAGAGTGACATGTTTCAAACCCAGCCTCCAGAACCTGCTGCTTAACTAAAGGGAAAATGAGACAATCTGAAGTACCATAGAAAGAATTTCTGGTCAGTCTCCTGGGGCAACGAGCCTTCTATTCAAGTAAATAACTTTTTTATGATACAGAGAGTGAGGAGGATGTAACAGTACAATCAGTCCACGGGGCAGATAGTAGGTAGAGAGGCTGAGACAACTGGTAGCCGAATGTCTGGTCTTGGGAGGGCAGGAAAGAGAAGCAGCCAGAAGCCAAAGGGAACACAGCATGTCTAACCTGGAAAGGAGTGAGTGCACAGAGCGGGGCAGGGTCCCTGGATTGTGCTTTATGTAACTGCAGTGAAGAAAGTTGCAGAAAAGAAAAGGAACTGGACTAGGGTAAGGAGTATTGAGCAAAGGAGAATCAATCTATCTTAGAAGGATTTGTGGCCAGAGCCCAGAGCTCTAGTAATATCAAACACGGATACTGAATTAATATAGAGAAACTTGCTAAGTGCAGTTAGAATACAGAGATAGGAAGGATCATCCCAACTGTCTGAGACAGCAGGACAGAGACTCTGAAATATTCTAGCTCAGAGACAACCCATTCACTGTGCTTTTGGCAGAGATGATAGTAAAGCTTAGCAGGTTTGATTATAAATAGTTTTCATAGTTACATTTCACAAGATTATTCAATGCAGCAAATATGAGCCTCCACTATATCCTTAGATACAGGTCCCAGGATTTAATTTAGAGTCAGGGTCTAGTGAAATGGGATACAGTAGTGGTGGTGGCATAGAGGAGGGCATAGGAAGACAGGCATAAGTAACTTATTAAACTTCAAGGTATATTTTCTAAAGAAAGAAAAATTAAATTCTACTGGGGGAACTGTGAAAAGTATCACAAAGGAGGTGACATTTGAACTAAACTTTTATTCTCCTATGTGACGAAGACAATCTAAAGCAAATCTGTTTTTGATTACAGTTTAGTCTTAGCACTTTAACAAGTTAGTAAGTACAATGAGAATGGAGTCTAAATTCACAATCTGGGACTTAGAATTCTGAAGAGAGAGAAATTATTAGTATAATGCAAAGTTACCCAAATCTGGCAATTATCCTGAATGATTCTACGTTAAGAGAAGAAAGTGTCAGGCTAAGGAGTTATTACAGAAATGGGTATAGATGGGCAACCATGGACTTTCCTCATCAGGGTGTAGCTCTCCACTTAGATCCCTGTTAGAAGACGGCAGAGAAGTTATTGGCAGGCCCTCTAGTAGCAACTAGGATAAGGGAAGAGATAAAAAAATCTGTACAAAGGATCTGGAACTTTTTGCAATCTGAGGCCACTTAATATAGAGGCAGATAAAACTTTCATGCCTAAAAATCTTATTGCATTTTATAAGTCATTAATTAATTAATGCTCATAAGTAAAGATTCTGAGTCATAGCAGAAGGTTTAAATCTTGGGCAGTAATTCCTATTTAAATGTTAAGGTAATATATATTTTAGACATATAGGTAAAAGTTTTTTTTTTTTTTCCAGTTCCACCTGTAAGGTGTTTGAAAGTTGCTAGTCCATCCTAACAACAAGCAAAAAAACTAAACAGACTGAAAAATCAACAACTCTTCTTGGATCCATAAGAGAGGGAAGAAACCAGGGCAAACTTCTGAGATTGGAGAAATAGACAGGCAAGTGCAGGGAGTCACAGCTGACCAGAGCAGAAACTTAGGAGTGGAAACTGCCAGGAGAACCTGTACCGGGAAGGAAAACTTGAACTATAATTGACAAACTGCCGGAGGCTCAGTATGGATGATTCTGAGAATTAAAAACTCTAGGGGGGACCCAGTCATAGTGCATGACCCACAATATTGTCAGATTTACCTGTAGGAGATTGCCCAGATTCCCACAGTATATCAGAGAGATTCCCTCATGGCTCTGGCAGGGAGAGGGGGAAAAGGAACCATATTTAAATACACCAGAGCATTCTATTCTCTAAGAAGCCCTGCTCCTGAGAGAAAGAAATTTACCAGAGCCTAGTCTGCTGGATCATTATGAGCGCCTAACAGACCTGGGGGGGAAAATTACACAACTCCAGCCCACTTTAGCCATCCTGTCCCACTTAAGGTGGGAAAAGGAAAAACAAACAAACAAAACAAAACTGAGACCTACCTGTGAAGTTCACAGTCCAGAGACACAGGCTCATTTAAAGACTCAGACCTAATTATAAGACTAAAGAATGCCTTCCTATCACCACAACTCACCGTCACATTGATAAAGTCCTGTTTACAGGGATTTCTTTGACCTGGTACATCACGTTCAGCTATCAAAACAATTACAAGTCATATCAAAAGGAAAAAAAGCACAGTTTGAAGAGACAGAGCAAGCATCAGAATCAGACATGGCAGAGATATAAAAATTATCAGACCAGGAATTTAAAACAACTGTGATTAATATGCTAAGGACTCTAATAAAGTAGATAGCATGCAAGAACAGATGGGTAAACTAAGCAGAGAGATGGAAATTCTAACAAAGAACCAAAGGGGGGAAAAAAAGAGATAAAAAATAAAACCACTGTAACAGAACTGAACAATGCCTTTGATGGGCTTATTAGTAGACTGGACTTGACTGAAAACAAGAATATCTGAGCTAGGGAATATAGCAATAGAATCCTTGAAAACTGAAAAGCAAAGAAAACAAATAGTGAAAAAAAGAACAGAACAGAATATCCAAGGACTACAGAATAACTAAAGGTAAAACATATGTATAATGAAAATACCAGAAGGAGAAGAAAGATTGAAAGGTCCCCATATGGCATGTAAGACTCTCAGGTTTGCTCTTCCATAGATCATTGTCTATGTACTTTCTTCTTTGCTTTTTTTCTGTTTGGCAAATCTCTACTCATTTTTAACATTTGGCTCTGGACAGTTTCTCTCCCATTCCTCTTCACTTCCCTAGTCACTTCAGTCCTGTCCGATTCTTTGCAGCCCTGTGGACAACAGCCCACCAGGTTCCTCTGTCCATGGGAGTCTCCAGGCAAGAATGCTGGAGAGGGTAGCCATTCCCTTCTTCAGGGGATCTTCCCAACCCAGGGATCTAATCTGGGCCTCTCATACCTCCTGCATTGGCAGGCGGGTTCTTTACCACTAGCACCACCTGGGAAGCCCCCTCTCTTCCCTATACTGGTCTGTATTTCTTAGTCACCAACCATATTACACTGTGTGTGTGTGTGTGTGTGTCTGTCTGTGTTTTCCTTCCCCTTGCCTGCCTTCCTGGAGGGGAACTTAGTGCATCTTAGCTGCCAGTGTTTGGCACAGGGTAGGTAGTCACTGTTTACTGGGCCAGTGGATGGGTTGAGTAGAAAATATGCTACTGATTATGCCTCTCAGCTCCACACCCACCCTCTTCTACCTTGCTTTGCCTCTGCCTAAAGCAGAGGATGCAAGCTATCTTCCAGAGGCTCATTTGTTAGATGTGTCCAACAGGGGGCACCAGAGAGAAGCTGCAAGGCTTCTGCGGTGAGTGGGGGCTTGTTCCACACTTTCTGTGGGTCTCCTGTTCCTGACTGCAGCATTCCAGGAAATGCTTGCATATTCTGTAGCAGTAGCTGTATCTTGGCAGTTCCCCCCCTCTTTGAAATACCAGAAGCACAACATCCCTTAAAACCATAGGACCAGCCCAGCAGCTCCCCCTCTTCAAAGACCTGAGTTTCAGCTCGAGTCTCTTCCACCAGTCCTCCAAGTTAGAACAGTTGTAACCTCTTCCCTTGGTGCCTTCAACCCAAGGCTTGAAGCTGAAGTTGCTACTTCCTAACACCTCAAGAGTTCCCTTTGGCCTTATCAGTTCTCAAAACCTAATTAAGTCTTTATATTAAATTCTTTCTGCTAAGACAGCTAGTGTGGCTCTGCCTCTTGCCTGGAGCCAGCTGAAGCTGCAGTGAGCCCACCCTCAGCATATCCACACCTGTTCCAGGTGTGACCCTGGACTGGATTTCTGCTCACTGTCGGCTGCACAGATGCATCCTGGGACAATCTCTCAGGTTCTATACCAAAACCTTCCATGTATTAAATAAGCTAGCAGTATCTCTACATGGGCCTCGGTGGAAAGGAAGGACCAGCTTTCAGCCATTCCAGGCATGGCTTTTTTCCCTGCCTTCTATTTTGCCCCACTCTCCATCCCAAAGGACCCACACTCATTTTATTTTCATTCAAGAGCCCAAAGTACCCTCTGTCCTCACCCAGTCTAACCAAGAGCCTTTTGGTACCCTATAATCACAAAATCTTTACATTTTTTGAGAATTTTCTCTCATATGTATCAAGCATTGAGGAGGGACACTGATAATATTACCTAGCATTTATTAAGTATTTATCATAAAACTCAGAGATTCTCTCTTCATCCTCAAAACAATCATATTTTATAGATGAGGAAACTGAGACCTAGATAGGTACAATGATTTGCTCCGAATCATGAACAAAACCAAGCCTTCCAGGTGGCAGAGAGGTAAAGAATCCTGCCACTGCAGAAGATGTGGGCAACATGGGTTCGATCCCTGGGTCAGGAAGATCCCCTGGAGGAAAAAATGGCAACCTGCTCCAGCATTCTTGCCTGGAGAATTCCATGGACAGAGGGGCCTGGCAGGCTACAGTCCATGGGGTCACAAAGAACTGGAAAAGACTGAGCGACTGAGCACTCATATATACATGAACAAAACCAAGATTTGGCCCCAGGATAATTGGCCTTTTGCTTCCTTAATGACCATTAGAGCAACATTAACTGGGGAATATTTCAGTTGTTTTTTAAATGATGATGGGGCTGAGGTCTTAACTAGGATTATGTTTGGGGTATGTATGTGTAAGCCTGTATATTAGCTCTAGATTTTAAAGGGCATAAATATTTAGAATTTGGGGAAGAAAATCAACTGTGAGGCTTTTCTGCAGCACACTGTAAAACCTGAGGTCAAAAATGGGGGAAGGGAGGCATGTCATAGAAAAAATATATATAACTGCCCATTTCTCTTGGCAGTACTTGGATGATTGCTGGCTTCTTGGCATTAATCATCTGTCAGAAATTACCTTCTCCACACCTGACACCCCTACCTTGACAATTTTTGCCTCCTTGCTCATGAGTGATGGGATGATGGTTAGGCCCTATCCATCAAGCATTTTGATCAGACTGTCATTCCTGGTGACTCAAATCTCCTGCCTGGGACTAGGCCCCAAAGATGTCAGCCCCAAAGTAAAATCTTGTGATGGTTGGGTAGATGGTTCTGGGAGCCAGATTGATGGCGATCAGAGTTTGCTGTATGTCAGCTCCGAGTTGCCTGCTGTGACACAAGAGTTGTATGCTCATATAAAAGCCAGAGACCAAGATGGCCCAGGCCTACCTCTTTAGCATAAGGATGAGTCTAATTGGATAGGTGCTCAGCTGTGCTACATCTGGGTCTTGGACATGTCAGAGAAGGACAGAATTCTAAACTAGTAAGAAGGCAGAGTTTCCATGTTAACTTAACAAATGACTCAGACACCTATGGATGCCAACTTGGAAATGAGAGAATAAGAAATGTAAGAGATGATTTCTAGGGGTCTGAAGAACAAAGAACCCTGAAGCAGAAAGATTGGAAAAGTAAAATCACAAAGATTTAAAAGTGAACTCAGATTTTAGGAGAAGTAATAGTTTACAGATAACATTATATACTCTGGATAATTAACTTAGTTATTCAAAGTCAGTAAAATCTTTCTCTAATGGGGATGCTCAAAGGCCTTTCTAAAAAAACATTTATAAGTGCCCCGATCTTTTATCAGCATTAGATACTACTGATACTCCTCCTTGAAATGTTCTTCTCCTCTTCATCATCTACTACTTAATAAACTAGACCCACCTAAAATACCTTTTCCTGTCCTAAATTCTTATCAGATCATTCTTACTCAAATTTATTTTGTAACTTTGGTCTATATTGTATCACTCATGTACTGTATTTCATACTATACTGAGTATGTTTTATTAGAACAGCAGGTTGTATAAATCTGTTATCTGCATGTAACATTAGTTGTGTTTGTGTCATCTTTCTCCCAGTTGATGAGGAGGCCATTGAGATTAGGGTTATGTCTTATCCGTTTGGGATACCCTAGTACTTAGCAGTAGTGTATGCTCTGGGAATGTTTATTGTTGTTGTTCAGTCACTCAGTCATGTCCAACTCTTTGTGACCCTATGGACTGAAGCACGCCAGGCCTCCCTGTCCATCACCAACTCCTGGAGCTTGTTCAAACTCATGTCCATCGAGTCGGTGATGCCATCCAACCATCTCAGCCTCCATTGTTCCTTTCGCCTTCTGCCCTCTATCTTTTCCCACATCAGCCTCAGGGTCTTTCCCAATGAGTCAGTTGTTTGCATCAGATGGCCGAATTATTGGGGTTTCAGCTTCGTAATCAGTCGTTCCAATGAATATTCAGGGTTTATTTCCTTCTGGATTGACTGGTTTGATCTCCTTCCAGACCAAGGGACTCTCAAGGGAATATTTATTGATTGGAGATAATTATGTGCCAAGGACAACATCCTCTGATAACACCTAGCATGGTGTTAGGTACCCAGAAGTTAAGTAAGAGGTTATGGACAGGTTCAGGTAGAGACTGATGTCTTGTATAGGATTGTGATAGCAAGCTTCTGTAGGACACATTCTCCACCTCTGTCTAGATACACAGATGCCATTTCTATACTCGAAGACACAGAGTACAGCAAATTGAAAACATTTCTTGGGTCTCTCTCAATAAATTCTGCAGTTGAAATGGTATCTGTTGCAAATGCCATTTATAAGAGCCAATAATAATACAAGAGCTTGATGTTGACAGCAGAAAAATGTGTGAACTTTCCCAGTGTGCTGTATTTACTATAATCTTGAGTAAATTCCACTCTTTTTTCCCTTGCTCTTTCTACTCAAACTCTCTCGTTTAGAGAATAATTTCTTTGGAATATTGCCCAGATTCTTGTTTTAGTTCTTAGAGCTGTCCTTAACCTAAGTGCATCATTTTTTTTTTTTTTTTTTACTTTTCCAGTGCTTACCACCAAGCTCTTGTTGATTCATTCTATTCACTCCCTTACTCATGCATTCATTCAATGCTTATTAAACACTGGCTCTTGCCTCTGACTCTCCTAGTTTTATTCTTTACTAGCTATGTGACTTTGGCCTCTCTGTGACTCAATTTGTTTCTCTATAAAACAGGGATAATAACAGCACCTGCATTATATGGTTATTATGTAGACTAAATAGTTGTGTATGTGTGTGTTTTGTGTATGTTATGTAACACTTAGAGTAATACCTCCACAGTCTAAGGATTCATTACTTTTATCTTCAGAGAGCTAAACCAAACACACTGGGAAGAAAATTCTAAGTCTCCAGAGCATCTTTTTCCCTCCTTTGAATAAAAAATGTATGTGAACAACACATTAATATTCCTCAGATACAATTTGTATCACAAGGCTTTCCTCACAAAGCTTCTCCAGCAGCAAAGAGAGAAAAACCTTAAGGTGGAGAGCTGCCTACTGTGAAAATCCAGAGAGCTCAGCACAAACGCGGTTTCCATGGAACATTTGCTCATTTATTGATCTGGCAAACTGTCCATGTCAGATAATTCACAAGTTCCTCTGTCTGTAATTGTGATTCCTTGCTAGGTTACAGGAATAGAAAACCTGAGATGCAGAAGGCTGCAAAGAGACAAAATAAAAGATCCAAAAAAATGAGCAGATGTTGAAGCCAGCATTCCCCAAACTCAGTCCTGATGTATTCGTAGAATATTGTGCAAGGAAAGAGGATCCCATGGTCAAAATATTTGGGAAACCTTAAATTTAGCACATTAGCATTCCCAATACTACTGCCTTCTATTCCAGGTTGAATCATTTCTTGTGGTGCCATAACCCCTACTTAGATGCTCTGCCTCTCACTTTCCTTCCCCTTCTAGTCCAAACTTTCTACTCTTAGCAGAAGAATCTTCCTAAGACACAGACCTGACCACACCACTCTGTTTGAAACTGTTGGTAGTTCCTCATTACCTATAGCATAAAATCCAGATGTTTTAGCATGACTCACAAAGCTCTACAGGATATGGGTCTCAAACTGTATTTCCAATCTCCCTCTCCAAACAGACCTTGCTGTCTCTGCTTGGAATGACATTTTCATGTTCATATGTGCAAGCTCATTTAATAATCATGAGAGTACTATGACGTATATACTATATGACCCCATCTAACAGTTGAGAAAGCTGAGGTGAAGAATTGTTAAATAATTTTCAGAGGTTACACATGTTATAAAGTCATTTATTTTAAATACAGACAGTATAGCTCTGAACCAGTGCCTTTAAATCGTAGGCTTCCCTACATCTGAGAAGTTGACAGAGATCTATTCCTATTGATTTAGCTCAAGTTAAGCTTCTTTCTAACCAAATATACTCTATTCCTCTTCCCAGAAGAATGAATAAATGATCCTATTATATTTTCTTCCACCAAGTATATATTTTTGCATACACATTATAATTTCTTAGCATCTTCAATTGCAATCCTTATTTAGCTATGCACCTCACAGTACTGTGAGTTCCTTATGAATAGAGATTTTTTACAAATATCCTGACATCCATCCTTTATCCTTAATGGCCAGGCACAACACCTGGTGTGTGTTAGGCACTTGAATCTTTATGACGGTGAATTAAAATGAATCTGCTTGAAGGAAATGCGAGGCCATGCTGATGGCTTGGTTATGATTTCTGTCCAGCAATTCCCATACACACAACTGATAAATGTAAACCCCTTGTCAAAAATGACAGTGTCTGCTAAGCTATGTGTTGCAAGCAAGTGTTTCTGAACTATAATTGTCACAGCAGGGTTTAGAAATGGAACTCAAAAGTCCTTTTTTTTTTTTTGACTGCATATGGGATCTCAGTTCCCTGACCAGGAGTTGACCCGTGCCCCCTGCATTGGAAGCATGGAGTCTTAACCACTGGACCACCAGGGAAGTCCTCAAAGTACTTTTGAGAGAGAGTTCACCTGAGTCAAGAACTCCTTCCCCTGAAATGGCCTTGGAAAAATCAATTTGGCTTCCTGTCTGCTGATTTCTTGGTCACTTTTAACGGATGTAGGTATACTTGGTACGGACAGTAGCTCTTCCACAGTCCTTTCAATATTAGAATCAATCCTAAGCCCCTGGATCTGGCTCCCACTCAGTGTTTCACGTCACAGGAAGAGCTCTGCAACAGTCCAGAGGGTACGACTCACCCATACATTTGGTATTTACTGAGTACCTCTTATGCAGCGGGCTCTGCATTCAGGCTAAGGGCACAGAAGTGGACAAGACACAGCTATTGTCCTAAAATAAGCTCACAGTCTTATAGAAGGCTGGCAAAGAAGTCAATATTGTGGTATGTCACATTATGGAGTCATGTAACAGGCTGTTTTGAGAACAGGAGGAGGCCTCTCACTCTGTGAGGATTGACAGGCTGTCAATGTAGCTTTGTAGGAGAGGTGACATTTGGATTGGGATTTGGAAGTGCTAGGAGTTAATCGAAAAGAGAGAGCCTCAACTTCACTGTTAACTCTACCCCCCACATATCTCTTGAATGCATCCACTACCATTTCTTTTCTGGTCTTCCAGAATAGCCTCCTAAGTCACTATTGCAACTACTTTCTGTCTTGTCTTTCTCTAATTCATTCATCACACAGATGCCAGATACATCTGTTAAAACCATAAATTGAGCCATATCATAACTTTGCTTGAATACAACCAATAACCTCTAATTATGCTTGGAATAAAACTCCTTGTTGTGGGCTATAGGCTCTGCTTGATCTGAAATCTAGCTACTCCTTCATCCTCATGTCAAGCTGTGTCTCCCACCCTATCTTCAGTTACACTGGCCTTTATTCAATTCAGCAAACCTGAGAAAGCATTTCATCCTTTAGAACTTCATATACTGTTTCTTCTGTCTCAAAGTCTTTACCCTGGGTCTTTACCTGGCACATTCTAAGTGTCACTACCTCATCCTTTCATCCGTTTTCCCTTTTTAATCTCTATGTCAACACTCTGGGGTTTATCCCCATTCTTACCACCTATCACAACCTATACTTATTTTATTTATGTTTATTTGCTTATTTTTGGTGGGGGAGAGAGTGCTATTTTTTTAGAGCATAAATTTTATGAGGCCTTGGATCCTATTACTTTGCTTATTGTTTATTCTTAGCCCTTGGCACAGTGTCTGGCACGCAGTATATAACCCCCAATTTTACTGAATGAGTAAAGAAAGGCATGGAGGCTTGCAGACACAGAGTACTTAGGATCTATGCTAATTAATTATACTATATCTGCGGTGATGGATGGATGCATGAGTGTCAGGACATAAGACTGAAAGAGGCAGCAAAGATTAGATTGTGGAGTATCTCGTATGCCATTTGGAGTGATGGCAACGTCATCCTAGAATGATGGGAAACTGCTGAAGAATTGTAAAGCAGTGTCTTGGCACATAATGAAGTTTTAGTGCTTTGTTCAAGGTCACCTATGTAAGAAAATATGACCTTGGGAACAAAGAATGCTCAGTAGTTGCTGGGTCTCGGCCTCATATATGTTTGCAGGATGTTGAAAAGAAATGCTACTTTCTACCACTGGCCTAAACACAGCAATTATTTCCTATTTTTTGTTAATTGCTAAAGATATTATTGCTTTTTTTTCTTTCTATGCAGATCAACTGGGAAGTAAATAGGGCTATTTCTGATCTTATTTGTTAAATGTGCAAAAATTTAAGAGAAAGTGTGACCATTGCACATCATTCTTTGCCTCCATTCCCATTTGAACCATAAGAAAAATGTATATATAATTTGTCATTTTCACATGCTTACAAACCCTTTCCATATTTTTATTACTAAAACACTCTAAAGTATACAAAATGCACATGATATAATAAAGGTTTTATGTTACTTTCCCAGCCAATTGTATTGCAAAAGAACCAAACAGGCCATGTCCCAAGATACATCTGAATACACGGATTGGGATAATATGCAATATATTCTGGATTCTCCCTCTGCCAACCCCCAGTTATTTGACCACTGGCAGTTTTTCATTATTTGAACTTAAAATATCCTTTTAATTAATTTATACAAACTTCAACTTTATTTAGGAAAGGCATCTGCTTTGAGTATTTTCTAGGAAAAGCAATATATTGAATCTGATAAAACATATTTTTACAATATTTATCAAATGTAAATTATAAGAATCATACATTAATGATCTGATATAAGTTTTGTTATATTATTGAAATATAACTGCTATAGAGTAATTGAACTGTGCAGTCTAAAACCCAAGTTTTCTATCATACATTTATCTAATTCCTGACAATGAATTATATATTTTTTCCTTTTTGCCTTTTACCTCATTTTTAAAGAATTATCATAGCTTCATTTTCTATTAGTTCTAACAGAATTTAATTCCAAAGTATTAAACAAGATTTGATTTTTAGTTTTTCTTAGCTACAGTTTTTATACCTGAGACATCTCTGATACAGTTGCATTTCCATCAGAATCTAAACAGTCCCAGAGAGTATTTATAAACACTCATCCACCTTCTCCCAACCTGGTCCTCAATGAGAAGAACTTACGGTGATTGTCTGGGACAATTTCTTTTTTAGGAGACTATCTAGATGTGTTTTCCGGAGCAGCACAACATATCTTTGCCCTTGGTTGTCTTATCAACTCTCCAGCTGAAGACATGACAAAGTAAACCTTCTTATATAAAAAACTGGAAAAATTCAGGATCAAAATATATGACTCCATCTATTTGCATATATTTGAGTCCAAATGTCTGTTAGACTTTGTGTGTGTGTGTTAGTTGCTCAGTCGTGTTCAACTCTTTGCGACCCCATGGACTGTAGCCCGCCAGGCTCATCTGTCCACGGAATTCTCCAGGCATGAATGCTGGAGTGGGTTGCTATTTCCTTATCTAGGAGACCTTCCCAACCCAGGGATCACACCTGGGTCTCCTGCTTTGCAGGGGGATGCTTTACTGCCTGAGCTACTACGGACGCCCATGTTAGACTTCTTAGGAGGTCTAATATGTGAATCTGCCAGGCTTGGGATACTTTTACTTTTAGTGTTACAAGTGTGAAATTTGGACATTTCTGCTACAGTAAATATTTGGATTGAGCAACTGAACTGAACTGAACTGAAAGAGGCTCCCACAAGGTAGCTTCCTGCATTTCCATTGAAAATGCATATGCTCTTCACTCTGGAAGAGGCTGAAAGTCTACAACTGGGCGAGTAGGAGAGGGCAGACTTCACTTTCCACTAGCAGTTTTAAAAAATAAACTTGTTATTATCAAGTAACTCTGATATTCCACTTTGAGATAAAACTGAAATTGAGCTCTAAAAACCTCCATTGAAAAATACCAAATTTCAGAAAAGAATTTATGTTTAAATAAGGTGGCACAGTGAATGGCAAAGGATCTACTTGCAATGCAGGAGCCTCGGGAACCATGAGTTGGGAAGTTCTTCTGAAGAAGGAAATGGCAACCCACTCCAGTATTCTTGCCTGGAAAACCCCATGGACAAAAGAGCCAGGCAGGCTTCAGTGCACAGGATCGCAGAGTCAGACCCTGTGTGACTGAGGGACTAAACAACAAACAACAACCAGACTTTCCAGTTTTCCATTAATTCCTCCTAGGTGAGGAGGGTAAAGTGTGTGTACAGAATTTGGGTAGAACATTTAGCCCATCCCCCTCTCCAGTCATAACTACAATTCATTTTCCCAACATCATTGTATTTCATATCCCATAAACAGAGTATGCATCTCCCACTGGCAACTTGTTACAGGCTCCACAACACATATCAATCATGAAAATATATTTCTTACATTTAACATATCTTAAAAAATTGAATATTTTGATTATTTTTAAAAGATGATGCAATGTTTCATTGAATATGAATGTTTATAAAAAAAATTGAAAAATATATATTTCACATCAAAGACAGTACCATATGGCTTTGGGAAAAAGAGACATTAAGAAGTCTGGCTGCCTTGAGAAAAGGAGTCAATCTATTTTGATAAAGCATTTTGGGAAGTAGAAGGTTTTATAAATTTCCTATTATAAATAAAAGTTTCTTGCTATTTGTTACTTAGTCACTAAGTCTTGTCTGATTCTTTTCAACCCCATGGACTATAGCCTGCCAGGTTCCTCCGTCCATGATATTTCCCAAGCAAGAATATTTGAATGGGTTGCCATTTCCTTCTCCAGGAGATCTTCCTAACCCAGGGATCAAACCTGTCTCGTCTGCTTGACAGGCCAGTTCTTTACTACTGAGCCACCTGGGAAGCCATAAAACTCTCTTAAATGGACCCAAATACTTAGTTACCACTGAAAAAAACATTGTTGATTTTTTTTTTTAGTTTTCACAATCAGTATATAGAATTTTTCTTTTAAAATAATGATTGCTTTCAATTCTATTTTAGAGCCAATTGCAAGTCTTGGTCAATTAAATAAGCTCTGCTAGGAGCTGTACTCCCACAAGGATAGTAGGTAGCAAACGGCTACCTAGGTGGATGCTCTGAGAGAGGCCAGTGCTGGGCCTTTTCTGCTGGTCTCTCCGTGGTCACTCTGTATGTAGCCTTCTTTACCATCTTGTATGCTGTGAGACTGACCCAGTGGGCAGAGTCATAGACATCTTCACCCACTGGCTTCCAGCTGGCTCTGTCAATGAGAGAAACTACTAATAGGTGACGGAAAGAAGGAGAAAATGAGGATGAGGGAGGTCTTCTCAGCTCCGTTTTGCTAGGCCACAGTGGGTTGACTCAGTCTCTCTACCAGGGGCCCAGTTTCATGTAGTCATTCTTTTCTTACATGCCCCTCAGTGGGTTTTTGAAACTGTTCTTTCCTCTTGCTTCTTAAGGATAACTACAACAACTACTATTAGACTCTGGGTTTTGTACAGTTTATTTTCCTAAAGTCTGTTCATATCTTTGAAAACATTTCCTATATTATACTCAACTCAATTATGAGCTTAGAGTGTGCTATTTACGTCTTGCTGATAAAAAGACTAGAAGTGCTCATAAAATAGCATCAGAATCCCTTTCAAAGAAATGTGGCAGATTTAAGGTCCTTTTGCAAAAAATGTCTTATGTATATATATGTATGTGTATATATATATACACACACATAGCATCTCCCATTATCCACATTCCCCACCTGAGTGATCCTGTTTTCTATAAAAAACTATGATAGATATATGCCATTATACATTTACCCAAACCCACAGAATGTATGACACTGAGAGTGAACTCTAGTGTAGACTATGGACTATGGGTGATAATGATGTGTCAGTGTAGGCTTGTCAGCTGTGACAAATGCACCCCTCTAGTAGGAGATAATGAGAGAGGCTCTGCATGTGTGGCACAGAGGATATAAGGGAAATTTCTGTACCTTCTTCTTAATTTTGCTGTGAACCTAAAATTGCTCAACAAATATAAAGTTTTTAAAAATAAAAACTGACAATCTTAAATTTCAGGAGTTTATAAAAAATTCAAGGATGTCTATATCTTCACTGTGGAATAAGTTCTTTCTGTCTAAATAAGGAAGAATTGAGAATATACCCGAAGGAATATCCAGAACCAATTAAGTTCTCTTTGGTGGAGGTGTTCAAGAAAGCTAGTTTAGCTGGTCTGAAAACAAGAGAGAAGCTCTGAGCTGAATTCTTTGCCCCAGTTCCTAGAAGAGAGGATCTGCAGGAAAAATTGTCTAAAACATTATTTTCTTAAATCCCCTTCTAATGCTTTAACACCTGCACTGACAGCTCTGCCAAAGCACAGCTCAGCCTTAGAGTGCACATTTCTGGTACCCTGGAACTCCCTACCTCCTGAGGCAACTCACTCCAACGTGAACTGAGCTAATAACTCAGAAGGTTCTTCCTTCCATGGAGCCTCAATCTGCCTCCCTGTGGCTTCCCCCCACTGACCCAGTTCAGCCCTGGAGGGCAGCACAGAGTCTAATCTGTCTTCCCCCTGACAGCCTTCGCAAATGTAAAGACAGCAATCATGTTCTCCCTACATTTTTTCATCCTCAGGCCCAAATCCCTAGTTCCTAGTGGTAAAGACACAATCGTCTGGACACGTATGATATTTGTTTTATCAAAGTTCTGAAAGAAAGTGGTACATGGTCAGTATCTGACCAGCATAGAATGGTGCTTCCCCTTGTACAGTCCAAATACTGTATTTCTCTCAAAGAAGCTTCAGAGTATATTCTTTTTAAGACAGCCCCATAACACTTAAATGCCAGGGGTGGGAAGGCATGGTTTTCAATAAGATGGGTTAACCAAGTTTGGAAGAAGTTTTATAATATACCTATTTTAAAAATTGTAGGTATACCTATTTAACTGTAGGTATTGTAAAACTGTAGGTATACCTACAATATATCTAGACATGATATAGAGTGAGCTTCCTTGGTGGCTCAGATGGTAAAGAATCCACCTGCAATGCAGGAGACCTGGGTTCTATCCCTGGGTTATGAAGATCCCCTGGAAGAGAGAAAGGCTACCCACTCCAGTATCCTGGCCTGGAGAATTCCCTGGACTGTATAGTCCATGGGGTCACAAAGAGTCAGACACGACTGAGTGACTTTTACTTTCATAAGATGCAGATTCTGTCCTCAAGAAGTTTATTACATACTCAGATTTTAAGACTAGACTTACATAAAATATACAGAAAACAAACCAGTATCATATCATGTTGTATTAACCATAATTTTAAAAGACGCTGAGAGAACAGAGAAAAATCTGTGTGCTAAAGTGACTGGTAAAGGATTCTTGTATCCCCTAGGGGCAAAGCAAGATACTGAAGGGTAAATATAATTTATACGGGGGAAGAAAAGTAAGGGCATCATGAATGAAAGGTGGTACCGAGAGAAGAGTGTGTTCATGGCCCAGTGAGCAGTTTCACCTATCAAGCTGGAAAATAAAACACAGAAAGTCAGTAAGTAAAGGTAAGGATGAAAAGAAAATATGGTGGAGCTTTCGTAGATCCCAAAACAATGGAGTGACAGGTGTTTGCACTTAGGAAGTACATGGAACTCAAGACTATTCATAGTCTGGCCCAATCTTCATCACTTCTTTGTTCCCATCCAAATATTTAAGATACAAATATTACTTGACATTACAAATATTCCATTAATTTTGATGATTCTCTGTTTTTACTTCTCATCTGCTTTCCTCCTGACTTCCTAATCATTCTTCAAGGCTCCTCTTGAAATTCTACCATCTGTGTATTTATTAGCAGTTATTTATTGAGCATACACTATAATGCATTAGGTATGTGGCACTAGGATTTTTTTTAAAGGATATGGATATAGATAGATATAGATGTAGGTATAAATCAGAGAGAGAGAGAGAGAAAGAGAGGGAAAGAGAGAGAGAGACAGAATAAAGTCCTAGTCTTGGAATTGACACAACATAACTTCCAATGTATTCTTTTGGTCAAAGCAAGTCACAAGTCCCCATCAGGGGAAACAGGCTCCACCTTTTGATGGAATGCAAAACATTAGTGTTCTGGATTGGGAAGAATTCTTGGTGGCCATCTTTGTAGAAAATCTCCGAACACCACTGATAGATCAAGGTAACGTAATACAGAATTGACAATTGGATTTAGCTACACAGAGGTCAGAAGAGATCCTGTCTAAAGTATTTCAATTAAGTAGTTGGGGCAAAAGCTTGAACGGGGTGGGTACAAGAAAGAATGGGAAGAAAGGAATAAAAAACATCAAGGAAAGGAGAACAGAGAAGTTATGCAATAGATGGAAAAGACACATGGCAAAAGACCAAGATAGTGTCAGGGTTTTTTTTAACATGAGAGAAACAAAAACATATTTATTTGCGGATGGAAATAATCAAGTAGGTTGGAAAATTTTGATGATACAGAAGAGTAAGAGGATAACTGTAGTAAACTCTTTGACCAGACTGGAAAGGATGAAGCATCATGCACAAGTGGAGGATTTTTACTTAGCCAGGGGCAAGGACAGCTCAAATGGAGTAACAGGAAGGAATATGGGGAATAGGGATTCAAATGCAAATACTTGTGAAGCAGAAATTCTATGCTGACTGCTTTACCTCCTCAATAAAACAGGATGCAAGTTAACAGTAGTAGTGTCAGGAGTGGAAAGGTTTTTGAAGCTTTAGGAAAGAGGAGCAGGCATGAAGCAGTCACAAAGGAGAGAAGTAATGCACTAAGAAAGCATAGAAGAATTGCTGGGTGACACTAAGGGTCTATATCACTTTAAAGAACAAATTTAAAGTGAAATCAGACAGTCTGAATTTATGTTTCCCAAAAGTTTCCATTTTATGCATGTAACCACAGAGTAAGAGGAGGATTGGGTTTAACCAGAGCTAGGGATTTCTATAGGAGTGAGATAAAGGAAGAGTTGGACAAAAGAAACTGGAATGTTATTTTTCCACTGGACTGTGAGTTCCAGGCTGGGAAAGACTATAACACCTCTGTGGCTCTAGCCATTGAACACAATGCGTGGCAAATAATGGCCACTTTAAAAAAGAGAAAAAATTATAAAAATATGAGTTGTATCAGATCAATAGAGTTCAGAAACATCTAAGAATCTAACCAAGGTGTATTCCTCTTTCCAGATGGTGCTTATAAAGTAGCTCAGAAATACAAATTTATGTCTGTATACACATTTGGTTCTGACCTCCATTCTTCAGATTTTCAGTCTGGACAGGAACTTGAAGCCACCTGGACTACTGATCTCAATTTTACTGGTTGGTACAACTTGGAAAAGGAAAACTAAACGCTTTAGACCAATTCCCTAAAATGTTGCTTTCCTTGAAGCATCTGTTACATGCTGTCCTTTTTGTGGGCATTCCCTCTTGTGGCACTTTTTCAGGTAATTGATGTTGCCATTTCAGATTAAGATGAAATTTGGGGTGGCAGCTCTGGACTGCTTCACTGGCTGTGATCAGTTGGCTCTCAGTTTACCAATTTGTGTTCCACTGAGTTGAACAGTAAAAATCCTTGGTAGTTTACCTGAAAGGCTATGAAGATGACTTATGAGACACAGCACACAATATTTCTTTTCTGTACTTTATCTAGACAAATAAGTGCTTATAACTCAGGATTCAAGGAAGACCGTTTATTCTTCAGAACTGACATCCCATTAAAAATAAAGTAAGCATCAGGTTTAGTCCCCTAAGATTCCATCAAGTCTTTTGCCATGAATGTCTGCATGTTTTTCCATCAGCTGCTGACACAAAATGCATTTTTCTTGGGACATAATATTACATTACTCTCTTCTTTCCCCCTCTGTATTTGCGACTATTTCCCTACCACTTTCATTTAAAAAAAAAAATCAAGCCATGGATTTTAAAAATAATAATAAAGGAATAAGAAATAAAAGTTCTTGTGGAGTAACAGTGGTGGCAGAGACAAGCTAAGCAATGTTACAGCCACTTTAGGGGTCCCGAGAAGAAGTGAGAGGTGAGAGGAGAAGCAAAACACTACAGTGCTAAGTGCATTTTACTGGAATGGGCAGATTTTTACTCATTTCTTACTGATCAGATCAACCTTTTAGCTATCACTTATGTCAAGTGAAATCAGAAAAAAGAATGTATTTAGCCAAGTAATTATAATGCAGTGTGACAAAGCCCTGGATTGCAGGAGAAAAAGAGAATTCTGGAAGCCAATGACTTGTCCTAGTACGGAGGGCACCAACCAAAACCTGGGAGATAGAATGGCTATTATGGATCTGGATTTCATCTGAAGTCACCTGAAATCTACCCTCTTATTTCTTTAAGGTATTTTAGCAGTAAATAGAAGGTTCCATTATCCATAAGTCAGAATGCAGGGCTGTTGTGATTTCAATAAAAGAAGCCCTTCAGAATTTTGTATTTTGGTGGAAAATTGGTGCCTATCTCTATCATCCTTCAGAGTATGCACTGTCAGACTCCAAAGCCAATGAGGTAATGTTACTGTGATACATAATTTTACATGTCAATTTGATTGGGCTAAGGGATGCCTAGATAACTGGTAAAGAAAGCATTATTTCTGGGTACAACTGAGAATGTTTCCAGAGGAAGTTAGCTTTTGAATTCAAGAACTGAGTAAAGCAGATGGCCTTACCCAACATGGGAAGGCATGATCCAATCCACTGAACACTCAAATAGAACAAAAAGGTAGAGAGATGATGAATTTACTTTTTTTTGAGGTAGGATGTCACTCTCCTTCTGTTTCCTGGTTTTAAGGACTTGGGACTTAGACTGAATACATCACTGGCTTTCCTGGTTTTCCAGTTTGCAAACAGCAGATAGTGGGATTTTCCAGCCTCCATAATCACCTAAGTCAATTATTATATACATGTATACTTACTTAGTATAAATTCTTTTATAAATATATGTTTATTATATATATATGTATATACATATATATACATGTATATATATAATATATAGGGGCTTCCCTGATGGCTCAACAGGTAAAGAATCCGCCTGCAATGCATGAGATGCAGGAGACACAGGTTCGACTCTGGGTTGGGAAGATCTTCTGGAGAAGGAAATGGCAACCCACTCCAGTATTCTTGCCTGAAAAATCTCATAAACAGGGGAGCCTGATGGGCTACAGTCCAAAGGGTCACAAAGAGTCAGACATGAGTGAGCGACTAAGCAACACATACATATTTCTGTTTCTCTGCAGATCCCTGACTAATATAGTTGTTTATTATCCAGCAGTGATTAGCAACTAAGAAGCAACTGGTATTGAATTCAGAAGGCAACCAACAATGGGTGTAATAACATAAACAACACTAAGTTTATACTGTGTAGCAGATATTTCACTGAGCCCTGGAGATATGATGAATATTATTAGGCACAGACCTCAGTGACCTTACCGGAGATAAAACTGGCACACATCATTCCTTTCTCTGAGCTTCAGTTTCCTGATTTGTTAACATGGAAATAACCACATCTTAGTAGGTCAGTGTTAAGATTAAATTATTCAACATATGTGAATTCTCCAAGTGCAGAGAAACTACTCAATTAAATGTAGGATCTGAGCATGTCCGTGGCTTTCCTGGTGGTTCAGTTGCTAGAGAATATACCGGCAATGCCGGAGATCCCAGGGTGTGATCCCTGGGTTGGGAAGATCCCCTGGAGGAGGGCATGGCAACCCACTCCTGTATTCTTGCCTGGAGAATCCCATGGACAGAGGAGCCTGGTGAGCTACAGTCCATGGGGTCGCAGAGTCAGACATGACTGAATGACTAAGCACACACTCACGCACAAGCATGTTTGAAATCAAAGAGGAGCTATTAGAGTTTTGGGAGACAAATATGAGCTCACTCGTAACAGACATCTAGTATCAAACTCATGTTTCTACATTACTTACTATGAGTTTAAGAGAAAAAACATTGCTCAAATGTACACTTGAATTTAGCTCCCACTTTGATTTACCTTTCCCACAGAGCTGCTGGTACACAAGATCCAAGTGACAGAATGCCCTTAGTGCTCATCTTTGTCACCTCAGGGGATAGTCAGTTTCTAAGCATCCCAACCCTGCATGGTTCTACCTAGAAAACCAGATGGATGGCACAGGAAGATGAAAGTATACTTAATAAACCGTTAAATCAATGCATTCTCATAAGTTTAGCCACAGTCTCCTCATCATGACACTTTCCAGAAACTTGTCACAGCAATTTCAAACATATCTTCCTCAGCCCTTACACAGAGTTGAGCCCATAGCAAGCTATGAAGAAATTAACAATAGGACAAAGACATTTTAAAAAGAAAGTCTGTGAAAGGTGGCTAGGAGAAAAGGAGGTTCAGGTTTCCTTGTATAGGTAAAATATTTTAATTTCCCAAAACTGCTAAGTATTTCTATTATGGAAAATATTCCTCCCTTTAAGTTTCTTTAAAACAAACAAATAACAAGAACAAAATAAACACATGTCCTTAAACTGAATTAGAGACATTCTCCACAAAACCTTGCTTCTATGCATCTCTTCTCCAGACTGGGTTCCCCAGGTAGAGTTGTTTCCCAGCACCCAGGAAGCTCTGACAGGCCTCAGCCTGCCATCGGACCTCAGGCACAGAGGAGACTCCTGCACGGTCTAGGTCCCCTGGAGAAGACCTGGAGCCCTCAGGACTTGGCCAGGCACTAAGGCTGAGGAATGGGCTGCAGTTGGGCAGGATGGCATAGTATATAGCGAAAGTGAACCTGGGCTTTTAAGTCAGGGGCCACCAACAAGTGTAGGAGTGGTTAGAAAATTTCTTTAAATTCTTGAAACTTCATCTTCCACAACCCACAGAATGGGGAGAATATTGCCTACCTCCTAGAGTGCAGAACAAGAAAACACATACAAGTAGCAAGCATGAACAATTACTGGAAAGACAGACAAATCTTAATGTTAGACTGATTTATCTCCACTCCCAAATTCATATAATGAAGCCTTAACCCTCAATGTGACTACATTTGGAGATAAGGCTTTTAGGAGTTATTAAGGTTAAACAAAATCATAAAGGTGATGTCCTAACCCAATAAAATTGGTTGCTTTATAAGAAGAGGAAAAAGCACTTATCATAAGATCTACTGTCTTAGCAAAGCGTTAAGTACAAAATACAATGCTGTAAACGACAGGCACTAGACTGCACAGTAGATCTCTAAGACTTCTCTTGCATAACTAAAACCTTGTACCCTTTGACTAAAACTTACCTCTTTTAAAAGACGGTCACTTTTCTTCCTCCTCCCAGTCCCTGGCAACCACCATTCCACTCTCTGCTCCTAGGAATTTGACTATTTTAGTTGTGTTCTTATTAAATAATAATAATAAATAAAGAGGACAGGAGGAAATGTTTCGAGGTGATGAATATATTTATGACACAGATTAAGGTGATGGTTTCATAGATACATAATTCTCTCCAATCTAAAGTTGTATATGTTACATATGCTTATGCATAGCTTTTTGTATGTCAACCATATACAATAAAATGGTTTCAGAAAAAGAAGAGGGGCTTCCCTGGTGGCTCAGTGGTAAAGAATCTGCCTACCAATGCAAGAGATACAGGGTCAATCCCTGATGTGGGAAGATTCCACATACCGTGGAGCAGCTAAGCCCATGCTCTACAAATAATGAGCCTGTGCTCTAGAGCTCAGAAGCTGCAACTACCGAGTCCACATGCCCTAGAGCCATGCTCTCTAATAAGAGAAGCCACCTCAAAGAGAAACCCAAGCACCAAACTAGAGAGTAGCCCCTGCTCATTGCACCTAGAGAAAAACCTGTACGGCAACAAAAATCCAGTACAGCCAAAAACAAATAAAATTAAAAGAAAAAGAGAGATATCTCTTCTTATTACTGCGTGTGCACTAAGAAAAGAGTATATGAGGATATCTGTAAGCCAGAAAGAGGGCCATCAATAAAATGTGACATACTGGCACCCTGATCTCGGGCTTCCAATCTCCAGGACTATAAGAAATAAATGTCTGTCATTTAAGTCACCTAGTTCATGGTAATTTTATAGTGCAGCAATCTTACAATTGCTGACTCCTCACTGCCACCCTCCCCAAAAATATCACCCTGAAATTCTGCTTCTTCAGTTCTTGCAACTAGTATAATGCAGTAGTTAAGAGCATGTACTAGTTGTGTGACTTTGTGCAATATGTTTAACTCCCTGTGCCTCAGTTGTCCTACCTGTGAAAGTGGGTTAATCATAACACCAACCTCAAGGGGTTGTTATAAGGATTAACTCAGTTCATAAATATTAAGAGTCAATGGCAGACAATAATAGTTGACGGTCACTACTGAATACAAATCCCTTGAAAGCAGGAATGTTCATCTATTTTGTTTCCTGATGTACCTCAAGCACCTAGAACTGTGTCTAGCATATAGTCACAATAAGTATTTCTGGAATGATTGACTAAATGGCCTTCTCCTGTTTCTAGCTGGATTTCCAAATCCTCTATTATGGCGATACTCAAGTTTTCTAATCTTCCTTTTCCTCTATAACCAGCCATGCTGACTGAATAAAAATTTTTGGTCTAAATTCTGCGTTTTCATATTTAATTTTCTTCCTCCAGCTGTTTCCTCTACTTGAAAAGTTTTATCAATTCCCAACAGCCTCCTAAGTCCTATTTGTCTTCAAGACTATCTCAAACTGCATCCATGTCAGTGAATGCTTATTGAATTTAACAGACCATAAAACTTCCAGAAGATCCCCCAGCTCCCCTGCATTCCACCTCTTATAAAGGAGCATATGCAACCTCCTCCCTGTCACACACTCACACATACACACAGTCACAAACATACAATCCTAAAGGATCTTTGGGAAACAGGAACTGGCATTCTCAGACCCTAAGAGCCCTCTCTGTCTTCAAATTGAAACTTCCTATAAGCCTGATTTGGATTCCTTAAGCATCTCCTCAAAATATTCCCCAGGGAGAACTACCTTACCAGGAAATAATAGAGATATCTAGACAGGTTTTCACACATTGTAATTCACTGTCCTTCATTTGGGGAGAACTTTTCCAATACCATTTGAAATAACCATAGGAGAGACATAAAGTGTTGTAAAGTTAGGACTGATCAATCCTCAGAGTGCTAGAGGCACTGCTCACAGATGAAGGGGGTGCTCCCAAAACCTTCCTTCTTTCTTCTTCCTCCTCTGCACAGATAAGCTCATGACTGCCTGTCCCCTCTTCAGAATATGAGTAGCACTCTTTCTACTCCCAAAGTCATCAGTTCAGTTCAGTAGCTCAGTCGTGTCCAACTCTTTGCGACCCCATGAACTGCAGCATGTCAGGCCTCTCTGTCCATCACCAACTCCCAGAGTTCACCCAAACTCATGTCCATTGAGTCAGTGATGCCATCCAACCATCTCATCCTCTGTCGTCCCCTCCTTCTGCCCTCAATCTTTCCCAGCATCAGGGTCTTTTCAAGTGAGTCAGCTCTTCACATCAGGTGGCCAAAGTATTGGAGTTTGAGCTTCAACATCAGTCCTTCCAATGAATACCCAGGACTGATCTCCTTTAGGATGGACTGGTTGGATCTCCTTGCAGTCCAAGGGACTCTCAAGAGTCTTCTCCAACACCACAGTTCAAAAGCATCAATTCTTCGGTGCTCAGCTTCTTTTATAGTCCAACTCTTCCATCCATACATGGCTACTGGAAAAACCATAGCCTTGACTAGATGGATCTTTGTTGGCAAAGTAATGTCTCTGCTTTTTAATATGCTATCTAGGTTGGTCATAACTTTCCTTCCAAGGAGTAAACATCTTTTAATTTCATGGCTGCAATCACCATCCACAGTGATTTTGGAGCCCCCCAAAATAAAGTCAGCCACTGTTTCCACTGTTTCCCCATCTCTTTGCCATGAAGTGACGGGACCAGATGCCATGATCTTAGTTTTCTCAATGTTGTTCTTCAAGCCAACTTTTTCACTCTCCGCTTTCACTTTCATCAAGAGGCTCTTTAGTTCTTCTTCACTTTCTGTCAGAAGGGTGGTATCATCTGCATATCTGAGGTTATTGATATTTCTCCTGGCAATCTTGAGTCCAGCTTGTGCTTCTTCTAGCCCAGCGTTTCTCATGACGTACTTTGCATATAAGTTAAATAAGCAGGGTGACAACATAAGTCATCAGAAACTATGTCAAAATTTCATGAAGAAAGGACAAGAAGACAGAGACCAGAGATATCTGAGAGGCTTTGTTTCCTCTAGCAGCTTAGTGTTTCACAGAATTTGGATGGAAAGCCTTTTTATGAGTCTGATATACTTTCATCTTCCTCTCTTTCCTGGCTCTTCTGCTTCCTACCACCATCCCTCATGAGCCATTTCCTGGTACATCAGTTTTGTTTGATTAAATCATGAACCTGCTTACACAAACAGAAGTTGGAGGATAAGCAGGACTTTGTTCTTCTGGGGAGATTAGAGGCTCTCCTTGTCAGTGACCCCCAAAGAAGAACGATGTCATCCCTTGGTTCTTAGGGACTTTCTAGCTCCTCATAGTTGTGAAAGGGTGCATTCTGAGGGCATGAGTTCCACCTGCTGGTGTTATCCACACCTTTTCACCTCGGTAAATGGATCGGAGTACAGCCTAATCACATCCAAAGACCTGAGGCTATGACTATGAAGTCATCCCAATTCCTTCTCTAGCCCTGCCTCTGTTTTGTCTTTTTTATCTCTGCACTAATTATTGCCTTGACTAGGAATTTAATGAGTATCCTAATTAAACCATCCGAAAAAAATTTTTTCCTGGACAAAATATTCAGACCAACACTCAGAGAAGATGAACATTCTGCATAATTAGGAGCATTACAACAATGCCAACCTACATTGATCTCATATATTCTAGTGTACAAGGCACCTTCTCACTTATTACTTCAGATTATACTCCTAATAGCTAACCTCATGAGGAAAGCCTGTGAACTATAATTAGCTCTTTCACAAATAAAGATTCTGAGACAGGTTGGTTAAGTGATTTTGGCTTATAAATGACATAAACAAATGCTCTGTTGAATAAATGAAAGGAAGGGGCTATTAGAAGGGGAGAGAGGAGAAGTAAATGACACCACTAGAAGAATTGCATGGTATGTCAGACCAAAGTCAGGGTCTGATTTACCTTATGAGGATTAGACTGATTTAATTAACATGTAAAGATTTCTGAATGAAATAACTTCTACGGTCAGCTTTCTGGTATCTTTCAGTCTACTGATAGTGTGCTCCTACCACACCAACACATAATCTGATCATATTATATCACAGAGTTTCATCTCTTCTCATATGTCATGTCATCATATCCTATCACATCATTTCTCCTGTGTAAAATCTTTCAATGGCTTTTCATTGCTCTTAGGATAAACTCCAATGATCTCTAATGAGGGCTTGCATGATCCTGTCCTGTAAAGTCTGTTTCTGCTTTATCTTACCTCCCCATCCATCTTCACTCTCTTCAATTCAGTCACAACTTCATTTCCTCAAGTACTGTTTTCTCCTCCTTTACAGCCAAGCTCAATTGACATTTCATCAGGTAAGTATTTCTGGAACTCCTGACTAGACCAAACAACAACTTTACTGTAGGTTTATATAGTCCCATGTACCTCTCCTTGAAGAGCTTAGTAATTCTATATTTCGTTGTGTGATTAGTTGATTAATGTCTCCTTTATCATCTACATGGAGAGGCAGAGATGGCTGGTAAAGCTCTCTGTTGGGTACCTGCCACCACACCTGGCAGGTAAATTAATCCTCATTAAAATTTAGTTTAATGAATGGATAAGGAAGCTGTGGTACATATACACCATGGAATATTACTCAGCCGTTAAAAAGAATTCATTTGAATCAGTTCTAATGAGATGGATGAGACTGGAGCCCATTATACAGAGTGAAGTAAGCCAGAAAGATAAAGAACATTACAGCATACTAACACATATATATGGAATTTAGAAAGATGGTAACGATAACCCTATATGCAAAACAGAAAAAGAGACACAGAAGTACAGAACAGACTTCTGAACTCTGTGGGAGAAGGTCAGGGTGGGATGTTTTGAAAGAACAGCATATATATTATTTATGGTGAAACAGATCACCAGCCCAGGTTGGATGCATGAGACAAGTGCTCGGGCCTGGTGGGCTGGGAAGACCCAGAGGAATCGGGTGGAGAGGGAGGTGGGAGGGGGGATCGGGATGGGGAATATGTGTAACTCTATGGCTGATTCATGTCAATGTATGACAAAACCCACTGAAATGTTGTGAAGTAATTAGCCTCCAACTAATAAAAAAAAAAATTAAAAAAAGAAAAAAGAAAAAAAATAAAATTTAGTTTAATAGAAAGCTATGATGAGATGGTTGGATGGCATCACCAACTCAATGGATATGAGTCTTAGCAAACTCTGGGAGATAGTGAAGAACAGGGAAGTCTGGTGTGCCACAGCCCATGGGGTCATAGAGAGTTGGACATGACTTACCAACTGAAGAACACTGTCCCTCTTAGTAAATATACCAAAGATAAAATGGACAGTGATTAAAAGAACCCACTTCTGTGTTTGTTGAAAACTCTGAATAATTTCAGTCTGAAAGAACAACTGAGAAGTTCTTATGTAAATACTTTCTCCTTTTCATTTTCATTGGGAATGATCGTTTCCCTCTCCATACCCCTTCTCCCATCAAGTAATAGCATTATCTTTTTAAAATGGAAATTAAAGAGTAGTGGAAAATAATTCTGTAGCAGGAAGTTTTTGATGGTCAGAAATACTAATCAAGTGGTGAGTAGGGCTAGAGTCAGTCATTCTAATACAGGACAGTGGAGACCTCAAAGGGGATGGGATGTGAGCCTCTGTCTGAGGAAATGACCACCTGCCCCTATCACTCTTTGTTAAGAGCCTCACTTGAACTTGAAAGTGTAAGTTAGTCGCTCAGTTTTCTTTTCAACTCTTTGCAACCCTATGGACTGTAGCCTGCCAGACTTTTCTGTTCATGGGATTCTCAAGGCAAGAATATTGGAGTGGGTAGCCATTCCCTTCTTCAGGGGATCTTCCCAGCTCAGGGATTGAAACCAGCATTACTGGCAGATTCTTTACCTATCTGAGCCACTGGCAGATTCTTTACCTGTCTTTTCCACTTATTTACATTGAAAAAAGGCTTGCAACTGATGCACACCTCTTCCCCAACATTCTTAGCATGAGCTATGGGGTTTCCTGATGAAAGGGTTTGTTCATACAGACCTCAGTGAGTCTGATTTTGAAAGAAATGACTGAAAGGAATATTTCTTAAAAACCAGCTCTGACCAAAGAAAAGTACTGAGAGAAAAGAGTAAAAAGGTAAAAAAGGCAAATAAGAGGTAATCATCAAGAAACCATGTTAAACAGACTGGTATTTCCTAAAGCAAATGGCAAGCCACTCCAGTGCTATTGCCTGGAAAACCCCATGGCCAGAGAAGCCTGGCAGGCTAGAGTCCCTGGAGCTGCAAACAGTCAGAAAGGACTCTGCGATTGAAGAACAAAACTTAAAGCAGAAATTAATGTATATTTTCTTTCTGTTAGACTGCTTCAGAGACAGAAATGTAGCTTAGCAGATTAAACCAGCACCTGTGCAATGATCTTTATGTCATTTACTCTTGGTGGGGGAGGGGCAGGTGGAAAAGACTTGAAATTGGCTAGTTTGGGGTCTTTGTTGGTTAACGCCAACACATTTGTGTTAGGACTCAGGAAAGGATTTAGCTCTCCACTTGATCTGTGCACGTGCCTGAGGGGCAGTGAAGTTTTGAAGGAAACAAACCTATGGAGGATTTGTGTTTCGCTCCATCAGTTTGGACCTAAGAATCTAAGAAGACGCTTGTAGCACTGTCTTCCCTCTTAGCAGATTTTTTGCTCTGAATCATCTCAACATGTAAAGCCCTGACACCTAGGATATCCTGAGGGGGAATGCAAGAAAGAAGGATGTAATTGTGCCAATTCATCTGGCCAGGAGACTGAGGGCACAATGTCCTTTGGGCAGAATAAATTGTTATTTTGGGACCTTGTGTTGATCATTTTGGCAGTAGTATCCTGGAGGGACAAATCCCGAGTTGCAGAAAGATGTTTGGGTGCCTGGGGCAGGAAGGCAATTAGTTATAAGGCTGTCCTTTTTCCCTAGCCATATTCACAGGGTGAATACCCATTAAAGGCCCAATTTAATGAAGTGGGAGCTGATATACATCTTACAGTCTAATTTTAAAAACATATGATGTTATTTCATTAATTTGTCAAGTGCATAAATAAAAATAATTGCATTTTACAATTTAACGCACAGCAAAATGCTGAAAAGAAAAATGCACATATACTCTTTCTGCAGAAGCTAAATGTCTCACGACATTGAAATTCTGGTTCTCTCTGCCCCTCTATTCCTTTTCTCATACTGGATTAAAAAATAATAATAATAAAACTTAGTATGTTCTAAGAAGAAACATTTTCTTTGGTTCTATTTTTATAAGGCAATCTGGGCTTTATTTTCAATTACCCTTGCAATGCACCCTTGAATTTCTGGTTGCCATCCACCATGACTGTAGAATTAAGAGCAGTTTTCAGATTTAAAGCCCTAAGAAATTTGCAAGGTAAACTCTTTCAACTCTGAAAACAAGGAAACAAATATACCACCAACAAAATCTACTTGAAGAGATTTTCTGTTCTGAGAGCTCTAATTCATTGTTCTAAATCTTTCACAATCGTGTGATCTATACAAAAAATGTATATGTGTGTGAACTATACAATATATATGTGTTTGAGCTATACAAAAAAATCTTCACAACCGAGATAATCACAATGGTGTGATCACTCACCTAGAGCCAGATATCCTAGAATGTGAAGCCAAGTGGGCCTTAGGAAGTACCACTATGAACAAAGCTAGTGGAGGTGATGTAATTCCAGTTGAGCTATTTCAAATCCTGAAAGATGATGCTCTGAAAGTGCTGCACACAATATGTCAGCAAATTTGGAAAACGCTGCAGTGGCCACAGGACTGGAAAAGGTCAGTTTTCATTCCAATCCCAAAGAAAGACAATCCCAAAGAAGGCTCAAACTACTGCACAACTGCATTCATCTCACACACTAGTAAAGTAATACTCAAAATTCTCCAAGCTAGGCTTCAGCAATATGTGAACTGTGAACTTCCAGATGTTCAAACTGGTTTTAGAAAAGGCAGAGGAACCAGAGATCAAATTGTCAACATTCGCTGGATCACAGAAAAAGCAAGAGAGTTCCAGAAAAATATCTATTTCTGCTTTATTGACTATGCCAAAGCCTTTGACTGTGTGGATCACAATAAACTGTGGAAAATTCTGAAAGAGATGGGAATACCAGACCACCTGACCTGCCTCTTGAGAAACCTATATGCAAGTCAGGAAGCAACAGTTAGAACTGGACATGAAACAACAGACTGGTTCCAAATAGGAAAAGGAGCATGTCAAAGCTGTATATTGTCACCCTGCTTATTTAACTTATATGCAGAGTACATCATGAGAAACGCTGGGCTAGATGAAACACAAGCTGGAATCAAGATTGCCAGCAGAAAAGTCAATAACCTCAGACATACAGATGACACCACCCTTATGGCAGAAAGTGAAGAAGAACTAAAGAGTCTATTGATGAAAGTGAAAGAGGAGAGTGAAAAAGTTGGCTTGAAGCACAACATTCAGAAAACTAAGATAATGGCATCTGGTCCCATCACTTCATGGCAAATAGATGGGGAAACAGTGGAAACAATGGCTGACTTTATTTCTGGGGGCTCCAACATTACTGCGGATGGTGATTGCAGCCGTGAAGTTAAAGGACACTTACTCCTTGGAAGGAACGTTATGACCAACCTAGACAGCATATTAAAAAGCAGAGACATTACTTTGTCAACAAAGGTCTGTCTAGTCAAGACTATGGTTTTTCCAGTAGTCATGTATGGATGTGAGGGTTGGACTATAAAAAAAGCTGAGCACCGAAGAATTGATGCTTTTGAACTGTGGTGTTGGAGAAGACTCTTGAGAGTCCCTTGGACTGCAAGGAGATCCAACCAGTCCATCCTAAAGGAGATCAGTCCTGGGTGTTCATTGGAAGGACTGATGTTGAAGCTGAAACTCCAATACTTTGGCCACCTGATGCAAAGAGTTGACTCATTTGAAAAGACCTTGATGTTGGGAAAGATTGAAGGCAGGAGAAGAAGGGGACAACAGAAGATGAGATGGTTAGATGGCATTGACGATTCAATGGACATGAGTTTGGGTAAACTCTGGGAGTTGGTGATGGACAGGGGGGCCTGGCGTGCTGTGGTTCATGGGGTCGCAAAGAGTCAGAAATGACTGAGTAACTGAACTGAACTGAACTGAAATCTTTCAGACAACTCCAACTACCCCTTATTCTCCAAAAGAAATTCACTGCAGTTCTGCGTAAGTTCTGGTCATCACACCTGGCCTAGAGGTGAAAGACTGTGGAGACTGCAGCAATGCATAGGACTTGGGTTAGGACTAAATGGCAGTGTTCTGGGTCATCAGATTCACCAAAAGGAAGTGTACAGACTGGGCCACTAGGACTTTGCAACTTTCCTTTGCCAGCTAATGACATTTTTTCTTCTTGAAGACTGTTGCCTCCCAGCTTATGTTTCTCTCCTCTTCCTCCTTTACCTTCTCTACCTCTTTCCTCCCACCTCCTCCTCCTCCTCTCACCTTCCTCCAATTAAGAGAATAGAGAATCCACTATGAGAGAGGTGGCTATGGGGGCTCTGGACTGGATGGGCTCTATACAAAGGCAAAGCACTCAGGTGACCAGGGAAGGAGAAAGACGAAAGAAGTTTCTGCCTCCATAGAACCTGGAGAAATGCTACCACAAAAAGGAGAATGATAGTGACTACAGGGCGATGAGACATTTATTTTTTGTGTGTTTTTGTACATATTTTTCATGTGTAGTCAACTAAAGTAAATAATATTTGTCTCACATTTTCCATTATATAATAGCTATCTTTTTCTATTTTCATTTAGAAAATGCATGTCCTTCCTGGTTGGCATAAGCTGCTTAATGCAATCTCTTTCATCTGTGTTGATATTGACCTTTCACCTGAGATACCTTCCTCCTTGTGTGACCCATTCCATGTGTCATTAGAGCATCTCAATAGTTAAATTTTTACATGATGGAGAATGCATCATTGAAGAGCAAACATTTTTGAGATTTTTTTGGATCTGTTTTAAAACTGCAGCTTGGATATTATCAGATTCATATGTTTACACTGTGCTGTGTCCCACGCAACTTGTAAATATTTGATAAATGTTACCTTTTAATTTCTGATAACATTATGAAAGTGTTAAGAAATGTTATGGCCGATAACCTCTTTCTGAGCCTAAGATTCACATTTACCAAGGAGAGTTATTGATTGACTAGAGCAAAATGATTTTGTTTTCAGGGAAACAAAGTCTCTCAGAGACCACATTCAAACTTTCCCTTCATTTAATTGTACCTTTTCCAAGGACAAAGATAAGATTTTTCTTTCCTCTGATTCTCAAGCAGGTCAACCTGGGTCTACCAAGACCAAATATTTATGGACATATGTGAGTATGCAGTTTCCTAATGACAAATGTGTGATAATATGTCAGAATGAAAGATTTTTGAGACAGTAATGTTGACTGTCTGAGTGGGGCATTTACTTAAGCTGTGTTGCTGGGAAGCAAGTACCTGGCCTTCAGTCAAAAAGCATTTTCTAATGAATGAGTTCACATTCTGAAGTATAAACGCCAAGATCAGGACATCCAGGTACAAAGGCATTGTCCTGTGCAGAAAGAATTGGTGATTTTCACAAAAGCCTTAGAAAACATTCTTTCAAGTCTATGTTTCACAGTGGATAAAACTTTGCTGATTTAGATTAATAAACAAGCATCAAATAATAAACTAAATTTTGACAGGAAATTGTTAAAAAAAAATAATAATCTACTGTTCCGTGCCTTGCTAAGTGACTTCGGTCATGTCGGACTCTTTGTGACCCTATGTATTGTAGCCTGACAGGTTCCTCTGTTCATGGGATTCTCCAGGCAAGAATACTGGAGTGTATGCCATGCTGTCCTCCAAGGGATCTTCCCGACCCATGTCTCTCTCTCTCTTTTTCAAAATATTTATTTATTTACTTATTTGGCTGTACCAAGCCTTAGGTGGAGCATTTGAACACTTAGTTTTGCATGTGGGATTTAGTTCCCCAATTAGGGATCGAACCCAGCCCCCCGCCCCCACATTGGGAGCACTCAGTCTTAGCCACTGGACCACCAGAGAAGTTCCGAACCCATGTCTCACATCTTCTGCATTGGCAGGCAGGTTCTTTACCACTAGAGCCACCTGGGAAGCCCTAAAAGTCCACACACCACACTATACAATTCTATTAATATAGAGTACAAAGATATAAAAATGCATTTAATGCTATTAGAATACACGATATTTGCTTCCCTGGGGGAAGTGACTAGAAGGAAGCTGATGGAGAGATTCTATGGTGCCAGTAAGATTCTGTTTCCTAATCTGTATATCATTTACATAAATGTATCCAGTTTGTGAAAATTCACTGAGCTTTACAGTTATGATATGTATACATGTGCATGACAAAATTTTTCACTTTCGATTTTCATATATATTTAATAAAAAACATACACACACACTGAAGTCTGCATATGTCTTGGTAGCTTTTAGTTCTGTTTTTCTTTAAGGAAAAATATTTTTTCTTTTAAGTTCAAATGGGTCTTCTGAGTAAACATACTCACATTCTTCCTGAAGTTGGAATGTGCACACTTTACACATATTTTTTGAAGGAATCTCATTATATCCAACATAGTTTGTGTGTGACTTTTTATAAAAGTGAAAATTTACTCTCACTGCATCACTAAGCTCTGAGCTGCCTGAGGCAGGAGGCATGTCCTGTTTATACCCTCGAGGCTTGGTGCATGGTAGGTAATCAATAATTATTGAATCAGATGCAAAAGATCAGGCAGAACAGGATCCCTAATATTCCTTCACCCTGATCCCCAGTCCCTTCAGTCTCTCTCCAATTCATACTTCATAGAGTTAAAGCATAACCACTTCTGCTGTGACCAGTAACATGAGTGGCAGGAATCTAGCCTCAAAACAGGAGATATTGCACAAGAGCCAGGAAGTACTCAAGGACAAAAACTGAGTAACTTCATCAGCAGTAGGTAAACATCAGTGAGCACAATGGCCATGCTAAACAGAACAAGCTCAAAGTGCAGTGTCATGGCCAGCTGTCTTCTTTCACTGGAATGTACACAGGTGCCCCTTAGGGACCTACCTGGCAAGAATGATTGAAATGATTTTATTTTCTGGATGATTTTGTAATTGCAAAGGGGGGTTAAAGATTCATTGTCCCTGTTTTCTTTCCAGGGATAATTAATGTTGATTAAGGTCCTGTGCTATATATATCTTATTTTATCCCTCACAATAACACTGGAAAGACAGACTATCATTATCTCCATTGAATAATGACCTGATCGAGGAGTTGCAAAGTTAAAGATCTTGCTCAGGGACACTTAGCCAATGAGCAGCACTTTGGATTTGGGAACTAAGTCTCCCCCCGCACAGCTTCTTGTGGTTTAGTTGCTAAGTCATGTCTGACGCTTTGCTACCCTATCTACTGTAGCCTGCAAGGCTCTTCTATCCATGGGATTTCCCACACAAGAATATTGCAATGGGTTGCCATTTCTGTCTCCAGGGGATCTTCCTGACCCAGAGATTGAACCCACATCTCCTGTTTGGCAGGAGGGTTCTTTCCCATTGAGCCACTGGGGCTGGTGATGCCAAATAGGTTTCCTCTCTAGAGCTAACCCTGGTCAATGACTAGTGGCTACCTGGAGTTAGTTCTGTGCTGAAGTGAAGTCACTGCAGAGCTCAACAGGGAAAAAGGTTGATATAGATTAGCCACGCTGCTTCTTTGTTATCCCTATGCTCTACTCTTCCCACACCCACTGCTTTTATGTCCCTGGGGATCTACCAGTAGATAATCATCATAAGCCTTGTTATTAAGTCTCCTTATTGCAATATTCAGACTTAAATTGAAGAAAGTAGGGAAAACCACTAGGCCATTCAGGTATGACCTAAATCAAGTTCCTTACGATTATACAGTGAAGTGAAAGTCACTCAACCATGTCCAACTCTTTGCGACCCCATGGATTACATAGTCCATGGAATTCTCCAGGCCAGAATATTGGAGTGGGTAGCCTTTCCCTTCTCCAGGGGATCTTCCCATCCCAGGGATTGAATACAGATTTCCCTCATTGCAGGCAGATTCTTTACCAGCTGAACCACAAGGGAAGCCTAAGAATACTGGAGTAGGTAGCCTATCCCTTCTCCAGCAGATCTTCCTGACCCAGGAATTGAACTGGGGTCTCCTGCATTGCCAGGAGATTCTTTACAAGCTGAGCCATCAGGGAAGCCCATGATTATAAGTGGAAGTAACAAGTAGATTCAAGGGATTATATTTGATAGACAGAATACCTGAAGAATTATGGACAGAGGTTCATAACATTGTACTGGAGGCAGTGATCAAAACCATCCCCAAGAAAAAGAAATGCACAAAGGCAAAATGATTGTCTGAGGAGGCCTTACAAATAGCTGAGAAAAGAAGAGAAGCGAAAGACAAAGGAGAAAAGGAAAGATATACCCATTTGCAACCAGAGTTCCAAAGAATAGCAAGGAGAGATAAGAAAGGCTTCCTCGGTGATCAATGCAAAGAAATAGAGGAAAGTAATAGAATGGGAAAGACTAGAGATCTTTTCAAGAAAATTAGAGATACCAAGAGAACATTTCAGGCAATTATGGGCACAATGAAAGGCAGAAACGGTATGGACGTAACAGAAGCAGAAGATATTAAGAAGAGGTGGCAAGAATACACAGAAGAACTATATAGTCATGACCCAGATAACCACAATAGTGTGATCACTCACCTAGAGCCAGACATCCTGGAGAGCAAAGTCAAGTGGCCTTAGGAAGCATCACTATGCATAAAGCTAGTAGAGGTGATGGAATTCCAGTTGAGCTATTTCAAATCCTAAAAGATGATGCTGTTAAAGTGCTGCACTCAATATGCCAACAAATTTGGAAAACTCAGCAGTGGCCACAAGACTGGAAAAGGTCAGTTTTCATTCCAATCCTAAAGAAAGGCAATGCCAAAGAATGCTCAAACTAATGCATAATTGTATTCATCTCACATGCTAGCAAAGTAATGTTCAAAATTTTCCAAGCTAGGCTTACAGTACGTGAACTGAGAACTTCCCAGTGTTCAAGCTGGATTTAGAAAAGGCAGAGGAACCAGAGATCAAATTGTCAACATCCACTGGATCATAGAAAAAGCAAGAGAATTCCTGAAGAATGTCTACTTCTGCTTCATTGAATATGCTAAAGCCTTTGAGTGTGTGGATCACAACAAACTAGGAAAATTCTTAAAGAGATAGGAATACTAGACCAACTTACCTTACCTGCCTCCTGAGAAACCTGCATCCAGGTCAAGAAGCAACAGTTAGAACTGGACATGGAACAACAGACTGGTTCCAAATCAGGAAAGGAGCATGTCAAGGCTGTATATTGTCACCCTGCTTATGTAACTTATATGCAGAGTACATCACATGAAATGCCAGGCTGGATGAAGCACAAGCTAGAATCTAAATTGCTGGGAGAAATATCAACAACCTCAGATGACACCACCATTATGGCAGAAAGTGAAGAACTAAACAGCCTCTTGATGAAGGTGAAAGAAGAGAGTGAAAAAGTTGGCTTAAAACTCAACATTCAAAAAACGAAGATTATGTTATCCAGTCCCATCACTTCATGGCAAATAGATGGGGAAACAATGGAAATAGTAAAAGACTTTATTTCTTGGGCTCCAAATCACTGCAAATTATGACCGCAGCCATGAAATTGAAAGACACTTGCTCCTTGGAAGGAAAGCTATGACCAATATAGACAGCATACTAAAAAGCAGGGCCATTACTTTGCCAACAAAGGTCCATCTAGTCAAAAGTTATGGATTTTCCAGTAGTCACGTACAGATGTGAAGTTGGACCATAAAGAAGGCTGAGCTCCAAAGAATTGATGCTTTTGAATTGTGGTGTTGGAGAAGACTCTTGAGAGTTCCTTGGACTCCAAGGAGATCCAACCAGTCCATCCTAAAGGAAATCAGTCCTGGGTGTTCACTGGAAGGACTGATGCTGAAGCGGAAGCTTCAATACTTTGGCCACCTGATGTGAAGAGCTGACCCATTAGTAAACACTCTGATGCTGGGAAAGATTGAAGGCAGGAAGAGAAGGGGACAAAAGAGGATGAGATGGTTGAATGGCCAACTCAGTGGACTTGAGTTTGAGCAAGCTCTGGGAGATGGTGAAGGACAGGGAAGCTTACCGTGCTGCAGTCCATGAGGTCACGAAGAGTCGGACACAACTCAGCGACTGAACAACAGCAAAGCCTTGTTATGCTTTTCACTCTACAAGGCACAGACATGATGAACCACAACCAACTAAGTCAGCTTTACATTTTGCATGCTCCAAAGAAACTGCATCCATTCCACAACCAAGTAGGAGATATAAAGGTTCATAATGTTTCTCAGTTCAGTTCAGTCGCTCAGTGATGTCTGACTCTTTGTGACCCGAGGGACTGCAGCATGCCAGGCCTCCCTGTCCATCACCAACTTCTGGAGTTTACTCAAATTCATGTCCATTGAGTCAGTGATGACATCCAAGCATCTCATCCTCTGTGGTCCCCATGATGTTTCTATTTAAGTCTTAATTTCACATAAGGAGACTTTAAATCACTAAAGCAAACATAGACTGAAATTATTCTTAATATAATATCAATTCACTTAAACTAAAAAGAAATTATGTACCTACACTATTTTGTAAAATTTTGAAGCAGACTAAGACATTGAAAAAGGAACTAAACTGGAATCAGAACTATCAGGTCCAGGTTCCAAGTTGACCCCTTGCTGGTTCTGTAGCCCTAGGCTAATCACTTCAATGTTTGTATTTTGGAGTCATATCTGGGTTTAAATCCTGGCCATGACATTCACAAGTATTATGACCTTATGCAGTTTGCCATTTTTCCCAAAGCTTCATTTTCTCACTTTTCAAAGGTGGACAACAATAGCTACCTCATTCGGTTGTTACAAAATTCACAGAAATGTTGCATATTAACTGCTTGGTATAGTTCTTCCAACACTGATGTCCTTAACAAATGCCAGCTGTCATCATCATTCCTTAACACCCAGTTTCCTCATCTATAAACTTGGCTGTGAAATGAATGTCTCTATCTCTCACAAAGTCCAATGGAAAATTCAGACTCTATAAAAACATACCATTTCATTTACTATACATTGTTCACACTTCAAAGAGCATCTAATGTATTAATGAAATAGGACCAAAGAAGAGAATAACAAATAATAACGTATAAAAGACATGTGCAAAACACGTGAGAAATAACAGATGGGTATGGGAAAAATATTGGAATAATTAAAACAATTCCAAGTGAAAAGCTTAACATACAGATTTTGAAAGAAGAGAAAGGCATGCCTGGTCAAAGAGCACAGAAAAGGAACTTAAGTCTCACTCTCTTAGAAAGAATATCCTGTTCCACTTCAGAAGCATTGATATCAAGTTCTAACTCTGACATTCCTTAACCTTAACTTTTCTGAAACTCAGATTTTCTCACCCTTTCAGAATGGGGAAAATTATAGCATTGGCCTTTCTAAGGACTGAGAGAATAAAATTAGATCATGCATGTGAACTGGCTTTGAAGAACTGAAAAACAGTAAAGACATAAAAAATTGCTTTTAGTTGACGGCACAAGACGAAGCCAAAACTAGATCATGGTAGGTGAACTTCCTAGGGTATAATATTTGAGGATGTACTCAGCATGACTCTGGGAGCATGCCTCTTTAGATTTTAAACCCCAGTTTCCTCATTTGCCTCACCCTCATTTCAGGTTTGGGGAAATAGACAGCAAGCAGGTCTCTCTAAACGGAGTAAAGACATGAAGATAAATAAAGAGGGAGGAGGGCATAGTAGTAAGTCCAACTAATAATATGCTTATAAAGTACCAAATAATCAGTCTGGACCCAGTGCAACAGTAGAGCAACCTCAAATTTTGGAAAAGGGATGTAGATTGTGTTAGATTGTGTTTTCATGACTTGAGAGTGTATGTAGCAGTTCAGTCAGTATCTGAAATGTATAACAGATCTATAGTAGGGGTCAATATTACTCTTTTTTATTGTGGGTTTTGGAAGAAAATAAAATTATATATAACATTGTACATCAACTATTAAAATTATGAATTGATGACTATCACCCTGCACTTAGAAGAATTAATGCATGCCCTTGTACTTTACTGTGTTAAGAGAAGTACAGTGGGGATTTCTAGGTAATATGTCAGACTGACAGTTGCCATCAGTTCAGATTGACTACTAAAAAAGGGAAACAGCATTTGGATAAGCTGGCATTTTCAGCACAACTATTCTTGAAACATAGAACCACTTGGATATAATTTTTGGAGCAAAGTCCATCTGAAGCCTATAGGATGTCAGTATTTAGACTTGTGTGTCTAGATATCTAATGGCAGAGGTCTTAATTTTGTTCTGTTGTGGATTGAGAAAGACCTTTTTCAGTCATGGAGGGTCAGAGATATCTAGGACTTTATTTTGACCTATAATGGGAAAGTTTTTTACATTATATCTAAACTTAATCAATTAATAATGACTGCCAGGAGCACTACCAAATGAAGGATTCCAAGGCCTCAGCTAGGATCAGCAGGAAAGAATCACAGTTGATTAGCAACGTCTGTTACAAGTGTTGCATAGATGAGGGTGGTTCATGTGCCACATAGAGTCCCCAGACCTAGTTCAACACTTTTGTTTTACAGTTAATAAAATGAGGAGGAAGATTGAATCAAAGTCACACACGGTCCATGAATAAATCAAGACTCAAACTCAGGTTATCCAATTAAACGCCATTCTTGGGTGGAGAGGGAGGTGGGAGGGGGGATCGGGATGGGGAATAAGTGTAACTCTATGGCTGATTCATATCAATGTATGACAAAACCCACTGAAATGTTGTGAAGTAATTAGCCTCCAACTAATAAAAAAATTAAAAAAAAATAAAATGAAAAACACCATTCTTTCCCCATCCCCTTCTTAGATAAGTCACAAAACATTTTTGTTTGCTTATTGTTTTCTGTGCTTTACATTTTGGTGCATAAGAGAAGATTCAGCATCTCAGAGTAATCCTTTCCTTCAGGATATTTCGCTCTAGCTTAAAACACATCTTTTCTAGGCTACTCGATCAGAAATACAGCATAATGGGAACCTTTGCTGAATATGAAGCAGATTCCTAGAAAACAAGTGGGCATTGATTTATTTTTATCGATGTGCTTTTACTAACTGACAGGAAGTGTTCTTTGAACACCTCTCTCCCAACCATTCCACTCCAATAACCCACTGAGTTTGATCTTTTCCAACACATGGTCCATCCTGCTGTCTGGAGAGCTGAGAGTTTTACCAGCCACAGTGCTAAGTGGGCCAACAGGCACCTAAGTCTAGCCCATTAGAAGTTGTGTTTTCCTGATGCAGGAGTTGCATATTGACCCCAAGATAACCCACTCATTGTGGGACGTGCGAATGGGAAATGGACTGAGATATGGATACATTGCCTAACTCTTGGCTTTTGAAAAAAAAAGATTTAGCTAGAAATAAACTTGCAGATGAACTATTCACATAACCCCTGTATAAACACAGTTTTGGTTTAAGATACAGAATAAGTGGGAAAAAATATCAGCTATTTTTTTCCCTTAGAGTACACATGTTATCTACTTATAAATCATTGAACATCATGCATTGCCTATAATCTCCACATTCTATGTCACTTTCTCTTTAAAAATCAGTAGCATAGAGGCTTACAACATTTGGAAGACTGAGCTGGGAGGCATGAGGAGTATTGCTGTTAGAAGAATGAAATGACCTTCTGTGGGCTAGAAACAGCCCATTCGGTCCTTTTATTCCCATTTTCCACTTAAACACTGGACAAATGTGGTATTAACAAATTCTAATAATTCTGAAAAAATTAATCTTTTTAAAAAATAATGTTTTTGCCCACCAGACAGAGTTTCTCAGTTTATTTCTGCTTAGTTTGCTTTTTTACTGACATAATATCAAAATCACTATCAATTAGAATAGAAGGGAAAACATATTTCACCGATAATGTCACCATCCAACGAGCTATAATACTTTTTTGGTATGTTCTCCTGAGCATGTATGTCTGCATAGCTATAACTTCTTCATGTTGTTATTTTTTACTTAAATCCGTAAGTTTTTTCACATTTCTTTGTCTTACTTTTTTTTCCAGAGCCAGTATTTTTAACAGCTGCAAAATATATTACCAAGTGTATGTGCCATAGTTCATCCTTTTAGAATCCTTTATTGCTAGAAATACAGGTTATTTTCAATTCTAAATAATACTTCTATGAATGTCTTTATGCAGACACATGGCTACAGTATCTTTGAGAGCCCCTTAACTTATATTTTATTGCTTTTTTCCTCTCATTCTCACTTCTCTCTCTCATTTTCATTCCAAACCAAGCACTTGGATTTTGGTGGTTTTGTTGGTTTACAAATGGTTAAATTACTTAAAATATTTAAAGTTTTATAAAAATCTTGTCTGTCATTTTCTTGGTTATGGTCTTGGCCTGAGTTAATGTGGTTTTAGCTTCCCATATTCACATGAGGAGCCAAATTTCCTATAAAGAGAGAGTGTTTTGATCCTCTGAGAAGGGCCTCAGTGACATTCTAGGTACAACACTCCTTTGTGCTGGTGGCCACAGCAGGGACATCATTTGAGAAGCCTGCCTGAAATAAAAATGGCACTTTTATGGTTGTAGACATGTTTGTCCAAAGAACATTTAATCACTCTGAAGGTTTTTCCCCCTTGTCTGTAGTGAGCAGCATTTTGTAACTGTAGAGTTCTGCTAATGCATACTTCTGCCGGGAAGCTTCCCAGGGTGGGGCACAAAAGATGCTAAGTGGCAGGGGGCGATGGGAAGAAAGCCATTAACACTCCAGCAGCGAGGTCAGATCTGATGTTTCCTTTTGTTTGCAGGATCCAAATTAAGAAGCCGCTTCTGTGCTTTCCCTGTTGCCTCCCACCTAAACACACTCTTGGGTCATCTCACTCTGGTCACATCTTTTGACAATTAGCCACCCATTAACAGGATGATTGAAAAGGAGCCAGAGTGGTTTACACATAAAGTGCTTACTCTTTTCCAGGAAGAACACATATCTCTACAGTTTCATTAATGCTTTGGCCGATTAGTACACAAAATAAAATACTTAAGACTCCACAAAGCACAGCAAAGGAAAGAAAACAGGTTGGAAAGGAAGAAAATTAAAAAACAAAAATACCCTTAGAGATTTTTCTTATTCTTTTTTTTTTCTTTTGCACACCTGCTTAAAAAAGGGGGGTGGGGGATGTTATCTTGCTTCTATCTTTTTCTGTCTTTAAAGTCAGTATTACCAACCATTTTACTTGTACTTTACTATTATTATCTGGGTGATGGCTGTGACATGTTGATCATATATGGCAGTGAGAAAATTGATTTCCTTCAACAGAAATGCTTCCAATTTTCCCAGGGCCATAATTTTATGTCCACAACAAAATAAAAGGGTCATTTTCCTTAAGATGAGGGGAATTGAAATCTTTGATAAAAGCTATGGTAAATGTTGTACTTTTGATTGCGGAAACTGCAGTTTTCACAAATATCTGGCCTGTCTGATTTGAGGGTGTGGGATGGGAGCAGGGGAGAGGGATTTGAAGCAAAGAATTGTTGTTGTTTTTTTTTTTTAAGAGCTGAATTTGCTTTAAGAAAGCTCCATAAGTCCACAGCTTCACTCGTAAGTGTTCATATTCCCATTAAAGGGAAGTTACAGGATTGCTGCTTTGAGCTACGTGCCAACAAGCAAGGGGACCAAAAGAAGCCAGTTACACAGATGGGACCTTCTCAAAGAATGAACACCTGTGTGGCCTGCAGTTCAGAGTGAGCTTGTCACAAGATGTACTCATAAACTCATCAATGTTATTGTGCAAGCCAAAGACACTTCATACCTAGGAAGGCAGAGGGTGGAAGGATTCAGGGACAAATTGATGTAGCATAAGCATAGGAAGAATAAAAACAGAGGCTGTTTTCTGACTGTGTCCTGATGCCACCTTGTTTGGTTAGCAGGCTTTACTCAATCTGATGGAAACTGATTTCCAAGTAGCTGATGGAGCAACACTTACCAACAAATATTTAGAATTAGAGACCTTTGCTTCACCCTGAATCTACATGTAGGGTTAAACTGTAAGCTTTCCAGCCAAATAGCCAAGTATTTTTATTTGACATTTGATTTGCCAACAGGAAGGTTTTTATATAATGACTATCGACAAATGAGAGAAGATTTCAAAAAATCTTGGTTTTAAACAGCAATCTTCTTGAACTAGAAGAATTCTATCCTCTTTTGCATTTTCTAAGTAGTCCAAAATAAATGGAGCTTTTTTTTATCAGAAGTATTTTCATCGTGGGGTTTCCTATGACTATGAATAATATTCATTTGTTAGAAAGCAAAATTCACAATTCTGGGAACACATATAAATCTGGGAGCACATCCTTCTGGAAAAAATTAAGAGTAGCAAAAGTATAAGAAAAATCTCAGCAATCTTTCTCAAAGAATGTATTGTAAGGAAAATAGTCTTGATGTCTCTTGATTTTTTTCTTCCAGACATTCTTCTAACTCTATGAAAGTAAACTCTGAAATTTCTGGGATTTACATCTTGAAATATTCATTCTGCATGTGCTTTCATCAATCTTTTCATCAAATCAAGTGAGATGAGTTCCTGTTGATAAAGAATTTGAAGTGTTAGCAAAGAGGTTGTATGTTTTATTTTCAAAGTTATGGGTTAAAGCTGGAGTCAATAAGCAATAGGCTAGGGGCCAAATGTTGTCACCTATTTTAGTATAACCCCACCTGCAAAGAATGGTTTTTACATTTTTTTTATTATTGAAAAAAGTGTTTAAAAATAATACTTTGTGACATAAAAAATCATATCAAATTCAGATTTCAGTGTTGACCATAAATTAAAATTTATCAGAATACACATTCATTTACACACAGTTTCTGGCTGCTTTCATACTACAATGGGGAAGCTGAAAAGTTGCAACAGACCATATATACGGCCTCCAAAGTCTAAGGTATTAATATTTACTATCTGAATCTCCAACTTATGCACTCCTTTACCTACTGGGGAAACTTATTAGATGATTATTTCAAAGCACTGTGTATGAGTCACTGCATAAACACACCAAAAAATAGTCCTTTTGTATAGGCACAAACTTTACTTTTTGATAGAGATAAAGTTTGATAGGTGTGAAGCCATTACAAATTCATCCCTTCCCAACTCACAATGTGGACGGAAATCTATAGATCTTACATCTGCGGTACCAATAATGTTTTAGTGTTACTGAGGGGTCAATCTTGAAAAGTTAAGTGAGACATTTTTAGGAGATCCTTCAGAAAGTAGAAACTTTTAAAGTACTTAGAAAAGTTAGCACCCAGAGAAAAACCTAAATTCTTACACTTTGCTGGCTAAGAGCATTTATGTACCTCTATTTAGAGGTATGGGCTTCCCTGGTGGCTCAGTGGTAAAGAATATGCCTGCCAATGCTGCAAAAGTGGGTTCAGTTCCTGGGTTGGGAAGATCCCCTGAAGAAGGAAATGGCAGCCCACTCCAGTATTTTTGCCTGGGAAATCCCATGGACAGAGGAGCCTAGCAGACTACAGTCCATGGGATCACAGGGAGTCAGATAAGATTAACAACTGAACAACAATATTCAGAGGGACAGGTAATAAAGAAAGAAAACTCCCTTCATTTCCTCAGAACGGTGCTCTTTGAGTGTCCCGTTCTTTTTGGTGAGGCTTAGATGGCAGTTGTAAGTGGGTCTGAGGACACTGGCCCAGGCAGGGTGAGTGACAAGCCATAAATAAATAATGCTCATTTGAATCTGTGGTCCCGCCTCTTAAATGTGAAAAGATCTTTGCATTGAGAGTAGTAACAATGAATTAGAGTAACTTGCCTGCCTCATTAACATGTGGTCTGATCTAGGTAAATCAATTTGGAGGATGTCAACATATTTAATCCCTCCCAAGGGTGAGTTGTGGCTTTTTCCAATTTGTTGACCTTACAACACCCAGAAGAGTTTTCTCACCTCCTCTCCAGCCTGCCTCAGATACTAAGTGGATCTGTGCTGAACCAGGAATGTGACTGAGATTCTTTGCATTTATTCTGGCAAAAGCAGTGGATTAGTGCATGCTGGAAAGACAAGGAAGATGCAGGTGTTTGGACAGAAAATATATCACTCCCACTGAAAACACCCATTCTCAGAATAGTGGTGCTTTCTCTCGCTTATATAGAATCAGCCTCCTTACTCAAATTGCACTTCTTAAAGGGTCAGCATCTGAGAAATTGCAGAGCATGTTTCTTTAGGACAGAAAGATTCAAAACTACACAATAATCTGGGAGGCCACATGGTTTTTTAGGATCTGTACAGTGCCCTGAATTTGGTTCAGTGAGTATGTGATTTGCATGCATGGTCACATCGCTGGATCAAAACCTTTTAGACTGTCATGCACATCTACTCAGCCTTGGCCCCCACCTCAGGATGAAAACATAATGGCTGCAATAACTAGTGGGATGTGGCATTCCTGAATCTTTCTTCCCTTGACTGGCTGTGCCTTGCCCACCAGTGAAGTATTTACAAACTGAATTTTCTCAAATCAGTGCTCCAAGATATGTTAATAGGTGCTCCATGGGGAATAAAACTACCTCATGGAAAAATAAGTTTGGAAAATTCTGGGTTAAATAACATAAAAAAACCCAACAAAGACTATATTATTTCTCAGAGCCTTTGATTTGGCTATATATATGAAGTATGTAAAAGAATAATATTATGCACATTTCCCCAAATTATTTGTCCTGAAATACTTCTTTCAATCAACAATTAAACTACAATGGAATACAAAATTTGGGAAATGCTGAAGTAAAGAAATTGAGAATCTCTTCTCTAACTAGTGAGCAGAAATTACTGCAACTAATAGAAGCAGACAATGTAAGTGGTAGAAAGGATCTTACTGATTTTCTAATTAAAAACAAACAAACAAACCAACAACTCTCAAACTACAGGCAATTCTCAAGCCTGAGAGACTTTATAGTTATTGCATATTCATTTGGTCACACATCTTACACGTTCAGTTCAGTTCAGCTGCTCAGTCATGTCCAACTCTTTGCAACCTGATGACCCACAGCACACCAGGCCTCCCTGTCCATCACCAACTCCCGGAGTCCACCCAAACCCATGTCCACTGAGTCAGTGATGCCATTTAACCATCTCATCCTATGTCGTTCCCTTCTCCTCCTGCCCTCAATCTTTCCCACCATCAGGGTCTTTTCAAATGAGTCAGTTCTTCGCATCAGGTGACCAAAGTATTGGAGTTGCAGCTTCAACATCAGTCCTTCCAATGAACACCCAGGACTGATCTCCTTTAGGATGGACTGGTTGAATCTCCTTGCAGTCCAAGGAACTCTCAGGAGTCTTCTACAACACCACAGTTCAAAAGCATCAATTTTTCGGCACTCAGTTTTCTTTATAGTCCAACTCTCACATCCATACATGACTATTGGAAAAACCATAGCCTTGACTAGACGGACCTTTGTTGACAAAGTAATGTCTCTTCTTTTCAATATGCTGTCTAGGTTGGTCATAACTTTCCTTCCAGGGAGTAAGTGTCTTTTAATTTCATGTATATACTAAAATATTTCAAAAACATGTAAATTGACTCTGTGCTTAATAGTGAATAACTGTATTTTACAGTTCTAGTAAATTCATAAGAGCTTCTTTGTCATCTACCAACCATCAGCACAACACCTATCATGTGGGAGTTTTGGGATATTTTGAAGAGAAAAGGGGTTTCCTCTACTTGGAAAGGCTTAAAGTTTCTTCATTCAATATACAAGGAGACTGATATTAGTCTTATTATTATATAATAAGACTTATTCCCTTCAAATTTCTTAGTTATCTTCATTCTCCTTGTGATTGGACAAACAGTCTTTGAATTAGTGTGTTTTAGAACAGCTGGGAGCATAGTGGTCTATAGAGGTGATTAACAACCACTCTGCAGGCAGATTGGGTTTCAGTCTGACCAAGGAACAAATTAAGTTGGTTCCTGGCTTATCTAATGGCAAATAGGGTTGTTGATAGAGGTGGAGTTGGTGTATTTCAGGAATCACACAGAAATCTGTGTCGAGATGCTTGAGGCAGAGTAAGATGCACAGGAAATTCTTGGGTGGTTGGGATGACTTAAGACATGACCAATGATGAATGACAGATGAAGGGAATTTTTCCATTATACACCACATTCATGAACCAGTGTGTGTCAAATAGAGGTCATGAAAAGAAGCATATTTACTAATGTGAATAGACAAAGTGAAACATCTAGCAAGTATGCATAAAGATACTACTTAATCTAGATGTGAAAGTTTAGCTCCATATAGAAGAGATATAAGCCTCAAATTAATAAAGATAATAAAAGAGAGAAAGAATATTTAGGAACATGAATCTATATTTAGTTAATTTGTCACTTCTATAAAAATTACTGATTGTCTGTGTCATGTACTAAAGCTTCTAGACTGAAAAAGGACAGCCACTTCCTTAAGTTTATGAACTGGTCAGAGAGATAACTAAAGAAACATTTGCAGTAGAGTGTGACAAGTGCTAGAAGAGATATAAGTACAGGTTGCTCCATGGAAAAGGAGTCTTTCTCAATGATGAGATGAGGGGGAAGGATGGGAAATAAAGCAAGTCTTTTCAGAAAAAGTAATAGGCTTGCTAAGATCTGAAGGATGTGTGGTGTCATCAGATAAGTAAAGGAGTGAAACAGAGTTATTTCTAGAGAGAACAGCAGGTAGAAAAGCTTGGAGGTGACACTGACAGCCAAATTAGTTTGGAAAACTGAAAGCATTTCAGGACAACCTTAGGCTGAGTGTGTATAGCATGGTAGCAGAAGAGAGATGGCATGTGGCAGGGACACTAGGTGAATCCACCTGGATAAGCAGCAGTCAACCATTAAGAATATGCTAAGATAAACTGTATTACAAAGGCAATGGGAAATTCTTGAAGAATTTTAAGTAGAGGAGCAACTTGATCAAAAATGTATTTAAGAACAACCAACCTGAACCTGACAAGAATTGACTTTAGTAGGTATAAGAAAATCAGTGGAGAGAAACTATTCGGGATTAGCAGTATATCCAGAGGGATGATCATTTAAGGGAGTGATGGTGGGGCTGGAGTGAAAAGGACAGATTTCAGAGATAGCAGTGAACTCAACAGGAGTTTATAGTGATTTATTGGGTGCAGAAATGGGGTTGCAGAGGTAGAATTAAAGATGGGACCCAGGTATCTTCTTGGCTTCAAGTGCGGATGGCACTGCCATTTACTGAATGAGACATCATGAAAGGAAGAACAGGTGTCGCCTTCAGGATGGGGTATGGTGGGGCTACACAATACATTCTGGTGTTTTTATCTTTAATTTTTAACTCAATTGTTTAAAGTATATTTGAACACAGGATTTCAGAGGAGAAGTTCCAAGTGATGAGAAGTCCCAGGGTGCACCCTCGGGAACGAATGGCTGAAGTGGAGGTGAAGGTTACTGGAACAGAAGCAATCAAGGAACAGATTGGCTAGAACAGATTGTTCTTAACAATTCTCAGATCCCCCAAGATAACAACAGAGCTTGCTTTAGAGATCCAAATAATCAATCCAGTTTAAAGTCTTCAATAAATGAGGGGGAAGTTACCATGCCACTACAAGAAGTCAAGGTGATACAGCCAAATATTATGAGTAGTCTATAAGGATGAGGGATTTTTACACAAAGGTAGAAGCATAATGTTTGGCCAGCCACATATTTTGGAGAGTGAGATACTTGGGATGTAAGAAAAACAAAGGCATCTTCTTGATGAAATTTCAAGGATGTTGATATCCTCAAGAAAGAGCATATCAATTAAAACCAGCAGCTTTGGGATGTATTTGTAGAAAGCCTGAGACCATAGGGGATTTGTGTGCAACAGAACAGGAAATCCTGAGAACACAGTGAAAGATTTGAAAAGAAGAGAACCACTGGATGTTTAGGTCCACAGAGGAAGCATAGAGCTATCTGGGGATGAGAGTCTGGGGAAATGGATGAACAAAAGGATGAGTCTTAGGCAATAACCAGGATAATGGAATGGTGATGAATAATAGGTTTAGGGCATTAGTAGATTCTTAAAGCTGCTATAACAAATTACCAGAAATGTAACATCTTAGAACAATACAAATGCATTATCTTACAGTTCTGGGGGTCAGAAATCCAAAAATAGGATTGATAAGGTAAAAATTTATGTGTCAGTAGGGCTGCATTTCTTCTAGAAGCTCCAGGGGAGAATCTATCCCTTGCTTTTTCTGGATTCTAGAGGTTTGCCTTCATTCCTTGGCTTGTGGTTCCCTTCCAGGAATACTGTTCCACCATCTGCTTCCACCATCACATATCCTCTGATTCTTCTGCCTTTCTCTTTCCCTTATAGAAATATTTGTGCTTATATTAGGTGCACCCAGTTAACCTAGGATATTTTCCATCTCAAATTCTTTTTCTTTTTTTAAAAAAAATTATTTACTTATTTATTTATGGCTGCACTGGGTCTTCCTTGCTACACGCAGGCTTTCTTTAGTTGCAGTGAGCAGGGGCTACTCTTCATTGCAGTGTACAGGCTTCTCATTGTCATGACTTCTCTTGTCATGGAGCACAAGTTTTAAGCACATGAGCTCACTAGTTGTGGCACATGGACTTTTAGTGACCTGCTGCTTATAGAATCTTCCTGGACCAGGAATTGAACCCGTATCCCCTGCGTTGGCAGATGGATTTTTATTCACTGCACCACTAGGGAAGTCCTCAAATTCTTAATTATGTCTGCAAAATTCTTTTGCCATGTGACCAACATATTCACAGGTTATCAGAATGAAGATGTGGACATCTTTGAGGAGCTGTGACTCTGCCGACCACAGGGGCCACAAAGTGACCTGGTGAGGGGATGAATAAAGCTGGAAACAGCAGCACAGGCTCAGGGCTCTCATCGGGGATTAATCAAGTTAGGAATGACTGTGCTTTTGAGAGAATTCTGATACAGATCAGGTGGTTGATGAAATAATCATGTGGATCTTAGGATCACACCACAACCTGAAAACAACAGTGGACTCCAAAAGTTATCAGCAGAGAACTGAATTGAGAGGGTGAGCATTCAGAGCTGCTGGCAACCACTGGATGATCACACCAATTTCCTTAGACAAGAATGAAAATGAGGTATGTTCATTGCATTTATTTATCAAATATTTAGTTAGCCTATATGTAGCTACAGATACAAGATAAAAATAAAAAAGTAGTTTTTATGAGACTGATGTACTGCTAAGGAGGCAGATGAAAGAATAGTTTTCAAAAAGAGCTTTGCTAGCTAGGGAAAGGAGGTAAGGCATGAACAAAGAAGGGAGTCAGAGTGACGTAGAGACTGTTGCCAGGATACCAAGGAAATGCTTCAACTAATAAGCTTTTTTCCTCTGAATCATTCTTTACACCTTACCAGTCACTAAATCCCATGTTTATTCCTTACAAAATTCTTGCAAATACATTATTTTTGTCTCAATTTGCCTGCTACCACATCAATCCACATCTGCCTAAGCTTCACATTTTAATTTTTCTAAGAAATGGAAAAATTAGGACAAAACTATTTGTGGGGGAGAAATGATGGGTTAGATTTGGTATATGCTCATCTTAAGAAAAAGGCAGGATAAGAGATAACAAGTTTGGTGAGTCAGATTTGAAAGTCATCTACATGACAACAGTACAAAATCCAAGACTGAATAAATACTTTCCGGGTGAGATTTGGGAGAAATAAGGGCTGATAATCAAGAACTGAGGTCCATACATGAGGAGAGAAAAATCAGAGAGGTGGGAGAGAACCATGAGAGAAACATGAAGGGCACCATTTGTTACAGAAACTTTTGTCACATGTGTCAAATGAATTGTCAATAGTGTTTAAAAAGCTGAAAAGAGAGAGATAGGCCAATGACATTCCTTGGATTTAGCAAGAAGGAGAGCACAATAACCTTGAAAAAAATTATGGCAAATAATTGAGGATCTCAGGTAAGAGAAAAGTTTAGTTTCTTTGAAAGTGGTGGTATTATATAAACAAACCTTGATTTAGTCCAGGCAACTTTAATATAATACCACAGACTGAGTAACTTATAAACAAGAGAAAATTTATCTCTCACAGTTCAAGAGGCTGTAAGTTCAAGATTAAGCACAACCATAGTCAGCTGAGAACCCCCTTCTGGGTTGCAGACTTCTCCTGGTGTCCTCACACGGTGAAAGGGGTGAGTGATTTCTGTAGGGTCTCTTTCATAAGAACAAAAATCCCATTCATGAATGTTCTACCCTTTCAAAGGCCCCACCTCTTGGGAGGATTAAAATTCAACATATGACTTTTGGGGGATACAAACAGACAATAGCAACCTCAGTTCAACATGGTCCACACTGTTAAATAAACGTATTAGTGTGATATGATTACACATGTCATGAAGTGACAAATGATTGGAAGCCATGGAGCTTCCTACTTAGGTAAGAAGCAGATTAAGGGGAATTTCCAACCTACTTTTTTTCCTATTAGACAGAAAGAGCACTTGAAGAAGGGATGTATCTTAATAACAGAATAAGAAGGAAAAAAATGGAAATATCCGAATCCACGTCATAGTTTTAGGTTAAGAAATCAAAACTGAAAGAATATTTTGGCCATAGGTTTTTCTCTGTGTGAACCAGCCACAGTGTTGATCCCAACATATTGCTGAGTCTCTCGTTTAGGAAATTAGTCATTTGTGTAAGCCTCAGCACTGTGATGGGAAGTTGTGTAGGGTACAGCATCATCGTAGCGGAACTTAGAAACCTGGCCTTGCTTGGCCTGACTTGATACTTGGATACAAAGATCTTACAGGTAAATTGATATTTCAGGGTCAGACAGAGTTAAGTTTCTGGATTCATTTAATATTTCCCTAGATTTTAGCTTATTGAAGAAGATCAGGATGAAGGAGCTCTTAAGGAAACTTTCTTAATCTAAATCCCCCCATCACTGCCTTTAGCATCAGTGAGAGTGGCTGATGTGCAGTCTGCAATGGAGGCCCTGAAGAACTAGCCTGAGGCAGAGGAGGAGGACAACATTAAACAAGAAGCCTAATTTCTAGAGACAACATGTTGAATAAGAAAAGTGTGGCTCACTGAGTTGAAAGATGCACAGAAAGCATTCTGATACATTAGTAATGATAACCAGGCAACTGGAAATTGTGGTTTACGCGGGCTGGCTTGTCCAAGGTAGATGATATCCTTGAATGGACAGATGCTTAGGTGTTACCAGGATACAGATAGAGAACAGGCCTGAGTGAATGGGGCATGAAAATGGCCTATTCCATCTTATAAAATATAAATCCATTCCAGAGAACATTCCTTCCTACTTGAACATCAACTGGTCTGTGACAGAGTAATTTAAGTGGAGGGAGGAAGCTTTAACTTTGCAGGAGCAATGGTTTTAGTCATATAAAACTAGCCTTAATTTTAGAATTTTAAATATTATTTTAGAAAAATATTTGTGCCCATACAAATCCATGTCTTTCACCTTCACTCTTTCCTACCATCTACAGTTTTCTTTATGTTATCTAGTACAAGAAATTATACAGCATTGTGTGTGGTCAAACACTTTCACATAGTATCAAAACCCATCTCTTTTACTTGCTAGCTTCAGAACTTTGTCACAAGTTACCCAAATTCTCTAAGCCTGAGTTAATTCATCTGTAAAATGACACCAATAATAGTGTCTCCTTTAAAAATTCTTATGATGATTACAATGACATAATGTGAGTGAAGTGCTTAGCACAGGGCCTGGGATACAATAAGCATTCAATAAATAGTTGCTGTTATTATTATTTTATTAGCTAACATCACAGTATACTAGGGGAAAAATGAACCAAAATTATGGCCCTAGGCTCTAATTCTCAATGAGTCACTTCTAGCTCTTTGATTCCTATCTTTTAAAAGGGAATGACATCTATGTCAACAGATCATCCAGGCTTGTTCTGTGAATTAACAGAATCATGAATATCTGTATTTTTTAAAAGGTTTTAAAGTGTAAGGTATGAAAAAGAAAAAAAAATTTAGCACAATAGCTCTGCTTTTACTTCCAAAACTAGCATACGGGCAAATAAAATACAAAGTTGGGACTTTATCTAGCTGCTATCATTTACCCAACATAAACATAAAGGCTGTTATTCTGCCAGATTTTCAAACTGGTTGAATGGATCTGTTTTAGGTCAGTATTGGATTTAAAAAAAAAGAGCTGAAATTTCATTTTATTTATTTGTCTAATGATAATTTTTATTTGTCTACTGATATCAAGATAAAGTTCAATGGATATTTTAAAATACCTACTATGTACTATGCATAATATAGTAGTAAAAGTTAGATACAGAGAATTAGGAGCCTTGAATTGGACTTGTAATAAACTGCAGTGACATTGACCTTATAATGTACATGTTTCCATCAAGTCACCTATTAAAAGACTATTACAATACTTATCTAGTATGCAAAGGAACTATAAATTGGTATGACTGTTAAGCCTCTCTCAGAAAAAGCACTATCTAAGCAAAAGCCTCACCATTGTGTCATCCCTGGATTTGATGCCCATGCTTAATAGATGCAAAGTACAAACCACTGAATTATGCATTTGCCTTTACAGTTCTGCCCCAGAACAAGGTATGTTGGAAGCCAGCCCAGTGAAGGGCAACAGAAAAAGTGCCTGGTTTTGAAAAACTGATAAAAGAGGATGCGATAAGAGGCGACAAACTGACCCAGAGTAATATATTCTGATGCTGTGTCCGCTGACATAGCCCCTGCCATTGGTTAGGAGCCAATCCAAAGTTTTAACAAAAAACTGATTGATTGAGAATGCGAAAGAAAGGACCCCACAGGAAGCACACAGACAAACCACTTCATGGAAAGATAATCTGACCAAAGGTAAGCGATCCATTTCAAATCCTAAAAGATGATGTTGTTAAAGTGCTGCACTCAATATGCCAACAAATTTGGAAAACTCAGCAGTGTCCATAGGACGAGAAAAGGTCAGTTTTCATTCCAATCCCAAAGAAAGGCAATGCCAAAGAATGCTCAAACTACTGCACAATTGTACTCATCTCACATGCTAGCAGAGTAATGCTCAAAATTCTCCAAGTGAGTCTTCAACAGTATGTGAACTGTGAACTTCAAGATGTTCAAGCTGGTTTTAGAAAAGGCAGAGGAACCAGAGATCTAATTGCCAACATCTGTTAGATCATCAAAATGCAAGAGAGCTCCAGAAAAACATCTACTTCTGCTTTACTGAATATGCTAAAGCCTTTGATTACATGGTTCACAACAAACTGTGGAAAATTCTGAAAGAGATGGGAATACCAGACCACCTAACCTGCCTCCTGAGAAATCTATATGCAGGTTAAGAAGCAACAGTTAGAATTGGACATGGAAAAACAGATTGGTTCCAAATAGGGAAAGGAGCATGTCAAGGCTGTATATTGTCACCTGGTTTATATAACATATGCAGAGTATATCATGTGAAATGCCAGACTGGATAAAGCACAAGCTGGAATTAAGACTGCCGGGAGAAATATCAACAAGCTCAGATATGCAGATGGCATGACCCTTATGGCAGAAAGCGAAGAAGAACTAAAGAGCCTCTTGATGAAAGTGAAAGAGGAGAGTGAAAAAGTTGGCTTAAAGCTCAACATTCAGAAAACTAAGATCATGGCATCTGGTCCCATCACTTCATGGTAAATAGATGGGGAAACAATGGAAACAGTGACAGACTTTATCTTTTTGGCTCCGAAATCCCTGAAGATGCTGACTGCAGCCATGAAATTAAAAGATGCTCGCACCTTGGAAGAAAAGCTATGACCAAATTAGACAGAATATTAAAAAGCAGAGACATTACTTTGCCAACAAAGGTCCATCTAGTCAAAGCTATGGTTGTTCCAGTAGTCATGTATGGATATGAGATTTGGATTATAAAGAAAGCTGAGCACTGAAGAATTAATGCTTTTGAAGTATGATATTGGAGAAGACTCTTGAGAGTCCCTTAGACTGCAGGAGATCCAACCAGTCAATCCTAAAGGAAATCAGTCCTGAATATTCATTAGAAGGACTGATGCTGAAGTTGAAGGTTCAATACTGTGGCCACCTGATGGGAAGAACTGACTCATTTCCCCCTGATGCTGGGAAAGACTGAAGGCAGGAGGAGAAGGGTACAACAGAGGATGAGATGGTTGGATGGCATCACCGACTCAATGGACATGAGTTTGAGTAAGCTCGAGGCGTTGGTGATGAACAGGAAAGCCTGTCATGCTGCAGTCTATGGGGTCACAAAGAGTCGGAGACAACTGAGCGACTAAACTGAACTGAAGTGATCTATGTGTGGGATAGAGCCCAACAGAGGATTCAGCTTTGTTTACAAAAGTCTCTGCTGTGTGAAAGAAAGTTCCAAACACAATAAACAACACTGATACATCACTTTAATTTTATAAAGCCTTTTGACACACACAATCACATTTAACTCTTACTGATCCAAAGGCTCACAGTTTTTTGCATGTGCCTGCCTTCTGGACCAGCACAAGGTACAGTCCTTTTATCTGTGTGCTCTCAGGTTCATTCTGATTAGTCCTTAATATAAACTCCTGGATGAGCTGCCACCTTCCTCACCAACCTGGACAGTATGCCTGTGCACTCGGGCTGAGATCATGGCCTTTTGTTCTTTTTTTTTTTTTTTTTTTTGGTCTTCTGTTCTTGTTAGTAGACGTGGCCCTAATACTTGGACTTAGGCTGTCCTAGTTGGCCCCTCCTGTTTATTAATACATGCATTTCTCCGGTCCCCTTCCTTGTGTCATAGGGTTATACAATTCCATTTCCTGAAATCTTCAAATTATGTGGGTTCAACTGACTTTTTCATATTGTCATACAATCTGAGTGCTGGTCATTTGGTCTCAGTGTGAATGGCCCCAGTGAAAGGGAGTCCTCTGATTTGCAAAGCAGTCCATCCCAATAGATTGCATTTCCCTAAATGACCACAGAGATGCCTTCCATCCTACTTGCTCTTCTTACAGGGAGATTTTGAGGCTTCTCTCACTGAGACTAAAGCCTACAGTTCCTCCACTCAAATCTGAACAGAGTTTGGGACTGCTCCAACCAATAGCATGCAGCAGAGTGACACTGTGACTTATGAGGCCAGCTCTCAAAAGATGATAGCTTCTAGCTAGCCCACTCTGGGATGTTTCTTCCAGGAAAGCCAGCCAATATGCTATGTGGAAGCCCAAGCTCACCATACAAAGAGACTGCACAAAAAGCTCCATCTAAAGAGCAACTGAGGACCTCCTGCCAAATATCCACCAATAGGGCCTGTGAGTGAGTGACACTTTGGATGATTCCAGTCCCCAACCTTCGAGCCACCTTATTTGATGCAAAGTGGAGCAGAAATGAGCTATTTGTCCATGCAGACTTATGTCTCTTCATAACTGCATGAGGCTTAATATCAAGAGGACCAGTGCTCTAGGAGCTGAGTGAGTAAACACACTGGAAAAGTTTCTTCCTCATTACGGCTTGATTTAGACAAAGAGATCCTGGACTTCAAGCTGAGGCCCTAATAGGTTGAGAGGGAGGTGTATATTTTGCATGTGTGGGGACATGAATTGTTGTGGCTGGAAGACAGACTATGACAAGTGTCACAATCTACAAGCAACACTACCCGTTCCATTTGCTTACCTTACAATATGATGTTGAGGCTTCTCCCACTGAGACGTGAGGACTACATTCTCTCCTCTTGAATTTGAGCAGGGACTTCTGTCTGCTTCAACCAATAGCATGAGGTAGAGGGGATGCTATATGGCTTCCAAGGTTAGATCTTTGGGGGATGCCCAACCACTCCACTCTGATAAGACCTGCTGTCATCCTGTGAGAAAGCCCAAATTAGCCCATGCGGAGAGGATGCCTGGAGAGGAACTGAGGCCCCAGCCAACATCCAGTTCAAGAGAAAGGATCTCCAGATGATCCAAGATGCACAATGATACAACATGTGAAACAGTGGAGCTATATAACACTAAATATTGTTCAAATTATAGTTCAGTTCAATTCAGTTGCTCAGTTGAGTCTAACTCTTTGCAACCCCATGGACTGCAGCACGCAAGGCCTCTCTATCACCAACTCCCCAAGCTTGCTCAAACTCATGTCCATCGAGTCAGTGATGCCATCCAACCATCTCATCATCTGTCGTCCCCTTCTCCTCCTGCCTTCAGTCTTTCCCAGCATCAGGGTCTTTTCTAATGAGTCACTTTGAATCAGGTGGGCACCTGATTTGAGTTGGAGTTTCAGCTTCATCATCAGTCCTTCCAATGAATATTCAGGGTGGATTTCATTTAGGATTGACTGTTTGATCTCCTTGCTCTCCAAGGAACTCTCAAGAGTCTTCTCCAACACCATACTTCAAAAGCATCAATTCTTCAGTGCTCAGCTTTCCTCATAGTTCAACTCTCATAACCATACATGACTATGGGAAAAACCATCGCTTTAACTAGATGAACCTTTGTCAGCAAAATAATGTCTCTGCTTTTTAATATGCTGTCTAGGTTGTTCATAGCTTTTCTTCCAAGGAGCAAGCATCTTTTAATCTCATGGCTGCAGCCACCATCTGCAGTGATTTTGGAGCCCAAGAAAATAAAGTCTGTCACTGTTTCCATTTTTTTCCTCAACTATTTGCCGTGAAGTGATGGGGCTGGATAACATGACCTTAGTTTTCTGAATGTTGAGTTTTAAGCCAGTTTTTGCACTCTCTTCTTTCACTTTCATCAAGAAATTCTTCAGTTCCTCTTGGCTTTCTGCTGTAAGGGTGGTGTCATCTGCATGCCTGAGGTTGTTAATGTTTCTCCCAGCAATGTTGATTGTGCTTCATCCAGTTCAGCATTTTGCATGATGTACTCTGCATATAAGATAACTAAGCAGGGTGTGACAATATTAGTCTTGACATATTCCTTTCCCAATTTTGAACCAGTCCATTGTTCCATGTCTGGTTCTAACTATTGCTTCTTGAGCTTATAGAGATTTCTCAGGAGGCAGGCATGGTGCTCTGCTATCCCCATCTCTTTAAGAATTTTCCACAGTCTGTTGTGATACACACAGTCAAATGCTTTGGCATAGTCAATAAAGCAGAAGTAGATGTTCTTCAGCAGTTATGCTGCTTTTTCTATGATCCAACGGATGTTTGCAATTTGATCTCTGGTTCCTCTGCCTTTTCTAAATCCAGCTTGAACATCTGGAAGTTCATGGTTCATGTACTGTTGAAGCCTTGCTTGGAGAATTTTGAGTTTTACTCTGGCTATCGTGTGAGATGAGTGCAATTGTGTGCTGGTTTGAACATTCTTTGGCATTGCCCTTCTCTGGGATTGGAATAAAAACTGACCTTTTCCGGTCCTGTGGCCACTGCTGTGTTTTCTAAAATTGCTGGCATATTGAGTGCAGCACTTTAACAACATCACCTTCTAGGATTTGAAATAGCTCAGCTGGAATTCCATTACCTCCACTAGCTTTGTTCATAGTGATGCTCCCTAAGCTCACTTGGCTTCACACTCCAGGATTTCTGGCTCTAGGTGAGTGATCACACCATCATGGTTTTCTAGGTCATAAAGATCTTTTTTGTATAGTTCTTCTGTGTGTTTTAGCCACCTCTTCTTGATATCTTATGCTTCTGTTAGGCCCATACCATTTCTTTCCTTTATTGAGCCCATCTTTGCGTGAAATGTTACCTGGTATCTCTGATTTTCTTGAAGAGATTTCTAGTCTTCCTCAGTATATTGTTTTCCTCTATTTCTTTGCACTGATCACTTAGAAAGGCTTTCTTATTTCTCCTTGCTATTCTTTGAAACTCTGCATTCAGACGAGTATAACTTTCCTTTTCTCCTTTGCATTTCACTTCTTTTCTCAGCTATTTTTAAGGCCTCCACAGGCAACCATTTTGCCTTTTTCCATTTCTTTTTCTTAGGGACGGTTTTGATCACCATCTCCTGTACAATGTTATGAATATCTGTCCATAGTTCTTCAGGCACTCTATCAGAGCTAATCTCTTGAATCTATTTGTCACTTCTACTGTATGATTGTAAGGGATTTGATTTAGGTCATACCTGAATGGTCAAGTGATTTTCCTTACTTTCTATAACTTAAGTCTGAATTTGGCAATAAGGAGTTCATGATCTTAGCCACAGTCAGCTCCTTCTTGTTTTTGCTGCCTGTATAGAGCTACTTCATTTCCAGTTGCAAAGAATATAATCAATCTGATTTCAGTATTGACCATTTGGTGATGTCCATGTGTAGAGTCATCACTTGTGTTGTTGGAAGAGGGTGTTTGTTATGACCAGTGAGTTCTCTTGGTAAAACTCTGTTAGCCTTTACCCTGCTTCATTTTGTACTCTAAGCCCAAATTTACCTGTTACTCCAGGTATCTCTTGACTTCCTACTTTTGCATTCTAGTCCCCTATGATGAAAAGGACATCTTTTTTTTGGTGTTAGTTCTAGAAGGTCTTGTAGGTCTTCATAGAACTGCTCAGCTTCAGCTTTTTTGGCATTAGTGGTTGGGGCATAGACTTGGATTACTGTGATATTGAATGGTTTGCCTTGGAAATGAACAGAGATCATTCTGTCATTTTTGAGACTCGCCCAAGAACTGCATTTCAGACTCTCTTTTTGACCATGAGGGCTACTCCATTTCTTCTAAAGGATACTTGCCCACAGTAGTAGATGTAACAGTCATCTGAGTTAAATTCGCCCATTTTGGTCCATTTTAGTTCACTGATTCCTAGAATGTTGATGTTCACTCTCGCCATCTCCTGCTTGACCACTTCCAATTTACCTTGATTCATGGACCTAACATTCCAGGTTCCTATGCAGTATTGCTCTTTACAGCATCAGACTTTACTTCCATCACCCGTCACGTTCACGACTGAGCTTTGTTTTTGCTTTGACTCAGGCTCTTCATTCTTTCTGGAGTTGTTTCTCCACTCTTCTGAAATAGCATATCGGGCACCTCCTGACTGGGAAGTTCACCTTTCAGTCTCATATCTTTTTGCCTTTCACTCTGTTCATGGGGTTCTCAAGCCAAGAATACTGAATTGGCTTGCCATTCCCTTCACCAGTGGACCACATTTTGTCAGAACTCTCCACCATGACCCGTCTGCCTTGGGTGGCCCTACACAGCATGGCTCATAGTTTCAAACTGTAGACTCATAAACAAATAAATTCTGTTTATGTTTTGAGTCACTGATTTTAGAGCTAACATTTAATTGCCAAAACAGAGGTAACTCCCTCTATGGGAGGGAAGAATCCTACTTTAGGAATAAAGCCCTGTATTAGGATAGAATACTTTATTATGGTAGAATTTTGAACACGCATTAGGGGGTAAAATCTTGTAGATCTCTGAAATGGGACACAGATTTATATGAAGGTTAAGCCCTACATCGAGAGGAAGAAGTGCAAAATTCCTGTACCCCTTACTAGAAGACCTTGGGCCAGACATCTAAATATCTCAAGATCTTAGGTGCTTCATCTGAAAAACTGACATAGTAAACTTTTTCACCTGAGAGAGGATACTTTTGAGGTTAGTTTGGATCCTGCTATAGATTTTATGACTTTCCACTGCCCTTATTCAACCAAAATATTCTTTGTGACCTGCCACTGTGATCAAAATTGAGATATACTTTTATACTTTCAAACTGAAAGCCTCCACTTAGAAATGGAGTTAGAAAACTTAGCAGCAGAGTAGTAAAAAAAGAAAAAAAAAAAAAAAAAGTAAAACCTCATCCCTTGCCTTTTTATGTCTTCTAAACCACTACTTCACCCATCCTCACCCAATCCCTGTTCATATATATTGATAGATCTTTAATTGAGGCTGTTCATATAAGAGCAAATGCAATTCTTTCAGCACTTCCAAAGAAAATAAAGTATATGTGTATATTTCCCTCTTAAAATTTAAGTCCCAGCAAAATGCAGGATTCACTCTTCTGTTTTGCATTTAGTCCTTGTGCTATAAAGAAAACTTCCTAATTTTCTAGAGTTCTTGCAAATAATACCCTTTGGCAGCAAGGACATACATTCTCAAGTACCAAGCAATATCTCAATAAACTAATTTTCCATCTGAAGAGTTAAACTGTGATGTTCTTTTGTCTAAGATCTCTGATAGAATTGAAAGACGAAATTGACTAAGTGGTTTGTCAAATATGAACAAAAGGATACCTCTTCTGAATACAACCCTGTTTCTAAATTATGAAACAAAACATTCTAGAATTACTGGGCAACACAGAAAGTGCTTCTGCTGTTGTTCCTGAATAAGGGGTTGAGATAAGGATGTGCCTTATCACATACTGAGTTTACTGTCTAAATAAAAGACCCCCCTTCTCTGGGCTATGCAGCTTCATATTTACAAAGTGAAAGTGGCACCCACATTCCAGATGAAAAGGGACTCTTGGTGCTGTCTCTCCCTCCTTCTGACCCAAGCTCCATTCTTCTCACATTTTTTTTTACACCCTTAACCGTCTCCTCCAAAGACAGATCTTTAAGATGTTTTTCTCCCCCTAAATTGATCATTGTGATGTCAGGTAATTTTGGAACCAGTGATTAGTGAATATGATAAATTACCAGTAGCAGGTTTACTTTTGTAGGTTTGAAGTTTTGATGCATTAGTTATTTCCACCCAGGAAAATTATAACACTGAACAACATAAACTTCTAAATCTCCAGATAGAAAACTAGTTTGTTAGGAACATTGCTTTGTATTTGAAAATGTAGGTCCTCTATACCAACAAGATCTAAATTTGTAATACTATTGGCATCTGCTATCTTTTAAAATATTTTCAAGTGTTTTCTCCTCAGTCTATTTCACTGAGCACAGAGACATTCCTGAAAGTTTAAATCAGGTTGATTTTTACCATTCTGTGTTCCATAAAAATTTCAATGCATAGGCACTAAAGATTGTGTCCCTCTATTTGAGGTAGGTGCATGATAAAGGACAATTTCTTAGAGGTTTGCTCTAGAATTGGAAGGTTTGCTTTCTCTTTGTCCTTATCTATTTGTGCTCCCTCTGAAAGGGTCTTCAGACAATGAAGTTAACAAACAGCACATAAAGCAAATGCCCAGATATTTATATTCCTAGTCTGTTGTTTACACAAAATTTTCAGTGTTTGTGATTATGGATGTCCCACCCTAAGATGTGAAAGACTGGGGTAGGCTTGTTTACATGAATTTCTCTCTGGGAATACACATGGCTTCACATTAGAAGCAGCAGGAGGATTTTCAGGGGAGAGAATTTCAGGACAGTGTTCAGAATCAGAGCCGGGGGTCGTGACCTTGCCTATTGATCCAGCCTCTCTAATTTCCACAGCTTGCTGAGGCTTGTTCTTCCAGCCTGCTGGTGTACATTAGAGCAGAAATCCATAACATGGCCATGTTCATCCAAGCACAGGAAGAAACTAAATTAAATGTTAAAAAACAATCTGAGGCTAGAGTTGGAGACAATTCATCATGATCCCAGACGCCAGGCAGGTGGGATGACCAAGGATTCCTCAGCCAATAGACCCCCAAACAGAATATGGAAAGGTCTTGGTGCCTCATTTGTCAGGGACGCAGCAGAAAGTCTGAAAACGCACGAAGGTCAGCTCTTTTGGCTGCAACATATTTTTCCTCAAAATGAGATATTACACATCTGAAAAGTATATTACTATAACTGAGGTAAATTAGTAGAAGGAATTGGGAGAAATGAATGGGGTTCCTTATGAAACGTGTATTTGGGCAGCATTTGGGAAATTCTCAAAGCTAAGATGCTCCTGTTCTGGCCTCTAATTTTCATCCCTGTGTATTCCCCAGGCTGGCTGGTTAGATTTATATTGTATGAACAAGAATGTCTCATCGGAGTCATGACCTTTCTTCTGGGTGACAGAGATTCAAAACAAAAGCACCTCTGGCACCTCAAAATAAAGTCAGTGTGTTAAGGTAAAGGACTCAAGACGCCCTGAGTTCCAAAACACCTGGATGATGCACTGCATTGTTCACTTTTCATCTGGATGTTTCACCTCAGGTAGACAGAGCTGAAGGCAGCACTGCTCGAGGTGTATTGGACAATGCTGAAACTGCCCTTTTCTGCTTCTTCCCCTGATCTCATTTATATTGGACATGGGGCTCATGCCATTTATTTGCCATTTACTTATTGATTAATCTAAAATGTTTAACCTGAAGGAGGCATCACAAATGGCAGGTTGTTCTGCTGGGAGCTGCCTCAAATGCTGGGATGCATTCCTCAAAAGGCATTATCCAGGTACAATCCCATTCTAATGAACAGGATACAACCCAGAAGGGCCTTGTTTAGAGAGAGGCCCATTTTGGTAGTGGCAAGAATGCAAAAGGATGACTTAAAGGTTGACAGAATTGTGTTAAACAATAACTACACTCCAGTAGAACACACCCAGGCAAGCCTAACGTATGCAGCACCCCATAAGCCTACAAAGGGAAAAATATTCTGCAGTTGTACTTTAAGGCTAAAGTTCTATTTGTGCTAATACCTCATTGGGCTGTAACTGGAGGGTTTTTTTGAGGGGAGGTGACCCTCTCAAAATGACAAAGGAGGAAGTGTAGAGATACCTGAATCTGTTAGCAAATCAAGATGGAGCTAAAAGGGGCGGTGAGGAAATGGAGGTTCCCGGGTAGGAAATGATCCCACTCCAAAACATACACACACACACACTCAGGTCCATGACACAGTGAGTGCATCATTTTCTGCAGTGCCGTGGCCAGAGTCTGCACCCTATATGCAAAAGTCTGCAATCTGTCACCTGTCTCTATCTGTCTGGACCTTGGACATATGAAATTATCTCTCTGTACTGTGGTTTTCTCATCAATAAACTGGCGATAATAATAGCATTCAATTAGTTTCATGACAATTAAATGAGATAATGCATCCACAAATGTTTCATCAGTAAGGCACACAGTAAACCACTCAACAGATACGGTTATTTTTCTCAGCTCTCTTTCCGTCTTAGGCATCTATCCCTGCTTAGCTTTTATTTACAGATTCATTTTAAGTGAACACATCCATACAGGAAAGCACTCAAATCTTAAGTCTAGAATATGATGCATCTTCATAAAGCAAACACATACCCCTACCCAGATAAAGAAATAGAAATTTCCCAGGACTCCAGGAACCTCTCCACTCATAACTCCTCCAACAAACATAACTAATTTCTTTAATTTTGCCTGTTTTCAGCTTTATATAAAAGGAATCATGCCACGTTTATTCTTTTCTACCTGGTTTCTCCTCCTCAGTACTGTTTGTGAGCCCCACTATTTACTGTAACAGCAATTTGTTAACCTCATTACTGAGATACTGCACTTTATTGTTGCTTTATAAAATCACCAAACACTAAAGTTTGGTTTCTAAACAGTTGACAGGAATGTGAACAGTAATTTGTTAAGTAAAATAGAGTACCGAAGTTAGACATTGGTTACTTTAATTTTTTGTTTAAATTAGAGATCATTCTCAGTTACATAAAGGAACTTCATTCTTAGTCATCCGCACAGTGAAATGGAGAGGAAAAAAGGTTGCTGCAACTGGCATCATACTTTATCCACAGCCAACAAAGCACTGATTCACCATCACAGAGAAACTGACATATTGTTGTACTACCCTGAGCATCTGGGCACACCAAGGTGAGTACTTGGATGAACAGCATCCGGTAAGGATATGTCATCAAAATGAATGATTGTGAACCACTGAGCAAGTCGAATCTTTGTTTTCCAAGTGGAAAAACTAAGTCCCAGAGGAAATAAAATTTTCCCCCCAGGGTCATATTGCCTGTGAGTAAGAAAGTTATGGCTGAAAGGAAAGAAAGAACAAGAATAGGGAAGCTGGGATGTTGGCTGGAGCAAAAGCATAGCTACTGGAACAAGTTCATCTTGAATCAAGCCTCTGAGCTCAGCTCGTTCTGCATGAGGACCACTCACCTTGCAGCTCAAGTATTCCTCTAACAGCACAAACTGTCCCAAAGCCTGTTGTTTTTTGCGATTTCAGAGCATAGTGGAGTCCTTCTTATAGTTAAAAGAAAAATATTCTATACTCTGAAGACTATAAATATCAGTTGCTCTGTAATACACTTTGAATTTTCAAAAGAAAATTAGGTATCTGGTCAAACAAAGCAGCTTTCTACTTATGAGAATGTTATGTGATGACAGCACCAATGTCTATCACCTCCATGATAAATAAGATGTTATCATTTCTTCAAACATATAAAGTTGATTTTGATGGTCAAGTTTAACTCAGCAGGTACATTAAGAAGTGGAGAGTCAAGGGAAATGCACAGAGTCCACCGAGAATGGGAAAAGGTAGTTCTGAGCCTATGTTTATTAGGAACATGTCCTCTATCAGGAAAGACTAACCTCAAACTACAATGGGAGAGTCTGGCTCCTTTGCATCTGTTTCTTCACCCTCCAAAATCTGATCAAACTTCCCTGGAACCGAAAGGCCAAACTGGAAAAGCACATTTTGTCAAAAGTATACACACACACACACACACATGTATATATGACCAACACAATACATTTAGCTTTTGTTTTCCAAGTAGAAAAATACTTTACGTATTTGCACATCAATGCTTTTAAATCCTTTTACTTTGTATGCTTCTGTTTTCATGATTTCTGTACTTATTCTGCACTCAGTTTACAAAGATTTCCTTTTCTCACACAAAATGGCTTTTTGGATACTTTCTCCTATATATTTCTATAAATTTAAAGTTTCAATGTAATCTCAGGGTTTGAATTTTTTTCTTAAAAATGTATAATTTATTTTCTGCCTGTTTCAAACAATGATATGAAGTATATTTTGGAATTCTGACTGTAAAACCCTTTCTTTTTCTGAATGAGTAAATGGACCAGACTTGCCTATTTCTATTCAAACAAAAAACAAATGAACATAAATCAGATAAATGCAAACAATATATATATATATATATATATATATATACACACATGCTTGCTTCCATTTGAAGCAAAATAGGGGAAAAAGGCAGGTTTTGGGCAATCACTTTTCATTGACTCAACTCTTATGTGGTTGATTAATACAGTTGTAAAAATTATGGATTATTTCAGCTACCATAAGTTCCTGGTAGTTATGGAAATTAGAAATAGTAAAAGTCCCTTTGGCTATGATCACTGATCAAAGGAAGAACCTCACATGTGCTCACTGAGAAAAGGATTGTTTGTCCTAAAGTGGCTGACACCGTCCATCTCCCCATTCCTTCTCACACAATGCATTTCCTTATTACAATCACAATCAGGAAAGCTTATCTTTTGGAATTAAGGAAAGGAAACATCCCCTGGGACCCATCTGGGCCATATCTACACATCTGCCATGATTATGACTCTATTGAAAATTTCCCAATTAAATAGGGTTTTTTTGGCATCATAAGAGCTGATTGTCATTAATGGCAAAGCAATCAATGGGATGATGTTATTTCAGGCACCTTAGCAACTGAATTGGATCAACCATGCATGAGTCCATAGATAGCTCATTGACTGGCTGTTATTGTGGCTGATAAAACCAAGTCAACTGGAAAAGAGCTCTTTCCGTCTGGCCTTGTAGACAAACTTTAAGTCTTTACTGTGGAATCATCCAAGATGATTGGCCCTTTGAAGCAGCAACTGACATAAGCCCAGAGGGATTATGACCACAACAAGAGATTCAAGTCAAAGAGAGCTCTAGCTTTTGCAAATGTGCAGTTGAAAGCATTCAATGATTGACTTATGAGGGTAGAACTAATTAAATCCATGGATATTTTAATACTCTTCCAGTGGCATGGTAGTCAAGAGAAAGAAAAATGAACGGATGAAAGATAGATCAATGAAGCAGTGAACAGCCCAAGTTAGTGGAAGAAATCTTGCTACATACCCAGGTTCAAGTCTTATCCTACTGCAGAAGCAATGGTAGGACCAGCTTTAGGGACTGAGCTAGTTAAGCTGGAACAGCTGGGTACACCTATCCCCAGAATACTACTGAACTGCTTAGGAGGAGGAATTTGGACACATTGAACACAATAGTGCCGTTCCTCCTGGAGTCTTCTACATAAGTTGACTTGAATATCATAATTATCCAGAGAAATAGGCTGTACTTTTTTATGGAAATGCACCTTTGTATCTAGCAAAGCTGTGTTTCTTCGGGTTATGTCAAGGATAATGACATCAAACCCGAAAAGATCAGGAATGTAAGCAGACCCAAGGAAGGTCTTAAAAGTCCTAGTAAGACTAGGTCAAATGGTTGATTATAGAGCAGTTTTGACTTACACTTGTCCCTTCATGAGCTTCATTATTTCTAGATAGTATGCTTGATAATACAACATAGCATATAACATTGTTAAGTAGTGCTGTCCTCGTAAAATTGTAAATCAAAGCAAAGGTGACATCATAGAGGAGAAAAAATGAAAAGATGGGACATAGAAGTTGGCCAAATAAATCTTTATATGCTTGATTTGGCTCAGTGTGTTTTAAGACAGATCAGGGAATCTGAAAATATTCTCAGTTATTGTACTATGTCAGGTACTCTTTCCTATGTACATTTATAAGGTCTTTAATCTTTAGCCATGTTAAACAAGAGAATAAGTCAATTAAGATTGTAATCTAATTATGCAAGCAGAGTTCCCCAGCCTCATACATACAGGTGCATGCACACACGTGCACACATACACATACACACATAGACACACATACCTGCTAGGGTTGCCAAATGGAATACAGGAGCCCAGCAAAGTTTGAATTCAGATAAACAATAAAGTTTTATGTAAGTACATCCTAAGAATTCATGAGACATTCTTATTCTAAAAAATAATTTGTGTGCATATGAAATTTAAATATGACTTTTCAACTTACTCCTTGGAAGGAAAGTTATGATCAACCTAGATAGCATATTAAAAAGCAGAGACATTACTTTGCCAACAAAGGTCTGTCTGGTCAAGGCTATGGTTTTTCCAGTATGTATGTTTTTCTCACATGTATGGATGTGAGAGTTAGACTATAAAGAAAGCTGAGTGCCAAAGAACCGATGCTTTTGAACTGTGGTGTTGGAGAAGACTCTTGAGAGTCCCTTGAACTGCAAGGAGATCCAACCAGTCCATCCAAAAGGAGATCAGTCCTGGGTGTTCATTGGGTGGACTGATGCTAAAGCTGAAACTCCAGTACTTTGGCCACCTCATGTGAAGAGTTGACTTATTGGAAAAGACCCTGATGCTGGGAGGGATTGGGGGCAGGAGGAGAAGGGGACAACAGAGGATGAAAAGGCTGGATGGCATCACCGACTCGATGGGCATGAGTTTGAGTAAACTTTGGGAGCTGATGATGGACAGGGAGGCCTAGCGTGCTGCGATTTATGGGGCCGCAAAGTATCGGACACAACTGAGCGACTGAACTGAACTGAACTGTGCATCTGATATTTTTGATAAATACTGCAACTCTTAGCACCCGCCATTTCTTCTCAGATCACAAGTACCATGACACCCAGACTAACAAATACACACATGCACATACAGAGATTTACACAATACATAAGTGGGAAGAGTATGAATTTTTTCCACGTAATTCAGATGGAAAAAATAATTTCAAATAAGCTTTAGACATTCCAAATGAAATGAAATATGGCTCTGAGCCTTTGTTCATAAAGCTGTGATGTTTTCATCTGTCATATTAGCATTCACCTTCAACTCCTTAGAGTTTACACAAGAGTATGGGACAGTTATGTTGTTGTAGGAATATGGGTAATGAGCCCTGGTCTTGGGTCACATCAGCAAGACATGTTAGCAACTCCATTCATGTAGCACCAATAGTGGACCAGGGACTATTTCACCATGGCTCCCACCTACAGCATGGTGGCCAGCTAGCCAGCAAGGCACCATTCCCCATCCAGTCGCCTCTAGGTGAGAACGAGACTCAGCCCCTGTGTATCCCCTTATAGATCCATGGCATCCCTTGTCTGAGGGACACTGTTTATCTCTCCTGAAAAATTTACCTTTATTTCCCCTATATGTTTGTAAAACAAGCCTGTATTTATTCTCCCTGCGCCAAGAGAAGACCCTAACCACCAGCATACAGAAATTTGAAGCTCATTTGTTTTGGTAGGCAGGAGGTAGAAACAACTGCAGAGAATAAGAGGGCAATGTGAATTTATAATTATATATAATAAGAGAAGTGCTACATACATAAAGCCCAGGCTTTTAGAAAATGGTTTACAAGTCATTCACAATGATATTTCTATTATTCCCAGTTTACTGATAAACTGAGGCAGAGAGGGAGTGATTAAGTCACTTGCCCAGACCATTTAGCAAGTTGTTATATGTAAGGTAGCGTGTACGATAGATCTCAGAAAGACAGGGGTGGGGAGATAGATCTCAGAAAGACTTCTGGAAAGAAGCTTGAACTGAGAGTCTTTGGAAGAATGAGCAGGAAAAGAATTATACACTGGGGAAGCCAGTGTAGTGTCACACAGAAGCATGAACCTGTGTGCTCTTTGGGGAACTAAACGTCATTGTGACTAGAGGCAGGACAGAAGAAGGGACTAAACGGAGATGGAGAAGTTTGAGCTTCATCCTAGAAGCTAAGGGGAGTCATTAAAGTATTTTAATCAAAAAAGTGACAGTGTCACATTTGTGATTTATTTAGAAAGATGACTGTGCAGCTATGAGAGGAGGAATCAGAGAGCAATGAAACTGGCAGCAGGAAGACCAATTACTCAGGCAAGAAGCTCTAAGTCTTAAGTGAAAGTAGAGATTATGGAAGTCAAGAGTAGTACTCAGAGATATCAAGGGGGTAGAATCTACCAGACATGGTGACTGATTGGACTGAGGGAACAAAAGAGAGGAAAAGGTTGATGCTGCTGATTATAAAACTTCTGATTATACTTCTGTTGAATCAAATAAATTTTGAAAAGTACAGCCAAGCTTTCATTCCTTAATTTGAAACATGGCATAAAAACTGACATCATTGATAGGTAATCATAGGTATAATCATAGGTAAAAGTAGATATCATTATTTTGTATTCTTTCATTTATTCATTTACTTACTCTTTCATCAGATAATTACTGAGCACTCACAGGGAACCAAGCATAATGCTTGACAAGGGGTTACATTATGAATGAGTAACAATAATTTGGTCTCTGCCCTCACCATGAGGTTACAGGTCAGAGCCATTTGATGTGACATAGACAGAGACATAAATAAAATAGGAACATGCAATTTTCTGAATGATTCCCCATGGTAAATATTGTCTAAAACTTTATTTCCTATGCCACAAGTTCAACAAATAAGTATTGAGTTCCCATGATATGCTAGGTTTTGTGGCAGGGATGAAGCGCACGTGAATAAATAAGATACTTTTAAGTTGAAATTTTACTAAGCAGACAACAAAACATAGTAAAGCAGTGGCAGGGCAGGAATAAGGGGATATCCTAGTTTGGGTGGTAATTAGCACAGACTCATTCAGGAAGCGATAAGAAGCAGAGACCTAACAACAAGGAACCAGTCAAGCACTACCAGGAGCAGAACATTCTCAGAATAATGTCCAATAAGTGCAAGAAATGAAATGAGTGTGGTAAGAAATGAGTGTGTGTGCCTAAGGCACAGTGTGGTCATTGCATCAGTGTGGTCACTGTCTGGTCAGTGTGATCAGACAGCAAGAGTCCATCATTTACATTAGGTTCATTCTTGGTGTTGGACATTTTATAAGTTTGGACAAATGCTTACTGACATGTATCCACAATTACAGTATCATTCAGAATAATTTCTGAAGAAGGAAATGGCAACCACTCTAGTATTCTTGCCTGGAAAATTCCATGGGCAGAGGAGCCTGGAGGGCTACAGTCCCTGGGGTTGCAAAGAGTTGGACACAACTAAGCAAGCACGCAGAATACTTTTACCACCCTAAAAATCTCATGCTCCACATACGAATCCCTCTGTTCTCCCTCATCCCCTTGAACTCTTGGTACCCACTGGTCTTTTTACTGTTTCCAAGGCTTTTTCTTTTCCAGAATGTCATAAAGTTGGAATCATAGTATGTAGCCTTTTCAAATTGGCTTCTTTTACCTAGTAATTTTGCGTGTAAGTTTCCTCTATGTCTTTTCATGGTTTGATACCTCATTTCTTTTTAGAGCTGAGTAATATGTAATTGTCTTGATGTACCACTCTGTATTTATTCATTCACCTACTGAAGAACACCTTGGTTGCTTCCAAGTGTTGGCAGTTATGAATAAAGATGCTGTAAGCATTCACATGCAGGTTTCCATGTGGACATAAGCTTTCAACTCCTTTGAGTAAATATCAAGGAGCTTGACTGCCAGATTATATGGTGAAACTATATTTAGTTTTGCAAGAAACTGCCAAATTGTCTTCCAAAGTGGTTGTACCATTTTTTATTCCAACTAAAAAAGAATAAGAGTTTCTGTTGCCTCACAACCTTGTTGCATTTGGTGATGTCAGTGTTTCAGTTGGACAATTTTAAGTGTAAAATTATCTGATTTGTAGTTTTAAATTATTCCTTCATCTACTGTATAAAGACAGACCTGTCCAGGAACAAAAGAGTGGGAACCAGAGAGATCAGTGTCCAAGGGTTATTTCTGTTATCCAAATGAGAGATAGTGGTGTCTTGAACAAATGTAGCTGTAGTGAAAATGAAGAAACAGGGGCAGACATGAGATATGTTTTGCAGGTGGAATCAACAGGACTTGTAGATAAAAGAGATGCAATGGGTGAAGATAAAAGACGTATGAAGGTTTAGACCTGAGGAAGTGAGTATATTTATGGTGGTACCATTTATGGGGATAAGAAAATTCAGAGAAGAAGAGGTTTGGAAAGAAAAGTTAAAATTTTATTTAGCCATTTTTTAAAAAAAATTGAAATGTATATTGCATATCCAAGTGGAGAAATCAATTAGGTTGTTGGAAATATAAGTCTAGAGCTTAGTGGAAATAGTCTCTCGTCATTTCTGAGTGTGCATCTTAAAACCTTCACCACCACCATTAGCCCCTGCAGTCTCTGAGAGTCTATGAGACAGGAAGTCTCAGGTTTAGCCATGTCAATGAGTCCCTGTGAGCGCCTATGGCTAAAGGCAGCAGAACCAGGGTAGGAACATGTGTAGCACAAGCCTCAGCACAATGCTCCCAGAGTACACATGTGAAAAGCTGGTGAGGACCTGCAGAGAATTCTGTTTACAGCAGTGGCTGGCACAAGAGACAGGCAAGGCTACAGGGACTTGAAGTGCATAAGAGAGCTTCAGAACAGTCACTCATCGAGGATCAACATGCTGCCTATTAAGTGTCAACCCTTGACCTTCTTTCTCTGCTGAGTAGAAGGGCATTTCATGTTCAAGAAATTATTATGCACTACAGCAAAAACTAAGATCAGATGGGAGAAGTCCAGGATATAAGAAAGAAGTCTACATCTATCTCAGGGCCCTACAACTGTATGTGGACTTATACTGTCATTCCTTAATTTGAAACATGGCATAAAAACTGACATCATTGATAGGTAATCATAGGTATAATCATAGGTAAAAGTAGATATCATTATTTTGTATTCTTTCATTTATTCATTTACTTACTCTTTCATCAGAAATTACTGAGCACTCACAGTGAACCAAGCATAAGGTCCTGAGCTCCTGTTATCTCCTCAGTGGGTTTCTGATAAGTCCTACCCAACTGGGACACTTGAATGCTGCATCTATCCCTTTCCCCTTCCATAACATCTTCTCACATTTGTAATGCTCTCTTTTGTATCTGAATAACAAAGAACAAAGGATCTTCTCTCTGTGACACAATCTATGGAGTTCAAAAAATAGCTACAATAGCTCTTGACAATGAAGAAGTTTCAGCTTAGAACTGATTTTAGTAATAATTCCTTTTGGAATTTCAAAATAATCAAGTGCATTAAAAAAAAAAAAAAGAGTTTACCTATAACCCATTGACCTCCAGAAAGAAGCAACCAGGGCCCAGAAAAAGTTCATGATCAGACCATGCTGGCGTTTGTCTCAGGGCAGAAAATTCCCAGCAGCAAACCTGGATGGGCAGGCTAACCCAGCTGAATTAGTAGCATGCCACTGCTGCTACTGCTAAGTCGCTTCAGTCGTGTCCGACTCTGTGTGACCCCATAGACGGCAGCCCACTAGGCTCCTCTGTCCCTGGGATTTTCCAGGCAAGAATACTGGAGTGGGTTGACATTTCCTTCTCCAATGCATGAAAGTGAAAAGTGAAAGTAAAGTCGCTCAGTCGTGCCGGACTCTTGGTGACCCATGGACTGCAGCCTACCAGGCTCCTCCATCCATGGATTTTCCAGGCAAGAGTACTGGAGTGGGGTACAATTGCCTTCTCCGAATCAGCAGCATAATAAATGCGTATTCTAGCTTATTACTTTTTTATTCTTATAGTACTCTCCTATTAAAGGAGGTGGGAGTGGTTGTCTTTAATATCAAAATTCTTTTTTTTAATTTTAATTTTTTTAAGTTTTTCATTTATTTTTATTAGTTGGAGGCTAATTACCTTACAATATTTTAGTGGTTTTTGCCATACATTGACATGAATCAGCCATGGATTTACATAATATCAAAATTCTTTAAGCCAGCAAAATTGACCCATATCATCTGGATTAATAAAGAATTTATGAATCACGGAATGTTTCACCATCACCCCACCCCAACTTTGCCATAGGCAGGTTCAGTGCAACCCATTATTCTATGAGCAATATAGAAATGTGCTTTCCTTAGTCTCCATGTCTCACTGCAAGTATGACCTGTCTGCAGCCACCTACCTGCCATGGCTTATCCATCTACACGCTAGGCCTACTGATAGAAACCTTGGCACAGAGTGTTTCAAATGCACTTGCTCCTTCTACTCATCAATAAATGTCTCTGTCCTATGAGTTCATCAGACAACAAGCTCTTTAAAGGCAGAACCATTTCCTCAGTTGTCTTTGCATCCCATTGTCAAGCACAATTACTGACTCTTAATAGGTGCTCAGTAAATCTGCTGAATGGAATTGTCTTGGGTGAGCACAATCCTGAAGACCCCCTATATACCCATGGTTAATTCTTGAGTGCCTGTCCCTTTGCCTCCTCCCAGATGGAGCCTCTGAATGAGGGAATAGAGCAAAATAAGACAGACAGAGGAGCAGACCGAAGCAAGGTCACCTCAAAGGCTTCACAGAGCTTCTAGCAGAGGCAAAGGCTGAAAAGAAAGTCAATTTGCAACATGTTTATAATAAAATTACAGTTTATACTATTTCTTGGCCTAGGACCTTGCTCTCCTGTCTCATTGCTTGAATCAAAACATCTTATCAAGAGATACCTTGAGTTTCCATACCCAGTGCACTTCCTGACTCAAAAAGAAAAGGAAGAGGTAAAGAAAAGAAGAAAAGACAGATCAATGAGACACAGAGCAACAAGGTTTAGATAATCACTCCATCTATATAACCTTGCCCCATAGTGACTCTACACATCTAATAAAAGTTTATAAAATCCAAAGGAAAGTCACTAAAAACATGAAGATCTTCCTTCTGAGAGGACAAATTCTTTGTTTTACACTGAAAACAGAAAGATGTGGCCTCTGAGTAAGTGTCAGAATCTCGGGGCTCAAGCATTAGTTCTATCATATCTGCCATGGGATCTCTGACCATTCAGTCTCCCCAGTACACAGATCCCTGGATTATAAGAGAAAATAGACTGCCTGCCTTGCCTTCTTACATGTTCCCTGAACACATTACACAATCCCGCAATATAAACCTCTTTCAGAGAACAGGCCACACCAGATCCTAAGTGTTCATGCCTTTGTCAGTCTGTCTGATTGGATTCTGAGAAGTGGAGGACAGGCTTGCAACTCAAGTTAGCTATGAGCTGCCAGTGCCTGGCACAGTAAGTGTTCGGTAATTATTTCTAAGTAGAAACTGAGAAATAACAGCCAAGTTATTTAAAAGCTGAGCATTTGTGCAACTTTAATGATATATATCAGCCTCTTGCCACACACATGCTAAAAACAGAGCTTGCTGAGAGAACTTTGCATAGACCCTGTAGTGGACTGAGTGATGGTTCCCAAGTCCCCAATGAATGTGCTATTATTTGGGAAAAGGATCTTTCCAGACATAAGAATCTTGAGATGAGATCATCCTGGATTACCTGGTAGCTTTTAAATCCAGTGATAAAGCCCTTAGGAGAGACAGAAGAGAAGAAAGCCATTTGAAGACAGAGACAGAGATTGTTGTCATTCAGTCACAGCCAAGGAACACCTGGTGCCACCAGAAGCAGGAAGAGACAGGAAAGGATTCTCCAATAAAGCCTCCAGAGGGAGCATAGCTCTGTAGACACTTTGCTTTTGGACTTCAAGGAGAAAATAAATTTCCAGAACTGTGTAAGAAGAAATTTCTAGTGTTTTAAGCCACTAAGTTTGTGGTAATCTGTTATGGCAGTCACAATAAAATAATACAGCCTCACCCTTTCAAGGTTTGTTTCTGCCTGATCCATATCCACACAGAAGTTCCAAGGAGCCAGGGCTTCCAGAAGCCAGGGGCCTGTCACCAGCAACCAGAAGTCCTTGAAAGCCCAGTTTTCCCAAACACAGGAGATCAAAATTTGATTTGTTGTTTTCGACCACCTACCTTGGAGAGAGTTAGAAAGACACAGGGAATTCAAAGTAGTGTAATTTGTCATCCAGGGAAGTGACTAGATGAGAAGTCACCCATTATTGGCTTGCTCAGCAGAGGGAACTGAAAAATAATTGTTGAAAATAACACAAAAGCTCCCAGAAACAGAAGGGTTCTCATTTGAGACAGTAGCCTCTGAGAAAGAGTCTGGTATGAAACTGCTTCTCTGAATATTTTTTACTAAGTCTTGTGTGCTTTATAATCTAGCAAAGGAAAACTATGTTATGTGGATTTCATGTGACCATCCCTTTGGTTTATAGTCAACATTATCTAAATAGTTTGTGAGTGGGTAGTTGACTCCCAGTTAAGCCTCAATTTCTCCATCTATAAAATGGAGACAAACAATAGTTCCCATTTAAGAAGTGCTTTGTAGAAATAAGATAATTTTTATGAACAATTCGCATAGCCATAATTGCATAGTATTCAAGAAATGTAGCCATTTTTGTTAATTATGACTATTGTTATCTAAATCAGAAGAGAGTGAAGCAAAAGAGCAAAGTTGTTAAAAGCATCATTCAAGCCATGACTAGCAGGCTGTGTGGTCTAAAAATGCCACCCATGTTTCAAGATGTATTATGATTTTCTTTGTTTAATCTTATTCTCCTATCTCTAAAATATCACTTTAAGAAAAGGTCAGAAATCTACATTTGGAGGCCTTAGCCACATGGCCTCCTCCCATAGACCCTCCATCCCTGTTTCTGGCCCTCTGAGGGGCCTCAGTTTAAGGGATCTAAGCCCTAAAGTTTGCATTAAGAGATAGAGTTGCCTAAATACCTGTGACTCTGCAGAATCTGTGACTCTGAAGAATCTGTGACTGCAACTAGGCTGTGGCCAGCCTCTCACATAATGTTAAATCACAGCACATGCTCACTAAATGTTTGATGAGTGCATGAGTAACTATTCACAAATGACTGGATGTTAGCACAGTTCCTTCCTGTATGAAAGAACCATTTTATGGCACATGATTGACTCCCCTACAGTGAAGAAAAAGACAGAAAACAAAATGAAATTCAGAAACTATAAAAAGTTTGAATGGCCCAGATATGGCTTTAAATTAAGTCAGTTTTTCCAACACTGTTTTCTATCCCTTTGCAGCATTAGTTTGAAGTAGAGAATGTGGGGGACTTTATACACCAAGACACAACCACAGAATTTCATTTAATGCCCACTTCTGAGAGCGCTGCTATCCTAGAACCCCAACCCTAGATCTTTCACCTTACAGACAGATGGTAGCTTTCGAAGAATATCATATTACTAAAAGATATGTTATTTTTATTGTTTGGGAGAAGAGATGAAAAATTCCAATGTTTAATCTTTTAAGAATATTTTATCTAGGCTCTAAACTATTTTATGGAAATTGTATCCTTATTAAGTTGCTATGTGATCTTGAGCAAGTCAGTTAACCTTTCCAGGACTCTTAATAAAGTCTAAATTATATTGAATTTCATGAAACTGTTGTGAGACTTCCATGAGAATAGCATTTAGTAAATGCATGAAAAATTGCAAGGGCAGATCCAAATTTTCTAGGGACTGAAGTGAATACAATTTGGAGATCTCTCTTTAAGAAAAGAAGTTTAAAATTTACTGTATACAAGATTTTAAAAGGTGTCTGAAGAGTGAGAGTCTGTAAATCTTAAGCTTCATGACAATCTTGCCTTGAGAAATGGGATAATCAGATGATAATTATTATAAGAATAATTAGCACAACTCTTTTGATCTTCAAAAAAGGGTATAGGCTAGAAGGGAGAATTTCTATCATGCTGCAGTTGCTCAGAGAAAGGAAAGTATGTGTTTCCTGTGAGGATCCAGGTGACTTTTATGCCTGAAGATCCTTTTTTACTCATGCCTGCCTTAGACTTCAAGTTCTTTCCTGTGTGGACAAGTCCAGCATGTATGCCTCAGTGTGTGACTTAATCTGATTCAAATCCGTGCATGTCTCTGGCATATACTCCAAGAAAACATTATGTTTTTCACTGTGAGACTAATGTAGGAGAGAAAGATTCAGAAGGAACTTTGAGTGCTCATGCACTCAAAGACCTGCAGTCTGACTGAGGAGACAACGTGGACACACATTAAATAAATCTAGAAAATGTTATAACATCATGGCAAACTTCAAAGTTGTTTATCAAATTCTCACCCTCTTTTTGGACAAGCTTACATCACTTTTATAAAGTGTGTCCTGAACACACCAACAAAAGAGAGTCTACCTCCACCCAATTCATATGACACTTAAGGTTGAGAACACTGATTTGATATTTTGTGTATCCTGTCATTTCTGTCTCACTATTTAAGTGAATATAAGTATGAGTGTGAGTGTGTTTGTGCCTGTGTGTGTGTTATTGGGAATGATGATGATGTCTCCTCAATAAGATGATCAGTGTTTTGAAGACAAGAACCAGGTTATTTGCTTCCATATGATTCCACAGCCTCTATATTCTGTTCCCTGAAGGAATGACTGTATCAAATAGAACATTCAGACTTAGCTCATAATGTGTGTTAGAAAGAGAAAGTTGAGATGCTGGTCAGAGGAATCAGGGAGGCTATTGAAACATAAGGGAAAGGGACAGGGCACAACCTATAAAAGAATGACATGGCCATTGGACATGACAGAAACTGGTTAGAGCTGACTATATCCAAGATAGTGGAAGATCTGACTTCCAGACTCCAGAGTGTGAGCCTCATTATACAGTCATTATAATACATTAGCATGTTAAGTGATATACCCACCAGCACCATGACAGCTCTGAAACTAACTTTAAAAGGCCAAAAAGTGGGCAGTGGCCCAATTCCTGGAAATCCTCCCCCCTTTTCTGAAATAATTGGAATACTCCTACTCATTAGCCTACAAAATTACACAGCCCATAAGAACTAACTGCACCATATTTCAAAGCACTCTCTCTCCCTCTCTCTCTTTCTCTCACCTCCTGAGATGGCCCACACTCTGTGTAGTGTGCTTCCCTCTAAGTAAATCTACTTCTTACATATCACTTTATCTCTGAATTCTTTTGCAAAAAAACAAGAATCTTAAATTCACCAGCAACACTCAGGAAGGAGATGGAGTGCAATCTGCACAAACTTCATTTCTCAGAGTTGGAGCATTTCCTCCTAGCTACATAGCTCATCATTCCTACTTTTCAGCTTCATGTCCAGTTAGAATTCTTACAGAGAATTTGAGAGAGAGGCAGCAGGGTTGTTTGTTGACCTCAAAAGAGAGGTTGTTCAAATCAGAGAGTAACTATAAGAAAGTGGTAGAGTTAGAATATGTTGAAATTCTGTTTTGAGTTTCTAGGGAGAAATGGGAATAAGCCAGGGATACAGGAGTCAGGAGACAGGAGAAAATCTAGAGTAGACCATTGTGGAGCCAATAACTGGGTCATTAAGGGCACACAACTGCCAGGTATCACCAAGCACTGAACAAGAATAAAAGAGAAAACTGTGAGGCAGCCATGGGAAGGATTAGTTGTAGGAGAGGAGTGTTCTGCTCAAACCAGCCACAGCCACAGTACTCACTCAGTGAAGGCTGCAGACAGGGAGTGCAAACACTGGGCTGGCTGACCCAGCAACCATTCCTGCTCACCACCAAGAGGACCCCACCCCTCCAGGCAGAGTAGGATCTTATCCATGGACCTAGCTGTGAACTGCTTTTGTATAACCTGAAGTCAGTACCAGGAATGCAGACCCTCAGTTCTCTCACCATCCTGGGCATTCTTTCACCTCCTGAGACAACCCTTCTCAGCCCCTTCTCAACAGCCAGCTCATCTCAGTCCCTGATTCCTGTACCATCAGAGTTCTAGCAGGAAAGCAGAACAATTATAGCCTCTAAGAATGACTTTTTTCTCTCTCATACAATAGTGACCTCTTTGGACAAAGGAGAAATGAAAGGAAGAAAGGGCTATCATCCTAGCCAGTTAGATCAGCTGAATAATCAACTCTAGCAAACATGGCATGGCTAACAACTACAAGATGAACCTCTTTCCTCTACCAGCCCAAGACTGTCTAGATCCCTCATATTTATATTATACTACTCTTCTTAGCAGGGCTTCCCAGGTGGCTCAGTGGTAAAGAATCCGCCTGCCAAGGAGAAGATGTGGATTCAATTCCTGGGTCTGGAAGATCCCCTGGAGGAGGAAACGGCAACCTACTCCAGTATTCTTGCCTGGAAAATCCCATGAACAGAGGAGTCTGGCAGTCTACCATCCACGGGGTCACAAAGAGTTGGACATGACTGAGCACACACCCACCCTTCTTGGTATTGTTTTCTAAATATTTTGAGGTTTAGGCACATAGTAGGTACTCACTAAATTCTCACTCAATCAATTGGGCTCCACTAGCCAGGGACAGGGAAGCCTGGTGGGCTGCCATCTACGGGGTCACACAGAGTTGGACACGACTGAAGCGACTTAGCAGCAGCAGCAGCAGCTTTCTTTTAAACCATAAAACCTTGGAGGTAGGACACAGGATGGAAACATTTCCTGCTGTGAAAAGGACCCCATTTCTCAGCAGACTGATTTCTAACTACCATGTCATAGACTCCACCCACACAAGAGCAAAGCTGGTGTTTTAATGAAACCTTATTTGTACTAGGTAGCCCTGCACTTTCCCTCTCCAGTATCTTCCCATTCTGAGTGTCTTTTCCAGAGGGACTGCTGAAGACTGCAAGAGTGACTGTGACAACTGATAAATGCAGTCTTCAAAGCCACTCATCCATTCTTAATGGACAGCCTGTTAATTTGAGGTCTAGGTCATGAATTTGAATGCTATGCACTGAACACCTCTTCAGCAAGAAAACCTGGTTTTGCCTCAGGGTAAATGGTGATTCATTAATTGTAATTAAATTAGGCTGGTGGCTTAAACTGGATGTGACAAAATGAAAATCCCCATATAAAACCTGAGATGCATATCGCAGGCCTTCTGTCAATAACATCTAGTTTTTGTCTAAGTGGATGTAAAGGGAACAAGATGCCTCTTCTTTAAGGAAAAAAAAAAACTACCTCAGTTAAATAGGGAAATAAATAACTTCTGAATGTTTCTCTATTTCTTATTCATTCAACTCCTGGTTCAGAAACCTGGAAGGACTGATAATAAGGGTTTTATGTCTCCTCTGCACAGCCTGGAGGGAACCAGCAGCCTCCTAGGTTCAGCCTTCTGGGTTGGTCATGTAGCTGATCTACCCACATCTGTTTGGTCTTGGGGTATATCTGAGTTCTTTTGGTACAAGCAAGATAATTGCCTATTGAGACAGAGGGTCTATAGGCATAATCCTTGGATGGAAGTCTGGAGTCCTGAGATCTTACTGCACTTCATTGAGCAGCTGTTAAAAAGCCTTAGGACTCATTAACCTTGAATTTTCTCATCTGTAAAATGAGAAGATGAGATGAGTTCCCTACTTTACAGCAAAAGTTAAGCAGAAACAAATAACTTGAGGCCTCTCTTGTTGAAAGGAGTGGAGATCACAGACTCATCTCTGAATCAAGGGAGTATCAGAGGAGTGTGGATGATGGTGGAGCAAAGTTTGATACCTGGGTTGGAATACTGGTTTAACTGGATATTGTCTCAAGTCTCTTTCAACTCTAAAGTTTGTAAAAAGCATACTTCCTAGATTGAGTAATGCAAATGCTATGCTATATATACTGAGGATGGAATAATAAGTATAATACAAAATAAAAAAGTATTTTCAGGAATCAGTGAAACATTTGTTACATGCCACTCAGACAACCGGAAAACACTGTTTGGTCTGGGTCAGGCAATCATGAAGGCTTCATGCGCCCAATGGATAGAAATCAGACCAGACCTTTTAAGAATGCCTTCAGTCTAAGAGTCACAAACCCAAATGCTTTGGGGGACCAGGCATGAAATATAGATGATCGAAGATGGTCAGATGGGGTCTGTGGTAAGCTGGACAGTGCATGCATCATCCCAGGGAGCAGCCGCTCAGTTTCAGCTAATTGTGGCCACAGGAAGTCTGGGATCAGCATAATAAAATTTTCTGTCATGAAAAGCCATATATCCTGATGATCACGTTTTAAATAAAAAGCAAAATCTTATTGCATCAGTCAGAGCTTGATCACAGAAGCAGAACCACTCTGAGTAGTAAGAATACATGATTCTTAACAGGGACTAGTGTTCTTGCCTGTAGAATCCCAGGGATGGGGGAGCCTGGTGGGCTGCCGTCTGTGGGGTCGCACAGAGTCGGGCACGACTGAAGTGACTTAGCAGCAGAAGCAGACCTTACACAACTGTGAGAGGTGGTGAAGAAGTCTCTGTACGGCTAATGCAGCTGAAGTTGGACAAAACTTACAACAGGTTGGTAGTAAGAGCAGCTGGGGGAAAAAAAACAGGATATAAACTAAGAGACAGCAAGGGCAGACTGGAAGCTGTGAATGTCTCTCAGTTACTCTAGTTTTGATGAGGTAGGTAACCTGCAGGAGCTGGCACCTTCCTTCATGAGGCTAAACTTGCATCTGCCCGAGAAGGTGAGAGAAGAGAGCTGATGGGACCTGGAGGAGCTGCAGGCCTGAGTGCTGCCCAGCACTGACAAGGTGAGTCAGTAGATCAGCAACAAGATTCATGGGCTGTCACAGTGCTCGACAGCCACCTTTGAAGCCTGATAAAGGCTGCCTCTTAACTTTACCTCCAACATCTAATGTTAGTACTTCTTGCTGCTGCTGCTGCTGCTAATTTCGCTTCACTTGTGTCCAACTCTGTGTGACCCCATAGATGGCAGCCCACCAGGCTCCCCCATCTCTGGGATTCTCCAGGCAAGAACACTGGAGTGGGTTGCCATTTCCTTTTCCAATGCATGAAAGTGAAAAGTGAAAATGAAGATGCTCAGTTTCTGACTCTTGGCAACCCCATGGTCTGCAGCCTACCAGGCTCCTCCATCCATGGGATTTTCCAGGCAAGAGTACTGGAGTGGGGTGCCACTGACTTCTCCACAGTATCTCTTGTGGTCAACCCTAATCCAAAATCATACAAGCAAGAGAACTCTGGGACACATAGTTCCAATTCAGCAAAGCTGACAAAATGTAAAGCCATTACAGTCCACCCCTTGCCCACACAGCTTCCAAACACATATCTTTACCTGCACATAATATCCAGATAAAGACAACAGCAAAATCTTGCTTATAGCTGACATGATGTAGCTACTTTTTATCTAAACAAAAAATACTAACCCTCTCCACAAAAAAAAGATGCAAAGTCTTTCTACTCATATTGGGATAATGTTGATTCTTCTTCTGAGTAATACTTATTTTTTGATAGTCTGCAACTTACATACTGGGCTATAAGGCTAATTGCTATTTACATACCTTTTTCTTGCAGTTTTATTGAGATATAATTGGCACATAATATTATATAGTTTTAAGTGTACAACATAGTAACTTGATATATGTATATATTTGCAAAACAATCACCAGAGTAAGTTTAATCAACATCTATCACCTCCCATATTCACAGTTTTTTCCTTGTGATGAGATTAACATTCTATGTTAGAGGACTGGGAAAGGGGAAGATAAATATGTATGCAAATATATTTAGATCAAAATATGGTTGAAATGCTCATAACAATTGCAGTTTTTGTTTCTGCAATTTGTCAAAGGGTTACACTTAGTATTTATAAGTATTTATACCTTCTCCTGTTGCACATTCCATATTTCCTTGCTCTTTGGCGAGCATCTTGGCTAGAGTTGTTCCTGGGCTAAAGGTGTTTCCTGTCTGGTGGGGTGACCTAAATCTTCATTCCTGAAGATACTGGGCCATCAGCAGTCCTGCCTCTAGCAGGCTGTTATAGTTTTCCATTGATTTATACCACTAAAAGTCTAAAAGGGGGACTTACAGTATACATTTTTGGCAGTGTATCAAGCTCCTTCCTCTAGGGGACCCAAACTTCACCCCATTCCAGGGACTTTGGTCTGTACTCTGGCTCAAGTATGGGGCTTAATAGCGCTGAAACTTTCTACTGCAGTGATTCAATCGAAATTCTGGTGGCCAGATCCAGAGTGTTTCCTCTTATACAAAGTAGACTGCTCATTTCATTCAATGCTAGAGACACCATGACTGATTAGCCATGTGCTAATTGTGCTCTGCATTTATGAAGTGAAATGCTGAAAATCCTCATGAATGCATCTTTACACACTTGGACACCTGTTCAAGCATAGCATTCATTTTTTGACAAGAAGGTAGAGAACACTTTCTTTTATGGCATTCTGATTGCTGGTTAATTGATTAGTAAAGTGAAATGAAAGTTGCTCATTCATGTCCAACTCTTTGCAACCCCATGGATGGTAGCCCATCAGGCTCCTCTGTCCATGGAATTCTCAAGGCAAGAATACTGGGTTGCCACTTCCTTCTCCAGAGGGTCTTCCCCACCCAGGGAACCCAGGTCTCCTGCACTGCAGGCAGATTCGATGACATCTGAGCCTCCAGGGTAGGTTATTTGCTTATCCTGTTGTCTATTCATTTATCTCAAAAATGATCCTTCTAAGTCTATGGTAATAATTACTATTATAATAGCAATCACTGAAAATTTTAGTACTTACTATTTGCTAAACTCTTTCCCTAAAATATCTCATTTAATCCTTAAGATAGGCAAGTGTTATTATTCCCAGTATACTGATAAGGAAATGCTCACAGTTCCAGGAGGATGTACAAAAAGCACAGACATTACTTTGCCAACAAAGGTCCATCTAGTCAAGGCTATGGTTTTTCCATTGGTCATGTATGAATGTGAGAGTTGGACTATAAAGAAAGCTGAGCACCGAAGAATTGATGCTTTTGAACTGTGGTGTTGGAGAAGACTCTTGAGAGTCCCTTGGAATGAAAGGAGATCCAACCAGTCCATTCTAAAGGAGATCAGTCCTGGGTGTTCACTGGAAGGACTGATGTTGAAGCTGAAACTCCAATACTCTGGCCACCTCATGCGAAGAGTTGACTCATTTGAAAAGACCCTGATGCTGGCAAAGATTGAGGGCAGAAGGAGAAGGGGACAACAGAAGATGAGATGGTTGGATGGTATCACTGACTCAACGGACATGGGTTTGTGTGGACTCCAGCAGTTGGTGATGGACAGGGAGGCCTGGCGTGCTGTGGTTCATGGGGTTGCAAAGAGTCAGACATGACTGAAAGACTGAACTGAACTGAACTGACAGGTGTAGGACTTGTGGTATAAAGAATGCAAGAGACTTGAACTATATCTCATAGCTAATGATTGACAGAGCCAATCATTAAATTTTCCTCTTTTCCCAAAACCCAAAAGTACTTTTCACTATAGGGGACTGGAATGCAAAAGTAGGAAATGAAGAAACACCTGGAGTAACAGGCAAATTTGGCCTTGGAGTACAGAATGAAGCAGGGGAAAGGCTAATAGAGTTCTGCCAAGAGAACGCACTGGTCATAGCAAATACTCTTTTCCAACAACACAAGAGAAGACTCTACATATAGACATCTCCAGATGGTCAACAATGAAATCAGATTGATTATATTCTGCAGTCAAAAAAGGAGAAGCTCTATACAGTCAGCAAAAACAAGACCGGGAGCTGACTGTAGCTCGGATCATGAACTCTTTATTGTCAAATTCAGACTGAAATTGAAGAAAGTGGAGAAAACCACTAGACCATTCAGGTATGACCTAAATCAACTCCCTTACGACTATACAGTAGAAGTAAGAAATAGATTTAAGGGACTAGATCTGATAGTCAGAGTACCTGATGAACTATGGATGGAGGTTCGTGACACTGTACAGGAGACAGGAATCAAGACCATCCCTAAGAAAAAGAAATGCAAAAAAGCAAAATAGTTGTCTGAGGAGGCCTTACAAATAGCTGTGAAAAGAAGGGAAGCAAAAAGCAAAGGAAAGGAAAGATATACCCATTTGAATGCAAAGTTCCAAAGAATAGCAAGGAGAGATAAGAAAGCCTTCCTTAGCGATCAATGCAAAGAAATAGAGGAAAACAACAGAATGGGAAAGACTAGAGATCTCTTCAAGAAAATTAGAGATACCAAGGGAACATTCCATGCAAAGATGGGCTCAATAAAGGACATAAATGGTAGGGACCTAACAGAAGCAGAAGATATTAAGAAGAGGTGGTAAGAATACACAGAAGAACTGTACGAAAAAGATCTTCATGACCCAGATAATCACAATGGTGTGATCACTCACCTAGAGCCAGACATCCTAGAATGTGAAGTCAAGTGGGCCTTAGGAAGCATCACTACAAACAAAGCTAGTGGAGGTGATGGAATTCCAGTTGAGCTATTTCAAATCCTGAAAGATGATGCTGTGAAAGTGCTGCACTCAATATGTCAGCAAATTTGGAAAACTCAGCAGTGGTCACAGGACTGGAAAAGGTCAGTTTTCATTCTGATCCCAAAGAAAGGCAATCCCAAAGAATGCTCGAACTACTGCACAATTGCCCTCATCTCACACACTAGTAATGCTTAAAATTCTCCAAGCCATGCTTCAGCAATATGTGAACTGTTAACTTCCAGATGTTCAAGCTGGTTTTGCAAAAGGCAGAGGAACCAGAGATCAAATTGCCAACATCCTCTGGATCATCAAAAAAGCAAGAGAGTTCCAGAAAAAAATATCTATTTCTGCTTTATTGACTATGTCAAAGCCTTTGACTGTGTGGATCACAATAAACTGGAAAATTCTGAAGGAGATGGGAATACCAGACCACCTGACCTGCCTCTTGAGAAATCTGTATGCAGGTCAGGAAGCACCAGTTAGAACTGGACATGGAACAACAGATTGGTTCCAAATAGGAAAAAGATGTATATTGTCAAGGCTGTATGTTGTCACCCTGCTTATTTAACATATATGCAGAGTACAACATGAGAAATGCTGGGCTGGAAGAAGCACAAGCTGGAATCAAGATTGCCGGGAGAAATATCAATAACCTCAGAAATGCAAAAGACACCACCCTTATGGCAGAAAGTAAAGAAGAATTAAAGTGCCTCTTGATGGAAGTGAAAGAGGAGAGTAAAAATGTTGGCTTAAAGCTCAACACTCAGAAAACTAAGATCATGGTATCTGGTCCCATCAATTCATGGGAAATCAATGGGGAAACAGTGGAAGCAGTGGCTGACTTTATTTTTGGGGGCTCCAAAATCACTGCAGATGGTGATTGCAGCCATGAAATTAAAAGACGCTTACTCCTTGGAAGGAAAGTTATGACCAACCTAGATAGCATATTAAAAAGCAGAGGCATTACTTTCCCAACAAAGGTCTGTTTAGTCAAGGCTATGGTATTTCTCGTGGTCATGTATGGATGTGAGTATTGGACTATAAAGAAAGCTGAGCACTGAAGAATTGATGCTTTTGAACTGTGGTGTTGGACAAGACTCTTGAGAGTTCCTTGGAATGAAAGGAGATCCAACCAGTCCATCCTAAAGGAGATCAGTCCTGGTTGTTCATTGGAAGGACTGATGTTGAAGCTGAAACTCCAATACTCTGGCCACCTCATGCGAAGAGCTGACTCATTTGAAAAGACCCTGATGCTGGCAAAGATTGAGGGCAGGTAGAGAAGGGGATGGCAGAGGATGAGATGGTTGGATAACATCACCGACTCTATGGACATGGGTTTGGGTGGACTCCGGGAGTTAGTGATGGACAGGGATGCCTGGCGTGCTGCGGTTCATGGTGGCAAAGAGTCGGACATGACTGAGTGACTGAACTGAAACTGAATCCAAAACCCATTTTCCCATATATTGTGACTCAGAGAAAAGATAAACTCACACATCTATTTTACTAATTTTTAAAATTAATTTTAGGACTTGAAAACCAATTTGATTAAAAAAATGGACAGAAGAACTAAACAGACATTTTTCCAAAGAAGAAATGAAGATTGTCAACAGGAACATGCAATGGTGCTCAACATTTCTAATCATCAGGGAAATGTATACAAAACCTCTATAACATATCACCTCATACCTGCCAGAATGGCTATCAAAGAAGAGCATGAATAACAAATGTTCACAAGGATGTGGAGAAATAAGAACCCTCATTCTGTTGGTAACAATGTAAAGTGGTGAAGCCACTGTGGAAAAATTACAGAGATCTCTCAGAAAACTAAAAATAGAATTACCATATGACTCATAAACCTCTAAAAAATCAAAACGCCAATTTGAAAAGATATACACACTCCAATGCTCATAGCAGCATTATTTACTATTGTCAAGGTATGAAAGCAACCCAAGTGTCCATGAGCAGATGAATGGATAAAGAAGATGTGGTATATAAAATCAATGGAATACTAGTCAGTAATAAAAAAAGAATAAAATTTTGCGATTTGCAGCAATATGGATGTACTTGGAGGGCATTATGTTAAGTGAAATAAGTTAGAGAAAGACAAATACTGTATGATGCTACTTATATATGGAAGCTAAAAAAAATACAACAAACTAGTGAATAAAACAAAAAAGAAGCAGACTAACAGATATAGAGAGCAAACTAGTGATAATCAGTAAGGAGAAGGATGGTGGGCCAATTCAGGGGTAGAAGATTTTAAATGTGGGTTATTATGGGATTTAAGAAATCATGTATGTGATACTTTTGATAATTGTAAAGTACTACAGAGTTTAAAGAATCTTTTTTGATTAAAAAAATATATGGCTTGTCATAAGCATGAACCTAGTTAGAGAATAAATAAGCAACATGAATCTTATAAGCATGTAGACCAGACAGTTGCCCAAAGTTGTTTAAGATGTTCATAAACTGGGAGTTGTCTGGAAATAAGGGGAACTGCAACCTGGTAGAATAGGAAAAAAATACGTGTTGTTTACCATTGGTATAATTTTCGTGCATCAATAAACTTTCATTGCCTCAATATGTAAAATGGGAAAATAATAAAATCTACTTTATAAGGATGTTGAAAGGAGTAAAAATATTTGAATAAATGCATACTAAGTGTCAGAATTCTTGCCATAGTGCTACAGCAGGCCAAACAGTCCACCTGAAATAAGCAACAATTAGGATTATCACACATGTACACCCTGATTTTTCCAGGGCATTCCTTGTTTATCATTCTTGACATAGTGTCTCATTTTGTTTAACACATTTGAACTCTCAAATGTAGCCTGATTGGTTTGAACCATAAGTTATATGGAAACCAAAGGATAAGTATGGGAGCAAGCCAGACATTCAACAGTTGCAAAAGTAACCTGCTAGCATAGTTACCGTTCCTTTTCACTCTTCTTTCTTTGGAGGGCACTAAACCTAAGTGAGCCCAATCAAGGATGTGGATTTCAGGAAGCATGTAAGGCTGAGGACAGTCTAACTGGCTTCCCACCACTAGCTGGCATATAAGACCTGGCAAATAATGTGCACATTAAAATAGCAAATATCTATGTTGCACTAATTATGCGCCAGGCATGATTAAAAGTGCTTTTTATTACTGACACATTTAGTCCTCACAACAGCCCTATTAATGTGGGTTATCATTCCCATTTTACAGATGAGAAATTGAGGGAGAGAGAGAGCTATACATTTTCTACAAGATCACATCAAACAACTACTGCATGGCAGAGACCAGATTTTGAACACATCAGTTGACTTGAGAGTTCATCTTCTGCATAGTCAGTTAGGTTGTCTCTCACTCACTTGAATCTAAAGAAAAAAAACAACAAAAATCACCAAGAAACATGTTAGGAGCAGTAACTCTTCCTCTCCCCACCTAGGGAGAGCATGTAGCAAAAAGTCAACTACTGAATGAAGTTAAGTGAAAGTCATTCAGTTGTGTTTGACTCTTTGCGACCCTACGAAATATAGCCCCCCAGGCTCCTCTGTCCACGGAATTCTCCAGGCAAGAATACTGGAGTGGGTAGCCATTCCCTTCTCCAGGTGATCTTCCCAACCCAGGGCTCAAACTCAGGTCTCCCACACTGCAGGCAGATTCTTTACCATCTGAGCCACCAGGGAAGCCCAAGAATACCAGAGTGGGTAGCATATCCCTTCTCCAGCGGATCTTCCCGACCCAGGAATCAGACCGAGGTCTCCTGCATTGCAGGCAGACCCCTTACTACCTAAGCTACAGAGTGGTAATTCTTTTCCATTAATGCACATGGTGCTCTCAGCATGTGCTCAGTGTCCCTATCCCTAATGAGATGCTGAGGGGGTCTTGACTTGTTTGGAGATGGGGATGGTAAGTATGATGATTTGTGAAAATTCTTTCTGTTTCTATAACGACAAAGGTTTGCTAACCTAAGCTGAGGGTATTTCCAATTACACTGGTTTGAAGAAAACTTTTGAGACCTATTGCTGTCAAAGGGATTATAAGGAGGAGATGGGATAAGTGACAGGTGAATCACCCACTGCTTAGTGTCCAAAGGTTTTTTTGGATGAAATGAATTTTGAAAGAATGATAAGGGTAGCCTAATCCAGTTAAATCTGTATCCTGAGAGTCAGAGCATTTGGAGCATCTGGGAACATTTGGGACATCTGGAACATCTGCATGTGACATCAGATAGCCTGTGTCTTTCAAGCTTTCTGTGTACTTCCTGGTTTACAGGAGTCTTCTGTGGGACAAGGAGAGATTAGATTCCAAAAAACTTGTAAATAATTTTTAAATGCTCTAGAAATGTAAAGATCCTGGATAATACCTTGGAGAAGAAAAAAGCATACAAGATAGATTTATCAGAAGAGTTGTGTTAAAATAGATCAGAAGAAACTGGGAATTAGCCTGGCACAATTGAAATTTGGATTGTTACAGAGTTTTCTTTTTAAATATTCACCTAATCATGCATTCTTGGTGTAAAGAAACTCTTGTAGTCTCTTTCAGAGCAATGACTTTGACCAGAACTCTGCTCACTAAGCCATCTCAGACTGCCTCCCAGCTGACAGTTGCATATCTCAGGTGGTCAAGACCATTTGCTCTTCTCTGTCACTTCCACAGCGTCAAGCAGACCTGGCCCTACTGCAGGCACTGCTGATTTCTATTGAAACTTCCAGGCTGGACTCCTACTAAGAATTCTGCCTCCACAGCTCCACATCTGCCTTTAGCTTTGAATGAAGCATTTGCATCAATGCTACCTGAAGGAACTCTAAGAAGATAGGGAGAGTGGCAGAGCAAAATGAAGCAGTGTCTCAGGGGCAGTCATCCTGGATGTAAGCTGCAATATTAGCAGGCAGTCCTTGGAGGGGCTGAATGGCTGTAAATGGGCCCACAGCCAGCTGACCACCCCGGACCTGTGCTCCCTCCTCATAATGTCAGCTTGTTGCTGTGAAGTGGCTGCCTAGCCAGGATTGATGCTACAGTTACCTGCCATCTAGGTGTGGCTGTGCAATTAATATTCATGAATGCAGTGTGGTCAGAAGTGACGTGTATGTTTTTTGGTTCTGAGTGGATAAGAAGCAGATGGATCTTCCCCTTGTTCTCTTTCTTGCCTGTCAGTGACTGGAAAAGACTCTGAAGAAGCAGGGGCCACAAGGTGGAAGGAGCCTGGGTCCCTGAATGACCATGGAGAGTAAAGCTACCTGTCAGACAGGTACATCTGCATTGAACTTTTGCATATATGAGAAAAAAAAGTATATTGTTTTAAACCTCTGAGACTTGAGAATTTGTTTTTTATAGGACTGGGCTAATACAGTCACTAACATAATTAGGAACCAAAAGCTGGTAGGCCCCAGTGGAATTCTCATTTTTGACTTTGAAACAATTGAGTTCTTAAAAACTCACATTTAGTATAGGACTACCTAGTCAAATAGAAATGGCAGTTGCTTGTTTTAAAAATCCATTTCCTTTGGCCAACACAGTGTTCCTGCTCTCAGGCCTCTGTTAGAATCTTTTAACTATGCCACATAGTATAAAGGGCAGAGAAGGACAGGGAATCCTCACACAATAGTGATCCAAAAGGAACCTGAACCTTCCTGATCACCAGGGTCCAGCTGGGTTTGACAGTGTATGCTCCTGGGCAGCCTGAATTAATAGCTTGTCCTTTTTTGAGAGAAGACGGGATAAAAGTCATCCTATTAAAACTCTCCCCATTCTCACTAGATAAGTAATTTGGGGCCCCATCTTTGGGTTTATCTAATAGAAAATGGAACAGACAACCATCAGTTGTGTCATTTGATTTGGGTAAATATTGAACATGGATGGATGAATGTCAAGGGGAGGAGGGGATATAATGTTATTCTTGAATTAATCTTGATTCTGAAAAACGTCCCTGCTGTGGAAGATACCTAAGTATCACGTTACTGGTTTCACTTTCAGCTCTTGCAAGGAGTCCAGAAGTGATTAGTTTCCTTCCAGCTCCTTCCTGGCATGGGCCACTGCAGTACATCTTAGAATCCTGGGCACTGGCCCATGAGGCCTGCGGGGCCAGCACAGGCTGAACATGCCCAGGTGTAGGGGAGCCCCTCTCATTGCAGTTGCCCATAACACCCGGGGGAGAGCAGCTGCCTGCCTTTTTCTTGCTAATTTCTCTTTCATGCTGAGCTACATGGGGGAGAATAATTGTCTTCACTCTGAGCTCTGACATTCCCACATTCAAGCACCTGCTCTCCCACTGTTCTCCAATAGGAAGACAATTTCTGCCACACTTGGTGTTTCCTTCACAGCAAATCTGTTGATTAGAGAGACACATTTTAGAAGAGACAGTTGGGGCCTGTGAATGCAGTCAGAACCTAAGTAGCATTTTGGAAGTGTGGTGGTCAGTCGTGCCCCCCGCCACCCACCCCCCCCACCCCGCCACCATGAAATATGAATTGTGGTGAGGATTCCCCAGAGTTTTCAGGGCAAAAGGTAGAATTCTCTAGAGCTGCTCAGCAACATTCCATTCTCCTAAAAGGTCCCAGGCCTGTCAGCAGAAACAGGTCAGGAGATCCTAAATGCAGTGAAGAGGAAAAGCAAGTCACGGTCATTCAATTGTACTATATTAAATTTGTCAGAAGTTTTCCCCAAGATTCTCAGAGTTATTCTATTGTTACTAGAGTGGTGGGATACATTAATTTCTCTTACAATGTACATTTTCATTCTAGATTATAAAGTGCAACACTGTAGCAGTTATTAATCTTGGAGGGATCAGGAAGCCAGTGTAGAGATTATAGCATGGGAGAGGGACAAGCCAATCTAGAATCTAAAACCTCCCTGTCTAGAAGTAAACCAGCATTCTAAGGAAACCATAGATAAGGAGAGGATCAGCTTTTATCACTTAATTTTATCACTCCTAAAAGAGCCAACCACTAAGTCTTAATTATGATTACCAATGTGCCTTGTTTTTTCTATTTTTATAAATGTTTATATTTCTTAATCATGCAAGTCAAAGACTTGCAGTATAGAAACATTTGAGCAGGAATTGACTGACTATGATCTGTAGATCAAATCTGGCCTTCCACCTATTTTTGTAAATAAAGTTTTATTAGAACACAGTCACACTCACTTTAGTATTATCTGTGGCTGCTTTCATACCATTAACTGAGTATTGATTAGGGTTGAACTATATGGCCTGGACAACCTAAAATATTTACTATTTTGAAACTTTACTGAAAAGCAAAAAAGAAAAATAAGTAATAAATAAAAATAAAAAAATAATTATCTCATAATCTCATCACTTAGAAAAAGCTAATGTGAATGTTATCTATTCCCCTATTATATTCCTCTGGAATCCACTCTTTAGAAACAGGATGGAGCCTCATCTATTTGGAACAGACATTAAAACTGGTGATGCCATGCACACATCATGAGAGTATAAAAGGCTTATTACTTTTTGAGCCAGAAATGGTGGAGCAAGAGGATCTCTCCAGAAGGACTAAGAAGGTGAGTCCAGACCAGTGGCCGAGATGAGGGAAGGAGTCTGGTATAGACACAAGCTGTGAGTCTCTTCTGGGCCACTGTTGTGCTGTTTGAGGCTTACCCCATATCCTCAGCCACAGTGAAAACATCCAACCTTCACATGGAACCATGCATGGTACTCTTTAGGCCATGCCTCCCTATTTCAAGTCTGCTTGTTAAGTGGGGTTAGCCCTTTTTTTCAGATGGAAAGACACATTATATGTGCCTTACTATAAAATCCCAGAGTGAAAGGCCTTTCTCTGCTTCCTGAGTATATATGTAAGTGATGTTTCCTCACCAGCATAATTTTATTCTTTTGTCAACAGATTGAATGTTGCTCAGCCATTTCAGAAGGGGCCTGCATTTGCCGCTTCCTGCCTTGTTTATTATTGAGTGCTTCCAAATAAGGAACACGAGTCTATAGGAAAAGGAAATGAGCCTTTGAATCTGCAAGAGGATGCTAGAGGACATCTTCAGCAATTTTAATAATAGCTTTGGAACAGATGCCTGTGGGGTCTTGAAATGATGACAAGTAAAACCCTAAAGAGCTTTACTGTCTCAGGGAAGAAGTAGTCAAATTGGGGAGGATGGACATTACATAGAATAAGAAGCTAAAAAGCCTATTTTGTGTTGCTTTATTAATTCATTAAATAAATTAAACACTAAATAAGCACATAAATGTACTTTTTACTCCAAGATATAAATGTACTTTTTACTCCAAGATATTTATATCTTACATATATTTTGTGCATAGTATGGAACAACTATTTTGAAAAAATTGATCATATTTTTTAATATCTACCCTAAATATGTTGAAACATTTAATGCATACATGAAAAACTATACAAACAAACATTCTTTTGCAGCACTTTATAAATTCTGGATGAAATTGTGTGAGATGTGACTCTTCGGTCCACATTAAAAAAAAAATCTCTCAGATCCACTTCATTAAAGACATCAAAAAATCCCATTAGTTATCTGCTGCCAACAGAATTTGAAAATTTTCAGTACATCTCAAGTCATCTTCTATTTGGAAAATTCACACACAAATCAAGTTAAGTTTGGAAATGTGCCTTTTGGAGGAAAGTCTGAGTATCATTTCCAGAAAGTGAGACTGACCTCCATTGCCATATCCCAGGGAATGCTAGTTGTATAAATGAAGACAAGTGTCCCTTTAGTGACAGGACTGGGTCTGAGATGGATGAGACACACATAGGAGAAAAAAAATAACAGTAGTAGTAAGAAGCAAAGGAGGATGATTTCAGCTCCAAAATTTTCTTCCTTTATGGTTTTGACAGAACAGGAACTTGCAAGCTTCCAGGCATGGTTTATTGCTCCTCTCCTCCCTCAGGTTAGAGAGGAGGAATATGGATAAAGGATAATGCTTTTTATGGCAAGATTTTGATGTTGCTGGAATATGTAGGGACTGCTATGTCCTTCAAGAGGCCCTTTTTATAGAAGGATGACAGGTTGAGCAAACCGATATGAGCCAAAATGACACACAGGAGACAACTTAGCATCATGCTTATAGGTTTTCTGGTGGGACTGAGAGATTTGAACAATCTATACCAGACACAGAGCCACATGGGACCAGCACAAATGAGTTTCACTGCTACTGCTCCCAAACTGGCAAAACGCTGCGCTTAGGAAGAGACTTGAGTCTTTTCTGCTCTGTCAGTTGGTAAGCATATCTACAAACACATAAACCCTCCAGCAGGTCTGGAAGTTTGAGAATAAGATGGCTAAGTGGCTTCACTACAGCATCCTTGAAGCCACAATATCCCATTTACATGATCTATTCTTTAACCTCACTTCACGTAGTACTGGTGTCATCTCCCTGCTGTTTCACTGTTGCTATGACCTTGCCATCAAGGCTTTGAAAAGAGGATAGTGTGCTAAACATAAAAGGCTGAACTGAAGTAGATTTGAAGATAGAATTCAATAATTCTAGGAAATACACTGCTACTATCAAATGACTAATGATGTATAACTGAACAAACGTATGTGTGTACATTTTATTTCTTCTGGAAATAAAGACCACTGTGTTTCTAGGCTTTCTATACTGAATTTTTAAAATATGGGCCAGTGTGGGAAAACTGTAGTTTTCATAATTAATGCTAAAAAATATTGTTCTACTAAAGTAGAAAAATGACCAAAGGATAAAGACAAACAATTTTCACACACACACACGCACACACACACACAAATACAAACAGCTAAATTGTATATATGATATCTAACCTTAATAGAAATTAAAAGAATGTGAATCAAGATTAGGTTATTTCCTTTTTAGTCTGTATATCTTTGAATTCTTTTTTTATTAATTCACCATGACATTTTTGTCCCAGAAAAATTATTCAGATTATAGAAAGAGGCTGCAGCAAGACAGAAAGGCAGAAGAACATCTCATTATGTGTGTGTGTGTGTATATATACACACACATATATAATAGATATATGTATAATTTCAGCTATTTAATAAAAATGTTCTCATATACAGAGAGAAAAATGTCAAAGGCAATTTGGATCCTTCAGCATGATAATGAAATTTAGGATATAGAGGATAAAAAAATACACATTCAGCAATTATCTTCCACCTGTCTTCAACAAATGAAGTGGGTGAAGGTCCTAATGAGAGATTCAATTGTTGAGTAGCAGATGAGAAATTAGCACATATGTAGATTAATATCAGAAATGGTCATGATAAGCTTAAAGTATTAATAATGATCACAGCCTAATTCCTTTTTTAAGTAGACAAGCATGACTGCAGTTTTGAAATTGCATAATAAAACCATATAAGGATAGCTTTATGAGAAGTTTATTGCTTGAACATTAGCTTGCTGCCAAAATTAAAAACAATAAACCAATACTTTATTGGATCCCACAGCCACAGAACTAAATAAGTGGTTATGATTTGCAACAATCACAAGTCTCTTTAGTAAACTTGAGTGAATATGGCATATACCCAAATTCCCTGTAGCTTTGTTTTCAAGTACTATGTCACTGCTACCTGATTTGAGTTTCATTTCCTGAGAAACTGCTTTTTCATCAGTAAAATCTGTGCATTAACATTTACCTCCAAACAAGTTTTCAGAAATGATTTGTGAGAGAGTATTCTTGCTGAATTCTTTGAGTTTCCCTATATTAAAAAACATTTAAGTAGCACATGTAATGAGTTCCTCAATAGATTTTTGACAGGGGAAACAAGCTTCAGCGATGAAGACACTAAACCTTTTCCTTCAGTCTCAGAAAATCACATAAATATTTATGCAAACATTATCTTATTTAATCTTCTCCACTCAGTAAAAAAGCTACTATTTTTATCACAATTTTACAAATACAGTTGAGACTCTAACACATTATGTAACTTGTTCAAGGACACACAGCTTTGTGATCTTGACTTGTAGCAGAGTCAGAACTCAAACCTAGATTTCATGGACTCTACCCTATGCTTTTTGCCCTAAGAAAAGTTTTTCCTCTGTCTAGAATCCACCCTTTGGGCAGTGTCATCTCCTCATAGTCTTGTCCACAAATTTAAGTCAGGTGCCTCTGTTGATAGGATATTTGAGACTTCAATTATTTTTTTCAGTTATTAGCACAATTCACAGCCTGTCTCAGCACGTAACCATTTTACCAGGTATTTTTCTAACTGCTTGTGTTTGAATGTTGTGTCCCCTATTAAAGTAAAAGAGGTACAAAATCAGACACCAAAACTAAACTTTGGTGTGCACTGATCCAGAGAAGCAAACCAGTACCATTGAATGGTACAACGTCTCCAATCTTGAAAGGTTAGCTCTGACTTGATCACAACATTAACTACATCTAGTTCTGGTTTTTGAGGTTTCAAGGGACAGAAGCTCACTTGAACCAGCTCCAAACAAAAGAGAAGAGATACATTGTCAGAGAGGTTTCATGAGAATCTGAGCAAAACTGAACAACTGTGCCTCCAAAAGGGCCAGTGATAGGGCTGCTCCCAGGGTCAGCTTTTTCCTCTCCCTTTCTCTTGAACGTCTCCTGCCTGGTTCCTGCATTCTGTTCTCTTTCTCAGGGTTAAGCTGCCTCATTTTGCACACAGACAGTAGTGATGGCCCCAGTCATATTATGAAACCTTTACCTCTAGCACACACCTTACCGACAACTTCTTCAGTCTCTCAGTTTAGACTCTATACCCAGCTCATCTTTTTAAGCCAGAACACAATAGACTAGTTCATGAATGGGGAACCTCTAGATTAGAGGTCTACTCTTAGTCCAATCAGCTGCAGGAGGAGCAGGTAAAAGTCTCCTGGTTCACTACCCACTCTCTTTCTAAAAAGGAGATAAGCAGATGAGCGGATATCACGAACTCTGTCTAATGCAGATATGTTCAAATTCCGAGCTCCCTCTTCATGAGAAGGTGTGCTTTTCTATCTCTTTCCCAAAAGATGAAAATATTTAGATCCTTAACCTCAGGATGACTTCTAGTTGAATTTCAGCCATTCTCAGTAGGGATGTTTCTGGAGGAAATGGGGTTGCTTCACAAAATAAATAAATAGTAAAGTCATAGAACCTAAATAGTAAGGTTTCAGATTAGAGATTTAGTGAGCAAATGACCGATATATGACATTAATTTTCAGTCTTATTTTGCAAAAGGAATGTTAGGCTGTATCTATATGGAACCACTCAACTGAAGATTTGGAGGGAAATCTGGAGTTTTTAGATTAGCATAAACTCAGATTTGGAAATGAACTGATCTCCCATAAGTTGAATTTAGTGAGGAACATGCCTGTAGAAACTAGCTGCAATCCTAAGACATGTTTATCAAACTAAATTTGATAAACAATGTGTTCATCTGCTAATATCTGGGGATTTGTTTCAGTTCTGTTCAGTTCAGTTGCTCAACGTGTCCGAATCTGCGACCCCATGGACTGCAGCACACCAGGCCTCCCTGTCCATTGCCAACTCCTGGAGTTTACTCAAACTCATGTCCATCACGTTGGTGATATGATCCATCTCATCCTCTGTCTTTCCCTTCTCCCGCCTTCAATCCTTCCCAGCATCAGGGTCTTTTCCAATGAGTCGGTTCTTTGCATCACGTGGCCAAAGTATTGGAGCCTCAACTTCAGCATCAGTCCTTCCAAAGAACGAATATTCAGGACTGATTCCCTTTAGAATTGACTGGTTGGATCTCCTTGCAGCCCAAGGGATTTGTTTAAAGAATTTAAATTGGCCTCACAAACCTCAATTATTAATACTTTATCAATACAACAGTGGAGTGAAGGGAACTTAAATACATTTTTATAACCCCAAATGTACATGTCTCACATCCTTTTTAATATTCACTTTGCAATTCTATTACTGATTATCTCTGACAGCAGGTGTAGTACAACTTTATGGTCAGTCTTTTCATTTTATGAAGCTCTTCATCTGAAATATTAGAAGGTTGGGATTACTGATTTCATAGACACAAGTTCTATCATTCATAAATCTTTTATCTTAAAGTTGAAAGCATTATCTTTAAAAATCTTCTAAAAATCTTTCTTGGGAATAGGAGGTCATTTACAAACTATATGAAAGGCAACTGGAAGAAGTATACTTTATGAAGGTTTTGGACCATTAACTCTAGATTTTGATTTTTCTGTATTAAAAAAAAGAAAGTATGATACCTTTGAATGTTTTGAGAGTGTGATGGGAATTGGCCTCAATGAATTTTCTGTTTGTGGTCACCTGAGGTAGGTCACCAAGGCGACTGAAGTCTCCCAGCAGACTTTTAAATATTTGAAGCTAAAAATATTTAAGAGTGTACCAAATGAGCAGTGCTTTAACTTTTATTTATATTCTATTTTTGATGTGGTTGTGATTATAGCCTCACCAAGACGGCTGATCAGTAATGAATGTGTCCTGTTGGCAGATCCCTCCAGGGCTCTGATTCAATCTTTTGAGTTATGGGATGAGGACAAAATGAACTATTTTTCAAGCTTGTAAATATGTGACAAATGACAGTGCAAGAACTATTGATTCCAATCACAGTGATACAATGTTTCATAGTCAAGACTGACTCTGGTTTTACAAATTACTTGCAAGTTGAACAGTAAACCCTTGTGCAACATGCTTCAACCTGGATCAATCTTCAAGAATATGTGTGCCAGTATTCACCTCCAATTTGAATAAATAACCTAACTGAAATGGACTTGTCTACTATTTTTAACATTCAAAAGGTGCTGTTGGATTCCCCCTAATCTTGAAAGAAGGGAGAAGCAGAACCCTTATAGAATCCTGAGAGGCTAGGCACACATACCTGCTTTTATCTTTATCAGTTAGTCATAACCAAATATATATGAGAAATGCCACTCGAGAATATAAATCTTAGCTAAAAACTCACAGGCACTGTCTAGCTCAGAACTCAAATCTTATTCAAACATATCTAGAGTTTTTAAAAAAAAAAGAAAACATGGAGCTGATTCAATAAGTTAGAACTTAAGACACTGCAGTAGCCATTGTGTTTCTTTGAGGCATTAGATTTGATTATTAAAAAAAAAAAAAAAAAAAAAAAACTACCATGACAAGTATTTATAGATGAAGACAGACCCTCTTAAAACCTTCCTCATTTGGAGCATGAGCACTTCTGTGTTTACGTAAAAAAAAAACTTTGCCTAAAAGACCACTAAACAAACCCAGGAAAATATATCTTTGCAGCGGGGAGGAGAGGGGCGGAAGTCGGTTTCGCAGCCTGTGTGAGAAGGCAGCATATGCACCGCCCTCACTGTCACCGCCCCATCCTCGCTGCGGAGCACCGTTTAAAACTTGCCCGCAGCTTGTCACGGTGTATTTTATGCAGGACTGCCCTTAGCGGAGGCTGTGCATGCTGAAGTATTATTGACCTTCCTCCCCACTGCTCACGCGAACAGGCCATCTGGGTACCAGCACAGTACAGGGAATACGTCCAACTTCTCAGAACAAGACAAAAATTAAAAAGTGGGCTGGGGGAATGGGGGAAGAAAGGCTTTTGGCTTGTACCATGGATTTGTTTATTCAGACATAATTGGCGTGGATCTAGCCAAGGCACAATTTCATTCTTTGTCTAACCTACTGGCCTCTGAGCCCCTCCCCCCATTGTCCATCTCCATCAATGTGTGATGAGCCACTAAGCAAGAAAAGAGGGCAGAGACCGGCAAGGCCACCACCAGCCCCTTATTATAGTCATGCTTCTGGGAAGCTGGAATTAGCCAGGGCGTGTGGATGGTCACTGAGTCCCAGCAGACCCCATCTCTGCCCAGTCTCCTCCAGTGAGGCCTGCTCCTTCCTTCTGCCCTTCATTTTGCCTCAAGTGGGTGATGAGGATCTGGAGCCTGGTGAGATGTATTATCCTTGCTAGGGGTTTGTCTGGCCAGCAGCCTTCAGCTCTTAGCCAGCTGAATCACAAAGAACCTGGCCTGGCCATTACAGGCCAGGCACATTTACAGCTTCCCCAGTGAATTTTTCCCAGGCTGGAATCCATTTTTAGTAGCTCCACTTCATTGATCAATGGCTTCCTTTCAATGATGATATTGACTTACGAAACTAGCTCAGAATGTCAGATTCAGTTCATACAGAACTGCTCTCCAGGACCCAGAGATAATCCTGAGTTGTCTACAGCCCAGAGCACTAGCAGTGGCAAGCAGGGTTCTGCTTAATCATTAAAAAACTCCCAAGTACTTTTCTTTTCCTAGTGGTTATTTCTATTTGTTTACAATTTAGTTGAGGGGGACAAAGGTATTTTTTTAATTTATGCATTTTAAATATTCTTTTTAAATAGTTTTTTTTTTTTTTTTGACAAAGTATTAGCAGTTTGCTTTGCATAGTATAGAAATGCAGTAGGTGTTAGCCAAGGATAAATCACCTTCCTGAAGCCTCCTCTTTCCCCTGCTCCCATCCATTCCCTCTCTATCTTTTGTTCTTCCACTTAGTAGAGATCACTATAATTTTCTCCATGATAGAATATGTTGCTTGTCTGTGTCTACCCCTTGAAGAGTATGAACAGCTAGAGCAAGGCTTTAATCTTATCTATGAAAATCAGTCCTGTGCCTGGCATACAAGATGAACTCAATAAATGTTTGCAGAACAAGTGACCAATCAGAACTAGACTCTATTTAGAATTTAACAATATATCAGGCACTTTAGTTAATCATCACAACCTGAAGAGATAAGTATTACTCTAAGTCTCACTGAACAGAATAAAAAACTGAGACTTTGAGAGATGATATAATCGTTAACGAGGTGTGAGTTCAGGATTTGCACTCAGTCTGAGTGGCTTTATCACCCTGACCATCATGAAGTGAAAGGAAGGACAACAGTGCCACTGGTGGTTGGTCAGTCTTAGGAAACTTGACTCATTGCCACTGAGTGCCTCATCAGCTAAAGGGAGAGTGTATGTGGCAGGTGCAGGAATAGAAGGTGGTCATCGCCATCTAGATATGTGGTATCTCCAACCTGGCTAGTGAGCAAAACTTCCCAGGGTGCTTCTTAAACTCCCAGAGCCAATCAATCAGATTCTCCTGGGATATACCCTAAGAATCTGTGACTTAACAAATAGCAAACAAGTTTTGGTGATTAGCCAGAACAGCTGGAATAGAATCTAGATCCATTCAGTAAAATTGTCAGAATAGGAGTAAATGTGCTCAAAGTGATGCTAGGATGTTTGATGGCACTTCTTGCACATATTCATTCACTCACTAGCATCATGGAATAAATGTTTTTGTTAAACACCCACCATGTGTTAGCAATGGCAGTGATGAAAATGCAGCTCTTAGAGCACTTATTACAGACTACATGTGACACCATATATTCTAGGGCTCTTGAAGGCGATCTTCTTTTGTGTGAAGACATATGAACACAGCATACCCATTCAATTTAGAAAAAGAAAACAATCAAACCAATTGTTTGACAAAATGTAGATCAAAGAGCTCTTATATCAATTATATTTCAAATACTAAATTGTAGCTTTGCTAAGTAATAAAAGAAATTCAAAGAGAAAATTAAAATGCTATATCGTCTAAATATAACTTAAAAGCCACAATTTACTGAACACCTGCTCTAGCCAGGTATGGTTAGACATCTTAAGATCTGATCTCCAGAATAACGTGAGGACCCCTGACTTCAAAACTCTCTGTTGTGCTGCGCTTCTTCTAGCCACATCGTGTGGTCTTCAGTCTCATACATCCCTCCTGACTCCAGATCCAACACTTAATTGTCTGGCAATCTTGGACAAGTTACCTAATTATTCTGAACCAGTTTTCTCACCTATGAAAATCACAATTATGTAACTGACTTTGCGGAGTCATTGCAAAATGAAATAATGTTTCTAAGATATCAAAATAGCAGTTGATGCATCATGGGTGTGCAAAGCTAGTTCTTTCCTGTCCTTAACTCCACTCTCCAGTCATTTGGTACCCACTCTGTGAGCTTCAGTCTTCCCAAATGGGAATTGAGACTGAAATTGTCAAAGTCATCAAAAGGCTATATAAGTTCATACAATCTACATGTTTCTGTATAGGAGAGATGTGCTGGAGGAACAGGGTTTCTGCATTAGGCAGCTATTGCTGTTGCTGCTTAGTTGCTAAGTCATGTCCGACTCTTTGCAACACCATAGACTATAGTCTTCCAGGCTCCTCTGTCCATGGGATTTCCCAGGCAAGAATATTGGAGTGGGTAGCCATTTCCTACTCCAAGGGATCTTCTGGACCCAGGGACCGAACCTGCATCTCTTGCATTGGCAGGCAGATTCTTTACCACTAGCACCATTTGGGAAGCCTCTAGGTGGCAGGTGGAATATACCAAATAAGGGGCCACAAGATTAGTATTGGGGAGTTTGGGGAAGAACAAAGCCACTATGGACTTGGTAGCATAAAAAATTCAAAATAACAGTGAGGTTTGAAGGAGAGACTGATTTCAGACACATAAAGAAAAGGGAAGTACACTGCAAGTAAGGAAAGCATGTGGTTCAAGGTAGACATGAAGGTGAAAAAGTTCATGCATATTCAGAGGTCAATGAGATGTCAGGATGTAGGAATGTAGGATATGTGAAAAGGTTAAAGGGAACAATAGAAGATGAAAGTTCAGGTGACCAGATTATAGTGATCTAGAATGCTGGTTCAAAAAGATAAGTGATGGGGAACCACAGTTTCCTGAGCTCTCTAATAACAGGATAAAAGCTCTGTGCTGGGGAATATTTATCTGGAAGTCATACAGCAGATAGAATTGGGTGGGGAAGTAGAGGCCAACTTTAGGTAGTGAAGATGTCCACATTTCAAAAATCTTCAGCCGGACTCTTTTAGCTCTGACTTTACAATTCACTTCCAAGTCACCGTTTTGGGTTCTGCCTCCATCAACTCCCCATCCTTTATTCAAGCCTTTGCCCTTCAGACTCAAGATTTCAGGATCATCTTCTACTCTTTCCTCTCCCATGGTATCCACATCCGTCCAATTGCCATTCACAGTGACAACCTCACTCATTCACTTAATGGTAATCATGTGCTTGGCACCACACTACAAGCATCCGTCATCTGCGTGCTGTCATCTCCATCCATGCTGCCAAACCCCTCATCCAGACCTAAGTCATTTCTCATCTGCTTGACTTCCGCCTCTTCTCTTTGGGCATCTATTTATCAAACATCACTAGCATTCCAGCTCAGAACAAAGCACCCAGAATTAGAGTATTAGTGCCAGACAGGTCCTTAAAAGTCATTTAGTCTGATGCTCTCAATTTATTAAAAAGGAAACCGAGGCTCTGAGAAGCAAAGCCACACTGTAAGGTAGATGAACTTGAAACCCAGACCACCTGATTCCTGTTGCTGCTCTCACACTGCACTATATTGTCACCTATATGATTATGGAATATGATAATTCCACTAGCCAACAAAGCACAAAACCAGAACCCACAGAGCTGGAAATAAAATCTAAACTTGCTGCTTAATAAAAATAAAAAATAAAATAATTTACAATATGCACACATACATAGGAAGATAGTCATTGACTGCCTTCCTTTAGAGTTTAGAACAACAATCCAAAGAATCTCCTGGACAGAACAGAGCATAAAATGGGAAATGATACCACCCATGGACCAAACCAGCTAGCTGCCTATTTTGTAAATAAAGCCTTATTAAAACCTAGTGATGCCCATTGCCTTACATATTATCTATGGCTGCCCATGAGCTACAACCACAGAGTTAAATAACTGTGATAGAGGCCATATGACTTGCAAAAACAAAAATATTTGCTATGTGGCCTTTTATAGGAGAAGTGTACTGAACTCTAAATTCAAGCATTTTGTTGTTGTTCAATTGCTCCAATGCGCCCAACTCCTTATGACCCCATGGACTGCAGCACGTCAGGCTTCCCTATCCTTCACTATCTTGCAGAGTTTGCTCAATCTCATGTCCATTAAGTTGGTGATGTCATCCAACCATCTCATCCTTTGTCGCCCCCTTCTCCTCCTGCCCTCAGTCTTTCCCAGAATCAGGGTTTTTTCCAACGAGTCCGTTCTTAACATCAGGTGGCCAAAGTACTGGAGCCTCAGCTTCAGCATCAGTCGTTCCAATGAATATTCAGGGTTGATTTCCTTTAGGATTGACTGATTTGATCTTTTTGTTGTTCAAGAGTTTGAGCATTTTAGTTTTAGGCAAAGCTAAAGTGAATTCCACCTCCTTGAGGAGGGCTTTCTAGGAAAGCCATCCAAGGGAGTGGCTGGCCTAGAGCATGCAAGCACAGTTATTGTGGTTTTCCACCTCTTATGATCCTAACTTTGATGCTAGTCAGCTTAGGTCACTGTTACCTCTGTAGACGGAAGCCTATAGATACAATTCTACCTGCCAGCACCCAAACACTACCCACTGGACTCCCAACAGGCCTCACTGCCTCCAGTCTAAAGCTCCAAGCTGCATTCCATGCAGCTGCCAGTGTTCCTCACTACGAGCTCACTCTTTAGGACACACCCCCATTCAGGCCACCCTTCCTGTGTAAAATACGCTTGTGGCCTTCCACGTGGGGTAGGTCTGTTCCACTGTAGTCATGCATCAGGTGCCCAATACATATACAAACCTAGGGAGATCTCATCTCAGAAGTGCTAAATCTGAAAAGTAAACATCACCTCTGTGGAGAGGCCTTCCCTTCCTCACCTATTTGAAGGACACTGGCCCCAGGGTTTTGTCCTATTAAACTCTATTACCCTGTTTTATTTTCTTAACAGCACTTATCGGGGTTTGACAGGTTGAAGTTATTTCTTTCTTTATCATCTCTTTCCATCAAATAATATGGGCTTCTCGAGAGTGTGGGCAGTATCCCAAGCACCAAGAACAGTGTCTAACCCACATTAGGGGCTCCAAAGACATCTGTTAGATCTGTTTGGGTAGCCTTCCTTCATCTGGCACTAGTGTCCTCTCTGGCTACCTGTCTAGCTTTAACCCCTCCTGCCCCAATACCCCAGTTCCTCTATACTGCCCACGTAAGCAGTTCAAGCAAACTATGTCACCTGGGCACTGCCAAGTACCATGCCCACACCCTTACTGCATCCTCTGCTGGAGTGACCACACTGGCCTGCTGAGCTCATGATTGCCCTTTTCCAAGCCACTTCTCAGTTGCCTGCTCTTTCCTTATCCAGGTAAGCAGAGGTGATCTCCTTCACCATTGCGCTCTCTTACAGATCATACCATTTTGGGGGTTATTTAATAAATGAAGACTTCCTGTCACTAAATTGGAGACTCCCCAAGGGGATTCATTTGGTATTGCCAGAGCCTTATGTTGTACTTGACATACCAGACCCTAGATAAATGTTCTTTGAATAGATAGATTGGTAGGGAAAGAAGGAAAAGAAACAAGGAAAGAAGGGAAGCAAAGAGGAGAGAAGGGAAAGAGGGCAGGAGAGAAAGACAGAGAAGAGAAAGTGAGAAACCAACCCTTCCCATGGAGTTGGCTGCCCTGTGCTCACATTTCAATGCCACATTGCTAAATCATCCAGCCTTATATTGCGAAACTAAGAGGATAGCGCCAGAGATATTATGTGTTCAGTGATTTCTTCTGAAGACACTACTCTTGGCTTCACAAAGTCTTCTTGAAGATGCTTCAAGAGGGAGAAGGGATGAGCCTTCCTAGCCAGATTTGGGGTGCTGTTTTAGCCCTTCTCTTGGGGTCTTCCTGAGCATAGACTCAGTAATGTGGTGAAGGACAGAAGCATAAAAACTGCCTCAAGAATAACTGGCTTCAAATGTTTTTACAAATCTTCAGCTCTTCTCCAAGGCATAGTCAAAGTTGCTATTTGTGGCATTGAATGCTTTAAATAAAAAGTTTTATACTGTCTTTAAAATATACCTTAGGGGAGAGGCTAATACAGAAAATATTTTCCTCGGGCGGGGAAGCAATGGAAATTGTTTTTTTGCCACAATAAACCATTGCCTCTTCCAGTCAAAAGAAATTTTCACTTGGGTCTGGGATACACACAAAAGAGAAGAAAATTGCTATTGAAAAGCTTGCACATGCTCTGAAAGGCATTTTGCATATGGTTATTTCCAATGATATACTTTTAAAAATATAGCTCTCTTATGGATATGCTTCATTAGTTAAAAGGGTGACATTTCTCTGTTTTAATGAAATAGAGTTAAGTTCCAATCAGATGAACCTAACATAAATATCCAATTCTAACTGACAGCAGTATTACTCTTTCATTGATGGTAAAAAACAGCTTCCTGATTAAATGAGAAATTCTAGTTACTTCTTAGGAGTATAGCTGGGAGGAAAGGGAACGTAAAATAAAGATGTATTGCAGAGTATAGCAAAGCTATGCAAGTTTCACATTTTTCTGAAGTGCACATGACAGGGCTCCAGGGGAAAGCCTTATGGGGAAATAATTTACAGTGGGAGAAACTAGGGCTCGAATCAGTTAACTGATCCCGCCCTGAGTCACTCTGCAAATTTGTGGTAGGAATGGGATTTGAACCCATAGCCACTGAGCGACAGTACTGTTGCTCATCTTGGGAGTATTCAGGTCACTCAGTGGAATCAGGAACATTATCAGAACTTAACACCAAAAAAACCTGGCTGCTAAGGTTGAATTCCATCACAGTTCTCCTGAGTCACATCCCACAGCACCCCAAGGGGCTACTAGGTTGACCTGCTAACTACTCAGTAGTCATTCTCCTTACAGAATGTGCAATAAGGCCATAACCATTTATTTTTACTTTTAGCTTAGTTTACATTTAGTTTATTGTTTTAATGCTATGGAGTTGTTTCTTTTTAATTTAAAGGGGAAAAATTTGCCATATCAAGGATAACTTTTTTTTTTTTTAATTTAGGCCCCAATAACTTCAGGATTTGTGGTAATTCCACCCAAACTGAAGCTAAATCTTGTGCTGTTTTTGAAGGTGAAGCAAGAAAATTAATGGCATAAAGGACCTATTTAAATTACTTAAGTATAGTCACTTATTTTTAAGGATGTTGGCAGGGCATGGTTTCCAGTGAATATGATAAATGATGATAACAACTACTAAATACCCAGAGTCTCTTGCCAGACTAAGAACAAAGAGATAACACAATGTGTTATCTACTTTGGTCTCTACAACAAGTTGATGAGGTGGTCTCTTCTACAGATAAGAAAACTAAGAAAGAAATTACCTGTCCAAGGTATCAAGGCAAAAAAGAGGATTTAAACCCAGACCTGTCTGGCTTCAAAGTGTGTGTTCTCATTGTCATGCTTTATTTCAATAATTCCAAGTCTTTGTCAGGGTTGGGGCAGAGTAAGTGGTCCTGAGCCTTTTAAGAATCTTATGAAAAGTGAGAATCAAAATGTTGCATATGATTTCAAAGAAAATTTTGGACTCAAGAATGCCTATCCTACTGCCTATTTATAAATCTCTTCTGTTTATAAAAGCAGGTCATCTACTAAGCTATTTTGTTAGAGTATTTATTTTTTTAGATAACTGTATTCAAAAGCAAAACAACACTTATTTACAAACAGACTAATCCTGACTTTTCACTGATTCCTCCTTAGTTGATGTTAATGAAATTTTGTTGAATAAAGATGGAGGTGAGTAGCTCCTTAACTAACTGATAACTTATTTTCTTTTATTTTGGGCAATACTTTGGTTGTTCTAAGAATTGGTACAGTTGAGAAGCTGGCAACTGCCTAGCAGTTTGGTGGCAGTGAAATTTCGAGTCCAGACAGAGGCAAGGCAGTGTCATGTAGAGATATGTAAGAATATGAGACAAAAGGAAAAATCAGTAATATAGATCCTATGTTAAGAGCTTGATATTTTCTAAATTATGATATTTTGCTTTAAATTTGATTTTTAAAATACTGTATTAATGCACTATTTATTTTGACTCTTTTAAATTTTGGGGTGCTCCCTTAAATTTTGCATCTGAGATGAATGCCCCACTTAACTCACCCTAGTCCCAAGCCCTGGATGGAGGGCTGGGTGTGGCCAGCAGACTGTTCTTTCAATGGGACATTTCCCATGAAAATCAGTATCTCTAGCATCCTTTGTTAAAACTGGCAACACTGGACTCGCATTTCCTTATGACAAAAAGTGGCTTTATCTGAGTGACAGCTGCCTGCAGTGGGGAGTACATGTTCTGTAGCCCTCACCACTTCCTGGCCAGTTCATTACACCTGGCTCTACAGGATTTGAGTTGAGCATTCTGGGCCTAGACCAAATGTACAAATGTTATTCTTGAGTCCTCTTGTTCTGCCATAGCCTGTAACATTCCTTCAGAATTACTGATGTGCTACGTTTGACATTAAATCACAAGATAAGATCACTGCCAGCAAGACCCTGGGAAAAATTCCATTGACTAGCACTGAAGCATCATAGATCACAGTGCTGGAGTGTGCACTTCTCATATTTTCCACGCAGGGAAAACTTCTTCCACACCCAGACTTCAGTCACAAATACTTTTTATCAATGCTAAGACTTTTTGAGCTATAGTGTGCCTCACTCTCTGCTGAGACTTGTACATATATGACCTTATTTAGTCATCACAAGAATCATATAAGATGTATAAATAGCTCCATTTTATAGATATGGAAACTGAGTTACTAAAAGGCTGAGAAAATTGCCCAAGAACACATAGGTGGTAATGGGAGGAATCTGGACTCAAACCCAGATGGATGACACCAAGACTGACAGTCTGTACCACTATTCATCCTGCTTCTCTGTGCTCTGCTGTTGTTTCTTAACAGTAGACACCTCACTTGCTAAATTTTGCTAATTTTTTTAAATTTAATTTAAATTTTGCTCTTTGCTATCAAGGGCACTAACATTTTACAAGCATATGGAATTTGATCAAAGAGCATACAACAGCTGTCTATTGTATTAAATTCATGTTAAGAGCCTATCCTCCTTGTTTTGTGCCTTTTTTCATTCCAGATTAATTTTTCAAAGGTTAATCACATGACACTTATTTTAATTATGCCTCTCTAGTCACGACAAATGACAGCGCTTGACTTCTTGTTGCCTTCCTTTGTATTGTGTGACCAATGAGATTATTAATAAATGCCTTTTTATTATGTAGTCATGCTGTAGGTGCCCACAGGGCACAGGCTGGCCTCATGTATTTTATTCTGGGTGCAGTGTCAGCAGGGCCTTGTGGATTTGCTAATGAGCTAAATCCGGTTAGTGCCACATGCCCTGGACTGCCGCAGATCTTTTAAATACATCATTGCTCTCAGAGACTCAGCTGGCTTCAGTTGGAGAGAGATTAACTTCTCATTCCAATTAGTGGAGAGTCATACTGTTGGAGAGAGAGCTGCTTATGTAGCCCCAAACCCAGGACCCTCTGATCGATGAACCTGCGACCAGTCAACAACAAACTTAGAAAAGAATGGCTTCAAGAGAGGATTTGGTTTTTGTGGTGGTTGTTGTTATTTGCTTTGTGTGTGCTTTAGAGATCACCATCTCCTAAAGAGAAGGAGAGGCTGTTTTGTTTCCCATGTGAAAAATACATTGACTTCTATCTAGGATGATGGAAGCTTAAAAAACAAGGGAGTGGAACATTTAAAATAAACTTAAAATGCTGCATTTTAATCCTTGACCAGATTCCTTCACTCCAAAACACAGTATGTAAAGGTTATTTTGTTACATGCTTTATTTTTTTCAGATAATAATAATACTAACTAACCATTATTCAGTGCTTACAGGGTAGGGCACTCTTACAGTTGCTTTATGTGTATTACTTTAATCCTCACAACAACCCTCAGATAGAGATACAATTATCCTAAATTGTACTGCTCCAAGTTCATCTTTGTCTCTTTTATCTCTTCTTACATCTTATTCTTCTTGAGTAAACATTTTAAGCTATGTGTATTACTCATAATACTTTTCCATGCTTTCGTTGATAGGGTAAAGGAACAGTTATTTTAAAGTGGAATGCTTTTTGAAATGAAAGCCAAGCCCAAATCAGGCCTCTACAAAGATACTGCAGATATACAGAAAAAATAGGAAAGTTCCAAAACACAGAAAAGCAAGAAAAAAAAAATGCACTTTTTCTCTAGTTTCTGATGAGAAAAAGGTGTGCAAAATAAAATATTCATCCTAGGAATCAAGAGTAGTAGAAATGCACATCTTTCTCTCATTTAAGATTAAAAATAATTGAGAAAAATAAAATATAAAATATGCTCAATAGTAAAGAAAAATATCCTCTTCAGATTAAAGTCATCTCATTATTGTGTGTAAGACACACAGACTGATCCATCTAAAAGAGAACTCCAGAGGTATTCCTGAATCAAAATCAATTGTGCACACCATAACCACAAGCCCATCTGAAAATCAATGAGGTCTTTTCTAAAAAAATACCAAAAACAAAAAAACTCATTTTATAGGAGAATGTATTTTCTGCAAACTATGAAAACCAAGTGCATTTTATTTAGGAGTTTGGTAAACCATTTTACAAAAGTGATGTCCCATATAAGATCAAGTATCATGACCCTTTTTTGTTTTAATGGAAGGCAAAGGTAAGAACAGATTCTAAATGTGTAAATGCTTTTTGAAGCTACAATTGTACACACACACACACATACACATACATACATAATGGCTTTAAAATGCCCTCTGTATCTAGAGGCAGCCAAAGGCAAGACTTGCAAGGGGAAAAGGTTTGAATGGACATGTAAAGTGTCCATAAATGTGCTTTTTCAAGAGTATAATTGCTTCCTTATCCTTAATGTCTGCCAGGGAGTCAGAGTGACTGATGCTGTAACATATAACAGAGCAAACAAAGGATTCACTTGAAAAAATTATAGAAGATTTGAAGAGTGTGTGTTTGCATGTATCTGTGAATGGAGAAGGAGGGTTTGCTTTGTGTGATGCTTAAATGGGGTGGAGTGGGGGACACAGGGATTGATCAACCAACCAAAATCCTGAGGACCACAGAGGCTCAGTTTTTTTTACTCCATTGTAACAATAGTTAAACTTTAAGAAGGAAGCCTGTTTGTTCCCTATATTTCTGAAATGGAATTTGCTCATCACTTGAGTCCTACAAGACTCTTCTCTTTTTTTATTTTTTAAAAGCAGCCTCAGGAGGATTCACTAAGTGAAGGGTCAAAATGTCTCTTCACTAAGGGTTGGCTTGCCCTCCTTCCCCACTCGGCTCTCTCTTGGCCTAGACTACAGGTCGCCCTTCATGCTTCCTGGGACCACACTGGGTTGATAACCACCTCTGGTGCTCTCCATGTTGCCTTAGGCTCAGTGGCCTGTGAGCCTCAGGAGGGCCCGGGCTGGATTCTGCTCATCCACGTGTTCCCTGAATGTAGGACACAGACGCTGCATGGCCAGTAAAGCTTTCCTAAAGGAAAAAAGATTCCAGTTATCTCCTGAAAATGTGTTGACTGAATCTGGTAAAGAGGAAAGCAGGAATGTTTATGATACTACCCATTAGACAGTATAATTTTATTTAGTTTTTTGATCAGGATCATTTTTTCCGTCCAGAGATCAAAAAATGTTACATAACAACACTTTCCAACAATTAATAAAAATCTAAGAGATAAATAATTTGCCTGAAATAAGTGTTTAACAAACAAACAAAAGCTAGTGCCAAGAGAGGTAACTTTGATGTCTTAAAAAAGCAGAGTATAGTGCATTTGATGAAAATAGACAAGCTTTTACATTTTCACCCTGAGTCCTTGAGCCATCAGATTCATCCTGGAAACCTTGTTTAGAGTGATGGCTGAACCCAGGGCCAGCCTTGCAGATCTATAACTTTAGGTTGGGGCTATCATGAGAATAACTAAGCTTTGGAACTAGTGATTTGCCAGTCCTCACACTCACATAAAGGTGATTTGTGTCTGAAATTTAATATACTAGTCTACAATATCACATCTTTTTAGCATTCAATATGTGCCAAACTGTTTGCTACCAACTGGCCAAAACAAGTTCTCTATCTTTTGCAGGGCTTGCAGTCTAGGTAAGAGATGTGTGTATAAATAACTACCTCAGTTAGGTTCTCAGCATGTAGTTCCCAGACCAGCAGCATTAACATTACCTGTTTGCCTGTTGAAATGCAAGTATAGCTCTTACCCCATCCTGCTAAGTCAGAAATTCTGGGGTAGGGCAATTTTTAGTTTAACAAGCCCTCCAGGTGATTCTGATGCACATTAAAATTTGAGAACCTCTATTGACTCATTGGAAAAGATCCTGATGCTGGGAGGGATTGGGGGCAGAAGGAGAAGGGAATGACAGAGGATAAGATGGCTGGATGGCATCACCGACTCGATGGACATGAGTTTGGGCAAACTCCGGGAGTTTGGGCAAACTCAGGGAGGTCTCTGGCATGCTGCAATTCACGGGGTCGCAAAGAGTCAGACATGACTGAGCGACTGAACTGAACTGAACTGACAGATTCTCAGATTAAAAATTGAGATTACAAGCAGTGGTTTACAATGCTACCTGAAAGCATATTAGAATCACTTGATGCATACCTCCCCCTACCAATTGAACAGAATCTCTATTCATTATCATTGCTTAGTCACTAAGTTGTGTCCAACTCTTTTATGACCCCATGGACTATAGCCTGCCATGGGATTTCCCAGGTACGAATACTGGAGTGGGTTGCCATTCCCTTCTCTCGGAGGTTTTCCTGACCCAGGGATAGAGCTCCTGTCTCCTGCATTGCAGGTAGATTCTTTACCACTGAGTTATCAGGAGTCCTTCTATTCATTGAAAGTGAAAGTCGCTCATGTCTGCTCATGTCCGCTCATTTATGTCCGACTCTTTGCGACAACAGGACTATACAGTCCATGGAATTCTCCAGGCCAGAATACTGGAGTGGGTAGCCTTTCCCTTCTCCAGGGGATGTTCTCAACCCAGGGATTGAATCCAGGTCTCCTGCATTGCAAGCAGATTCTTTACCAACTGAGCTATCAGGGAAGCCCATTAGCATCCTCTTTAATCACTTTTTTGTTACCTGGTTTTTGTCTTAACTATGACTGTGCCTGAGATACCACTGATAACATTATAATGTACATTGATCTTCCTGAAACTTGTTCTATTAATTTTTTCTTAAATGAGCTTTTATTTCTAGCTCACAGTCTACTTGAAGGTCTGGCTTTATAAGAATTACTTCATGTGTCCAAAAAGTTCCAAATATCCCTAGAGATCTTTCCTGAGCAACTACCTGTTTTTCTCTTTTGAGTTTTATCTCTGTAGCTTGAAGCTCCCCCTACCCCCATTTAGATAGACTCCTTCAAGAGAAAAGAAAGAAAATAACCAGTACTTGCAATTTACAAGTAAAGATTCCAACATAAAAGGACTAAATAGAAAATATTAATAAGGTTACAAGGGCTAACTACAATTTAAGGTTTTTGTTTTTGTTTTTTTGGGTTTTTTTCCTTTTGGCTGGATTGATATCAAGTCAATGTGGTAAGCCTGGTTATCTTATACTGATACAATCTGATTGGAAAACAGCTCTGCTCACCATAATACCACCAATGCCACTTATCATGAGGGAATGTAAATTAAAACCACAAAGAGCTATCATCTCATACCTGTCAAGATAGCTATTATCAATAATAATAATAATAATAACAAAAGACAAGCACTGATGAGGCTGTAGAGAAATTAGAACCAATGCACACTGTTGGTGGGAATGCAAAATGGTAGAGCCTCTTTGCAAAACAGTATGAAGTTACCTCAAAGAATTAAACTAGAACTACCATGTGATCCAGTAATCCCATATCTGGGTATTTATCAAAAAGAATTAACATCAGGATCTTGAGAGAAAATATTAGCACTTATTCACAACAGCCAAGATGTAGAAACAACTTACATGTTCATTGACAGATGAGCATATAAGGAAAATACCGTATGTACAGACAATGGAATACTATTCAGTCTTTAAAGAGAAGGAAATTTTACAATAAGAGAAAATAAGGATGAATCTTGAGGATATTATGCTAAGTGAAATAAGCCAGTCACAAAAAGACAAATACTGCAAGATTCCACTTAAATAAATATCTAGAAGAGCCAAATTCATAGACTCGAAGAGTTTAATGGTGGTGATGCTGAGCAGAAAGTGAAGAACTAAAGGGCCTCTTGATGAAAGTGAAAGAGGAGAGTGAAAATGTTGGCTTAAAGCTCAACATTCAGAAAATTAAGATCATGGAATCCGGTCCCATCACTTCATGGCAAATAGATGGGGAAACAGTGGAAACAGTGGCTGACTTTATTTTTCTGGGCTCCAAAATCACTGCAGATGGTGATTGCAGCCATGAAATTAAAAGACGCTTACTCCTTGGAAGGAAAGTTATGACCAACCTAGATAGCATATTAAAAAGCAGAGACATTACTTTGGCAACAAAGGTCTGTCTGGTCAAGGCTATGGTTTTTCCAGTGGTCATGTATGAATGTGAGAGTTGGACTATAAAGAAAGCTGAGCACCGAAGAATTGATGCTTTTGAACTGTGGTGTTGGAGAAGACTCTTGAGAGTCCCTTGGACTGCAAGGAGATCCAACCAGTCCATCCGAAAGGAGATCAGTCCTGGGTGTTCATTGGAAGGACTGATGTTGAAGCTGAAACTCCAATACTTTGGCCACCTGATGCAAAGAGTTGACTCATTTGAAAAGACCCTGATGCTGGGAAGGATTGAGGGCAGGAGGAGAAGGGGACGACAGAGGATGAGCTAGTTGGATGGCATCACCCACTCAATGGACATAGATAATTTTGGGTGGACTCCAGGGGGTGGTGATTGACAGGGAGGCCTGGTGTGCTGCAGTTCATGGGGTCGCAAAGAGTTGGATACAACTGAGCGATTGAAATGAACTGAACTGATGCTGAGCAGGGTCCTGTGGGACTTCTGGGCATAAAGCCTTCCTGTGTCCCCCATTTCTCTGATTATAGGAAATAGCCTTCATTCAGCCTCCATGATCTTCCCTGAGCTTCAACAGGCATATTTCAGCAGTTGCTAATTAGGGAAGGGAAGTGATGCAAGACAAGGGAGAAACAGTCCAGAAAAACAATAGTGCAGCCTTGGGGCAATGTCCTGTTTCCCCATCAAAAGATACACACAACAATATCTTTAAGCCACTTTACAGATACTGAAACCCACTCCAGGTGGGAGAAGTTAAAATTAACATGTTATGCTGCCCAAAAGCATGCAGATTCCAGAATAACTGAAACTTGAAGGTTAATGCATTTGACTCATACTTATCATACCAGGAACTCAGAAGAATGCAAGCCCATCAGTGCCTTGATCCTTATCACCTACTTATATATAAGACCTCTCCCTATTCCCTGTTGGCAGGGCAGGGGCAGGGTGGGGGGGCGGGGGGGGGAATAGTTCGTGAGGTGCTAATATACTGTGTTTCCTCTTTGCCTGGCAAAGAAATAAATCCATTGTTTTTTCCTCCTCCATAACCTTCTCTCTGTATCTCTGTTCAGCATCAGTGTATAGAGCCAAGATTTTGGCATTAGTGATTGTAAGATTGAGGTAGAAATTGCTAGGCAGTCAGTGTAGGACTCTGAGATCTCAGTCTTGTTTTCAATAAACATCTCGCTCCATTAACCTAAAACTATACGCTTTGTCCCAAATTCCTGCAATGTGGCTTTGGTCTGATAAATAATCAACACTCAAATCCAGGGAAGGGCAGTAATTAACTTCAGAACCATAAGCCTGAGGAAAAAACAATTGGTGATCATTAATCTTTAGCCCACATATCTTGTCCATTGTCAAATGGTCAGGGGGCATGAACAAGGGTGGCAACTTAACCTGAGGTTCAAGAGAAGCCACCTTTAGACTGATTAGTTAGAAATTATGTGTTTTAAGGACAGGAGTCAATCAAAAAATGTACACATTAATACTGGTAAGGATATAAACTTTTTTAAGTCTGCCTTTGGGGGACTCGTTACCCTCTCTCAGTGTCTATGCTGAGAGCTTTGTACTTTCCTTCTCTTTAGAACTCAGATTCCCATTTCAAGATGAACAAGCTCTAGAGATCTGTTGTACAACATTATATCTGTAGTCAACAGCACTGCATTGCCCACTTAAAATTTTGCTATGGAGTAGAAGTGTTCTAACTGCAGTACGTTTATATTGTATTACTGTTGTTCAGTCGCTCAGTCATGCCCGACTCTTTGTGACCACGTGGACTGCAGCATGCCAGTCTTCCCTGTCTTTTACCGGATGGAGCTTGCTCAAACTCATGTCCATTGAGTTGGTGATACCATCCAACCATCTTATCCTCTGTCATCCCCTTCTCCTCCTGTCTTCAATCTTTCCCAGCATCAGAGTCTTTTCTAATGAGTCAGCTCTTTGCATCAGGTGGCCCAAGTATTGGAATTTCAGCTTCACCATCAGTCCTTCCAATGAATATTCAAGATTGACTTCCTTTAGGATGGACTGGTTTGATCTCCTTGGAGTCGAAGGGACTCTCAAGAGTCTTCTCCAGCACCACAGTTCAAAAGCATCAATTCTTTGGTGCTCAGCCTTCTTTACAGTCCAACTCGCACATCCATACATGACTACTGGAGAAACCATAGCTTTGACTAGATGAACCTTATTTGGCAAAGTGATATCTACGCTTTTTAATATGCTTTCTAAGTTTGTCATAGTTTTTCTTCCAAGGCGCAAGCATCATTTAATTTCATGGCTGCAGTCACCATCTGCAGTGATTTTCGAGCCCAAGAAAATAAAGTTTCTCACTGTTGCCACTGTTTCTCCATCTATTTGCCATGAAGTGATGGGACAAGATAGCATGATCTTCATTTCTTGAATGTTGTTTTATATTGTATACATTTTAAACATTGTAAAATGTTGAGTTTTATATTTCTATTGAGTTTTTTTTTAGAATTTTGAGTTTTATATATTTGTATTTTACATTTGTATATATATTTGATGAATAAATAAATATGAAAGAAATTATTAATAAAATTTCATAGACAAAATTTTTTCAAAACATAGCATCAATGGAGAGGAAAGTGGTAAACAGCATCCTTGGCAGTTAAAAAAGTTTACAAAACACCCTTTGGAGTTACCTGCCAAATGAAGCTGAGAGGAAATGGTATTTCTGAAGGCAGCATGTGTGTCTGAGGGAAGGAAGAAAGGGTTGATTGCATACTAAACCAGAGAGAAGGAAAGGATTCTTCTAGCCTGGCCATCTTACCCTAATAGCCAGAGACTAGGGCTTAGAAGGATCTACCAAAGCAGATTTGATGGTCAGCAACCTATTGACTGAAGTTTTTGTGGGAGGTTCTAGGGTGTAGACCGGACATGGAACAACAGATTGGTTCCAAATAGGAAAAGGAGTACGTCAAGTCTGTATATTGTCTCCCTGCTTATTTAACTTATATACAGAGTACATCATGCAAAATTCTGGGCTGGATGAAGCACAAGCTGGAATCAAGATTGCCGGGAGAAATATCAATAACCTCAGATATGCAGATGACACCACCCTTATGGCAGAAAGTAAAGAAGAACTAAAGAGCCTCTTGATGAAAGTGAAAGAGGAGAGTGAAAAAGTTGGCTTACAGCTCAACATTCAGAAAACTAAGATCATGGAATCCGGTCCCATCACTTCATGGCAAATAGATGGGGAAACAGTGGAAACAGTGGCTGACTTTATTTTTCTGGGCTCCAAAATCACTGCAGATGGTGATTGCAGCCATGAAATTAAAAGACGCTTTATTCCTTGGAAGGAAAGTTATGACCAACCTAGACAGCACATTAAAAAGCAGAGACATTACTTTGCCAACAAAGGTCCATCTATTCAAGGCTATGGTTTTTCCAGTGGTCATGTATGGATGGGAGAGTTGGACTGTGAAGAAAGCTGAGTACTGAAGAATTGATGTTTTTGAACTGTGGTGTTGGAGAAGACTCTGGAAAGTCTCTTGGACTGCAAGGAGATCCAACCAGTCCACCCAAAAGGAGATCAGTCCTGGGTGTTCATTGGAAGGACTGATGTTGAAGCTGAAACTCCAATACTTTGGCCACCTAATGCAAAGAGTTGACTCATTTGAAAAGACCCTGATGCTGGGAAAGATTGAAGGCAGGAGGAGAAGCGAACGACAGAGGATGAGATGGTTGGATGGCATCACGGACTCAATGAACGTGGGTTTAGGTGGACTCCGGGAGTTGTTGATGGACGGGGGGCCTGGTGTGCTGTGGTTCATGGGGTCGCAAAGAGTCAGACACAACTGAGTGACTGAACTGAACTGAGCTAGGGTGTAGTTTCTTGGAGCAGGATCCTATGGGAGTGCAAGATCAGAACCAGGAGGACAGTGTAAGATCAGGTCACAAGTATATGTAGAGCTGGGCAAACAGAGAGAGAACCAAGAAGTAAAGCCAAGCAAGGCAGATAACAAAAGAATTTTAGGGTAATCATTGATATAGGAGAATTAACAACTCTCCTTAGGAAAAAATTATAAGAACACCCTAGATCTATAAAAAAATCCAGTTTCTTTTATGCATTAACCTTGAATGGCCAAGTTAGAAATCTTAACTCAGAAGAGCCCTCCTCAACCAGGGAAAAATGACCTACAGAGCCTTAGACCTCATTTGAGTAGCTGTGGACAAACCTAGTAAGATGTGAATCTTACCTCTGAATGGACACTATTGCTCATTAGGGATTTTGCTGAAATGACAAGATTTCTTTTGCTTGGGTTTGCAATGGCAGTAATGACATTAAAACTACCATCCATAAAACAAGTATCATCATCTGATTCATTTCTTGACATGAGCTTGTATTTTGTGATAGTTTGAAAAACCAACAGTGAAGTTAATGCCTCATTACTTAAAACCTCTAAGGTTAGACACTCCAACCTAAATTCAATCACAAAAATACATGCACAGCTAATTCACATTTTACAACAATTATAATCAATCATCATTTGTGCACTAAGAGATTTGCATACACCTTGTATACTGTCCAAATCCCTCTTCTCCCCAGTTATCCAATTTTCAGCAAATCTATTACAGCTGCAAAGCCAATGTACAGGAAATGCAGCTTGAAACACCAGGGGAAAAGGAAGAACTTAAACTGGAGATGTTCCTTCAACAATACATGAGGGCCAGAATGAAGTAGAGTTTTCAAATCAAAAGGGCCAAAGGTACACAAGTTAATTTCTCTGCACATCAATTCTTTTCATTTGTTAAATGACAGAAAGATTACTTCTGCCTATACCTCACAGGCTTGTTTGTTCCATTAATTTTTTCTTAAATGAACTTTTATCTCTAGCTCACAGTCTAATTAAAGGCTTGTTAAACGTTAAGTAACAACCATCATGGTCCTGCAAAATGGTGGATGATACATCTTCAGTGTGGAATCCATGAACAAAGTTCATTAGCTCTTTTCCATCACCATGTTGGGTGAAAGAACGCTGATCATATTTGAGTAGACCCAGTGACCAGCCCGAGTAGACATAGACTCTCAGATGAAGGAGACTGAAAGTCTGGTATATTTCAGGATGTAGTAAAAGGCTTCCCAAGTGGCTCAGTGGTAAAGAATCCACCTGCAATGCAGGAGAAGTGGTTTGATTCCTGAATTAGGAAGACCCTTGGAGAAGGAAATGGTAACCCACTACAGTACTCTTGCCTGAGAAATTCTGTGATCAGAGGAGCCTGGTGGGCTCAGGCTACGGGATCGCAAAAGAGTTGTACAGGACTCCGGGACTAAATGACAACAACTGAAAGGAAACATGGCCTCCTATAGAAATCAAAAATAATTTCTCAGTTAAAGTCTGTGAAAATGCAAAACTGATATCTGAGAAATAATGCATCGTGGACAATACTGTATATAATTAGAACAAACTGTATGGTTTCTATTACAGGTAACATTAATTACAGGAGAAGCCTTTACTCAGTGTTTACAGTGTGATGTTCATTCAATTCAGTCTAGGAGATAAATATGGGTATGTCCATTTTAAAGATCAGGAAAGTGAGACGCAGAGAGGTGAAGTGACATGGTCACACATAAATGAAAAGGATAAATGTCAGCACTGAGGTTTGACATTAGATATTTCTGACTTTGGAGCCAATGTTCTTAAGTGTTATGGAATTGATCTTCAGAGTAATAAAGTCAGCTACTTCCAACATATTTTCTTCTTAAGTTCAGAAAACCTCAAGCTAAAGGATTCTTTCACAGATAGTTATATATGACCACCTAAACTGGAAAGACTATGCTAAAGACTGCGTATTTGTACCTCCTCAAAACCCATATGTTGAACCTTAATCCCCAGTGTGATGATGCTTGGGAGTGAGGCCTTTGTCAGGTGACTAGGTCATGTGGGGGGATCTTTCATGAATGGGATTAGTATCTTTTAAATAAAAGCACAAGAGAACTCCTTTACCACTTCTGTCACATGAACACACAATAAGATCACTACATATAAACCAGGAAGTGAGTCCCCAGTAGACACTGAATCTGCCAGTGCCTTGATTTTGGACTTTAGCTTCCAGAACTGTGAGCAACAGATTTCTGTTGTTGTGTCTATGGTATCTTGTCATAGCAACATAAATTAACTAAGACACTCTACCTAATTATTACAGTTAGAGTTCAGGCATGCAGAAATTCTAACTTTAAAAAAAAGGATTAGTTTAAGAAGATGCATATATACAGTGTAATACTACTTAGCCAAAAAAAGAATGAAATATTATCATTTTCAGCAACATGAATGGACCTAGAGATTGTCATACTAAGTGAAGTGAATCAGACACAAAGAGCCAAATATTATACAATTTCACTTATATGTGAAATCTAAAAAATAATACAAATTGCTCTAGATAGAAAACAGAAACAGACATATAAAACAAACTTATGGTTACCAAAGGGATAACAGAGTGAGGAGGAGGGATAAATTAAAACTATGGGATTAACAGGTACAAACTACTATACGTAAAAAAGCAACAAGGATTTACTGTATAGCACAGGGAACTATATTCAATACTTTTGAACAACCTGTAATAGAAAATAATCTGAAATATGTGCATATGTACATATCTGACTCATTTTTGTACACCTGAAGTTAAGACAATATTATAAAATAATTATCTTTTGATTAAAAAATGTAAAAAATTTTCTCCTCTTCCTCTAGAAATCTTACACAAAAGTAATAATGGAAAAAATAAAACCAAAACAACTAAGGAAATGGAAGTTCCAGCAGTGGGAAGAATTTTTCTACAAGTAGAGCAGATGGAGGAGTGGTATTGATGGTGCAAGAGGAGAAAGTCATAGTTCAGAACAAGCACAGAGTTCCAGCTAAGGAGGGCACCAGTCCAACAAAACTATGGAAACATTAAGAATAACAAAAGGCTAAAGTTAGTCTAAGTGTGAAACTAAAAACAGTGTGTGTGCGTGCTCAGTTGTTCAATTACATCCAACTCTTTGCGACCCCATGGACTCTAGTCCACAAGGTTCCTTTGTCCATGGGATTTCCCAGGCAAGAATACTGGAGTGGGTTGACATTCCCTCCTCCAGGGGATCTTCCCAACCCAAGGATTGAACCCGAGTCTATGGTGTCTCCTGCATTGGCAGGTGGATTCTTTACCACTGAGCCACTTGGAAGTTAATTGAAAATAGGTCAATGAAAAGTGAATCACCATATCCAATTCCTCCTTTTCTCTTGTATCTAGCACCTTCAAGGCAGTTAGGCATCTATCCTATAGGCAAAGCTATCAGCAGTTTTCTCTCTTAAGAAATTCTCAAGAGAAGATGTGTAGGTTTTAGGGAGTTTTTCTTTTTTAGGGGTCCCCCTGTGGCTGTGAGTTACCCACTTTGTCATCCAAGGGTTAAATAGCTCTGCTAGCATAACACAAATTCTCAATCAGATTTTTAGTTATCTCACTTTGAAATTTGAGCAAACAAGCTAAGATCATCAGATATTTGAGCAAACTGCCTAGAATGTTAAAAAGATACAAAAATAAATAATAGGAAACATGGCCTTGGGAGAAAAGACGAAATAATTTTGGAGACAGAGGGAAAAAAACAAACCCAAAATCCCCACAACCCTAATCAATACACTCAGAGAGATTTGAGTAGGCAATGAACCCACAGTTGATATAAAAACAAAACAATACAGCTTCTTGAAGTCATGTTAGACTGAATAATTTGAAAACTTTCTTCAGCAAATCCCCTAGATGAGGTATAAATGACAACACATATACTTATGAATTATTGAGCTCCCTAAAAAGTGGGGGGGGATCCCTAAAAGGGAAATGAAAGCAGAATTTTAAGGGAATAGATCCAGAAACTAGAATGTTGTTGAGAAGAGGTCACCCTGATAGCGAGCGTTGTTAAGTAGAACCTAGAACTTGAGGGTTAGTGGTAATAATATGGAATGGATGACCGTACCTTAGATCAGTGAAAAGTTAGAGATGAAACTGAAAACTCCACCAAAAGTCAGTAGAAGTGAAGGTGTTGCAGACTGAATGATGGTAAGAAATTTGTTTGATGTGAAGTAAGAATATGAGGAATCTTGTCTTCACTACATTTCTAGGTGGAATATAAAATAATGATGATAATAGTATCTCCTGAGAATTTTTAACCATAGACCAGCTCTTGAATGGGTTTGAGACTCAAATTCTACAACTTATTCAGTCATGGAAACAGTATGCCAAGAAATTAAGTAACTGGTCCTAGCTTAATAATGTCCCTAATACTTTACAAAAGTAACACATATTTTTCTTTGAAGAAAGCATTGTCAACCCAGGCCTCTGAGGTATCAATTAACTTCAAGCAAATATAAGCTCACAATAAAAAATAACATCATAAACATAAGAAGGTGAGCTGCCATGATTAAGAGTCAGCAGAACCAACCAACCTGGCTTCCCAGGTGGCCTTAGTGGTAAAGAACCACCTGCTAATGCAGGAAATGTAAGAGATGTGGGTTCGATCCCCAGTCAGGAAGATACCCTGGAAGACAGCATGGCAACCTACTCCAGTATTCTTGCCTGGAGAATCCCATGGACAGAGAAGTCTGGTGGGCTATAGTCCATAGGATTGCAAGAGTCGGATGCAACTTAAGCAACTTAGCATGCATGCACAGAATTAACCAACACAAAAGTTAGGCTCTGACATACTTCAAATACTGGAGTGATCAGACAAAGACTAAAATGACTGTGCATAAAAATGTTTAAGTTAGTATGAACAAGATATGAACAAGGAAAAAAGGTTATAAAAATTATTGACTTGCAAATAAACCTAGCTAGCTTCTAACAATGAAAAATACTCTTTGAAATTTAAAACTCATTGAATAGCTTAAAAATCAGATTGGCATGGTGGTGAAACAACTGGATATCTACATGCAAAAAGAAATAAACCTAGACACAAACATTCAATGCTTCACAAAAATTAACTCAAAATCGACCATAGACCTAAACATAAAAATACAAAATTCTTAGAAGATAAGACAGAAGAAAGTTTAGATAACACTGGGATTGGTGATGATAATTGTTTAAATATACCAACAAAGGCACAATCCATGAAAGAAATAATTGATAAGATAGACATTATTAAAATTTCAAACTTTTGCTCTATCTCCCTCTTGAGATTTCTGTTAAATCACTGTTAAGAAATAAGACAAACCACAAACTGGGAGAAAATATTGTAAAAGACACATCTGGATAAAGGATTATTATCCAAAATGTACAAAGAACTCTTAAAACTCATCAATAATAAAATGAATAGCATGATTTTTAAATGGCCTAAAAACACAAACACCTCACCAAAGATGATATACAGATGGCAAATCAGCTTTTGAAAAAAATGTTCATCATGTATCCCTGGGTGGTACTCAGTCGCTAAGTTATGTCTGACTCATTGTGATCCCCTGAACTGTAGTCCATAAGGCTCCTCTGTCCATGGACTTTTCCAGGCAAGAATACTGGAGTGGGTTGTCATTTTTTTCTCCAGGGCATCTTCCCAACCCAGGGATCAACCCATCTCCTGAGCTTCCTGCATTGGCAGTTGGATTCTTTACCGCTGAGCCACCTGACCAAGCAGCAATTGGGTTCCATGGTATTCAACCAAATAGTCAAAAACTAATCTCCACATAAAAATCTGCACACAGATGTGTACAGAAGACTTATTCAAAATTGCTGAAACTTGGAAACAAGCAAGATGTCTAGTAAGGCAAATGGATAAATAAATGATGGTACCTCTAGACAATGAACTATTATTCAGTGCTGAGCTATAAAACCATGAAAAAACATGGGGAAATGTTAAATGCACATCACTAAGTGAAAACAGCCAATCTGAAAAGGCCACACACTGTATGATTCCAAATAGATGATATTCTGATAAAAGGCAGAACTATGGATACAGTGAGAAAAACAAAGTTTGTCAAGCGTTGGGGAAAAGGAGAAATAAATAGGAAAAGCACAGCAGACTTTTAGGGCAAAAAAACAATTTCATATGATACTATAATGGGGTGTGTGTGTGTTGTGTGTGTGCATGCGCATTTAGTTGCTCAGTTGTGTTCAACTTTTTGCGACCTCAGGGACTATAGCCCATCAGGCTTCTATACCCCTGGGATTCTTCTGGCTGGAATACTAGAGTGTACTTCTTTCTCAGGGGATCTTCCCAAACCAGGGACTGAACTCACGTCTCCTGTGTCTCCTGAATTGGCTGGTGGATTCTTTACCACTGAGCCACCTGGAAGGGTCATAATGTTGGATACATGTCATTATACATTTGTCAAAAACCACAGAATGAATACCACCAAGAATAAACCCAAGGTAAACTGGAATATAGGTGATAATGACGTAGACTCATTAACTATAACAAATGTACCACTTTGGTGGGGATGCTGATAATGAGGGTTTAACTTTAGAAAAATCTATTAATGTATTTAGCTCCATTAACAGGCGAATAAGAAAAAAAGGAATGAACTGAGTAGATGCAAAAGTAGGAAGTCAAGAAACACCTGGAGTAACAGGCAAATTTGGCCTTGGAGTACGGAATGAAGCAGGCCAAAGCTTAATAGAGTTTTGCCAAGAGAATGCACTGGTCATAGCAAACACCCTCTTCCAACAACACAAGAGAAGACTATACACATGGACATCACCAGATGGTCAACACTGAAATCAGATTGATTATATTATTTGCAGCCAAAGATGGAGAAGCTCTACACAGTCAGCAAAAACAAGACCGGGAGCTGACTGTCGCTCAGATCATAAACTCCTTATTGCCAAATTCAGACTTAAACTGAAGATGGTAGGGATACCACTAGACCATTGAGGTATTACCTAAATCAAATCCCTTATGAATATACAGTGGAAGTGAGAAATAAATTTAAGGGACTAGATCTGAGAGACAGAGAGCCTGATGAACTATGGATGGACATAGTACAGGAGACAGGGATCAAGACCATCCCCAAGGAAAACAAATGCAAGAAGGTAAAATGGTTGTCTGAGGAGGCCTTACAAATAGCTATGAAACGAAGAGAAGCTAAAAGCAAAGGAGAAAAGGAAAGATATTCCCATTTGAATACAGAGTTCCAAAGAATAGCCAGGAGAGATAAGAAAGCCTTCCTCAGCAATCAATGCAAATAAATAGAGGAAAACAATAGAATGGGAAAGACTAGAGATCTCTCCAAGAAAATTAGAGATACCAAGGGAACATTTCATGCAAAAATGGGCTCAATAAAGGACAGAAGTGGTATGGACCTAACAGAAGCAAAAGATATTAAGAAGAGCTGGTAAGAATACACAGAAGAATTGTACAAAAAAGATCTTCACGACCCAGATAATCACAATGGTGTGATCACTCACCTAGAGTCAGACATCCTGGAATGTCAAGTCAAGTGGGCCTTAGGAAGCATCACTACAAACAAAGCTAGTGGATGTGATGGAACTCCAGTTGAGTTATTTCAAATCCTGAAAGATGATGCTGTGAAAGTGCTGCACTCAATATGCCAGCAAACAGAAAACTCAGCAGTGGCCACAGGACAGGAAAGGCCTATTTTCATTGCAATCCCTAAGAATGGCAATCCCAAAGAATGCTCAAACTACCACACAATTGCACTCATCTCACACGCTAGTAAAGTAATGCTCAAAATTCTCCAAGACAGGCTTCAGCAATATGTGAACCGTGAACTTCCAGATGTTCAAGTTGGTTTTGCAAAAGGCAGAGGAACCAGGGATCAAATTGCCAATATCCGCTGGATCATCAAAAAAGCAAGAGAGTTCCAGAAAAACATCTATTTCTGCTTTATTGACTATGCCAAAGCCTTCGACTGTGTGGATGACAATAAATTGTGGAAATATTCTGAAGGAGATGGGAATACCAGACCACCTGACCTGCCTCTTGAGAAACCTGTATGCAGGTCAGGAAGCAACAGCTAGAACTGGACATGGAACAACAGACTGGTTCCAAATAGAAAAAGGAGTATGTCAAGCTGTATGTTGTCACCCTGCTTATTTAACTTATATGCAGAGTACCTCATGAGAAACGCTGGTCTGGAAGAAGCACAAGCTGGAATCAAGATTGCCGGGAGAAATATCAATAACCTCAGATATGCAAATGATACCACCCTTATGGCAGAAAGTGAAGAGGAACTAAAAAGCCTCTTGATGAAAGTTAAAGAGGAAAGTGAAAAAGTTGGCTTAAAGTTCAACATTCAGAAAACTAAGATCATGGCATCTGGTCCCATCACCTCATGGGCAATAGATAGGGAGACAGTGGAAACAGTGGCTGACTTTATTTTTTGGGGCTCCAAAATCACTGCAGATGGTGATTGCAGCCATGAAATTAAAAGATGCTTACTCCTTGGAAGGAAAGTTATGACCAACCTAGATAGCATATTAAAAAGCAGAGACATTACTTTGCCAACAAAGGTCCATCTGGTCAAGACTATGGTTTTTCCAGTGATCATGTATGGATGTGAGAGTTGGACTCTGAAGAAAGCTGAGCACTGAAAAATTGATGCTTTTGAACTATGGTGTTGGAGAAGACTCTTGAGAGTTCCTTGGACTGCAAGGAGATCCAACCAGTCCTTCCTGAAGGAGATCAGTCCCGTGTTTTCATTGGAAGGACTGATGCTGAATCTGAAACTCCAATACTTTGGCCACCTCATGTGAAGAGCTGACTCATTGGGAAAGACCCTGATGCTGGGAGGGATTGGGGGCAGTAGGAGAAGGGGACAACAGAGGATGAGATGACTGGATGGCATCGCCAACTTGATGGGCATGAGTTTGAGTAAACTCCAGGAGTTTATGATGGAGAGGGAGGCCTGGCGTGCTGCGATTCATGGGGTCGCAAAGAGTCGGACACGACTGAGCGACTAAACTGAACTGAAATGAACTGAGTAAATCTATAAAACTTATTTTATAATATTCATAATAAAACCTATTTTAGTAAATTAGAAATAGAACCTAATTAACCTTATAAGAATTATCTCACAAAAAATAACTACTAATATCATATATAAAGATTCTCTTAAACATTAGAAACAAGACACTGAAGTCTGGTTCCTGCTTCCGTTCAGTACTGTGTTAAATATTACAGCAAACACAATAAAACAATAGAAAGAACAGAACATAAGAAAAAACTATCTTTTGCATAAAAATATGATTGCCAAATAGAAAGAAACTCCAAAAAATTATTATTATGAATTACAGAATTTGGCTAGTTGGTTAAATATAAGTACATAAACATAGTTATACATCTATCTACTGGCAACAATATGTTAGAGATAATACATTAAAATATCACTTCTAATAGCAAAACAATATAAGCTACTTAGGAATAAATATTAAAAAAGATTACCAAATACTTTATTAGAACAATAGTATTTTATTAAAATACATTAGCATTTTAGTTATATGTTTCTCTGCTCTTAGTGCTTACTACTGAGAACATAACATGTAGGCTTGACTTAATAGGGATGCATGTAAGTCAGTATTCTACATCTGTGAAAATACAAAGAACTTAAATACATTAACCCTTGAACTTTCTGTTCTATATTTGACATATATTTGAATTTTACTTATATTTCAAATCTGGAAGACATTAGAATTATTGTCTTATACAATTAATATTCATTTATATTTACCTATAGATTCATCCTTTCTAGTATTCTTTATTTCTTCCATATTCTCACGTTTTCCTCTGGGATAATTTTATTTCTGCTTAAATAATTCCCTTTAGTATTTATCTATATTTTTAAATTAGCTCCATTTCAGTGTGTAATTTGCTTACAATGAGTTTTACCATCTTTAAGTGTATATTTTTCAGAATGATAAATGCTCTAACTTTTGTTTTGCAAAAAATATCTTTATTTCACATTTATATTTGAAGATATTTTCACTGGATATAGACTTTTAGGGTGGTAGTTACTTTGAAAACTACAAACTTTTTTCTTGCTTTCCTGATTTTCTTTTGAGATATCCACTATAAACTGTATTAATGGTGGTGGTATAGTCGCTAAGTCCTGTCCAACTCTTGAGACCCCAGGGACTGTAGCTGGCCAGGTTCCTTTGTTCATGGAATCTCCTAGGCAAGAATACTGGAGTGGGTTGCCATTTCCTTTTCCAGGGGATCTTCCTGACCCAGAGATTGAACTTGAGTCTCCTGCATTGCAGGCAGATACTTTACCGCTGAGCCATTCAGGGAAGCCCCATAAATTGTATTACCCATTCTTTAAAAGGAATGTCTTTTTTTTCCTGATAGCTTTACATGTGCTTTTCTCTTTGCTTTGCTTTTCAGTACTTTATCTATCAGATGTCGTGGTATGTTTTTCTTGTATTTATGCTATTTGGAGTTTATATAACTTCTTGAATCTGGGAATTGATGTCATTCAGGTTTGGAGAAATTTATGGCTAGCATCTCCACCAATATTGTTTCTGTTCCACCCTACTTTCTACTTACTCTGAGACATGACTCTGAAAATACATTTTTAGACAAAGACACTGTGTCATATGTCTTTTATATTCTTTTCCATCTCTTTATTCATGTTTTTCTCTTTGTACTTGAGTCTGTATATTTTCTATTGCTCTGCTTTCTGATTTCAATCTTCTTCCATGTCTAATCGTCACTAAATCTATCTATTATTGGATCCTTAATTTCAACTATTACGTATTTTAGAACTAGTCTCTTTATGACTCAAGTTCTCTGGAGAATTTCTCTATTTTGTCATTTCTTTTCTTGATTTATTAATCACAATTATTTTAAAGTCATATCTGATTTCTCTAATGTCTCTATCACCTATGCATATAATTCTACTATATGGTATTTTTTTCTTAGTTTTGGTCATTTGATCCTGTATTCTTCTTTGCCAATTAGTTTTTCATTGAATGCCAGACACTGTTTATAAAAATTACAGAGATAATCAGAGACTCTTTTTGGTATTATCCTTCTCCAGAGAAGATTTTTGCTTTGCTTTTGTTCAAGTGGTAAAATAAGAATAGATCACCTTAGTACAAGATTTGGATTGAGTTTCTTTTGAAATTTGGTTGTACTCTTTTATGTGTGCTTAGGAGTAAGCATACTCATAAGAGTAGTTCTCTAAATAGAAATCTTAAATTATTGAGAGCATTCCTCCTCCTTGGTCCACCCAAGGACTCTAATTTGTGTTTGTTTCTTCAGGACCACAATGCTGAAAAAACTGCATCTCAGTATCCCAACCACTGAGCTACTACTTTTTTGCTCTAATTTATTCTCAGTCCCAACCCCACTACAAAATCAGCAAATTTCTCAAAGGGAATAATACTGTAGGATATCTTATTTTGTGGGCTTTTCTACTCTCTCAAATATTTTCCCCTTAAATCCTGGCAGCCTCGGGAAGTCCCTGATATCTTCAGATTTATGTTTGTAGTTTTTCCAACTTTTTTATAATTGACATGAAGGTTGGTTTACGAAAAAAGATTCCATCATTAGTGGAAGTAACTTAAAAATCTGTAATTTCTTAAAGCTGAAAACATAATAAACTCATACTGATACTTCCAATTCAAATTCAGGGGCACAATATTTTTACTTTGCTTCATTGATCTTATATCTGTATCTCCTTTTTTCCCCATAACAAAAATCAAAGTTCTTAATGACATGAAGATGATTACTCATTTTGTCTATCCCCTACATATACACACACACACACACACACACACACACACACACACACATATAATATTAAAAGCATGGATAATAAAAGTCCAACACTATCTGTAAACACTCAATTATGACATACATTTTTAAAGGGATTTCTTTTAACTTAATTATATTTTATAATTATGCAAATTATTATTTTCATGATTACAAAATCAAATCCCTAAAGAAAGACATATTCCAAAAAGTCTACCTTCTATTCCTGCCTATTGCACCTTGTTCTGTCCTTTCCCAATTTTAATGGTTTATCTCTACATTGTATTATGTGTGTGTTAGTCGCTCAGTCATGTCTGACTCTTTGTGATCCCCTGGCCTGGAGCCCACCAGGCTCCTTTGTCCATGAATTCTCCAGTCAAGAATACTGGAGTGGGTAGCCATTCCCTCCTTCAGGGGATCTTCCCAACCCAGGGATCAAATCTGAGTCTCCTGCATTGCAGGCAGATTCTTTACCATTTGAGCCAATAGGGAAGCCTACATTGTATTATAAAACATAAAATACATGTATATCTTTGTAAACCCCTTTTTCACAAATAAATGAGAGCATTATACATATTGATACATAGTTGATTTATTTCAACTACTAATTTATCCTGAAGATTACTTCACTGTCATTTGTAATGATAGTCCTCATTCATTTTTACAGCTGCATAGTACTCATTTGTTAATTTTCTCAGTTGGTTATCTGATTCCAATTTCATTGCTATTTATTTAAATTTTTATTATTTTATTATTTATTATTACCTTATTTGAACACATGGTTTATTTTTTATTTTCTTTCTTTTACTTACCTTGTTCTACTAAACAACTAAAGACTTTATTTGGCTAGCATAAGGTGAGAAAGCTGTAAGTCTGGTAAAAAGGAAGTCTAACTAGAAATACCACAATAGAAGAATCATGAATTCCCAGGACTGGGGCACTTCACAAATGCAAAGTCCCTTATATGAAAGGGAGGCTTGATCCCCTAGAGAAAGGACCCTATTAAACCACAACAATTTATACTGGCATCTTCACCTTTAGTCTTCTCCAAAGGGACTGTGGCCATTTACCAGAGTGACTGTGCATTGAGGAAGGAGATTACTGGACAAAAGCTCTGAATTGACACTAATTCCTGAAGACTCAAAATGCCAGTCTATAGCACTCCAATCAAAGTAGGGACTTATGGAGGTCAGATGATCAATGAAGTTTGGGCTCAGGTTCATATTATTGTGAATATAGAGTGATCTACAATGATCCTCAGTGATCCACATGCTTCCCACAACCAAAATCACATGTGTGTGTGCATGTGTGAGTGTATAAGATAGTACATGTTGCCAGCTGGTGAATACATCTACATGTAGAGTGAATTTTTCTAAAAAAAATTTAAACCATGAAATACATGATTAATAGGTAACATTACATTTAGTCAAGCATTCATGATTCCTAATGAATTTTGTACTAGGAAAACCTTTTATGTGTGATGCCCTGTATTTTTCACCTCCCACGAAACCTTCTGGCGATGGGAAACATGCTGATTAATAAAAGCTTTTCTTCAGGGTGCAAAAGGAAAGCCCCAGAAATTACAGTTTCAGAATTTTGCCCATATTTCATGTTAGCAAAGATACTAAAATATGCTAAGGGTAGGAAATGAGATTCTAACTCTTCAATGATCTATAATGTGAGAGGTGAAATCGGCTCCCTCTTCTTCTATGACTGTACAGAAATACTATGCCTAGCAGCAGTCGTGATTCCCAAATGGTGATTCCCAAATCTATTGCTTAAAGCACAGTTGGAAATTTTACTTTATCTCCTCAAATTTTTCTCTTTATATTATAATAATTAGGATGCCTATATATCCTACATGTCTATGTCCTGATATCTCATCCAAATTGAGCACCCAACACTCTTGATAAAGACTCACTGTCTCAGGGGTAAACAATTACCATGTATAACTAGGGGACTCTTTACCCATGTGATGATTCATGCTCTTTTTAGAAAAAAGGAAAATAAGAAACACGGAGCCTTTGCTGTAAGATTGATAAAAGATCAAATATCTTTTCACTCAAGTAAGTTAAGGTGAAAGACCTTCTCTTATCTTCATGTTTTTGAGCCCATAAAATGTGACAAAGGATGCAACTCTCACCCCAGTTGTCCATAAGAGTGATTTCTTATCAAATTAGAAAAAACAAATGCTAAAGTCTGTTTTTGTTCTCACTTTTAAACCAGTTTGGCAATAAATTAATCCAAAGTGTGGCCTTTTGGTAAGTTATCTCCAAGTCAGAAGAGTGAGGGCTCTAAAGTGCTGCAGAGGTGCCTGGGGTCCACATTCAAAGGTCTCCTTTTCACTAATCTGTTGCAGGTCTTGAAGTGGCATTACAGAGCGCCCATTAGTGCCCATGTCACAAACTCTCATATATCAACATCTGAAGCAGAAGCTGTGAGTTCGAATGTTTCTGGTGAGAAGGCAGCTACCAGGTTCAGACTAGACCACCTGTCAATATGAGCAAGTCATTACATGAGATGGAGACCTTCAAACAGAGAGCAGCTGAAAGGTAGTCCTGTCAAACTTGGCATTGTCTTCCTACTAAGCAATATGTCTTTCTCCCTATCCATTTTCTCACCTATGTCAGTATAATTCCTTCACATCCTTCAAGGCGTGGAGAGATTGCGACCCATTCAGGAAGCTTTCCCTCATTTTTTCAGTTACACCCCTGTAATTTTTATGCTTCCCTCCTAGATATTACCCTCTCTTCCTGAAATGATACTGAGCCTGGCACACACCTTATTCCCATGACCAACAAGTGTAAGCATCTTGAGAATAGGAGCATGTCCTGTTCATCTTTGAATTACCTTAGCTCCTACAACACTGCCTACTGTAACAGTAAACAGTTAATTTGACTGAATGATGTTTATCAACACTCTTCCTTTTATTAATTTTTCTTTCATTGTAAGTGAAACCAGTATGTTCACAATTTGGGAGTAAGTGCCAGCCTGCTATTGAACCCTTTGGAAAGATTCTCTCAGGCACCTAGTTGAGTCTCAAGTTAAAGACGTGTCTTAATGTGTAGAGCAGTTATTCCTTGATTTTCCTTACAATGTCTTATGGTCTTCTAAATATGATCCACAAGGCACTGAAGAAGTAGAGTCATTAAAAGGCAACATCTATTGCATTTAAAACATTGCTAAGACATTTATGCAATAATTGACTTAGAAAACATAACGCATGATAAGTAAAAATGAACAGACTCTGCTGCATTCACTGCCTAGGGCAAACTACTTTTTGCCTTTTTCTACAACTGGAAATATATAGTCGTTATGGAGAACAATGTGGAGATTTCTTAAAAAACTAGAAATAGAACTGCCATATGACCCAGCAATACCACTTCTGGGGATACACACCGAGGAAACCAGATCTGAAAGAGACACGTGTACCCCAGTGTTCATCACAGCACTGTTTATAATAGCCAGGACATGGAAGCAACCTAGATGCCCATCAGCAGACGAATGGATAAGGAAGCTGTGGTACATATACACCATGGAATATCACTCAGCCATTAAAAAGAATGCATTTGAATCAGTTCTAATGAGATGGATGAAACTGGAGCCCATCATGCAGAGTGAAGTAAGCCAGAAAGATAAGGACCAATACAGTATACTAACACATATATATGGAATTTAGAAAGATGGTAATGATAACCCTATATGCAAAACAGAAAAAGAGACACAGAAGTACAGAACAGACTTTTGGACTCTGGGAGAAGGCAAGGGTGGGATGTTTCAAGAGAACAGCATCGAAACATATACATTATCTAGGGTGAAACAGATCACCAGCCCAGGTTGGATGCATGAGACAAGTGCTCGGGCCTGGTGCACTGCGAAGACCCAGAGGGACTGGATAGAGAGGGAGGTGGGAGGGGGATCGGGATGGGGAACACATGTAAATCCATGGCTGATTCACGTCAATGTATGACAAAAACCTCTACAATATTGTAAAGTAATTAGCCTCCAACTAATAAAAATAAATGGAAAAAAATTAAAAAAAAAAACAAAACAAAACAAAAAGAGAGAATGTACTATCCTTAAGTGTGTAATTTGATGAACTTTCATGTATGATACCCATGGGGGTCTTCCCTGGTGGCTCACACGGTAAGGAATCTGTCTACAATGCAGAAGACCTGGGTTCAATCCCTGAGTTGGGAAGATCCCCTGAAGAAGGGAATGGCAACCCACTCCAGGATTCTTGACTGGAGAATTCCAAGGACAGAGGAGCCTGGCAGCCTATAGTCCATGGAGTTGCAAAGAGTAGGACACGACTGAGTGACTAACACATACACCCATGTAACTATGACCCTAATTAAGATGGAGAATATTTCCAAGATTGTAGAAAGCCCCATTGTATTCCTTTATAGTCAATAACTACGCCTCCTCAATAAGGATAAATACTATTTTGACTCAGGGCTTCCCAAGTGGTTCAGAGGGTAAAGAATCCACCTACAATGCAGGAAATGCCGGTTCAATCCCTGGATCAGGAAGATTCCCTTGAGGAGGAAATAGCAACCCACTCTGGTTATGCTATGTCTGTGAGATTCATTCATGTTGTTGCAAGTAGCTATAGTTAATTCTCATATATATATGTAAGTAGATACTACCAAGCAGTTTTTTTCAAAGTAATTTATCACTTTATGCTTCTTCTAGCAGAATCCACCTACAATGTGAGAGACCTGGATTCCGTCTCTGGGTTGGGGAGGTCCCCTGGAGAAGAGAAAGGCTACCCATTCCAGTATTCTGGCCTGGAGAATTCCATGGACTTCATGGGGTCACAAAGAGTTGGACACTACTGAGTGACTTTCACTTTCACTCTTTCACTTTTAGTAGAATATGGGATATGAGAGTTCCCTTGTTCTCTATCAACTTGCTAACACTTGTTATTGTCATTCTTTTTATTTTAACCATTCTAATGGGTCATACAGCTATCTCATTATGGTTTTAGTTTATATTTCCCTTATAAATAATAAAGTTGATCCATCAGCCTTTGTAAATTGACCATATAGATAACTATTTCTGTGAAGTGCTTGTTCAAAAAATGTTGAGGTTTAGAGGACTTGAGGAAGGATGGGGAAGAGGGAAAAGGAATCATGAAGTAGACAACTGGGAGTGCTAATCACTCACCTCACTATACAACCAAACAGAAACAAATATTTGACTGTTTAATTTAACCTGACTTTTGTAGGGGACCCTCATGCACTGGAATGTAAGTTGGTATGGCTACTATGGAAAATAGTAAGGAGGTTACTCAAAAAAGTAAAAATAAAGTTACAATATGATCCAGCAATTCTCCTTCTGGTTTTTATCCAAAGAAATTTGGATAAATTTGAAAATATTTGAATATAAATTTGAAATAAATATGCACCATTATGTTCATAGCAGCACAGTTTACAATTGCCAAAATAAGGAATAACCTAAACGTCCACTGATGGATGAATGACTAAAGAATATGTGGTATATATGCACAATGGAATACTATTCAGCTGTTAAAAATAAATTAAATCTTGTCATCTGTAAAAACATGGATGGACCCTGAGGGAATTATGCTAAGGAAAATAAGTCACACAAGGAAAGACAAATACTGTATGACTTACTTCATTTATATGTCAAATGTAAAAAACAAACAAACAAACAAAAAATCATAGTTACAGGGGGAAAAAAAATGGTTGCCAAAGGAAGAGGGATTGGGGAGTGGACCAAATGGGTGAATGGGGTCAAAAGATACAAATTTACAGTTACAAAATAAGTCATATGGATATAAATGTATAGCATAATGACTATAATCAATTTTTGTAGAACATACTTGAAAGTTGCCTAGAGAGTAAATCCTGAAAGTTAACTTTGTATGGGGATGAATGATAACTAGACGTATTATAGTGAACATGTGGCAATAAGTACAAATATTGAATCACTATACTGTATACCTGAAACTAATATAATGTTGTATGTCAATTATCCCTCAACATTTTTAAAACTCAACTTTTGCAAAGACAAACATACATGACCACTTGTACATAAAACTCCTGAAAAAAGAAAATGATGTTATAACTGTCATTTCTATTTTTTTTTAAAAAAAAGTTCCTGGATCTGAGCAGGTAGAGAAAGGAGAAGAAATTTTCAAGGTAACTACTGTGGATAAACTTTATAAAATAGTTGGGGAAGAGAGCCTGGGACAAATATGGTACATGGGAGTTTGATGAGAGCAAATGAAAAAGATTCTATGGTGAACTTTACACCCAAGAAGATAAATATGATAAGTATGGGTGGATATGGAATGTTACTGTGTAGTTCTTTTACTGAACATCTCTCTAACCTAACACTGGGTGTCTGCTAATTAGAAACACACTGGGTGTGATTTCTTGCCACTCACAAATTCCATTTAATAAATTCAGGCTGTAAGTGGGATATAGTAAAGAAATAAGCAGTATAGACTAGAAAACTTCTTTCCTAATCATTGAAGGAGAGGAAAAAAATCTGTTCTGGGAGAACAATAGGTTTGATTTTCAAGCTTAAGCTACACAAAAGGAGCCTGCCTGAAATCTTGCTCTCTGTGTGTGTGTGTGTGTATGTGTGTGTGTGTGTGTGTGTGTGTGTGTGTGTTTGTGTGTGTTTGTGTGTGTCCCTTGTACAGATCTGTTGCCTTCTTGGCCCTAACTTGCTCACAAGCTGCCTGAGCTGCCTCTTCTGATTAGATCTTCTCCCCAGAGTTCTGTTGCCTGTCTGAAGGCAATGATGATTCCCTGGAGTCCAGCTGCCTATCTACTGAGATGGTCACTTCTTCAGGCTCTTACCCTCTCTGGAGTTAGTTATTTGGTTTCCTAGTTTCACTCATGAAAAGAGGTTTACGTTTGAGAGATGCTTGGTTGTAATCATCATCTGCTTTTGTAAGATTGCTCATTTCCCACAAAAATGTAAAATGTCATAGCCAGTAGGATCTGATTGCTTCCTTTAGGAAATGGAGAAAATGAGTCCTGAGAGGTGAAGCAAGCTGCCTCAATGTTAATGACAGAGGTAGGATGGAACCCATTTTCCCAGGTCCCCAGACCTCTATATTTGCCTCACACATTGTGGTTGCATTTATTTTTCTCTTAAATCTCTCCCATCCTTCCCAAATCTTGCCTCAACAATTTGTTTGCAGAAAGAAATATACACTGAAATAATAGTTCTCTGGTTTGGAGTCTTTTAGGCAAGTAGGAGAAAAATACAATCCATGCTGGCAAATCTGGAAATATCTCTGAAAAATTTTTCCTGTCTAGAATGATACGTTTAGTTTCTTTATATGATTGCACAAGTAAACATACTTTAAAACATATATGCACAAAATACAAGGAGTATTTTGCTAAGTTATCCTTTGACTCTGCCTTGAATTTCTAGGTAGGACAGTACTGCCTTTGAATTCTGAATTGGACATTTAATAAAATTGGTAGGTCTGAAGTACATCAGGATCATGTCAATTGGTGGGAAATTCAGTTTTTCTTTGAGTTTTGATGCACACCAGCAAAGTGCACAGACATAGTTGCTACCATTTTTGTTTACTTATTGTTTACTTACTTTGGTATTGAAGCTATTTGGAGGGGGGTGGACATAGCTTAGGGAATTGAGTTATTTTAACAGCTAAATTGGTTTTCAGATGCCTTAGCAGAATAATATGCTTGCATAATTTGAACACAAAGACTGATACCACAGTGAAGGTAAGAGCTGAAGTGAGCAAGAAGAGAGAGAAAGAGAAGTTCATGAAACTGAAATAAAATACAGTTCATCTCATTACCAAACTTCAGTGTTACATGAGGTTTAGGTTTATACCTACAAATACTCCTGCCTCTCAATATTTTCTGTAATATGACAAATAACCTCAATTTGAAGGAGACAATATAATATAAGATGACCCCATTGGGAAAAGATCTGCCAGCCTGTGCATGAGTAATTAGAAGGATAACCACCCTCTTCCAAACAAAGACAAGAGAACACACAGTTCTGTAAGCCCAAGAATACTTGCCCCACAGAGTAACTATTAGCTTCCTTCTTTGGCTAGATTTTATTTCCCACAGATGGCTCTGCATCTGGATGTTCCCCAATAGTTCAGCACAGATATTAAATTAAGGCTGTTGGCAGCTATTTCTTGAAATCCTTTAAAGAGCTGTTCCCTAGTGAACAGGGCAAATGTCACCTGTAGCAGATCAGGCTATAGGTTACTCTTTCCCCTTCAATTAAGTACAAACAATCTTCCCATTCCAGCTTCATAACACACCTCAGGTAATGGAAGAGCTCAGGGCCTCAAATAAAGGGACAAATAAATACCACTCTTGCTTCTGGACTAAACTTTGAGTGCACTCATTGGATTTCTTTACCTCTATAAAAAAATGTGATGTGTTAGTCAGTTACAAGTATTGTTTCTACTTTCAAGATTATTGATTGCAACTTCAAAAAATAAAGCAACTTTTCTCTCAAACAAATGAACAAATGAGACAGACCTTGTTGATTCATAACACTCAAAGAAAATGAGAAAAAATGCTAAGAGGCAAAGATGACCACTGTTGTTTTTTTCTACATATTGTTGTGATAGGCGTAACTGATGTTCTGGTTTTCCAATGTCTGAAACTGCATTCCTAGTGCTGCATTAACACTCCCATCACATTTATCTGAATGGCCAATCAGTCAGAGAAAGGCTTCTCTATTCCATTCATTTCAGAGGACATGTGTGCAGCTTTGTGCAGGACAGATTCTGATTGCTTCTACGGTTTTCTCCATTTAAGAACTGAGTCATTGGCATTTTAAATGTAAAACACAACCTCTGTTGTGGTATAGCTTGGAGCACAGGAAAGAGCATTGGATTGGTAAATAGAAAAATTTAAATCCCTGATCTCCTTACTGCTCTATGAACATCAAATGTGATTCAAGGTCCCTGAGCCTTGATTCCCTCATTCACAAAATATGGGTAAGAACATCTCTGAAGATTAAATATGTATATGACAATGGATTCTAAAGCCTAATAGACCATAAAAAGGGAGAGTTAACATTAGTTTATTACCATTAGTTATTATTTTAAGTACAATGGATGTTCCTAGTGATTATGATCTTCAAGTTCTCACTCTGATAAGAGGAAACAATGAAGTCCCAAGGTCAGTGTGATTTGAAGAGTTGATAAATAACACTCAAGAAGAAGTTCCCTGATCTTACTATAGTTTTTCCAAAAGCCAAGCCAAATTAGAAAAAGAGAAAAGTTCAAGGTAAGAAAACCAGTTGGAAGGCTGTTGGGGGTGTTCCAGAAGGTAGGTGACGGAGGTCTAAACTAGGAGAATAGCAGTAGAGACAGTAGATGGAGTAAAAGAATGAAATACAGAATTGACAGAAATTGCTGATCAACTGGACATGACTGACAAGTGAAAGGAAAAGAATGGGATATAGTACACCTTTCACTGAGATAAGGAGGAGATGAGATGAGTTCAACTTTTGATGAGTTTGACATGCCAGTGATACATTCAAATGGAGATTCCAGTAGGTGGCTACATATAAGGGTTTGAATCTCAGGAGAGACATCCAAGTTGGAATTTTAGAGAGACAAGAACACCTTTAGTAGTTGAAACCAGGAGACAGGATGATTTTGCCCAAATGAATGGAAAAGAGAAGTGGTCATGATAGACCACTGAGGAGCTCCAATATCTAATGAACAGATGAAGGAAGAGAATCCTGCAAAGAGACTTAAAATGAATCACCAGAGAGTTAGGAAAAGAACCAGGAAAATGTGGCATCATAGAAGACAAGGAAAGAGAGAATTTCAGGAAGAAAGAATGATCAGCGTCCTCAAATGCTACATAGGGTGTAAATTAGAATAGTGTCCACTGCATTTAACAAAAAGTAGTGCATTTATGATTTTTAGAATCAGCTTGATTTTTAAGTGCACAATTTGATGTTTCACAGATGTATACAGTCATGTAACAACTGCCACAATCATGACAAGACAGCTGGATAAACCCAGTTTCTTCTTGTCTCTTTGTGGTCAGTTATCTCCCCTCACAACTCACCCCAGTTCTCTGATCTGCCTTCTGTCACTGTAGTTTTTGCCCTTTCTCAAATTTCATGTAAGTGAATTGATAGTTGTATTTTGTATCTGGCTTCCTTGTTTAGTATAACACATTTGAGATTCAATCAGCTTGTGTGAATCAATAATTTACTCATTTTAATTCTGAGGAATATTCAACCATGTGGATGCACAATGTGTTTATGCATTTATCGCTCTTTGGATACTGTGAATTAAAGCCACCATACACATTCACATACACATCTTGATGTGCACGTATGTCTTCATTCTTTTGAATACTATGATTAGGATCATCGACTCATATTGTAAGTCATATAACATGGTTAAAATTTTAAGAAACTGTGGACTCTTTTCACAAGTGACTATAGCATTTTTGTATGCTCATCTGCAATGTATGAACCTTCCAATCAATCCACAACTTCATCAGCAACTTGTTATTATCAATCTTTTTAACATTAGCTCTTCTAGTGGGCAACAACACAAGAGAAGACTCTACACGTGGATATCACCAGATGGTCAACAATGAAATCAGACTGATTATATTCTTTGCAGCCAAAGATGGAAAATCTCTATATAGTCAGCAAAAACAAGACCGGGAGCTGACTGTGGCTCAGATCATGAACTCCTTATAGCTAAATTTAGACTGAAATTGAAGAAAGTAGAGAAAACCACTAGACCATTCAGGTAGGATCTAAATCAAATCCCTTATGACTATACAATGGAAGTGAAAAATAGATTTAAGGGACTAGATCTGATAGACAGAGTGCCTGATGAACTATGGATGGAGGTTCGTGACATTGTACAGGAGACAGGGATCAAGACCATTCTCATGGAAAAGAAATGCACAATGGCAAAATGGTTGTCTGAGGAGGCCTTACAAATAGCTATGAAACGAAGAGAAGCTAAAAGCAAAGGAGAAAAGGAAAGATATTCCCATTTAAATACAGAGTTCCAAAGAATAGCCAGGAGAGATAAGAAAGCCTTCCTCAGCGATCAATGCAAAGAAATAGAGGAAAACCACAGAATGGGAAAGACTAGAGATCTCTCCAAGAAAATTAGAGATACCAAGGGAACATTTCATGCAAAAATGGGCTCAATAAAGGACAGAAGTGGTATGGACCTAACAGAAGCAGAAGATATTAAGAAGAGGTGGCAAGAATCCACAGAAGAATTGTACAAAAAAGATCTTCACGACCCAGATAATCACAATGGTGTGATCACTCACCTAGAGCCAGACATCCTGGAATGTCAAGTCAAGTGGGCCTTAGAGGGCATCACTACGAGCAAAGCTAGTGGAGGTGATGGAACTCCAGTTGAGCTATCTCAAATCCTGAAAGATAATGCTGTGAAAGTGCTGCACTCTATATGCCAACTTGGAAAATTCAGCAGTGGCCACAGGACTGGAAAAGGTCCGTTTTCATTCCAATCCCAAAGAAAGGCAATCCCAAAGAATGCTTGAACTACCGCACAATTGCACTCATCTCACATGCTAGTAAAGTAATGCTCAAAATTCTTCAAGCCATGCTTCAGCAATATGTGAACCGTTAACTTCCAGATGTTCAAGCTGGTTTTGCAAAAGGCAGAGGAACCAGAGATCAAATTGCCAATATCCGCTGGATCATCAAAAAAGCAAGAGAGTTCCAGAAAAACATTTATTTCTGCTTTATAGACTATGCCAAAACCTTCGACTGTGTGTATCATAATAAACTGTGGAAAATTCTGAAGGAGATGGGAATACCAGACCACTTGACCTACCTCTTGAGAAACCTGTATGCAGGTCAGGAAGCAACAGTTAGAACTGGACATGGAACAACAGACTGGTTCCAAATAGAAAAAGGAGTATGTCAAGCTGTATGTTGTCACCTTGCTTATTTAACTTATATGCAGAGTACATAATGAGAAATACTGGTCTGGAAGAAGCACAAGCTGGAATCAAGATTGCTGGGAGAAATATCAATAACCTCAGATATGCAAATGATACCACCCTTATGGCAGAAAGTGAAGAGGAACTAAAAAGCCTCTGTGAAAGTGAAAGAGGAGAGTGAAAAAGGTGGCTTAAAGCTCAACACTCAGAAAACAGATCATGGCATCTGGTCCCATCACTTCATGGGAAATAGATGGGGAAACAGTGGAAACAGTGTAAGAGTTTATTTTTTGGGGCTCCAAAATCACTGCAGATGGTGATTGCAGCCATGAAATTAAAAGATGCTTACTCCTTGGAAGGAAAGTTATGACCAACCTAGACAGCATATTAAAAAGCAGAGACATTACTTTGCCAACAAAGGTCCATCTGATCAAGGCTATGGTTTTTCCAGTGATCATGTATGGATGTGAGAGTTGGACTGTGAAGAAAGCTGAGGGCTGAAAAAATGATGCTTTTGTACTGTGGTACTGGAGAAGACTCTTGAGAGTCCCTTGGACTGCAAGGAGATCCAACCAGTCCATCCTGAAGGAGATAAGTCCCGTGTTTTCATTGGAAGGACTGATGTTGAAGCTGAAGCTCCAAAACTTTGGCTACCTGATGCAAAGAGTTGACTGATTGGAAAAGACCCTGATGCTGGGAGGGATTGGGGGCAGGAGGAGAAGGGGACAACAGAGGATGAGATGGCTGGATGGCAACACCGACTCGACTGACATGAGTTTGAGTAAACTCCGGGAGTTAGTGATGGACAGGGAGGCCTGGCGTGCTGAGGTTCATGGGGTCGCAAAGAGGTGGACACGACTGAGCGACTGAACTGAACTGAACTTATTGAATTGTACCAGCATCAGTTGTTAAGATAATCTTTTTCCCCCATTTAATTGCCTTTGCACCACTGTCAAAATCAATTAACTATATATGTGTGGGTCTACTTCTGGATTGTTTGGTTCCATTGAACTATACATAACATGTAACATCATGTCAATATCCCATTGTTTTGATTGTTAAATATTTTTAGTAAGTCTTCAAATCAGGAAATGTAAATTTTTCAAAAGTTTTCTTCTTTTTCAAAATTGTTTTTGCTATTCTAGGTACTTTGCACTTCCATATGCATTTTAGAATCAACTTGTTAGTTTCTTCAAAAAGCCTGCTTTGATTTTGACTGGTATAACATTGACTCTGCTGGTCAATTTGGGGAGAACTGAGATTTCAACAATAATTAGCTTTCTAAACCATGAACAGAATTTTTTTATTTAGGTTTTCCTTAATTTCTCAGCTTTCTGAAGTTTTCAGTGTACAGGTCTTATATATTTGTTATAACTATTTCATATTTTGATGATGTTTTAAATGTATTATTTATTACTTTAATTTCTAATTTTTATTACTAGTATACAGAAATATATTTGATTATTGTGTATTCTTCTTATATCCTGTAATCTTGTGTTATATCTTGAATTGTGTGCCCCCAAAACTTATACTTAAATTTTCTCTGTCTGTATTTCATTTTGGATAGTTTCATGGCTATTTTAAAGTTCATAAAATTTCTCTTTTCTCTTGTTCTCTTTGTTAATTTCCTCCAATGCATATTTTTAAATCAGTCATTGAGGATTTTATCTTCAACATTTTATATGGATCTTTTTTTTACATCTTTCATGTCTCTACTTAACATGTTTCATCTTTTCTCTAGTTACTTGATCATATGAAAGTTGCAGTAATTTGTATATTTTCACATCCTTGAATGCAGTTTTATCATCTAAGTTATTTCTAGAATTATTTTTATTGATCTCTTTCCTCATGTTTTCCTTTTCCTCTGCACACCTGTTAATGTTTGATCAGAATGCAAACATGAATTTTACATTTTTAGTGCTAGATATTTGTATATTACTATAAACATATTTGAAATTTGTGCTGGTATATAGTGCAGTTTCCTGTAAACTGTGATTCTTTGGGATCTTGCTTTTAAACTTTGTTAGGTAGAACTAGAATAGAGCTTATTCTAGAACTAATTTTTCCTTCTGAGCAGTCTCAGTAATGCCCCATGTGCTGTGAAATTTTCTGTTCTGGCTCATGCAAATAGAATCAGGAACTATTGCTGCCACATATGCACTCTGAAGATTGTTTTCTCTAGTCCTTTCAGTTGGTTGTTTTGCAAGCCTTAGGTAGTTTTGTCATATGCACATAATAATTAGTACTTAGCTAAAAATTTGATGGGGGGCCCCCTTTAAATCTCCAGAACTCTTTCTCAATAAAGCTCTCTCCTTTTTGATATTCTGTCACATGACCTCTAATTACCTTGGCCTACTTGGATTCTTAGCTCCATCTTCTCAACTCAGAGAGACTTCTGGGCTCCACCTAGGTTTCCTGTTCCTGAATCACAGCCTGGAAGCATTCTCCAGGAAGTTAGCAGGGAAAATCATATAGCTAACCTCATTTGTTTTCCATCTTTTATGGATCCCTGTCCTTTGCTGTCTATGGGCTAATGTGTTGAAAAGCACTGTTTTTTAATTTTTTCATGTGTAAGAGTAAATTCAGTCTCTACGACTTCATTCTGTCCAGTCAGAATATTAGGCAGCAAATGTGTTGAGCATAACATCAGTAACAAATTAAAGTCACCCAGTAAAACATTAGGAAAGGGAGGTGAGAAGTAGCTTCTAAGTTAAGTGCTCCTATTTTCAGTAAAAAGGAGTAAGTAACTGGAATATTGGTAGATGACAGCAATGGGGAGAGACAGAGTGAATTTAAGTTGGTAATATACATACCAATGAGCAGGAGTTTTATGAGGAGAATGCTGTCCATACCTCCTGATTCTGAGTGGGGGGAAATGCAGCTTCTCCTTGAGAGGCTGATGGGAGCAAAATCCTCAATGAGATGAAAGGGAAAGGAGGTGAAAGAAATGTTCAGTGAAGATGACAAAGGAGCTTCCTAATAAAAGAACAAAGTCCCTAAAATCACAACAGAAAATTGAGATGGAAAAAGACTGCATACAGATGAAACATGGAAGGTGTTAGAGAAGATAGGTAGCCGAAGACCTGTGCTCAGGGGAGCGTCCTGTTATTCAGGAGTGTGGAACATGATGGGTGCAACCAGCTCAAGGACTCCAACAGACTAGGTATAGTCATCATATCTCTGGTGGACTGTGGGCATCCAGGCATCCCAGAAGTCATATGCAGCTTGCAAAGAAGGTCATCCAGGCATCCCAGAAGTCATATGTGCTCTAAGAAGGTCTCAGGGTCAGAGAGATAAAGAGACTTCAGTCTTTCTTCTAGGACCTGACTGAGTCCCAGCAAGAAAGCCACAGCCTCACCCAGAGGTACTGACATCTAGTCACTAGCAAGTAGCCCAATCTGAGGGTAGAGAGTAAAGAGATGAGTGCTCATAGCAGTTCAGGAGCAGAGGAAGAGTACAGTCCAGCTAGTTGCCAAAATTTGGCAAGAAACTTGACTCTAGGCTACAAGGGAGTCAAAGAAAAGAGGGAAACATCAATTACAAATTTACCTATATAAGGACCAAAAAAAAAAAAAAAAAAATTTAGGACAAATATATGCACGTGTGCTAAGTTGCTTCAGTCCTGTCCAACTCTGTGACCTTATGTACTATAGCCTGCCAGGCTCTTCTGTCCATGGGATTCTCCAGGTAAAAATATTGGAGTGGGTTGCAAGCCTTCCTCCAGGGGGTCTTTCCAACCCAGAGATTGAACTCACGTCTTCTGCATCTTCTGCATTGGCAGGCAGATTCTTTACCACTGCACCATGTAAGAAGCCATATTTGAAGGGTTCTTTCTAATAATAATAAATGAAGAAGGCTCCATCATGAAACAGTAGGTCCCTATCATAAAAATTTCATGTCAGTCTATAGGGTTTAGCACACAAAGTGAGCTCTTGTATGTATGTATACACATACATATATAAAGATATAAAATACATATAAATTATATGATCATATATAAACATACAGATGTTATTGATGATATTGATATTTATAGGCCATTCCTCGCCTAAAATGTTAGGAGGAAAAAACTTTAGCTAAAATCATAAAAGCCATTTCAGTTAATCTTTGGAACAAGCAGAAAATATTATGAAAAAGTGGAGAAATAGATTAAATATAACTCAACTGACAATAAATTAGAATGAAAATGATATTATTGCTCAAGTTAAAGGGTAAAATGGAATTTATCATAGCTCATCAACTAAAAATTGTGTATTTTTTTCAAACTTTATTATCTCTGAAATCAGACTGCCTCTTAAAATCAATGAAATCTTACAACAGCTGTCAGCATGGCAGTGGTTTGGCTGAGATTCCTTATACTAGTGGTTCTAAAAGTGTGTCCCACCTGCAGAGCGACCTGGCCTGGGAACATGTTAGAAATGCAAATTCATAGGCCCCACCCCAGACTTAACTGCAGCGGAAAATCTGATTCAGGAATCTGTTTTAACAAGCTCTGCAGGTGATTCCAATGTGCACTCAGGTTTTAGAACCACTTTCCTTCATGGTTGAAAGGACATAAAAGCACTAATACCAAACCTATAGAACAGTTATCAGAGCTTGGAAGAAAATCTAGGGGACAATAGTGAAGTACCCTAAAACCCAAATGATTGTGTGGTGGGAAAGAGGATACATTAGACATGTTTAGGAGTATTCCCAAAGCTAAGCAGGCTCTACGTAATTGTAAAGCCAGCCCAGGAGCCCTGAACAAATGGCTTTTAGTTTATTTATGGATTTCTTTTAGAAATGTTACATCGTCATTGCACTTGATGGCACAGAGTGCATGTATGGAAAAACACAGTAAGAGCTGAGTAAAAATGAAATTTAGAAGAGTAAGACCCTTAACTGTAAGGAAGTTTGAGACATACCGACATTTTATATTATTTTTCATTTCATATATACATATGAATGATAAGCTATAAAATAATGTTTAAGAGAGTTTAAATAACCTTTTTCAATACGTTTAAAATTAAAATTCTAAGATATAAGAAAACATAGTATCAACTTAGTTGACAACCTTTTCTCTTTCCTTGTGTGTATGAAATAATTGTACATTACACAATCGATGCTTCTTAGTTTAATGAAATACCATGATTCACATAAGTATTAGCCCCTGCTTGTCAGGTACTTGCCTTTGCTGAGGACACTGTTTTTAGAAAAGGTTCACGTTTTATAAAATGATAGCCTCCTGCTCGGTTGGTCTCAGGGAGAAATGGGCAAGGTCAGAGAAGGAAAAATGAAAATTCTTAGAGAAGTAAAACAAGTTTTCCAGATTTCAAAATGCTCCTATCACACTGCAGTATACTATAAAAGAGTACAGCACATTGGCTGAAAGTATATGCTTTAATTTCTAATTGACCTCAGTTCAAATCCTGGCTCTATCATTAATTAGCTATGGGCTTTGGACAAATCACTGGACATCTCTGAAACTCAATTTCCTCTCCTATAAAACAGGGATAATATTCATGGCTTTGGGGTGATAATAACTGAGGTAGATAATTCATAGGAAGTGCTTACAGAACACCTGGAGCATAATAAATACTCAGGGATTGAGAGCTAATATAATAATTGCCTGCAATCTGCAAAATAACCCCACTGTAGGCTGTTTTCAGGGCAGCTGCCCAAAGGGCTTCTGCCCAAAAGAACAACAAAAGGAAGTCATTGGTGACTAGCTTAACTGCTTGAACCTGCACAGGAAGGGTCAACACAGCTTTTATTCTGATGAATGAAATTCTCCTCTCTCAGAAAAATTTCAGAACCATCAAAACCTCCAGAAAGTAAGTCAATTAAAGAGTCTTTCTAATCACGTTACATTATCAAAATGAAAATACTTTTTCATTAGGGAAAAGCATTTCAGAGGTTGTAATTCTTATTGATGGTGAGGATCTTTGAAGAAAATGACTAGTAGTCAGAGACAGATATATTTCAAAGCAACTCATCCATCCCCAATAGAATCAACAAGAAAATTATTTTTCTTTCCTGAGCCAGTGTCTAGATCATCACACACACACACACAAGAAACTTGCATTGAATCCTCAGAGAGCCTTTCCCTTGATAAATAATGTAGGCACAGAAAGATAAAGAGAGCATCTGGAAAGAGTGATGTCACACAGGTTTAGAATTTATTCTTTTCCTCTGTAGTATGCTGAACACGGTCATGAGAACTCAGAGTTGTGGGCTCTGATCTAAAAGACAGGAAGCATACAACTGTTTATCCAAATGATACTGCCTCTTGAATCTTTTGCTTTAATTATTGATCTAATAGACTCTCTGAACTATAATCTGAAGTCAATGAAGTCTAAAAGAAATCTGCTTAAATAAAGTATACTCATGCACAATAGATGATTGATTGATAGATAGATAGATAGATAGATACAACTACCCACTGTCCCTCTTAGCGAGTGTTACTATGTTTGTAGATTTCCTGGAATGAACTTTTATTTCAATCCAATTTCCCCTTTTATACCGTTTCCTATTTTGTTTCCCCATTCTCTCTGATTAATAGTGAAATAGCAGTCATTATGAAAAAATAATTTCAATATAAACTTTAACCATGATGAAAAGTGTACTCCCCAGAATGTTATCATATTTCAAAGTCAAATACAGACATATTTGAGAGATATAGTGTTTTGGGATAATGACACCACTGAAGATGAAGCTGATTATGCTGGGAAATGAAGTGCTAGTTGCTCAGTCATGTCCAACTCTTTGCGACCCCATGGACTGTAGCTCACCAGTTTCCTCTGTCCATGGAATTCTCCAGGCAAGAATACTGAAGTGGGTAGCCATTTCCTTCTCCAGGGGATCTTCCAGACCCAGGGATCGAACCCAACCCAGGTCTGCTGCATTGCAGGCAGACTCTTTACCATCTGAGTCACTGTGGATTATGCTATACTACAGTGATATTAAAGAATGAAGTTATTTTCCTAGTCTAAGGTGAGCTTTGGATGTGCCTATATCTTTCATGGAATCAACCAAGGTCTCACCTAAGGCTGTCAGGTTCAAAAACTTGTTTTAAATGTTCCATTAAGAATGACCATATGCTCAGTGTCTGACTCATGTTAACCAAACTCATAAGTGGTTGGTTTGTAAACCAAAATGCTGAATTTGTTACAATGCAGAGCATCTTTCCAGTGTGAGGAACTGGTACAGTGGCCCTATTTTCTGTGTTAAAGTACTCTACTGACAGAACAATTAACAGGAACATCGTTTCTACATTATGGAATCAGGGCAAGGATAATTGGATGGCACAGAGGTATTTTACATCCCCACAGTGCCTTGTCCAATGTGAATAAATGTCTATTAAATTAAAGCTGTTGTATTTTATCCAAAGTATAGCCTACCCAAGAACTATCTGTTGATCAGGACAAAAATTTCTGTGTCCCATACACAGTTCCTTTGCAAGTTTTAGGGCAGTGTTTGGATACAGGTTGGTTTCTGGTTTGATTAGGTTCATATTTACAAACTATCTTCCAGTGAAATTCATCTCTGTTGATGCCTGATACATCTATGTGCTATATATTTTACTAGTTTCAAAATATTACCTTTTCCCAACTTTGCTTCAAAATTTGATTCAGATATATTATATCATGGAGAAGGGCACTGCAGCCCACTCGAGTATTCTTGTCTAGAGAATCCCATGGACAGAGCAACTTGGTGGGCTACAGTCCATGGGGTCACAAAGAGTTGGACACGACTGAAGCAGTTGAGCACATACCACATCATATCCTGACTATACACAGAATCTTAGAATCAGGTCTGCTCTTGTAGGAAGAGACCTATTTTAAGGACCACTGGATCTGACTTCTCACCTTATGCTTGAATCCTCTGTCATTTTGGCCTATTAGGTCATTTGGATATTATTTGTGTATACCAACCAAAAGTCATCATTATGATCTGATATTTCCACTGGACATAAAAGCTAACAAACTTGCAAACTCTCTTTAAAATTAATTTTTTTCAAATGACATCGTCATGAAGTTTCTGTTCAGTTAAATGAGAGAAAAACAAAAGAGTTTCTTTTCAGCTACCTGTCTTAATATGGTTTCCTGGTTTCAGCAGCTGTTCTAAAATGAAAAGTGTCCTGCTGCCAATATTTTCTCCCTGAAACTAACTGCTTTTGATGAGGATGTGAGTACCGATGTTTGAACCTGCACTGACCCCCATCAGTCAGGCAGGCTGGTCAACTTATTAGGTCCTGAGGGAAGTTTGGATTAGGGATAAGCAATACAGATAAACCAGAATATAAGTCTGTGTCCAGAGAAGAGTGAAAGTGATCATTTGCCAACAGCCCTGTCCTAGAGCTCCCTGCCTGAAGGGTCACCTAAGAGACCTTGGAAATGGAACACATCAGTTCAAGAAAGAAGTACTTAGATGTTGGGCATATGGATTATTTAGAACCACTTTGATTTCTTAGATTGACATGCTGTTACAGAAGACAGACGTGAATGCAGATGAAAAGGCAGATGAAAGTGTCAAAATCAGAAACCTATTGCTCAGTGGGAGAGAAGAAAAAGACAGGGGGGGTTAGGATGCAGAAATATTGCTCACTCTCTTGCTCTCTCTTTTCTCCAGTCCCAATGAAAGAAAGTACTTTGAAGAATCAAAAAGGGGATGATGCAACCATATTTAACATGTATCAGACGATTTGGAATACTAACAAGGGAAGCTATAAGTTACACAAAGTAGTTACTATATCAACTAACATTGAACAGTGTGTTTTAACATAATATATACATATTGGGCAGTTTTTATTAACTTGAGCAGTGCTGGGTACTAGAGGTATAAAAATAAATACAGCCTGTTTCCTCTCTTGAAGGAGATAATGGTCTAGTGAGGGAAGAAACAGATAATTACACCATGTTGGAATACAGGAGAGAGTGGAATGTTTCCCATGTGGCACAGTGGAGTCAGACACAACTTAGTGACTAAACAGCAGCAGCAGGATTAAGATAAGTGTTCTGCAAATCCAGAATCCGACTTAGCTTGGATGGGATCTTAGAAGGGGATTTATGGAAAATGTGATGTAAGGCTTCTTCCTCCAACTTAAAAAAAAAAAAAAAACTTTATTCTTTAAATCAATTTTAGATTCACAGGAAAAATGCAAACATAGTACAGAGTTCTCACACCTCTTGTACCCAGTATCCTTTATTACTGACATCTTCCATTGTATGATGTGTGTGTGTGTGCGTGTCTGTGTGTGTGTGTGAGTATGTGTATCTAACCACTAAGTCATGTCCGAATCTTTGCAACACCATGGACTGTAGCCACCAGTCTCCTCTGTCCATGGGATTTCCCAGGCAAGAATACTGGAGTGGGTAGTCATTCCCTTCTCCAGGGGATCGTCTCCACCCAGGTATACTGCAATATAGGCAGATTCTTTACCACTGAGCCATTAGGGAAGCCCAGAATCTTACATTGGCATGGTACATTTGTTAAAATCAATGATCTAACACTGATGTATTATTATTAAGTAAAGGCCATAATTTATTAAGATTTTCATAGTTTTTCCAAACATCCTTTTGCTGTTCCAGGATCCCATCTAGAATATGACACTGCATTTAATTGTCATGTATCCTTAAGCTGCTCTATTTTTTTTCTTTTGAAAAACATTTGAGTTAATTTTTTATTATAGTTTGAGAAATTTTATGTTTGTTTAAGTCAATTAAATAGGGTTCTCTAACCAGTTAAATCTGTGAATACCATCTGAAGGTAGAGAGTAGCATATCTATAATGTACCCATATAAACATACAGACAGACATAACTAGAGATCTCATAGAATTCATTTTAAAACTTCAGTCACAGATCAGGTACAATATAAAATTCACTAGTTTACAAATAACAGTTGGAATAAACTAGGTTTATTCACTCAGATGGCTAAAGTCTTTTATTATTTGTAAAGAACTGTTTTAAGGTCTGTATTTGTCCGTGATAAGCAATTTTTAAGGAGGCTGCAATTTAGATTTGGATAAGAGAGTTCTCCTAACAGTTTGTGTTTAGAAAGTTTTCTATCCCTCTTTTTTTAAATTTCAGATTCTAGTGATTGAGTTAATCAAGACTCATTCTCATGGATTGCAGGCTGTATTTACATTTCAAAGACATGATAAGATTCATAACTTTAAGGGACAGAGAAAAAAAAATGTCCTGGGAGTTTTGGAGTACATTTAACTATTATCATAAGTCTTAGGGTGATTATTATTTAAGCTTTTTTTTTCTTAAGTATGGTACACTTTTGCATCAATATCCTGATTTTTATAATATCTACAAGCATTTGGGAGGAACAGGTGACATTTTGGGATTGGCAAAGACAAATAGGCATTGACTTATTTCTAAAGTTGTATTTTTGGTTCTGTTCCTTAGGTTACTCTTATCTCTGAGTTTTTCAGACTTCCCTTCCTTTTTGATGACCTTGAAATTTTCTAGATTTATTGGTCACTTATAAAATGCCCCTCCATTGTGATTTGTTTAATGTTTTTTCTTATTATTAGACTGGTATTATAGATTTTTGAGGGAAAGACAAGAATTAAAATGTCATTTTTATCACATAATGTCAAAGGTCTTACAGTCAACATAATGGATCACTGTTAATGTTGACTTTGATCACCAGATCACCTGACTGAGGTACTGTTTGTCTGGTTTCTCCCTTGTAAAGTGCACCCCCATAAAGTACACCCTAACCCTCAGTCCATTTCCATTCTGTGCTCTTTGAAAGAAAGTTACTTTTCACAGCCTATGCTTAAGTGACATGAAATTATGTTCCCCTTCTTGATACACTATCTACATCAATTACTTTAAATTTTTCTGCACAGGCAATTTATTTCTTCCATTTACTTAGCTAGTCAATCATTTATTTATATCACAAATATTTTTGTGTACTTTGGGTTTTACTCTATTTTCTTTATTTTGTTCTTCAAATTAAATTTTTCCAGTCTTGGTCACTGGACACTCTTTCAGTTGGCTCCTATGTCACTTTAACATAATCTCATCATTGTGGAATATTTTCTTTTTTGAATATTTTCTTATTTTCTAAAACTCCAAGATGCCCCAAGAGTCATTTGGTATATTTTTCTGGCCACTCTTTTATCTTTCAAAAGATAAGTATAGTCAGTTATTCTATAAAGCTTATTTTGACAATATGAATTTGTTTCAATATGATTAATATATTGGGGAATAATTAGAGAATGACACCAACTGAGTCCTTGCTTATGCATGAGAACCATTGAGGAAACATATAAATGTGCAGTCTACTAAAACGAGCTTCATAAAAATAACAAAATGAACAGGTGCAAATACTTCAAACATCCAACAGCTTCCTCAGTCCACTGAGGGTGTTAAAGCCACATATGGTGTCACAACTTTCCTTCTGATTTCGCATAACCCTCCTTCTACCACTTCACAATAATTCACAGGCTTCAGTTCTTTTGCTGCTCACTTCAACAAGCAAGTTTCAGGTCTTTTTCAAGATGAAGTACCATATTTATTGCAGCATTTGTATTTCTCTTACCCATTCAAGGTGTATAAAACTGTTTTTCTTAGGGTTCTATCTTATTTTTACACGTGTCACTAACAAAGTTTTTGAAAGCTGTGCTCCTAACCCTATTTTGGTGGAGGTGAAATGTTGGTGTTATTGTGCACTTTTGCTCAGTATATGATTTCAGGAACATACATGTCATGGAATAGCAGAACAGACTATAGGAGCTATTGAACGAAAAGAGAAGAAGTATTGGGGCAGAGAAGGCATGCAGCTATGGAAAAAAAATCTACATGGGTGGTACACTTTACCTCATTTTATGTTGTTGGAGCATAAAAGGAGGTGGTGGGTTGAGACCAGAAGAATAAATAGGAACAAAAACAACTGCAAGCATTTGTTATGATAAATTTGGACACTAATACTATATCTGTTAGGATGTCTTCAAAAAGTCATGAGCATTGCAGTGACATATACAAATGTGCATTTTATGTAGATTTCCCTGTTCAGGCCACTAGGAAGAGGATGGACTGGAGATTGGCAAGGATCTAGGTTAGTAGACCAGGAGGCTTTTGCCATATGATTAAGGCCCAGAATATGGCAGTAGTATCCAGAATGAACTGAAATAGAAAGACTAGTGGAATATTTGGGAGATATAATAAGAGAGAGGGGTAATTTTTGAACATAGTGGATGTGAGTAAAAGGCAGTTAGGGCTGGTGAGGAACAATAGAAATGTCCTAGATTTCATCACTGAGCACAATGATGGATGGTCATAACACTAACTGCAATTGAGAACATAACAAAAGGGAAAATCTGGCAGGGGTCTGGAGAAGAAGATGGGATTGGTGGATTGGAGTTAATAAGTCTGGTATGGGACTACTTCAGACAACAACACTGGCTGACATGCACCTATGTAAGTTTATGGGTGCTTTTACTTATTGTAAATTCTGAATATAGCCAGTATTTTCATAGGTTTGGAAAAGAATATTTAAGAAATAAATGTGATGTCTTTGTTTTGTGTTTTGCTGTCTTTTCTCCTTTTCATCTTATAAATGTTAGCTAAAATTCACCTCTTCAGAGAGAGCTTCTTTGACTAAGTCCTCAGAAGCTGACACTAGGAAAAGGATATGCAAGCGATTATTTAGAAAATTATTTATAAAGGGAGTGAGAGAGTTGGAACAGAGATGGACAGAAACCAGGCAAAGCTGTCATCTCAGGAAAAAGGTCCTAAGGAAGGTTGCTTCCCCCAGGGGAACTCGGGAGAGTAAATTGTATAATATCTCAGATTGTTTCATCCCAAGGCAAGAAGGCTGGCCTTTCATAATCCCCAACTTGACAGTTATTGGTTAACTATTCCCCTGGGATGAAAACTTGTAGACATTTTTGGCTGTAAACTGTGCCCCGGGCAAAGCAGTTCCAGAGCCAAGGACAGGCCTCTAAACTGAGCTGCTAGTATGCTATTCACACACTGAAGAAGACCAAAGCCAGAAACAGAAAAGTAAAAATCACATTGAAAGTGATCTGGGTAGAGCATAGACATTGTGGATCAGGACTCAGCAAACGGGACTCTCAAACAAAATCCAGCTTGGTGCCTGTTGTTAACTTCATTGTGGTATAATTTACACGCTATAAGATTTGGTTGTTTAAACTGTACAATTTTTAGCAAATTTATAGAGTTGTGCAGCCATCACCATAATCTAATTTTAGAGCATTTTCATTACACCAGAAAGAGAGCTTACAACATTAGCTGTCATTCCTCATTGCCTCCTCATCTGCCCCCAGTCCCAGGCAACCAACCACTAATTTACTTTGTGTCTCTATGGATTTGCTTATTCTGAACATTTTATATAAATTAGCTGGCACATTATGTGGTCTTTCATCCATGTTGCAGCATGTATAAGTATTATATTCCTTTTTATGGCTGAATAATATTCCTTTGCATGAATATATCATCTTTTGTTTATCTATTCACCAGTTAATGGGCATTTAGGTTATTTCCATTTTTTTGGATGGAAATAATGATGTTATGAACAGTTGTGCTCAAGTTTTGCATGGACATATGTGTTCTTTCTATTCTTCCTAGCTTTATTGAGATATAATTGATGTATAAGAGTGGGTAAGTTTAAGATGTACAAAATGTTGATTGGATACAAATATATTACAAAATTATTATTACAATAGTGTTAGCCAACCTCCATCATATTACATAATTACCATTTCTTTATGTAGTGAGAATATTCAAGATTTACTCTCTTAGCAAATTTTAAGTATATAATATGGCATTATTAACATCATGCTGTAAATTAGATCCCCAGAACTTATTTGCTTTATAACTGGACATTATAACCCAACTCCACATTTTCCCTACACCCACTTTTGATAACTACCATTCTACTTGTTATTTCTATGAGTTTGGTTTTTTTAGATTACACATGTAAGTGATATCATACAGTTTTTCTCTTTCTCCGCCACATTTATTTCACTTAGCATCATGCCCTCAGGGGCTTCCCTTATAGCTCAAACAGTAACGAATCTGCCTGCAATGAAGGAGACCCAGGTTTGAGTCCTGGGTCGGGAAGATGCCCTGGAGAAGGAAATGGCAACCCATTCCATGGACAGAGGAGCCTGGTGGGCTATAGTCCATGGGGTCACAAAGAGTCAGACACCACTGAGTGACCAACACACAAAAACCTGCCCTCAGATGGCAGGATCTATTTTTCTTGTGGCTGAATAATATTCCATTGTATACACATACCACAACTTCTTTATCCATTCATCTGTTGAAGGACATTTCATTTGTTGTTTTCATATCTTGGGTATTGTTAATAATGCAGCAGTGAATATGGGAGTACAGATATTTCTTTGAGATTCTGTTTTCACTTCCCTTGGCTATATATCTGGAATCGGACTGCTAGATATATATCAGTTTTATTTAAAATGCTTGAGGAACCTCCATACTGTTTTCTATAGAAGTTGTGTGAATTTCATGGACAAATTTTGTTTATATTTTTTCTCTTGGGTAGACACCTTGGAGTAAAGTTAATAAGTATATGTTTTACATTTTGAGGAACTGCCAGACTAATTTTCAAATTGGCTTCACCATTTTACATTCCCATCAGTAAGACATGAATTTTCCAACTTCTCCATATCCTTATCAACACTTTTTATTGTCTGTCTTTTTAATTACAGCCATTCTCGTGAGTGTAAAGTGACATCTCATTGTGGTTTGGGTTTTTATTTCCCTAATGACTAATGATGTGGAGCATCCAGTTTGCGCGCTTATTTGCCATTTGCATGTCTTCTTTGGTGAAATGTCTATCTAAATCGTTTGCCTACTTTTTAATTGGGTTATCTGCTTCATGTTTTTTAAATAAAAAACATTTATTGTAACATGGCTACACTCATTTGTATATTTAGTGTCTGCAGCTGTTTTCGTACTACAATGGCAGAGTTGATAGTTGCAGCAGGACCATACGACCCACAAAACTGAAATATTTGCTGTCTGGCCCTTTATGGAAATAAGTCCCACCTCCCCTGCCCCCATCCCAGGAATGTGTGTGACGTGCATAGTGGGTAAGGAGGGAGCTGCCCTTCTATCTCTACTTCCTGCCCAGTGAAGGACGTTTAATGGGAATACTTGGAGCTGCTTTCCCAGAATTCACTAGGACATGGGGTATGAGAGTGCTTCCTGATGTGCAGATGTGGGGTGATCTAATTCTCACTCAAGAAAGTCACCTACATGGGGTGGGTTGACTTCAACAGGAAGGGTAGAAAATAGCACCAGATTCCCAGAGGCTGAGGAAGGAGTCACCATCCTGGAACAGAGCTGCAACTACTAGGGTCAGACTGTGGGAGAGAGTAAATAGAGCACCCCCAATAGCCTATCATCACTCTTTCCAAAGAGAATCAACTTCAATCACCTCCTTGGCCCAGAAGGTGAGAAATCACTTACTTAGCCTTGTACAAACTCTCCCACCCAGTTCTTCTCCTTGCCCATCCCTTCCGTCCACACAGATAGGATGCAAATTACCACCAACTAGAGATGGTAAACTCAGTTGGTAAAGAATCCGCCTGCAATGCAGGAGAGCCTGGTTCGATCCCTGGGTTGGAAAGATCCCCTAAAGAAGGGAAAGGCTACCCACTCCAGTATTCTGGCCTAGAGAATTCCACGAACTGTATAGTGCATGGGGTTGCAAAGAGTCAGACATGACTGAGCGAGTTTCACTTTCAGAGACAGTAAAGAATTCACCTGCAGTGCAGGATTTCCAGGTTTGATCCTTGGGTCAGAAAGATCCCCTGGAGAAGGGAATGGCAACCCATTTCAGCATTCTTGTCTGGAGAATTCCATGGACAGAGGAGCCTGGCAGGCTAGAGTCCACCAGGGGATGCAAAGAGACACCACTGAGAGATTAACACAGCCATCAGAGCTAGGACCAAAGTGAGTAGAGTGGGAAGCCCACCCTCTCCTCACCCACTTCATGTGTTCAGGCAGCAGCCGGCCCCAGTGCAGGGACCATTACTTGCATTTGGAGATATTACTACATGATTCTGTACAAATTTTCTGAACTGAGATAGTGTTTGTGACTTGAAGGGATTCCAGGTTTCTCTATTACCTTAATGAAAGGTGAAAGTCACTTAAGTTGTGTCTGACTCTTTGCAACCCCATGGACTGTCCATGGAATTCTCCAGGCCAGAATACTGGAGTGGGTAACCTTTCGCTTCTACAGGGGATCTTCCCAACCCAGGGATCAAACCCAGGTCTCCCGCATCGCAGGCAGATTCTTTTCCAGCTGAGCCACAAAGGAGGCCCAAGAACATTGAAGTGGGTAGCCTACCCCTTCTCCAGGGGATCTTCCCGACCTAGGAATCGAACCACGATCTCCCACATTACCTTAGACTGAGCTTCAAAATCTAGAACTTGCCTGAGTTTCTTTTGGGGGCAGGGACTGGCTACTCACATTGAGTAAAGACTAAGTAATGCAGTGGGAAAAGAAAGCAGTAAAGTTATCTTTTGACCATATCAGAAGTTATGCTTGTTCAACATACTTGTCACACACATATGTGAGACTTGAGACGACATACAAATGTTTGCCAAAGACCATTTTATTGGTCTTTATTGGTCTAAACCAAATGTTTAGCCAAAATGGCTAAAGACCACTCAGTACTTAACTTTTGTTTCATGTAGGAAGTCCATGGCTCAGTTGGTATTCTAATTGTATATAACCTCTCTCCATATTTTGATGGTCATGCAACAGGACACAAACTGTTTTGTTAGATTAGATGCCACCACTTTCAGGAAGTCTGCCTTGAGCACCTCTCAACCCTTACCCTATTTCATGTCAGGTCAGTTTCTCCTCCACATTATTGAAGTACCCAGGATCTCCTCTTATCAGAGTTCCCATGTTTTGTAATGTAGTCTATTTTCTTGTCTACCTTTGCTGCCAGTCCCAGAATCCCCCAAGGGAAGAGAGCCTATCTTCTTTACTGATACATCAGAGCATAGTGCTGACAAAGAGTAAATGCATTCAATTAATGTTGTTTAAAACAAATATTGCCTAACAAGGACTTTCCTGGTTACTCAGACAGTAAAGAATTTTCCCACAATGAAGAAGACCTGGGTTCAATCCCTGGGTCAGGAAGATCCTCTGGAAAAGAGAATAGCGACCCACTCCAGGATTCTTGCCTGGAGAATCACATGGACAGAGGAGCCTGGCAAGCTACAGTCCATGGGGTCATAAAGAGTTAGACAAGATTGAGTGACTAACACACACACACACACACACACACATTGTCTAATAAATTCATTTATGTCAGATGGGGGTACGATTAGCTACAGCCACTGGCTTACCCCCACAAATGTCCCTTAACCATAGTGCAGCCCAAGGAGGAAAGAGTAAGGAAATAGGGACCAAGTAGCAAAAATCCACTCCTTTTCCTAGTAAGTCAGAAAGCGGCTCATTAGAATCCCCTTCATAGTGAATCGACAGATGATGGATCAGCATACTTCAAATTCCATTGAAAGTCACACAAAAGCCTTTTCCCCCTTTAGCTGCTTCTATATTTCTGACGTGAAGTTGGATAAAGCGACTTCTCTCTGTGCCTTTGAGCAGCTTTAATTGATGTGGATCACGGACAAACTGATGTGGATGCAGCAACCAGTATCAACTGGAAGGCGGCTGAAGTAAGGGGGTCAGCCATCCCTGCAGTCTGGTGTGCCAACCCCATATAGCCAGAACCTGGACAATTGATCTTTGCTGCTTTAAATGATTAAACTGCAACCTATTCAAGATGCATATAGTTTCAAAGGCTCCCAAATGCTGATGTGGGACACTGCTAAAAGGGCAATAATGAGCCTAGCACCATCAAAGTTAGAGTCAATTAGCAGAGTCAGGAGACTGACAATGTGTGTTTCTAAGTATAATTTGCATCCTTTGTATCTATAATAAAACCTTAGTGATTTTCCTGTAGCTTGATCATTCCCTGAGGAGTCACATTTGCGGTTTGGTGGAGCAGTGTGGGGTGACATGAGCAATACCATGAAGTTACTGCCCCTACAGGTTTAATGCCAACCCTAAACTTTTACCGTTCAAGTTCAAGCTAAGGACTGCTTTTTCTGAGCCAGCTTTCCCAGGGTGTATTAGAGGCATATTATTTCTATAGGAGGTAGATATATTATTTGAGCACAAAAAGTTCACAGGGCCAAATAAATGTGAGAAACCCTCTACTAGATAAGGAAGTCTCTTGGCTTTAGGACTTTTCCAAGTCAATATGTATTGCATACACTCATGCTAAGTCACTTCGGTCATGTCTGACTATGTGAGACCCTACAGACTGTAGCCGGCTAGGCTCCTCTGTCCATGGGATTCTCCAAGCGAGAATAACGGAATGGGTTTCCATGACCTCCTCCAGGGGATTTTGCTGACCCAGAAATCGAACCTGCATCTCTTATATCTCCTGCATTGGCATGGGGGTTCATTACCACTAGCACCACCTGGAGAGACCTAATGTGTATTATGTACTATTAATTTTTTTTTTTTTTGGTGTGTGTGTGTATGTGTGTGTATATATATATATATATATATATATATATATATATATATATGCATGCACAAAACTCATAGTACACAATATATATGTTAATGTATCATGTTATATATTAATATAAGTGCTGTAGTTCATGGGGTCACAGAGTTGGACACAACTTAGCAAGTGAAAAACAATTATATATAATAATATGTAATATATATGCTAAGAATTTCCAAGGGAGGAATGGTAACCAAACATTTCACCAATGACCTTTGGACATAAAGCTACTAATGGATTGTATTCTGAGAACATCCTTTGGAAAATACTGTCTTGGGGACACTCCAGGGACAGCTTCATATTGTGTCCCCAAATTCTTACAGGGAAGGAGTTTGCAAAGTGCTTTGACTCCCATATTTTTCAACTTTCAGTTTTCTTAAATAAGCTTTTTGTTTTAGAATGGTTTTAGATTTTTGATAAATTACAAAGGTATTTTAGAGATCTCCTAGAACCTACAACCAGTTTCTCCTATTGGTAACATCATACATGAACTATGATACATTTGTCACCACTAAGAAACCACATGGTTTTATTACTATTAACTCCACAGATTTTTAAAAAAATTTCATTAGTTTTTCCCTAATGTTCTTTTTCTACATTCTATCTAGGATGCTATTTAGTCTTTATGTCTCTTTTGTCTGTCTGTGACAATTTCTCAGACTATTCTGCTTTTGGATGACCTTGATAGTTTGGAGGAAGGGTCCTTTTAATAGCAAGAGAGCACAGGGAAGTATAATGAAACCAAAAATCTTCTGGAGAGAAGGGAGTTGAAAAAAGTTTGAAAGGGCAAAAAAATGCAAAAAAAATGAAAAGGAGACAGAGTTAATTGACTGTTCAGTTTTACAAGATAAACCTTGACTCTATACTAATTTTGTGGAATATACATATGGAAAAGAATGCAAATCACAGTTTTAAAATTTATACCATTCAAATATATCAAATTGTATCATTTTCTCCTAAACTACTGCCTGGTGTAGTTCAAAAGGAAAAAAGGCAAATATCAAGTCAAAAGATAAAACTAAATAAAATTTAGGAATAAGAAAGACAAAAGTGACTGAGATGATCAGCAGGAAGGAGTTTGAAGGTTTACAAGTGCTAAAAGATTGTTCATCAGTATAACAGCCCTTTGACTTGAGTTGGTATTTGTTGAAACACTATCTTTTTTGTTCTCTTCCTCCTTCTCATAAAGGATGGTTTTGAAGGTAGGAAACATGATATCTCTTAGAAGGTTTATCTCTCTGTATCCTGCACTTATGGCTTTTAGTGACAATTTTTTTCCTTCCCTAAACCAAGAAATTACATTTTCCCTTAAGCTTGCCAGACTGAAGGAAATCCATATGTAAGACTAGAGAGGTGTTAATCTGTTGGGTCCAGCATAATCAATGGTCACAGAAGCCATGGTGAGCAGCATGAACGAAGAGACCATGACATGACCTGAGGCAGTGGGCCAGGGTAGAATTTCTTAGGGCATGCAGTGGAATGAGATCTGGTGTGGATCACGGATTTTTTTTTTTCTTATGAGCAAGGCTTGAAAGACATACACATCATTTCTACGCAAACGTGACCAGACTGAACTTAGTCAAATGGCCGCATCTAGCTGTAAGAGAAGTTGGAAAATGTAGTCTCTAGTTGGGTGGTCATATGCTCAACTAATATTGTATTACCATGAAAGAAAGCAAGAACAGATACTGTGAAATAGCTTTGTACATACCAAAACAGTTTGTCCATTCTGCTTTCCCCCTTTGTAGTTAACAGAAGCCCAACATTGTTTAAGGGCGCAATGTGACTAGCTGATGCTTGCTTTGCAGCCTCCATTGCAGTTAGGAGATGCCATATAGCACAGTTTTGGCCAAAGGGAACAGAAACAAGTGATCTGAAGGTTTTAGGTAAAGTTTTTACTTCACAGATAAAGGAGGGTAGGCACAGCTCATGCTGCCTTTCCTAATTCTTGCCTGGAATAAAGATATGATAGTTGGAACTGCTGCTATTAAATTATGCTCGAAGGAAAGGACAAAATAATGGAGAATAATATACCCTGACATTAAAGGCCTGCTAGACCCATACTGACAGTTACTACATTTGGACTTGTGGCAAAGGTACACAAGAGAATGTCCCCACTCCCTTTTTAAGCATTGGCTAATTAGAATTTCTGTTTCTTGTAGCTTATTACCTTATTATACTGAGGATAAGTGGCCAGAATCAAGGACATCTTGAAAGCAAATAAGCAGAAAACTCAGCTGAGAAAGGATCATGTAAGATTTGTCTGATACAGAGTGATATCACGCACAGAGAGGGTAAGTTCAAAGAATGAAAAAGAAGAAAAAAAAAAAAAAATAGGCTAACATATCCATTAGTGGATGTAAATACCCTATCAGAGAATTTATAGATAGGGTAGTAAAGAGCCTAAATATGATTATGGGGTGTTAAGAAAATGCAGACAGAATGTGTAGATTCCTCAGAACATATATATGAGAGTAAAGAATACAAGTAAACAGCAATATATATATATATAAAGGGACAGAAACAGAGCCACACATATGATTAGAAAACTATTAATATAATATCTAAATGAGAAGTTGATGAAAAATGAATATAATTGCAAATATCATGAACCACAAAATGAAACTTCCATTAAATACCTGCAGTTAGCTGAAATGCTTACTATAATAATCTAGGAAAATCAATTTAATATTTATCCTTGGTATTCTGAGTTTTTTTTCTAAATAACATCTTTGCTTCTAAACTCACATTTTAAAACACCATATTCAGGTAACATCTGTCATAGGTCTGTACTGTAGTTTAGTGGTTATAAACCTGGATTTAGGCATTAGAATTTCTGAGTTTGACTCCTGGCCTGATCATCTCCTCTTTGTAGTTGGTGAGTAAACTACTACCCTTTCTGTTCTTCAGTGTAATTATCTGAAGAATTATGATAACACTAGCAATCAACCTCAGGCTTCCCTGGTGACTCAGGGGTAAAGAACCCACATGCAATGCAGGAAACACAGGAGACACAGGTTCGATCCCTGGGTTGAGAAGATCCCCTGGAGGAGGGCATGACACCCACTCCAATATTCTTGCCTGGAGAATACAATGGACAGAGTGGCCTGGTGGGCGATAGTCCATAACGTCGCAAAGAGTCAGACACAACTAAAGCGACTGAGCATGCACACATTATTAGCTATGTGATCTTGGATAAGTTATTTTACTTCTCTGAATCTTATTTGATTTATGATCTATAACACGGGAATAAAAATAATATGTACATACTTCACAGGACTATTCGATCATTAAAAGAAGTATCGTTCTGTTGAAATTTTCTATCTGGCCAGGAAGACTGTCAAAAATGTATACCACAAATTCAAAAAAAATTATTGCAGCTGTGTCATAAGAATAGCAGAATGCCTCAGTAGTCATGGCCCTGAGAAGGCTCCCTCAGCAACTCAGCAATCCTTCAAAAGCCACAGCAGAGTGGCAGAGGACACAGCCAAACTCTCTTGGAGACCACAAGATGCCCTCCTTCTCTGAAATGCAGGTTCAACAGTGATCTTCCTCCCCTCCAGGGGTGAAATTCTGAGGGAAGCAAACATATCTGCAAGTGGGCTTTCTAGCATTTGATTTAAAAATCTCTTATTGTATTTTCATTACACATTATACACAGAGTCAAGCAGAGAAACAACTCACCTACTTCATCTAAACTTCCTCTGCCAATCTCCTTTTCCCTCTCTTAACCTCCTTTGCTGTCCCTAACCCATGTCTCCTCCTCCCAGTAACCCTGGTCTGATAGACCAGCAAAGCATTGGCTTAGTATGTAGAATTTCTGGGTTCTGGACTTGGCTTTGCTATGTCCGACCAACATGTATCTGAACAAGCACTGCTTGGAATTTTAGTTTTCTCACCTTCCAAGTTGTGATATTTGGTCTTTGTGCCTGTTTCTGGCACAGAGTTCTAAAACTCTGCAACTTCTTCAGTGCTAAGAGTAAGAAAAGCATCTTTGATATTCATCATGAGTTCCTTTCACTATACCTGAGTTTATGTTAATTAAGTGACACTTGGAGGGGGAGACTGGTTGCCAGAGAAACCAACCACTGAAAAGAGTTAAAACTTTCAGTCCCACCACCAGACCTCTGGGGAGGAGAGACAAGCTGAAATTGACGTTGTTCACCGACGGCCATCAACCACATCTGGTTAATAAAGCCTCCATTAAAACCCCTAAGTGATAGGATTTGAAGAGTTTTCAGGTTGGTGAACACATCAAGATGTTGTAGAAGACGGTATGCTTGAAGAAGGCTTGGAAGTTCTAAGAACCTTCCCATATCCCTTGCTCTATGCATTTCTTCCATTTGGTTGTTTCCAAGTTGTATTCTTTATCATAACCAGTAATAATAACTAAAGAGCTTTTCCTAAGTTGCATCGTTCTAGCAAGTTATTAAGGAAGGGGTCATGGAAACCCCTGATTTAAAGCTGGTGTATCAGAAGCACAGAGGATGGCCTGGGACATGAAACCGGCACCTAGAGAGGGGCAGTCTTCTGGGACTGAGACCTTAAACTGTGGGATTTGCACTAACTCCATGTAGCTAGTGTCAGAATTGCTTACCTATACATTTGGTGTCAGAAGTGTTGAGAGTAGAATAAATAGGAATTTACCTTGAAAAATGAAGATACTGATACCAAATTCATTGGCTAAAATGCAAGTAGATATTTGCAAATTCTGTAAATTAAAGGACTTTATACATTTAATCCATTTACTTGTTCACTTATTCATTTATTCATTCACCTTTAATGCTTTTAAACACCAGTTATAGGAAATGGTAATTATTATTAACATTCTTACTGGTCTCTACCTACTTTGGCTAGTGAAAAAGGTAATCTTTTCTAAAGTGATCCACAAGTCATAAAAGAAAAAAAATCCAGAGCACAGGAGGTGAGAACTAAGAAGTTCTTGGTGAAGGGATTTGTTCCCGTGGGTCTGTGGTCCTTTTGCACCGTGTGGTTTTCAAAACTCTCCCGGGCTCCATCCCATCATGCCATTTTGACAATGGCGCTACAGAAACCCAAATCTCTCTGCCAGAGCTACCACTAATCAATCTCCCACAGCCTTGTTATCAAGGCTTCAGGGGCCTGGGCTCTCGTGAATTACGTGTCAGAGTAATTAATCTTCTCTGTCCCGAAGCCCTTATATGTGGCCAACTGCCACCAAAGCCAAGAGCGATGGCACAGATTAGTTGTTTAAGTGCAGCCTGGAAGCTGCCTTCTGAATGAAGTGGTGCTAATCAAACCCTGAACCCTCACCATAATGGGTCTCTCACAGAAGCAAGTGGCTAATTATGGTCTGGCACTATTTTGGAATTTGGTGATTAACTCCCTCAGGTTGATTAGTTCTTAACATAGAAACATCTGTTTATTTGGGGGAAGCCCATTTATTAAGAATTCTCTCTTGATCCTGGGTCTTTTTATACTAATTGAGTCATAAGAAGATTATGTGAAGTTAAATAAAGAATCCCCAACTGATAAGCAAATTGACATTTTTCAACAGCAATTGTTATTTTTATCATTATTGATGAAAACTCAGATACAGGGAATAAAAAGAATATAGCAAAAACATTTTACATTACAAGCAGAAGCATATTTCTACTTACAAAGTTTCAGATATTAATTTTATCCTTTTAAAGTTAGAATACAAATGAAATGGTTTTACCTAAATATGATTTTTTTCCTACTTTAACACATTTCAATATAATTTAACTACCTCTGTGGCTGACAACATCTATGGTAAATGTACTAATTATGCAGAACCACTTCATTATGACCCGAACAGGGGCCAAGACTTTAGGTGGGGTCATTGTTTCAATTCTGTGAAAGTTCCATTAAAAGTTTTTCCTGTACCAAATTTACTACTCTTAAATTTCAAAATCAAAAGAAATGAAGAAACAAGTGGTGTGAGATAGGGAAAATAATATACCTGGCAAGCTAACATTTTAACAATAGCTATCACATATTTCTACATGTGTCCACTGGTCAGTTTTTAATATATTTATTTATTTGGGGCAAGTTTATTGACCAAATTCAGCAGAATCATTTTCATTAAATGCTCTAAATTTGGGGTGCATCTCTTTCTCTGTGTGTGCATGTATGTATGAGAAGAGTTTTGTTTTCTAAGCTCTGCCCTAATTATCCGTTATTCAGTAACAGGTTTACTCTAAAAAATATTGGCAATACAAAGAACCCCCCAGAAAAAGCAAGGTAAAACACATCACTGCAGTCTGATCAAAGTCCAGCTTCATAAGGCTTAAGTTGCTAAAACTGAAGGGAAAAGATAAGTGTTAACAGGAACCCTGCTCTTTGATCTAGATCAGGAAAGAAAAATTTTGAAACCATCTGACAGAAAATACTTAAAAATGGTCATTTCAGGCAACTTACAATAAAAAATGATAATTTATATTTAGTGGTGTTTTCTAAGTTCCAGGCACTTTATGGATATTTATTTCATCTTCCTGAGCAGCCTATAACATAGAAACTCTTACTCTCACCATTTTAGAGCTGAGAGTACTAAGGTCTACAGATGTTAAAGCAACTTGTCCACAACCATTTCTAGAAAATGGGAAAAGCAGGATACAAATCCATCATTGTAATTAAAGAGACTGTATTATTAGCTACCACATTGCTTGCCTCTTTCCTAGTTTTAGAGATTCAAAGATCACTGCAAATTAATGCAAAATTCCATGCAAAAATTATGAAGCAGAATCTATCGGTTGATACTGCTCTTAGTTGCAGTAATGTTTGAAAACTTTTTCCAGGTAAACTCTCAGGCTTGCATTTTAAATATAAAAAAGGCCAAAAAAAACACATATATCCTTTGTGCCTAATTAAAGATGACTTAGAATGACCTTGAAGTGTTTTATTCAACTGATGGGGAGATGAAGATGTTGAGCTAAAATCATAAGACACTGGTTTCACTGGTCATGTTATTATTGTTCCACTTGAAAACACAGTCTTCATTCATGTGAGATGAATAATTTTACCAGAATGTTACCAGTCAAATAGGATATATCTCATTTCCTCAATTCCAAGATGTATTTTTTTTCTCAATTTAACATTGCTGATTTAGCAATTTATTTTATAATTACTGTATTTAGTCACTTCAGTTGTGTTCGACTCTTCGGCAACCCCATCGACTGCAGCCCGCTAGGCTCCTCTGTCCATGGGGTTCTTTAGGCAAGAATACTGGAATGGGTTGCCATGCCCTCCTCCAGGGGATTTTTTCCAACCCAGGGATCAAACCTGCGTCTCTTATGTCTTCTGCATTGGCAGGTGGGGTCTTTATGACTAGTGCCACCACTGCCTAGCATTAATTTAGGTTTTTCTCCAAAAACTTAAAAACCTACTGGCAAGTTTGCAATCCAGGAAATATTGTTTTTGGCTCCTGCTCTCAAATGTCATCCTCAACATTAACTCATGCAAAAATTAGCCACTGTAGATGCATTACCTAGTGTCAGACAGTCATGAAATATAATCTGTGAATTTGAATAAAATAAACATATTAACCACTAATCTGAGGGCAGGAGAAAACCTCTCAGAAAATATCAGAAAAAAATATCTTTACAAACAGTTTACAAGTTAAGACATAAAAGCTACTGCAACAAACCACATTATCTATGTCACATTACAGAACTGACTACAAATACTCAGAATTGCCTACTTCACTAAAAGCTTTGATTATCTGAGCTGTACTTGGACAGTTATTTGTTTGTAAGATGGGTATATAATATTACAGACAATAACCTGCAAATTATGTATAAGTGTAATATAACACTGTATAATCCACTAACATTCCTAAGATTCCAAAGTATTTGCAGCGATTGTAGTCCCTTCTACAAAGCAAACACATTCCTTACATGATCACAGGTACTGCCAAGTACGGTAGATTTAAAACTAAAATGGCTTACTAGTGTCTAAATAAGCTCCTAGGAAACTGTTTAGTCTAGACCATTATCTTGATAGTTCATAATTAGGTTCAATAATAAAGCTTGTTTTGCTGACCTAGGTCAGATCAGCATGTCCACAGCATCTGGGCTCAGTGACCTTGCTTTGAGAGGGTATTGTTAGAAAATCCATTATTATCATCACATACACTTCAGAGAAGTGGCTGTTTTGTGAATTGATGGTGTGATGTTGCCACTTTAGATAAAAGAGTCCATGAATTATTGACTTAATGAGTTAATGTTGCTTGATTTCACAACAAAGTCTTTATAGTCTCCATGCTATTTACTGAACATACAATCACAGCATATGAAGGAAAGCACAGGTAATAGGCTATGCTATGCACTTATGAGTCACAAGAAATCTGAAAAAGGCATAACTTTACAGAAGTGTCACTGGCGAAGGCATGGCACCTTGGTCAATAGTCTCAGGCCAATTCATGGAGAGTCACTTGAGATGACTTGCTTCCCATTATTTTTGCCCTTTGGACACAGAGCAGTTAATTGCTTTTCCTCTTCCCCAGAGTTTGTTCTGGGTCTTGGGTGAAGCCTTGGGATCAGTCCTGTGCAATCACCCATTGTGTGGAATGGTTGTTGCTGGGTGGAAGTTCAAAGAGAGCCCACAGAGAAAGCCCACTGCAGGGAACATGCAGTGCCCTGATGCTCACCATGATAAAACAGAAGCATAATCTTCTGATGTGATGGCAGTTTTCTTCAGAGTATGCCAATCATGGGGGGAGACTGTAAAATCCCAGGCACATAGTAGTTAACAGGTTTTAAAGAGAAACTGATGAGTACTCAGACGTATCAATTCATCAGACTGTTTGTAAGTTTGGTTTTGATATCATTCATCAATGCCTATCTATTTATTTTTGGCTGCCCTAGATCTTTCCTGTTTTGCTTGGGCTTGCTCTACCTAGTTGTGGACAGGAGGTTACTCTCTAGTTGTGGTGTGTGGGCTTCTCACTGAGGTGGCTTCTCTTGTTGCAGCACACAGGCTCAGGAATTGTGGCTCATGAGCTCTAGAGCACAGGCTCAGCAGTTGCAGCACAAGGGCTTAGCTGCTCCGCAGCATGTGGAATCCTCCTGGACCACAGATCAAACCCGTGTCCTCTGAACTGGCAGGGACTCCTTTCCACCGCACCAGGGAAGGCCATCTATGCTTATTTTATTACAAGAGATGTATACATGGTACTTCACTCAATCAACCCAACAAACTTACAAAGTAAGTGTAATTTTTTTTTTCCATTTTACAGATGTAAAAACTGAAAGCCAGAGAGAGGAAATAGCAACTGCAGAACTAGCTAGAGAGGTCAAGATTCAGAGCAGGGTCTAGCTGCCCCCCAAGCCTGTTGAAATGGTCACTCCACTCTAAGGTACTGTGGCCTCCTGACTGTCCCTCTTTTTGTGCTTTTCATCTATATGCTGTTTATCAGCCTATAAATCTCTTAGCTGTAAGGTCTCATTTGTAAATACTTCCTGCTATCTTCTAAGTCAAGTTAAAAGCCCACGATATGCAAGATTTTAGTTTCATCCTGATTTTTCATCCTCATTGCTCTCCATCCCTATTCAAATATCTTTAATCTCAGTCTCCTAGCATACCCTTTGCTTTTTAACTATCAAGACCTTGACTTAGACCTTTCCTTCCTATCTCTGTTGAAATCTGTTCTATTTTTCAAAACATTTTTTGTGGTTTTATTTACATAAAGACTTTTCAGATTCCCCACCTGCATTAAAAATATTTCTTCTTCCATTTTTCAAATTCCATAACACTTTGCTTATTCCTGCTTCTCTCAGGGTATTTAATTGCAGTCTGACTTGTGATAATTATGTGCAAGTCTGACTAGATTCCTCTTGTGAGAACAGAGAGCCTTTTGAGGGCAGGAACCATGTCATAATCCTCACTGTATCTCCAGTGTTTAGCATCATTTTTAGAATGTGGAATACTCAATGTTTATTAGATGAATAATTAGGTAAGTAAATTGTCCTGAAAAAATAGCCAGGTGAAATAAATTAAGTCATGGTTCAAAGGTACTTCATGAAATTTCTTGATGAAGACTGCTATGAAAAAGTAGAGAAAGTTCTTGCCCATTTGTCTCTTGTCCCCGTTAACCATTTTGTTTGCATGTTATCATTCAGGTATAGGATGGGATAAAATTGACTGATATGTAACAGATCCTCTGTTCCATGTCACTCACCCAATGTCCTCCACCTGCAAGGAACTTTAGACTAACTGGGGAAAATCCCTGCTCCATCTTTGGCAAGTTACTTAAGCACCATAGCTCAGTTTCCTCATCTGTATAATGGGAGTATAATATTATCTATTATTGTTTACTACATTTATAAACATATTTTATGTCCCTATTTGTGATTTTCATTCACACCTTCACATATAATGTACTACTTGTCAGCAAGCTCATCTTGTGTTTAACTACAATCTGCCCACTTTCAATGTCATCCACTAGTCCAAGGTCTGTTGAAAAGTTCAGAACAAGTCTAGTCCCTCTTCTACATAACACTTTTTCAGTGACAATAATTCCCATTGGAGACACACATATATTGTTTGTCTGAGGCATAGGAATGCTGATAGGAACTTGGAACCAGAGCAGGAAACCATTTTGGGAATTTAACGATGAAGAAGCCCAAGTCATGTCTCCATTCATGACTAGATATCTTCTGCTGTGAGAGTGAATGTGATATTACAGAAGAAAGATAGATTTTTAAGTCAGATGTTACTGGACTCTGTTCCTGACCCTACTGCTGCATGTGGAACAAGTCACTTAACTTTCCTGAGCCTCATACTAACCCTACCTTCAAGGGCTGTTTGAAGATTGACAAATATTAATAGAGGCAAAGAACCCAACACATAGAAGATATTCTAAGCATAGTCATTCCTGTTATCATTCAGTTTCCTATAACCCCTTTTCCTTAAAAAAAAAAAAGAAAGTGACCACGGCTCCAACTGAAAGAAAGCTGTAACAATAACTGTTTTGGTCTAGACTCCAATACTGTTCTCCTTTCTGCTTCTCTGCACCACAAAACCACTTGGGGAGGGTGTCGGACTTGCTTTTCCACTTCCTTCCTCCCCACTTTGCCCCACATCTCTTTGCATTCTACCTACCGAGGTGTGTCTCTTACCCCTGTTGGGGTACTTATAGCCCTAAATGCACATCACAACCTCAAAACCTCCACACCTGCCGAGGTGCTCTGTGCCTAATTTAGTGCTCAGCTTCAGTATTAACCTCACCCTAGTGTCTCATTCTGGTCAGCTTTTCAGTTGTCTTCTTAAAATACCTATTTCAGTTGTGCTGTTTGAAGTATGTTCTAATCTTAAGTTTCTTAAAATGCCTTTTGAAAGAAAGCAAGGAAGAATCCTAGATACGAAGGTCACCAAGACCTATGGCTTTTTCTCAGCTCTCACCTCAGTTCTTCTCTGATTTTTGAGGCTGTTAGCCCTGTCAGCTAGAAACATCTTCCTTGGCTCTGTCTCCCTCACCTCTCTATCTGTCTGCATCTCCTTTGTAGCCTCCTTTTCTTGCCCCCAAACAGACACATTTTCTAGCACTTGCTCTGTCCTCTCTTTCCTCTTCTCTCTCCCTTGGAGGACCCAATCACTGCTGTGGCTTCATCTTAGACTACAGAGTCAGTGATCTCAAATCTGGGTGTTAGTCTATACCCAAGCCATAGACCAGCATTGCCAGTAGCTTTATCAACAAATCTTCTTGGAAATGCTGTGGGTACCCCAGGTTTAAGAAATCTAAAACTAACTTGCTTTTACTGCTTTCCTTCATCCTCATTTTTGTTAATGACATCATTAGATCCCTAGTCCCCTAGACTTGGAACTCAGAGCTTTCTTATGTTCCTTACTGTCCTTTACCACACAATCCATCAACAGCCAAACCCTGCCACATTGGCCTCCTTAGTGTCCCACATTTATCCCCTTGTTTCTATCCCTACTGCCACTGTCCTAACTCAGGTCCTTGTTAGTGCTTTCCTGGACCATTGCCACATCTCCCAGTTGGCCAGTCCAGTATAGTTTTCACACCGTGCCAGACTCATCTTCCTGAAATAGCTCTATGATCATGTCACTCCCTCTTCTGATACCTTTGATATCTCCTCAGTGCCTACAGAACAATGGTCAGATGTCTTGGCATGCCAGTCAAGACCCTCTAAGATTTGAGCCCAGCACCCATCTTTCTTACTCCTCTTCATCGCCTTTGCCTTGCAGCCCCACAGTTGTCCTTGTCTTTTCTCTCTCCCTTGCTTTCCCTTCCCACTTCTTTGTCAAAGACTAACCTAGCTTTCCAAGGCTTCCCCACTTAAGAAGTCTTTCCCAGTCTCTCTGGCCAGAACTCACCTTCCTCTGTATTTTGCTAACACAGGTTATTATTTGATATAGATCATAGAAGAAACTTATTTTTTTAAACATCGTTATATGCTGAACTAAGTGCTTTATAAATGTTTGTCCTTTTTAACTTTCACAGTAGTTCTATAAAATGGGTTTTTATGGATGGAAAAACTGAGGATCATTCAGATGAATTAATGTGGCCAAGGTCATGCAGGCAGTGAGAAACAGTTTTTCTTCACAACTCACGCCTGGTACTCTTTCCACTATAGCAAGTCATTTCACCTTTCTGAGGACAAAGAGCCACAGAAATCTTAGGGAACCGATATGACCATTTAACAGTGACAAAGCAGCTCTGACTTTGGTCTGTCCTAGTCCTAGTTTTTTACTTGGCTTTTCTCCTTTCAGACCCTCTTCTGATATTTGGTTACCATTGCCTTTTAAAAGTTTCATTATTATGCATAATGTATTCATTGAAGGGCAGCATTTCCTGTAATTTATGTCTCTTCATTTTACTACTCAGCAATTCCTCAGTATTTAACCTCATAAATTTCAGTTATTGTCCTATATTTACGCATCGCATCTGCGGGAGAAGTCTGTGCAATTTAATGCTGTGTGGAATCCAAAGGGATATTTAGTAAGAGGGCGAGCCCATAGCTTATGCCTCTCCTAACAAAGTCAGATTGCTCATGAGCAAAAGCAAATAATCACACCTTTTCTCCCTCTCTTTTATTTGCCTCATGATTCCCTTGATTTTCTGAAATCACCCCCAGCCGGTTCCTGGGAGTGTGGGCTGCTGGCCTCCAAGTCCCTTTGTGGCTGCAATGCATTTTGCATGCTGTACCTCTTCATCAGTCTGCTGGACCGCCTGTTCCTCCCCCTCTGAAAAAGCCAAACAGTACTAACCCCACCTCATCTGGCTCTCGGCTGCCTTTGTTCCTCTTAGATTGTTCTGCCATTGCCCTAAGGCCAAGAGATCTTTGGGGCAGTGGCCCTGTTTGGTGTTTGGCACAGTTTCATTTACTGAACATCTCTATGTACATTTATGATGCCATATAACTAATAATAAAAACAGGACAGCCCAGGGCATCGTTTTTTATTGTCAGCACCACAGCAGCGGTGGGGGATGGGAAGGTGAAGGACAGAGAGTGCAGTAAGGTTCAGGACTTGTCAACAGAGGCTGGCCCTTGCTGAGCTCAGTCTGCTCAGCCATATTCCCTTCCAAAGCAGTGCAATAAAGATCCGAGCCTTGTCCAGACCCTCTCACAGAGCCACAGTAGAACAGACTAGGACGGAGGATTCTGTGTGTTATTGGGGAGCTGCCTGGATTGTGCACCCCACTATTTTTCAAGTAGCAGGTTTGCCCATCTCTAGGCATGTGCAAGATGGACGACGGCAGAGCTCAGACTGTTCATCACTGCCTGTTGCTAAATTGATGCGGTTCTCCTTGGACGCCATCAGCTGTGCAGTAATCCATATTGATGGCCGGGCTTTAGAGCAGCCGTTTGTATGCTCTGCATCCCTCTGTGACTGTCTGCTCTTTGTGGACGTGGCCTGGGTGGTATATGCCCCCAAATCCTCTGACTCAGACTTCAGAAAGGTTGGGAAAGGTTTTTAGAGGCAAAAAATTTCTCCCAGGAAGGCATTCACAGGAGGCAGCATAAAATAATGGAAAAAGCCCTGACTCTGAAATTAAGCAGCCTGACTTCATGTTTCAGGGGTCTGCCCTTTTCTATCTGTGGGGCCTTGGGTAAATCACTCAGCCTCTCTGGGCCTCAATTTTCCTTTCTGCAAGCAGGGAAAAAACAATACATTTCTACCTCAAGATTATTTTAAAAATCCTATATAAGTTATGTGCTGAAAAGTGCTATATAAGAGGTCATTAGTACTGGTACTATAGTCAAATATTTTATAAAGAAAAGAAAGGCACAGAAGGGAATCTCTATGCTATGTATGTTTGTATAAAGGTATAGAAAGGCAAATATAAATGTCAAAACCTATACTAAATAGTAAGGGAGAAATAAACTGTTCATTTCCATTCTAGATAATTCCAGCTATTGCAGATGCCTTGGATGACCTGGAATACTTGGCACAGTTCTGTCACAAGTGTAATTATTGGCAGTATCCACTTCAGAAAGAACAAGTGAACCCTCTCTAAGAAGAAAATAAAAATCAATGATGGTTTTTACAACTATCAGACTGTGTGGTTTGTAAACAGTTAGAGAAGCTTCTTCTGTGGGGATACATGGTTTAAAACCTGGAGAGCACATGAGTGGGAAGTAGAAAAAAAAGGTTCTGTCCATCTTACTGGTACTGCCCATGGTAACACGAGGTTGGCTGGAAGCAGCCTCTGAATCTGCCAGATCCAAAAAGAACTAGATCTAGTTTACAAAACATGCGTCAGTTCAAAACAGATATATTTCGGTGGGATATTTTGTCAAGGTGCCCAAGCAAAGATAAACTCAATGTGCAAAGGAAAGTGGACTGACTGCCTGGAATGAGGGCCAACTTGCATCCTCTTCTGAAATTTCTTTAATGATCTCAGCTGTTTCTATCCCACATGCTGTTTGTGAAGGGACTGATTCCCATCATCCTTTAAAACGATCTCTTCGCTCTATGTAAGCCCTCATCAGCACACTCTGCATGCTATTTTAGGGGTTATTACAGATGAGTTAACCTTTATCTCTGAGCTGCACATGCTAAATGCTGCACAGGGCCCTGCAGAGGAGAGAGGTCAATTCCCCTTGCATGTTCTAAGGAACTATCAGACATTTTCAGAAACAGAAGGTTAATAAAGAAGATTGAGATGGAGATGGTCTGTCTGTTCTAGGGGAACATTTTCTCTTATTCAACAAGGAATATGTCCTATAATACTTTGACTTGCCAATCTGCTAATTTTAACAAAATAGTTGGGTGAGCAATGTGTAACAGCTGTCCACCTTTCTCTGTAACTGAGAAATCCATGAAGCCTATAAAAGTGATAAGACCATAAGGAGGTGTTTCCATAACCGCAGGCAGCGGCTTCAGATTAGCTTTGCCTCTCCTCTGTTGATTTTGACTCATTTTTGGGTATCAGAAGGTGTGTCTACCCACTGACCCCCAAACCCAGTATTTCAGGTTTTCTTCCCTCATTAGCAGGAAAGAAGGGGATCCGGGCAGACACTCAACAGCCATTTATTTTGTTCTTCAAGTGCCGCCTTCTTTGTAAATGAAAGAGGCCAATCAATAGGGCAGTAAGGAAGGAGGACAAGTAGCTGGGAGGGCTCCACTGCATGGTAAGGTCTAGTTTCAGCCCTGGTCCTGTGTACACAATATCCCAGAGGTGCGACTCATTACCACTCAGTAATTTTTTTTTTTTTAATTAGCTCTCTATTAAACAGAACAGTGAGCATTTTCAGGCTAGCTTGAATTTGTAGATTAAATCTGTAGATTAAATCTGTAGATTAAAATGAACATATCCGTTTAACATCTGGAGTTACTGAAATCAGAACTGCTATCCAGCAGCCCTCTCCTAGGAGGCAGGGCTGTGGAGGGGGACGTCACAGACTAGGAGTCAGGCAGATCGAAGTTCCAATCCAGCCTTTGCCTCGTCAGCTCTGCCTAATTGTACAGTCACTTTGCTTCTCTGTCCTTCAGTTTCCTCATCTGCACATTGGGATAAGAACAGATTCATAGGGCATGTTGAGAAAACGACAAAGAACTGTTCACGCTAAAAACACAGACACAAATAGCAAGTGCTCAAAAATGTGAGTTCTGGTTAGTGTTATTTTATGGAAACTGAGCCATTAGAAATTAGCAGAAAGGAAACAGGCCACTCTAGGAGAACTGATGAGGCCTCTTGAGGCTGCTCTGTCATATCAGCGTATCTCTACTTTCTTTGAGGAAGCACAGTTTCCTAAATTGTGAGGCTTCCCTCCTCATGAAGACCGAAGTATATCAGGAGTTGGATGGAAATGACATGCCAGTATGTGAAGAACTAAATATCACCATGGTGAATCCCCAAAGTTTTGCTCACATAGATTTGATGTGTTTTTAAATTGACTTTAATTTTTAGAACAGCTTTATATTTTCAGAAAAAAATAATTGAGAAGATAGAGACAGTACAGAGAGTTCCTGTATATCTAGTACCCAATTTCTCTTATTATCAACATCTTACTTCCATATGGTTCATTTGTCACAATTAATTAATGGATATTGAAAAATTATTAACTAAAGTTCATAGTTTATTCAGATTTCCTTAGTTTTTCTTTAATGTCTTTTATCTAATCCAGAATTCTGTCTTGTATACTATATTACATTGTTTCCTTTTGTGAAGTCATTCAGTCATGTCTGACTCTTTGCAACCCCATGGACTGTAGCCTACTAGGTTCCTCCCTCCATGAGATTCTCCAGGCAAGAGTACTAGAGTGGGTTGCCATTTCCTTCTCCAGGGGATCTTCCCGACCCAGGGATCGAACCCGGGTCTCCCGCGTTGTGGGCAGACGCTTTAACCTCTGAGCCACCAGGGAAGCCCTATAGGCTGTTGTTATTCAAATTTGTCTTATTTTTGATATTTTTGATAGTTTTGAAGAGTAATGGTCTGATATATCTCAGGATGTCTCTGTATTGGAAATTTTCTTATTTTTTTCTCATGATTACACTGAAGTTATGACTTTTGGAGAGGAATATCATAGAGGTAAATTGCCATTTTCATCACATCATATCAAGAGTGTATTCTTCCAACATGACATATGACTGATGAAGTTGACCTTGATCACCTGGCTGATCAAGGTTTCTCTGCTAAACTGCTACCCGCCCCCCCCCCCCCCACACACACACAATTCCCATACCGTAATCTTTGTAAGGAAGTCATTTTGCCCAGTGCTAGTGCTTAGCCGCTCAGCCATGCCCAACTCTTTGCGACCCATGGACTGTAACCCGTCAGGCTCCTCTGTTTTTGGGCTTCTCCAGGCAAGAGTACTGCTGTGGGTTACCATTCTTCTCTCCAGGGGATCTTCCCCACCCAGGCATCGAACCCAAAACTCTTACATTACAGGCAGATTCTTTACCATCTGAGCCACCAGGGAATCCCCTGACCTTTCTTAGCATTTCCATAAAATGCATTTAATGGAGAATCCCAAGAACAGAGGAGCCCGGTGGGCTACAGTTCGTGGGGTCACAAAGAGCTGGGCATGCCTGAGTGATAAGCACTAAGAGAGGTTAAGTGACTTACCCAAAGTGACATGCTGAGTTAGTAGACTGAGTCCTTTTTCTCTTTCACTCTATTTACGTAATTTTCCGGAACTCTTTATAAACAAGTATATAAATATTGAGAAGGAATTAAATGGTCTTTCAAGCAATTACAGAAATATTTAAATATCTTTTTTTTTTTTAAAGTACAGTATATAGTCTGTGGTTCTTCATTTGAGAGACATGGCCAAGAACCTGCTAGAATTCTCCCCTAACACTCAAGCTTGTATTCCATACTCAGGTCTCTGAATTTTATCCTTTGGCCAGGCTGCAGCCTCAGAATTTCCTGGCTTTTTCCATAGTGATCTCTATTGCCTTTACATCCCATGAAATGGCTTCGGGTTTTAATGAGAGTGACACATTCTGCCACATATCTCAGGTTGCCTATGCATAAGAGCCCTATAGGTCACCCATAGAAACCCTGGTAGACTTTTAGTACTGGATTTCATTTCCCAGCAGAATATCCACACAACAGTGATTATTCTGGAAGAAAAAAAAAAAAATCTTCAGCCAGCAATATCCAGAAAGGAGCTGTGTACCTGAAGGAGGGGTGTCATTTATAGCCCTACTCTTGGTAATGACAAAATCACACAATTACCTCCTGCTGCCTCTTCATTGCTTGCAACCTCTAAAAGGTGTAGGTTCTTTTGGAGGTCTCAGTCCAGGATTCTCTCTATAACATAATGTTATACATAAAAACTGCAATGGAAACACAAGCTAAATATACCTTGAATCTATTTTATCATAATTACTATTTATAAAATCATTTGTAAGACAAATGGTTCCAGAAATATATGATACAACTTCCAATGTGGTAAGGAGGCAGTATAATTACAGCATTACAGTACATTACTGTAATAAAAAACACTATGGGCTTGAGGACCTAAGAGATAAGGATTCAAAACCGATTCTGCAACTTACCAACTGAGTCCCCAGGCAAATGATTTAACATCACCAAGCTTAAGTTCCTTGATACTTTACATTCTTATGTGAGTTTCAGAGGTTTATCTGTTACACATTAAATCTAAATTGGATGTTAAATAAATGCCAGTGAAAATTTAACTAAGTCAAGCCTTTCTATTGGGATAAAATTCTAATGAAAGATATCTATTCTTGATATTTTTGATTACCAAAATAACTGGCAATATGGAAATACTTTGGATAATCCATTTCAGACTCAGGAAATGAGGTACCAGTTCAGTTTTTTATTTATGTATTAACTGGTTAAAGACATAAAAAGGGGTTGCTAACAGCTAGATATTCAAATATAATAAATCTGACTTTCCCATCTTCCTTGGATTCTAAAATGTAAATAATAGATTTTGTTTTATTACTATTATTTCACTAGAAATTACATGGGTCAAATTATTGCAAATTTTAACTCCGTATATTAAGATATGCTTCATAATTTTATTTGCATATGGCTCTCAATTATAGCTGCAAGTACACAAAGAGAAATATCGTTTTCCTTCCAACCTTGTATCCAGCAATAGCACACCTTTGTTCTTCCTAAGTCCCTTTTCTCCCCATCAGTACCAGATCCCAAAGACCAGGCCCTGACCACAGAAGACTGTGGAATTGGCTATACACACCGAGACTTGGCTGCAGGACCCTTGTGCAGATGAAGATGTCAAAAGGCAATCTGCAGTGAGAATGACAGTGTGATTAACCAGAATGAGGCCTAAGTCAGAAGTATCACGGACCACTGGGAAATTAAGGCACCAATTTTCACTGTCAAGATCAGCTGTGATAGGGCGGTATATCCTAGCAACAGCAGAAGTCTTACCCTTGCCATCACAGCAAAAACTAATTTTGTAGTGTTATCCGTTTATATCTTTTAATCCAAAAAGTCTTTAAACAGAAAGTAAATACACATTCCTTTCCCTAGATCTGCCTTTTGCCTCTAATTGAGAAATCCTTAATTCAAGTGAATTAAAAGGTTACTGAGTCTTAACACAAATTTCATTAGCTTTCATTCTTGGTGCAACTGTGGGAAACCTCATCAGAGAGATGGAGAGGGATGGTAATAGTTAACATTAACAGTATTTATGAAGAAAATGATACTTAAAATCACCCTAGTGTATCTTAAACCAAACATACCATATTTTATTATCCATCTGAACAGTGTTATAGCATGCCCCTTTATTATGTTGATTCAGATTTATTATAAGGTAACACCATCTCTTAAAATATAATTTCACATAAAGGAGTAACTAATAAGGATGGAGGTTTTTTTGTCTCTTAATACTAGTGCTTTAAAGTAATTTGACTGATATATTTATATCTATAAAAGCTGGAATCAAGATTGTTGGGAGAAATATCAATAACCTCTGATACACAGATGATACCACCCTTATGGCAGAAAGTGAAGAGGAACTAAAAAGCCTCTTGATGAAAGTGAAAGAGGAGAGTCAAAAATTTGACTTAAAGTTCAACATTTAGAAAACTAAGATCATGGTATGTGGTCCCATCACTTCATGGCAAATAGATGGGGAAACAGTGTCAGACTTTATTTTTTGGGGTTCCAAAATCACTGCAGATGGTGATTGCAGCCATGAAATTAAAAGATGCTTACTCCTTGGAAGGAAAGTTATGACCAAAATAGATAGCACATTAAAAAGCAGAGACATTACTTTGCCAACAAAGGTCCGTCTAGTGAAGGCTATGGTTTTTCCAGTGGTCATGTATGGATGTGAGAGTTGGACTATAAAGAAAGCTGAGTGCCGAAGAATTGATGGTTTTGAACTGTGGTGTTGGAAAAGACTCTTGAGAGTCCCTTGGACTGCAAGGAGATCCAACCAGTCCATCCTAAAGGAGATCACTCCTGGGTGTTCATTGGGAGGACCGATGCTGAAGGTGAAACTCCAATAATTTGGCCACCTTATGCGAAGAGTTGACTCATTGGAAAAGACCCTGATGTTGAGAGGGATTGGGGGCAGGAGGAGAAGGGGATGACAGAGGAAGAGATGGCTGGATGGCATCACCGACTTGATGGACATGAGTCTGGGTAAATTCCGGGAGTGGGTGACGGACAGGGAGGCCTGGCGTGTTGTGATTCATAGGGTCGCAAAGAGTCGGACACGACTGAGCGACTGAACTGAACTGAACTGACTGAAGCAGCATAGGCCATTCACTGCCAGATCTGTTTTCAAGAAAATATAAATCAGTGATTTTTGATACACTGTATCAAACTGTCAGAACATGCAGTTTCTCTTTTGAAAAAAAAAAAAAGCAAAAATAAAATTGCTCTTCAGTGAGTCTGATTCCCCAATTAAAGGTAAAATCCTTCTAGAGGCCAAAATTATTCTGCATGCCCCTCTATTTCTGGTTAGGAGGCCCCTATTCCAACTCTTCAGACACTGAGAAATCCCTCTCTGAAGCAATCTGTTTTGCTTTCAAAGCAGGGCCCAGTGCTCACCTGAGAGCTAAGCCTTGAGTAATAAGGAGAAAGGCAAGGGAAAAGAGAGAACCCACGACTAAGGATGAAAGAGAAAAACCTGGACTAAGTGGAATCATGAACTCCAAGGAAGAAGATAGTTTTAAGAAAGAGCTGGTGGGGAACTGTGTTGAATGCAGCCTAGGTCTTCTAAGGCAAATGAACTAGGAAGGGAGATGGATTTGGAAGTCATGACTGATCTTGGGAGATCTCTTTTTGTGGCTGGATACATACAAAGTGCAGGGATTAAGGAATGAAAAGACTGATGGCAAAAGAAAAGAATCATCCTAGTTCATCCAAGTATTCAACACTTCCCATAAGAAAGAACAGGAATCCTTCCATGGTGTTTTTACAGGATGTTAGAAAGCTAACCAATTGTCTGTCCAGTGGACTTAGTAGAATCCCTAATTCAGGAGAAGAGTAAGGCCTTATATTAAGGGATGAAAAATATTTCCTATCCCAGAAATTCATTCTTGGAATAGAATGATAATTAGTCTAAACTCCTATGCCAGTTCCCTAGGATGGGAGAAAAGACTGGCAGGAAAATCCCAAAGTAGCAACAGAATAAAGGATTCATTTACATGTTTCTCTCAAATTCAGGTAAAGGACTAGATTCAGTTAAAGCATGGGCACAGAGCACAGGAGAAGGCTTCACCCAGTGTGTGGGTATCTGAGGCAAGTATTTTATTGGCAAGAGGTGACATGGATTTTGCACAAAGTCTCTGGACTTTGGGGCACACATTCTCCTTGGTGAGGACTAAGGGACTTGTTCTGATCTCTCTAGAATGCCTTGGGATTATATACAGGAATGTCAGTGCAAGATTGCTGGTGTCTCCCACTCAGTGATACTGCTGTGGTCATTGCTGTTATGTGTATGAAGCTGCGTCTTGAAAATCTGAAACTGGACCAGAGGTCCTCTTGCTTTCAGAGACCCATGATGTCAGCCTGTCACTCCACCAACTGTGTGTAGATCTCATGTCTGAAGATGAACTTTAGCATTTCTCAGGCTGTCTATGCTGCTTCTGAGCTGCTCTTGCTATAAATAAGCTGTACTTCAGTCTGCTGCCTGCCAAATTGGACTGGCAGCTCCCCTGGTCTCCCCTTCCACAGTTTCCTGCCAGTGTTCAGAGCTTCATATCACCATACATTCTGCACAAAATACTTTTTTTCTCCTTGTCCCACTCAGAGACTGTCAATCGTCTGCCACACTTCCACCTTCTTTCCTCCTCTCTCACAGAGACAGTTTGGGAACTGTGTAACTTCAAACAAGTCATTTAATCTCTCTTATTCAGACCAGTCTTTAAGAACAACTTCCTGCAAGACTGTTTTAATCAAACTTTTGGTGTCTGAATTGTTGCAGACCAGATTAAAAAAAAACTTTCTCCAGAACAATCTCTTTATAAGACTTAATTCTCTCTGACTGTGCTACCCATAATGGCCTTTACCACTGTTTTTTTGTTTATTTACCAGTCTTTCTGATTGGTTGCTTCATCAATCTACTATTGTTTGTTTGATTGTTTTATAATTTGTGTTTTTATAGCATATCAGCATTATGCTATTTGCCAAGAGTGCTTTCACAGAGTATTTCATTAGAACCTCAACAATCCTGTGAGGTGAAAATCATTATAGGTATTATTATCCGTATTTTCCTAATGATCAACTCAGTTCAGAGTGAATCCTCTTTCCCCAAGGCCAAATGCACAGCAAGTGGCAGCTGGCACTCTACACATTGCAATGGTTGCCACATTAAAAGAAAAATAAAGATTTCACTCCCATTTACAACTTGAAATGTCTGTGGCTCTTACTAATCCTCTCAACGATTTTGCAATCAAGTTTGGTTGTATTTTGACTCATTCCTTGTAAAGTTTCCAACAAGGAAGGGAAACATCAGCCCACATCAAAAGAATGGCCAGTTTGATGCAAAGTGATGTGTGAGCACCAAGAAGATGCTGTTAATTGATTCGTCAGTGCCCTAAGTGTGAACAGGTGTGATGAAGTGTAAAGAAGCATGTGATACGGAGGTGGCAGAACTGTCACACTGAGAGGACTTTGACTATTAGAGGAAATGACTCCTCAACTACTCTCCATCTTCCTGTCCAAACACCTGTCCCAAAACATCCCATCTGGGCAACTTCAGGGACCTTGGGACATGTACAAACAGGCACGTCCCATCTTAAGGCACACCTGAGTAAGGGGGTCATATGTGACTACAGTGAGACTTGGAGGTGTTTTTTCCTAGAGGAAAGGCATCATCTCTTACCTGTAGTTAGGAAAGGACAAAGATCATTTCTAGGAGTAGGACTTTTTTAACTGAAAAAGTATATCCAAAGCAAAATCCATTTTTAAGTTAAGAAACCTGCACCTAGAAAGCCCTTTAGTCAGTTATAAAACATCATTACTAAAATGTAACCACAAATGAACAAGCATTTGTTCAGGGAGTAATAAGAACATGTCCTCAAAGGAAAGGAGGAATAGTTGTGTAAATGTTTGAGCAAGTTGGTGTTGCCCATCACCCCTTACACTTTTCCAGATGTCTCTGGTTACTCATAGGCTAACATCCTCCTCTCTCCTAACCGATAAAAGCTAAGCAAGTCAGAAGATCATCAGCCTGGTCCTGTGTACTATGACTTTTGCAACTGGAAAAATCTCTGTGTCTAAGAGTGGAAATGTCAGATCCTCTACCCCAATGCCTCCCACACATGGACCAGTTTGTGACTGGGGCTGTGATTGGCTGGGGTTCTTCTGCACTTCTCCAAGGCACTGATGTCTATGGGAGTGGGAGTTGGTAGGGGATCTCCAGGTTCAAAGGCTAAGAATTTGACTTACAAGGTGCTTTTCCGAAATCAACACCTATGGATATGGAAAGTAGGGGAAGAAGTAGATAGGACAGATGGAAAAACAGAACTGTGATATAGGTCAGAGGTCAGACAAAGCCTTGGCCAACCCAGTAGCAAACTGTGGAGTGGATATGGCCCATCAGTGTTGTCACAGGGTGACCAATTTGTCCTGGCCTGCACAAGACTTTCCTTTTTTTCAGTGTTATAAAAGTCCACATTCAGGGAGCCCATAACTGCTCATCAGTTATGTGGCCTTGGGCAACTGAACCTCTAAAACCTCTTTCCTATCTTGTGAAGTTTTCTAAAGATTCAATGAGACGATATGTTTGTATTAGTGGCACAAAGTAGGTTCTTGGTAGGGATGAGTCAACATTACCTTTGGCGGTAAGCCTTCCAGCTTAGGAAACGCAAGAGAAAACTGCCTCAAGCAGCCCCCACTCTGGTTAGCCTGCTGCCTCCTCACACTGGCCCTTAGTCCCCTTTTTAAGGATGCCCTCTCACCTTCACCTGCTTCCTGGAGAGTTTCCATGTTTGTGCAATAAGATGAAAGCAACAACCCTTGACAACCAAGAATTCTGAAATACCCAGTGGCAGCTAGAAGAAAATGACTTTTACTCGGGGGCTGTCTGCTCTTGTGAAAATCTGAGAGTCAAAGAGGGCCTGCAAGGCATTGACAGTCTGTGTTCACAGAGGTCCCTGCAATTCTGAATTGTGAGCAAGGAAAGGGTAGTGCTGACTGTGCTTGAAAAAGTGCAGTGGAAGGCAAACAAATAAATGATTTAAGGTTTTGGAAGAAAGACTTTTGAAGAAAGCTTGACCTTAACCTCTGGAGCTTAGAGCAAAGCTCTACTGAGTAAAGGTGGGTTGCAGTGGTAAATTGGTCTGGACAAAACACATAGAGAGTCATTAAGAGAAGAGGAAACCCTCCTCATCTTAGGGCAGGGGCTGCTGATAAGACAAGTCTTTAAAGGGCAGCCTGCTGGGAGGAATTGGGCTAAATTCAAGGACAAAAGCAATCCTCATTAGGGCCAAAAAGCCGGGGGCTATGATATGGAGGCCAGCTTACCAGCCTGTTTTACAGGCTGCTTGCCTATGGCTGGTTGTTACCATTGGATATAGTAGGGTGTTAATGAGGCCAAGGGCAGGATTGTTGCACAGAGCAGCTAGCTTCATACTTTTCTACTGCTGTGGATTCTATCCTAAGCTAGACCATGCAGCTCACACACCTGCATTTACCTGTCACCCATGGCACCTCAAGTTTGCTCTCTGGAGATTTCACTGAATCCTTAGCAAAATTGGAGATATGCTTTTTTTTTTTTTCTTTTAAGTCTCAAACTATGGTCTAGCCTAGTAGTAAGACATTAATTCATTCACACCTTTATCCATTCTGTCAGTCAACAAACATCTGAATGCTTCGTCTGTGGAGGTTTTGGGCTAGGTGCCCTGGATACAGTGGTCAAAAGGGGAAAGGAACATCTATCACTGAAGAAACTGGAAATTCAACACAAGAGAGAAACAGAGTGGGTACCAGGCTGATGTGAATGCAAGTCCCAAGATAACGACTGACAGTTGTGCAGTAGTTCCAGAAAAAAAAATGATCACTGATTTGGAAAAAAAGACAGAAATCTGTAGAAAAAGGGCCTGCAAAAAAAATGAAATTAAAATAAGCTACTAAATCATTGAGAAACAAACTGTCCATTGATGGATGAATAACAAAATATCACTTTGTTAAAAAATAATATATTGTGGAGATGTCCAAAACTTTGAAAATACAGAAGTAAGATTTTCAATTCTATTCTTAAATTTGGTGGGGGTGGAGAATAGTGATATATACATGGAAAACTGAGAAAATGAAAAAACTAGATGCTAATTACAGAGAAAATAATACATTGTATGAGAAAAGAAATGAGATCACAGTACAAGTAAAAGAGTTGAAAGAAGTTGCATATGGGGAATTGAAATTGGGAATGTAGAGTGGAGAGGGGCAAGAGATTGCTCTTTTGTTATAAATATCACAGTGCTATTTGGTATTTTATTTTATTTTATTTTTTTAATTTTTTAATTTTTTTATTTTTCAGTGTGTTTTGTCATACATTGATATGAATCAGCCATAGAGTTACACGTATTCCCCATCCCGGTCCCCCATCTCACCTCCCTCTCCACCCGATTCCTCTGGGTCTTCCCAGCCCAACAGGCCTGAGCACTTGACTCATGTCTCCCACCTGGGCTGGTGGTCTGTTTCACCACAGATAATATACATGCTCTTCTTTCGAAACATCCCACCTTCCCCTTCTCCCACAGAGTTCAAAAGTCTGTTCTGTACTTCTGCCTCTCTTCTTCTGCCCTGAATATAGGACCATCGTTACCTTCTTTCTAAATTCCGTATATATGTGTTAGTATACTGTAATGTTCTTTATCTTTCTGGCTCACCTCACTCTGTATAATGGGCTCCAGTTTCATCCATCTCATTAGAACTGATTCAAATGAATTCTTTTTAATGGCTGAGTAATATTCCATGGTGTATATGTACCACAGCTTCCTTATCCATTCATGTGCTAATGGGCATCTAGGTTGCTTCCATGTCCTGGCTATTATAAACAGTGCTGCGATGAACATTGGGGTGCACGTGTCTCTTTCAGATCTGGATTCCTCAGTGTGTATGCCCAGAAGTGGTATTGCTAGGTCATATGGTAGTTCTATTTCCAGTTTTTAAAGAAATCTCCACACTGTTTTCCATAGTGGCTGTACTAGTTTGCATTCCCACCAACAGTGTAAGAGGGTTCCCTTTTCTCCACACCCTCTCCAGCATTTATTGCTTGTAGACTTTTGGATAGCAGCCATCCTGACTGGCCTGTAATGGTACCTCATTGTGGTTTTGATTTGCATTTCTCTGATAATGAGTGATGTGGAGCATCTTTTCATGTGTTTGTTAGCCATCTGTATGTCTTCTTTGGAGAAATGTCTGTTTAGTTCTTTGGCCCATTTTTTGATCGGGTCATTTGTTTTTCTGGAATTGAGCTTCAGGAGTTGCTTGTATATTTTTGAGATGAATCCTTTGTCTGTTTCCTCATTTGCTATTATTTTCTCCCAATCTGAGGGCTGTCTTTTCACCTTACTTAATTTCCTTTGTTGTGAAAAAGCTTTTAATTTTCATTTGGTCCCATTTGTTTATTTTTGCTTTTATTTCCAATATTCTGGGAGGTGGGTCATAGAAGATCTTGCTGTGATTTATGTCGGAGAATGTTTTGCCTATGTTCTCCTCTAGGAGTTTTATAGTTTCTGGTCTTACATTTAGATCTTTAATCCATTTTGAGTTTATTTTTGTGTATGGTGTTAGAAAGTGTTCGAGTTTCATTCTTTTACAAGTGGTTGACCAGTTTTCCCAGCACCACTTGTTAAAGAGGTTGTCTTTTTTTCCATTGTATATCCTTGCCTCCTTTGTCAAAGATAAGGTGTCCATAGGTTCGTGGATTTATCTCTGGGCTTTCTATTCTGTTCCATTGATCTATATTTCTGTCTTTGTGCCAGTACCATACTGTCTTGATGACTGTGGCTTTGTAGTAGAGTCTGAAGTCAGGCAGGTTGATTCCTCCAGTTCCATTCTTCTTTCTCAAGATTACTTTGGCTATTCGAGGTTTTTTATATTTCCATACAAATTGTGAAATTATTTGTTCTAGTTCTGTGAAAAATACCGTTGGTAGCTTGATAGGGATTGCATTGAATCTATAGATTGCTTTGGGTAGAATAGCCATTTTGACAATATTGATTCTTCCAATCCATGAACACGGTATGTTTCTCCATCTGTTTGTGTCCTCTTTGATTTCTTTCATCAGTGTTTTATAGTTTTCTATGTATAGGTCTTTTGTTTCTTTAGGTAGATATACTCCTAAGTATTTTATTCTTTTTGTTGCAATGGTGAATGGTATTGTTTCCTTAATTTCTCTTTCGGTTTTTTCATTGTTAGTATAGAGGAATGCAAGGGATTTCTGTGTGTTAATTTTATATCCTGCAACTTTACTATATTCATTGATTAGCTCTAGTAATTTTCTGGAAGAGTCTTTAGGGTTTTCTATGTAGAGGATCATGTCATCTGCAAACAGCGAGAGTTTCACTTCTTCTTTTCCTATCTGGATTCCTTTTACGTCTTTTTCTGCTCTGATTGCTGTGGCCAAAACTTCCAACACTATGTTGAATAGTAGTGGTGAGAGTTGGCATCCTTGTCTTGTTCCTGATTTCAGAGGAAATGCTTTCAATTTTTCACCATTGAGGGTGATACTTGCTGTGGGTTTGTCATATATAGCTTTTATTATGTTGAGGTATGTTCCTTCCATTCCTGCTTTCTGGAGAGTTTTAATCATAAATGAGTGTTGAATTTTGTCAAAGGCTTTCTCTGCATCTATTGAGATAATCATATGGTTTTTATCTTCCAATTTGTTAATGTGGTGTATTACGTTGATCGATTTGCGGATATTAAAGAATCCTTGCATTCCTGGGATAAAGCCCCCTTGGTCATGGTGTATGATTTTTTTTAATATGTTGTTGGATTCTGTTTGCTAGAATTTTGTTAAGGATTTTTGCATCTATGTTCATCAGTGATATTGGCCTGTAGTTTTCTTTTTTTGTGGCATCTTTGTCTGGTTTTGGAATTAGGGTGATGGTGGCCTCATAGAATGAGTTTGGAAGTTTACCTTCATCTGCAATTTTCTGGAAGAGTTTGAGTAGGATAGGTGTTAGCTATTCTCTAAATTTTTGGTAGAATTCAGCTGTGAAGCCATCTGGTCCTGGGCTTTTGTTTGCTGGAAGATTTTTGATTACAGTTTCAATTTCCTTGCTTGTGATGGTTCTGTTAAGATCTTCTATTTCTTCCTGGTTCAGTTTTGGAAAATTATACTTTTCTAAGAATTTGTCCATTTCATCCAAGTTGTCCATTTTATTAGCGTAGAGCTGCTGGTAGTAGTCTCTTATGATCCTTTGTATTTCAGTGTTGTCTGTTGTGATCTCACCCTTTTCATTTCTAATTTTGTTAATTTGGTTCTTCTCTCTTTGTTTCTTAATGAGTCTTGCTAATGGTTTGTCAGTTTTGTTTATTTTTTCAAAAAACCAGCTTTTAACTTTGTTGATTTTTGCTATGGTCTCTTTAGTTTCTTTTGCATTTATTTCTGCCCTAATTTTTAAGATTTCTTTCCTTCTGCTAACCCTGGGGTTCTTCATTTCTTCCTTCTCTAGTTTTTTTAGGTGTAGAGTTAGGTTATTTATTTGGCTTTTTTCTTGTTTCTTGATGTAAGCCTGTAATGTTATGAACCTTCCCCTTAGCACTGCTTTTACAGTGTCCCATAGGTTTTGGGTTGTTGTGCTTTCATTTTCATTTGTTTCTATACATATTTTGATTTCTTTTTTTATTTCTTCTATGATTTGTTGGTTATTCAGAAGCGTGTTATTTAGCCTCCATATGTTTGAATTTTTAACAATTTTTTTCCTGTAATTGAGATCTAATCTTACTGCACTGTGGTCAGAAAAGATGACTGGAATGATTTCAATTTTTTTGAATTTTCCAAGACCAGATTTATGGCCCAGAATGTGATCTATTCTGGAGAAGGTTCCGTGTGCACTTGAGAAAAAGGTGAAGCTGATTGTTTTGGGGTGAAATGTCCTATAGATATCAACTAGGTCTAGCTGGTCCATTGTATCATTTAAGGTTTGTATTTCCTTACTGATTTTCTGTTTAGTTGATCTATCCATAGTTGTGAGTGGGGTATTAAAGTCTCCCACTATTATTGTGTTACTATTAATTTCCTCTTTCATGCTCGTTAGTGTTTGTGGTACATATTGCGGTGCTCCTATGTTGGGTGCATATACATTTATAATTGTTATATCTTCTTCTTGGATTGATCCTTTGATTATTATGTAGTGTCCTTCTTTGTCTCTTTTCACATCCTTTATTTGAAAGTCTATTTTATCTGATATGAGTATTGCGACTCCTGCTTTCTTTTGGTCTCCGTTTGCGTAAAATATTTTTTTCCAGCCCTTCACTTTTAGTCCTTATGTGTCTCTTGTTTTGAGGTGGGTCTCTTGTAGACAGCATATATAGGGGTCTTGTTTTTGTATCCATTCAGCCAATCTTTGTCTTTTGGTTGGGGCATTCAACCCATTTACATTTAAGGTAATTATTGATAGGTGTGGACCCATTGCCATTTACTTTGTTGTTTTGGGTTCACGTTTATTCAACCTTTCTGCATTTCCTGTCTAGAGAAGATCCTTTAGCATTTGTTGAAGAGCTGGTTTGGTGGTGCTGAATTCTCTCAGCTTTTGCTTGTCTGTAAAGCTTTTGAATTCTCCTTCGTATCTGAATGAGATCCTTGCTGGGTACAGTAATCTAGGTTGTAGGTTATTCTCTTTCATTACTTTCAGTATGTCCTGCCATTCCCTTCTGGCCTGGAGGGTTTCTATTGATAGATCAGCTGTTATCCTTATGGGAATCCCTTTGTGTGTTATTTGTTGCTTCTCCCTTGCTGCTTTTAGTATTTGTTCTTTGTGTTTGATCTTTGTTAATTTGATTAATATGTGTCTTGGGGTGTTTCGCCTTGGGTTTATCCTGTTTGGGACTCTCCGGGTTTCTTGGACTTGGGTGGCTATTTCCTTCCCCATTTTAGGGAAGTTTTCAGCTATTATCTCCTCGAGTGTTTTCTCATGGCCTTTCTTTTTGTCTTCTTCTTCTGGGACTCCTATGATTCAAATATTGGGACGTTTCACATTGTCCCAGAGGTCCCTGAGGTTGTCCTCATTTCTTTTGATCCTTTTTTCTTTTTTCCTCTCTGCTTCATTTATCTCCACCATTCTATCTTCTACCTCACTTATCCTATCTTCTGTCTCCGTTATTCTACTCTTGGTTCCCTCCAGAGTGTTTCTGATCTCATTCATTGCATTATTCATTTTTAATTGACTCTTTTTTATTTCTTCTAGGTCTTTATTAAACATTTCTTGCATCTTTTCAATCTTTGTCTCCAGGCTATTTATCTGTAACTCCATTTTGCTTTCAAGATTTTGGATCACTTTTATTATCATTATTCTAAATTCTTTTTCAGGTAGATTCCCTATCTCCTCCTCTTTTGTTTGACTTGGTGGACTTTTTTCATGTTCCTTTACCTGTTGGGTATTTCTTTGCCTTTTCCTCTTGTTTAGATTGCTGTGTCTGGAGTGGGCTTTCTGTATTCTGGAGGTCTGTGGTTCCTTTTTATTGTGGAGGTTTTACCCAGTGGGTGGGGTTAGACGATTGGCTTGTCAAGGTTTCCTGATTAGCGAAGCTTGTGTCAGTGTTCTGGTGCGTGAATCTTGATTTCTTCTCTTTGGAGAGCAATGGAGTGCCCAGTAATGAGTTTTGAGATGGGTCTATGTGTTAGGTGTGACCTTGGGTAGTCTGTATGTTGACGTTCAGGGCTATGTTCCTGCGTTGCTGGAGAATTTGCGTGGTATGTCTTGCTCTAAAATTTATTGGCTCTTGGGTGGTGGTTGGTTTCAGTGTAGGTTTGGAGGCTTTTGGACGGTCACTTATTACTTAAAGATCCATGTAGTCAGGAGTTTTCTGGTGTTCTCAGGTTTTGGGCTTAAGTCTCCTGCCTCTGGATTTCAGTTTTATTCTTCCTGTAGTCTCAGGACTTCTCCAACCATACAGCACTGATAATAAAACTTCTAGGTTAATGGTGAAAAGTTTCCCCCCCGTTAGGGACACCCAGAGAGGTTTACAGAGTTACATGAAGAAGGGGAGAGGGAGGAGGGAGATAGAGATGAGCAGGAGGAGAAAAAGGGGGACTCAAGAGGAGAGAGACAGATCTACGAAGTTGTCTGGTCCCAGAGTGTTCTCCGTAGCCCAGACACCCACAAAGATTCACAGAATTGGATTGGGAAGAGAAGGGGAAAGGAGGAAATAGAGGTGTTCTGAGGTAGAAAACAGAGAGTCAAGATTAGGAGAGAATAATCAACACACTCCTGAATAAAAATGGGAGCTGAATATTGGATTCTTAAATGTTCACAATTTATATCATATACTGAAAAACAAAAATTAAAAATCTAGAGTAGAGGTTAGACTCTTAAAAATACTATATTAAAAACAAAAACCAAACATAAAAAAAAAATTTTAGAAATATATATGGAGTTTGGTTTAAAAATAGGGCTTCTCTTCTTTTTCTTCTTTTTTTTTTTCTCTGTAAGGTTATAGTGTATTGAAAATGAAAATTAAGGAGTAGTAAGAGGAGTACTAGATGACTTTAAAAGAAATGAGAAAAAGAAAAATAGAAAATAGAAGAGAAGAAGAAAAAAGAAAAGAAAAAAAAAACAGAAAAAAAATTGTTTTACCTAATAAAAAAATCGTAAAAATCTTATGAAAATGAAAGTTAAGGAGTAATGGGGGAGTAATAGGGAATTTTAAAGGAAAATAAAAGAGAAAAAAGAAAAAAGAAAAAAAAAATTTTTTTTCTTACTTAAAAAAAAAAAAAGAAAAGAAAAAATATATCTAGGAATTTCTCTGGAGCTGTTGCAGTCAGTGTGGGTTCAGCTCAGTTTCAGATATCTCCTCGTTCCAGCTTATACTTCTCGATATCTACAGGCCCTTCCGGTGAAGTCGGTGTTTTCTTCAGGGATTTTAATCTGTTGCACTGGTCCCTTCTGAAGCAGTTCCCTTTGTTTATTTGGCTTCTGTTGCCGGTTTCTTCCGCGCCTAATTTCCGCCCTGACCCAGGTGGGCGGAGGTGGATTCTTATTCAGGTAGCTAGTTCCGTCGCGCTCCGGGGTGGGGCTGGCCCTGCAGGGAGGGGCTGGCACTATTTTCTCCGTCTGGGCTGCTCAGGCTCCAGGCGGTTCCAGCTCTCGGGTGATTCACAAAAGCGCGGTACACAAAGGTGCGCCTGCGGTTTGTCCCTACGCCGCCCGAGTGGTTCAGGCAGCCAGGCGCTCTCTCCCCGGGTGCCGCGCGTCTTCTGCCCTGCGCGATCCCAGCCTCAGTTTCCGCCCGCGCCAGTTGGGTGCGTGCGCCTTCTGCCCTCCGCGTCCCCAGCCCCAATCCCCGTCCGCACTGGCCGGGTGCGTGTACCGTGTCTCGCCAGGACCCTCCCGGCGGATGTCGACCATCCAGAATCTCGGGAGGTCTTTGATTAGAAGGAGGAGGCCCGTTTGCAGTGTGGCAGGGGATGCGGTCCTTGGGGCAGAGCCTGCCCCTTCCCCTCCCCGCTGCCTCCTGCCTCCGGCGGGGCTGGGCCGGTCCGCAGCCTGCGAGCTCTTCTCAGGACTTTCTCGGTCCCTTTGTTCTGCGAACGGCCGGCAGTGTGTTCCGCCGGTTAATTTTCTCTCTCTTTTGCTCTCCCACAGTTCAAGCTGGGAACTCAAAAAAGCTCCCTCCGATTGTCCTCAGGGCACTCAGGCCCGGACCCTGCCCCAAGCAATGCCGCCCGCTCCTTTCCGTTCCGCCCCCCCTTGCTGGTGGCGGATGTGGGCGTCTGGGGTACTTTTCTGCTGGGAGTTGCTTTTAAGCTCGTAATCTGTGGGTTTTATTTATTCTATCCCTCCCAGCCAGATTCAAACACTTCCCCCAGGTCCGCCAGTGCGGGGGTTTCCCGGTGTCTGGAAATGTCCTCTATTAAGACCCTTCCCGGGACGGATCTCCGTCCTTAGCTCTTTTGACTCACTTTTTATCTTTTATATTTTGTCCTACCTCCTTTCGAAGACAATGGGCTGCTTTTCTGGGCGTCTGATGACCTCAGCTAGCGGTCAGAAGTTGTTTTGTGAAGTTTGCTCTGGGTTCAGTTATTCTTTTGATGAATTTCTAGGAGAGAAAGTGGTCTCCCCGTCCTACTCCTCTGCCATCTTGGCTCCTCCGCTATTTGGTATTTTAAACTGTACACTATGACAGAAAATATATTTAATTTTTGAAAATACTGTGAGTCTGAAAGCAACTGTTAGAGGTATTTAAAAATCTAAAAAATATGTAGATAGATATAAGACTTCATTAAATAACAGTGTGTGACAGTGAAAACTGTTAAGCACAAAAATATTTAACAAAGAGGATTGGTTAAGTAAATATCAGTAAATCTGTAAAATAAAGGGAGCGTATCATAGCCTTTGAAAATAAAGAGTAGGTTCATGTGTATTGACATATAAATATTTCTCCATATATTTTTAAGTGAAAAGGTCAAGTTGCATTAACTATATTCCAAAATACATAGTATAAAGCATTATACATACACATGTATGTGCATGTGTTTGTACATATATAGGAAAATGTATGGAAGGAAACAAAATAAACTATTAACTGTGGCTACTTCTATGGAATGATAAGAATCAAGTCATAACGACTTTCACTCTTTCTCTAAATATGTGTATTTTACAGTGAGCAAGCACAATCTCTATTATTAAAGATAAAATAGAAAAAATATTTTTTAACTGCAATACAAAGAATGGGCTGACCCAATTGCATCTGATTTTAGGAAGCTCATAAACAGGAGGGAGCTTCCCAGGTTGGTCGGTGGTAAAGAATCCACCTAACAATGCAGGAGACGCAGGATATGTGGGTTCAATCCCTGTCAGGAAGATCCCCTGAAGTAGGAAGTGGCAACCCACTACAGTATTCTTGTCTGGGAAACTCCAAGGACAGAGGAGTCTGGCGGTCTCCAGTCCATGTAGTCACACAGTTGTACACAACTGAGCAACTGAGCACACATCATTCAGCTCAGTTCAGTTCTGTTCAGCTGCTCAGTTGTGTCCGACTCTCTGCCACCCATGGACTGCAGTACTCCAGGCTTCCATGTCCATCACCAACTCCCAGAGCTTGTTCACACTCATGTCCATCGAGTCAGTGATGCCATCCAACCATCTCAACCTATGTCGTCCCCTTCTCCTCCAGCCTTCAGTCCTTCCCAGCATCCAGGGTCTTTTCCAATAAGTCAGTTCATCAGATCAGGTGGCCAAAGTATTGGAGTTTCAGCTTCAACATCAGTCCTTCTAATGAATATTCAAGACTGATTTCCTTTAGGATGAACTGATTTGATTTCTTTGCAGTCCAAGGGACTCTCAAGCATCTTCTTCAACCCCACAGTTCAAAAGCACCAATTCTTTGGTGCTCAGCTTTCTTTATAGTCCAACTCTCACATCCATACATGACTACTGGAAAAGCCATAGCTTGACTAGATGGACTGTTGTTGGCAAAGTAATGTCTCTGCGTTTTAACATGCTGTCTAGGTAGGTCATGGCTTTTCTTCCAAGGAGCAAGTGTCTTTTAATTTCACGGCTGCAGTCACCATCTGCTGTGATTTTGGAGCCCAAGAAAATAAAGTCTGTCACTGTTTCCATTGTTTCCCCATCTATTTGGCAAGAAGTGATGGGACCAGATACCATGATCTTAGTTTTTTGAATGTTGAGTTTTAAGGCAGCTTTTTCACTCTCCTCTTTCACTTTCATCAAGAGGCTCTTTAGTTCCTCTTCACTTTCTGCCATAAGGGTGGTATCATCTGTGTATCAGAGGTTATTGATATTTCTCCCAGCAATCTAGATTCCAGCCTGTGCTTCATCTAGCCTGGCATTTTGCATGATGTACTCTGCATATAAGTTAAATAAGCAGGGTGACAATATAGAGCCTTGATGTACTTCTTTCCCAATTTTGAACCAGTCTTTTGTTTCATGCCCGGTTCTGACTGTTGCTTCTTGACCTGCATACAGATTTCTCAGGAGGCAGGTAAGGTCTGGTATTCCCATCTCTTAAGGAATTTTCCACAGTTTGTTGTGATCTACATAGTCAAAGGCTTTGGCATAACCAATAAAGCAGAAAGTGAAAGTGCAAGTATCTCAGTTGTGTCTGACTCTTTGTGCCCCATGGACTATTGGTCCATGGAATTCTCCAGGCCAGAATACTGGAGTGGGTAGCCTTTCCCTTCCCCAGTGGATCTTCCCAACCCAGGGATCAAACCCAGGTCTCCTGCATTGCAGGCAGGTTCTTTACCAGCTGATGCACAAGGGAGGTCCCAATAATACAGAAGTAGACGTTTTTCTGGAACTCTCTTGCTTTATCTAGATCCAATGAATGTTGGCAATTTGATCTCTGGTTTCTCTTCCTTTTGTAAATCTAGCTTGAACATTTGGAAGTTCACAGTTCACGTACTATTGAAACCTGGCTTGGAGAATTTCAAGCATTACTTTGCTAGCATGTGAGATGACTGCAATTGTGCAGTAGCTTGAACATTCTTTGGCATTGCCCTTCTTTGAAATGGCAACCCACTCCAGTATTCTTGCCTGGAAAATCCCATGGACGTAGGAGCCTGGTAGGCTACAATCTGTGGGGTCTCAAAGAGTCAGACACAACTGAGCGACCTCACTTTCACTTTCTTTTCTTTTTTTTCTTTGGGATTAGAATGAAAACTGACCTTTTCCAGTCCCATGGCCACTGCTGAGTTTTCCAAATTTGCTAGCATATTTTAACAGCATCATCTTTGAGGATTTGAAATAGCTCAACTGGAATTTGAAATAGCTCAATGGAATTCCATCATCTCCACTAGCTTTGTTCGTAGTGATGCTTACTTACTAAGGCCCACTTGACTTTGCACTCCAGCATGTCTGGCTCTAGGTGAGTAATCACACCATCATGGTTACCTGGGTCATTAAGATCTTTTTTGTATAGTTCTTTCATGCATTCTTGCACAGAATTCTTTGTGCATATTAACCTCTTCTTAATATCTTCTGCTTCTGTTAAGTCCATACCATTTCTGTCCTTCATTGTGCCCATCTTTGCCTGAAATGTTCCCTTGGTATCTCTAATTTTCTTGATGAGATACTTAGTCTTTCCCATTCTATTGTTTCCCTCTATTTCTTTCTTTTCCTTTTTTTTTTTTGAAAATTGATGCATTTTAATTTTTCAGAACAAAAGTACAACACAACATCATTTTTTTTTTTTCATCTACAATTCAATTATTTCCAAATATTCTAAGACCAAACAGAATCCCCTGTCCAGAGCAGGGAATTAAAATGAATGCTGAAGTCACATAATGGTGAATGCTAAAGATCTACATTCCAGCTATAGGCCACAAGTCTTCCATTCAAACATACTCTAATTCTTTTCCTTTCACAGTTTGTTAGAGTGTGTAGGAAGTTCTTTAAGATAAGTTAATCTCAAACATCAGGTTTCTTCAATGATACACAGTTCCATAACATCTGCTTTTCTATCTGATTGACAGGAATGAAAAGTAATTTTTGTTTATTTATTTATTTATTTTTTGGGGTAGTATAAAGAAGTAAAACTATCAGCCAGATTCCCTTAGTAACAAATGCAGAAAGGAGAGATATCTAACTTACGCTGGGTGCTGTTTCTACTTGTCTTTCACGAATGTGATTTTAGAAGCATTAAATCACCCTCATGCCACTACAATGATTAGTACTAGTAATCTTTTTTTTAGATGATAAAAAGGAAAACATTCAATGGACATAAAAATGGTCAAAAATTGTTTGCTTGTTTTTCTTACTGCAGGTCCATTCCCACCCTCCCCCACCCCCCAAAGGAAGATACAAAATGAACATATAATTGGGATGGTAACTTGGCTGAGCATTCCAATTTCCCAGTTGCCTGTTCCCCATACAGGTGAGGGGAAGAGGCATTAAGTTTTATTAGTGATGTTATAGCGTAACCAGATGTGTTAATAGCAGCTTATTTCAGGTCCATCAATCCTTTGAGAAAACATAGAGGATCATGGCTGTCATTCTCCAACTGCCTACATCTGAATACATTCCACTACCATGGAAACTACAAAGGAAGGAAAAACATATTTATTCTGGGATTCATTTACTAGGATACTTAAGCACCCTCTCTTCTGTAGAGCCCCAGAGCAGTGATAAGTGCTAGGGGCTGCTATGTTTCCTGGTATGCGCTCCCATCCTCTGAGGATTCTGAGAAGGATAGTGGATTGATTCTGGAGTCCTCATAAAAGGAGGGGATGGTCCCAGGGAGTGGAAAATGTGTGACCCAAAACCTGGGGGTAGGGGGGGCAATACCAGATGGGGGTGGCAGGGTAATTGTTCACCACAGCTGGAGGACCACTAGGGGGTAGGTTGAAGTAGTTGGCAGAGGCTTCTTCTTCTGCAGCAGCAGGAGGAGGAAGAGCTCCGGGAAGCCTTGGAATGGGCTCAAGCTTGATTCTAGTATCTGTGGTTCCATCCTTCTCCTTTTCTTTTCCTCTGGCTCCCTGGGACCTTCCCCATTTCACGTTGAGCCTGCAGCCATTAACAACCAACTTATTAAAGGACTTCTTGGCAGCCACTTCTGCAGCATGCCTTGTGGCAAACTGGATGAAGCACACTGCTGTTTCTGTACAACAGTGATTGTCTGGATCTCTCCAAACTGGTAGAAGTGATTCTTTAGATCAGTCTCAGTAATGGTATCACCCAGACCACCAACATATAGTGTGGTAATAGTCTTGTCCTCTGGTGGGTCCAGATGTGGCATTGTTGAAGCCTACTTTAAGAGTTTATCTGCCACAGGGTCATTGATTCCATAAGGTCTTTAATGTTCTGATCAGCAAGGGGGGCATCTGAATCTGTTGGTTTTTCATGTCTTTATGGACATTCCTATCCTCTCTTACATTCTCCTTTCACCCAGAAGGAGCAAAGGTGTGGTCGATTCCTTTTGTAGTAGGGGTGGTCTGGGCCAGTTTGAGTAGCATGTCACTGGTGGATGTGGCTTTCCCCAACATGCCAACTGGCCACATTCCATCAGAGTTGGAAATCTCTCTGTCCATATTTTGTGTGTAGTACTCTTTGTTGACGTTGGACTTTGGCATGTCATCCTTAAAATATAGTCCTACATCACAAACCTGGAGGGGCAGGCCATACTTTAGGTCTAAGAGGCAAGTCTGAAAGCAATTCTTCAATTTACTGCAGGTCTGGCACACTTCAGTCTTCTTGAAACGCATGAGGACCCTGGGGCACCAGCGAAACACTGTGAATGGCATGGCACAAATTTTGCATTCCTTCCCATACTTTTCTTTGGTCATTTGGATATATGGATTTTCTCCAAAACACATCTGGCACAGAATAGAGAAGTCCTCATCCTTCCAGTTCAGCCTGTTGTAAGTGCTGGAACCTAGAGAGGTCACCATCTTGAAAGCGTCTGGAGGTAGCCGCAGCTTTCAAGTTGGGAGAGGACTGCCACCTCCTCTATTTCTTTGCATTGATCACTTAGGAAGGCTTTCTTATCTCTCCTTGCTATTCTGTGGAATCTGCATTCAAATGGCTATATCTTTCCTTTTCTCCTTTGCCTTTCATGTCTCTTCTTTTCTCAGCTATTTGTAAGGCCTCCTCAGACAACCATTTTGCCTTTGTGCATTTCTTTTTCTTGGGAATGGTCTTGATCCCTGTCTCCTACACACTGTCACAAACTTCCCTCCATAGTTCTTCAGGCACTCTGTCTATCATATCTAATCCCTTGAATCTATTTCTCACTTCTGCTGTATAATCATAAGGGATTTGATTTAGGTCATACCTGAATGGTCTAGTGGTTTTCCCTACTTTCTTCAATTTAAGTCTGAATTTGGCAATAAGGAGTTCATGATCTGAGCCACAGTCAGCTCCTGGTCTTGTTTTTGCTGACTGTATAGAGCTTCTCCATCTTTGGCTGCAAAGAATATAATCAATCTGATTTTGAGTTGACCATCTGGTGATGTCCATGTGTAGAGTCTTCTCTTGTGTTGTTGGAAAGGAGTGTTTGCTATGATTCATGCATTCTCAGGGCAAAACTCTGTTAGCCTTTGCCCTGCTTCATTCTGTACTCCAAGGCCAAATTTGCTTGTTACTCCAGGTGTTTCTTGACTTTCTACTTTTGCATTCCAGTCCCCTATAATGAAAAGGACATCTTTTTTGGATGTTGGTTCTAGAAGGTCTTGTAGGTCTTCATAGAACTGTTCCACTTCAGCTTCTTCAGCATTATTTGTTGGGGTATGGACTTGGATTACTGTGATATTGAATGGTTTGCCTTGGAAATGAACAGAGAGCATTCTGTCATTTTTGAGGTTGCACCCAAGTACTGCATTTTGGACTCTTTGTTGACTATGAGGGCTACTCCATTTCTTCTACCGCATTCTTGTCCACAGTAGTAGATATAATGGTCATCTGAATTAAATTCACCCATTCCAGCCCATTTTAGTTCACTGATTCCTAAAATGTCCATGTTCACTCTTGCCATCTCCTGTTTGACCACTTCTAATTTACCTTGATTCATGGACCTAACATTCCAGGTTCCTATGCAATACTGTTCTTTACAGCAGCAGACTTTACTTCCATGACCCATCACATCCACAACTGGGCTTTGTTTTCGCTTTGGCACTGTCTATTCAGTCTTTCTGGATCTATTTCTTCACTCTTCTCCAGTAGTATATTCAGCAAATACTGACCTGGGGAGGTCATCTTTCAGTGTCATATCTGTTTGCCTTTTCACACTGTTCATGGGGTTCTCAAGGCAAGAATACTGAGGTGGTTTGCCATTCCCTTCTCCAGTGGACAATGTTTTGTCAGAACTCTCCATCATGACCCGTCCATCTTAGATGGCCCTACCTGACATGGCTCGTAGTTTCATTGAGACATCAATGAGAAGAATGGGAAAAGAGGAATATTTCTGAGTTAGACATGGTATGGGATGGTTTTGTGTCAATTTCCTAGTTATAAAGAGGGATTTGTTTTGATAGTTCATGTTTTGTGGTAGAAAGAAATGAAGAGATGGCCAGAATCCAGAACTCCCCAAACTATGAATACCCTGTTTAAGTCCCTATGGTTTCTATACCCAGATAATAAGGAGAATGAAGTATTAGTTGCTCAGTCAGGTCTGACTCCTTGTGACCCCATGGACTATAGCCAGCCAGGCTCATCTGACCATGGAATTTTCCAGGAAAGAATACTGGAATGGGTAGCCATTCTCTTATGTTCTCTTCTCTTCTCTTCTCCAGGGGATCTTTGCAACCCAGGGATCAAACCCAGCTCTCCTGTATTACAGGCAGATTCTTTTCCATCTGAGCCTCCAGGGAAGCCCTAATAATGAGAATATGTCCAACCAAACTGACCAAAGTTTACTATCAAGCTGACTTTGCTCCCCCTACTCCAATGGGAAGTCTTTGTGCAGCAACCATATAGTAGCCTTGGCGGTCCATGGTCTTTACTAGAGTCAGGCTCCTTGGGCCCTTTTTCTCTTGATCAGCACTGTCAAGGCTTCCATATTTATAGTGAGAAGAAGCAAAGAAAAACTATTAAAAAATGCAAAGCAAGTGCACAGGAGGGTAGGTATTAACTCAAATTGGCTATACCTGTTTTTGTATTCTGTTTTGTATTGTGCCTAGTTACGGATGGGGCTGTCCCAACCCAGGGATCGAACCCAGGCCTCCTGCATTGCAGGTGGATTCTATACTGTTTGAGCCCCAGGGAAGCCAGAAGAGAGTGTGGGGTGAGATGACACAAGCCATGTTCATATGGACGGTCAGCTCTCTTTCCAACGCAAAGACAGGTGGAGGAGGAGAAGTAGATGTCCAGAGAATTTGTCTAACAGAGCTGTTAACAATCTTTGGTTATACAAAGGGAGGCCCAGAACTGGGTTTGGAAGGAGGGGCAGAGTAAAGAAAAAGATGAGCCAGTTTATGAAGGACTAAAGCCTGAATCAGTAGAAAGAACAAAGAACAATAACTTGAATAAGAATATCTGTTATTTGGGCTTCCCTGGTGGCTCAGTGGTAAAGAATCTGCCTACCAGTGCAGGAGATATGGGTTTGATTCCTGATCAGAGATCCCACATACCACAAAGCAAGTAAACCCATGCTTTGCAACTATTAAGTTTGTGCTATAGACCCTGGGAGCTTCAGCTACTGAAGCCCATGTGCCCTAGAAGCCCATGCTCCACAACAAGATAAGTCACCACAATGAGAAGCCTGCACAGCACAACTAGAGAGTAGCCTCTGCTCACTACAATGATCTCTCACTAGAGATTAAAAAAAAAAAAAAAAAAAATGGCCACACAGTAACAAAGACCCAGCATGGCTAAAAATAAAAAATAAATAAACTTAGAAAAAAGAATATCTGCTATTTAATTCTAAATTGTGACATTAACTGCTTCCTTCTTCTTTTAATGTTTAATAAAGTCTGTTTCATTCACCAAGATGGTGAATGATGGTGGCTTTGGGAGTGGGCATAGATAAATGGAATGGATAACTTCCACATCTGGGAGAAAAATATATGAAATAATGATGGACCTTTCAAAACAGCAAGACAGACAATCCATGTAACTGGGAATTAGGTTAATCTTATCATTAAATTTTAAAAGATGGGACAACTCACTCTAGTTTGTAGGGTAAATGGTAACAAATTTGTTAAGGAACCTGGAAAACATGCAGTTCATGGGACTCAATCCTCTGGAGCATGGAGCAGAGCAGACAAAGGTAGGGAAAATACCTAATGGGCAAACGGAGAATTCCAAGCACACACTGGCACCGCATCTTCAAGGAGGAGCAAAGAAATGCAATTCTCTTGTATGCCCTGAAGGGTAGAGATGGAAATATTTGGTGGATAGCAAAAGTGACAACTGTCATGGGTTCACTGACTGAGAAAATTCCTTGGACTACTGAGAAATCAGTGCAGAAACAGTAGGGGTTATGTGAGTTGGGAGATACTATTACAAAATCCTCCTTAACCAATCATTGTACATTTCTCAGCCTATTATACACTCCTCCAAAATGCCCTATGAGGTAGGATTCCTGTTCCTTCATTGCCTTGTACCCTGACCTCCATAGAAATAAGATAATTTACCTATCTAGGTATCTTTGAGATGTAGTGATAAAAAAGGAGCTTTCTTACATCCTTCAGATATATATAAAATGCTTTGAAGTTTAACAAGTTTATTTATAAGTATTGTCTCATTTTATACTTGGAATGATCCCATGAAATGTGATTACTATCTTTTATATATAGGAAATGTCTCTGACAGAGGTGAAAGATCCATAGAGACAGAGTGAGTTAACAACTTTCATGAGTTTTTACTGTTGTGTGTGTGTGTGTGTGTGTGCGTGCTCCATCGTGTCCAACTCTTTATGATTCCATGGACTGTAACCCACCAGGCTCCTCTATCCATGGAATTTTCCAGGCAAGAATACTGGAGTGGGTTGCATTTCCTACTCCAGGGATCTTTCTGACCCAGGAATCAAACCCACATCTCTTGTGTCTCCTGCATTGGCAGGCAGGTTCTTTACCACTGAGCCACCAGGAAAGCCCCGGCTTTCACTTTTAATCAGATCCCATACCAGGTTCCAGTGGCACAGCTCTGAAAAATGTCAGATTCTCTGCCATTTGATCTTCCCTGTTCTGTGGTCATAGGGGCCGTTTTTGGGAGGGGAGAGTGAGAAAATCTGACACAACTTGCATAGCCTCAACCAGTGCTAAAGCTGATGGGTTTCTGGAACAGCTACTTCCTGGGTACTTGTGGATTCTCCATGCTAGGGTCTAATGAGGAGGGTCTTAGTACCTGAAAGCACAAGTCCAATAAGTCTTATCTGGGCTTTATTTTTCACTTGGCTCTCCAGGTGGGAGGATTCCTCAGAGCAACTGATTCTAGAATACAAGGGAGCAACTGATTCCAGAATACAAGCATAGTGGTTGCTCTGGGAAAATATCCTACCAGATCAACTAACCAAATCTCTAATCTGAAAATCTGCATAGGAAATGATTGCAAAGTTCACCAGGTCACATGTGGCTATCTGAGATCTAGAAGCAAACAGAGGAAACTTTTTTCTCTTTTCTTTTTTTGCAAATCTTGTCTAGGTCTTAAATGGAGAACTAGTTTTCTATCTTTGGGGCTTTATCCAAAGATATTCACAGATCAAAGAGTGCCAGGAGAAGAAAAAACATCAACCAGGGAAAAATTGCTTGGGTAGAAGAATCTCTCTTCTCACGTTTATCAATCTCTATGCTCCCCCATTTCCCAGGGAGAGTCATAGAGGAGGACCACCAAGATAGAATTCACTCCTATTGTACAGGTGAGGGGTTTCCCAGGAGGTGCTAGTGGTAAAGAACCCACCTATCAAAGAAGGAGACATGAGCTGTGGGTTCGATCCTTGGGTTGGGAAGATACCCTAGAGAAGGGTATGGCAACCCACTCCAGTATTTTTCCCTGGAGAAGCCCATGGACAGAGCAGCCTGGGGGGCTACATACAGTCCATAGGGTCGCACAGAGTTGGACATGACTGAAGCAACTTAGCACGCATGCAGGTACAGGTGAGACTCTAAATGAGGCTCAGGCACTTCACGGGCCCATACTGACTGACCAGTCATCTGCAGAGCTGGGGTTCCACCCTGAGAGCCTTGCTCAGGGGACTTGCTGAAAGCATGCCATTTGGATGGTCTGGTTGTGCATCCTGGATCTGCCTCTAGCATCCATGTGACCTGGCAAATTTCTCACCTTTTCACTGATTCAATTCAGGGTGGGAACCAAAATAGGGATAATAATAATAGAACTTACATGCCAGGTAATACATAGTAATCTATCAGTAAATGTTAACTACTACTCTTATTGCTGTTGCTGCTATTGTTGTTAATTTATTGCACAGACAGCATCTCAGCCCCAAGTCTCCAAAATAAAATCATTCTAATTTCTGAAAAACGTTCCACTTCCAGAAAAAGCATAGAGAGCCGCAAGAAGTTAACTGTCATCCATTTTCCCTGTATGGTAGAAAATAGACATTTCAGGACACAACAACTGTCCCACAGGAGAAGAAGCCTAGAGGAAGAACCTGGACTTTTGTGCCCAAGTTCTAAATCTAGGCTCTACCCTTCACCATCTTTGTGAGCTTGGCAGGCTTTCAACCTCTCCAAGCCTGATTTCCTCATCTATAGGCCAGGGACAATATATAAACCCAAATATTTTACATAGATGAGAAATAATATATGCAAAAAGCCTTGTATGGTGCCTGGCTCATGGTAGGTTCTCAATAAATTATAACTAGTATTTCAGTTCTTACTATTCCATCTGATCAATGGCTAATCTATGTGATTCAGGACATAGAAGTTCACATGCATGCACACACACTTACACAGTCCCCCTTTGGACTTAGGATGGCAATGTTTGGGGTGTGATCTTCTCTTGGCAGAAATTGGTCCAGATATTTATTTTAAAAGCAACAAAGGATAGATGAAGGAACTGACACAGAAGAGCAAAACAGAAGAATAACTATAATGCCTAATGATTATATTGCACTCTTCGGTTTACAAAACATAAAATTCACCAGAATTGCCTCAAGTCACATTTTAAACAGTGATTTAAATCAGCACTTCAAATAAGACTATATTTCAAGCCAGAATCTCTCACTGTAGAAGATAAGCAATTTCACAAATGTTCTGTCTTTGTCTCTTGATTAATTGTATCCCTAGATAATTGGGCAAGGATTACAGTTTGTACCACTGGACTTCCATCCAAGTACCAGTTTTTCCCAGTAAATCCTAAACTAAACCAAACTCAAAGCCTCTTAAGTAAACAGACAGTGGTTAATCACCCAACTATAATCCACTGGTATTTTACCTTACTTTAAACTTTGTTACAGAACTGATCTCAGATACTAAATACATGAGACATTTAAAAAAATAGAACTTGTAAAAATTGATTCCTAATCATTATATTATCTCCTGGACTATTGTCATTCTTTAAAGTAAATTCAGATTAACACTAGTATACATTGATTTTTTAAATCTAAATTGCATGTTCCTCTAACAACATTCAAAACACAGGACCAAGTTTTATATGATTATTTAAGCCTGTTGGAGAGCTTAAGTGAGCAGCATTTATGAGTGACCCCAGTCTGCACTGAAAAGGTCTTATTACTTTTAGTGCTTTATATTATTTTATGTGGTGCCCCCGGAACTAAATGGTCCACTTTACATATGTATTACTTGAGGCCATGCCTTCCTTCATCTCCTACACCAGACCAAAACAAAATTTCTGGGGGAATCTTATGTGTTTGGGCAAGATTAAGGATGAGATATTGGTCATAGGCAAGTTCTGATTATTATAATGGTGCCTAGAACAGAGTTCAGCACAAAATAATAGATACAATAAATACTGATTGGTAATATTTATATACACTAATGGAGGGAACTGGGACACAGTTAACCAAAGTTTATGAGTATTTGACATTGCCACATTAGATGTTTCTATCCTATCTCCAAAGTCTTCCCCAAAGTCTCACCAGGTAAAGAATTTACCTGCAATGCAGGAGACGCAGGCGACATGGATTCCCTCCCTGGGTTGGGAACATCCCTTGCAGGGGGAAATGGCAACCAACTCTAGCATTCTTGGCAGAAAAGTCCCATGGTCAGAGGAGCCTGGAGGACTACAATCCAAAGTGTCACAAAAGAGCTGGACGTGACTGAGCACGTATCCTATCTCCAAGCAACTTTCTTTACCATTTGGGGAATTCTCTATGTGCCTCAAGGAAAGGTGGCCCATTATCTGCAGAGACAGATTCTGATTAGTCTAGACTAGGAGCTGGCAGAATTTCTTACAGGACTAGATAGCAAATATTTTAGATTTTGTATACCAAGACACAAAATCAAAGGTTTTACTGAAATTTTTATATAACCACTTACAAAGGCAAAAGTCATCCTGATCTCTTAAGCCACATAGAAGGTGGCTAGCTGGATTTGGCCTGTGGATCAAAGTTTGCAGATTTTAGGCCATCATGGCTTAGACCATCATGACAATCACATGCTCTTTACTGGTCAGAAGTCTTGGCTTCAGCCCATAGAACACAGCATTTCCCTGAGAACAGGTATTGGTCTGAAGATGGGCCCTTGAGTTGAGTTGACCCAATAAGACCAAAGAGAAGAACCTGATTCTACGGTTGGGAGAATAATTCTTTCTCTCTTTTGCTTTCTCTCATTCACTTTCTCTTCCTCCCTTTCCTTCTACTTCCCTATCTATTACTGGAGACCAACAAGTAAGAATACTGTAACATTTGTTGCTGAGAGTCAATCTGAGATGATTACAAATAGCACAGGGAGCTCAGCTTGGTGCTCTGTGGTGACCTAGATGGATGGGATGCGGGTTGGGGGAGGAAGGGAGGTTCAAGAGGGAGGGCTTCCATCTTGTCATAAAGCAATGTTGTTGCTTTACAGGATCACTTTAAAAAAAAAGAAAGTGATCCTTAAAAAAAAAAAAGAAAGAAAAGAAAAGCCAAACTAAAAAAAAGCATCCACATGGAGAAGGACAGAACTGAGAGAATCACATAGAAGAGATCTAGCCCTGATCATAGATGACCTGGAGTCCATCCTACTTTAGCATTTTCTTACATAAAATAGTACATGCACACATTGTTTAGGCAAATTTAATTTGGGTTGGCTGTTTCCAGAAAAACATCTACTTCTGCTTTATTGACTATGTCAAAGCCTTTGACTCTGTGGATCGCAACAACCTGTAGAAAATTCTTCAACAGATAGGAATACCAGACCACAGGACCTGCCTCCTGAGAAATTTGTATACAGATCAAGAAGCAACAGTTAGAACTGGACATGGAACAAAAGACTGGTTCCAAATAGGAAAAGGAATACATCAAGGCTGTATTTTGTCACCCTGCTTATTTAACTTATATGCAGAGGCAGAGTACGTTATGCAAAATGCCAGGCTAGATGAAACACAAGCAGGAATCAAGATTGCCAGGAGAAATATCAATAATCTCAGATATGCAGATGACACCACCCTTATGGCAGAAAGTGAAGAAGAACTAAAGAACCTCTTGATGAAGTGAAGGAGGAGAGTGAAAAACTTGGCTTAGAACTCAACATTCAGAAAACTCAGATCATGGCATCTGGTCCCATCACTTCATGGTAAATAGATGGGGAAACAATGGAAACAGTGACAGACTACGTTTTTGGGTTCCAAAATCACTGCAGATGGTGACTGCAGCCATGAAATTAAAAGATGCTTGCTCCTTGGAAGAAAATTTATGACCAACCTAGACAGCATATTAAAAAGCAGAGACATTACTTTGCCAACAAAGGTCCATCTAGTCAAAGCTATGGTTTTTCCAGTAGTCACATATAGATGTGAGAGTTGGACTATAACGAAAGCTGAGTGCCGAAGAATTAATGCTTTTGAACTGTGGTGTTGGAGAAGACTCTTGAGAGTTCCTTGGACAGCAAGGAGATCCAACCAGTCCATCCTAAAGGAGATCAATCCTGATTATACATTGGAAGGACTGATGTTGAAGCTGAAACTCCAATACTTTTGACCACCTGATGCGAAGAGCTGACTCATTGGAAAAGACCCTGATGCTGGGAAAGATTGAAAGCAGGAGGAGAAGGAGACAACAGATGGTGAGATGGTTGGATGGTATCACCAACTCAATGGACATGAGTTTGAGTAGGCTCTGGGAGTTGGTGATGGACAAGGAAGCCTGGTGTACTGTGGTCCATGGGGTCACAAAGAGTTGGACACGACTGCGTGACTGAACTGAACTGAACTAATTATCCCTTGAGCCGAAAGCATTCTGACACAAAGTGATAATCAAGTGACATTAAGAAATATCAATATTGCCAATTTTGTACTTAATAGCCTTGGGCTGCTTCCCTGGGGGCTCAGATGGTAAAGAATCTGCCTACACTGTGGGAGACCCAGATTCGACTCCTGGTTTGGGAAGATCCCTTGAAGAAGGGAATAGCTACCCACTCCAGTATTCCTGCCTGGAGAATCCCAAGAACAGAGGAGCCTGGTTGGCTACAGTCCATGAGGTCCACGGGGTCAGAAAAATTCAGACACAACTGATCAACTGACACTTTCAATTTTCAAGAAATATTAATATTGTAAATTTTGTAGCTAATAGCCTTAGGCTGCTTACATAGGAGTGAACTGTGCTCCCTGTACTCTTAATCAGCCCCTGTTTATTTCTGAGAGTCTCCAAGAGAGTCTCACCTGTGCTGAACCCACATAGGCTCATTTTTTCTTTTCAGTCTGTTTGTTGATGTCTGCTGCCAGCAAGCCCTGATGTCTGGAGATCCTGCCATGACTGGTTGAAGATACCTGCCAATAACTTTTGTGAAGAAGCTACTTTCCCATCTCGAGTGTCCCCTGTAATACTCTCCCCTGCCCTATCACCATATGACAGAGCTAGGTTGTGCTCTGAGCAGAAGTGTGGAAAATATTTGCTCCCTGTTTTAGAGTAGACTAAGCCACTGCACCAAAGAGACTCCAGCATTCAGGGATTTAAAAAAATAAAGAAGTTGATTTCTCTCATACATAATAGTCAAAATGAATGTTTAGTTCAGTGTGAAAGATTTGAGAGTAGGAGGGTCAATTCTTCACAGTCTTTCTGCCATCTTCAGTGAGTAGTTTCTAGACCACTCTGTTGATCTACTTTTCAGGGAGAAGGGAAGAACACAGAAAAATGAATGAGATAGCATTCATGGGACAACTTGAAAGTGGTACACACCACTTCTGCTCATATTCCTCTGGAGAGGATGTACTCGGCTCACATGTCCACGCCCAGAAAGAGAGGTTGGAGGTGGAGTGTCTCTGGGTAGTCGTATGCCGAATTATAATTCAAAAGCTATGAAAGAAGGGAGGAATGGAATTGGTGGGTAAACAGCAATCTCTGCCACCTGTGTTGTCTTCCATGTGTTGTCACCCGCATTCCCAAGCCACACCACTTGTGTACCAGGAATCACAAGCCCCAGTAGGCAGTCCCTTTAGCTTCCTCTCTAGTCTCAGAGCTTATCTCCCCACATTGATTTTGAAGCTTGCTTTTAACTATTGTTCTGCTTGATTCTTAAACCCTGATGAGAAAGATTGGACAAATGTAATTGACTCAGTTTTACAGATAATATACAAGACTTTGAGAGATTAAATGACTTGCCTGAGTTTACCCAAGTTTTTGGCAGAGCTGAGACCTGACAAAGACACTTTCACTGACTAAGCTCTAGATAGGGCTCCTATGAGTCTGACTAGACCTCACTCTTGGGCATATCCTAAAGAGTACAGTTTTAGCAAACAGTGTTACCAGAATCCCCTGCCCTCAATATCCAACCTAATTCCTCATCCTCCACCACCACCCTGAGTGCTGTCTTATCATCCTGACCTGCCTTCAGCAAGAATCCTGTTAGGTCAGTTTAGACAGAATTCTCCCATGCACCTGAGGTTGCCTCTTAGTAATTATCCATCAACCTTCTCACCCTGTTCCTTGGCTACTAATGTCCACTGTTTCTGTATTCAAAAGTGAGTTCACTCTCCCCCATCTAATGCAAAATCCTATTGCAGTAGTCCTGAATTAAATCTGCCTTAGCATTTTACTTTATTTTATTTTTTTGCCTTAACATTTTAAAAAAATGTTGTGAATAATTTTTTCTTTAACAGTCCAGAATCCAGGTACCTTGGTTCAAATCGGGGACTTTTTTCATTACAACCCACAGACTAGGCAAAAACAATACATACTTGCCCTCACTCACACTCACCCACAAAACAGTAGAAGATCATATGTCAAAGACACTAGAAAAATATCCAGTCAGAGAGGCATCAGAGCAAAAACCCCAGAGGAAAAGGGTACTTTTCTCTATTCTCCCTGAAACCTCTCATCTATTCTCTGGCGCCTCACTGCTCTGTCTCTATGGAGGCATTTCTTGGGCTCCCTTGCTGGCTTGTTTCCCACAGGATTCAACCAGTGGGAAGCGCCACAAGCAATCAGAGAGCAGGAAGGTCAGTAGATAGCCTCTTCCCTGTTCTGTCCCTGGAAGTAGCTGCATCTCTCCACAACCGCCCATAGCCAGACAGCCCTCCTCCTTGGCCTTACTCTCTCCAGGCACACTCTTTCCTCCCCTTGACTCTTTAGTCCTAGTGGTGATAAAGAGTTTCCATCATTTCTAGTGTCTGAAACATTCCCTGACGCGGTTCTTTTAACCTTACCTTAACCTCGCGTCCTCTATACATTAATGTCTCTTCACTTGAACTATCTGGGGTAAATTATTTCCTTTTAGAACCAATAACCATCCTGAGTACACGTGGGCCATCAGATTTCTAGCTACAGCAAATGTGGCTGAGCGTTATCCTCATCTCTCCAATGAGCATGCTTCTGTCCCCACAGAAGCATGTATACTCCCCAGAGAAGTGTTCTTTTCGCCATAAGCTTTCCGTTCCACTACTTCATCCTATAGACATCATCAGGAAACCTAGCCCAGCCCTGTGGTTGCAAAGTTGAGAGGTTTTTATTGTTTTATATTTTAATTCCCTCTCTTTCTCTCTTTTTTTCCCGCAGATGTAGATTTTGGTCAATGCTTTGTGATTCGTGTTCCCCTGTTGGGGACGCTGTCAGCAGCAGTAAGGAGGTTAATCAGTCCCTGTGAAGGCACAGAGAATGCTGGGATGATATTTTATGCTGATTAGAGCTTCTTTCCGGTGTGTGTTGTTGTTCCGTTGCTAAGTCATGTCTGCACTTCTGCTCTTCATGACCCCGTGGACTGCAGCACGTCAGGTTTTCCTGTCCTTCCTTATGCCCCAAAAATTCTCACAATGAAACATGAGGGACTATTATTCATAATAAAGGATTAATATTGTGAACTTCTACTCTAAGAAGCTTTTGGTAATATTAGTGACAACAATATAATAACTAACATTCATTGAGGATCTATTTTGTGCCAAGCCACATCCACAAGACTTTACATGTATTTACTAATCCAATCTTCATAAAGGAGGAAAGGTCTATACCTTGGGAAAAAGAGATAAAACTTTTTATTCTGGCTTTAGAATCAGAGAACATTTGGAGTAGAGGGAAACTCACAGTTCATTGAATTTACCTTTCTTCCTACAAGTAAGCACGATGGGACTCAAAGATATGGCACAGCTTCTCCATATCCATTTGGCTAATTGGCAGTAGAACCAAGATGCCAACCCAGAATTGTCTTAATTCTCTTTCAAACATAATAAATTTAACACTTAAGTTATTACCTCAGCAATTAATCAGTCATGTGGACACACAAAGGCAGGAAGAATTGCAGTAAAAAGATAACTCCACATGCTGGTTCATTGTATTTTAGCAGCATCAGAGTGCAAAAAAAATCAACATGATAGGTAAGCCTTGCAGTTCATTAAGTTCAGAGGCACTTCTGAGGTCAGATGGTCCTCTGTCCCTAAGACAAAGGACACCCTCCCCAGAACAAACTAAGACTTCTGAGGATGAACTTGTCACCATGCCCATTCTGGTCTCATGGAGGGGTTAAAATAAACTCTCTAGACAAGGCAAACTCTTTTCATAACAGGCCAGATAGTAAATACTTTAGACTTCCCAGGCCATATGGTCTCTGTTACTATTCAGTTTTAATGTCTCTCCAAGCTTCAGTTTGTTATGTTTTTATTTGTCAATGTATGGCAAAAACCACTACAATACTGTAAAGTAATTAGCCTTCAACTAATAAAAATAAAAGGGAAAAAAAAGAAAAAAGAAAAAAATAAACAAAAATAATGTTTATAAAGATAAAAAAATAAAATTAAATTAAATCTAAAAAAAGCATTTGTTAGTCACAGTTTGGATGTCATTGTTTTAAATTCTGAGAAGTATAAGTAAGACAATATCTAACTTCTACTACTGGCAATACTGCAACCTAAATTAAGAGAATTCCCAGCTAATACAGCACATTTTAAAATATTGAGTGAAATATTTTTAAGTAAAATATGGCTGTGTTGGTGGAAAAATAAGAGAATTTCTTGTAGATAAGAAAGGAAAATATGAAAAGTGCTAATCCACTGGGGTGAGTGTTGGAGCCAGTAATTGCCCTAGAGAAAAATGTTCATTCTGGCATTTTATAATCTGAGTTTTAACAGACTGCTACAGGGAACAGGAGACAAAGCTTAGGGGCTGAATAAAAAAGTTGGATTGAAGCCCCAACTGAAGCCAGGATCTTCAAGGAGTAATACGCTCAGTGAGGAAAACAGAAAAAAATCACCCCAGAAAGCAATATGGTTGGGATATATAATTGTCTTAGTCTTGACTCTTGGTAACTGGGGGAAAAGGAAATTTCCTCTATAAGCTGCAGATCTAGACTGAAAGGTTTACTAACCATTTGGGTCAAAAAATATAAAATTCTACTTTAAATTAACTCTGGGTTGGTGGTATCAGTAAAACCTGGGAAAAGTCCAAGTCTTTTATGGAGGAACACAATTTAATACAAGGTTGCAAGCAATTTCCACAGATAAAGTCTATAGTAAGCAGAACAATTAGGCCTCAAAATGTCCATATTCTAATGCCTGGGACCTGTGAATGGAACCTAACATAGCAAAAGAGACTTGCGGATGTAATTAAGAGTCTTATATAGGGAAATTATCCTAAATTAGCTGAGTGGGGCCCTAAATACAACCACAAGCATCCTTAAAAGAGAAAGAGAAAGGGAGATTTGATACAGAGGAGAACATGATGTTAAGAGATAGCAGAGAGACATTTGAAGATGCTACACTGCAAGATGAAGATGGAGGAAGGGGTTATGAATCAAGAAATGCAAACAAAGTAGCTCTAGAAATTGGAAAAAGCAAAGAAATATATTATCTTCCAGAACCTCTGGAAGGAGCGCCACCTTGCCAACTTCTTAGTTTATGCCTGATGAAATCCTTTCAGTTTTGGAACTCAAAAATTATAAGAGAATACATTTGTGTTATTTTAAGTCACCAAGTTTATGGTAATTCATTACAGTAACAATAGGAAAGTCCAAGGAATACAAAGTCTAAGGGATATGAGCTCACAATTTTTAAAAAGTCACTAACCATACAATGAAATAAACTATAAACAGGAAGAATCTTCAAAAACAACATACTACAGAATTATATCTGCAAAGAGAGCAGGTATTGAGCTTGGAAAAAAAAAAGGTGAAAGTGTTAATCATTCAGTCATGTGTGACTCTTTGTGATCCCATGGGTTGTAGCCAACTTGAAAGATATAGAATATTAAACAAGATTAATTAATATATTTCAAGAAACAGAATAAAGAATTAAAAGTGCAATAAAGGAATGATTAAATATATTAGGCAGATCTGAAAAAGAACCAGATAGGATTTCTAATGTAAAACTATGATAACTGAATTTAGAAACTTAATAAATGTGCTAAACAGATTAGACACAGTTAGAGAAAATTATTATTATCCTGGAAGAGAGACATGAGGAAATTACCTAGAAATAATATAGTGCAGTGCAACAGAGATGAAAAACATGAGAGAGAAGTTGACACATAGGGGATAAAGTAAGATGGTCCAATGCATGTATAAAAAAGACTTAGAATAAGACAATAGGGAGAATAAGAAAGGTAGTAAAATATTCATTGAGATAATAACTAAAAATTGCCCAGATATGATGAAAGTCACCAAGTGCTCACATTTAGGAATCTTATAGCCAAAGCAGAATAAATAAAAAATAATCCATATGGTAAAACTACAGAATATCAAAGATAAAAATTAACTTCAGTTTGGGGCAAAAGGGATAGGGCCACATTATCCGCAAAGAAAGACAGATTAACAATTGACTTAGTGAAACAGAAATCCAAATTTGGTAATTCCATATATTCAAAGAGATTAGAGAAAGTTGCTTTCAACTTATAATTCTTTAACCAACAAAATTATTTAAAATGAGGGAGACGTAAAATTTTTGAAAAAATTAAAAAATAAAAATAGAATTACTACCATCCCCAAAATGTAACTACTGTACATTCTAAAAGCAAAAGTCAGATGATTTAAAAGTTTGAGAAAAAGAAGTGATCAATGAATAAATTATTAAATATGTGGAAATTTGTGTGGCTAAAAAGGACAATAGCAGATAGCAAGTGAAGAGTGGGTAAACTTGTTCACATTCCTTACATATTTGGAAGGAAGGTAAAGACTTTGACACATGTTAGATTTTAAATATGAACATTAAACTTTCTAGAGGATGACTAAAATAATCCAGATAGAATTAAGGCTTTCAAGATAGTAGAGAAAAAATGTAGTAAAAGAAAACATCTCAATCTGAAGACTTAAAAAAAAAAAAAGAGGAATAAAAGTCTAGAAATGTCATGGCAAAGATAAAGTGTAAAATATGTTAGAAATGAATAAAATATATCAGTAATTATAAGCATTATTAAATAATGAAATTCTTCAGGTAAAAGATAAAGAGTCATAGAACAAATTTTATTTAAATATACAAAATCCTACATTATGTTATTTTAAAAAGACACAATTAAAGCATATGGCACAGCAAAGTTGAAAATAAAGGAATGGAAAAGGACAGCAGTAAAATTCTAACCTAACACACAGCTTGGTTATATCAACATTAAAGAAAATGTATTATTATGCAAAAAGAAGCATTACTAGAGATAAAATAATTTCACATTGATTAAAGGTCTAGTTCATCAGGAAGATATAACAGTTCTAAATTTTATGTACTTAATAATATTGATTCAAAATATATAAAGTTAAATGACAGAACTATTAAAATAAGAAATTAACATCTCTAATACCATAGCAGGAAACTTTAACATCTCTCTGAAAATAACTGATAAATCAATCAAAGAATAGAAGAAACAGTAGGGATATAGATTTCAATCACACAGTTAACAAACCTGCATCCAACTCCTTCAAATCACACTATGTTTCCAAGCATTAATGGAACATTTATAAAAATTGTGTGTTGGTCACTCAGTCATGTCTGACTCTTTGTGACCCCATGGACAGTAGCTCGCCAGGCTCCTCTCTGTCCATGGAATTCTCTAGACAAGAATACTGGAGTGGCTTGCCATTCCCTTCTCCAAAAATTGGTTATGCGCCAAGCCATAAGGGCTTCCTAGGTGGTGCTAGTGGTAAAGAACTCACCTGTGAATGCAGGAGACATAAGAGATGTGGGTTCAATTCCTGGGTTGGGATCCTCTAGAGGAGGGCATGGCAACACACTCAAGTATTTTTGCATGGAGAATCCCATGAACAGAGGAGCCTGGTGGGCTGCAGTCCATAGGCTCACAGAGAGTCAGACTTGACCGAAGCAACTGAGCACATACGCATACATGCACGCACACATGCAACAAGCCATGAAGGAAGTCTCAGTCAAGTTCAGGAATCAATAGAGAAACCACATTCTCTAACCACAATGAGACTAGGTTAGATTCAGTTATAAAGTGGTAACTATGACAATATTCCTGTCCCCAAGAAATTTATACTCGAAAAGAAGACATAGAAGAAGTAACTAACTATAATAAAAGGCAGGATAAGTTCTAATAGAAAAGCAGAAAACAATTCTGAGGAGATACAAAGGAAGTTCAATTGACTGTGACTAGTAGCGTCAGGATCAATTGAATGGATGTGGTAACATCAAGGCTGCACCTTGAAAGATGAGGGTGGAGCATAGGAGTAACAGCCTTCCAGGCAAAGGCACAGGATTAAAATTGAATGCCCAACTGTTTAGGGATGATCATTAAGGTCAGCTTTTCTAAAGATTGCTAACCTTTCTTTTGCTAAAGGCCTCTTTGGCACTCTGGTGATTCCAATGGACAGCCTTTCCAAACTTGATTTTAATGCACAAAATGAAATTAGAATTACAAAGGAAAACAACTGTAGTGAAATATAGTTATAAAAATATTCAGAAATATAATTTACATTGTGCTGTAAAAATAGATATGTGAGTCTAATAACAATTACAATTTTAAAGTTACAATGAGATGTAAACAACACATGTCAAGAGACTGCAACAACTGTAATATAATATGAAAATATCTGTAATTTCTATTAGTGACAAAGTCATAGCACTGCTAATGCTATGTGATTGGTTTCCTGCATTCATTATCAAAAGAAGTGTTAAACATCACTTAAAATTTAGTGAAAATAAGGTTGCAATTTTCTTGCAAAATGTGGTCTATAAAAGATGTTATAGGAAAGAGAAATATAAGCCCAATCATGAAGTACTTTAGACTGAAAGAAATTTGAACTTTTGGGTGGGCAATGGGTATCATGCAGGTTTTGGCTCAATATTTAAAGTCTGTGTTATTTGTTGTGTTTTTCTCCTACATTAATAAGTGTTAAGTGAGACTTTCTGTCTACTCTATTTTGAAAAATTCCCTTTAAAAAGGCATATTAAGAAAGAGCACACACTTTGAATGTATACATGTCAAAAATATACACTCAGAATAAAAATGAGAAAGATGGTCTTTAGCTGGGAGTTGTTAAGTATGGAACTATTTAAATTTCAAAGTATTAGAGTTTCTAAAATTCTAGGTGTGTCTGTCATCCTCTACTTCACGTTATGGAGGCTGAACTGTTAACCATTTTCAGAATATCACACCCAAGTCTTCCTCTACTTCTCTCATGTTTGCATAGCAAATCTGTTTTAGCTGCGTGAAGTACACATGCCTCATTTTGGTAATCTACTTTAGTCTATTTCTGTGTACTGAAAGACAGTCCAATTCAGTATTCCACACTTCAATATTAATTTGTCTTTTCAGCTATTTCAACAGAGAATGTGTGTCCTCTGCTACAACCTGGCTCAAATCCATCAGTCATTTTATTGACCTGCTGGAAACAATGTCCAATGCTTTCCAGCTTGCAGGCAGAGTTTGCTTTAGCCACACATGAAACCAGGATACTGTTAAGTGTCTGTTTTTAAAAAGAACATTCACAATGACAGAGATTTTCCACATGAGAATGAATATACGCCTAAAAACTAGCATATGGAACAACGAATAGGAGATTTTAAAATTTTAAAGTTAAGCAGATCACTCAAAATAATAGTCATAAGTGGATGATGTATGCATTTACTGTTGACCCAGAAACATTCTCATGCATTTCCTTTAAATACTGATTTATTTAAAGAATATTTTCTCCAATAGCTTTAGAGAAGCACTGAGTAATTCTGGGAGATCATTTTAAAATAGAATATCTGTTTGCTATAAAGGAAAAAAAAAATAGGCTACTTTAGGGAGAGAGAAGTAAATTATTTCCCAATACAAAATTTTCCCTCAGTAAACACATTTATGAGACCAAGAGATGAGGATGAAAGTGTTTTTTTTTTTTTAATTTCCTTAAGGGCATATGGACCTTAATAAAACTGTACAGAGATAAATTCAATGTAAGTGTAATTTTAACCTCCCTTATCTGTGGTGCAGTTCACTGCATTATAAGAGAGGGTTGCTGTTATTTATTTTGTGATTTACATGGCCCCAAACAAATAGGAAACTGGCAAACAGTCATTCCATAAATGTGAATTGGGCAGGACTAAAGGGATTTTTCTTAAATCCCTAACCAGGAGGAATGCAGTGCTTTATTTATCAGGTGAAGGGGGACTCCACTGACAGGACCAACAGAAAAGCTCCACTGGAATTAGGCTCTGTTCATACTCTGCTTGCAAATGCCTCTATCTCTAGGCACGAAGCAAATCATTCAACATGTGTTATTCCCAGGGTTGGTGTGCCTACAAAAGCTATGTAACACCTTCTCTGTTACCTTGAGCTGTTATTTTATTTAAAATAGCACTACTTGGCCAGATTCAAAAACAGGAAATAATTCTCAAAGTGGATCTCTTCCAAAGAATTTTAAGAATAAAAGATTCACAGCCTCTTCCCTCAAATATTAATTTGCATTTTGGAAAAATGGTCCTTTTGAAGATCCATACTTCAGACTGCCATATAGATTTTCAATCACATTTCAATTTCAAGCAATTCCTACCTTTGCCAAGAATATTGGTCCTAAAAATAGATTCATTTTTTTCCTGTTAATTCAAATGTGTATGTATATATATATATGTGTGAAACTTATAATCACAGAACATTTGGAACATTGGTTTTAAAAACTGAAATTTAGATAATTGGGAAGAATATGGGTAGAATTTAAGAGAAACAAAGCAAACTTTTTACAACAATTATCTCTAGAAAGGACTAGATTTCCAAACTTTAATTATTGGCTATAATTCACTTCTATAAAATTAAGATTTCTTTTCATGCACATATTAACCAGCAAATTTTTCCAGTCATATAGATTGCCAATCCAGGTTCAAGTCTTAGCTCTTCCACTTTTTAGCTGCCTGACCTTGTAAATCACAGTCACTCAGAAACAGTAAAATGAGGATAAAATTATCTTCCTCTTAGCTTTTGAAGATTAAATCAAATAATGAATGAGAGCATGCTTTGTACGCTATAAAGTGTTATTGAAAGATTAAGTATCACCAGTGCTTTTTAAAGTACAAACTGAGGTATCATTACTCATATTTGATATATTATAAAACGTCTCTCTCAACACTTTCATCTTCTTGAACCCCTCTTCCCTCTCTCAATTGGCATGAAAACTTATTGTTTCTGCCAAATGAGTCTGGATGTGAACAGCCATTTATTTGAACACCCGTGTCAATGTAACTTGCAAAAAGAGAAGTGCCAGTACACGGCATTACAAAAATCATTAGGCGTTGTTATTACTTCAATATTTGATATAGAAAGTAAGTCAAATGTCTGAAAATGCCATTTATTATCTGGAGATCAGAAAAGCCAAAGTTTTAGTAATTTCATACTTTCTACCTATTATCTACTGAAATAAGAATGAAAAGAGACGTCAAGTGTACAGGACATATTTAAATGAAATAAAGGATTAATAACTGTTTTGAACACACACACAACACAAAACAAAAATGAATGATCTTCATAGACTAAAGTATCAACCACTAGTATTTCCCCTCATTCAGTTGCTATGTCTTATAGTCTAAGCTAGAATCTTTCTGATAATGAAATTACCTAAAAAGTCACACTGTTACTAAAGGAGTCCTGCTTATAACATTGCAATGATTTATTATAAACTTTTTAAGTTTTAGGTAGCTTACTTTTCTGTTTATAAAAATGATAAATGCTCACTGTAAAAATATGAAGAAGGAAAAAAGAACTTAACCTCTGTTTCATCATCCAGTGACAGCTAATGTAAACTTCTCTCTACCCTTGTTTTTTGGCATAGTTGAAATGAAGTCGTACATAAAATGCTGTACTCTGCCTTTTTACACTTGGAAACTATATCATAAGTAGGATAAGATGTGAATTCACTCTTGGTAAATGTGAATTTATAGAGAAGGTAATTTTTTGTTACACAAATGTGTCATATTTTACTGAGTCAATCCACATTTGTTAGACACACTGTTCAGTCGCTAAGTTGTGTCCAACTCTTTGTGACCCCATGAATTGCAGCATGCCAGGCTTCCATCTTTCACCATCTCCCGGAGTTCGCTCAAACTCATATCCATTGAGTCAGTGATGTCATCCAATCATCTCATACCCTGTCACCTCCTCCACCACCACCACCCCCGCTCCCCCCCAACCCCCCGCCTTCAATCTTTCCCAGCATCAGGATCTTTTCCAATGAGTCAGCTCTTCCCAGCAGGTGGCCAAAGTATTAGAGCTTCAGCTTCAATCCTTCCAATGAATATACAGGATTGATTATCTTTAGGATTGACTGGTTTGTTCTCCTTGCTATCCAAGGGACTCTCAAGAGTCTTCTCCAATGCCACAATTAAAAAGCATCAATTCTTCAGCATCCAGTCTTCTTTATGGTCCAACTCTCACATCTGTACATGACTACTGGGAAAATCAGAACTTCAACTATATGGACCTTTGTCAGCAAAGTGATATCTCTGATTTTAAATACGCTGTCTAGGTTTGTCATAGCTTTTCTTCCAAGGAATTTTGTGGCTGCAGTCACTGTCTGCCATGATTTGGGAACAAAATCTGTCACAGTTTCCACTTTTTCTCCACCTATTTGGAAGTGATGGGACCAGATACCATGATCTTAGTTTTTTGAATGCTGAATTTTAAACCAGTTTTTTTCAACTTTCCTCTTTCACCCTCATCAAGAAGTTCTTTAGTTCCTCTTTGCTTTCCATCACTAGAGTGGTATCATCTGCATATCTGAGGTTGTTGATATTTCTCCTGGCAATCTTGCTTCCAGTTTCTGAATCATCCAGACCAGTATTTCACATGATATACTCTGCATATAAGTTAAACTAGCAGGGTGACAATATACAGTCTTGACATACTCTTTTCCCAATTTTGAACCAGTCCATTGTTCCATGACTTGTTCTAACTGTTGTTCCTTGGCCTGCATACATAGTTCTCAGGAGACATATAGAGTTGTATATCCAACACTTCAATGAACATCATTACGCATACTACTTTTCTCCATTTCATATTTTTCCTTATGATGAGGTTTCAGAAATAGAGTTATTGCATATAAAAAGGACTATTTTCAATGTTCTTGATATATATTAATAAAGTGCTTTTCCAAATTTACGTTCTCACCAATAATGATTGAGAATACCTATTCAATCTGAAATATTATCACCTCAAAGTTCTATTAAACATTTCAGTTCTCACTTGTCAGTGTTCTCCTGCAACTATTTCTGTACTACAAATTGTATTAATAAATATGCATTATGATTAGTTTAGTTACACAATAGAAAGCTTTTTCTTCCCTGAAAAAAACTGGTTTTACTTTAATATTATTTGTGTAAATTTGACAGGTAAAATAAATTTAGACTCTGTCACTATAGTACCAATCAATTAATGGCAAACATGTTTTCAGTTATCCATGTAGTTATTTACTTTATTCAACAGCTACTAAGCACCTAACCAGAGACTTAGTACCAGATATTTGAACTTGGACACACAACAGTGAAAATGAAAGACAGTAAACAAGTAAACAAATGCAAAAAGTAACTTCAGATAGAGATTGCTAAGAAGGAAACAAGCTTATAGAGAAGAATGGTAGGGATGCAATATTAGACAGGATAATCAGGTCAGGCTTCTTTGATGAACTGGCATTTGAGCAGGGACATACATAAAAAGGAGTGTCCAGTCTTTTGAAGTTCAGTAAGAACCAAGTCCCTGAGGTTGAAATAAGTGGACAAAATGAAGAAGAAAAGATGGCAGATTACTTAAATTCTTCTAAGAACAAAGACCACAGCTTAGAAGTTCAACAGAGTAGAAGTTTGAGCCAAGATTGAACTACAAAGGATATATTCCTAGTTTCATTGGGTATGGTGGGGTTTTTTCATCTTACATATATTCTAATGAGAAGATTCACATGCAAATGAACTAAATTGCAATTGCATTAAGTAGCTATAGTTTGGGGAGGAGCCCAGGACGTATTGGTACAATATACAAAGAATGAAAACTCAGTAAGATTGTCTTCAGTTCTAAATGAATGAGATATTTTGAATCTTGGCGACAGAACTTACTGATTCTTCTGCTAATGTTAAGGTCAGTGTAACGAAACCAGATGTTTTCTAGAAGCGACATTGGGTGGATTGTGGCCTAGAGGATTTTGCCAGGGAGACACCTTCAAAAGCAAGAAATTCTTAACCTCATCTCTCTGATAGTTTTGGTGAATGTGTGTGTAGATTTCTAGCAAAGATGCCATCATGATATTCAGAATTATGGGTCTATTTATTATTGCTACTAAGAATACTCAAATCCAGCCAAAGATTTTCAACAGACAGATGGAGAAGTCAAAATGAATTATAAATGTTTGATGACTATTGTCTGACCACAGAAAAAGGGGGTTGAATTACATTACCTCTATAGCTTTTTCAAATTTCAAATATATAATATATATAAATATGCTATCTATATATATACACACACACATAAATATATATCATTGTAGTAGCATGTCTCTAAGATGGACACCACCAATTCCTTCCCTCCTATGTCTGTTCATGTCATTTTCCCTCTGAGAGATAGAATCTATTCTGCCCACCATCCTGAAACTCCTCTTAGGCCAGTCAGAGTGATTTGCTTGGCCAATAGAGTGAGATGAAAGCAACATTCTGGGACTACTGAAGCTAGGTCATAAGGAGCCTTGCAGTTTCTCATGGTAATGCTCACTCTGAGGTAAGTAAGCTGTCATGTAAGAAGTCTGATCACACTGAGAAGCCATGCTATAAGAAGTCCACATTATGTGGAAAGAACCTAGAAGAGACACTATGTGTAGAGAGACTGAGAGAGAAAGAGGCCAAAATGTACAAAGTCACCAGACATGTAAGTAATAAAACCATTTTCAAAGTGGGTTTTCCAGCAAGTGTCCCTGCTGATGCCACTGGATCAGAAATAAACCATACAGTCGAGCCCTTCCCAAATTCCTCATCCAGAAAATCATGAGAAAAATTTAAAATTTGTTGTTTTCACCTACTAAGTTTAGAGATAGTTTATTACCCAACAAAAGGGAACAAGGCCATCTAAGTTGTGAAGTAGATATTGAAACACAGAAACTCTTAAGTAGGTAAGGTATATTTGTAAAAGCAAATTAAAACTAAAAATAATGTTTAGCCATGTCACATATACCTCCCAAGCAATTTTGTTAGATAACTGTATAAGTGTATTGGGGGGTCTTTTCATTCAATGAACACAGGTGCCTAATATTAACAGTTGACTGAGAGCATGTCCTATCATAATGGAACTGTGGGAAAGACCATAGTAATTCAATAATAGAGGTGGACACTTTGGGGAATTTAGAAAAAGTTCACAAAATATGTCATATGACATTATGATCTTGGAGGATATTTTTTAAAGAAAAGACTTTTATTTTGTAAAAAAATAAATTATTTTCTGGATTACTTAATAAACTCATTCTCCCTACTCTTAAATTAATAAGAATCCAAAAAGGTAGTATATTTTGCTTATTTAATATTTAATTAATAGTTATCCTTAAAATACTGCCTTCCTGGGACAGGGGTGATTTATTTCAAAGAAATATCACCTTTCAATTTTTTCTCCTGAGACATTTCCAAAGTGCAAAAAAAAGAACAGAGAATACTGAACAATATAAAGACAATATAGTATTAAATGTCCAGCTAATACTGAATCATATGATTCAATTCAAAGAGAAGGCTCCACTAAGTCTGTAATAAAAAAGTAATGAGGTTTTATAACAAAACTGAAAAGCCCTCTCTGAAATGCAGATAAAAATCTTTTCAGCACAAAGACAAGAAGGATTTGTAATAGAACACTGGCAATGCACACAAGTATGAAAACCATGACTGATGAACTTCAAATATGCAACAATATTTTGTTAAATACATTAGTCAAAAAGCACAGTAGTGTAATAACTTCATCTCATCATTTTACCTCTTCACATTGGCAGTGTGAAACAAGGGCAGAGAGAGGAAAAGAAAGTGCAGCCCAGAGGAAATACACACACTTCCAGACTTGCATTAGAAGCAATAGCATTTCCAAGCTACAAAGGACCCAAAAGAACAGAACTCATCTTCCTCATTTTACAGTTGAGGAGGCAAGATGCTCAACAGGGTTTAATTGCTAAAGACAAAGCAAGTATCAAAAACAAAATAAGAATCCAGATATTGTGAATCCAGAATAACAGCCAGGCTTCTTCTCCTATGATTAATTAATTCCCCAAATGACTTATTTGCATGATTATTTTTGTATTTCTAATAATATGTATGCAAATAATAATGTATTATAAATAAATCCAAATAAATTAATTAATCAAAACACAATTGGCTACCCACTAGAAGGAAGAGAAGGAAGGCCAAGACAGAGTTTTTGTTGGGAATAATGATGGGGCATTGTATGTTATAAAATACCAGAAGCTTTGCTTGTTTTCAATGTTTTTGACTTCTTCCTAAAAACAAATCAACTTCTATTGCACTCCTGCTTTTTGTGAGGCCCTGTGTTAGGTATTAAAGGGAGTTATAAAAAAATGAATAAAACATAATCACTCAAGGAGCACAAAGTCTCGTCTATAACTTTTCTGTAGATATAAAATTATTTAAAAATGAGATGTTTAAAATAAAACAAAGAGGAGAATCTCTGGTTTGATCAATCATCTCATTTGACCTACTCAAAAATGGACAGCAGTTATCTACCGGCTGAAAAAAAAGAAAAATCTTTCAATCACCCTAGGTATAAAGCCACAGACGTGGTTTGTCATAAACCTACACAGCAACGGTTTAATGTAGCTTAAATCAAATATAAAATCCATCTTTTAGTGGAACCAGCTTTTGCAGAATATGTAATTATTTTTTCATAGTAAGGCATCACATCACTCCAAAAGCCTCTTCTCTTCCCATGCTAGTGTAGTCTGCCATCCCAGTGTGGATGAGTTTTGGGTTACAAAGTCCTTTGGATTTAAAGGTCAATTAGTTTGGTCCCACTTTAATTAGAAGCCATCATAATAGTGCTGTGTGAGTAATTTATAGAGGCATAAATATTGACATCAATTTTTGTCAGATATTCTGATATCATAAACATCATGTAAATCTAGGCACCAGCAATCAATCTGCACATAATAGACTAATTTTATTAGAACAGTATGACTGCACTATTTGGTTTTTAGAGTCCCTCTCCTCTTGCTACGTTAAATCATCATTTTAAATCATGTCATAGTGTTCCTCACAGCAAGCAATCAAAAACAGAAAGTTTAAGTTTATTGGATCTTTGCCTAATTTAATGATTTTTCTCCAGACTGATGCTCTCTCTGAGCCCTTCAGTGAAGATCTGGCCCTGTGCCTAGAAACACCTCCATGTTGCAGAACAGGGTGAGGCACAAACCAAGCTAATAGCAAGGAAAATCCCTGCTGCTTCTAGAACCTGCTGAGACTTCTATGAAAGCCGTGTCTTTTTGGTTAGACTGCTTGGTGAGGAAGCTCTCTGCTTGCTGGATCCGAAATGGGTAACCATACATCACTGAACCACAGACATCAAGGACTTCTCCAGTCAGGTACTTCAATCAGGTACTTTTCAAAGGACTGCAAGGATCCTTGAATTCCCTATTAAGATGTTTTTAATGTTTTATTCAAAGTTAATTTTCTTATTTATCATCTCTATTTTATAATCGGTTTCCCACTCCTAGACTCTAAGCTCAGTGAGGGCAATGATCTTGCCTTTCATGCTCTTAAATGTACTCCAAATGCCTAGAACAGTTCCAGCACAAAGTACTTCTGTATTCAATGGAATAATATTTAGATAAGTAAATTCTGAGTCAACTGGATAATCACCAAATAATGGATAGTAGTCTCAGTGTTTAAACACCAGTATTTGGGCTTTTATGTATAATCACACTGTGCCAAGAAACCAAGTTTAATTTTAAGGCAGTATTCCTTAAATTGGGATCCATGGAAATGTACAAAGAGATCTATAATTTCTCAAGATAAAGAAACACTAGTTAAGCCAATTTCCTCACTTTAGAGCTGAGGAAACTGAGGTTCAAAGAAAGGACGTGGATTTCTCAAGTGGACATGGCCACTCAGTGGTAGGCTTCCCAGGTAGTAAGAACCCACCTGCCAATGCAGGAGACCTAAGAGACATGGTTTCAGGCCCTGGGTCAGGAAGATCCCCTGGAGGAGGGCATGGCAACACACTCCAGTATTCTTGCCTGGAATATACCCTGGACAAAGGAGCCTGGTGGGCTACAGTCCACAGGGTCACAAAGAGTCGGACATGACTGAGTGCACTCAGTTAGTGGCAGAGCTAGATTTAGCACCTGAGTCTCTTATTTCCTGACCCTGAGCTGTTCCCACTCGATGCCTTAATATCCCTTTTGAACTTCTTGATCTTCTATTTAGGAAGTTCTAACAATGGAATCCAAAACTAGAATCAATCATTTGAATAAGGAAAGGAAAGCATTTCATTGTTAGTGGTGGTGATGTTGATTTTAAGTATATTTAAGCTCTGAAGAAAGGTAAGGCCAAAGAATGCTCAAACTACTGCACAATTGCCCTCATCTCACATGCTAGCAAAGTAATGCTCAAAATTCTCCAAGCCAGGCTTCAGCAGTATGTGAACCGTGAACTTCCAGATGTTCAAGCTGGTTTTAGAAAAGGCAGAGGAACCAGAGATCAAATTGCCAACATCCATTGGATCATCGAAAAAGCAAGAGAGTTCCAGGAAAACATCTATTTCTGCTTTACTGACTATGCCAAAGCCTTCGACTGTGTGGATCACAATAAACTGTGGAAAATTCTGAAAGAGATGGGAATACCAGACCACCTGACTTGCCTCTTGAGAAATCTGCATACAGGTCAGGAAGCAACAGTTAGAACTGGACATGGAACAATAGACTGGTTCCAAACAGGAAAAGGAGTACATCAAGGCTGTATATTGTCACCCTGCTTATTTAACTTATGTGCAGAGTACATCATGAGAAACGCTAGGCTGGAGGAAGCACAAACTGGAATCAAGATTGCCGGGAGAAATATCAATAACCTCAGATATGCAGATGACACTACCCTTATGGCAGAAAGTAAAGAAGAACTAAAGAGTCTCTTGATGAAAGTGAAAGAGGAGAATGAAAAAGTTGGCTTAAAGCTCAACATTCAGAAAACTAAGATCATGGCATCCAGTCCCATCACTTCATGGCAAATAGATGGGGAAACAGTGGACAGTGGCTGACTTTATTTTTCTGGGCTCCAAAATCACTGTGGATGGTGATTGTAGCCATGAAATTAAAAGATGCTTGCTCCTTGGAAGGAAAGTTATGACCAACCTAGACAGCATATTAAAAGCAGAGACATTACTTTACCAACAAAGGTCCATCTAGTGAAGGCTATGGTTTTTCCAGTGGTCATGTATGGATGTGAGAGTTGGACTATAAAGAAAGCTGAGCACTGAAGAATTGATGGTTTTGAACTGTGGTGTTGGAAAAGACTCTGGAGAGTCCCTTGGACTGCAAGGAGATCCAACCAGTCCATCCTAAAGGAGATCAGTCCTGGGTGTTCATTGGAGGGACTGATGTTGAAGCTGAAACTCCAATACTCTGGCCACCTGATGTGGTGAGCTGACTCATTTGAAAAGACCCTGATGCTGGGAAAGATTGAGGGCTGGAGGAGAAGGGGACAACAGAGGATGAGATGGTTGGATGGCATCACTGACACAATAAACATGGGTTTGGTTGGACTCCAGGAGTTGGTGATGGACAGGGAGGCCTGGGCGTGCTGCGGTTCATGAGGTTGCAAAGAGTCAGACATGACTGAGTGGGTGAACTAACTGAAGTTCTGAAGTATCTGTAACCTCGTGACTCAGACAGTAAAGAATCTGCCTGCAATGCAAGAGATCTGGGTTTGATCCCTGGATGAGGAAGCTCCCTTAGAGGAGGAAATGTCAACCCACTCCAGTATTCTTGCCTGGAGAATTCCATAGACAGAGGAGTCTGGTGAGCTACAGTCAATGGGGTTGCAAAGAGTTGGACACAACTGAGCAACTAACACACACACACACAAACCCTGAAGTATCTGTAATTTGGACATGTTCACTGTATCTTGGTTGTTTCTTTGTCTTATATTATCTAGACTATTCATGATCAGAGGACTTAAATCATATTTTCACCAGGTTATTTACCAGCATCCAACTTCTAATGCATTTTAACATAGAATAAAATGAAAATGTACAAGAAACACTTTCTTGATATCAAGAACATCAAACAACTTGAACTAATATTTTCTCTCCAAGCTGGGAGGAGTTTTCAGAAGTTAAGGACCACCCCTCCCAATCATATCCCTCTATAAATAACAATTTTTCTGCCTTTCTTTTAAACCTTCATTTGACTCAGAAAACTGCCTCTTTTCCAAATGTAAGACTCATTCTGGGATATATGTCTCATACCACTTTCCTAAAGAGAAACATAACCCAGTGTGGTACAACTAGGTTGAACAAAATGCTATCTCAGAATGTTAGTAGCTGTCCTCTTTAGTCACTTTTTTTGTTTATTCATGTTAATAAAATTTGTGGACATCACACATTCAAAATTATAAAATATAAGGAAATCATTGGAATAATTTTTATTTTAGATTTTGTAAATTATCCAACCAGAGACAGTGTTCTATTGGAGATTTATAGACTACTTTTCACAGCATCGTAGAATCATTGAGTATGAGTTGGAAAACATTAGGCTCATCTGATCTAACCCAGGCAACAAAGAAACGGAGGCCCATCAAAAGAAAATCATTTGCACAAGGACATCCAGCTAGTCAGTGTGGTAATGGGATGTGACAAAGGCTTCCAAACTCCTATTTCAATAATTCTCTTGCTTTGATAAAACACAAATAATTTATATTCAACAAATAACTCTACAGTGTTTATGGGAAATCATTTATATGGAATCTAACATGTTTCAGAAGGAGTTGAAAATTCAGTCATGTTAGGTCAGAGGTTGTCTGCAGAGCACGTATAACTTTATCCACACTTTCTTTGATGATATGACAATCAGTAATCTTCCTAAAGATATTAACCATTCCTTTATTGTGTTGGAAATATCTTACTTTATATTTTGTTACGTCATTATTGTATGCTGGAAAAAGATAATTTACTAAAAACATGCTTTGGAGGCACAAGATTTCACCACTTCTGGTAGATTTTCCATCGCAAGAATAAACCAGCCTTCTCTCTGCTGACTGTATTGACCTACTCCCGGATGACTCATCACTGTACCAGTCAGTCTGTTGGCATCGTCATAGCTCTTAGGTTACATGTTCTGGTCTTCATGATGAGGATGAGGTAGTGGGGGAGCCAGTGAGTATTTTATCTATGGTAAGTAAAACTTCAAAAATATGGTAATGGAAATTTGAGCCATCATAAATATGTTCCACAACTTATATAAAACAATGAGGCTAATGGAAAGATGACTATGACAAAGATCATGACTTGCTAGAATTTACAGTCTAGGCACATACATAAATTGTAGTAGAAATAACAAGTGTTTTAGGAGATCAAAGGAGAAGATATAATGAGGATGGGAGGGTAGGTTGTTATGCGTGCATGCTGTTGCTTCAGCCATGTCCAACTCTTTGCGATCCTATGGACTGTAGCCCGCCAGGCTCCTCCGTCCATGAGATTCTCCAGGCAAGAATACTGGAGTGGGGTGCCATGCCCTCCTCCAGGGGATCTTCCTGACCCAGGGATTGCATTTACATCTCTTAGGTCTCCTGCATTGGTAGGTGGGTTCTTTATCACTACTGCCATCTGGGAAACCCAGTAGGGTGTTAATCAGGGATATATTTGGAGTCCAAGGCCACATGCAAACAGCATAAAAAACTGAGTTGGTTTGGGTGTTTTTTTCAGTTTTTTTCTGCCTCCAACCTGTCAGCAGCTGAACATTTAGGGTGTATGAGCAGCAAGCCTGCAGAATTAAAATAATCACTTGGTGCTTGATTGCTTGCTTCATGATCAATGTGAAACTGGTGGTTCTGGGCAATATTATAGACTCAGGCTTAAAGTTTAAGTTATAAACAAACACTTCAAAAATCTTTTGGAAAGTGGGCCTCCAAAATAAAGGACAGGTGACACATTCATCTTTGTGGTCACACGTGCAAATAGTATCAATTTCTACAAGATAGTCAAACACAGAGTAACAAATATGAAAAAAGTGGAGTATATTTGTACATTCAGGAGTGAATACTCTTTACCTTACACGTGCAGTTACTAAGTCCTGTCCAGTGTACTCCCAAGTCTTTCTTTGTCTATGCCTCAATATCTACTTTAACTTCATTATAATTCTAATCATTCCTTACATTGTAGTCATACAGAAATTCTCAATGCAAAGATCTGAACTTTTAATTCTCTTGCTTAAGGATCATCTGGTTTTATTTAACATCCTACAGTGGGTCCTCATTGCCATCAAATGAGCTCCAAGTTCTTGAACTTGGCATTCAAAACATGTTTTTCCTCTAAAGTCAATTGTCTTCCCCTTACATATACCCAAACTCTACCTATGGTTTCCTTAAAATGTCATGGTGGTTCTGTTTCCTATGCTTAGAATTCCCTTTCCTTATGTCTACCCAGAGAATTTCTAATCATAATTCAAGACTCAATTATCACAGCCTCCATGAAGCAATTCGCCACAAAGATCTATTCCTCTATTCTTGATTACCATTAATTATTTCACATACCTGGGCTAGTAGGCATCTCTTTTCATTTTACAATGAAATTTTACCTTCTTTGCATGCCTGTGACCTCACTGAGTACAGGGACTCTTGTTTTCATCTGTGTGTCCAATACCACTTATCAATTTGCAGAATGAATAAAAATCAAGCATTTTTACATTAGTGAAGACTTTATGCTTCAACTACAAATTTGATTTTTAAAAAAAGGTTGGCTGAGCTGGAACCTTTGGATATTAAATTCAAAGATGCTGGTGAGAAATCAGATCATTTTTACATGAGGATGATTGTTAACAGCATTAAGCAGAGTAGAACATTTTATTTTAAAACAAGTGATTGATCGTGATAACAGCAAGGCAAGTCAAAGGACAAAGTCCCTAGTTTCTTGAATGTGTGTGTGTGTATGTGTGCATGCGTGCTCAGTTGTGTCTGACTTCTTTCGACCCATGGACTATAACCCACCAGGCTCCTCTGTCCATGGAATTTCGCAGGCAAGAATACTGGAGCTGGTTGGTACTTCCTACTCCAGTGCATCTTCCCCACCCAAGGATCAAACCCACATCTCCTGTGTCTTCTTTACCACCGAGCCACCAACAGGGACTATTTTCTAGTTCTTTCTTAACACAAGCAGCACCTGTAAAGTACAAGACACAGAGCAAACCCTCAGGAAATGCTGTGAAGAGAATGAACAGTGTTATAAACATGTGGATGAAATTCTACATTATAAACAGGTTACTCATTGTCCCTTGCCTGTGACTAAGACTGTGACTTAGGCTAGCTAATATAAAAAGTATTCAGCAATGTTGATGAATCTCAACATCAGCTACTTTGATTACCTATTGAGAAGTTTCTCATTATCTTAATACCATAAATCTTACATGTTTAAGATCTATCTACATTAAATATCTGGGATGGTTTAACCTATTTTTCTTCATATAATTTTAGATCCCACTCAATTATTTTCATGATCATTTGGAGGTCAAGATGCCAGCATGAGCACTTCTGCATATACTTTTATCATACTTGGCACATGGAGTTCCTCAACAAATACTTCCTGAAATGAAAAAGCTAACCTGCATTATTGAGGTACAGAATGTACAATATTCACATATAGAGACACAAAAACACATAGCATTCTGAAAAATAGAGAAAGAATATTTCCCTAAAATAGGAATCATGTAAACTAAGCACAAGAAATAAAGATGTGCACTTTAAAGGTTTGGGCAGTCAAGTAGAATAGTGGAAGAATCATGAGTTGAGGAATCAGGCAGACCAGAATTCGATTTCTAGCTCTATAACTTGCTTGCCCGGTGAACTTGGTTAAAGATTTGTGCTTTGGTTTCCCCCTTGGCAACACTGGATTAATCTCATCTTTTTAACAGACTGTGGGGTCACAATTAAATATCCTAATACATCTGACAGCACCATCATGACTGACACAGACTAACCTCTCCATGATATTTTGTCGTGGTTGCTCTTTATTGGCTTTGATGTCTACCCAAGTCTTTCTGCACTCTTTCTAGGATGGTTGTTGCTATTAATGATGTGCTGCTAGAGAACCATGACCCCTTTTTAGCAGTGTTTCTCAAACTTTAGCATATGACAGAATACTCTGAATGTCTTGTTAAAACACAGATTTCTGGGATCCACCACCAGAGCTTCTGATTCATTAGGTCTGGTGTGGGACCAAGAATCTGAATTTCTAACAAGTTCACAGATGCTGCTGCTGATGCTGCACCCCCAACCACACTTAGAGAACCTCAGATTTTGAGTAATTAGTTCTGCTATAATAAGAATCAAGGACAGGAACAAAAAAAGATATCTATGGGTTTTTGAGTGTGGATATCTCTGAGGGCTTCCTGGGGCTTGGATACACAGGAACAAAGTACTCTCACGTGACATCCTTACATGGGGAAAGAAGAAAATCATTTCAGATTTGCCAGTAGTCGCCAATGGAGAAACCCTGAGCAACTACCAGATGGGGCTGAGAGGCAGTGATAAGGTAGAGGGCAAAAGATGTGTGTGTGTGTATATGTTAGTCACCCAGTCATGTCTGATTCTTTGCAACCCCATTGACTATAGCCTGCCAGGCTCCTCTGTCCATGAAATTCTATAGGCAAGAATACTTGAGTGGGTAGCCACTCCCTTTTCCAGGGGATCTTCCTGACCCAAGAATCGAACCCAGGCCTGCACTGCAGGCAGATTCTTTACCATCTGGGCCACTAGAGAAGCCCCAGAGGCAAAAGACAGGAGTTCTCAAGACCCCCAACCACCTGAATTCTGCAATTATCAAAAGTTCTCTTTTGCTTATTCTATTTGGAAAAGAATGAACCACCTTGGAAATTACAGGTACTGAATGTGGACTCATCCCCAATATTGTGCAACTATATAAACAACATATATGCTGGGTTTGAATCAAAGAGAAGTAAGTGCAATTTCTTTTCTGTTGTTGTTCAGTTTTGCTTTTGTTTTTGTTTTAGTCACTAAGTTGTGTCTGACTCTTTTGCAATCCCATGAACTATAGCCTTCCAGGCTCCTTTGTCCATGGGATTTCCCAGGCAAGAATACTGGAGTGTGTTTCCATTTCCTTCTTCGGGGGATCATCCCAACCCAAGGATGAAACCCATGTCTCCTGCACTGCAGGCAGATTCTTTACCACTAAGCCACCTGGAAGCCCAATTTCTTTCCTAGAAAAGTGAAAGTGAAGTCACTCAGTCATGTCTGACTCTTTGCAACCCCATGGACTGTAGCCCACAGGATCTTCCAGGCAAGAGTACTGGAGTGGATTGCCATTTCTTTCCTAGAGGTACAAAATTAGAGATATTGGCAGGAATGTTAAGAAAATAAGTGATCTAATATTAGTGCTACAATAGGAAAAAGGTATAGAAACACATACCAGAAAGATTACTGATAAATAGCCAATACATTTGTAGTGCTTACTATAAGAGAGGCACTGTTCCATTAGCTCATTTAATCCTCACAACACTCTATGAGGGAAGTAGTATGGCTAGTCTCACTTAATATATGAGGAAATTGACCTCATATGGTTAAATGAGTTGCTCAAGGTTACACAGCTAAAATGTAGCAGAGTCAGGATTGGATCCCAGGGAACCCTGCTCAACACCTTTGCTCTTAAACACTACACTATTGGGAGCATTGCATAGGAAGACAAAATTAAGGAACATGGTTGGAGATAAAAGATGATTTAGGAGAATGGTTCAAATTACCAACTGGAAACCTACATATCTTAATCTTTGTACCCCTCCCTGACCTCATCGTGGTACTGGATTCTTTCTGCTCCACAAGGTAAACAGGTAGAATTATTACTTCACTGATATACCCTAAATAGGATAACACAAACAGCTGCATTGATTATGTGACTGACTTCAGTTATGTTGCACTATTTCCCTAAATATCCCATAGCAGAGAGAGTCTCACAATAAATTACCTCTCAGTCCTGTGCATTAGTGCTGGCTGCTCTCCCACAAACAATGTCAAAATTGTAAGCAGTTGGCACGGAGTCATTGTGACAATATGTAAATTACTTATAAAGTGAACTTGATCTTGTATAATAAATGATATTTGAATCTTAATTTGTTAACAATATTTTAATGCAGTAATTGAGGTCATGGAAGACGTGGGCTAAAGATAAAACCATCTATAACTGTCGATTTTAAGCAGGACTACATTACCTAAGTTTATAAAATACTCCAAGAAATTAAAAGGCAAATGCAAATGCTTGTATCTGCTATGTATAAGCACTGAAACATAACTGTAGAAAGAGACATAATGTGCTGTAGGCCTAGAAAAGGGGTTTGAAAGAGATGTTCAAAGGTGTTTTTTTTTTCCTGCTGCTAAAATTTCTTGGCTCTAGGATCAGTGTCCCTTGACCTACCCAGGTCTTTCCTTAATGAAATAAAAGAACATCTCAATAAATTACACGGCCCCAGTTTAATTCTTAGTAATTTGGGGCACCTCATCAACTCCATGCTTTCATAATTAATCATCACGCTTCCTTTGTCTTCTCAAAGGAAGCCTTTCACCAAGTGCCTGCTCAATCTTCTTTCTCTTTCCATTCCAGTTATCAGATGAAAATCAGGTCCAGCATCTGTGAAATTGACCCTGAAGTGTGAAATCATTTTTTAATGACAAAGTGCCAATAGTGTTCTGCAAGTATAAGGTATTAATTGAGTGTTATAATTATTATTATACAGCTACTTCCCATAGTGATGACCTTTGTTCTCCTCCACCTTTCCTTCTTTTGCTCTTATGTCATCGTCTGAAATTTTTGAGGGTTCAAGGCCTCAAGGTTTCAGAAAAAAAATTCTGAAAAACTCTGATCTTCTTTCTTCCACCTAGTTCTGACCTCTGTAAATTGGGCTAAACTTCCTCCAAATCCAGTGTACACTGTAGAGAAAACCAGGTTTGGTTCTGAGTGGAAACAGCAATCACCATTCCTCCTCCCAAGTGAATCAAGCAAAATGCATGTTGTTTGACTCCACTTACTCCTTGCTTGGCTTAGCCAACTTCCAGGGCAGGAAGATCTCCCGAAGGAAGCCACTCATCAACAAAGCCTGAAAACAGACCTCCTTACGTTACGCTCTTTGCTTGCAAACCTAAAATGCTGTCCTCTATCACATCAAGTCACACGTCCTAATTCAAGGCCTGTGCTCTTGTTGAATGTAATCCATCCAATCACTACTTGCTATAACTGGTTTCTTTCCATTGAGAGGCATGTGTCAATGATCCCATTCTATCCCGCTCCTCTTTCTGCTCTCCCAAAGGAGGACTACCCAGCCAGTTTTCCAGGCCAAGTTCAAATCTTTCCTTTTCAATTTAATATACCACTTCATTGATCCTATCATTTCTTCTCTTCTTGACTCAAACTCTTACCCAAAAGTTATCACTTCTAGAATTAGTTCCTCCCTCTTCTGGGATTCTAAGCACTTATATTTAATTTTGTAAAAACACCAGGTTGCACCAAAAGTATTGTTTATAGGGCTGTATTCTGTACTTGGGGGCTCAAGAAGATCCCCCGGAAGAGAGCATGGCAACCCATTCCAGTATACTTACCTGGAGAATCCCATGGACAGAGGAGCCTGGCAGGCTACAGTCCGTGGCATTGCAAAAGAGTTGGACACAACTTAGTGACTAAAACAGTCCATGGGGTTTGCAGAGAGTCAGACATGACTGAAGAGACTTAGCACAGCACACCCTGTATTTATTATAGCAGAATCTGTATTTTGTTCATTTTTATAAAGAGACTTAACAAAATCTGATTTGTAGTAGATGCTTAAGAAACAATAGTTGAGTAAAATAATACATGATTCCCCAAAACTCTGAACTCTGTGCTTGTGTATATGTCATATATATATAATATTTATGTATTCTGTACTACATATCATATGTATGATATTTATATAATTTTAAATATAATTTGTGTACATGACTCCTATTATGCAAGTACAAGAATTTATCTTGAGAATATACCTGAAAGTGAAAATTCTGGGTCATACTATATTTTATTTACATATATATATATATATATATATATGTATATATATATATATATATATACACATACACAGATCAGCTTCAGGAGATAATGCCAAACTGCTTTCCAAAATGGTCATAACTAAATGAGTATAATATGGCATCTAATTATGGATTTAATTTTCATTTCCTTGATGATGTACAATGTTGAACTTGTCTTCACTTGTTAATTTATACCTTTGTCAATTTTCCTATTATTCATTTCGCTTATTCATTTCTAAATTACTTTACATGTTCTTTACACAAGTTACTTAATTTCTTTGGTCCTCAAATTCTATTTTTATAAACAGGGAATATTACGATACCTATATCTAGACTTGTCATGAGGATTAAGTGTGAACATGTATTTTATATGTAAAGTGTTGCTGCTGTTCAGTTGCTAAGTTGTGTCTGACTCTATTTGCAACCCCATGGACTGTAGCCCGCCAGACTCCTCTGTCCAAGGGATTTCCCAGGCAAGAATACTGGAATGGGTTACCATTTCCTTCTCTAGGGGATCTTCCTGACTCATGTATCAAACCTGCCCCTCCTGCCTGGCAGGTGGATTCTTTACCACTGAAATGCCTGGTTAGCCTATGTAAAGTGTGAAATGTATGCTAATTGTCATACTGGTTAGGATTAATTTTTGTGCAACTAGGGATGCAATCTAGGGATGACCTAGAATTTTCAAAATGGAAAGAACACCAGAACAGGATTCAGAAAACCAGAGTTCCAGACACACTTCTGCCATGACCTTTCTGAATATCCTCAGAAAGGATGTTCTGAAAGATACATAATATCGTTTATCAGTCTCAGTTTACCATCTGTAACATGGCTACAATGTCTGTTTAGCTGTAATGCTGTGAGCACGAGGTGACGTTTAGTAAACAGGGCTGGTACTAGGCGAAGGTGAGTAAGGGGACACCAAAAATCTTACGATCAAGATAATATTTTAAAAAATCAAAATCAGGGCAAGATTCTAAGACGAACCAGATACCCAATTTTTAAATATAGTGTTTTATCTTTAGGAGGGAAATTTGTTTTCCACATTTGAGAAATTATTAGACAATTATCTATTATAGATAAAATGGCCAGAGGTAAAACCAGAAATAGGAGGGTGACAGGGGCAGTTATCATTTGCAGTTTTTTAAAGAACACTTGCAAGCATTTGATCTTTGTTCTCTCCAGCAACAAAAAGATTGTGAATGGTCACTGCTCAGCTGGCAAATGATGGTGTTTTGAAATCTTTGGAAGCCTATTTCCAGCTGATTGGTTATTTGCACTATTGGTGAGTTACTCTGTCTTTATCACAGCTGACTGATCTCAGTTGGCTGCATTCTTTGGCCCTGTACCTCTTTCCTCACGAAGCGGATGCTAATAGCAAAGGTGTCACTTTCCTTGTGACTGCTGATGCCCCCCTTTGCCTACAGAACAGCAAGGCCAGTTAAGGTGTTTCTCATAAAAACAGAGCACTTCCAGTACATGGTAAGTAATAAACTGAAACTCGGCCAGTGGTGACAGGATTGGACGGTGACACAACTGGTGACAGGGACGGTTTAGAGGTGGGTAAGTGTTTTAGAACTTTGTAGACACTGAACAACTTCTAACTCTACATACTTGGAATGCCCCAATAAGTAATGATCTGGATATGATTTCTTGCTTTGGAAGCACCCCATCATGAGATTTATCAAAGAGGCAGAAGGGACTCCCAGATCTTTAATGCACAATCAGGGGTATGATAGAGGAGGATGGATATATGTACCATATATAATAGTCGAACATACCCTCTGTTTTTACTGTTGTGAATATTGATTTCCAAATGGATTTAATCAAAATCAATAACAAAATGTACAGTAATGAAGTAATGTAAAATGCAGTAATGTATAGGCCAAGAGGTTGACTATGGAATATATTAACAGAGAAGCAGTTTTACAAGAATAATTCATTTCTCTTTTAGAATCTTTCTTCAACCTACTATAAGACAATAAGAAAGAGACGCAAAGCTCTAGAGGTGGGCCACAAAACAAGTACTTTACAGAACTTTTAAAAATTATCTTCTTAGCAAATTTAGTGATACAGGATTGGTCTAAAGATAGAAAGACACAATAAAGAAATCTATTTACAAGATCAGAAAGCTGACCTACAGGTGGATGGTCCAAACACTGTCCTTTCAGGTTGGCTTATAAAGGGAAATAAAATGACTGATTTTCAACAATATCATAATGATTTTCTAAAAGTCAAATAAATTCTAAAATGTTTTATATATACCGTTGGAGTGCACACATGCATCCTAAAGTTAGATGGCAAAGAGCACAATTGTCCAAAATTGTCTACTTATTAAAGCTATATCCTAAGTGTAAAAGAGGGAAATGTATTACCTAGAATTGGCCAGAAAGGCCCAAGGTGATTTTTGAGTAATCAATATTTTTCAATATATGCTACAGCTTTAAAACAGAGGAAAATAACTGATACTGGCATTCACTAGAAACCTGTTTGTTTTTTAAGAAAGCTTAATGATTTGCTGGTAAAGACTGATTATAATACAAAGATTTCAAAGAATATTTTACCAAGAAGGAATAGCATTCCCATTTTGTATAGAATCAAACTGAAATCTCAGGATATTAAGAGGTCTTACATAAATCATTGGATGAACTCTTTCACTCATTTATCATTTCTATTTCTTTCTTTACAACTTCAATTTACTTTTCCCTTCGTATTTGGCTGATGCTCCTCTCAATTAACCTTTGTGTTACCATCTGCAGTCCCTCATTTCCTTCCTCCTCTGTTTCCCCATTTTTTCTTCATCTGACTATCCTTATACTCTCTAGAAAAGCTTTAAAAGAGGAAAGAATAAAGACAAAAAGAGGGAAAATAACCTATCTTTAATCATAGGTGAAATAGCTGATTTAAATTAAGAGGTACCATTTTTAATATTTCCTCTTAAATGAAAAGATAGAAAAAGGAAGGAAGGAAGAAAGAAAAGTAGGAAGGTAGGAAAGAACGGGTGGGGGGAGAAAATAAAGGAGAATAGAATAAATAAATTTCCAGTGTTTGCTAGCACAGTCCTACAATGATTAATGGGAACTTCCACATGCCATATCTGTGTAATGCCTGAGCATTATTGAAGACAAGCACTGACATACACAAACATTATTAGAATCCAAACAGCAATAGCCTCTGTAAGGGTGGAATGGCTTAGAATTCAGAAGTCAGACCATCTAGGGTCTAGTGACATTTCCTACTCATCCTCAGGGGACTCCACCACGACTGAAGCAATAGAAGTCAAAACTTCAATCAGGTCCTTATTAGTTACTTTGCACACACAATACAAGGTACCATGTTTGGTGGCAAAATTAGAGCTACTGCAGCTTAGAATTGACAAAGCTTTTTTAAAAATCTATCTTTGACTGCTCAATATAAGGTTAGGAGCAGGTCATGTACCAAGTTTTTCTTTACCAAATTAATGCTATCAGGGGAATTACACTTAAATGGAATTCTTTCTCTCTAAACAATTCCATCTAGTTTCATCACTGCCTTTTCTCTCCATCCCTCCCCTATATAAAATGAATCAGATGAGTAGACATCTGGAATAATATATAAAGAATCAAGTTATCAAAGAAGCCAAGATTTACCACCAGGTTTTATGCCCTCTTCTCTAAGTCATCCAGGAAATGAAAGTCTCAAATAGCCAGTGATCTTTTTGACAGCTTTCAAATAATCTTTGACATCTGCTTCTTGGTGCATAATCTTCATTCAAATGGCCAAAAACAATTTAAAGAGACTCTTCTATTTGGGAATAATTTTCTTCATCTATTTTTTACTTAAAAATCACATTGATGTGATTAAGAGAAGCCTTCCTAACTCAGCCCTCAAATACCTGTAGGAATCAAAATTTAAATCTAATCACCAAGCTTATTATTCTTTACTTAAAAGCAAAAGATTCTTTTTTATGGCATCTATTTTTCTTTCAATTCTAACTACTCTTTTTCTATAACAAGGTATCATGTTGTCATCACTTGCCAGTCCAAGGAGAGAAAATTTCATTACATCTATGTCTCCACATATATGGTAAACTGGAAAACTGAAGATGTTTATTTTCAGTAACTGAGTTAATGATAATCCTTTAACCCTGATGGGCCCACATATAATGTGTGTGTTTGAGATGTGGCATTGGAGGTGAACAAGAGTTCATAAAAGTAGACTTTAAAGTGACTCTAATAAGCACAGTGAAAAGTGACTGGGTTGACAGAAGTGACATTGAGTTGATAGAAAGCCCTGAATTCTAGAATAAGGAATATTTGGATTTTATCCACAAAGTGACATTGAGTTATTGTAGATTCTTAAACTGAGAAGTGATGAGATAAAAGCTATAATTTAGGAAGATCTGTCTATGGAGGGTGCTTGGCAACTGGGTAAAGGGAAAAATAAAGGAGAAGGAGTTAAATGGAAAAGAGAAGGAGGCTAAGATTATGTTTAGGATGCTAACAACAGCAATAATCCATAATAAGGCAAAAAGGATCTGCTATAGACTGAATGTTTGCATTCCCCTGAAAATTCATATGTTGAAACAATTTCCAGTATGATGATATTAGGAGTAGGAGCTTTGGGGGGTGGTTAGGTGATGAGGGTGGTTCCCTTATTAATGGGATTAGTGCCTTTATAAAAGCAACCTTAAAGAGCTCCTTTACCCTTCTACCATGTGAGAATACAGCAAAAAGACAGTCATCTGTAAATCAGGAAACAAGCCCTCGTCAGACAACAAATCTGCTGGCATCTTGATCTTGGCTTCCTCAGCCTCCAGAACCATGAGAAATAAATTTCTGTTGTTTAAAAGCCAACCAATCTATGGTATTTTCTTATGGCAGCTCCAATGGACTAAGACATGACCTAATCCACAAAGTGGAGAGAAAGGATAAGAAAGGAAAATCAGAGGGAAAACATGATTATGTGAAGATTGACAGGGATAGATAAACCAACAACTATAGAAGATTAATCCTAAATCATGATACCAGAGAACAAGGACAAATACCACCAGGAAAGTGGAGTCAGTAAAGACAGTGATTTGGAAATGGGGAGGGTTGAGGAAAAGGGCAGGGAAATTAGGTCTAATTAGGTTTAATATGTTGGAGAAGGCAATAGCAACCCACTCCAGTACTCTTGCCTGGAAAATCCCACGGATGGAGGAGCCTGGTAGCCTGGTAGGCTGCAGTCCACGGGGTCGCGAAGAGTCAGACACGACTGAGAGACTTCATTTTTACTTTTCACTCTCATGCATTGGAGAAGGAAATGGCAACACACTCCAATCCCAGGGACAGAGCCTGGTGGGCTGCTGTCCATGGGGTCGCACAGAGTCAGACACGACTGAAGCGACTTAGCAGCAACAGGTTTAGTATGTAGTTCAACCCTTGTTAAATATGAGAGGCTGAAGTTACTTTCAGGATATTTTAAACAACCAGCATGAAGATGATAGCAGAAGTCTTTTTTTTTTTTTTAGAACAGCCAAATGTTTTTTTTGTTTGTTTGTTTTTTTAATTTATTTTTATTAGTTGGAGGTTAATTACTTCACAATATTTCAGTGGGTTTTGTCATACATTGACATGAAGCAGCCATAGAGTTACACGTATTCCCCATCCCGATCCCCCCTCCCACCTCCCTCTCCACCCGACTCCTCTGGGTCTTCCCAGTGCACCAGGCCCAAGCACTTGTCTCATGCATCCAACCTGGGCTGGTGATCTGTTTCATCATAGATAATATACATGCTGTTCTTTCGAAACATCCCACCCTCACCTTCTCATACAAAGTCCAAAAGTCTGTTCTGTACTTCTGTGTCTCTTTTTCTGTTTTGCATATAGGGTTATCGTTACCATCTTTCTAAATTCCATATATATGTGTTAGTATGCTGTAATGGTCTTTATCTTTCTGGCTTACTTCACTCTGTATAATGGGCTCCAGTTTCATTCATGTCATTAGAACTGATTCAAATGAGTTCTTTTTAATGGCTGAGTAATATTCCATGGTGTATATGTACCACAGCTTCCTTATCCATTCATCTGCTGATGGGCATCTAGGCTGCTTCCATGTCCTGGCTATTGTAAACAGTGCTGTGATGAACATTGGGGTGCACGTGTCTCTTTCAGATCTGGTTTCCTCGGTGTGTATGCCCAGAAGTGGTATTGCTGGGTCATATGGCAATTTTATTTCCAGTTTTTTAAGAAATCTCCACACTGTTCTCCATAGTGGCTGTACTAGTTTGCATTCCCACCAACAGTGTAAGAGGGTTCCCTTTTCTCCACACCCTCTCCAGCCTTTATTGCTTGTAGACTTTTGGATAGCAGCCATCCTGACTGGCCTGTAATGGTACCACATTGTGGTTTTGATTTGCATTTCTCTGATAATGAGTGATGTTGAGCATCTTTTCATGTGTTTGTTAGCCATCTGTATGTCTTCGTTGGGGAAATGTCTGTTTAGTTCTTTGGCCCATTTTTTGATTGGGTCATTTGTTTTTCTGGAATTGAGCTTCAGGAGTTGCTTGTATATTTTGAGATTAATCCTTTGTCTGTTGCTTCATTTGCTATTATTTTCTCCCAATCTGAGGGCTGTCTTTTCACCTTACTTATAGTTTCCTTTGTAGTACAGAAGCTTTTAATTTTCATTAGGTCCCATTTGTTTATTTTTGCTTTTATTTCCAATATTCTGGGAGGTGGGTCATAGAAGATCTTGCTGAGATTTATGTCGGAGAGTGTTTTGCTTATGTTCTCCTCTAGGAGTTTTATAGTTTCTGGTCTTACATTTAGATCTTTAATCCATTTTGAGTTTATTTTTGTGTATGGTGTTAGAAAGTGTTCGAGTTTCATTCTTTTACAAGTGGTTGACCAGTTTTCCCAGCACCACTTGTTAAAGAGGTTGTCTTTTTTTCCATTGTATATCCTTGCCTCCTTTGTCAAAGATGAGGTGTCCATAGGTTCGTGGATTTATCTCTGGGCTTTCTATTCTGTTCCATTGATCTATATTTCTGTCTTTGTGCCAGTACCATACTGTCTTGATGACTGTGGCTTTGTAGTAGAGTCTGAAGTCAGGCAGGTTGATTCCTCCAGTTCCATTCTTCTTTCTCAAGATTACTTTGGCTATTCGAGGTTTTTTGTATTTCCATACAAATTGTGAAATTATTTGTTCTAGTTCTGTGAAAAATACCGTTGGTAGCTTGATAGGGATTGCATTGAATCTATAGATTGCTTTGGGTAGAATAGCCATTTTGACAATATTGATTCTTCCAATCCATGAACACGGTATGTTTCTCCGTCTCTTTGTGTCCTCTTTGATTTCTTTCATCAGCGTTTTATAGTTTTCTATGTATAGGTCTTTTGTTTCTTTAGGTAGATATACTCCTAAGTATTTTATTCTTTTTGTTGCAATGGTGAATGGTATTGTTTCCTTAATTTCTCTTTCTGTTTTTTCATTGTTAGTATATAGGAATGCAAGGGATTTCTGTGTGTTAATTTTATATCCTGCAACTTTACTATATTCATTAATTAGCTCTAGTAATTTTCTGGAAGAGTCTTTAGGGTTTTCTATGTAGAGGATCATGTCATCTGCAAACAGTGAGAGTTTCACTTCTTCTTTTCCTATCCGGATTCCTTTTACTTCTTTTTCTGCTCTGATTGCTGTGGCCAAAACTTCCAACACTATGTTGAATAGTAGTGGTGAGAGTGGGCACCCTTGTCTTGTTCCTGATTTCAGGGGAAATGCTTTCTATTTTTCACCATTGAGGGTAATTCTTGCTGTGGGTTTGTCATATATAGCTTTTATTATGTTGAGGTATGTTCCTTCTATTCCTGCTTTCTGGAGAGTTTTAATCATAAATGAGTGTTGAATTTTGTCAAAGGCTTTCTCTGCATCTATTGAGATAATCATATGGTTTTTATCTTTCAATTTGTTAATGTGGTGTATTACATTGATTGATTTGCAGATATTAAAGAATCCTTGCATTCCCACTTGGTCATGGAGTATGATTTTTTTAATATGTTGTTGGATTCTGTTTGCTAGAATTTTGTTAAGGATTTTTGCATCTATGTTCATCAGTGATATTGGCCTGTAGTTTTCTTTTTTTGTGGCATCTTTGTCTGGTTTTGGAATTAGGGTGATGGTGGCCTCATAGAATGAGTTTGGAAGTTTACCTTCATCTGCAATTTTCTGGAAGAGTTTGAGTAGGATAGGTGTTAGGTCTTCTCTAAATTTTTGGTAGAATTCAGCTGTGAAGCCATCTGGTCCTGGGCTTTTGTTTGCTGGAAGATTTTTTATTACAGTTTCGATTTCCTTGTTTGTGATGGGTCTGTTAAGATCTTCTATTTCTTCCTGGTTCAGTTTTGGAAAGTTATACTTCTCTAAGAATTTGTCCATTTCATCCAAGTTGTCCATTTTATTGGCATAGAGCTGCTGGTAGTAGTCTCTTATGATCCTTTGTATTTCAGTGTTGTCTGTTGTGATCTCACCCTTTTCATTTCTAATTTTGTTAATTTGGTTCTTCTCTCTTTGTTTCTTAATAAGTCTTGCAAATGGTTTGTCAGTTTTGTTTATTTTTTCAAAAAGCCAGCTTTTGGCTTTGTTGATTTTTATGGTCTCTTTAGTTTCTTTTGCATTTATTTCTGCCCTAGTTTTTAAGATTTCTTCCCTTCTGCTAACCCTGGGGTTCTTAATTTCTTCCTTCTCTAATTGCTTTAGGTGTAGTTAGGTTATTTATTTGGCTTTTTTCTTGTTTCTTGACGTAAGCCTGTAATGCTATGAACCTTCCCCTTAGCACTGCTTTTACAGTGTCCCATAGGTTTTGGGTTGTTGTGTTTTCATTTTCATTCATTTCTATACATATTTTGATTTCTTTTTTTATTTCTTCTATGATTTGTTGGGTATTCAGAAGCGTGTTATTTAGCCTCCATATATTTGAATTTTTAACAATTTTTTTCCTGTAATTGAGATCTAATCTTACTGCACTGTGGTCAGAAAAGATGACTGGAATGATTTCAATTTTTTTGAATTTTCCAAGGCCAGATTTATGACCCAGGAGGTGATCTATTCTGGAGAAGGTTCTGTGTGCACTTGAGAAAAAGGTGAAGCTGATTGTTTTGGGGTGAAATGTCCTATAGATATCAATTAGGTCTAGCTGGTCCATTGTGTCATTTAAGGTTTGTGTTTCCTTGTTAATTTTCTGTTTAGTTGATCTATCCATAGTTGTGAATGGGGTATTAAAGTCTCCCACTATTATTGTGTTTCTATTAATGTCCTCTTTCATACTTGTTAGCGTTTGCCGTACATATTGCGGTGCTCCTATGTTGGGTGCATATATATTTATAATTGTTATATCTTCTTCTTGAATTGATCCTTTGATCATTATGTAGTGTCCTTCTTTGTCTCTTTTCACATCCTTTATTTGAAAGTCTATTTTATCAGATATGAGTATTGCGACTCCTGCTTTCTTTAGGTCTCCGTTTGCAAGAAATATTTTTTTCCAGCCCTTCAATTTTAGTCCTTATGTGTCTCTTGTTTTGAGGTGGGTCTCTTGTAGACAGCATATATAGGGGTCTTGTTTTTGTATCCATTCAGCCAATCTTTGTCTTTTGGTTGGGGCATTCAACCCATTTACATTTAAGGTAACTACTGATAGGTGTGGTCCCGTTGCCATTTACTTTGTTGTTTTGGGTTCACGTTTATACAACCTTTCTGCATTTTCTGTCTAGAGAAGATCCGTTAGCATTTGTTGAAGAGATGGTTTGGTGGTGCTGAATTCTCTCAGCTTTTGCTTGTCTGTAAAGCTTTTGTATTCTCCTTCATATCTGAATGAGATCCTTGCTGGGTACAGTAATCTAGGTTGTAGTTTATTCTCTTTCATTACTTTCAGTATGTCCTGCCATTCCCTTCTGACCTGGAGGGTTTCTATTGATAGATCACCTGTTATCCTTATGGGAATCCCTTTGTGTGTTATTTGTTGTTTCTCCCTTGCTGCTTTTAGTATTTGTTCTTTGTGTTTGATCTTTGTTAATTTGATTAATATGTGTCTTGGGGTGATTCGCCTTGGGTTTATCCTGTTTGGGACTCTCTGGGTTTCTTGAACTTGGGTGGTTATTTCCTTCCCCATCTTAGGGAAATTTTCAGCTATTATCTCCTCGAATATTTTCTCATGGCCTTTTTTTTGTCTTCTTCTTCTGGGACTCCTATGATTCGAATGTTGGGGTGTTTCACCTTGTCCCAGATGTCCCTGAGGTTGTCCTCATTTCTTTTGATCCTTTTTCTTTTTTTCCTCTCTGCTTCATTTATTTCCACCATTTTATCTCCTACCTCACTTATCCTATCTTCTGCTCCGTTATTCTACTCTTGGTTCCCTCCAAAGTGTTTTTGATCTCATTCATTGCATTATTCATTTTTAATTGACTCTTTTTTATTTCATTTATTTCCACCATTTTATCTTCTACCTCACTTATCCTATCTTCTGTCTCCGTTATTCTACTCTTGGTTCCCTCCAAAGTGTTTTTGATCTCATTCATTCCATTATTCATTTTTAATTGACTCTTTTTTATTTCTTCTAGGTCTTTATTAAACATTTTTTGCATCTTTTCAATCTTTGTCTCCAGGCTATTTATCTGTAACTCCATTTTGTTTTCAAGATTTTGGATCATTTTTATTATCATTATTCTAAATTCTTTTTCAGGTAGATTCCCTATCTCCTCCTCTTTTGTTTGACTTGGTGGGCACTTTTCATGTTCCTTTACCTGTTGGGTATTTCTCTGCCTTTTCATCTTGTTTAGATTGCTGTGTCTGGAATGGGCTTTCTGTATTCTGGAGGTCTGTGGTTCCTTTTTGTTGTGGAGCTTTTACCCAGTGGGTGGGGCTAGACGATTGGCTTGTCAAGGTTTCCTGGTTAGGGAAGCTTGCGTCGGGGTTCTGGTGTGTGGAACTTGATTTCTTCTCTTTGGAGAGCAATGGAGTGCCCAGTAATGAGTTTTGAGATGGGTCTATGTGTTAGGTGTGACGTTGGGCAGACTGTATGTTGACTTCAGGACTATGTTCCTGCGTTGCTGGAGAATTTACGTGGTATGTCTTGCTCTAAAACTTATTGGCTCTTGGGTGGTGGTTGGTTTCAGTGTAGGTATGGAGGCTTTTGGACAGTCTCTTATTACTTAAATTTCATGTAGTCAGGAGTTTTCTGGTGTTCTCAGGTTTTGGGCTTAAGTCTCTTGCCTCTGGATTTCAGTTTATTCTTCCTGTAGTCTCAGGACTTCTTCAACTATACAGCACTGATAATAAAACTTCTAGGTTAATGGCGAAAAGATTCTCCCCCGTTAGGTACTCCCAGAGAGGTTCACAGAGTTACATGAAGAAGAGGAGAGGGAGGAGGGAGATAGAGATGAGCAGGAGGAGAAAAAGGGGGACTCAAGAGGAGAGAGACAGATCTACGCAGTTGTCTGTTCCCAGAGTGTTCTCCATAGCCCAGACACCCACAAAGATTCACAGAATTGGATTGGGACGAGAAGGGGAAAGGAGGAAATAGAGGTGTTCTGAGGTAGAAAACAGAGAGTCAAGATTGTGAGAGAATAATCAACACACTCCTGAATAAAAATGGGAACTGAATATTGGATTCTTAAATGTTCACAATTTATATCATATACTGGAAAAAAAATTGAAAATCTAGAGTAGAGGTTAGACTCTTAAAAATACTATATTAAAAACAAAAACCAAAACACACACAAAAAATTTTAGAAATATATATGAAGTTCGGTTTAAAAATATGCCTTCTCTTCTTTTTTTTTTTTTTGGTAAGGTTATAGTGTATTGAAAATGAAAATTAAGGAGTAGTAGAGGAGTACTAGAGGACTTTAAAAGAAATAAGAGAAAAAGAAAAATAGAAAATAGAGGAGAAAAGGGGAAAAAAAGAAGAAAAAAAAAGAAGGAAAAAAAAATTTTTTTTTCCCTAATTAAAAAAATCGTAAAAATCTATGAAAATGAAAGTTAAGGAGTAATGGGGGAGTAATAGGGAATTTTAAAGGACAATAAAAGAGAAAAAATAAAAAAAAAATTTTTTTCTTACTTAAAAAAAAAAAAGTAAAAATATATCTAGGAGTTTCTCTGGAGCTGTTGCGGTCAGTGTGGGTTCGGCTCAGTTTCAGATAGCTCCTCGTTCCAGCTTACACTTCTCGATATCTACAGGCCCCTTCCGGTGTAGTCGGTGTTTTCCTCAGGGATTTTAACCTGTTGCACCGGTCCCTTCTGAAGCGGTTCCCTTTGTTTACTTGGCTTCTGTTTGCCGGTATCTTCAGGGCCTCATTTCCGCCGTGACACAGGCGGGTGGAGGTGGACTCTTATTCAGGTAGCTAGTTCCATCGCGCTGCGGGAGAGACTGGCGCGGAGAGAGGCTGGCGCCGCGTTCTCAGTCTGCGCTGCTCAGGCTCCCGGCTGCTCTATATGGAGCGCGCCCCACGCTGCGCGCGGTTCCAGCTCTCCAGTGTTCCACAGAAGCGCGGAACAAAAAGCTGCGCCTGCTCTTTATGCCTTCCCCGTCAGAGCGGTCCAGGCAGCCAGAGGCTTGACGGGCGCACTCTCCCCGGGTGTGGCGCGCCCACTCCCTTCCAGGATTCCAGTCTCAGTTTCCACTGGCGCCAGTCCGGTGCGTGCGCCTTCTGCCCTTCACATCCCCAGCCCCAGTCCCCGCCCGCGCCGGTCGGGTGCCTGCGCCCTGTGTCTCGCAGTGAACCTCGCGGCAGATGTCACCGCGACCCTCCCTGCGGATGTCGACCATCCAGAATCTCAGTCCCTTTGTTCTGCAAACGGCCGGCAGTGTGTTGGGGCCGATTAATTTTCTCTCTCTTTTGCTCTCCCACAGTTCAAGCTGGGAACTCACAAAAGCTCCCTCCCATTGTCCTCAGGGCACTCAGGCCCGGACCCTGCCCCAAGCAATGCCGCCCGCTCCTCTCCATTCCGCCCCCACTTGCTGGTGGCGGATGCGGGTGTCTGGGGTACTTTTCTGCTGGGAGTTGCTTTTAGGCTCGTAATCTGTGGGTTTTATTTATTGTTTCTCTCTCAGTCAGGTTGCCCTCCGAGATTGAAACACTTCCCCCAGGCCCGTCAGTGCGAGGGTTTCCCGGTGTCTGGAAATGTCCTCTATTCAGACTCCCTTCCCGGGACAGATCTCTGTCCTTAGCTCTTTTGTCTCACTTTTTATCTTTTATATTTTGTCCTACCTCCTTTCGAAGACAATGGGTTGCTTTTCTGGGCGCCTGATGACCTCAGCTAGCGATCAGAAGTTGTTTTGTGAAGTTTGCTCTGCATTCAGTTATTCTTTTGATGAATTTGTAGGAGAGAAAGTGGTCTCCCCGTCTTACTCCTCTGCCATCTTGGCTCCTCCCCAGCAGAAGTCTTAATGATTAAACTGACCAAGGGAGAAAAAGCAGAGAAACAGAAAGCCAAGGGCATGACCTTGGAGAAAATTTTATTTTGAAAGGTGGAACATGAGACAAAAAAAGAGATCTTGGAGGGGAGGGATTTAAAGGTCCCAGGCACATTGGAATAATTGCAGGATTCCTTACTATAGAGAAAGACATGGGTTCTAGTTTTGGTCACTTACTAGTGATAAAATTGATTGAATTCCATGATTTTTCTATGCTCCTATAAAATTAAGGATGTGGAAGATTTCTGTTTCTGCTTCACAGATAGAAAGTTAGAGTGTTGCTAACTCTGACAACAAAGAAATGTCAAATAGACATAACAACATAAGTTTTTTTGAACCTCTGGGAGATCTGATGTCACAACACAAAACCAAGAGACAGATTCCTCAATGGGCCATGCAGACTGGTTCAGCATGGGAAGAAGATCTTCATACAAGCCAAGTCAGAAGAAGCCCAGCTAAAATTTTAGCAAGTGCTAAAGGCCAAGTGGGATAGTGTGACAATGTAGAACTCTTGTGAGCCCCAGAGCACAAGAAGATTTATGCTCACTCATAGGTTCTTTTCTCCTCCACTAAGTGCTCACAAGTTTGGGGGCTGTGAGAGAAGCCAAAGAGAGCACCCTCAGTGGTGTGAATGTGCAGGAAGGAATAAGCTGAAATTGCAAAAAAATGCATTAAGTTCTATCATCTTACTCAGAATGTTTTCTCTTACACAGCATAGCCATAATCCACTGGGAGAGAGGCCTGAATCTCACGGATGGTAAACAACTGTTGTCAGAAGAGAAACTAATCCTCTTCTCTAACAACTGAAGTGTTAAAGAACCTATAGCATAACTCCTAACTCATCCACAAGTTTTTATCTTCAACGTTTATTTTCAAAGCAAGGGATAATTACCAGTGTACTTTTTGACTCTATGAATTTGACTATTCTCTTGTATTCTTGACTATCTTGTATCAGTCAGTTCAGTTGCTCAGTTGTGTCTGATTCTTTGCGACCCCATGGACTGCACCATGCCAGGCCTCCCTGTCCATCACCAACTCCCGGAGTTTACTCAAACTCATATCCATTGAGTCAGTGATACCATACAACCATCTCATCCTCTATCATCCCCTTCTCCTCCCACCTTCAATCTTTCCCATCATCAGGGTCTTTTCATATGAGTCAGTTGTTTGCATCAGGTGGCCAAAGTACTGGAGTTTCAGCTTCAGCATCAGTCCTTCCAATGAATATTCAGGACTGATTTCCTTTATGATGGACTGGTTGGATCTCCTTGCAGTCCAAGGGACTCTCAAGAGTCTTCTCCAATAGCACAATTCAAAAGCATCAATTCTTCAGATCTTGTATAAGTGGAATCAAACAGTATTTGTCTATACCTAATATATTTTGGGTATATTGGGCTTCCCTGGTGGCTCAGATGGTAAAGAATCTGCTTGCCAATGCAAGAGACCCAGGTTCAGTCCCTGGGTCGGGAAGATCCCCTGGAGAAGGGAATGGCTACTCACTCCAGTATTCTTACCTGGAAAATTCCATGGACAGAGGAGACTGGCAGGCTACAGTCCATGGGGTTGCAAAAAGTCAGACACAACTGAGCAACTTACACTACCTAATGTATATTGGAATGCATTTTTTTTTTTAAATATTATTTTATTAGTTGGAGGCCAATCACTTTACAACATTTCAGTGGGTTTTGTCATACATTGGCATGAATCAGCCATATAGTTACACGTATTCCCCATCCCGATCCCCCCTCCCACCTCCCTCCCCACCCGACTCCTCAGGGTCCTCCCAGTGCACCAGGTCCGAGCACCTGACTCATGTATCCCACCTTGGCTCGTGGTCCGTTTCACCGTAGATAGTATACATGCTGTTCTTTCAAAACATCCCACCCTCACGTTCTCCCCCAGAGTTCAAAAGTCTGTTCTGTACTTCTGTGTCTCTTTTTCTGTTTTGCATATAGGGTTATCGCCACCATCTATCTAAATTCCGTATATATGTGTTAGTATACTGTAATGTTCTTTATCTTTCTGGCTTACTTCACTCTGTATAATGGGCTCCAGTTTCATCCATCTCATTAGAACTGATTCAAATGAATTCTTTTTAACGGCTGAGTAATATTCCATGGTGTATATGTACCACAGCTTCCTTATCCATTCATCTGTTGATGGGCATCTGGGTTGCTTCCATGTCCTGGCTATTATAAACAGTGCTGCAATGAACATTGGGGTGCACGTGTCTCTTTCAGATCTGGATTCCTCAGTGTGTATGCCTAGAAGTGGTATTGCTGGGTCATATGGCAGTTCTATTTCCAGTTTTTTAAGAAATCTCCACACTGTTTTCCATAGTGGCTGTACTAGTTTGCATTCCCACCAACAGTGTAAGAGGGTTCCCTTTTCTCCACACCCTCTCCAGCATTTATTGCTTGTAGACTTTTGGATAGCAGCCATCCTGACTGGCGTGTAATGGTACCTCATTGTGGTTTTGATTTGCATTTCTCTGATGATGAGTGATGTTGAGCATCTTTTCATGTGTTTGTTAGCCATCTGTATGTCTTCTTTGGAGAAATGTCTGTTTAGTTCTTTGGCCCATTTTTTGATTGGGTCGTTTATTTTTCTGGAATTGAGCTTCAGGAGTTGCTTGTATATTTTTGAGATTAATCCTTTGTCTGTTTCCTCATTTGTTATTATTTTCTCCCAATCTGAGGGCTGTCTTTTCACCTTACTTATAGTTTCCTTTGTTGTGCAAAAGCTTTTAATTTTCATTAGGTCCCATTTGTTTATTTTTGCTTTTATTTCCAATATTCTGGGAGGTGGGTCATAGAAGATCTTGCTGTGATTTATGTCGGAGAGTGTTTTGCCTATGTTCTCCTCTAGGAGTTTTATAGTTTCTGGTCTTACATTTAGATCTTTAATCCATTTTGAGTTTATTTTTGTGTATGGTGTTAGAAAGTGTTCGAGTTTCATTCTTTTACAAGTGGTTGACCAGTTTTCCCAGCACCACTTGTTAAAGAGATTGTCTTTTTTCCATTGTATATCCTTGCCTCCTTTGTCAAAGATGAGGTGTCCATAGGTTTGTGGATTTATCTCTGGGCTTTCTATTCTGTTCCATTGATCTATATTTCTGTCTTTGTGCCAGTACCATACTGTCTTGATGACTGTGGCTTTGTAGTAGAGTCTGAAGTCAGGCAGGTTGATTCCTCCAGTTCCATTCTTCTTTCTCAAGATTACTTTGGCTATTCGAGGTTTTTTGTATTTCCATACAAATTGTGAAATTATTTGTTCTAGTTCTGTGAAAAATACCGTTGGTAGCTTGATAGGGATTGCATTGAATCTATAGATTGCTTTGGGTAGAATAGCCATTTTGACAATATTGATTCTTCCAATCCATGAACACGGTATGTTTCTCCATCTGTTTGTGTCCTCTTTGATTTCTTTCATCAGTGTTTTATAGTTTTCTATGTATAGGTCTTTTGTTTCTTTAGGTAGATATACTCCTAAGTATTTTATTCTTTTTGTTGCAATGGTGAATGGTATTGTTTCCTTAATTTCTCTTTCGGTTTTTTCATTGTTAGTGTATAGGAATGCAAGGGATTTCTGTGTGTTAATTTTATATCCTGCAACTTTACTATATTCATTGATTAGCTCTAGTAATTTTCTGGAAGAGTCTTTAGGGTTTTCTATGTAGAGGATCATGTCATCTGCAAACAGCGAGAGTTTCACTTCTTCTTTTCCTATCTGGATTCCTTTTATGTCTTTTTCTGCTCTGATTGCTGTGGCCAAAACTTCCAACACTATGTTGAATAGTAGTGGTGAGAGTGGGCATCCTTGTCTTGTTCCTGATTTCAGAGGAAATGCTTTCAATTTATCACCATTGAGGGTGATGCTTGCTGTGGGTTTGTCATATATAGCTTTTATTATATTGAGGTATGTTCCTTCTATTCCTGCTTTCTGGAGAGTTTTAATCATAAATGAGTGTTGAATTTTGTCAAAGGCTTTCTCTGCATCTATTGAGATAATCATATGGTTTTTATCTTTCAATTTGTTAATGTGGTGTATTACGTTGATTGATTTGCGGATATTAAAGAATCCTTGCATTCCTGGGATAAAGCCCACTTGGTCATGGTGTATGATTTTTTTAATATGTTGTTGGATTCTGTTTGCTAGAATTTTGTTAAGGATTTTTGCATCTATGTTCATCAGTGATATTGGCCTGTAGTTTTCTTTTTTTGTGGCATCTTTGTCTGGTTTTGGAATTAGGGTGATGGTGGCCTCATAGAATGAGTTTGGAAGTTTACCTTCTTCTGCAATTTTCTGGAAGAGTTTGAGTAAGATAGGTGTTAGGTCTTCTCTAAATTTTTGGTAGAATTCAGCTGTGAAGCCATCTGGTCCTGGGCTTTTGTTTGCTGGAAGATTTCTGATTACAGTTTCGATTTCCTTGCTTGTGTTGACTCTGTTAAGATCTTCTATTTCTTCCTGGTTCAGTTTTGGAAAGTTATACTTTTCTAAGAATTTGTCCATTTCATCCAAGTTGTCCATTTTATTGGCATAGAGCTGCTGGTAGTAGTCTCTTATGATCCTTTGTATTTCAGTGTTGTCTGTTGTGATCTCACCCTTTTCATTTCTTATTTTGTTAATTTGGTTCTTCTCCCTTTGTTTCTTAATGAGTCTTGCTAATGGTTTGTCAATTTTGTTTATTTTTTCAAAAAACCAGCTTTTAGCTTTGTTGATTTTTGCTATGGTCTCTTTAGTTTCTTTCGCATTTATTTCTGCCCTAATTTTTAAGATTTCTTTCCTTCTGCTAACCCTGGGGTTCTTCATTTCTTCCTTCTCTAATTGCTTTAGGTGTAGAGTTAGGTTATTTATTTGACTTTTTTCTTGTTTCTTGATGTGTGCCTGTAATGCTATGAACCTTCCCCTTAGCACTGCTTTTACAGTGTCCCATAGGTTTTGGGTTGTTGTGTTTTCATTTTCATTTATTTCTATACATACTTTGATTTCTTTTTTGATTTCTTCTATGATTTGTTGGTTATTCAGAAGCGTGTTATTTAGCCTCCATATGTTAGAATTTTTAACAATTTTTTTCCTGTAATTGAGATCTAATCTTACTGCACTGTGGTCAGAAAAGATGACTGGAATGATTTCAATTTTTTTGAATTTTCCAAGACCAGATTTATGGCCCAGGATGTGATCTATTCTGGAGAAGGTTCCGTGTGCACTTGAGAAAAAGGTGAAGTTGATTGTTTTGGGGTGAAATGTCCTATAGATATCAATTAGGTCTAGCTGGTCCATTGTATCATTTAAGGTTTGTGTTTCCTTGTTGATTTTCTGTTTAGTTGATCTATCCATGGTTGTGAGTGGGGTATTAAAGTCTCCCACTATTATTGTGTTACTATTAATTTCCTCTTTCATACTCGTTAGTGTTTGCCGTACATATTGTGGTGCTCCTATGTTGGGTGCATATATATTTATAATTGTTATATCTTCTTCTTGGATTGATCCTTTGATCATTATGTAGTGTCCTTCTTTGTCTCTTTTCACATCCTTTATTTGGAAGTCTATTTTATCTGATATGAGTATTGCGACTCCTGCTTTCTTTTGGTCTCCGTTTGCGTGAAATATTTTTTTCCAGCCCTTCACTTTCAGTCTGTATGTGTCCCTTGTTTTGAGGTGGGTCTCTTGTAGACAGCATATATAGGGGTCTTGTTTTTGTATCCATTCAGCCAATCTTTGTCTTTTGGTTGGGGCATTCAACCCATTTACATTTAAGGTAATTATTGATAGGTGTGGTCCCGTTGTCATTTACTTTGTTGTTTTGGGTTCACGTTTATACAACCTTTCTGCATTTCCTGTCTAGAGAAGATCCTTTAGCATTTGTTGAAGAGCTGGTTTGGTGGTGCTGAATTCTCTCAGCTTTTGCTTGTCTGTAAAGCTTTTGAATTCTCCTTCATATCTGAATGAGATCCTTGCTGGGTACAGTAATCTAGGTTGTAGGTTATTCTCTTTCATTACTTTCAGTATGTCCTGCCATTCCCTTCTGGCCTGGAGGGTTTCTATTGATAGATCAGCTGTTATCCTTATGGGAATCCCTTTGTGTGTTATTTGTTGCTTCTCCCTTGCTACTTTTAGTATTTGTTCTTTGTGTTTGATCTTTGTTAATTTGATTAATATGTGTCTTGGGGTGTTTCGCCTTGGGTTTATCCTGTTTGGGACTCTCTGGGTTTCTTGGACTTGGGTGGCTATTTCCTTCCCCATTTTAGGGAAGTTCTCAGCTATTATCTCTTCGAGTATTTTCTCATGGCCTTTCTTTTTGTCTTCTTCTTCTGGGACTCCTATGATTCGAATGTTGGGGCGTTTCACATTGTCCCAGAGGTCCCTGAGGTTGTCCTCATTTCTTTTGATCCTTTTTTCTTTTTTCCTCTCTGCTTCATTTATTTCCACCATTTTATCTTCTACCTCACTTATCCTATCTTCTGTCTCCGTTATTCTACTCTTGGTTCCCTCCAGAGTGTTTTTGATCTCATTCATTGCATTATTCATTTTTAATTGACTCTTTTTTATTTCTTCTAGATCTTTATTAAACATTTCTTGCATCTTTTCAATCTTTGTCTCCAGGCTATTTATCTGTACCTCCATTTTGCTTTCAAAATTTTGGATCATTTTTATTATCATTATTCTAAATTCTTTTTCATGGAATGCATTTTTAAGGTTAACAGTATATGTCCTACAAACAGACTGCACCTTCTTTTTTCCCCTTTCCCTGGGGGGGATGGAAAGGTGGGATGGGGAGTTAGCATTTAATGGGGACAGAGTTTCAATTTAGGAAGGTGAAAAATTTGGGAGATAGATGATAGTGAAAGTTGTACAACAGCATGAATGTACTTAATACCACTGAACTGTACACTAAGTTAAAATAGTATGTTTTATATAATGTGACTTTTACCACAATAAAAAACAAAACAAAACAAGGGTTAATTATCAGATAGTTAGATTACCAGGCCAGACCACAATACTAAAGAGGGGCATTGCTAGGGGTTGAATTGTGTCCTCTGCAAATTCATATGTTGAAATCCTAACCCCAGTACCTAAAAATACGGCCTTACCTGGAAATACAGTTATTGCAAGTGTAATTAGTAAAGGTAAAATGAGATCCTACTGGACGGGTGGACTTGAACCTAATATGACTGATGTCCTTATAAAAAGGAGAGCTTTAGATACATGCACAGGGAGAATGCAATGTGAAGATGAAGGGAGAGACCAGGGCAATGTTTCTACAAGCCAAGAAATGCTACAGATTGCCAGTAAACCACCAGAGAGCTTCCCAGGTGGTGCTAGCGGTAAAGAATCTGCTTGCCAATGCAAGAGACCTAAGAGATGCAGGTTTGATCCATGGATCAGAAAGATCCCCTGGAGGAGGCATGGCGACCCATTCCAGTATTCTTGCCTAGAGAATCTCATGGACAGAGGAACCTGCCAGGCTACAGTCCATAGAGTCACAAAGAATCAGATATGACTGAAGCGAGTTAGCATACACACATGCAAATCACCAAAACCTAGGGAAGATGCACGGAACACATTTTTCCTCCTAGCCCACAAAATGAACTAACCCTGATGACACCTTGATCTTGAACTTCTAGCCTTCAGAACTATCAGGTAATACATTTCTCTTTTTTTAAGTCACTCAGTTTGTCATACTTTGCTATGGCAGCACTAGCAAACTAATACAGGCTTTGAGGAAGTTATAGAGTTAGGTTTATTAATTCATTTATTTTTTCATATTTTTTTCAGACTCTGCTATGTGAAGTGAATAGTGTAATGAACAAAACAGATAAAGTCCCTGCCCACTAAGGGCTATTTAGAAGACAAACAATAAAGCAAATGAATACATTAAATGTGAAGTAGTGGCATGTGCTTTGAAGAAAACTAAAGTAGGGTAAGAGGTCTAGGAATATCAGGGGCATGGAGAAATGCTTCTCTGAGGAGATGTCATGGAATAGAGACCTAATGAGGAGAGGCAAAAGTCAGGCGAATTCTTGATGGACCAGGGCTCTAGCAAATGTCTTGAGGCAGAAACTTCTTTGGCATATTTTGAGAAACAGGAAGACCAAAGTGTCTAGAGCAGAGTTAGATGACAGAAGAGAGATGAGATCTGAGAGGCAAGATCATACAGGATTTATAAGGACTTCAAATTGTATTCCAAGTGAGATAGGAAGCCATTGGAGAGTAATCAGAAATTATTTAAATTTTATAAGATGGCTGCCATGGGAAGGTTAAACTTTATAGGAAGGTTAATGTGAAAGATGGAAGACACTTTGCAGTTGTTCATGCTGAGCTGGTATTATGTTGAGCTAAAGTAAAAGCAGAAATGGTCACACAGACCTACTGATGGCCCATGATAGTTAAATGGGTATTGGTCAGGAGGAGTCTCTACTTAACTGAGAAAAATTTCCAGCCTGAATTAGAAGGTATAACTTTAAGTAGATTTCAAAGCTCTGGGAATTAACTATGTAGTGTAACTAGGGATATAATGGCTGTAAATATTTTAAAAACCTGCAAGACTTTGGCAAATATTTTCAAATGGTAGCATCTTAACAGAAAGTGTATTTCAACAAAGAACACATTTGCACCTCTCCATCCTTCAAAAGGTTTTTTGCATTTCTACCCAGTGTGCTGTCCCCAGTGAGAACCATTGGTGGAACAGTTTTGAAAGTACTTGCCTTTCATCACACGCCAAAATAAATCAAAAACTGTGGTCACAGATTTTGCAAGGATTGATTCAATTGTGGAAAAGAATATGTTTGATCTGTAGAGGCTCTCCAGGGGAAAATGTTTTGAGTGAAAGGGCAGCATTTTATTTTTAAAAACAAACGCTTCATTGTCCTTCATCCATAAGGTTTATATCTGCACACAAAGAAATGAGGGGAAAGATTTAAACACTTACCCAAACCATGTGCACATGGGAAGGGGCTGAAAATAGGAGGAATCAAAGCATTATTGAGATCACAGAGGGATGATTCTTGCCTGGATTGTTCAGACTAAATACCTCACTGGAGCTAGTGTCCAAGATCATTGTCTTTTACTTAAAAGGAGGTAGATCTTGCTATTTTTATTTTCCTAGGAAACCACTAGCACCTTTATACAGATTCTGTTAAAATATATTTCCCAAGAGTTATACTAAGTCAAATATTGGTAAATCTTCATAATTCTGGATATTAAACTGCTATAAAAAACAACTATCTTCTAAATGTCAACGCAGTACCTTTTTTGATTAGATTCATAGCTTTTTCCAAGTCCTTAATCAATGCAGTCTCAATCAAAAAACCCTAATCAACTTTGCTTCCTAATTTGATGAATTATACTAATAAACTCTAATTTTCACCAAGAAAATGTAAATTTGCAGTAATCCTGAAAATTCATTTTCATTTCAGTAAGATACCTGCACCATTTTCAAAACTGTCCAATCTCATTTTCTATTTACAGAGATTTTGACTAAGCTAGATTTCTTGCTGGACTATGCCCAAGATGCTAAACTTTTATTCCTTAATGAACAGTGTCTGATTTTTTTCATCAGTTAACATGAAAACCTGCTAAGTCATATGCCTCTCCATCTTATCAATGTCTGATAGTGGAGGAGACTCATCATTTGGGGTTGTGTTCAGTAGCAGGAATATTCTCATTGTGTTCAGTAGCAGTGTCATCCTGTCATACTATCACATGGGTACATTTAGATACTTCACCCTGACACTCTAATCTCATATTTGGAAATATAGTCTTTCCTTTAGTCAGACAATTTTACTAAGATTTGCATTTCTTTTTTGGCAGATTGTTTTGTTTTTTTTTTTTTTAATGAGGAGATGAGAACAACCCACATGTTCAAGACATATTGCACCAGACATATATACTTTCTTCCCTAAATTGATGAACAAGCTCTACAGATGTTAACACTCAGGACCCTTTCTTTTACTTCACCCCTCACTGCCCATTTGTTGGGTTTCCAATAAATATTGCCAAGTGACCAGATGCTTAATCTTGTCTCCTAAATTGACTTCAATTTAATTTGACCAATATTGTTATATCCCTACTATGAGCAACATTCTATGCTAAGTATTACTAATAGTCAGTATATTGATGAATAAAATATCTCTTCGTTCATGGACTCACAACTTGCATGAAACCCTAGACTAGTATTTATCTTGAATGATCCTAGATTGGCATTAATCTTGAATAGATACAAAACTGTGGAGAAACTTACGTGTAAAAAATTAGGGAGCAAGGATCTTCAGAGTAAACTCATCACAGTGTCCCCATTGAGGGCATTTCCTTAATCACAGAATTCTTCAATCTACTCCAAGGAAAATAAGTATAACACATTGGAAAAGACTCTTGGTTCAGTGACTCCAGTATTCTAGTTCTCAGCATCTTTAATGAAAAAGGCTATCTAAAAATAAATTATTTGTAAAATAACTATAAGATTGGGCAGGGTCTTAAAAATATCTTGGCTCAATCCTCTTATTTTAAAGATGAGTGAACTAGGCTCAGAGATGAAAAGTGGCTTGTTGTGGGTCATCCACTTCTAAGTGGCAGATCAAGAAACAGAACTTAGTTCAGTGAGTCTTATTCTTAAACACTCAGCCTCCCTGCCTATCTGGCTAATTGAATATCAAGAGGCTGAACATAATCCATATTTAAGCTCCAGGAGTAAAAATGGGATAAGAAAGAAATGATCCATCAAAGTGAGAGATGGGAAACCTGTGCTGAGTTCCACTCACTAATTTCCTTCCTCTTATGCCAGAAAATGGATGACTTGCTCCTCCCAATCTCAGATACCAGATTAATGTAAATATGGGAAAGAGAAAAAGATAAGTGGAAACTTTATCAATCTGGAGGAAATACCAGGAGCACCAGCAACAGTTTACTGGAGAGGCACACTGACTGTTCTTTAGCTGCACAGGGTCAAACCTGGCTTTATCATCCACTGTGTTTACTTGAGTGAGTTACTTAAACTCGCTGTTTTGATTCTTCATCTCTGAAATGGGATAATAGCTACCTTAAAATGCTGTTTTGAGGATTAAGTAATTGATATTCATAGAGTGGTTAGATTTGCTAAGTAATATAGTGTAATGATGTAAGTGAATAATCTAATATGAACCAGAATACTTAGAGATATGTCTTATCTAAAAATAATTTCTTTTGTGTTTTTTGTATAGGAGGAAAATTTCAAAGAGAATATACTTTTGAGGATTTGTAGTGCAAATATGCTACATTGTTCATTAAGATGTCAACTTCAGACAAAACTGGTGCTATGACATTCAGACGGAAGACATCAGACATGTTAAATTTTTAAAAATTAACAATCACTTTAACTTCCTCATTGGGTTTTGTGAAACATCCATTTCTCTTGAATATACATATAAACATGAGTCAAAAGAACTGAAAGTCTTCCATAGTCTATAGCACTGGGAAGCACTGGGATAAACAGAATTTAGTAGGCTTCTTTATTGCAGGACTGTTAAAAGCCTATATTATGCTAATGTGAATTGTAAATTGTGTTTATTAAGGTGAGAAATAAATAATCATTAAATACAAACTTAAAGGAATAGCAACTAAAATGCAATAATGTTTTAAAAAATTTCAAATTATTGATACTCTTTCGAAAAAGTTCATTCCTGCAGTCAATGATTCTGATAGAGGTTTCAAAACACAAATCTGTATGATCATCCATAGCTGATAACCTCGCTAAGAGTTTATACAGCTCATTCTGCATCAGTGCCCAATGCAAAGTCCACAAAAGTGAAAATTTTCTGCAGCTTTTCCACAATATAAAAAAGAATAAAGAGTAATATTCATGCATTGAAAGGAGCGTGCTAAGTCACCTCAGTCATGTTCCACTCTGTATGACCCTATGGACTGCACACTGCCAGACTCCTCTGTCCATGAAATTCTCCAGGCAAGAATATGGAATGGGTTGCCATTTCCTTCTCCAGGGGATCTTTCTGACCTAGGGATTGAACTCAGGTCTCCTGCATATCAGGCAGATTCTTTACCATCTGAGGCACCAGTTCAGTCAGTTCAGTTGCTCAGTTGTGTCCAACTCTCTGTGACCCCACAAACTGCACCATGCCAGGCTTCCCTGTCCATCACCAACTCCCGAAGCTTACTCAAACTCATGTCCATTGACTTGGTGATGCCATCTAACCATCTCATCCTCTGTCGTCCCCTTCTCTTCCTGCCTTCAATCTTTCCCAGAATCAGGGTCTTTTCAAATAAGTCAGCTCTTCGCATCAGGTGGCCAAAGTATTGGAGTTTCAGCTTCAGCATCATCCTTCCAATGAATATTCAGAATGGATTTCCTTTAGGATTGAGTGGTTGGATCTCCTTGCAGTTCAATGGACTCTCAAGAGTCTTCTCCAACACCACAGTTCAAAAGCATCAATTCTTCGGTACTCAGCTTTCTTTATGGTCCAACTCTCACACCCATACGTGACTACTGGAAAAACCATAGCTTTGACTAGACGGACCTTTGTTGGCAAAGTAATGTCTCTGCATTTTAATACGCTGTCTAGGTTGGTCATAACTTTCCTTCCAAGGAGCAAGCTTCTTTTAATTTCACGGCTGCAGTCACCATCTGCAGTGATTTTGGAGCCCAAGAAAACAAAGTCTGTCACTGTTTCCATTGTTTCCACATCTATTTGCCATAAAGTGATGGGACCAGATACATGATTTTTGTTTTCTGAATGTTGAGTTTTAAGCCAACTTTTTCACTCTCCTCTTTCACTTTCATCAAGAGGCTCTTCAGTTCCTCTTCACTCTGCCATAAGGGTGGTATCATCTGCATATTTGAGATTATTTTATTTCTCCTGGCAATCTTGATTCCAGCTTGTGCTTCATCCTGCTCGGCATTTTGCATGATGTATTCTGAGTGTCAGAGAAGGCAATGGTACCCCCACTCCAGTACTCTTGCCTGGAAAGTCCCATGGATGGAGGAGCCTGGTAGGCTGCAGTCATGGGGTCGCAAAGAGTTGGACATGACTGAAGTGAATTAGCAGCAGCAGCAGCATTCTGCATGTAAGTTAAACAAATGTGACAATATAGAGCCTTGATGTACTCCTTTACCAATTTGGAAGCAGTCCGTTGTTCCATGTTTGACTCTAGCTGTTGCTTCTTGACCTGCATACAGATTTCTCAGGAGGCAGGTAAGGTGGTCTATTCCCATCTCTTGAAGCATTTTCCACAGTTTGTTATGATCCATGCAGTCAAAGGCTTTGGCTTAGTCAATAAAACACAAGTAGATGTTTTTCTGGAACTCTCTTGTTTTTTCAATGATCCAACGGATGTTGGCATTTGATTTCTGGTTCCTCTGCTTTTCCTAAAACCAGCTTGAACATCGGGAAGTTCTTGGTTCACATAATTTTGAAGTTTTGCTTGAATTTTGATCATTACTTTGCGAGTGTATGAGATGAGTGCAATTGTGTAGTGGTTGGAACATTCTGTGGCATTGCCTTTCTTTGGGATTAGAATGAACGCTGACCTTTTCCAGCCCAGTGGCCACTGCTGAGTTTTCCAAATTTGCTGGCATATTGAGTGCAGCACTTTCACAGCATCATCTTTTAGGATTTGAAACAGCTCCACTAGAATTCCAACACCTCCAATAGCTTTGCTTGTAGTGATGCTTCCTAAGGCCCACTTGACTTCACATTCCAAGATGTCTGGTTCTAGGTGAGTGATCACACCATCGTGGTTATCTGGGTCATGAAGATCTTTTTTGTATAGTTCTGTATATTCTTGCCACTTCTTCTTCTTCTTTTTTTTTTTTTTTTTGCCACTTCTTCTTAATATCGTCTGCTTCTGTTAGGTCCATACCATTTCTGTCCTTTATTGTGCCCATCTTTGCCTGAAATGTTCCCTTGTATCTCTAAATTTCTTGAAGAGATCTCTAGTCTTTCCCGTCCTATTGTTTTCCTCTATTTCTTTGTATTGAGGAAGGCTTTCTTATCTCTCCTTGCTATTCTTTGGAACTCTGCATTTAGATGGGTATATCTTTTCTTTTCTCCTTTGCCTTTTGCTTCTTTTATTTTCTCAGCTATTTGTAAGGCCTCCTCAGACAACCATTTTGCCTTTCTGCATTTATTTTTCTTGGGGTCTTAGTTAAAGGAGAGCTAGCATGAAATCTTTATAGAATGTCCAGCAAATTAATATTCCTCCTGTTAAGAGTGAGTGGATGACTTATTTTTTCCTTAAAGAGGTAAAACACACCTTCAGATCACTCAAAGTGCTTGGTTCCTGAAGAGTTCATTGCTCTAAGTGTCTCAAAACAGATCTGAGTCCAGTAGTCATATAAGATTTAAATTATCCTGTTAGGAAGAAGTCCTTCCCCTGAAGTACACTCAGCATGAAAGACTCATTTAATGAGTTCTAGTCATAAAGTTTTCTATTAAGACTATGTTCTGCAAAATACGATATATTTATATCAAGAGACGCAGAATGTGAGAGCAGGCCTTCTGTAGACTAGTAGAGTTTTTACAAGAACTTTGATGATTATGCCACAAGCAGCTAAGCCTGCTAACCTGCCTGCTTTCATTAATTGATTCTAACATCCCAGAGCATCTCACATCCATGTGCTTGAACTAAAAGGATAGGATAGTTGTAATAGGACTGAAATATCACATATTTTTGAGTATTATCATCTGTAGTATATTTATATACTTTTTAGTTGATCTAGTCAGATATTTTTAGTAATTTATTTATTTAATATTATTACTTATTTACTTACTTATACAAATTTACTTATTTGATAAATTTTATCAAACCAAAATCTAGACTGTACAAAAGCCATAGTCAAATGTCAGTGACTACTTCAAGACATGGCATCCAAGAAAGTCTGTTCTGATTTACAAGTGTGATTTTAAACACTAACATTAACCTACATGTTTATGCCCATCAGTTTTCTGACAACTGATAGTTAGTGTTAGGATTGATTTGAAAAAAGGGAATTAGAGTTTGAAGAGAAAGTAGGAATATTTTCAGTTCAACCTTACAAAAATGAGAAGAAACACATTTGGACCTCTTGTGGTGAAAGTTTCTAAGAAGTTGGTTAAAAAAAAAATAGACTGAGAGATCCATGTGAGAAACCTTGAGGTGTTCTGTTCTAGAATTAACTTTTCACTGGCAGGTAGAAAAATATCCACTTGGTGTCTGAGGTATTCTCCCTGCTTAACTAGACTGAGGTTTGTAAATGAATAAATGTTTGCAACATTTCTCTCCATGTTACTCTTTTTTCCCAGGAGTACCTTGGAGTCACAGGCATGAATTAATATACGAATTAGAGGAAGATGTTTGCTGAGCAGGAGGAATGTGGGAGACCATGTTGGCTCCAAACTATTAAGCCTAAGCTATTAAGTCACATATTAGAAGAATCTCTTCTCCTCCCTCGGTTCTCATCTATACTCCTTTCCCTCCCACCCCAGCAAACATAACCTCTTCCCTATGCATAAACCTACTAATTCTAAACAAGATGCCCTCTGTCCCTGATCTCTGGATCTGTATAACAAAAATCACATCTAGTTACTAAAATAATGGTGCTTTTAAAGAGTTAGACATTCTCTTTAAGGATTGTATCTCTTTCATTTATCAAGGAATGTTTGTCCTTGTAAGTTTTCAGCATTATTTTAAGACACATTAAATTTTATCACTATAACAACTTGAAAAAATGTGAAATTTGTAGCAGAATTTCAGGCTATAATAGTATTCCCAAAGGATTCTGATGTCCTTTTAAAAGTTAAATACAATAATGGAAGATAAACTGTGTAAAATGCCAGCACTTCTCTTCCCCATCTCCTCTGTTTGTGTACTAAGCCAAGAGGTCCCACTGACAATCATATTTAAGGAAATAAACAGTATAGAGAGAGCTTTCAGTATCACTCATGAATTTTGCTAGATACTCTGTTTCTCTCACTTGGTTTTTATTTTGGCATTAATTCACTTAACACATATACCTACATAAAATATACACAGCTTATCTCATTATAATTGCTATTGGTAATTTAGGAAATATTGAATATATTAAACCATAAAATTTTTAATTTCTTTTAAATAGGGGAATTGTATGTTGGATAAAATAGGCATGATTCACTTTCCGGCTAAATCTGAACCAATGTATCTATCTTATATTACCTTACTTAAAAAAAATGACCAACGAACCTTACTTGATGAATATTAACTTTTTGCTTCAAATGCATTTTAATGAACTCTCATTTTAATGTTCTAATATGACTATAGAGAATTTCAAGACTTTTTTTTTTCCAAAAAACTAAAACTCAAACCTTCCATTCCCAGTTTCAAAAAAACATTTATGGCTGAACTTAAAATGTCTGAACAAAGAGCTTTAAAATGAAATATCCACTGGAAAAAAGCATCTACTGATAGCGCAGCATAAATGTGATTATTGTAATAATAAGAAAAGTATTTGATTTCCAAGAAATACCAATATAATAACAACTTTCTCCCCTCAAAAAATGTTGGGAGAAGAAAATATAGAAGAAAAGACAAAAAGATATAGAAACCCATTTCTCTATTACTGTAAACAAAATGATTTGTCTTTCATTATATGATATCAAGTCAAAATGTGATTCATCAGTCACCTCTATATTTGTGGCCATTCCTCCTAATATTCTCAATATTATTACAATGCCTTTGGCTAGCTTCTTTTAATTTTTTTCCTTTACTTACAAAAAGCAAACACAATTGCTAAAATGGAGGAGATATGTTCTTCCAGAAATCTGGAAAAGCACAAAGAAAACCTATTATTTTTTAGACACATGCACATTTCAAAAATACCATAAGGAGCATTTGTTTAGGACACTAGGCCCAGGAATTTATTCCTGACAGTCTCCTTGACAGCAACCTGATAGAATAAGGTTGATTTCACAATATCAGCTTCAAAGGTGTGATTCCTGCTCTATGTGTCAGATATTTCCATAAGAACTAGTCTTATTTCTAACCTCCATACTTATGTCCAATCATCTTAAAAACTATTTATTCATTTTGTCTATACATTATCTTTAGATCCACAGAGTTACTGCCACCAAAGAGAGTAACACCTCCTTTTATGTGCCCAACATAACTTCTGTAAGGCTTCACAAGCAACACTGATATTTCAGCATACAGTTCAAGTGCTTCTTAACTTAGATTATATTTCTACACAGACTGGCAGCATGTTGATGTTGCTTCTGTCTTTAGTTCCTCCTAACCCGGACTTGCATTTTACAAAATTACCTCTCAGTCAGTTTACTTTCCAACACACATACATACCCCTACAAACACTCATACATGTACCTGTGAAAGTTACATCCTTCAGTGAAACAGAAGAAAAGCCAAGGGAAACAGCTAACACTTAACTCTTCTAGGTGCTTAAACATAATTCCAAGTCCTTTATTTACCCTGTCACTTTATCTTCTTGACAGTACTGTGGAATAAGAGTTGATATTATTCTTATTCATGTTCACAAGTCATGAAAAGATTTGAATGCTTTACCCAAATTTCACAGCTATAGTAATGGAGCCAGGATTTGTGCCTGGGCCTGTCAGTCATCCAATCCCTTCATAGAACCACTAACTTTCAAGAGTGAATAATGTCAAGACTCCCTCCCCAACCTGTTTTCCATTCTGCCTTCCCTTTCCTTCCTCTTCAGAGGCACTGACTGATGTAAGTACTCTCTCAGTAACTTGTTATATGAAGTTTCTTTTTTCAATATCATCATTTCAGTTGTGTGATATCAATACTCTATTTTTTTTCATTTATTTTTATTAGTTGGAGGCTAATTACTTTACAATATTGTAGTGGTTTTTGTCATACATTGACATGAATCACCCATGGATTTACATGTATTCCCCATCCCCATCCCCCCTCCCACCTCCCTCTCTACCCAATCTCTCTGGGTCTTCCCAGTGTACCAGGCCCGAGCACTTGTCTCATGCATCCAACCTGGGCTGGTGATCTGTTTCACCCTAGATAATATACATGTTTCGATGCTGTTCAATGCCTCCCTTGACATCTTAACCTAATTTCACAATTATTCAGATGCTTTCAGTTGGTTAAATATAATCCAAGACAGTTTAAAACTGTGCCCTCAATTTAAAGCTCTAGTCTACACAGACTAGAAACTATGATTCCTGGAAGAAGGAAATGCATTTGTTATCAAGGCCCATCCTCCCTCCCTGAAGCTCCAGCCCTGCATTGGACCAGGAGAGAATAGGAGAGAGAAAATCTATGGTCTGCTCTGGTTCACAGGGTCAGGACTCAGGTGAGGCCAGGGAGACATCAACCTTGCACTTGCCCAACCTTGAGAGGGAAGGCCCCCTTAAACTGGTACCCTAGGCACCTCCCTTGCCTCACCTTACAATCCTCCCCAGCCTGTTTGCATCTGAAGCTATGGCCTCTGCTCTATGTTGGTCTCCTTTTATGAGAAGCACATGACTGTTTACTGGCAGAGTGTGGCTTTTCCTGGGACACACTCTTTCCTGAGGACCTCTGGAGGAGCAGTAGCTCATTTGGATCCCCATATTTCAATTATAACCCCAGGCTGTGTGGCCCCATCACCTGGGCAACCCTATGATTTCTGGTTCCAACTCCATCTTTCCACATGTGGAGCCTCAGGAACCACTGAGTTCTCTTATGTGCCCACCAAGGTTATCACCACTTTTTTCTTAATAAGCTCCCTAAAGCACAGTCCCTTTCTCACTTGCTGATGTTGAATCCTCAAGTAAGCCTCACACCTTCCCAGTGCTCTGCAGTGAGTTCTAGGCAAAAACCAGCAAACTTCAGGGGGCATATCTCAGGCTCTCCCCAAAACTCTCTCTGCACTGTGTTCTGACAGAAGGTTGCTGATCTTAGGGATGCTTTTGCCTATGCTTTAGCTTCCACAAGCAGATACAGTTTCAGAAGACAAAAAACTTGCTTTTTATAAACCTAGAGTCAAAGTCTGAGCATTCACACCACTCCCATCACTAAAGCCACCACTGAGCCTGCAAAACCTTCCTGATTCTACAGGCCTCCAGCCCTGCAGCAAGAAGTGCTAGACACCCACATACTGACCTTGAGCTATTTCCCCGGCCAGGACATTTTTTTCCACCATCCTTGGAAGAACTATGCTATTTCTGAACCTGGTTTCTTTGCTGACTGCTTACCAGGCAATAATTCTCCATTTGCTCTAGAAACAGAAAGAATCACAGTTCACCAGAAAGTCAAGAGGCACAGTGCAAGTCAAGAGGTACCAAAGCACGGTAGTATCAGAGGCTTTCTAGAGCCATAGACAGTATCATTTGCGTGGGCTGGGATCTCAGCCATGCATTTCCACAACCCCAGTGTGACCCGTGTGTGTTGTCTTGAGCTCTGAGGCAATAGGGGCCAGAACCAGAGGCCCTTGAGGTCTCCTGGTTCAATCTTTTGCCAGATATGATCGATATCTGACCTCAAGGGTTGGGAGGAGTAAGGGTGGCAGAGTGGAGTACTCAGCTTCTTAGGAAGTCCTCCTACAGAAGGCAAAGGTTTGCAAATTGTGCTCCTCACACCCCTGAGGGCTAATGACAGGGGTGTGAGGAAACAGGGAAGTAGCTTCTCTCTGATATGTTTTATATGTTGGATTTGGGTGACAATTTAATATAGAGAAAGAGTTCCACAGCCTTAAAGATAAAAAGAAGATAGAGGTTTGTTCTCAGAAAAAAAGAATTCCAAGTCCTAACTACGTCCTTCACTAGTCATTGATTTATGAGCAAATATTTAATGCCTCCAGACTCAGTTCCTCATTTATAAAATATGGGAAACAATACTTGCTCAATAATCTCCAAAATGGTAATTAGCATGAAATGTAGAAAAATGTTTATCTTACTTGGAACTCAGAAAGAGGCTTTGCTTTACATTCCCTCCTTTAATCTTCATGACAACCCTGTAATGTAGGTGTCTGTGACCTTCACTTTGCATATTAAAGAAAAAATATATTCAGAGATGTTCCATAAGTTGCAAATAGTCACACAGTGACTGATCCAAGATTTTCTCTCAATTCTGACTCTTGTTCCTTCCATGAACAGAAGGCTTAGCAACACTTCAGGATTTGGGGTTTTTTAATCTCATAATTAAATGTTGCTCCAACTGTAGAAGATGTGACTCTCCCAAGCTCTACATAACTAGTCTTACTACTGTCTACAGAAATGCTAAGGACCATAACAGCTGCTCTTCTTCACTAAGTCCTGCACCTTTAAGTATTTAATTCTGTGAAAAAGATGGAATTCAGAGGACTTTCAAATATTGTTGGTCTAGATAGCCATTCACACCTCCTAAAACATCATGAATATCCTTTGTCAGGGTCTCTTTAAGAGAGTTTTCTGCAATACCAAATGCATCAGGTAGGATTGGCTGCATAATTTTGAAGATCCAGTACAAAATGAAACTGTGGGGCCCTTGTTCAGAAATCCAAGAATTCCAAGGCAACAACTCATTAAATCAAGCAAGGGGCCCTTATTGCTTGGGTCACATGCACATGAGGCTAACCCTGGTATCAGGTACTTTCTGTGCTCTATACCAATGTTGGTTCTACTTCTACATCAGATGCTTTTTCTCCTGTCCCAATGCTTCAAGGAACAGTTTTCCATATTCCTTTCTCTTCTGCACAGTGAATTGAATAGGCTACTCTTGCTGGCTGTATCAAGCAGTCAAAATAATCTGAATCCAGTAGTTGTTCCTGCTGCTACTTGCAGACCCCTTGCCCCTCTCTTCCCTTTACCCAGGAGAAGTAGGGGTTGGGGTTCAAGCAAAGACAGCAGAAAGAACACAGATAACTTAAATCTTACTATTACTACTCTAGCAGCCACAACTAACTTTGGTACTTTTTTTTACCACAGTGTAAGTTATTCTGCATGAGATTTCCTGATAATTGTCCAAGATGGCATGGATCCTACAAAGCAGTCCACCTCAGTTAAAGGCTTTCTCAATTTTCTTTGGAAGTAGACAATGAAGGTGAATTCAAAATATTTGTTAATCTTCCTGATAAGGATGGTTCTGGCAGGCATGTTTCTCTTCATGCTTCTCCGGAAGATGTAAAGCTGTGCATCTTGCTCACCTGCAAGGACCCTCTTTGTCATACAAGGCAGCAAGGGCTAGTAGCCAAATGAATGCTGCAAACAGTAAAAGCTACAAGAGTTCAGAGGAAGCCTGCACTGTAAGATTAAGAAATCTGAAAGTCTTCATGGAGAAGGTGAAGATTAACAGTCTTACTTGCACAAATTAAATAGAATAATAGCTCTTCCATCCAAGTCAATAACAGAGACCCTGCAAATCTCAAAGATTATTTATCTATATGGAAAGATATCATTTTTCTTACTGCCTTTCAAAACCTAGATTTTATTATGTGATTTCTATTTTTATAGCCTCTCTCTAGATAATTTAAAAATTACTTCCACTATGCCCAGTATTTATAATTCTATATATATATTTTTAATTCATTGCTGCTTTATTTTTCCTGTCTTTTAATTGGCCCCCTGGTTTCTTAAGGTAATTAATTCATTGCAAAATAGCAGGTATACACTTTGATCACAGGATGGTTTAGCTACAAAAATGAATCTCAGCTGGAAATCTTCTGCCAGGTTCTGACATGTTTTGCTACTTTCTCTGTACTTTTGTTTGGCAATTAGTAATTTCCCCCTGTGTTATGGGCTGTAATTAGTATCCCCATGTCTTCTTTCCCTTACTAGTCTCCATATTCTCCAAGGACAAGATTCTGATCTGGTTCATGTATGCACCCTGCACACAAGTAGTTAGAGGGAGGTGGTTTGCTAAACAATCTGGTTGATTGGTTAGCTGACTGAAAGAAAGGAAGGAAGGAGAGAAAGAAGGAAATTCTCTTTTACCTCAAAGAGTCTCAATTCTCTACTGGTCTTTCACGCTTTCATCAATTCTAAGGTATATTTGTAGATTCTAAGCTCCCTGTGCTCAACTTAATGCCTGCCTTAAATTTAAAAAAAAAAAAAGTTTTACTACTAAGAAACTAAGAAGTCAACAAAAATGACTGGAGAAACAAAGCAATGATGAGTTAAAGAACCGTTAATGATTCCAATTTAGTAATTACAAAGTTCAATACAACTAAAATATAAGTCTTCACTGTGATTTTCCCTCTAATAACTCATGCCTCCTACAATTTCTCTTCCACCAGGTGCTCCAACCAACTACAAACCTAGAAAATCATCCTACAATCTTAGTGTCAGGAGAAACTGTCCCTATTTCCTGTTAATTCTTCAGTCAGTGTTTAAAGAACCAACAATAAATAGGTCTTTGCTGAAAAGTAACTGTTTCAGTTTGATCACATTCAATGATAAGGAACTTATTAAATTATCAATAAACCTCATTCCATTTTTTCATCATGTTTTTATTTTTAAAGATTTTATATTAAAGAAAAAATAGGGAATTCAAAGGATCCCACCACGTAAGTGTAAAACAAATGTTTATATTTATATGTTTATATTTCATACTTCAAAAATTATAAATATGTATTTTTATGCATATGAGTGTGTTAAAAAGAATTAAAATAGTACAGATCATATGATTATGGGACACAGCATTTTTATTTGCTTCACATCATTTGCTAATGATGTACAAATCAGTTTCTGTTCTAAACATAAAATCCCTACTCCTAGAAATTTATGATTGCCCAATTTGGTTGCATGCCCAGCTCTCAATGAATTGTGTTAGAAAATTGATTATGCCTCCCAAGACTTTCTCCTGTCCTAATTTCTTAACAGAAACAGATTCCCAGAAAATAACACCAACAAAATTCCACTGCCTTCAATATCTGAAAACCCATAAATATGACCAGTGAAATGTTGCTGCCTATTCATAAGAATAACCACGGCGGCAACTAACACATATTCTACAAAGGCATGTTAAAGTTGCTTTAAAGAACAGTAGTTATACTCAGCTCAGTAAAACCAACCTTTTCTTGTTCAAATAGGAAATGATGAACTTGAACCTCTCACGTTTGCAAAATTTTGATACTGAATTAACTGTGATCTTTATTTTCTTTGGAAATAAAGACAAGGTGAAATAAATATGGACACAAACATATTTGAGATCCCATTCTTTTATTTGTGCTTACACATTCCCCACCAGTGGTTCTTCCTAAATTATACATACATAAAGAACTGAAACAGAGTGTGTCTCCTCTCCTAAGGCTGTGCCTTTAAATCACTGATTTATGATCTAGGCCCTGAAAGCAGCATTTTACATAGTGCAATTCTCTCCAGCAGTCCCAGAAGGTGAGTGTATCATTTGAAAGGATTTTAATGCAGCAGGGGAAGAAGCACTGCCTCCCGGTAATCACATGATCAGGACACCTAAGTGGACAGCCCCAGCCTGCATATTTAAACCTGCAGCCAGAGATGCAGCTCCGTTTGCACAATGCTGTCCCGTGGCAGAATTACATCGCTCGCCATGGCTGCAGCCAGATAATTATTATTGATTCACTCTCAAACTGTCAATCCGGGGACAGCTCTGAGGCAGTCAGTGATGGACAGAAGGAGGATTGGACAGCCACCATCCAACAAGGAAACTTCATCTTGAAAATGAACTTAGATGAGATGGTGCCGGTGGATAAGGGTAATTGATGATTGTTTCAGAGTGGAGGAAGGGGAAGAAGGAAAGATTTTAAAAAAAATCCTCCTTGGCATTCATCTTAGTGTCCTTAGTGGAATGCGCTAGGGGCTGTCCACAAACTCCAAAAAGTTTTTTGAGGGTTTTTTTGCCCAAGAAATTTCATTTTTAATATGCTACCATAATCAAAATGGACTCACTACTTTCCAAAAAAAAAAAAAAGTATGTAAAATATAGCTGTTTTCTTAATTACCTTGGAATTTGAAAGTTTTTGAGGATATAGTCACATTATTATTTTTTAAATATGCTTAAATGTGTATTTGTATAGTCATTTTAACTTTTCAAAGCACTCTCTGTACCTATTGACCCTTTGACAAAATACACAGCAAACTCCTAATATTTGCAAGGCAGTTTCATTCTCAAGCACAATAGGTAAACTGTCAAACATCAGTTGACAATTTGATAGATGAGTAAATTGAAGTGCAGAGCAGCTAAATCATTTGCCTAAACTCAGAAAACTCATTAGAGGCTGAACCAGACATAGATCCCACATTTCCTGTCTCTTAGATCTTTACTCTTCCCCTAATTGTCACTCCCATTCTTTAAATGGCTATTCTGAGTCAAGGACTACACAAGACACTTTGCAAAGATCATCTCATTCAAAATGCACAACAGTGAGGAGGTGGTTTGCATGAACCCTTTCCTTTTCTTACAGATGGAGAATTGAAACTCATGATAATTTGGGGAATATGTCTAAAGTCACTCATGAGTCTCAGCCAGGATTTGAATTCCAGACTGCCTGCAGTGGCACTTAAAGCACACGCAATTGTGCCCCAATATTAGGGGCACTTCAGCAGCTACTTACAAAACAAAGCACTGGATTTGAACGATAACACATCAAACCACAGTCCTGTGTAAGGAGTGCCTTTTCTGCCAGGGAAGAGTAGTATCACTTTAGTAACACCCTGCTCCAATACCCAAGACCAGAATCCACTGAAAAATTTTTGCTAAAGGGCAATATCCTGGTCCTGTGATGCTGGACACTTTCATTTGTTCCTCTGGACACCCAGTAGATCAGCAGCCCTAGTCTGAGGACACCAGTGGTCAAGCAGATGCAGACAGGACTGAAAAGCAGCCTTTGTGGCTGTGTTCCTCCTGACTCTCCCTTTGTCTCTCTTCATTTGAAGCATGACCTGGCATTTGCTGATTGCCAGTGACATTGTTTTACTACAGTCATTTCCAGGCCTGGGGTTGTGTCACCCTGGGGCACCTTCAATTATCTCAAGAAATCATCCTGAAATGCTTTTTAAAAAAAAGAATAGTTAGCTCATCTTAATTAAAAAAAAAAATTCCAAAGAATATTTCAAAAGGCGTAAAATGCATCTAAAAATCAAGCCAAGACAAACAGAATTAGGGAATCATTGATAAATATGTCACACATTATTTGGAAAGGGAGAAGTTGACATTATCCATATTCCAAGAAGTTAATAGCCAGGGTTTTAGCCTAGAGGAAAAGCAAACTGCAATCTATTTCCCACAGTTTAACATCTCATATATTAGGTTTCTGATCATTCCCAGCATTCACATATTTAAACTTGGCTCTTCTTAAATTAGAAGTGAAAATTCTAGTGGCTGTGGTATGGTAGATACAGAAAGCTCCCTCTCCAGCATATCCTTAAGCCAGAGTAAGCCTAGAAGCCTTTAATTGCAAGGATAATTTTCATTCATAATTACACACTGTGTCCAAGCCCAGCATTTGTGGTTCCTTTAGTTGTTGTCTGATGTTCCTATCAAGTGTCCAACTTTTAAAATCATCTTTCATTTCATTTCAGTCACAAAAAAACTTGAAAGGTAGGGCAGATATTATTACTGCTGTTTTACAGGTGATCAAATTATGGACCCAAGAGATTAAATGACCTATCCCAATGGTGCTCAGTTTATGGGGAGCAAGATTAGGCCTAGAAGACAGATTTGTTTGATGGCTAGTTCCATGTTCCAGCACTATGTTTTACTGACTCCCATGGTTATATATATGTTTTTAACGTACTTAATCCATTTTGTATGCATGCACACTAAATACAGGTCACTGGTAATAGTACAAAACCCACAAACTTGTATAAATCTTACAACAATCTTCCAGTATATGTCAATGAAGTGTCTCATTTCTCCAATATCAGTTTTCTAGGATAATATGTTATAGTCAACAGAAGCATTGTTTCTTAAGAAAGGCTATCTTTTAATAGTGCCCAAAGGCACCATATAACCTTGAATCTAAGGTCTCATGTCTTAAACTTAGGAAGAGGTAATTAGAGATAGAAGGGAACAACAACAACCAAAAAAAATCTAAAAGAGGTATTTTCATGCACATCAAATATTGGAAGCCTAGGACTCTCAAATTTTTCTTGCATCATGCACTGTTAGATGCAGGTACCAGGCACTATCTCCATGGAATGTCTCTTCAAAGTCCTGGAGACCTGAGAAGACCCAACAGCCTGAACATCAAATGGAATTAACACTGCTTGAACTGAAGAAGAAGACATCATCTTCAGCAAGTATTGTTGGTATTGATGCACCAGGACAGTGATGAATGTGTAACACCCTCACAATGGCCACCTGTCAATCAAAGACCTGGAAAGAAGACATTACCACTCAGGCATGAGAACAGAAAATTAGAACAGGATTCTAATGAGAATCAAGAAGACTGTATTTGCTGTTCTTCCTAAAGATGCCTAGAAATAACTTGTAGAAGAGGGGAAGGGAGACTCTAAAGGGGGAACCTGAATCAAGGTTTAGAGTAATAATATTTGTACTGTAATTATGGTGATAACTGTATTATCCATCCCAAGGCTGATGTGGTCCAGAGAAAAGGTGGGGGGATCATATTAATATTTTACTTTTTTATTGAAAATACCTGTTTCATCTTTTTTTAAGGAAACATGCATGGATCTGGGGTCTGACAGAATTGACTTTTAATGCTAGCCCCACTATTTATTAGTTCTGGATACTTGAGCAAGTAATGAAAGAAGTGAAAGTGTTAGTCACTCAGCCGTGCCCAACTCTTTGCAAACCCACGGACTAAAGCCCATCAGGCTCCTCTGTCCACAGAATTTTCCAGGCAAGGACACTGGAGCAGTTGCCATTTCCTTCTCCAGGGAATCTTCCTGACCCAGGGATCGAACCCAGGTCTCCTGCACTGCAGGCAGATTCTTCACTAACTGAGCTACCAGGGGAAGATACAAGTGACAAGACCTGCTTAAATCTGTTTTCTTAGTAAAGTTGGGATGATGCTTACCTCAAGGGATTGTTGGGATCCCTCTGTTCTTAAAGGGAATTGACTTTTTACAGAAGAACAGCCCTCATCTGAGAAGGCAAAGATGAGATCTTTTACAGTCTTGAAAGCCCCTGGTCTGTCTTGGAAGTTACTACAGCCTTTGTAGGACAGAAAAAATATTCTGCCTCGTGCTCCATGGCACGGCAAGGTCACTCACCTAGCTGTTGCCTGGGGGACAGGTTCCTTCAGGGAATGCTGTGATCCAGGCCACAACAATAGTTTAAGTCATATCATTCCCCCATCCTCAATCGGGATGATGATCCAAAGCCCTGCATGTGCCTTTTCTAGGATGTGTTCAGTAGTAGGCTTTGCCTCCTTACTTCCAGGGGAGGAAGGTTGGGGATCTCTGTCTCATCAACTCTGGACAGCTAAAGGTGCTTCCCCCCACTGGCAGCTAAATGACAGAAATCAAGCCTGTATCAAAGACAACTGTGGCAAAGGAGAAGGTCTGCTTCAGGGAGGGAAGGGAGCCAAGCTGTGGAGAATGCTTAAGTAGAATTGGCAGCAGGAATCTTTGATGGTCCTAGCAACGAACACTTGAGTGGCAGGACTGTAGTGTTGATTTTTCTTTTCATCTCTCACCTTCATGATAACATGGTTCTCTGCTAGAAAAGTCAGTCTTTACCCAGGAATACTGCTATGGCTGAAAATATGGAATAAGACCTCATTCCCTATGATTATGCACAAAAAAGAAAGTGTGTCTATATATGGTATCTCTTTTTGTGGTGATGATGTTGCTTTCCATGCTATCTTTGTCAAGTGTTCTTAAAGGCTTCAGAGCCAACTCGACAAGCTGATTGATGAAGGCTGCATCAGAGACTGCTGACAAGAAAGGAGGGCTAGAGAGCAGAAAGAACTTAGAGCAAGAGAGAAGTCTTTAAGTATTTTAGTTATTAGAGACTGGAATAGCATGCTGTTTAAAAAGACAGAGGAACTTAGACATGCAGTTTGGCATGAGAGAGAGTGTTGGAGAACCAAGAGTTTGTTATTAGACAAATTAAACATAAAAATGCCTCTACCTTTGACAAGGCTCTGCATGTACAGGGTGGGGAGAGCACGGAGAGGGAGGAAGCAGCATGGAATATGGATGGAACCAAAGGGATCTAAAATGATCTTCTAGACTTTGTGCAATGAAGGATAAAAATCACTGCATAGTAAACACTGCCATTGGAGAGCTAGATTACAACCTAAACAAAGGAGATTAAAAAGACCAAATTGAAATAACTTCATGTAACCCCCAAAAAGCTGTGTACTTTGTATTACTCTTACTGAGATGTCATAAAGACATACCATTAACCACGTAGCTAAAACAACAGATATTTATTTACTCAAATTTCTGGAAATTAGAAGTTGTATGATCAAGGTGCTGGCAAATTCCATTTCGGTAAGAACTCTCTTCCTGGTTTGTAGGTAGCTGCCTTCTCCACATCCTTATAGGGTCTTTCCTTATGTGTGCACACAGGGAGAGAGAAAGTAAGTTCTCTCTTAAAGTAAAGTCGCTCAGTCATGTCCAACTCTTTGCGACCCCATGGACTGTAGCCTACCAGGCTCCTCCCATGGGATTTTCCAGACAAGGGTACTGGAGTGGGTTACCATTTATAAGGACATTAATCCTTAATCCTATCAGATCAGGGCCTTATTCCTGTGACCTCTTTTAACTTTAATTACTTCCTTAGAGACCTCCATCTCCAAATACAGCCACATGGAGGATAAGGGCTCCAATATGTGAATTTGGGGGACACAAACATCCAGTCCATAACACATCTCATCTGCATTATCAGTTTGTTGTCTTATTAAAAAGAAACACAAACCCAATATCACCCCCAAAACAGCAAAAAGGAATTTAAACCTTTAGTGACATCTCTCAAAGAGGCACTTAAACTTGTTGCAAACAGAGAAAAATACTCAGGCTCTTAGCCCATCATCCTGAAGTACCATTCAGTATGATAGTTGCTCTACAGGGTTTCTCTTTCGGCACCTTCAGCACACCCTCCCCAGATTCTTGCAAAGGTTCTTGGCTCTCCTCCTCCTCTCACTACCCCTCTCCATCTCCCTTTTGGGTTGGTCCCATTCTTGCATGAGTTTCTCTGGGGCAATGGCTTTAAAGCTTTGGTTAGCATCAGAGTCACCTGGGGAAGTGGGTAAAAAAACAAAATCCCAGACCTTTATCTATTTCAGTATTCCTCAGTTCAGTTCAGTTCAGTCGCTCAGTCGTGTCCAACTCTTGTAACACCATGAATCGCAGCACGCCAGGCCTCCCTGTCCATCACCAACTCCCAGAGTTTACCCAAACTCATGTCGATCGAGTTGGTGATGCCATCCAGTCATCTCATCCTCTGTTGTCCTCTTCTCCTCCTGCCCCCAATCCCTCCCAGCATCAGGGTCTTTTCCAATGAGTCAACTCTTCCCATGAGGTGGCCAAAGTTTTGTAGTTTCAACTTCAGCATCGGTCCTTCCAATGAACACCCAGGACTGATCTCCTTTAGGATGGACTGGTTGGATCTCCCTGCAGTCCAAGGGCCTCTCAAGAGTCTTCTCCAACACCACAGTTCAAAAGCATCAATTCTTCAGCTCTCAGCTTTCTTCACAGTCCAACTCTCACATCCATACCTCTGTAATCTTATTAGCTCCTCTGGTGATTCTGATACTCACCCAGTACCTTAGTCATACCTGTATGGCCTAGTGGTTTTACCTACTTTCTTCAATTTAAGTTTGAATTCAGCAAGTCAGTTCCTGGTCTTGTTTCTGCTGATTGTATAGAGCTTCTCCATCTTTGGCTGCAAGAATATAATCAATCTGATTTCGGTATTGACCATCTGGTGATGTCCATATGTAGAGTTGTCTTTTGTGCTATTGGAAAAGGGTGTTTGCTATGACCATTGCATTCTCTGGGCAAAAGTCTGTTAGCCTTTGCCCTGCTTCATTTTGTACTCCAAGGCCAAACTTGTCTGTTACTCCAGGTATCTCTTGACTTCCTACTTTTGCATTCCAGTCTCCTATGATGAAAAGGACATCTTATTTGGTGTTAGTTCTAAAAGGTGTTAATTTGATTACAGAACTTTCACAGGACTGGGGAAACAGAGACTCTTGGAGGGCACAAACAACCCCTTGTACACACCGGGACCCAGAAGAAAGGATCAATGACTCCAAACAGACTGAGCCAGACTTGCCTGTGAGTGTTCAGGAGTCTCTGGCAGAGGCGTGGGTCAACAGTGGCCTGCTGTGAGGTCAGGGGCACTGACAACAACAGTCCTGGGAGGTGTGGGGTGCTGGCCTTTTGAAGCAGGTAGCCATTACCACCATTATCCCTCCATAGTTTGTCCTGAGGCCAAACTACAGGGAGGGAACATAGCCCCACCCATCAACAGAAAAAGACCAGACAGTAGATCAAAGAAATGGTTCAAATGAACTACTTACAAAATAGAAAGAGACTGAGAATGAACTTATGGTTGCCAGATGGGAAAGGATGAGGGGAACGGATAGTTGGAAATTTGGGATGGACATCTATACACTGCTATATTTAAAATGGATAAAAATTGGCCCTACTGTACAGCACATGGAACTCTGCTCAATGTTATGTGGCAGCCAGGATAAGAGGGGTGTTTGAGGGAGAATGGACATATGTATATGTATGACTGAGTCCCTTCACTGCTCACCTGAAACTATCATAACATTGTTTGTTAACTGGTTATACCCCAATAGAAAATAAAAAGTTTAAGAAAAATATTAAGGACAGATCCCATGCAGTCCTGTCCTTCCTCATTTCCCTCTTCTTTCTTTACCATACACCTCCTTTCCTCTGTATCATTTTACTGATTGAGTACTTGAACTTTTTTTTACTAGCATATCCTATATTCATGGACATGTCCGAATCCTTAAAGCACGCATTTGTTAGTTCAGGTTAGTTCAGTCGCTCAGTTGTGTCCAACTCTTTGCAACCCCATGGACTGCAGCACGCCAGGCTTCCCTGTCCATCACCAACTCCTGGAGCCTAGTCAAACTCATGTCCATTGAGCCGGTGATGCCATCCAACCATCTCATCCTCTGTTGTCCCCTTCTCCTCCTGCCTTCAATCTTTCCCAGAATCAGGGTCTTTTCAAATGAGTCAGTTCTTCGCATGAGGTGGCCAAAGTACTGGAGTTTCAGCTTAAGCATCAGTCCTTCCAATGAATATTCAGGACTGATTTCCTTTAGGATGGACGGTTGGATCTCCTTGCAGTCCAAGGGACTCTCAAGAATCATCTCCAACACCACAGTTCAAAAGCATCAATTCTTCGGTACTCAAGCTTTCTTTATAGTTCAACTCTCACATCCATACGTGACTACTGAAAAAACCATAGCCTTGACTAGACGGTCCTTTGTTGGCAGAGTAATGTCTCTGCTTTTTAATATGCTGTCTAGGTTAGTCATAACTTTTCTTCCAAGGAGGAAGCATCTTTTAACTTCATGGCTGCAGTCACCATCTGCAGTGATTTTGGAGGCCCCCCCCCCAAAAAAAGTCTCTTGTTGTTTCCATTGTTTCCCCATCTACTTGCCATGAAGTGATGGGACTAGATGCCACGATCTTAGTTTTCTGAATGTTGAGTTTTAAGCCAACTTTTTCACTCTCCTCTTTCACTTTCATCAAGAGGCTCTTTAGTTCTTCCTCACTTTCTGCCATAAGGGTGGTGTCATCTGCATATGTAAGGTTGATATCTAAAATTGATATTTCTCCTGGCAATCTTGATTTCAGCTTGTGCTTCATCTAGCCCAGCATTTTGCATGATGTACTCTGCATATAAGTTAAATAAGCATGTATGAAGATTAACCTCCATATACTGGTATATTCTATGGGTTATTTTTAGGTAATAGCTAACACGAGATTAAAAACAAAAACTGGAATTGACCCAGGAAGTGTAAAAAGATTTGTTGTGCTAAGTCTAGGCAAATTTGGACTGTGATGGTAATTTGTGGCCAGCTCATCAACCCAAATGGTCTTGATGTGACTGACCATCATATAAGCATAATCAAGCAAGCTTCTTTTTCTACAGGAACCAAGGAAAAAACACTTGCATTTGCTAAAATCCCTTCTAGATCTTCAACTGAAATGTGATACAAAAGAACAAAGTGCTATTACGTTAATTTAATTATGAAGTTACATGCTAAGAGCAAGTTTTAGAGTATTTATGTTTGTTTAAAAGCCAAAAAGATAATCATCTGTACTACTGCAGACTTTGAGGCTCCTATCTCTGTTTTATTTACCAATTTCTAAATTTAGGAGGAGGATTCTGTTATGCACTTGAACAGCTGATCAATTCTGCATGAGCAGACAGAGTACCATACAGAAAGGATAACTAGAATCATGGTTGAGAAACAGTAATACACAAAAGCTGTTTTATGTAACAGAAAATATATGAAATGGCAAGAATAATATTTTAAAATAAATAGCATTATTTAGTTAGTTGGAACAGTATGAGGTTCCATTTACAGAAGCCTCTGCATTGAACATATGGTAATTCCTTACCCAGAATGAAAAAGCACTTAAGTGCTTTAAGTGTTTTTGTATTTCTTTCTCATTTCAACTTGCACAAGACTCCACAATCTTAAAGTTTTATAGCTGAAGGAACTGTGATCTAGTGAAAAAGAAGATTGGAGATTAGAATTCAGATGTGATTCAGAGGGGTAAGGCTAAGTTTTAGAAATTTAGTTCCCCTCAGACAGCATTTTATTTTGCCAGGGGAAATCCTTTATGCCATAAGCACTAACCAGTTCAGTAACACAATTCATTTATCAGGAGTCTGTGTGTGGGGACTGCAACCATCCAGAACACAAGAATCAAGTGCACAGTGGGGGAAGAGCTTTGAAGAATACAATCAGGAGACATCAAGTCATCCCACTGTGAGAGTTTCTAAAATCCTAGCCCTGCATGCCTGGGTTCTCAGCCCGTCTACACATGTGAGACAGCAGGCAAGCTGGGTGACCCTTCTGAGCCTGGATGTTCTATCTATAACATAGAAATGGTAATTTTTTTCCCTCATCAGATTGTAAACAGAATCAAATGAGATCATACATGCCAAGTATTTAGAACACTGCTTGTTATATATCATAAATGATACTGCTGTTTTATCATTATTATTTATTACTCTAAATACCACTCTGCAAGCATGATTATCAAGCTATCCATGCATGGCATATCAGAAGTCAAAAATTAGTCAAGTAAGAGAATGTTCTCTTAGAAGCATGGGCACTGACACCAGAGCAAAACTAGAGCCAAGAGACTGAAAGTGAGAGAAAAGAGAAGGTAAGGAAGTCAGTATATAAGAATTCAAAAATATATCACTCTGAGTCCCCTTTATTTCATGAAAAACAGACATTTCAATATTTATTCAAAAACAGTTGCCAATCAAAGTAGTAAACTAAATACTTAGGATTTAAATTATATTCAACTTATCTCTAGGAGAAACATCTTGTAAAGAAAACACTAGGAAAGGTTTTACTTTCTCTAGAGATGTGGTGTAATTTTTTCCCTATTCTAGCAAATTAAAAATGAGGGACCTGACTTTTTTCTCTGTCACTTTGACTACCAGGAAGTTTAGAAGCAAATGGTCAACCTTAGAGCCTTAGAGACCATTTCATTCTAGTATCTTTTCTTGAATCATAACTTTCTATTTTAGATTTATATTATTTTCATCCTGAATTTTACATTTCTGATTTATATTTTGATATTTTATTATATGGTATAAGCTGACTCATGTTTCGGTAAAGAAGTACTAGTGTAAACAAGTTAAATTGTCCAACAAACAGTTTTTGCAGTCTGATATATTTACAATATGGTCTTAAAGACTTTACTCCAAATGCTTTATATTATTTGTTAAGTTAAACTCAGGAACTAAACGGATAAGCTATTTGGAATAATATTTTGCAATAATGAATATACCTTCTATGGAATCGCTTATTCCATAACTGTCACAGAATAATAGAGCATTACTAAATGTTATTCTCTTCCTAAAAATGAAGCAGCAGCTTCATCCCATCGCTAGCTGCCTGCAAAGTAATGGTAGTAGTGGTTTAGTGGTTTAGTCGCTAAAGTTGTGTCCAACTCTTGCAACTCCATGGACCATAGCCTGGTAGGCCTCTCTGTCTGTGGGATTCTCCAGGCAAGAATACTGGAGTGGGCTTCCATCTCCTCCAGGGAATCTTCCTGATCTAGGAATCAAACCCGGGTGTCCTGTACTACACGCATATTCTTTACCAACTGAGCAATGAGCAAAGTAATGGTCTCCACCTTTCCCCATTGGGGAGAAAATGAGCAATGCTGAGCAGCAGAAGAGTTTAGGTACCAATTAAGGGATGGAGTTTAGACTTTGTATCTCAGATCTCACTGGCATAAGCTCCGATACACATGCCCTCAGTTCGTTGACTAATGGAAGATAGGAGACTATACAGTCATAACTCTTAATTTCATTCAGGACCCTAGACAATAGCACCTTAGGAGAGTTCATTCCTGAATACCTATGTAAACTAGTACCTCCACTTCCAGCCCACCTAGTTCTCTTATACCTCTTTATTGTTCTCCAGGGCACTTAACACCTTTTGAAATATATTTAGTCTTTTATTCTACTGTCTGTTGATTGTCTGTCTCCTCTAATAAGTGTAAGTTTCATGAAGTAACTGACTTTACTCAGTTTGTTGTTTTATCTCTACTTCCTAGAACAGTGTCTGGCAAATAGTGAGCACCCAGTAAACGTCAGTTGAATGGAAAACTGAATATGCAAAAGCGAAAGTGGCTAGCCAAGAAGGATATTTCCTTTCATCCACTTTAGGAAAAATAATGTTGAGATATTTAAAAACTCATAATGTAAGTCCTTTTAGGTCTTTGAATAAAAATCAATTTTAAATTGTGGGACCAATAGCGAAGCAGAAATGTTACTTGCCCTGCCAAAGATCTTGTGACTTGCCATAATACTCTTGTGAACAAGAGAAACAGAAAGTGTTGCTCACTACCCAATTCTACAAGGGTTAAGTCATAAACCATTGCAGTTGCCCACCAAAAGCGCAACTTGAGAGGAACAATAGGATGAGAAATAGGATGAGGCACTCCATGCTTTGAATAAACAGGCTCTTAGTTAGATGCATGTCTCAGGAAGAATTTCAGTGAACCCAGAGGAGTGCCCCTTCCCATGTGTAGAGGAGCACTAAAATCATCAACTTGGGTATTTGTTCTTTGTGACCAGCAACGATCCTTTACCAAGATGTATGCTTTACTGCACACACTCTCTAGCCACAAATCTCACTGGGGAGTATGTGCTAAATAAATACTGGCCTCTCCCCTATCTTTTCAGAGCAGTCTCCTCAGAGCTGAGTGGCTGACTCTTAGCTTTTAGGCCTCAGTAAGATTCTGAATAAACTCATAACTCTTATGCGGTGTGTTTTTCTTTAAGTTACCACTCTATTCCACCCTCTGGAGCCACACAATCAGTCTAATCTCTTTTCTACTAAATCAACTCAAAATTTACATCCCTTACACTAGCCTCTTTCCTTATCATCAGTCTATATCTAAGGGACAGATCCACATGGATATCCTACTGTCTAAAACCAAACTCTGATTTTCCCCCCCAGATCAATTATCTGAAGGTCCTACTAACACAAGATGGTGGTCCATAACCTCCTTTACTTTGGACATGTGTTGAGTGTTTATGGTTTGGAGCATGGATATGGGTTATCAGCCAAGTCATGTTTAAATAGGATGGGGACAATGAATGAAAAGGACAGTGAAGAAGAGATGGACATCAGATCATTTTTTCTGTGGTTTGTTGGGTTAGACCAGCTCTGATGTGGAGGCTCTAGACGTCTAAAATGTGGGTATGCTGAAGGATATTAAAAGCAGGAAGGCAAAACTAAGGATACTTCTCAGTCTTGCCTGGAGCTGCTCACCAATGAAGGAAGCAAGTCCCAGTCGCAGTTAAACAGACTGAAGATCTCATAGGGTGATTTGTGATATCATAGGCTGGCAGCTGTTTTATGCAATTGCTGTTCATGCTCATTTGGCCCTGGCTTTGTCTGACCTCTGGAAGTCAGGAAGTCAGAAGTTGTGGCTTAGAAGTGCACAGTCACTCTGAGTATTTTGATTGGAAAAGGTTTCTATTAATATACACCGCATCTTACCTGAAGAGCACTCCCGTGCTTACCAAGGCTTCTCCCTCTCTCCCTAGTAACAGGGTGATAAACCTGAGGCAGAGCAGGGCAGAAATTGCTAGTCAATCAGCTCCCTTCTCCGATCAGTCATTTTTGACTCAAATTTTTTCTGTTACATGATTGAGTTATGAAACCTGTCTTGATATCTGTTTATTTCCCTTTCTAATTCCCAATATTCATTTTTCTAACACTTTTACTATGCTGAGGTAACTTGCAAAAAAAAAAAAAAAAGTAACATTGATGCCAGATTTTAGTGATTAAAAAGTACTTTCCCATCGCTCTCTCATTTAACAGTGGCAACAGCCCCAAGATACTGACAAGTGAGGGACCTAAGGCTCAGAGAATCCAAACAACTTACCCAGTTTCACACCTGGGACCTGGAACACTTTCCACCATATCAGACTCCCACCTTTGCAGCTCATCTAATTGCATAAAGGAGTCACAAGTCAAAATCATCGTCATTCACGCTACAGTATCTCACCCAGCCCTGCCTTTTCCAGAGCCAAGCATAAATTTTTAAAAATCGTACTTCTTTTCACTCATTCACCCATGCTGCACTCACCTGCTTGTGCTGTGCCTCTTTTGTTCATCAATCCCAAGTTAGCATTATCCATTTGTTCATTTACCTGTATCTGTTGAGCGCCTACTATGTGCAAGGCATCAATAGCATGGTGATTATATTATAGGAACTATTTATTAAATAATTATAGATGAGAGCATTATTTACTTTTTAAAAATTCACTTCAATCATGCAGGATACAATGACCTATACTGCATTCAAAGCAAAGTAAATCACAGGGCAGCTGGTTCCAATTTTTTTTTTTAAGTAGGCAGAGTATAAATAATAAATAAAATAAAAGCATCACTGTGAAAATTTTACCAGAGGTCATAAATGTGAAGGAGTTAAGAGGCTGGGCTGCAGTCCAGACCCTGCCACCAGTGGCGTGTGACCTTGGGTGAGTCACCTCACCTAGACAGGCCTCTGTTTCCTCCTCTGTGAAGTACGTGAATTAAGTGGGGTGATTTTTAAAGCACCTTTTCTGATCAGCAGTCTTCTTGCACTGTAGCTAAAACATCACTCAGTGCATCTGACTTTCATCCCCAAAGGTCTCAGGGGCTGAGAGACGCACAGAGACTTGGTTAGACACAGGGTCTAAACAGTAAAACACCATCCAGAGCAATCTACTTGGAAAGCAATAAGCTCATGTATAAACATAACTTACTTTGAAAAATTAATATAATAATATGTGAACATTGACGAAATTCCTAATATTGGAGCAGTGTCCTACAATAATAAATAATACTCAAAGGAAATTAAAAACCAATAGGTAATAATGTATCAATATCAGTTCCTTAGTTTTGATAAATGTTACATAATAACATAAGATGTTAACAATAGGGGAGCCAGCTGCAGGGGGTATGGGCACTCTCTGTACCATCTTTGCAACTTTTATGTACAAACTCTTCTAAAATAAAAGTTTATTTAAAAAACAAATCAATGGTAATCCTCTTCCACCTTAGTGAGAATGGGTTAGTGGCAAATTTAGAATTTCATTCTGCCTGTAAAGCCATCTTCTTCATTTCTAAAAGTAATATTCTAATTCTTGTAATTTTGTGTGAGCATTCATATATTAGACAGTTTAAGTGACTGGTTGGATTATCATATATGAATATCAGGAAAGAGAAACTTGTTAGCTTTTCTAGGCAGCTGGAAGCTCTCTATTCATAGAATTAACTAATCATTGAAATTTCCACATCCACCCAATCTCTTTAACTGCCTCTTTTGAAACTACAAGGCAATGACAATCACAGAAAGTTTATAAACACATCTCTAAGGGGTCTAAGGAGACTGGACTCTAGCTTCCCTGATGTTTGGTTACCATTTGGAAGCAAAGCAAACAAATACATACCAGATTCAGAAAGGAAAAGTCAGTAGTATTAATAAATCCAGTGTGTGTTAAAAAACCCTGCTAATTAAAGGAAAATACTCTACTAGCTTTCTCCATTAACATTAGCACATTCTTCACTCTTATGTAACTTATAGCATTAAGGTATGGAAATCTGGCCTAATTTTATCTTTGAGGCCTAGACTTCTAAAATGTGCTCACTTTGGTCTACACATCACCTTTTGATATATTCTATTAGCTAGAAGCTCCAGCTTCCTTTATTATGATTCTAGCCCGCTTAGCTCTCAGCTCACAAATAATTGATGTTCCCTTTGCACCAGGCATAGTTTTCAACTGATAAGCAGCAGGGTAATTGGCACCTTCACAGGATATTAGGAAGAAGGAGGAGGGAAAAGATCACACTGTGTAGGCAGGAAGCAGACAGCAGAAGTTAACCAAATAATCATGCTCCTGCTAAGAAGGCTAAATTCTCCTGGACAGATTCTATACTTTGTATTTCCTATATAAATATTGTTTTATATTTATCAACACGAATTGCAAGAGCAAAAATGTCAGGTTAAGATACTCCCTGGGTTTAAAGATGATGTGTTAAGCCTACTACTTATTATATGTATCATGAAAAAATATGATTTAACTTCTAATAATGCTTAGCATTAAACAGCATTAATGTTTTCCATACTCATTGAGACATAATTAATGATGCTGTCATACTGAATACATGGACATGAATTATTACTAAATTAGAATAGAATTCCTATAGAATTATGTGCAATGTACTGTCACCACAAATACAATATTAATAAAGAATCTAGGTTAACCTGTGCTTTGTCTTTTTAAAGCTAACCTTTTATTTTAACAAAGCACATTAAAAAGCTCTGGCTTTACCAGATCTGGAGGAAAGTCTATTGCATTTTTAAGACAAAAAGAAGTCAATGTGATTTTGACAGCGGCACTGAGCATACATCTTTAAATTCTCTGCATCAGAATAAATCAGATGTCTCTTTGGATAATAATGGAACAATAAGTGTATAGTGTGTGAGCAAGTCAGGAAGCTAGAACATAGAACACCGATCAGCTCATTTTTGCTGAGACACTCTATCCAGACCCATCCTGCCACCTCCCACGTCAACCAAATATGATTCCTGAGTAAACTTAATCACTAGAGTCAGATCAAAGGTATAGTGAGAAGGGAAATACGAGGGGAAAAGTCCTAACTAACACTACTCTCTCTCTCCCATAATAGCACCACCAAAACCTCTATATACCGTCTCTCCACTCCCCATGGGATCCCACTGAGATTCTGTCACTGTACAACCTTACCCAGGAACACATCAGCAGCAGAGGAAGCTTCCATCTGACCCAGATCAAATCCAGATGTGCTGGTTCTAGCATTAGTTGGCCAAGTCATTCTGGTGTTTCTGTGACACAAATTCCTTCCTTCCTTTCCAGTTGACTCCCTAAATCTGGCCACTTCTGCCACAGGGTCTGAGCTCTGCTGCTTTGTTAGCATTTGACATTTTGTTGTATCTGAAGGGTATGCTTAGACTCTCAACCCAACTGTCAGCAACAGCCATCAGCTCACATCCAGTCTCTTCCAAAGTAACTATGTTAGCAGCTGGACCAACCCAGATGCTCCTCTGAGCCAGGATGATAGGTTCTTGGTAAAATAAAACTATTCATCTCAGAGATTTCATTCTCTTGAACTGATTAGCCTGACTACATTGGCTTCTAATCTGACTTCTGTTTATTCTACAACCATATATTTAGATCTTCTATTAACCAACAAATCAGACATAGGATTTGCTTCCTTATTGCTACCCTCTCCAGCTGTTTCCATTCTCCAATGGCACCAGTCAGTCCATCTAATTCAGCAACTCTCAAACTTCCTAGTCTCAGAACCTTTTACTCTCTTGAAAATCATCAAGGACCCAAATGTCATTTGTTTATATGGATTATATCTCTTGATATTAACTTATTAGAAAGGAAGAAAATGTAAAAATATTTATCAATTCATTTGAAATAACAATGGTGACCTTATTACATATGAATATAAATGGCATGTCTATAAAAATAAATATTTTCCAAATCAGCAAGGCATATGGCATTGTTGCACAATTTTGCAAACCTCCTTATTGTCTGGCTTAGTAGCAGACAGTTGGATTCTCACATCAGCTTCTGCATTCAGTCTGGGTGATTCTGTTATTCTGGTTGAAGGATATAAAGAATAAATACTCTCACATAGATATGAATGCAGTTGAAGAGTAGAATATTTGAATAGCATTTTCAGATGATTTGGAACACTATTTTCTGATACTATACTGAACAAGTAACAGTGGAGTATGGGATCTGAAAACTTATCAATGAAGCTTTCATACTCAGTACATTAAAATCCATGAATTTACCTTGCATCTGGAGTAGATGTATTACCTCTGCATGACGGGCCATTTGGAAAATATTGCTTCAATGAGATATACAAATCAAATGCTGACACATATTATTTATGATATCAAAAATCACAATTATCTCAAAAACATTATATTAAGTAAATGAAGTCAGACACAAAAGGCTATGTATTGTATGATATTCTGGAAAAGGCAAAACTATAAGGATAAAAATTAGATCAGGATTAAGGAGAGAATTGACTATAAAGGAATACCTGGAGACTTTTTGGACTGTTGGAAATATTTTATATTCTACTTGTGGTAATAAAAAACATGATTTTATATTTCTCAAAATGTACAGACAGAACCTAAATGGATCAATTTTGCTGTATGTAAATTATGCCTTAGTAAGTTAGACTTTTAAATAAATCACATTTCTTACTAGACTGTAAGGACTGGGAAGTCCTCAAGCTTGTGGTAACAGATCTAAACTTTTCAAAATTTTAATCTGTGCTTGAAATTTTGAATTTTATCTCGTTGGTGACAAATACTATCGGCTTAACACATCTACATTTGAAACATTCAATTCCTTTACTTCTAAACTCTGAAAGATGGGTCTCTAAATGACATCACACCTTGTACCATAATATCATTAAAAATGTTCTGTTGCACATGACATAATAAGGTAAGTTATTAACATTGCCAAAGCAAAGTGAAGGATAACTACTGTTACACTCTTCCTTGATGTGACAAGTCCACTTCACTCATTTTAGAGAAAACGTCTGCCAAACCTTGAAGCATGAATCCTCATGGTTTGTCTACCTAGTCATTCTTTCAAGTAAAAACAGTGTTCCATAAAGAGGTGTCTAGATGAGTTCCCAACTCAGCTCTGCATGTGAGTGCTTTTCCTTGAGGCAATGGTCATACTTGAGAATGAAGTCAAAGGGTTTTACGCATACTTCTTTATATCATACAGAGTACTATGAAGATATGCATTCAAGGGTTAAGATTAATAAAATTTGTAATTATACAACTTTGCCAAAGACAGTTTGAAGTGACTCTGGCTTTTTGAAAATTGCAAATGCATGTTAGGGATTACAATGACTAGCAGGACACTTGGGTGGCACTGCTTTCATGTGTGGAAAGACACCTGGAGTTTTACCCACCATTGCTTTGCACCATTAGCGTAAATGTCAACACAGTCAGCTGTTCCAAGATAAACCATGAGATTCAAAAAAAGTTACTCAATACTTCTGAATATTTCAGCACCACTTGTGCTTGTTACCAAGGTTTCACATAAAGGAAACTGTCTTTGATGTTTTGTTGTTGCCGATGTCAAATGGATACAAACATACACAGGCTCACTGTTTTATACAGCAAAAGCACAAATCTTCAGGTATTAATTCAATACTCATATACGCATAGTTTGATTAGTATCAGCTATTATGTGCACATCTCCAGCCAAAGCAACAAATAAATAAGATAATAAATAAAAAATAAATAAAATAAGATGCTTCTGGGCCTTCCCTGGTGGCTCAGATGGTAAAGAATCCTACTGCAATGCAGGAGACCTGGGTTCGATCCCTGGGTTGGGAAGATCCCTGGGAGAAGGGCATGGCACCCCACTCCAGTATTCTTGACTGGAGAGTCCCCATGGGCAGTAGAGCCTGGAAGATTACAGTCTATGGGGTCACAAAGAGTCGGACACGACTGAGCGACTGAGCACAGCACAGAACAGCACAAGATGCTTCTGCAACTCATTGCCAGTTTGAAAAACTGCAACAAAAATGTTAATTTTTAAATATATCATATATACAGGAAGATATCCAAATCCTTTCTCTTTAAACTCTGCTTATTCTTTAGGACCAAATCAAATATTGACTTTTTTATGAAGTCTTCTATGCCAAGACAGAGCCTGTGCCTTCAGCACATAACACATAGCTTAATGACCATTTCTGTCACACCAGATTGTCATTAGTTGTTCACATAACTGTCTCTTCCATTTTCCTGGGGACAAGACACATCACATCTTAGCCACATCTATAGCCCCCACTCTCATCTAGCTCCTGTCTGGGACACTGGTGCATAGTAGTCACCTAATCCATACTTGGTAAAAGAATTGGATGCCCTGGAAAAGCATGGAGTGCTGCCAGGTTACCTTGTGACTTAGTTGCTGAGATGAATTCTCCCATTTGGCTGCCTTTCTACTGGCTCACATGATGTTTTGCTGCAATGTGGGAGCATACTCAGTTGCTAAATCATGTCTAACTCATTGTGACCCCATGGACTGTAGCCCACCAGGCCCCTTGTCCATGGGATTTCCCAGGCAAGAATACTGGGTTGTCATTTCTTTCTCCAGGGATCTTCCTGACCCAGGGATTAAACCCAGGTCTCATGCATTGGCAGGTGGATTCTTTACCACTGAGCCATCAGGGAAGTCCTTGCTGCAATACTGATGCATGATAAAAGACTGCAGGAACTCAAGATACAGCTTGTCAGTAAACAAGCTGCCCTGGTGGCAAGAACAAAGTCAGTGTTTTCCTCAACTGTGTGGGATCCGGACATCCTATACAGGTAGTTCTCAAACAAGTATGTGTTGATGATGCTGTGTGGCCAGCACTTGTCATGGAATATCTCAGCAGACATTGCAATAAGCCTATGAAGGAGGCCTTATGAGCCCCATTTCATTGACAAGGAAAAGTGCAAGGCAGAGAGCAACCTGGCCAAGACAAAGCTGACACTCAACTCAAGTACTTTCCAACATCAAAGCCCAACAACTTCACTCAGCTGCTTACAGAGAAGGTTAGTTCATCTTAAAACCTTGCCCAAATAAGACTTTCCTAACTCCAAAAGGATTTTCTCCTTTCAGTAATGTCACATTCCAATTTAAGGAGGGTTTTGCTTAATAACACTAAGGAGGACAGTGTGGGAAGAATTTACTGTTGAAGATCAGTTTCACTATGGGGTGGAAGGGGGACTCGGAATTTAGATCTCAAAGGCTCTGCTTTTGTTGTTGCTTCTGGCTAGTTCATGAATGAAACAGATTAGCTTACAGTTATGGTAATGAGGTGTTTCCCAGACCAGGTGTCATTTTTTCACTTAATTGTTGTTAAAATGTTCCTTAGAATCTAATGGAAAGGTAGTGTATGCATTTTAATTATGGTGATAGGGTTGCTAACATAGCATTGTATTTTGTTAACTAAGAATGAGGAATGTCAGTGGAAATAAAGTCTATAACATTATATAACACCCGATTCCCAAGACAAGCACTTGAGTCTGTCCTGATGAAGGTGTCACTGTATTTTTTTTTCCAATTACTTCTTGAACAAACTCAATAGATCTTGACATGTAATGGGAGAAATCTACTTTCTGGCAATTATGGCTTATCTTTTGTTTAGAAGTAGTAAACATTTTCACTGTCCACTTTTATTCAGTCTGTAAAAGTACAACACAGAAATCTGAAGACTCAAAAAATATTTTTCATGACTACAGAAAAGAAAATAGTCCTGGCTTCAAACTATTTCTGCAAGCGGAGATGGCTGCTCTGGAATCAAATTAAAAAAAGCAGAACCGCAATGTCCAGACATTTTCTAGGGGAGCAAAATTTGCAGGAGATAATGTAATCACAAATCATCACTGGGCTGAGAAAATATTTCCTAGCAATAGGTAAGATAATTACTTTCAAGTGCCAAAGGAAAAAACTTGTAGAAATTACTGCTTATCTTTCCTTAGTTTGTATTTTCATACTTTCACAATCTACTTTAAGCTGTACTATTATACAGCTTAACACAGAACAATATGTTTGGCTTTATACTGAAGTGAAACTTTTGAAAAATGCTTTTCAAGTTTGATTTTCCACAATGGAATTTTTCTGTGAGTGACAGATGATATCTGTGAGTGACAAATACCGTGAATGGTGTCATAGAATCCAACAAGTATGCTAAGTGGTTGGACTATAAACCATCTGTCAAGTTCATATGTTATTCTGAAAGATTTTTTAAAAAATTAAATATTAGCAATGATACAACCATTTAAATGGTTGTATCATTGCTAATATTTAATTTTAAATTTAAACAAAATAAAATTAATTTTAATTTTAAATAAGTGGGACTTTTAAAAGAGATGCCTTGAAAATTCAGTCAAAACAGTATCTGTCCTAATATTATTTCATAGAAACTATTTTAAAGAGGTTTCAATATAAATGGAAATATCTATAAAATACCATTTGGAGTATAAGGGTATAAAGATTTATGTATCAGAAAGATTTCAGATGGTAAGCTAATATCATCACCAACTGGTTTTAACTCAGTAAGCTTTGTCATGTAACAAAAAAAATTCCAATTTATGTAATTGAGCATTTCAAGTCTCATCTGAAATTTTTTTAAAAGATAGGCTGGCCCATTGTTTTTATAGTATATTGCTGATGTTACTCTTCAACAAATGTGAGCTATCCTAAAATCTTTCTATCCATCTATATAAACCAATACTACAATAGCCATGTGCTCTACAGTTTTAAATATTCTATATGCTGTTTTTGTTTTTCCTTTATAATATTTTTCAGCTTTTAGGTAATAACCCATAGACTTTTTTCTTGCTCAGATTATTGGTCTTTTTGAAAAATTTAGGATACATTTTTAATAAGACATTTGAAAAATAGTTTAAGAATTCTTTTTAAAATCAAAAGCATCCAGGTTCACTTGTTAACATCAGCCTTCATGTTCTAATTATTCAAGATGAATATATTCAAGCACTTGAATTAGCAACTAAAACTGCCTTAGATTTTGGCTTTACTTCATGTAGGCAGATATAGTACACATACTTCATTGAGAATTAATATAATTCTTAGCCTCATTTCGCCAAGTATTTTTTCGTAAAACTAAAGGATTGAGTTAAAAGTACATGCTCTAAAAATATGGTACTGACGAACCTATTTGCAGGACAGCAATGGGGATACTGAAGAACTGACTCATTGGAAAAGACCCTGATGCTAGAAAAGATTGAAAGCAGGAGGAGAAGAGGATGACAGAGGATGAGATGGTTAGATGGCATCACTGACTCGATGGACTTGAGTTTGAGCAAGCTCTGGGAGCTGGTGATGGACAGGGAAGTCTGGTGTGCTGCAGTCATAGGGTCGAAAAGAGTCAGACACGATTGAGCAACTGAACTGAAATGAATGGAGATGCGGACATAGGGAACACGAGGAGGAGGGTTAGGAAGGAGAGAGTGGGATGAATGAAGAGCGTAGCATGGAAACATATGTGCTAACGTATGTAAGATAGATAGCCAGTGGGAATCTGCCGTATGACTCAGGGAACTCAAACCAGGGCTCTGTGACAACCCAGAAGGATGAGATGGGGTGGGAGGTGGACAGGAGACTCAGGAGGGAGGGGGTGTGTATAACTATGGCTGATCCAGGTTGATGCATGGCGGAAGCCAATATAATATTGTAATCACCCTTCACCCAAAAAATAAATATATTTTTTTAAAAGTATGTGCTCTGGAGGCAAACTATAGTCACTTACTAACTTTGCTAATTTTGCTGTATTTCAGTTTCTTCGCCTGTAAAATGAGCTAAAGAGTAGTGTATGTGCTGCCAAAGTGAGCACAATGAGCTAAAGACTAGCACCAACCTCTCAGTATTGCTATGAGAACTAAGTGAGATAAGTATGTCACAAAGTTTGTGGTTCTTCCTGGCACACTTTAAACCTGCAACATTATCATAAACTAAGAAATTATCCTAGAGCATTAAAGTCATCAGAAAATTTACACACATTTACATATATGTATATATAAATATGGGGCTTCCCTGGTGGCTCAGATGGTAAAGAATCTGTCTGCAATGCAGGAGACCCATATATACCTATACACATATAGGTATATGTATGCATATACTCTTGGATGAATGTGTCAAATTCCTTGATTTGTCTGAAAAAAATGTGTTTGTTTTCCACTTCACTTTTCATAGGAAATACACACAAACATGTGTGTGTATGTATATATAAACAAATACACTATACAAATATATATAAATATATATACACAAACACATTCATGTACATATGCAATTACCCTCTTGCCTAACATCATTAAATGTCTATTTCTTCGTTGGACTGAAAAGAACATTGTTCTCAGCTGAGGTAGAAAAGCAGACAGATGAAAAATGAGCAATCCAGATCTAGGCAAAGGAAATCTGCATTTTAAAAATGCTTTGAAAGAAGTCTGAGCTCCCCTAGGACAGGAGACTCTCACTATTCACTCTGCTCAGTGAATATAGTACATCAGTATGTGATTTTCCTAGATTAATTACATAGGTGTTCAATAATAATGACTCATTACTCTCCCAACTGTGTTCTTATACCAGAAAGCCTGGAAAATACCAACTTCATCAAATGCTACTTAAGGAAATAGCCTATATGCTGATAGATAAATACCACACACACCACAGGGCAAAAGCTTGGGTTCACAGTGGATTTCATGACTGAATGCCCCAAGGGAGCGTACCTGGCTCTCAGGCTAAAGACAAAGGGATTCTGTTAATTGGTTCAATCCAACCCTACATACCAGCAGAAATAATGTTTTCAATAAACTGCTCATCAAAGGCACCAGGATTGGTCTCTCCCTTCTTCACTCATCTCAGCCTTTGTTCATGCTGTTCCTCCTTCCCTCCCTCATTTAACCCTACTCACTTTTGGAGCCTAGTACCAGCCTGACCACCTTCATGAGGGCTCTCCTGACACCTCTTGCCCCAGTTTTCCCTCTCAATGTTCTCATCAGTTATGACTGGAACATCTTCTCCATTGTCTCTGGACATCTATGAACTTCTATAACGCAGTCTATTCCGCAAACAGTTGTCAAGAACGACTAGATGACTAGCATCTATGCTTGACATCATGGAGGATAAGAAGGAAGACTGTATTTAAACAACTACTACTTGCCAAGCACTTTATATAACTCATCAATGCTTTGAGGGTAATATCATTACCAAAATGCCAATGAAGAAACAAAAATCAAGCAATATGATTCCATATTTCTTATTCCAGATTAGATATATGGTCCAGAGACTAAGCAAACAAGCTTTGTTTAGTGGGCATGATGCTTTTTTAGAAAACAATAATAAATTTAAAAATAAAAAAAGAATAAATAGGGATATAAGTGACTCTAGATAGGGCATGAACTTTCCAGTTTTCCACAGGCTCCACCCCTCTCTCTTGTCCTGTATTCACACATACTAGGACACTCCTTTAGGATATCTGCATGGCCTCCAATTACAATTGAGTTTGTTCCCCTGCTACTCCCTCCAATAGCTTATTTTGGCCCATACTTACAATTTAGTAAGGAATGAATCATAATATAAAATGGAAAAGAGATGTACAGAGATTCTTAAAGGGAAGGGACATCTTCCTGGATATGGATGGCATCTTAAAGGCTAGGATTTTGGAAGGAGGATCTTGGGGAAGAATTTTCCAAAGAGAAGGAATAGAAAAGGAGAGGGCCACTAGGTAAGATGGGAAAGCGGTCAGACTCGGTCAACAAGAGTTTGCTTTCACTTGAGAGGATGGGGAATAGGTGGGGTTCTGTTAAGGGCAAACATAAAAGTTTAAAAGGTTAGTGAGGGCTTCATCTTGGAAGACTTTGAATGCCCTACTCAAGAATCTACACTTTACTTTTAAGGCTGCATAAAGGTTTGTGAGGAGGCACACATTTGAAACCAAATTTCAGAGAATATCTGGCAGGGATGAGCAGCTACTATGTATAAGAAGGAACTGGTGGTGGAAAAACAGAAACAAGGGATGGAGACAGTTGTTTCTGTCTGGAATGAGATGCTACAGACAGAACCAGAGAGTAACAGGAAGAAAGGCACTGGGTTGGGGGAGACTGACAGGAAACTTCTATGAAAGTCCCATGGCCTGGCCTGCTCCTGCTTTGTGCGTGAAGTTTCTTTTTCTTCAATTTTTTTTTCTTCACATTTTTGCTCAATGCCATTCCCTGATAGCTCATTTGGTAAAGAATCTGCCTGCAATGCAGGAGAACCCGGTTCAACTCCTGGGTCAGGAAGACTTGTTGGAAAAGTTCCATTATTCTTGTACTTCCCTTGTGGCTCAGCTGGTAAAGAATCCACCTACAATGTGGGAGACCTGGGTTTGATCCCTGGGTTGGGAAGATCCCCTGAAGAAGGGAAATGTCACCCACTCCAGTATTCTATTCTGGAGAATTCCATGGACAGTATAGTCCATGGGTCACAAAGAGTAGGACACCACTGAACGACATTCACTATCTTATCAAAGATGCCTTTGCTGATCACCCAGTCTTCAGTTCAATTCAGTCACTCAGTCATGTCTGACTTTTTGTGACCCCATGGACTGCAGCACGCCAGACTTCCCTGTCCATCACTAACTCCCGGAGCTTACTCAAACTCATGTCCATCAAGTCAGTGATGCCATCCAACCATCTCATCCTCTGTCATCCCCTTCTCCTTCTGCCTTCAATCTTTTCCAGCATCAGGGTCTTTTCCAATGAATCAGTTCTTCGCATCAGGTGACCAAAGTATTGGAGTTTCAGCTTCGGCATCAGTCCTTCCAATGAATATTCAGGATGATTTCCTTTAGGATGGACTGGCTGGATCTCCTTGCAGTCCAAGGAACTCTCAAGAGTCATTTCCAACACCACAGTTCAAAAACATCAATTCTTCGGTGCTCAGCTTTCATTATAGTCCAACTCTCACATCCATACATGACCAGTGGAAAAACCATAGCTTTGACTAGACGTTCCTTTGTTGGCAAAGTAATGTCTCTGCTCTTCAATATGCTGTCTAGGTTGGTCATAACTTTTCTTTCAAAGAGCAAGTGTCTTTTAATTTCATGGCTGCAATCACCATCCACAGTGATTTTGGAGCCCCCCCCCAAAAAAAGTCTCTCGTTGTTTCCATTGTTTCCCCATCTATTTGCCATGAAGTGATGGGACCAGATGCCACGATCTTAGTTTTCTGAATGTTGAGTTTTAAGTCAACTTTTTCACTCTCCTCTTTCACTTTCATCAAGAGGCTCTTTAGTTCTTCACTTTCTGCCATAAGGGTGGTGTCATCTCATATCTAAAGTTATTGGTATTTCTCCTGGCAATTTTGATTCCAACTTGTGCTTCATCCAGCCTAGTGTTTCTCATGATGTACTCTGCATATAAGTTAAATAAGCAGGGTGACAATATACAGCCTTGACATACTCCTTTCTGATTTGGACCCAGTCTATCGTTCCATGTCCAAGGCTAACTGTTCCTTCTTGACCTGCATACAGATTTCTCAGGAGGCAGGTCAGGGGGTCTGGTATTCCCATCTAGCCCTATATAGATATAAACTAGCCCTCTCAATCCAATCTCCTTATCCCACTGAAGCTGCCTTATCTTTCTCTGTAGACTCTATTGCCATTTGACGTACTATATACTTACTTGTTTATTTGTTTACTGGTGAGTCTTCCTTAACAAAAAACTAATCTCTAGACAGACAGAAATTCTTTTCTGTTTTACTCCCTGTAGTGTCTCCAAAAGCACTGGGCACAGTGCTGGAACTGGGCACAGAAGGAACTTCATAAATAGTTGTTAAATGAATAAATAAATGAAGTCTTTCTGAGGGCATGGCATCTTCTTTCTCCATGTAGATCACAAGCCCAGGAGTCACGTTTCATAGTCCTACACACACCACAGTGCCATACTCATCTAGACCCTGTCACTTTAAATGTACAACCAGACTCCTACCTAGTACTCCAAATTGATGCCACATTCTTTCTTTACCAACACTTTTTATACAAGTGATAAACTCTTTTTGATATGATGCTAGTCACATGGCAAGTAGCTGACTGGAGTACTTACTGAAATTGTTACTTCAGGGTTCATGTCATGAATCCCTAGGCAGACTGTAAGCTCAGGTTACTCTGTGCCTTTCTGTATAATATTTATCACAATGTAATTGATTAGATATTGGTATAATTATTTGTTTGTGAAGCCTGTGGTTCTCAAACCTACAAGGTCCAAATCTCCGTTGTATGACAAATATTTTCTAGCACCATCCTTTACTAGCCTGAAATGAAATTAATGGATAATAAACCTGTTACACACATATTTTTAAAAATCAATAAAATGTCCTAGAAGTTCTGGAGCAGTGGAGGACCTGACTCGTTTTCAGCTTTTGTAGGAGTAAAGCAGAAGGTCACAACATCTGCAGGATTTCCAGATGATAAAATAATGTCATCAAATGGACAAAGATGTTGTACTTATATAGAAGAGAATATCACTCAGCCATAAAAAAGAATAAAATAATGCCATTTGCAGGAATATAGATAGACTTAGAGTTATCATACTAAGCAAAGTAAGTCAGACAAATACCATATGATATCACTTATAAATGAAATCTAAACTATGACAAAAATGAACTTATCTATCAAACAGAAACAGACTCACAGACATAGAGGACAGATTTGTGGTTGCTGGAGGTGGGGAGGGGTGGAGGAAAGATGGGTGGGGAGTTTGGGATTAGCAGATGCAAACTATCACATATAGAATAGATAAACAACAAGGTCCTGTTGTATAGTGTAGGGTATATGTTCAATATCCTGTAATAAACCATAATGGAAAAGAATATGAAAAATACGTATATATATAATTGAATCACTTTGCTGTATTCCTGAAACTAACAGCATTGTAAATCAACTATATATACATAGTTCAATATTTTTAAAAGGTCATCATTACCACATGTAAAATAGATAGCTAGTGGGAAGCTGCTGTATAATACAGGGAGCTCAACCTGGTACTATGTGACAACCTACCGGGGTGGGATGGTGGAGGGTGGGAGAGATTCAAGAGAGAGGGAATATAGATATACTTATGACTGATTCACATCGTTGTACAGCAGAAACCAACACAAGATTGTAAAGCAATTATACTCTAATTATAAATAGATTTTTTTTTAAAGTCAAAAAATCAATAAAATGCCCTAACTTTAAAATAAAAAGAAATAAAAGAAAAGCAATTTATAATAAAATAGTACATGTTTTAATATATGAATGCTCTGGGATGACTGCTCTAGGACACCTGATGAAGCAGTCAGGGGCCTGCACCTACAGGTAGAGTCACCATGAATATGATGCTACCATGCAGACTGATACTGACATTGTTTTAAAGATTCAGATACAACAAGGAGTTATCATCATGTGATTTTCCAAAATGGTGATCACTTCTTATTAAAGTTCAAAGGTGATTAACCAATCAAGAGAGGAAACAAGAAAAATTAATACTGACAGATGCTTGAAAGCATAAAACCAAGACAGATCCATCATCTTCATCCACTTGGATAAGCTGCAGAAGCTGAAGACATTTAGGGAAAGAGCTTACTTGATGCAGGCATATACATGCCCCACTTTTAAAATTTTATTATTTTTTAATTGAAGTATATTTGACATATAACATTGTGTAAGTTTAAAGGGCACAACCCAATGATTTAATATATTCACATATTGCAATATGATTGCTACTGTAGCATTAGCTAGCACCTCTATTCCCAAATGTGTGAAAACAGAAAATAAAATGGTGGTTACCAAAGGCTGAAGTGTGCAGGAACAGATGATTTTTAAGAGTACAAATTTACAACCAATAGATAAATAAGTCCTGGAGGTCTAATGCACAGTGTAGTGATTATAGACAACAATAAAGGATACATGTATATGTATGGCTGAGTCACTTTACTATGCATCTCAAAGTATCACAGCATTGTTAACTGCTGTATTCTAATATAAAGTAAAAAGGAAATATAACCATCAAATTTGCTAAGGGAATAAATCTTAATTATTCCTACCAAGCCCATGTTCTAGATGTATATAAAAATACCTGTCAGCTTCTGCCAGTCTGACCTCCAAAACTAAAACAGTTTTCAAGTTTCTGTTGTTGATTTGTATAATAAACATCATATCTTAAGTTTTCTCATTAGAATTGAGTTGATTTCAAAAGGTTAGAACATTTAAGCTATTCAAAATCAATAACTCCTTTTTAATATATTTTGTAGCTTCAGTATCCTGAAAAAAATTTCATAGGTATATATATTGTTATTGTTGTTTGTCGCTAAGTAATGTCTGACTCTTTGCAACCCCATAGACTGTAGCCCACCAGGCTACCGTTTTTCAGGCAAGAATACTGGAGCGGGTTGCCATTACCTTCTCCAAGGGATCTTCCTGACCTAGGGATCGAACCCACATTTACTGCTTGGCAGGAAAATTCTTTACCGCTGAGTCACCAGGAAAGCTCGTTGATTCTGTATATGTCACACATATATTTCCAAAATCAATATAATAGAGTAAGCATCCATTCAGTTCAGTTCAGTCACTCAGTCATGTCCAACTCTTTGCAACCCCAAACCGAGAGTAAGCATAGTATAATATAAATGAGAAATAAAAGGAAAGTAATTTATAGCAAAATAATGCATCTTATTACCTAAAAGCCTGAGCACGTCTATACTAGAAAACACAACCAAAAAGTCTGAGGTTGTATTATACATAGATTGCCACACACAAACCAATCTCAATTTAGTTCAGTTCAGTTCAGTCGCTCAGTTGTGTCCAACTCTTTCCAACTCCATGGATTTCAGCATGCCAAGTTTCCCTGTCCATCACCAATTCCTGGAGCTTGCTCAAACTCATGTCCATTGAGTCACTGATGCCAGTCTAGGGTTGTTGAACTGCTGACTCAAATACCATGAACAGTATCTCTACTGGTAACATGATTTTTCTTTTCTTTTTTTTTAAAGCCACACCTAACAGATTGTGGGATCTTAGTTTCCCAACCAGGGATTGAACCCTGGACCCCTGCAGTTCAGTTCAGTTCAGTCGTTCAGTCGTGTCCGACTCTTTGTGACCCCATGAACAACAGCACGCCAGGCCTCCCTGTCCATCACCAACTACCAGAGCCTACCCAAACCAATGTCCATCAAGTCGGTGATGCCATCTAACCATCTCATCCTCTGTCATCCCCTTCTCCTCCTGCCCTCAATCTTTCCCACCATCAGAGTCTTTTCAAATAAGTGGCCAAAGTATTGGAATTTCAGCTTTAACATCAGTCCTTCCAATACCCAGGACTGATCTCCTTTAGGATGGACTGGTTGGATCTCCTTGCAGTCCAAGGGACTCTCAAGAGTCTTCTCCAACACCACAGTTCAAAACCATCAATACTTCAGAAGTACACAAAGTCCTAACCACTGGAGCACCAGGGAATTCCTGACACGTTTTTTTCTTAAATGATGAACAACTCTTGGTAAAATTACAAACAAAGTGAAATGCAATCTGTTCTTGATTTACAATTGTATTTTGGAAGGAAAAAGAATCAGTATCAAACTAAAAATATAGTTACTATTTAATCCAGCATTTCACTTCTGGGCATAAATCCAAAATAATTGAGAGCAGGTTCTCAAAAAGATATTTGCACACCTATGTTCCTAGCAGCACTATTAATAACCAAGGGATGAAAGCAATGCAAGTGTCCATCAACAGATAAATGGATAAACAAAATGTTGTGTATACACACAATGAAATATTATTCATTCTTAAAGAGGAAGAAAATTCTGGAAATTCTCAGGAAACAATAAGAATTCAGAAATTTAAGAAAATATAAGGTAAGAGTTAAGCTTTTGCTCCTCCCCTGGACTAGCAGGGGACATATGCTATCACATGGATGGACATATAACCGTGACTCATAACCCCTATAACCTTGAGGACATTATGCTAAGTGAATTAAAGTATCACAAAAAGATAAATATTATATGATTCTACTTATATAAATTGGCTAGAGTAGTCAAATTCATAGAAATAGAAAGTAAAATAGCAGTTGCCAAGAGGCAGGGAAGAGGAAATGGGGAGTGGTTTTTTAATGACTATAGACTTTCAGTTTTGCAAGATGAAAAAGTTCTGGAAATATGTTGCACAACAGTGTGAATATACTTAACATTACCAAATTGTAAACTTAAAAGTGCTTAAGATGGTTAATTTTATGTTATGAATTGCTACCACAATAAAAATATATAATAAAATACTGTAAGACATTTAATTTTTTGTAAAAAAAAAAAAAAATTGAGTTCTAGACTCAATGAAAAGAGCTTTTCTCATCTATATCTATGTTGTCCTTCAAGATGCTTGAAAATCGTGTGAGATAAAGGACAATTCATTGTGTGGGCCTGTCCTGCACATTGTATAATAGGACACCTAACTTCTCTCACCCAATGCCAAGAGCATCCACCAGCATTTTGATAACCTAAAACATCTCCACAAATTTTCATATGCTGTCTATGGGACAGTACTGTGCCTAGTGAGTTGAGAAAAATGATGCCACATGGTAAGTTCCATGAGGACAGGGACTTTATGTCCCTGTGACTTGCTCACAGTTGTACTCCTAGAACCCAGAAAGGTTTAAGTACACACTACTATGTGTTCAATGAATAACCATTAAGTAAATAAATGTATGTGCTCTTGAGAATGGAGACTGTGTTTTGTTCATCCTTGGTTGCCTTATGGTGTAGACACAGTGTCTACATATAGCAGATGCTCAAAAACACTTGTTTATTTACTTGACAAACAAATAATGCTAAATTTTGGATAAAACAAGTCCCTATCCTTGTGGAACTTATGGAGTGATCAAAGAGACAGACAATATGTAAATAAACAATCTAACATCACCAGGACTTTATTTTGGCCCCAAGTTAATAGTTTTAAGGGAATAAGAATAGTTTCAGGTAGTAGTTGTAACACTTACAATAATTACTACTTATACCATAAAGTAATTTCTCACATTAGTTATTATTTATAGAGTATCTACTAGACGCTGATCATAAAACTTGCAGTAACTCTTCTCATTCTGACCCAACTCCTACAAGCTCTATACTATCAGAGCCTTGCTCACTGCCATGGCATCATTTCTCCACACCTCTACTTTCCCACCATCCACTGTGCATTGCAGCCAAGACTGGCTTTCTTTCAGTCCCTCATATAATCCACAGTCTCCTGGTTCTGAACCACACATACACAGACCCACTTCCTAGAAGACCCAATCCCCGCAGTGATCAAGTAGACATCATTTCCTTTGGGGAAACTTCCTCAATCGCTTCCAAGTTCCCCTTCTTTGTGCTACCCTTCTTGGAAGACTAGTCATAAGCAAGTGGAGCCATCTTGCTGACACAGACCTGGAAGGGTCTGGAGTTTACGTTCACCCTTTATCCATGGGACAGTCCTTAGTCACTGACTGATTAGTGCTAGAATATGCTCTTATAGCCATGAGTTGGAAGAAACACTGGGGTATGACTTGGGCTCTGGGTTACCCTGTGGTTTCAGGCAGAAACTACTCTCTGAAATCACACCTTGCTTGGCTCCTGCCCCTTTGGGAGTTCCACCACTCTATAAGTTTCTTCCAGAAGTATTCCTTTACAAATCACTTTCATGTAAATCTTGTCTCAGGGTCTGCTTCTGGTAAGGTCAATCTTACTATACATTCACTGAAAACTGGTAAAATATGTAATGGGGAATAGAGTCCAGTGAATGTTTGTAAAAATCAATCACAAGTAACAGAAACCAATAACATAGGTATATTTATCTCTGTTTCACAGATGAGAAAACTAATATTAAGAGGAAGTATTTGCTCTCACACAGCTAGTACCAACCTCAGGCCCATCTATAGCCCCATAAATTACTTTCTGGCAACACTATGTTTCACCCAGCCCTAGTTTAATGCTTTAGGAAACAAAAGGGGATGTTACACCTCTTGGGTCTCTTCTGTTACCAAATTCCCTCTTAGTAGTAGCTTCCCTAGAATCAACAGTCACTCAACAAAGAACCTTCACAGACCTGGGAAGATATACTGTTCTACCCTGATGTATCAGATGACATTTCTGGAGTTCAATCTTGTTATCAACGATCAGGAAATATTCAAAGTGTCAAAGCCAAATAGAGATCTATTCCCTAACAGCACAAGGGGAGGAAATTTTGCAGAAGTGTTCTGTGGTATCAAGCATTGGCAAGGAGAGGGAAATAAAAAGTAATAGCCTAATTTTCATTAAGTGATTGCTCTCATAAAGTAAAAGAGAACTTGTCCTTACCAGGACATTAACCCTGCATTGCTCAGACAATTAAGGAAAGTCATAAATTAATCCATAATCATAAGCTGAAAAGAAAATTTATCTTAGTACAGAGGATAAGAAAAGGAGAAAGTTATCTTGGAGAGGATGGTTTATCCATTTTATTTTACAGGGCAATCCATAACCTTCATACCTTTATCCTTACGATTCTCTTCTCCTTATCTCCATCACCTCATTTCCTCTTTCTTCCTCTTCTTCTCTCTCTACTCATCTTCAACTTAATGGCCCTACAACAAGTGCTCAGATCTTGAGACTTAAAAATGAAAATAGGGAAAATTCTTCCAGTCACTCAAAGACTACTGAATTCTTTAATATGAAAGTTCATTCAGATAAAATACCTTTTTCACCAAAGACTGCAGAGATCCTTCAGGGCTAGACAGAAATGAAACTTGGAAAATGAAAATAATAAAATGCTTATGAGATTATGGGATGATATAGTTGATTCTATTTTTATTTCCTTTATTATTGTTAATTATAATATTTGAGCAATGATACCTATTTAGAAAGAGAACAGAAGAGGCAGGAAGTCAGAAGTGAGAAGGTATGGATCGCCTATACAATGCTAGGCACTATAAATATATTTTATTGAACCCTAATTATAAATCTATCAAATAGGTATTGATATCCCCATTTGATAGATGTTGAAAGTGAGCATGAGATCTTATCTATCTTGCAGAGCCAGGATTTAATGTCAGCTCTATTTATCCCCAAAGACTAAGTTTTTGACTTTGAGATGAGGAATGGCCAAGAAGAGATGAACAATGGACACGAGAGGCCTAGAAAACATGTAAGTAAAGCTACCTCTGCTCCACAGTCCTCAAATAATAATTCTGAAAGTAAGATCATTTATGAATCTCCTTTGGCCAATGACAATTTTCTTACAGAGTTTGGAAGGAAAGCAAGTAAGGAGAATGAGACAGGAGAGCCAGGGAACTGGGGCATGAAGAAATGTTTAAGATTAACAAAAATATTGACAAATATGATTTTCCTATATCCTTTTGCCCATCAGTCAGATAGTCTGCCTCAAGGAGGGGGATGCAACAGCATAAGGGTAAGGCAGATTTTTGGTATTTGAGATTTAAAATCCTAGGTCTCAGGAAACAATAAGAATTCAGAAATTTAAGAAAATATAAGGTAAGAGTTAAGCTTTTGTTCCTCCCCTGGACTAGCAGAAGGGGAGAGGACAGAGGACAGAATGAGTTTAAGAAGTTTTTGTGACCATGTAGATGGGAGTGCGGGAGAAGAAAACGGCAACCCACTCCAGTATTCTTGCCTGGAGAATCCCAGGGACAGAGGAGCCTAGTGGGCTGCCATCTATGGGGTCGCACAGAGTTGGACATGACTGAAGCGACTTAGCAGCAGCAGCAGCAGATGGGAGTGCAGTCAGCATCCAGAGATTGCCATGGAGATGGGAGCATTGTCTTCCAACTTGCTCCCAGAGCCTCCAATACCCTCACTCCCAAAACTTCACTGGCAATCAGCATCTCCTGCTCCACAGAAAACACCACTCTTAACAGTGAACAAAGCACTTCTCTTTCTCTTGGAGTTTGAGAAAGGACAAGATAGAAAACAGTTAGTTAGTGACAGGGCAGACCAACGGTGCTACTTGCCACCATTCCATCTGGTCCCCTCTGGATTCTTAGAAAATAGACAGATGCAGAGCACCAGCAACATTCTCAAACCAAGCCATTGATACAAACACAATTTTTCAAAACTAAATGGAATTCATGTTGAATTTGTTGTTTCTGTTGTTTTTGAAGCAACCACTTAACAAAGAAAGTAAGATGACTTTATAAGAGGGCAAGGTGACTTCAAAGTGTTTCCTGCTTTCTGGCTCTTCATAAAGCTGAGAAAATATAAAGCATCTCCTCAAATTTTAGGGGAATTTTCAGTGGATGATTTGATACTACATTTCTTCACTATCAAAGTTCCTTGGATTTCTCTTTAACAAAAATACTAATGCTTGAGTTAACCTGAGTTCTTTACTATTCCTAAAGAACGGCCATCACTTGTTTTTAAGCATATGAAGACCATTAAATGTCCCTTTGTTTTTTGACAAATATCAAGCTAACAGAAAAATTGAAAGAAGAAAAGCAAAGGAAACACTTTACTTGTGCTTGTGTAGCCTAATAAAATAACATATACTATTTTAAAGGATTACATAAAGATTTTAGCATATTGCCTGGCACATTGTGACTGAAAATTACTTCTGCCTTTTAGGTATTCTCCTTGCCAACAGTATCTGGAGTTTATAAAAAAACACAAAGACACATATGAGTGGCATCTTGATGGAAACATATTGTTAACATGCCTCAAAAATTGATAGTTTGCTTTAAGATCTACTTTTACAACAACATAAGCATGTTATTCATTACAGAATTATTAGAATGGTAAAATATTTTAGAATTAAACTGTATGTCTATCACCAGATTCTGGCTGAATAAATTATGTTGCTTCTACACAGACATCCAAAGGATAAGGAAGAGCTCTATGAACTTATATGGCTATATTGGTAAATTTAAAAACAAAGTGCAAAAGAGTATACACAAGTACAATACCTTCTGTATATGAAATGAAGCAGAAATATACATTTATCTATCAATCATCTATATATATCTGTCTACTCTTTTTACTAAAAGAACCACCAGAAGAATGCATCAAAAAATAATGAAAACAGTACCTATAGAGATAAGTGAGAATATAGTAAAAAGAGTAAGGATGAGAAGGGGAGCTCTCTGAGTATATCAACTTACACAGGTTTGATTTTGGGAGGGAACATTCTAAAACAAAATGAGCCCTGACTCTTCAAAAATGCCAAGAAAGAGAAAAGGAAAAAAAGACAGGAATTTTTCTAGATTAAAGGAAAACAAAGAGACATGACGACTAAATGCAGTGCATGATTTTTTGTAGGACCCTGTATCATATATATCTATGAATTTACATAAATCATATTTATGCATCTATATAGTTCATCTATCAAACAAACATAGCACAATGTGAACACTCAATATACACAGTTGTAACATTGCAAAACTCCTAAGTAATCATAGTTTAAAACTGCAATTCTTGTGAAGATTTAATTTAAAATTTTAAGAACAAGGTTGGACATGTTAAGAGCCATTTGTATTTCCTTTCCTATTCATATTATTTGCCTATGTTTATCTGGGGCATTATTGGTCTTTACTGATTAACAGGAGACTTTCACATATTAATAATAAGAAAACAAGCCCTTTTTAATGCAAATTATAGACATTTTCTCTTGTTTTTCTTTTAGCTTTTTTAATGGTGCTTTGTTTTCCAGGTTGATATTTCATTTTAATTTATTATAGTCAACAGATATCAATCTTTTCCTTTTGTTATGATGTTTGCATTATGCTAAGGAGAACTGCCTTACTCAAGGTGGCACTTGTGCTTTCTTCTAGTATTTTATAGTTTCATTTTTGTACATATATATAATTAAACATTTTAATATATAATTAAATATTTAAATCATCTGAAATTTATGTAAGTTTAAGTGAAGTAGCAATAAGGTTTAATTTTTCTCAAGATGATTATTCAGTTGCTTCAGCAACATGTGTTAAATAATTTATTTTTCCCTATTGTTAAATTCTTAAATGCACTCAGGTAAATCTCCTATATATTATCTCCATTAATCCTTAAAAGGTCTTGCAAGATAGGTATTGTTACAGATGAAGCTACTCAGGGCAGAGAAAACTTGTATCTCAGAGTTAGAAAAACACAACAGCAATAGAATATGAATGAATATGATGACTTGGAGAAAATTTAAGACCATGGCAAATGCATTTGTATTAGATAAAAGCTTCATAAATTAATAAATTTCACTGTATTTATTATAGCACTAGCCAAAAGAAATAATAAATGCAGTAAATGCCTTGTTAAAAATATCATGTTATTGGCTAAATTATTAGTGAGCAGTGACCTTAATTAACAAGGCAATAAGCTTGCTGACTTGCTGATGATGCAGTTTTTTAGAAGTCATCTGTGCCAGGTAAGTCTTCCTAGCAGGATAAGAAAATGTGTTATACATAGAAGGGCAGAAAAAAGAATTTGGCTTTGACAACTGATGGGGGTGCAGAATGGTATGTGTTCCATCCCCTAGGCCTCCTTGGAGCCTACCTACCTCCCATCCCCCATTTGAGAAGACAGTATAAAAAGACCTGCCCTCATTGGCTATGATCATACATGTTATATTTCTGAGGGAGAATTGATCTTGGGATTCTCTGCTGCTTATTCTCTTCAGCTTCTTCTTTGCTTCAGGCTGTAGCTCTCAGCCACTCAGAAGATTGCTGATTATCTAAATTTATTCATAAGACAACGGTGTTTACGACAGTGTGGCCACAGCATTTTGGAGTTGAATTTCCTCAAGCAGTGGCAAGCCGGAGACTTTATTTAGCCTTGCATTAATTACTGAAAGCCTGAATGGCCCATCGAGTGTTATGATTTTCATTTTCCTGAGTTTGTGTTAGGAAAAAGAGGTCAGGGAAGGTCAATTCCATCCACACTGCTGATCCCACATTGAACATTGATCTGAACAGGTGAGGCCAGGAGATTTAGACCTGATGTAAACGTGAATAAAGAGGCAACTGATATGGTCTTTGGCATTAGTAATAAAAAGCAAATACGCTGAGAGCCCTTTTACTTATATTTTTAATACAGCAGTGGTGTGGGGAAAGTAATACATAAATTCACGTCTGAATCTAAAAAAGTCCTACTTCTGAGAGTCTTCTTTGCTGACAAGCAATTATTAATATTAATTCAAAAAAGAATCTCCTCTGCTCCCCCAAAAGTTTAATTAAGAAGTATGTTCTAACAAGTCTGATGTAGGCTCAGATTCAAATCAGCTCATCAATCCATGAGTCAATACTTATCAGAGACTCCAACAAAATAAAATATCGACTCAGATGAGATTCCCTTCAGAGAATAATTTGATGTTCTCAATTTCTCCTGGCTCAATAATTTAGGAAAACGTGAGGTGTGACTATAAAGTAATGATACTGATTGCACTTGTCACACGTGAAAATCAACCTTGTCATTTATATCATTCTAGTCACTTATATAATTTGGGGCCTTGTCACATATAAATTAGGACACTTTGAGCGGAAAAAAAGAAAATTTTTGTTATAGTTATATCTCAAGATATCACTGAGGTTAATTGCATTTGTCATTCCTTTAAGTTAGTAGATTGGTTTAATTTTAGTTTTAGAATTTTATGGGTATAAGTGCTTGAAATCTATCAAGACTCCCCCATGGGCAAGGTGGTGTGATGTGGCATGGGCATGTATATGCATATGCACCTGTGTGTGTGTGTGTGTGTTCGTTTGAGAAAAGTGGGGCTATAAGAAGATACAAAAGAGACAGAAAAAAACTCTTAAAAGATCTTACAATCTAACTGAACATGCAATAATAACTAATGGTCCCACCACTCCCAACTTGACCTTGGGCAAGTTCTTCAGCTTCTCTCTGCCTGTTTCTTCATCCATAAAATGAAGATAGTAATAACACCAACCTCGTATGTTTAGTGTGAGAATTAAAACAAAACTGTATGTGTAAAGTGCTAATAAACAGTCAACGTTGAATCTATTATGATGATGGTGGCACTACAACACCATTGCAGAGGGAAGTTTTTTTAAATAATTGTGATCCATGAAAGTGATCTGAGTTGGCCTTTGTTAGTGAAGGAGAGAAGCCCAGAAAAAAAAAAAAAAAAAAAGGTCTCCTAACGCCACCTCCTCTGCCTAATTATTGGGGAGCAAAGGAGATTTTGTACTTTACACTGGATTGCCAAAAAATATATATATCAATGAATGAATATTGTCAAGGCAGTTTGAGGCACGTAAAGGGTAGATATTAAGTAAAGTCAGTCACCAGTCAACAGCATTTATTGATTTATTTTTGTGTGAAGAGTATTGTATTATGTGCTGAATGGGAATACTGTATTCTTATTCTTCAAGGCATAGAAGTTGGCCTGGTATAGGTTGACCTGTATTTTTCCATAAAAGCTTTCTCCAGATGGCTGCTTAAGGAGCTGTTAATCGAAAGAGAAAACTCCATCCCTAGCACCTTCACTCTGGCATCTTCATTGGTGCTCACAGGTGTGCCATAGGATGCTTATAGACCCTTTGCAGTGCACTTACAACTTAGGCTGCCCCAAAACTCAAGACTCTTGATTCTGAAACATAGGCTATGAGAACTATGCTCTACAGTACAAAGAAAACCTGTGTGCTGTACAACAAAAATAGAGCTTCCATTATTTTCTTATTCTGTGTGTTTTTTAATTAACCCTAAAACTTGAACACTGCATCTAATGTTCCTATATCATATTTTTATTTCTCCTTGCAAACTGTAGCAAAATTTCTAATAAACATTTTGGCCAACAATACGAAAGCTGCAATGATTTCTTCTGTATTTCTGTGTCTATAATAGGTCTCTAGTGTTATCAGAGAGAAGAGAAAGAATGTATTTGGCATTTTAGCTGGCTCCAGGGACCCAAGCATCAGTGCAGCATATACACTTCAAAGAGTACTATCCAGCAACCCAGAAATGTCCCCAAGTGCTCCTGGCCAGCTTCTCTGTAGGTATTTTACTTTGGTTAGTCTTCACTCTCTACTCCCAGTTCTTCAATACTTAGCACTCTCCTTCATTGCAAATCACATTCTGTGTGTGTGTGATACTCAGTTGTGTTTGACTCTGCAATCCCACAGACTATAGCCTGTCAGGCTTCTCTTCCCATGGGATTTTCCCAGCAAGAATACTGGAGTAGATTGCCATTTTCCTCTCCAATTCACATTATTTGCTATTAATTATCAGTTCTTTCTCTGAATTTCTTTTGGAAGGTAAGGGGAGAAATCAGAACAATCTTGATGTTTAAAATTTACTCCAAAACTGTACTTTGGATAAAGGTGTCTAGGAGGTATTTTTCTTGTACCTGTGTGTGTGCTTGTGGGTGCCTACATGGGGAGGAAGTATCATCAAAGGAAATGCAAGATATCTGGAGCTGTAAGAAAAGTAACAATTAAGAGAGAATTTCAAGATGGGATTTTCCATCAACTAAATTCTATGAATGGTCAGGCACATCAAACATCAAGGCAGGCAAAAAGTCTCCTCTCAGTTCTGTTATTCTGATCTAGCTAAGCTATCTGATAGAAATCTATAGAGTATGAATGTTTAACTTTATCCAATGTTCTTAAATTTTTATCTAAGGCTGAATCTTGGGAGAAGCAAGAGTCTAGGTTTTTACTTATATGGCCGGCAGAAAAGTCCTCAATTCTGGACTTTGGAGTCATCAGCAGCACAAGTAAATTAGGTCAGAGATAGGTAAATATACACACACATATTTACATGGTTGGATACATATTTACATGGATGGATATATACATACATATGTAGATAAATACATGGATATTTACAGATAGGGAGATAGATACATGCATACATACATAGATAGATAACATACATTCATATATAGATAGACACATACATACACAGGTATAAATACATATGTGGACAAATAGACAAAACAGAAAATAATGAAATCAAGTGGATTACTAGAAAGAGTAAAATATTTCCACTTTAAAAGGAAAGTGCAAGGTAAAACTCTCATTACTATCAAATACATTTACTCTAACAATACATTTCCTAGTTTTGTTGCTGTATTTCACCCTCTCCCCAAAGAAATATTATTCAGAAAAAAAAAGAAATATTATTTGGGAATTAATAAACAGCAGAGTGACAAATATACCTACAGGAAGCAGTCTATAAACATGCAAGCTTTATATAATTTTCTTTGAAATCTTACATTTTTATTATGTCTTATTAACTTTTTTATTAGATTAATCCATGTTTGCCCAAGGACAGTTAATATTTAGGCGAGCAGATGGGGAAATACTGCTCTTATCTCCACTAGATCTCAAAGGTCTTCCCGGAAGAGGAGGACTTTCTCCCACAACACCTCAAAATAAAGAGTTCCAGTGACAGAAAGGAAAGGGACTTCATTTCAACTACCCTGGATAGAAACAATGATTCTTCACTCAGTTCTTTAAAAAGAAAATCTTGTCTATAAGGATCTTTTTCCCTCTTCATCATAAGAATGATGTTTGTCCTATGACACATACATCATTTATACAAATATCAAAAGCAATAACAAAATATAAATGAATTAATATTACTCATTGCACTCAAATTTCAGGCTTGAAATCAAGCAGGCAGACTTTCACCATTTTCTTGAGGTAGAATTTTATTTAAGAAACCTGCCACATCATACATTGATAAAATGAGGATGCCTTAGGTTCCCTGATTCTGTTTTATACACTAATTGTCTATAATACACTCATCTTAGAAATCTGTAGATATTGAGAAATATTACATTCCTTACTTACAGCATTTACAAAGTTTCACACTTACATCCGCCCCCTCGACCCCTGCCCCTATGATTCAGTCACTTCATATTGTAATACTTTTGTGATTATTGACTTGGGGTTAAGGTTGGAGCTCAGTACAACTGTGTGAGCATTTGCTGTCTTCAATTTGATGGTATGCTGCCGCCTGCCCACTCCATATTGACAGGCATCCGCTTACTTTCAGATTGGTGTTCGTTTGCTGATGAACACACAGGAGAGGGATCATGACCTTTTCTCTTATCTGGACAGCTCTTAGCTTCACAAACATTTTTTTGCTGCAGGGTGTTATTAACAACAGGGTGATAGAACAAAGAAATGAAGAGATGGGAAGCACATCAACGTATGAAATTTTCTTTATTAGGACACCCTCGGGGCCCAAAGGAGGGGGTCTAATTATACAGGTGTGGCCTTTCTCCTTAGAATAACAAATTTTATACACACATGCACACACATATGCATACCTGCTCTAGTGAGGTCACAATTTGAAAATAAAGGGTTATTCACTTCCCTTGTTTATGGAAGTCTGCAACTCTGCTTTCCCTTGAAACAGGTTTTACATAAATAGAAAAGCAAGTCAAATAAATTGAGTTAGGAGAAGATATGAATTAGATATAAATATATATTTAATTAGATACATATATCTAATTAGATTAATCATAGCATGTTAATAATTAAAATTTAATGAGCTCATTTCTCCTATATTTGAAGGCTGTGTAAATTCAACTCTGTGGGATTATTTAGGGCAAAGGTATTAGAAAAGAGGCAATTATAACTAGTCTGGGTTTACAACCCTCCTTGTCACACAAGCCTTGCATCTGAATTTAAGAGCCCTCAAAGGATGGAGAATCCAGACATTTTTAGATGAATTCTTGTCTTTGGATTCTAACAGACTTATTTTCTATTTTCTGTGCAGCTCTAAAAGGAAAACTTTGAACTTAAATGTGTGAAGAATATCTTGAGAGAATATTCTACCTTTCCTTTGGGGTAGGTTAAATTCAAACTAAAATTTCCCAGATCACTGGATTTATGCTGGAGTTATTGATCTTAGGCCAACATCCTCAGTGATAAGAAACTAAAATGAAGAGATTTGAAATAGCCAGAAAGAAATCTATAGAGCAAGAACCTATGGAACTAAATCATGCTCCTACTAGGAATCAACACTGATATATTTGCAACATAATATATCTGTGACAACATTAATTATTCCAATTTGGTCATTTCTGTTGACTTTCCTCCTCTGATCAATCACACCCTTGCTTTCATATCCCAGATCCTACTACAAAGTTGTGATAATGTGGAAATCAACAAAATTCTGTTTTTAAAAAAATATTTGTTAAGTTACAGAGGCACAAATTACATTCTGGAAAACATTTCTTTTATTTTATTTGGCTCCCTAAGTAAAAGATGTGCAATTGGGTTGCTTTCTTCCTCCCTCCCATTTTAAGATAAAATCTCCCCTGGCAAAAACATACATCATACATCAAAGAATTTGAAAATAGAGATTTAAATGGAAAAACAATACAATCTTAATTATAATGGTTCCTGCAGGACTTGGCCAATAAATATAAATTAGTAAAGAAATAAAAATTTGAAATTTCAATTTCTTGCATTTCTATATTGCATTTCATCTGAGTATCCCAACTACTACATATACACATTAAAGCATTAAAACTTATACTTTTTTAGAACATAATGCTTTTACCTCTGGAATAAGTGAATCACTTTTGGAGATCACATGGACAGAGAGAGAATTCCCAGGGCTGTTTTGGTCTTCAAGCCATGGCACTGGGAGAATCCTCCCCTGATTTCTGATACAGCATCTGCAACCCCTGCTCAGGAGCCAAGGCACAAACAGAAATACAGACGCATGAAGTAAAATGGGTGAGCCTAATTTATCCCAATTCACTTATTTCTTAACTTGTAAGGGAAGAGAAAAACAGCTATTTGCTTCCAGTTTGGCATTTAGTTAATAGAAATTTTCTATTAGCCATCATCCACCTATTTCTACTACAGTCATGACTGCTGCTCAAAATTACAACCCTAAAGCATAACCCATACATCCTCTGGAGTCACTGAAACAGGACCAATATTACATTCATCAATGTGTCCATGTATCATGAATTTCACTGTACTTAAAATTCTTCCTGAATTGGTCACAAGTGAGATGCCGGTATGCTACCCAGTATACTAGAGACTCTCATTAGCTAAAATCTTCCATTTCTCTGAAGATGCTGCTAAAGATGCAGCACAAGCCAACTAAAATGAGGAAGAAGGCTAAATCATAACATGGGTGAATCAGGAAAACACAATTTTTCTCATGAACTGTCTGTTTTTCTAAGGCTGTACAACCCACCCAGGGATAGAAAACTTGAAGACTGGACCTTGTCAATAAGATATAGTCCACAGGGGCTTCCCTGGTGGCTCAGTGGTAAAGTATCTGCCTGCCAATGCAGGAGACATGGGTTCGCTCTCCGATCAGGGAAGATCCCATGTGCCATGGAGCAATGACGCCTGTGTGCCACAACTGTTGAGCCTGTGCTCTCGAACCTGGGAGTCACAACTGCTGAGCTCATGTGCCACAACTAGTGAAACCCACGTGCCCTAGAGCCCGTGCTCCACAACAAAGAGAAGCCACCACTGTAAGAAGCCCGTGCACCACAACTAGAGAGCAGTCCCCGCTACTACTAAGACTCAGCACAGGCAAAACAAATAAACAATAAAAAATATATAGTCAATGGAAATTCCCAACAGCTACTCTAAATAAACCTATATTGGCCGTGACTCATCTAATTAGAGCCTCTCATCAGGCAGATTTTTATTATTTTTTAATGTAATATAATTGCTTTAAAATGTTGTTAGTTTCTGCTATACAACAAAGTGAGTCACCTATATGTGCACATATATGCTCTCCCTATTGAGCCTCCCTCCCACCCACCCACCCATCCTACCCTTCTTGGTCATCACAGAGCACTGAGGTGAGCTCGTCAAGGAGATATTTTAAAACTTTGTTTTTAAGACTTTACCTCATTTTGTTTTATGATTATATAGTGAGTTGAGTAATAGACCCCCAAATTCCTGTCTGCCCAGAGTCTCCAAATGTGACATTACTTGGAAGTAGTCTTTGAACACATAACTAAGACAAGGTCATACTAGATTCAGTTCAGTTCAGTTCAGTCGCTCAGTTGTGTCCGACTCTTTGCGAACCCATGGACTGCAGCATGCCAGGCTTCCCTGTCCATCACCAACTCCCGGAGCTTACTCAAACTCATGTCTATTGAGTTGGTGATGCCATCCAACCATCTCATCTTCTGTCGTCCCCTTCTCCTCCCGCCTTCAATCTTTCCCAGCATCAGGGTCTTTTCAAATGAGTCAGCTCTTCGCATCAGGTAGCCAGAGTATTGGAGTTTTAGCTTCAACATCAGTCCTTCCAGTGAACACTCAGGACTGATCTCCTTTAGTATGGACTGGTTGGATCTCCTTGCAGTCCAAGGGACTCTCAAAAGTCTTCTCCAACACCACAGTTCAAAAGCAGCAATACTAGATTAAGGGAGGGCTAAATCTAGTGGCTGGTGACCTTATGAAGAATAAGGGAAGACAGAGAGAGACACGTGGAGAAGAAAATGCCATGTGAAAACAGAAGTAGAGACTAGAGGGATGCATCTACAAGTCAAGGAGCACCAAGGACAGCTGGAAACCAACAGACGCTAGAATAGATACATGGGACAGTTTCTCTCACAGCCTCCAAAGGAAATAAGCCTGTTGACACTTTGATTTCAAGTTGTGAGTTACTGAACTGTGAAAGAATAAATGCTCCATTTTAAGCTACCCAGTTCACAGCAATCTGTACAGAAGCCCTACGAAACTCAAACAGACTATATCCTCATTATTAATGTTATTATCAAAGCTAATATTTACTGGATCCTCTGTGTTAGGCTCTGCTTTTTACATAGCATCTCATGTAATCTATATAATAAAATATAGAAAAAATTAGGTTATTATCATTTCCATTTACAGATGAGGAAACTGAATCTTAGACCATCCAAGTTCCCACAGAAAGGAGTGAGACTCAGACCTAATTCTCTTGAACACTGGTATTCCCCTAGCAAGGCTTATTCACACAGAATGAGATACCATGGGGTTCCATTAAAAAAAAAAAATCTGAAAAGATTTAGCCTGGGGTCAATATAAATGCAACCCAATCTCCTATACCTTTTATATATATGGCCATGATACAGTGTAATCATAACTAAAGTTTAAAACATTGAGCCAAATGTACAACAAGGCCTCAGCTTTCAGCATTGTCCCTCTAATGCATTTCATGAGCCACAGAAGTGGACATTTTGGCACACTTCCTAACAAGAAATGAAACCAAAAAAAGGAATTATTTTTTTGCTTAACATTTTACCAGAAGACTGTTTCCGCTTGGTTAATTGGAATTGTGTTGTATTTATAGACTCAGTTCATTTCTCCAGGGGATATGGGCAAACAATTTTACATATTACCCCTTTCCCCTTTCACACTCCATGATACAATGTGCCACTGTTATATTTATGCATATGTTTCACAGCATAGCCCCAAAGGGGTATGACACTATCACTTCCGAGATTTTCATTTCACTAACCTTGGACTAACCTAATGTGTTTTTTTCCTGGCAGCCATTCAACCTCACTTCAGCAGAAAGCAGCTTTCAGAAAAATGGAAGATAGAAATATTTGTCCAATGTTCAACAAACATTTATTGAGCACCTATTATATATAAACCTGATTACAATTTAGGACTATTGACATATATATAAATAACTATGTGATACATGTATAAATAAACACCATGCAAAGAAACATATTACATGTGTTCAGAGGAAGGTGCAGAGTAGGGGTGACCATGAAAAGCTTCCTGGGAGAACGGCAACTTAGTCTTGAAAGTTGCATATGACCTGGCTGTGTGACACAAGGAGAGAGCTGGCAGTGAGAGGATCAAAGCCTAAGCATAGGGGAAGAGTTTTCTCCCTACAATGAAGGGAACAGTAAGTCCTACAATGCACTGGACAATGAGCTCCTTGAACACAGAAATTTAGCCTCTGTAACTTTGCGCCATCACAGTCTGGCACAGTGTGGCTGCTCAAAATATATGTGAATGTTCAACATATGGACTAATGAATAAATCAATGAACATTTTATGATATAAAAAGGAAAGTAAATGGAAGTTCCATCACACTTTCAAAACCCAGAGGAGGAAGTAGTGGCTTTTGGAATCAAGGTAGAACCAGTCCCCAGCACTACTTTAGTTTCCATGGAGGGCCAGTTGGAAAGCACCCCATCCTCTCCTTCATCAATTCATTCTTAAAGGCTTGCCAACCAAATAAGTTTCTCCCTGAGATAATCTGGAGGCCAGAGGCCAGAAGGAAGTGGAGAAAGGAAGCAGTCATCTGGATAACAAGGCCACAGAAAACACAGGCTGAGGAGGAGTAAGAGGTCAGCCTTGTCTGGAAAACTGCCTGGCTGCGGAAATCTGACCTGTGCAAAAGGAAGCAGGATAGAACTTTTAAGTCAGTTTCCAAGAACAAATATATTTTTAGGTAAACCTTACTTTTAGCAACAGACCTCCAAGTGCAGGAAAGTACTTAAAATCCTCCAAACAAAATAAATATAGGTTTCTAAGGTTTATACCATTTCATGATGTTTTCACTTTTGCAGATAAAACTCTCAGTGTAGGCAGAAAAATACTTAATCCTGTATCCAATGTATTCATAGGAGTGAAGGAGAATAAATAAGAGCCTTCTCTAGCTAGTCCTATACACAGCCAAGTCAGAAAGATCCAGCTCATTTGCTCACTTGGGTTAACTTCCAGCTCACATCAGACTATATCACTGCCCACATTATAGCACCCATATTAAAGGTATTTCCAGGAAGTTTCTAGGCCATAAGCTCCTAAACCACCTGGCAACTGGGTGAGAAGTTTCATGCAAGTCTGATGCCATTTCAAACTCAGAAAATGCATTTGTAATAGACTGTGTAACAATAAAGACACTAGTGGTCTATCTGGGACCAGGGACCCTGCATTCCACAAGCAACTCGGGCCAGAACAAGGAAAGGCCTAAAGAGAGTTTGAACCTCTCAGATTACCAGATGGGATCTGTATCTCAATGATTGACCATTCAGAAAAAAAAGCTCTCCTAGTGCAAAATTAAGACATCTGGAGCAGAACGCAGATCAGGAGCCAAGGGTCTTGTTAGTCGTTGAGCTGTTGCTTCTTGGAAAATAGCTCTGCAATTTCTCAGTAGACCGATGGCAAAGGAAATCAACATCTACTATGTGCTAAGCAACTTCTCATGCTTTATTCTACTTACACATCAGTTTCTCATGCATAAAATGGACATAATGATGCTTCCTCTGCTTATTTCTCAGGGACCATTTTGAATTTTAAAGGAGATTCATAAATATGAAAAGATTACATATATATATATATATAGTCTATATATATATAGTCTATATATATATAGTCTTTGGGGGACATTTTTGAATATCTGGCCTGACCAGTGTTGTAATAGAGGAACAAGCATCCTCTCAGTGAATTCTAACTCATGTCAAGTCAAGCAGAACCACAGAATCATTCTTATCATCATCTTTCCTAGTGGGGAATCATAAAGATTTAAAGTATCAGTTTAGGTAAAGGGGACAAACTCAACCCACCATTACAGACATGCATAAGTACTAGAAAAGTGAATGAATGGTAAGAGAATAGTGTGGCTCTTTTCTTTCTTCCTTTCTTTTGTCTTTTCTGTTCTGTCCTACAGTCACTGTAACTGTAACCAGGGGTGCTTTAAAAGTAGCCTAGTCTAGCCTCAGTTCCAATCAGGCAAACCTGAACTCTTATGGTCATGATGATGGGCACTTATATGTCAAGCACAATGCCAAGTACATTACATATGCTCTCTCATTTATCCCTCTCAACACCTCTGTGAGGTGGTCACTATTATCTCCATTTTATAGACGAGGAAAATGAGACAAAAAGCGGTTAAGAAACTTTCCTAGGGAGGAGGAATAAGATGGCAGAGGAGTAGGTGGACGTGGAATACATCTCTCTCCGCAGATACGTGAGGAATACACTTTCAGGCACAGAAGTGCATGCTGGTCTACCTGACCAGCAGAAAAGAATATATAGACCCACGCAAAACTCGGTAGGACAAAGGAACTAGAGAGGGGAAAACAGGAGTGTTAGTAGGACTGGACCTGCCCTACTGAGGGCACCTACCCCCTGGAGGGTGGGGGAACTGAAGCAGGGGTCTGATCCCCACATTGGGGCAACTGTCTGAGTCAGAGGAGAAATATTTAAGGCTGAGAGGGAAACAGCTGATCTGTGGCAGCCGAAATGGAGTAAGAATCAAACAGTCCTTGCCACAGCCACACATACCCTAGATGGCGCAGTGGCTGGGAGCTGGAATTTAGGGATTGTGAAGCAATCCCAGAGTGAGGGCTGTGGTTGACTGTGAAGAGAGGGATCCAGGGGATGTGAGGGAGGAGACTATGGTGGGAAATACCTGTAGAGGAAAGCCGGGCGGCCATGGAAGTAAGGCAGTACTTCTGAGAAACACACAGTGGGTGGAGCCATCACCATAGTCTCTCTCTCCCCACACGCCCAGCATCGGCAACTGAACAAGAGAGAGGCTGGCCGATCAAACGTCTGACGCACTGAACTACAGAGTAGGACCCAGGCGTGGTAGCGGGGCGGGGTGGACACCTCTATCTGCCTGATGCACTGAACAACAGACAAGGACCTGAGGCAAAGAAGCCCTCTAAGTGCCTGAATGGGTGGAGCTATGGAGAAAGACTGGGCAAAGAGGCCTTCTGATTGCCAGCTACAAAGGCTCGAAAAAGGACTCTGATAGGGCCATAACTCCTGTGGCGGAGGCAGTTCATGTCCCTGCACCCTTGGTGCCACCAGGGTCCCTGCAAGCCAGGCAGCTGTGCTACGTTCATGCTCAACTCTCCCTGGGGCAGAGCTGCCACAGGCAAAAAAAGTCTTGCACCTACGAGCACAGGGTTGCTTCGGTAGTGTCCGGCTCTTTGCGACCCTGTGGACTGTGGCCTGCCAGGCTTCTCTGTCAGGGATGGAGGGCTTCTCCAGGCAAGAATACTGGAGCGTATTGGCCAATACTGGTTGCCATACCGTTCTAGAGCACTATATTTCCTGCTTCCCTAGCCGCTAACTCCCCTGAGTACCTGGTGCTTCCAGAACCCCTATGACTCAAGCAGGTGCACCAACTTCACACCTGACCCTCACAGGGGCAAACCCAAGTCCTCCAGGGCAGCCTCAGAAGCAAAGCCCAGTGGAACCGATATCCAGAGGCGGAAATAAAACCAGCTGAAACCCAGGGGCAGTGTGACTAAGGAAGAATACCCAAAACCTTCCCACCAGCTGTACAAGCTGCAGATTAAAGCCACACGATCAACTAGGCAGACTCGGTGTCTGTGAAATATATAAAAGGTCATTGAGAGCTCCCACAAAAGAAAACGCACTAGTTCTGATAGCTGTGAACATTGGAGGCAAGAACACAGAGGAGTAGGAGCAGATTAGAATCTGAGCTGCCCTCACAGCAATCAGCACAGTGTTAAGAGGGAATCCTAGGGAGGTCAAGTGGACTGTGATTCCCAGTGAGGGAAAGGACTCTGACAGCAGTGACTCAAGAAAAACATTTATTATTCTTATGTTTTGACTTGTTCTGTAGATTCTTTTGGATTTTTTTCTCTTTTTCTTCCCCCCTCTGTTTTAGTTGTTGATTTTATTGGCACTATGAAATCTAACTAAGCTTTTGAGCACTTTTTTTTCCTCAGTCACATTTTTTATTGTTGCTATAAACCTCTGCCTCCATATTGGGCTTTTGTAGTTCTGGGGAGGTTTTTTTGTTTGTTTTTGCTCCTTTTTTTAATTTTAATTTTTAATTTTTTAAACCTATTATTATTTTTCTACATTTATTCTTTTGTTTGCTTTTCCTACTGTTCTTTTCCCCTTGCAGTTAATCTTTAATATATATAAATCTTCTTTATCTATCTCTATTTAACTTTGCATATCTATTCTTTCTTTCCTTTAGTCTCAACATATATGTTAGTTTTATTTTCATTGCTTTATACCCCAATTGGCACCTTGCTTTAGTTTTATTTTCCAGTTTGTGCTTTAGTTAGTTTTGTTCTGGTAGACATCATTTTTGGTTCCCTTTGTTAGCCAGGTCAATCTGTTTCACTTTAGTTTTGTTGGACTGCTTTGATTTTGCTTATGGGTGTATGTTGTGTATATGTGTATATTCAGTCACACTTTTTATTGTTGTATAAACCTCTGCCTCTACATAGGGCCTTTACAGTTCTGTAGAGTTTTCCTTTTTTTCCTTTTCTCTTTCTTCTTCCATTTTTTTGTTTTCTCTCCTCTATTTTGTAATTTTAATTTTCTTAAACCTATTACATTTTTCCTACATTTATTTCATTATTTGCCTTTCCTATTGTTCTTTTCCCCTTGCAGTTAATCTTCAATGTATATAAATCTTCTTCATCTACCACTATTTAAATTTGCATAGCTATTCTTTCTTTTCTTTCTTTCCTTTCCTCTCAACACTTTTGTTAGTTTTGTTTTCATTGCTTTATTCCCCACTTGGCACCTTGCTTTAGTTTTGTTTTCCAGTTTGTGCTTTAGTTAGTTTTGTTTTTAACTGGTAAATATAATTTTTGATTTCCTTTGTTCGCTGGGTCAGTCTAACATACTTTATTTTTGTTGACTATTTTGACTTTGCTCATGGGTGTATATGTATATATTCTATTATTTTAATTATTATTTGCCTGATTTTGTAACTGCCATTTGTCTGGGGTTCGTCTTTGATTTCTCGATTTTGGATATTTGTTTTAATCTCACTTAATGCCATAACGAACCACTTGTGGAATCTTTGTTCCTGACCAGAGATCAAGCCCTGAGCCTTTGGAGTGCGAGCACTGACTGCAAGATGCTAGACTACAGAGAACTAACGCTAGGGGGTATCAAATAGTGAGAACTCACACAAAGGAAACCACTGTAATACAAGACCTGGCATCACCCAACTACCAAAAGCACCCTGTGCAGGACGCCTCATCTAAACAACAGACAGAACAAAAATACAAACCCAATCATCAGCAAACAGGATTACCACCTCACTCAGCTAGCCCATCAGAGGAAAAACAAACAAGCAAACAAAGAAACAAAAACTCACAAATCTCACCCTGTAAGAAGCTTATACAAACCACTAGATCAACCTTAGAGAGCAGAAGCTTTCAAAAGGAAGAAAGAATTCAACCTTGAAGCCTGGGAAAAGTTTGAAACTGAAAGTTTAGTTGCTCAGTCGTGTCTGACTCTTTGCGACCCCATGGATTGTAGACTACCAGGCTCCTCCGTCCACAGGATTTTCCAGGCAAGAGTACTGGAGTGGGTTGCCATTTCCTTCGCCAGAGGATCTTCCTGACCCAGGGATTGAACTCGGGTCTCTCACATTGTAAGCGAACACTTTACTGTCTGAGCCACCAGGGAAGTCAAGGAGACCTCAAACACAATAAGTTAAAAAAAAAAAATAATGAAAAGGCAGAGAAATACTACACAAATGAAAGAACAAACTAGAAACACATAAGTCCAAATAAATGAAGAGGAAAGAGGCAAACTACCTGAAAAAGAATTCAGAATAATGATAGTAAAGATGATCAAAAACCTTGAAAACCAAATGGAGAAAATGCAAGAATCAATTAACAAAGATCTAGAAGAATTAAAGAATAAACGTGAAGAGAAAAACAACACAATTACGGAAATTAAAAAAACTCTAGAAGGAATCAACAGCAGAATATCTGAAGCAGAAGAACTAATCAGTGAGCTGGAAGATAAAATGGTGGAAATAACTTCTGAAGAGCAGAATAAAGTAAAAAGAATGAAAAGAACTAAGGATAGTCTCAGAGACCTCTAGGACAATATCAAATACACAATATTTGCATAATAGGGGTCCCAGAAGAAGAATAGAAAAAGAAAGGGTATGAGAAAATTTTTGAAGAGATTAGAATTGAAAATTTCCCCAACATGGAAAAGGAAATAGTCGATCAAATCCAAGAGGCACAAAGAATCCCATACAGGATAAACCCAAGGAGAAACACACCAAGACACATACTAAACAAACTAACAAAGACTAAACACAAAGAATATTAAAAGCAGCAAGGGAGAAACAAGTAATATACAAGAGAAACCCCATAAACTTAACAACTGATCTTTCAGCAAAAACTCCGCAGGCCAGAAGAGAATGGCAGGATATATTTAAAGTACTGAAAGGGAAAAATCTACAACCAAGATTATCGTACCCAGCAAGGAACTCATTCAAAATAGATGGAGAAATAAAAAACTTTTCAGACAAGCAAAAGTTAATAGAATTCATACCATCAAACCAGTTTTACAACAAATGCTAAACAGACTTATATAGTCAAGAAATACAGGAGAACAAAAAATGATCTACAAAATCAACCCCAAACAATTAGAAAATGGCAATGGGAACATATATATCAATAATTACTTTAAATGTAAATGGATTAAATCTCTAACCAAAAGACACAGACTGGCTAAATGGATACAAAAACAAGACATATATATGCTGCCTCAAGAAACCCACTGCAGATCTCAAGACACATATAGACTGAAAGTGAGAGGATGGAAAAATATATTCCATGCAAATGGGAAGCAAAAGAATGCTGGAGTAGTAATCCTCATATCAGGCAAAATAGATCTTAAAATAAAGAAGATTACAAGAGATAAGGAAGGACACAACATAATGATCAAGGGATCAATCCAAGAGGAAGACATAACAATTGTAAATATCTATGCACCCAGCATAGGAGCACCTCAATACATAAGACAAATACTAACAGACATCAAAGGAGAAATTGACAGTAACACAATAATAGTAGATTTTAACACCCCACTCATACCAATGGACAGATCATCAAAACAGAAAATTAATAAGGAAACACAAGTCTTAAATGATAGATTAGAAGAAATGGCTCTCATTGATATGTTTAGGACATTCCATCCAAATGCAGAAGAATGTACTTTCTTCTCAAGTGCACATGGAATATTCTCCAGGATAGACCACATCTTGGGTCACAAATCAAACCTCAGTAAATTTAAGAAAATTAAAATTGTATCAAGCATCTTCTCTGGCCACAATGCTATGAGACTAGATATCAATTACAAGAAAAAACTATAAGAAATACAAACACATGGAGATTAAACAACACATTTCTAAATAACCAACAGGTTACTGAAAAAATCAAAAGGGAAATAAAAAAATTTCTAGAAACAAATGACAGTGAAAATACAACTCAAAACCTATGGGATGCAGCAAAAGCAGTTCTAAGAGGGAAGTTTATAGCAATATAATCCTACCTCAAGAAGCAAGAAAAACATCAAGTAGACAGCCTAAATTTACACCTAAGCCAACTGGAAAAAGAAGAACAAAACAAGCAAACAAACAAAAATTAGCAAAAGGAAAGAAATCATAAACATCTGAGCAGAAATAAATGAAAAAGAAATGAAAGAAACAATAGTAAAGATTAATAAAACTAAAAGCTGGTTCTTTGAGAAGATAGACAAAGTTGACAAACCTTTAGCCAGACTCATCAAGAAAAAAGAGAAAAGAATTAAATCAACAAAATTAGAGATGAAAAAGAGAGGTTACAGCAGACAATGCAGAAATACAAAGGATTATAAGAGACTGTTATGAACAACTATATGGCAATAAAATGGATAACCTGGAAGAAATGGACAGACTGTTAGAAAAGTTCAATCTTCCAAGACTGAACAAGGAAGAAATAGAAATTATGAACAACCCAATTGCACACACTGAAATTGAAACTGTGATCAAAAATCTCCTAAATAAACAAAAGCCCAGGACCAGATGGCTTCACAGGAGAATTCTATCAAACATTTAAAGAAGAACTAATGCCTATCCTTCTAAAACTCTTTCAAAAAATTGCAGACGAAGGAATGCTTCCAAACTCATTCTACGAGGCCACCATCACCCTGATACCAAAACCAGACAAAGACAACACAAAAAAAGAAAACTACAGGCCAATATCACTGATGAACATAGGTGCAAAAATCTTCAACAAAACTTTAGCAAACAGAATTCAGCAACACATAAAAAAAGCTCATACACCATGATCAAGTTGGGTTTATTCCAGGAATGCAAGGATTCTTCAATATATGCAAATCAATCAATGTGATACACCATATTAACAAACTGAAAGATAAAAACCGTACGATAATCTCAATAGATGCAGAAAAAGCCTTTGACAAAATTCAGCATCCGTTTATGATTAAAACTCTTCAAAAAATGGGCATAGCAGGAACCTACTGCAACATAGTAAAGGCCATATATGATAAGCTTACAGCAAACATCATTCTCAATGGTGAAAAACTGAAAGCATTCCCTCTAAGATCAGGAAGAACACAAGGGTGTCCACTTTCACCACTATTATTCAACATAGTTCTGAAAACCCTAGCTACAGTAATCAGAGAAGAAAAAGAAAGAAGATCAGAAAAGAAGAAGTAAAGCTCTCACTGTTTGCAGATGGCATGACACTGTACATAGAAACATAGATAGTATAAGAAAATTACTAGAGCTAATCAGTGAGTTTAGCAAAGTTGCAGGATACAAAATCAATACACAGAAATCACTTGCATTTCTATATACTAACAATGAAAAATCAGAAAAAGAAAATAAGAAATCAATCCCATTCATCACTGCAACAAAAAGAATTAAATATCTAGGAATAAACTTACCTAAGGAGACAAAAGAACTGCACACAGAAAATTATAAGACACTGATGAAAGAAATCAAAGATGACATAAACAGATGGAGAGATATTCCATGTTCCTGGGTAGGAAGAATCAATATCATGAAAATGACTATACTACCAAACACAATCCACAGATTCAATGCAATCCATTCAAAGTACCTACAGCATTTTTCACAGAACTAGAACAAAAATTTCACAATTCATATGGAAACACAAAAGACCCCACCAAAGCAGTCCTGAGAAAGAAGAATGGAGCTGGAGGAATCAAGCTTTCTGACTTCGGATTATACTACAAAGCTACAGTTATCAAGACAGTATGATACTGGCACAAAAACAGAAATATAGACCAATGGGACAAGATAGAAAGCCCAGAAATAAACTCATGCACCTATGGGTTCCTTACTTTTGACAAAGGAGGCAAGAATATACAAAGGGGCAAAGACAGCCTCTTCAATAAATGGTGCTGGGAAAACTGGACAGCTACATATAAAAGAATGAAATTAGAACACTTCCTAACACCATACACAAAGATAGACTCAAAATGGATTAAAGACCTAAATGTAAGACCAGAAACTATAAAACTCTTAGAGGAAAACAGGCAGAACACTCAATGACATAATTCAAAACAAGATCCTTTATGATCCACCTCCTAGAGTACTGGAAATAAAAACAAAAGTAAACAAGTGGGACATGATTAAACTTAAAAGCTTTTCACAGCAAAGGAAACTATAAGCAAGGTGAAATGACAACCCCTGGAATGGGAGAAAATAACAGCAAATGAAACAGCTGACAAAGGATTAATTTCCAAAATATACAAGCAGCTCATACAACTCAATACCAGGAAAACAAACAACCCAATCAAAAAGTGGAAAAAAGACCTAAACAGACATTTCTCCAAAGAAAACATGAAGATGGCAAACAAACACATGAAAAGATGCTCAACATTGCTCATTATTAGAGAAATGCAAATCAAAACCACAATGAGATATCACCTCACACTGATCAGAATGGCCATCATCAAAAAGTCTACAAACAATAAATACTAGAGAGAGTGTGGAGAAAAGGGAACGCTCTTGCACTGTTAGTGGGAATGCAAATTGATACAGCCACTATGGAAGATGGTCTGGAGATTCCTTAAAAAATCAGGAATAAAACCACCATATGACCTAGCAATCCCACTCCTAGGCATATACCCTGAGAAAACCAGGGTTGAAAAAGACACATGTATTCCAATGCTCATTGCAGCACTATTTACAATAGCTAGAACATGGAAGCAACCTAGATGTCTATTGATCGATGAATGGATAAAGAAGTTGAGGTACGTATACACAATGGAATATTACTCAAACATGAAAAGGAACACATTTGAGTCAGTTCTAATGAGGTGGATGAATCTAGAACCTATTATACAGAGTTCAGTGAGTCAGAAAAAGAAAGATAAATATTGTATTCTAATGCATATATAAGGAATCTAGAAAAATGGTTCTGAAGAATTTATTTACAAGGCAGCAATGGAGAAACAGACATAGAGAATAGACTTATGGACACGGGGAGAGGAGAGAAGAGGGTAAGATGTATGGAAAGAGTAACAGGGAAACTTACATTACCATACGTAAAATAGATAGCCAATGGGAATTTGCTGTATGGCTCAGGAAACTCAAACAGGGACTCTGTATCAGCCTAGGGGGTAGACAGGAAGGAGGTTCAAAAGGCAGGGTTAGATGTGTACCTATGGCTGATTCATGTTGAGGTTTGACAGTAAATAACAAAATTCTGTAAAGCAATTATCTTTTAATAAAAAAATAAATTTAAAAAACAGAATAGATTAAAATTACCCCAAAAAAGAAAAAACAAAGAAACTTTCCTAAGATCATACAGCTACTACATGTCAGAGCAGGAATTTAAATCTAGGCCAGTGTGAATAAAAATCTGTGCTCTCGTTCATCATGTCACACTGCATCCAAGATTCTTGCTCTACCATCATAGAGCTAAGCTCATATGCTTCTCTATTGATAAAACTGCAACCCAAAGTGCCAGGTGACCTACCAAGAAGAGCTGTGGCCATATTTGGCTGTATTATGTCTGCACAAAGACTCCTAGAGATGTCTTCAGAGCCATCAGGGCTGATACCTGAGATTTACTCCTAAAGTTGCACTGTGTGCTCTTTGATACAAAGAGCCTGTGAAGAGTGAGTACAAGGAAGAAGCAGGAAGCCCTCTCTACATGAGTTCCTAGCAGCACTCCAGCCTTGACCCTGTGCTCTGCCACGTTTTTCCTCACTGTATCTTGTATACTGTACAAAGATTGCACATGAACTATAACTTTCACCCCCAGAATCCTCTTTGTAAAAAGACTGAAGAAATGGCAAGAGCACAAGGGATAATGGAGAAACACATGAATGACAGAAATGAGACATCCCCTGAAACCAACAGAGCCTCTGTGGAAAAGGGTATGGCTTACTTCATGCATGCTGGGTCAATCTATGTTCTGGGAACTGCTCTGCCCATGTTTCAAATAAGTTTCAGGACTTGCAGTCTCCCACCTTGCTGCCCTCCTAGGCCTATGCCTGGGACACGAGCTCAATGGCTTGCATGGACCTTATATTGGCCCCAATTTATCACCCCTCTCCTTTTCAAGTCAATATGACCTATATATTCCCTATAACCTTCCCATTATAGTGACCATGGACCAGAGGAAAGAATACAAAGACCAAACCTTCTCCCAGCCTAACTCTCAACTCTCTTAAGCTCTGTGTCATCCAAAATAATTTAACCTACCTGACTTTTGAGGTTTCTTTTTCTGAGAGACAGGTATAATAATACCTGCCATGATTATTTCTCAGAATTAGTGTGACGTTTCCCAGTAATAGAAAGGAAATTTTTATATAAGGTATTATTATGACTTGAAGTAGAGACTGCTTTCTACAACTTTGCAGTTGTCCCAACTTGATCATTTTACTTCCTAGGTATTGTCAATTAAAAAAAAAAATCATCCAAAAATATATTCATAGCTACACACACTTCCCCAAATGATATATCCATGATCATATTATGAGTCAAAGTGAACCAAACAAAAGTCATATACAACCAAAAGGATTATCTACTTGACTGACATGAGGTTCTGGAAAGAATTATTTTACTTCTGTGATACATTTAGCTTAAATAATTTTTCCCTAACAGGCAATTCTCTGGAAATGACCAAGAAAATGGAGCTTTTAAATAGTTTCATGGTTAAATATCAGATTTGGAATCTGAAATCCACATGACACTTTTAACACTGAGGTTTATTTATAATAATTTTCCTAAAGGTATTAAAAGAAAAACAGAAAAATACAGAGCCACAGGACGACTTTACAAGTAAGGATCACATGCATCTAAAATTTACCCCTAAAGGATCAGTTAACCAAAAATCTTACCATAAAGGAGGAAGCTTACATCCCAAAGGCCCAATAGTAGCATGTGAGCTATAGATTTAAACCTAATCACTTATTTCTTGAAATAATATATGTGCTACTGGTATGTGTTTGCCATATTGATAAAAGAAATGTCATATTGCTTTCTTTTTCTAAATCAAATCTCAAATCAGTCTCTACGGTCACTATCTGTTATAGTGCAATAAAATTCAACCTCAGTCATTTGGGTGTTCTTTTTTTTTCAATTCTTCTATGGAATTAAAGAAGAACATGGGGCTTTTGTTGCACCAAAGGACAAGGGTAAATTTTCTAACCCTGGCCTATGACTACAATTCCTGAGGTTTCATTGTCCAGGACCATGTAGGATATTTAATGATAGTAAGCTTGGCTTCTTCTGTGCCAAAGAAGTCACCCAGATTATCCACCAGAAAAGGTTATAGCTCTTAGAGTTCAATAATGACCCATATTCTACATACCTCCCAACATCATGGGAAAGGCACTTGGGATACTGCATGGATCTAGCTCATGACTTCTTGCTGCTCACCCAACCCCAACCCCACCACAGACACCTGATTAAACTATTTCTTTCCCTCCATCTCCTGAGGCTCATCCTCTCTCAGGGCAATATAACTTCAGTAGCAAAAAAAAATCCGTGACATGTGCAACACAAGACTGGGTGGCATCCTGCCTTGAGTCTTATCCAATAATGTGAATGAAATAGAAATTAATATTACAAACAACTTTTTGTTATGTATGTAAATAACCTAGCCCAGAGTGTGGTACATAAAAAAAAAAAAAAAAAAAAAAATTCATTTCATTAACCACTTCAGTTAATGCTACACAGTTTTGGAACTAGAAATAAGACCTACAGTCTAATGGCAGAAACAAATATGAGAATAAACACCACTTAAATATCAATAACCTCAGATAGGCAGATGACACCACCCTTATGGCAGAAAGTGAAGATGAACTAAAGAGCCTCTTGATGAAAGTGAAAGAGGAGAGTGAAAAAGTTGGCTTAAAGCTCAACATTCAGAAAACTAACATCATGGCATCTGGTCCCATCACCTCATGGGAAATAGATGGGAAGATAGTGGAAACAGTGTCAGACATTATTTTTGGGGGCTCCAAAATCACTGCAGATGGTGACTGCAGCCATGAAATTAAAAAATGCTTACTCCTTGGAACGAAAGTTAAACCAATCTAGACAGCATATTAAAAACCAGAGACATTACTTTGCCAGCAAAGGTCTGTCTGGACAAGGTGAGGGTTTTTCCAGTGGTCACGTATGGATGTGAGAGTTGGACTGTGAGGAAAGTTGAGCGCCGAAAAATTGATGCTTTTGAACTGTGGTGTTGGAGAAGACTCTTTTTTTTTTTTTTTTTTTTCATTTATTGTTATTAGTTGGAGGCTAATTACTTCACAACATTTCAGTGGGTTTTGTCATACATTGATATGAATCAGCCATGGGGTTACATGTATTCCCCATCCCGATCCCCCCTCCCACCTCCCTCTCCACCCAATTCCTCTGGGTCCTCCCAGTGCACCAGGCCCGAGTACTTGTCTCATGCATCCCACCTGGGCTGGTGATCTGTTTCACTATAGATAATATACATGCTGTTCTCTCGAAACATCCCACCCTCACCTTCTCCCACAGAGTCCAAAAGTCTGTTCTGTACATCTGTGTCTCTTTTCCTGTTTTGCATATAGGGTTATCATTACCGTCTTTCTAAATTTCATATATATGTGTTAGTATGCTGTAATGTTCTTTACCTTTCTGGCTTACTTCACTCTGTATAATGGGCTCCAGTTTCATCCATCTCATTAGAACTGATTCAAATGAATTCTTTTTAATGACTGAGTAATATTCCATGGTGTATATGTACCACAGCTTCCTTATCCATTCGTCTGCTGATGGGCATCTAGGTTGCTTCCATGTCCTGGCTATTATAAACAGTGCTGCAATGAACATTGGGGTGCACGTGTCTCTTTCAGATCTGGTTTCCTCAGTGTGTATGCCCAGAAGTAGTATTGCTGGGTCATATGGCTGGAGAAGACTCTTGAGAGTCCCTTGGACTGCAAGGAGATCCAACCAATCCATCCTAAAGGAGATCAGGCCTGGGTGTTCATTGGAAGGACTGATGCTGAAGCTGAAACTCCAATACTTTGGCCACCTCATGCGAAGAGTTGACTCATTGGAAAAGACACTGATGCTGGGAGGGATTGGGGGCAGGAAGAGAAGGGGACGACAGAGGATGAGATGGCTGGATAGCATCATCGACTTGATGGGCATGAGTTTGAGTAAACTCTGGGAGTTGGTGATGGACAGGGAGACCTGGCGTGCTACGATTCATGGGGTCGCAAAGAGTCGGACACGACTGAGCGACTGAACTGAACTGAACTGAAATGATATTAAAGGGTTTCCCTAGTGGATCAGCTGGTAAAGAATCCACCTGCAATGCGGGAAACCTGGGTTAGATTCCTGGGTTGGGAAGATCCCCTGGAGAAGGGAACAGCTACCCACTCCAGTATTATGACCTGGAGAATTCCATGGATTGTATAGTCCAGGGGGTTGCAAAGAGTCAGACACAACTGGGCAACTTTCACTCACCTAAATGATATTAAAAATAATCAACAGTCTATAAAATTCAGGCATCAACCTCTTAGTAAAGGCTGGCTATGACTTTGGGGTGCCAGAGATTCCTACCCTTGCTGGGAATGTCTTAACTGCTGAGTGCTGGAAATTGGCAAGGCTTGGGCAAAGGTGGTATAGGGATGGGGGGGGGGGCAGCAATCTGGGGGCCCAGGGATGTAGCTATTTACCAACCAGAATATAAATAGTTCAGTATTTCAACAACTGTATAGCGATGTTAATGTCCATCACCTCACTATCAGTCATAATTAAATAACAAAAATATCACTGCAGTGTCAGAGGTTGCTGGAAGTGTTCAAAATACTGGCTCAGAATAGCTTTGATCTGCAACCTTGCTACCCAGACAAGTTCAGAGGTTTTTAGGGAAATGAATCAGCTTGGGCAAAACTACAGAGGCTTAAAAGATAAAGGTGGAGTTTTAACTTAGAAAGGGAGAATAGCTTCTATTAATATTATTAATAAAACATTAATAATTATTATCATTACTATCACTAGAAAGATAAATCATCACCCTTGAATAGGAAGGTGGTTTTCCAAAAGTTCAAACTGATTATTTTGTTGAGGCATTAGGCATTTCCCTCTCTGCTCTTACCTTGGCCTGAATCCTCAGCCTCATCACAAACAACCCCTTGATGAGTTCCCTGTTAGCCCCATCCAGGCAGGTATACAGGCCCCTCACTTCAACTGCTTGCATCAGAGCAGCTTTCACAAACAAAAACAAATCTTTCACAGATAGCTTTATAAACAAGCGCCTACTGATGAGCTGGCCTCAAAGAAAAGTGACTCTATGGGTTACCAACCTAGAGAAGCTGCCCTGAAGTAACCCCATGAATGAAGGACCATTTGTCCATCAGTGAGCAGGCAACTGGCCAACGGGGATGAAAGAAGGGATAGATAACCACCCTTCAGATCAACTTGGTTGCTGATCAATGTGGGCAGAAGGTGAGAGCCAGAATAGGGGGGTGGGGGTGAGTTACTCAATTTGGACAACTAGAGGAGTAACTAACATCAAGTGGGAATTCAAATTAGTTACGAAGATGCCACAGAGTTGATCAGACTTTTTGCTGTTAGATCTGACCCCGCAAACAAACAAAAACAAACAAATACACTCTATTCTTTTTATCAATTTGGATCTTTCAAGAATTCTATAAAGTGTTATACTGACATGGTTGGCAAAGTTTAAAACAAAATCTTCAATAATTGGGTCAAAAACAGACTTTATAAGTGGAATTAAGCACAGAGAATATCTGATCAAATGTCTTCTTTACAGAGGAACAAGTCTGAAGCTCAGAGAGGTGCGATGACTTGCTCAGAGTTACACAGCTCACAAGCAACAGAGCCAGAAGTAACACTGGAACCTTGGCTTCTAAGTCCGGTTACCTCTTCCTTACTCCTAGGTGACTTCCTTGGGTCTTAGACCATAAGTTTAGAGGCATTCAAGCTTTTTTTTTTTTTTTTTTTTTCAACAAATAGTTTTTATTTTTTTTATTTCTTTTTTTTTTTTTTTTTTTTTTTCTTTTCCAGTTCAAGCTTTTTGTAGGGCAAACAACCTTGCCCAGCAGGAAGATGTCAAGAGTGTGACCCTCCCATCCAGAGAAGACCAGCGCCAATGAAAGCACAGAGCACAGGAGGCAGGGGATGCACCACAGGACGCATGCCTAAAAGCCTTAGTGAGGCCACCCTGGACCACTCTAAAAGAGCATTTCATTTTAATTTCAACATCATACTCCACAGCAATTTTGTTCTAAGGACACAAGGAAAGGCACCCTGAGCTGCCTTGAAGTAAAAGCTGCTGTAGAAAGTGGACTCCTTCAAGTGCACTCTCAGACAGCGGGCACAGAGGACAGTCCCTGTGCGGGACGCAGGCCCAGCGCGGTGTGTGCGTTTGGACGCGGACGCGGGCAGCCAGTTACCAAGAGCCGCCGCTTCCTCCTGTCATGTCATGAGCCAACGCCTAGGGGGCGGTCTCGACGTGCTCCACAGCCCAGAGCACCACTGCTCCCATCAGAACAACCAAAATGACACAGCAGGGGCTTTTCGCTTTTTAATTTACTTCAGCATTTTAAGGGAAAGGAAAGACACAATCCCAAAGCCCACCTTACTGAGGCAGGAAAATATTTAAAATATATGTATAATTAGATCACTTACTTTCTGTCTCCTGTCAGAATCAGTTTTGCTTTAAAAAAAAAAAAAAAATCTGTCCTAAAAGTCAAGAGTGTGTTTCTATCCCTTTCTATGGCATATGGCAAGCTTTAATGACAACAGAGTAACATCGTCTCCTGATTAAAATGGCTGAAACGACCTGCTTTTATTCCTGCTACAACCTGCCCTGTAACATAATGACCAGCTTTAAATCCGTCAAAGTGGAGTACACAGTGCAATTGCAAAGGTTCAAACATTGAAATCCAGTAAATTTTATCTGCTATTCAGTCAAGGGATGCTCCCAAGTAGGGCTCAGACCTGCTGAGCTTAGGTGGTCAATTCCTCAATTCCTAATCATTCATCACAGCCAGGGACATGCATCTACCTCCATCTCTCCAATTCATTCCCAAAATACTTTCCTGAGCCTTGGGCAGGATATGCAAGGGTTTCAAGAAACTTAAAGTGAAGGAGAGCTTAGTAATGCTTAAAATCCCCATTGCCATGTGTAAGAAGAAAAAATATGTATACAATTTTTTTTAAAAAAGGCAAGAAGAAATCCAAATAATTGAAATTAACTGATATTATTGAGTGACTTAAAAATAGCTAGCCAGGACTGATAAGTGGTCATTGTGGATAATATAAAAATATACGTGTATGTATATGTGTGTATCCATAGGAGTCGGGTTTTGTTACGTGTATGTTTGCATATGCGAACAATTCCAGGGAAGATTATCTTGCACACAAAGCAAACGGCCCTGCCCCCATTGTGAAAGAAGCAGATCCCCCGAGATTAGGAAAGAAGGAATTGCTTATGGTCAGCAGAGGCCGGGAGAACAATGGAGACCCCAGCTAAAGGCACAGCAGCAGCAGCCTGCTAGGATGGGTGGGGACTGACCACATGGCCGTTGCAAACTAGATGGCATTGTCAGTGTCACCAGAAGTGACTAAAAAGGGCTCAAATTAGCAATTGTTATGATTAGCAGGTGGTTTAAGAGATATGAGGGCCACAAAGTGACTCGGGCTGTGGGGGAGGTGGGGTGGACACCAGAATGCATTTCACTTTTGCTATAGCATAAAGTGGAGAGACTTAGAAGCATTTTCCTACCTGAATATAAGAATTACAGATTCATTTAAGGAATAATAATAGAGATGTCTAAAATACAAAGTAGTCTCCAAGAGAAAAAAAACTGAAAATGTCCAGTTCCTTAAAATAATTTTGCTACGCTCTTATACAATCACTGTAGATCAATTATGATAAAAGCAGAAATTTAAATGCTGTCAAATTATAATAGAAAAAATACCTCTAATTTTTTAACTCAATTTGTCTTATACAGTCCTATCTAAATGAAGTATTAGACAATTCAACAAACTTTAATGAATTATCCCTTTTTAGCACTTATTTATTTTCTAACTTTTCATAGTTTCTCACAAAACTGATTACTTCTTATATAAATACAGATCAGAATTTTCATGTTTTGCCTCTCTACTTCATGAGCCATCTCAGAACACAAGCAAACAATTAACAGACTGCTTTTTTATTCTTTCTTTTAATTTTTTTTGATAATAAATCTTCAATACTGAGTGACTTTGCCAAGAAGGTGGCTCTAGGAATCTGCAAAACAGAATTGTCAGGAATGGTCAGTGTCCTTCCTGCCCATCACTGTCCTCGGGTGTAGTCATTGGACTGGATTCATGTACAGATAAATTTGGGACCAAATGGTTAGGATTCTCTTTTGCAGTTACTAATATCCATAGGTATGCATGATGAATACTGAAGACTGAATCAGAAACATAAAAACTCATTTTCCCAGGGTCATCTTTCTACAAGTCTGAAGCTCACAGATGGTACTCACTGTTGGGACAAAGGGTCCAACTGCATCAAAACCCATTCCAATACATGTCTAAGGGAAAACTGGGGGATTGATTTGTGAGAGGTTACTATGCTGTGCAACATCATACAACCTCATGAAATAAAAAAGACCATTTCAGCGAAGGGACCTAGAACTTATTATCAACTCTTATTGAAGTCCAATAGGTTTGGTAGATATTTTTGCACTGAAAATGTCAGTGAGACCCCAAGCCATGTAAAGTGAAGAAAGAGGCCATTACCTAGCAAAATCAAAGTATGAAAAAACTGTTCCAGTTAGGGTGTTACTAAATATTGTTTGGCTTGTTGCAAAACTTAAATATATTTGAAAAAATATCATGGCTCTCTCTTTTGCTCTCATTTTGTTCATAGAAAACTTGACCATTGTAAGCCTATCTTTGGACTCAAATGATTCAGATATAGGTCAAATGAAATCCCAACAATTCAATGCCTATGATTTGGGACTCTTCCTTAGGTGCCTGAAGGTATGTTCCTTTTTTGCATGTATCATAATTTTACATAAATGCCTCTACAACTAAAATACATTTGAAATATTTGAGCAAGAAGTTATTTACAAAAACCACAGTGGAAAATCTGCCTCATTCCTTTATAGCTCCTACCACACAACCAGAGTACCCTGCATTTTTGTTTCAACAGATTTTTTTAGCAATCTAGATCATTTACAAAAACACATTTAATAACTTACCATTTCCAGACTGCTATGCTGGTTGGCCCAAATTCACTGAGGAATAACTTAGTTTTTTCCTGACTGATTTACTTCAGTCATCACTTAGGAAGAGTTAGGTAGCCAAGAAACTGCTAGCTCTTGTTCCCATCCTGAATCATCAGTAATAATGTAATGCCTGCAATAGTGAATGGACCATCTAGCTCCTGGTGCTGCCTGACCAAAAGGGGTTTTTGTCTCCTGGATTACTGGAGAAATTAAGGACACATGGACCTGGCTGGCCTCAGTGGTGCACTTGGTGTGATCTCTGATGTTGTCCCCATCCTCAGCTGTATTGATTCCCATCCAAATGGTCAAACCTGAACAAGCCTTTTAAAACATGAAATAATAGGCTGCTTGTATCCCGCAGGTAACAAGACCATTCAGCCACAATTGGAACCATTTTCCAGCAAAGTTGATGCATTTGTACCTCACCTGACTGAACAGAAATTAACCCCCATTCACGACACTGACCCCATACAACTCACTCAGCCTACTGCACTTGAACATATTCATTTTGCTATGTTATTCAGACTGTTGCTATGCACTTATGTATTTAAGCTGTTGCATGCAGGCAATCAAGAGACCCAGTTATTTGTCTTTTTCATTAGAACTATGTTGGTGAGAATGAATGTAACACAGTTTTCAGGTAATATCTCTCATTTCTGAAATAAAAGGAACACCATCTTTAATCTAACTACCCAAAATGTCAAGGTAAATAAGAAAATTTTTAATAGAAAAAGCCCAAATGTCTCTGGTGTTTTTGTTGCTGATTTAAAAACATCTGCTGCACAGATGTTGGAAACAGATACAAATATGAATGCTTCTTTACAAAGATTCACATACAAATGTCTGCATAAAATAGGTACAAATTTAGCATATAACTGATACCCAAGAGTTCTCTCAGTCCATTTTGCTTTTAGCATCAATGAACCCTAAATAAAAATATGGTTGCCTAAATAAATGACCAACTTTCTATATCACACATTCTACTATGTTTATAAGCATATCTTAGTTCTATAATTATAGTTTTTACATAAGTATGTAGTTTAAAATTAAACAAATAAATACATTGAAAAGAATGACATTGCTGTTACATTTCCAGTCACTCAAGCTCAACACTCAGTGATATAAAAGCATAATTATCCCACCTTGACTTCACTGTAATATTTGATCCATGCCACAGGAACCACTCAGTACCATGGACAGAGAAGGTATGCCCTATCTAAGGAATGACTATGGCATTTACTTCAGCTGGACATATATGAAAAGAGAAAGCTGAAGTTCATGGCTAAGTAACATGGTAAAAAAAACTATGATTTTTCAGGATTAATTAATTGTTTATTACACTAAGGACATTTGTTTTAGCTAAGACTGTAAGTCCAAGAAAGCTTTGTCGTATTGTGTTCCCAACTGAAAAGTGAAAAACATTGTAAATTTAAAATACATGTTATTTTAATTATGGAAAAAAGTCTTGTTTCAACATGTATCCTTGAGAATAACTCTAAAAGCAATAAAACAATTTGTGAATTTGCTAAGAAGTCTTTTCTGCTGTTAACATTAGTTGGTATTTGGTCTTCATGTATGTTTAATACACACACTATGCATTTACATATATGCATAGTGCATATATAATATAGCCATATATATGTTAGTAATATTCTTCATGGTAAAACTTTTACTTAAGAAAAACCTTACGCCTGATTGCTGATATCCATTGACTGAGCTTTTATTCTATGAAATTAGTAGCAAAATAATTTTAACAGATTTGTGGAAATTTGAAAGTGTTATAATTTATTTCAGATATAAGGCCAAAAGACAATTTGAATTCACAGTTTAATTGAGCAAATATTATTAAATCCTACATATAAGATAATTTACTAAACACTGGGTGGCTCAAACATGAATTAAATATAACCACTGCTTCTGAAGACCTCAGAATCTAATGAAAAATAGATATGGAACAGGAAAGAAAGAAGCATATATTGAGTGCCTGTTATTTGCCAAACACCATACTATGGAATTTACATATATTATACTGTTTTGGTAGATATTATTAAGGCCATTTTTAAATATAAGGAAAGTGAGGTTCAGCAAGGTTAAATACTCTTTTCAGATCACTCAGTTGATAAGTTATAGAATCAGAATTCAGGCTCTTTCTAATTCCAAAGGCTATGCTCTTGTTTGTGTACCCAAGGATGCCCCAGAGGGAGAGGTGAACAACTCTGAACTGCAAAATGAAGGAAGGCGCCACAAAGTAGGTGGCATTTTAGCCTGAACTATTTAACCAAAAATTTACAGACAGTATAAGACAATGCTTATTTCCCAGTTTACACTTACAACATGTCTATGAGTCTATGTTTGTAATTGGTCTCTTGATTTTTCCTGCTAAAGGAAAGCATTTGTTACAAAAATAATCCAAAGTGCAACATAATCCATGAGTCTATTATGTTTACATTTTTTGGCAACAATTCCAAAAGTATATTCCTACTAATCATGTTAGCAAAGGCTGTTGAAATGATTTTGCATTCCTGCAGCACAGAAAATTGATGATAGAAATTGGCCTAGGGCTACTGAGTCACCTAATGACAGCAGCTTTAATTTAAAATATGTTGCGGGTAATAGACCAAGTGGATAATCCACTTGTGGATAATTGAGAGTGTATCTCTGCCCACATTTTAAGATCCAGATATTTCATAGAGGTCCTATAACATAAGATGTCATAAAATAACCTGTTCCCAATGCACTAGTATCCATTAAAATCAATAGGGTTTTGCAAGCCATGCATATGATAGATAGTATGAAATGTAATTAGTATTGGGACAATTGCTATAAAATCTCAAGTTCTTTGTACTTAAATGACCAAGATGTTTTCCATTGAGGCTCCTTTTTTAAAGAAACCTAGTGAATAGAATCTGAAGGATTAAATAATTGGTGTCATGCTGATTTTTAAGCAAATGAAGCCTATTGTTTCTGTGTACAGGAAAACAAAATTTATCACTGCAACAAAAACACTACTTTGACGGCACTTTCTGAAAAGAGGTGAAAAGCAGAATTTGACAGCCCTTGGGCTGAAATTTTTGTATCCTATATCTGACCTGCTGGGAATAAATTATCTGAGGCTGACATCCCTTAGGCTAAGGGTTTATAATGGAAAACACCCCCCCCAAAGCCTTAAATATGAAATAATACCATGAGACACCATAATTTAGGTTCTCTAAAAATATTCACAATGAGGCATACAAAAACACATATGCTAGGACCAAAAGATGCTTGGAAAGAGAGAGAAGGAGAACATAAATGCACTTTTTCTTTCTTTCTTTTTAACCTTATCTATGCATTCCTGGGTCACAGAAGCATTGTGCTGACTCTGGATGAAAACACCCCTTTGATGGAGGATACATGCTGAAAGGGAGAATTCTGAATTATGTTCTCTAAATTATCCAAGGCTTGGAGAGCAAGTATTGATTTTGAAAATGACTGAGCCAGACCTCGTACTGCAGAGCCCCCTCCCTGCTCATGCCCCAAAGCACAACAAGAGATCTCGGGCACTGTGCAGCCGCCACGAGGCCCTGGGCTGGCATTGTTTCAAAATATCAGAAAGTCATCCATCAGCCATAGAACCATTGGAATAAGTACATGGTAGCTAAAGACACATTTTATCTGCTCACAGGCTTCAATTCAATGAGCTATGGGGAGAATTAGAATGATATTGGACCGATTAACTAATGCACTCCAGGAACCATGAACTGTTAAGGTGTTTATTTTGCTGCCTCACATAAAAGAATGAGAAGTTTATCTGCATAGTTAAGCTGTTCTGTTTGCTCCTGCCATAAATAACTCCGAAGTGCCTCTGAGCCAGACCTCTTTTACAGAGGCAGATTGAGAACCAGAATTTGTTCTGTAATTGCTTCCATACTTTGCAAACAATTTAGGTGCAGCACAAACCGCACTGTCATTAGGAGTGGTTGTACGTGTGCACGTGTGCAAGCACATGTTGACCTTCTTGTGTACGGTTTCTTTGGCACTATTACTAGATATTAAATTTATGGTGGAAACAAAGACTAAAATTATTCATTTCCATGCATTGAGAACATCACTTAAGTTTTATTCAGTTAGTAGTGGTGATGAGCATAATGAGCAGATCACAGACTACATCAGATGGCACTAAACCTTTAATTTACATGCTTCTAAAAGTATATTTTCCATGTCTGAAGAACTAACAGGGTGCAGCTGAGTGATATTTATGCTTATTTTCACATGGCTACATTTCCAGAACAGCTAGATACAAAATTCCAAGTCCCTTATCCTTATATATTTAAAATCAAAATTTGGTTGTTTTTAATTAGCAAATAAATTCTCAGACTTAGCACATGTTGTAAGAGATACCAGTTCAAGCAAAACACCATTAGATAGAGCAGGATTTCTCAACCTTGCACTATTGGCATTTAGAGCTTAGATAATTCTTTGTTGTGGGCTGTCCTGTTCATTCTAGGAATTTTAACAACATCTCTGGCCTCTACCCATTAGATACCATTTACACTCCCTCCCCACCAAGTAGTGGAAACCAAAAATGTTTCCAGACATTAACAAATGTCCTCTAGGGAGCAAAAGCCTTTCTGGTTGAAAGTCATTAATTAAGATTCCCTTTCTTCTAAGTTTTTGAAAGAAAGTGTGAATGCTTTTCAAAGGAATGTTATAAACACACAAGAACTCCACTTTCAATTTCACTGATCCCTGAACATATTATGCAGAGCAACCAGGATGATAGAGAAAAGGTTCAGGAATTGTTAGGCTTTTTTCCAGGTGTCATGCTGTAATTTTTCTACATAATATAAAAGACTCACTTCATCTCAAAATAGAATTTTCTAAGCTATCTGTAGTATTGTTGTTGAAATTTGGAGTAAGAAAAGTTTCACAGGCTCTCTTGAGTCCCTTCTTTTTATAGTGGTTTTTACAAAATGGTCTAATTCCTTGGCTGGCTATAGTTAAAAATATTACACTGAAATTTCTCTCATAGAAACTCTCCTATTTACTTTTTCCATGGCCTTTAGAAGGATATGCAATTGAGTGATGGCACTGATTTCATTACCAATTCCTCCTGAAAAAGGGCAATTTTACTGAGTCAAGGTTGAAACAAGTCATGGAATAAAAAGAAACCTAACCTACCTCTAAATCTCTCTGCAACTTAGAAGTTATTATGTTGGAGACATGTCTATATAGACCCAAAGACAAGTCTAGAGCTGGCTCCTATACAGTGCATTTGGGCAGTAGATTTAGTCAAATAGATTCTTCACCACTCCCTGTCTCTTGCCAACATGGCAGGGGGTGGTTTGAATGATCTAGACTAAACAATTTTTAGGACATTATAAATTCATATTGCTTGGAGGATAAATTTAACTTGGGTGATGTTTTATATATAGTTTCTATTTCTCTTTCTACACCAGCACTTTCCAAAGTATAAACATAACCACAGAGATCTATTCAAAAGAAGTTTGAGAAGAACTGGGTTACACATAATAAAATGAGCTTAGTAGCTGCAGTTTTTCTCAGAGTCTTTAATACGTCAAAGTGCCTTGTGATCCTCAAGAAATCCTTTCATGCTAGGGCTATTTTAAGAAACTAGTTTTCCTCATGATGCATTTTAGGAAATAACATGTACATATTAGGGTAAATGTCTGGTTTTGTTTTATGAAGATAAAATCTGAAGTTTCTTTTCTCTGTACCACCTTACACCTTGGACTTTGACTCCATCACTTTTGAGAGAGATGGTCATGTTGTCTGCAGATTTACGGCTTGTAGATAGTAACTGTCTCAGATACAGGTATATAGACTATGTCAACCCTTGGGTCAGGAAGATCCCCTGGAAGAGGGCATGGCAACCTACTCCAGTATTACTGCCTGGAAAATCCCATGGACAGAGGAGCCTGGCAGGCTACAGTCCATGGAGTCACAAAGAGTCAAACATGACTAAAGTGACTTAGCACATGTATGCACCTGATATCTATAGGCATGATGATGCTCTGAAAAAAACACAGGATTACCACCAGATGGCCCAGATTATATAGTCTCTGTTCTATGAGATACTAATTCTGAGAATTTAAATAGGTCATTTGACCTCTTTGTGCCTCAGTTTTCTCACTTGCGAAGTAGGCACAAATATTCCTGATTGGTATTTCACAGATCGTGTAAATTTCAGATGGGTTTGTGTATATAAAAAACCCATCCTCACTACCAAAGCTCATGTTGATGGCATGTACCTTTGACATGATGTAATGAGATGGGCATTTCAATTTCTGTGGAATTCCTCCTTAAATCCATAATCCCAGTCAAATCAGGAGAAAAAAGAAAAAACAGACAAATCTAAATCAGGAACCAGTATACAAAACATCTTGCCAATACTCTTAAAGATATAAAGATCTCAAAAGAAGAGAAAACTAAAAAACTGTCATAGATTGGAAAGTAACTAAGGAGAAATGATGACAAAATACAATGTAGTATCCTACACTAGATTCTGGAACAGCAAAGAACATTATCAGATAAGCAAAATCTGGATAAAGTCTGCAGTCTGGTTAATACTATAGTTTCTTAGTTTTGGAGAAATATTCATGTTGTATAAAATGTGAATATTAGAAGAAACTAGGTGAAAAGTATATGTGACCCCTAGTTACTATCTTTGAAACTCTTATGAATCTAAAAATACTTTAAAATGGAAAAAAAAATTAAAGGAAACATCAGTACATTATATTTCTTGTTTGCGCTGCTCCCTAAAAGCCTGGCTTCTTTCCTCCTGTCTGTCTCTCTCTCCACCTCCCTCTTTCCTTTCTCCCCCTTCATCCAGCCCTCTGTAGCTCTTTGTCTCTCTACCGTCTTTCTCAATATGTCTTAAACTTCCTAAAGAAGACGCTAACTCAGCAGACCAACTGTGGACTGGTGGAGGAGTCATACCATGAGGACAGGGTATTGACTGTTGCTAATATGTCAATGAGGTAAACAGAAGAGTTCCTAGAGGAAGGGGTATTGGGTAGTGGGCAGTTCCACCAATGTTCACGACACAAACTGAAAGAAAGGACCATTTCCTCACGTCCCTCTAACTCATTCCAGTCATCTTGCTCCTGAAAAGCCTATATAATCAACCTAGCAGATAATTGAGGCCTATTACAATGATGAGTCACAGCGACAGTAGCAATTCTGAATATAGAGACACAAAGTTAGAAACATAGAAGAGTCTATTTTTTTTCTTACATCTTGGTGGTAGAATAATTTTTGCCACGGGTATTCTCCCTTTTACATATATTCTGTTAATAACATAATATTGGTACCTTCCAAAATAAATAATAGTTAAATTACCCTATATAAAGGAAAAAACTGTGAAACTCATCGCTGTAACAGGCATCTCCTTAAACTATGAGACAAAGCAGTAAGAGAAGCATGATACATACCATGGTGTAGCAGAATGTCTTGCTCAATGTGGTATAAATAATGAGAAAATGTATTACAATGAGAAATTGCATCATCCTTTATAGAAAGAAAGGTATGTGATATTCTACTTCCCTGCAATTCCATAGGCTCTGGCTTCTTTCTATGGAGGCTTGTCCACTGATGACTCACAACTGTGCCATATGGGAAAACATTCTGCTGTTCTCCCCAGACACACTGGAGAGTACAGAGTCTCTTGAGGTTGTCCTGGGATTATCTGCCTGGACATTGCACATGGCCACTTCTACTTTACCATTACCATATCATGCCGGTCACATGAGATATGCCAAAGAAGGAAGGTACTGTACAAACCCACTCTTGGATTCTCTTACTGAGCTGCCCCTAATCCGAGTTAAGTCATGGAAGGAATGGCAGGATATAAGCCCTTCTCAAGGACCCACTAGGATCCCAGCTCCACTCTTGTTTCTCTTCCTCCCTTCATTTCCTCTAGGTTTGGACAAATGGACACAGACTGATCACTTATTCTCCTAAATCTATTATTTATGCCAAGACCTCAGCTTTTGAAACTCAAAAACAAGAATTTGGCTTTTATTCAACTGTATCATCCTTTCCCTGAAGCAGTAAGCTCAGGAATGCCCTGGCTGCTACTTATGTGGAAGGGGGGGGCGGGTCACAGAATAAAAGGAATCGTTGAGAATATAAAACATAAGTTTAATATATTACATCAAGTATTATCCTGCTCTACCTCTATGATTAAATATATTTTACACTATCTGATTTATACCCATGGTTTCCAAAACAAGGATTTGAGAAAACATAATGAATGTAAAAACACAGATACACTGACAATAGAACAATTAATCTGAGACCAAAAGAGAAATCAAGGACCAAGTTCTATTATCCAGTACTCAGAAGCATAGCAGTTTATATCATCATCATCATTATCATCATCATCATCATCATCATCATCATCATCATCATCACCAACATCATTCTTGAGTACCTACTAAGTAAAAGATTCTGTGCTAAGTAATTATACTTTAAATTCATTAGTAAACAAGAATTAATTTCACCTTCACCACAATCCTAGCCTAATAGATACTTTTATCTCCATTTTACTACAAGCACAGTGAGTGTCCCTGGACTTTAGCAGCTTGAAGATTCTCCCAAGGAAAACACAACGGTGTGGTTGACACTGTGATGTATGACCAAGATCCCCCTTCTGCTGATGGCAGTCAGCCTCAGCTACAGAGAACTGCCTTGCTTCAAGGTCACACCCCTTCCTAGGATTATGCTTCCTATGACTGATCAATGGAGGATAAAGGTCTGGCTATCCTGACCCAGACAACTCTGAAGTGCCAGACTAGCTGTAGCATTCCTCACAGAACATATCATAGTGTGACTATGTCCTTGGTAAGCATGTATAATGTATGGAGGTGAAGTCATATTAACAGAACTGTGAAGCAGTGTTCCTAACAGCTGCTACAGACCTTTGGTCAAGAAATTGTATTTCCTGTCTCAGAGGTGCTTTTCCTCCGACTCTGACATCTGTCTACTTTCCTTCTGTCACCCGCTTCCTGATAAGTCACCAAAAGGAAGAAAATTTTTCTTCACCACAATAATGATAACTTACCTTTGCCAAGAAAAACAGGTAGATACAAACAGTCAATATTTAAAATACATTGGTTTTAGATGGAAGCTGGATTGACTGATGAGGAAGAGCTAAGCAATTCACTCAAGAATGAGATCCAAGGGATCCAGCTACCAATCCCCTTCTCCATTCACTTAGCATGACAGGGCTCAGTAGAATGAAGTCCAGGTCCAAACCCATGTGCCCTGGGAGATGTCATACCCAGGGAGGGTAGATCTCCCTTCTGTGTTGTGGTACCAGGTTATGTATAATACTAGGTAACCACAGTGCTTGAACCATTTTACACAGGAAAGACATGCAGTTTGTTATAAGTCAGTTTCAATTTCAAGCCCCATGTTACAAGACAAAGCTGAATTCCAGTGAATAAGTTGTGAATTACCTTGTGAGTTTAGGCTGTGAAGGCAGCCAAAGCAGATAATTCTTGCCTATTAAGTGAATTTATCACATGTTCAATTGTGTAATTACTTTTTAAAAAAATCCATTTTCCCCATTTTATTGTCATGAAGGTACAAAGGAGACATTTTGGATAAAGAAATCATTATCTAGGTGAGGGAATAACAACTGTTCCTCTTGTAAAGTTGAGCTTTTATATCCATTAAGTGGTTCAAAGAAAGGATCAGTAACTGGAGGCTGCTCACTCCCTGCCCCTTTACTTAGACGAAAATAATGCTTGTCTTATAAGGAGGTAGCTAAATAGATGACATTATTGGAAGGACAATGAGAAAGCTCCATGGATCCAGCAATCTTTTGTGAAGCATTTGTCACGGTGCCTGAAATTCCACCATTAGTAAATCACTCCTTTGGGGCAGGTCTTGAATATTTTCTGATACTCAGAACTTCACCCAATTAATATGTCATTAATGCAGTGGGGCTGGGGGTGTGGGACTAATGTCTTAAGTCATTTGCAGTTACAACCTAAAGAACTGGGACATCAGAAGAAGCATGGCAAGGAAAAAAAAAAAAAACATTGAATAGGGCAAGTGATGCAGAATAACCAACAGGAGCAATATGTAGTTCATATGGTACAATTTTCACGATGACAAAATTGAGTTTGTACAGTAATACTTTCTAAAGTTTTCCTCAGATAATAGTTGTCCAGGCTCTAATATGCTGCCCTCAGATACAGGATTTCAGGGTCAAATAAATTTGGAAAATTTTGAAAGAAACAAATTTGGCAAGTTTCTGTCCTACAAGGCTCCACTAGTGCTAACGTACATTGTAAATCTAGGGATAAAGAGAAGGAAAGAAAATACAGGATCACATTCATGTAAAATTGCTTAGCATCTTCCAAGACTAATTGCTATTGAAATGCTTCTCTTGAAAGATGAAATGGCTTGCCCATGGCAGATAAAAAAATAGAAGTCAGCTTTTCTGACCCCTAGTTTAGTTTTCTATTGTACTGTGCTCAGATCTCATTATTTTGCTTTGGGTGTGTCCAGAGCATAAAAAGAAATGCTCAGAGACTTAGAGACTGTCAAAAAATACTCTTTCAGAACAAAACAACAAAAGCCATATCTACAAGAGCATAAGTATACTTACTGGACTGTAGCATTCACTGCTCCCTCACTTGTTGTCTTTGATGATTAAATAGATGTATCAGCCAGAGTATCAGGGAAACGTACTTCCTCTATTTTTCTATCTCATCCCTTTACAGTGGTCTACTGGTAAAGAAGAGCAATACCTGGGGAAAAACAAGAAATGGCTTAACTCAGTTTAGAATAATTGAGATGCTCCTCCTTTAAGCGTACCTCCCTAAAACAACCCTAAGCTCACCCAAGGAGTCCAGTGTAAGACCTAGGTTTTGTGCTTCTTCCATGAAAGTATTATCAATCAAATTATCTCACATTCCAGAAGGACAAAAATGAGATAACAATAAAAACATTATAAGAATCTAAGAAGCATGAGAACTATGAAAGAGATACAATCTAAGGATGGATTAACTGGTACCAGAAGAAGAAAAATTCATGAAACAGAAAATGAAGCTAAAATATACATTTTGATAATTTCAGAGAGATCAGGAAGGCTATAAAAAATGTGAAACAAGAAATAAACAGAGAACAAATTTGACTTTGGATATAAATGTATCCATCAGAGGGCAGACATAATGAAAATCACAATCCCAGAAAGCTAACCAAACTGATCACATGGATCACAGCCTTCTCTACCTCAGTGAAACTATGAGCCATGCCGTGTAAGGGCCACCCAAGATGGACAGGTCATGGTGGAGAGTTCTGACAAAACATGGTCCACTGGAGAAGGGAATGGCAAACCACCTCAGTATCCTGGTCTTGAGAACTTCATGAAGAGTATGAAAAGGCAAAAAGATATGACACTGAAAGATAAACTCCCCAGGTCAGTAGGTGTCACATATGCTACTGGAGAAGAGCGGAGAAATAGTTCCAGAAAGAATGAAGAGGTTGAGCCAAAGTGAAAACAACACCCAATTGCGGAAGTAACTGATGAAGAAAGTAAAGTCTGATGCTGTAAAGAACAATATTGCATAGGAACCTGGAACGTTAGGTCCATGAATCAAGGTAAATTAGAAGTGGTCAAACAGGAGACAGCAAAAGTGAACATCGACATTTTAGGAATCAGTGAACTAAAATGGACTGGAATGGGCAAATTTAATTCAGATGACCATTGTATCTACTACTGTGGGAAAGAATCCCTTAGAATAATGGAGTAGCTCTCACAGTCAACAAGAGTCTGAAATGCAATACTTGGGGGCAATCTCAAAAATAACAGAATGATCTCTATTCACTTCCAAGGTAAACAACTCAATATCTGAGTAATCCAAGTCTATGCTAATGCCAAATAAGCTGAAGGTGAACAGTTCTATGAAGACCTACAATACCTTCTAGAACTAACACCAAAAAAATATGTCCATTTCATCATAGGGGACTGGAATGCAAAAGTAGGAAGTCAAGAGATACACGGAGTAGCAGGCATGTTTGGCCTTGGGGTCCAAAGTGAAGCAGAGCAAAGACTGACAGACTTTTGCCAAGAAATCCACTGGTCATAGAAAATACCCTCTTACAACAACACAAGAGATGACTGACTCTACACATAGACATCAATACGGATGGTCAATACCAAACTCAGATTGATTATATTCTTTGAAGCCAAAGATGGAGAAGCTCTATACAGCCAGCAAAAAGAAGACCAGGAGCTGACTGGGGCTCAGATCATGAGCTCTTTATTTCCAAATTCAGACTTAAATTGAAGAAAGTAGGGAAAACCACTAGACCATTCAGGTATGATCTAAATCAAATCCCTTACAAGTATACTTTGGAAGTGACAAATAAATTCAAGGGAATAGATCTGATAGACTTCAGAGTATCTGAAGAACTATGTCTGAAGCTTCCTGAGATTGTACAGGAGGAGGTGATAAGAACCATCTCCAAGAAAAAGAAATGCAAAAAGGCAAAATGATTGTCTGAGGAGGCTTTAAAAATAACTGAGAAAAGAAAAGAAGTGAAAGACAAAAAAGAAAAGGAAAGATAAAGTCATCTGAATGTAGATTTCCAAAGAACAGCAAGTAGAGATAAGAAAGTCTTCTTAAGTGATCAATGCAAAGAAACAGAGGGAAACAATAGAAGGGAAAAGACTAGAGATCTCTTCAAGAAAATTACAGATACCAAGGGAACATTTTATACAAAGATGGGCACAATAAAGGACAGAAATGGTATGGACCTAACAGAAGCAGAAGATATTAAGAAGAGGTGGCAAGAATACACGGAAGAACTATATAAAAAAGGTCTTCATGACCCAGGTAACCATGATGGTGTGATCACTCACCTGGAGCCAGACACCCTGGAATGCAAAGTCAAGTGGGCCTTAGGAAGCATCACTATGAACAAAGCTAGTGAAGGTGCTGGAATTCCAGTTGAGCTATTTCAAATCCTCAAAGATGATGCTGTGAGAGTGCTGCACTCAATATGCCAGCAAATTTAGAAAACTCAGGAGTGGCCACAGGACTGGAAAAGGTCAGTTTTCATTCCAATCCCAAAGAAAGGCAATGCCAAAGAATGCTCAAACTACTGCACAACTGCACTCATCTCACATGCTAGCAAAGTAATGCTCAAAATTCTCCAAGCCAGACATCAACAGTATGTGAACCAAGAACTTCCAGATGTTCAAGCTGGTTTTAGAAAATACAGAGGAACCAGAGATCAAATTGCCAACATCCATTGGACCATAGAAAAAGCAAGAGAATTCCAGAAAAACACCTACTTCTGCATCACTGACTATGCTAAAGCCTTTAACTGTGTGGATCACAACAAACTGTGGAAAATTCTTAAAGAGATGGGAATACCCAACTACCTTACCTGCCTCCTGAGAAAACTGTATGCATAATTTTGTTCTAAATATACAACCTTTATAGTCAATGGGCAAGGAATAAACTTTCATTAAGAGCAAATATAAAAATTCACAAAAATTGGTTATGTCTTAAATCACAAAGAAGATCAATAAATTCTGAAGATGGACATCATATGCTATGTGGTTTTGGTCTACAAGAAAATAAAACAAAACATTTATAACAAAATCATACCTTAATATTTTAGTCTAGAAATCAAAGTACATATTGTCAAATAATCTCTAGAATTAAGAGAATGATCTGGTCCCATCACTTCATGGGAAATAGATGGGGAAACAGTGGAAGCAGTGTCAGACTTTATCTTTTGGGGCTCCAAAATCACTGCAGATGGTGACTGCAGCCGTGAAATTAAAAGACGCTTACTCCTTGGAAAGAAAGTTATGACCAATCTAGATAGCATATTAAAAAGCAGAGACATTACTTTGCCAACAAAGGTCCGTCCAGTCAAGGCTATGGTTTTTCCAGTGGTCATGTATGGATGTGAGAGCTGGACTGTGAAGAAAGCTGAGTGCCAAAGAATTGATGCTTTTGAACTGTGGTGTTGGAGAAGACTCTTGAGAGTCCCTTGGACTGCAAGGAGATCCAACCTGTCCATCCTAAAGGAGATCAGTCCTGGGTGTTCAAAGGAAGGACTGATGCTGAAGCTGAAACTCCAATACTTTGGCCACCTCATGCGAAGAGCTGACTCATTGGAAAAGACCCTGATGCTAGGAGGGATTGGGGGCAGGAGAAGAACGGGACGAGAGAGGATGAGATGGCGGGATGGCATCACCAACTCGATGGACATGAGTTTGAGTAAAGTCCGGGTTGGTGATGGACAGGGAGGCCTGGTGTGCTGCGATTCATGGGGTCGCAAAGAATCGGACACGACTGAGTGACTGAACTGAATGAACTGAACTGAACCAGGGAAATCATGAGGTACATAAAAGCATTAAATGCAGACCTGTTTAACTTACAATCCAAGCAATACTATAAGGGAGATTTAAAGTCTCAATTATATTTACATAAAAGCTAGAAGGAATGAAAATAAATGAGAATCATTTAGCTTAAAAATTTAGACAAAAGTAGCAATGGAATAAGTTCAGAAAAACAGAAATAATAAAGAAAAGGTTAAAAAAATCAGTGAAATAAAGAAAAAGAGCAACAACAGTAAAATAGCAAATGTCATTAGCAAATCCCCCAAAATGATTCACTGAAAGACTAATAAGAGGGGCAAGATGCTGGCAAGATCAATCTAGAAAGGAGATGATAGAAAGAAGCAGAAAAGAGCAGATATTTTAAAAAGAGACAAAAGATAAGCAAATGCACTCTATATAATTTGACAGCCCATTATACAGAGTGAAGTAAGCCAGAAAGATAAAGAACATTACAGTATACTAACACATATATACAGAATTTAGATAGATGGTAGCGATAACCCTATATGCAAAACAGAAAAAGAGACACAGAAGTACAGAACAGAATTTTGAACTCTGGGGGAGAACGTGAGGGTGGGATGTTTTGAAAGAACAGCATGTATACTATCTATGGTGAAACAGACCACCAGCCCAGGTGGGATGCATGAGTCAAGTGCTCGGGCCTGGTGCACTGGGAGGACCCTGAGGAGTCGGGTGGAAAGGGAGGTGGGAGGGGGGATCGGGATGGGGAATACGTGTAACTATATGGCTGATTCATGTCAATGTATGACAAAACCCACAAAAAAAAAAAAAAAAAATTTGACAACCTGGAGGAAATAGATAAATTTCTATGCAATTATAAAATGCCAACATTAGGATAGGAAAACACATGGATATAAAACACATGCAATTGGCAATAAAGAACTCGAAAGCCAGCCACCAGTTTTCGCTCTATCACCACTCCTCCCCTATAGAAAGGATTTGACAGGTGACTTTACAAGTGTGTCATAACAAAGAAGATAATCTTTATCTTACACAATTTTTAATAGAAAATAGGTGAAAGAAGTTATATAGCTAATTTTATGAATAGTACCTTTATGCTATGACTGAGAGCGAGCTGTAAAAAAAGGAAAAAATGTATACCAATTTCACTTGTACTGACACCATAAACCTAAAGAAAACATTCATTGACTAAAATAACCAGTGTATTATTTCTAACACATCATAATTAAATATACTTTATCGCTTCTGAGTTCAACATCAAAAATCTATCAATTTACTACATTAATGAACCAAAAACAAAAGAAAGAAATTATAGCAATGCTTGCTACAAGTTATAGCTCAACCAAGTACTGCTGGTTCCTGCCAATTCAACAACAAAAGAAAAAAAGAAATGATGCAACGCTTGGGATGAAATAGACAAAATTTTCATTTGTAGGTGGTACAATCATTTATATAAAAACCCAACAGAATAAATTACCAAACCAGAATGTCCATCCAGATCACTGGATACAAGATGAATATGTAAAAAATCAAAAACTTCCCTCTATATCAGCAATAACTAAATCTAAAAATGAAAGGAAAATAAGCTACCTAAGAAACCATTACAGTAACAAATCTAAGAATTAACCTAAAAGTGCATAAACCTTTATGACAAAAGAAAATCTGAATAAAAGACGAGAACAAGGCAATTCAATAGAAATTTTCTAATAAATAGAAATGCTCTATTTGTTAAACATTCTTTGGCATTGCCTTTCTTTGGAATTGGAATGAAAAGTGACATTTTCCAGTCCTGTGGCCAGCCTGAGTTTTCCAAATTTGCTGGCATATTGAGTGCAGCACTTTTACAGCATCATCTTTGAGGTTTGAAATAGTTCAGCTGGAATTCCATCATCTCCACTAGCTTTATTCGTAGTGATGCTTCCTAAGGCCCACTTAACTTTGCATTCCATGGTGTCTGGCTCCAGGTGAGTGATCACACCATCATGGTTACCTGGGTCATGAGGACCTTTTTTGTATAGTTCTTCTTAATATCTTCTGCTTCTGTTAGGTCCATACTATTTCTGTCCTTTATTGTGCCCATCTTTGTGTGAAATGTTCCCTTGGTATCTCTAATTTTCTTGAAGAGATCTCAGGTCTTTTCCCTTCTATTGATTTCCTTTATTTCAATTCCATACCAGGCTTCCCAGGTGGCACTAGTGGTAAAGAACTCTCCTGCCAGTGTAGGAGACATAAAAGATGTGGGTTCAATCCCTGGCTCGGGAAGATTCCCTGGAGAAGGGCATGGCAACCCACTCCAGTATTCTTGCCTGGAGAATCCCATGGACAGATGAACCTGGTGGGCTATGGTCCATGGGGGTCGCAAAAAGCTGAACATTACTGAAGTGATTTAGCACATACACCATATTAAAGAATAGGATAATTTCACATAATAATATTTATATTTATTTAAAAATTTTTAATGTAGTTGCAATCAATATTCTAAAAGAATACAAATATAAGGTACAGAAATTAAAAAAAAACTTTATCTGAAATTTGTATGGAAAAATAAATATCTACAAATAACTAAGAAATTTTTGAAAATGGAGAGCAAGGGGTTGAAGCACACTCTCAAGTAATAGAGCAAACGTGCAATTTTAGTATTATATCAGAATAATGTTGTTTCAAGAAGACAAAAAACATAGTCTTAAAAGAATGGAAAGCTCATTAGGAATAGAGCATATCTATATGGAAACTTGCAATATGTTAGGAAGAGCATCAAAAAACAATGGGGGAAAATGGACTATTTAATAAAGACAATTGGGATAATTCACTTACTTTATTCAAAAAAATCTGAAGTTAGTTTACTGCTTTAGAGGACACACAAAAGTAAACTCCATATGGATGGAAAACCTAAATGATAAGGACAAAATAATAAAGGAGAAAAAATATGGGAGAATACCAAACAAAACAAGAAAAGAGCCATAAAGGGAAGATTGCCTAACTGACTACAAGGAAGATGAGGGGGTTTTTTCATACTCTAATATATTTAACCAATGACTGACAGAAAAATCTTACAATGTCTATAATTTGGAATAGACAAAACAAACAAGAATAGATAAGATTCTCTCCTCTGAAAGAAAATAGAGAACTGTATAGAAAAATGGATACAGTGTATGTTTATATACGGAAGAATGCTATACTTCACTAACAATCAGAGAAATACAAATTAAAACAAAAATACCATTTTAAGCCCATTAGACTGACAAACATTAGAAAATAGGAAATGGAAAGCCTCATATACTCTGCTGGGAATGTAAAACTGCTGCAGACACAATTAGGAGAGAGACATCCATTTAATCAGTAAAAGTTTTGACTGAGTGCCTATTAAGAGAAGAAACTTTTTCTTGGCTTTAGGAAGGTAAACTGGACAGACAAGAAGCCTATATTCTATATCTTCACTGTCCAATGAAGTAGCCACTAGCCACATGTGACTATGCAGCACTTGAAGTGTGTCCAGCCTGTATTGAGATATTCTCGAAGTATAACATACACATGAAAGCCATAGTACAAAAATTAATGCGGCAGAAAAGTCATGTGAAAACTCCAGGTAATCCACTGACAATCCAGTGGTAAGGACTCCTGCTTCTGCTGCAGGGGGCACAGGTTTGATCCCTGGTCACAAAACTAAGATCCCTAATGCTGCCAGCAGAAGAGAAAGAAATAAAAAAAAATCTGGTACTCATTCATGATTTAAAAAAAAAAAAAAAAACTCTCAGTAAATTAGAAATAGGAGACAACTCCTTCAATTTGATGAAAAGGGCTTCCCTACTGGCTCAGACAGTAAAGAATTCACCTGAAATGCAGGAGACCTGAATTCAATCCCTGGGTTAGGAAGATCCCCTGGAGAAGGGAACAGCTTTGATGAAAAGTAACTACAAAAACCTACAGCTAACATACTTAATGGCAAGAAACTTGAAGCTTTCCCACTAAGATCAGGTCCAAGGCCCTTGTTGCCTCTCATAACTCCTTTGCTGTTCCTGTTGTTTAATCACTCAGTCATGTCCAACTCTGTTGCAACGCCATGGACCATAGCCCACCAGGCTCCTCTATCCATGGGATTTCCCAGGCAAGAAAACTGGAGTGGGTTGTCATTTCCTTCTCCACAGGAATCTACACGACCCAAGGGTCTCCTGCATCAGCAGGCAGATTCTTTACCACTGAGCCACCAGGGAAGCCCCCAAAACTCCTTTGCAATATCATATTGGAAATACTTGCTAACACAATAAGGCTAGAAAATGAATTACAAACATGTAGCTTGGGAAGAAAGACAATACTATCTTTGCTCACAGATGGCATAAACTATGTAGAAAACACAAAAGATTCAACAAGAAATTCCTGAAACTAATAAGCGATAAACAACAAGGTTGCAAGATACAAGGTTAATATACAAAAGTCATTTGCTTTCCTATATAATAACCATGAACAAGTGGAGTTTGATATTAAATACACAATATCATCTGCGTTAGCATCCAAAAGTTGAAATAGTATATATCTAACAAAATAAGTACAAGATCTACATGAGGAAAACTACAAAACTCTGATGGCAAACCCAAAAAATAACTAGATAAATATATAGATACTCCATATTCATAAACAGAAAGACACAATATTGTCAAGCCATCAGTTCTTCCAAACCTAGATTCAACACAATCCTAATCAAAATCCCAGGAGTTATTTTATGGATATCTATAAGTTCGTTCTAAAGTTTATATGAAAAGGCAAAAGACCAAGTTAGCCAACCCAGTGTTGAAAAACAACCAAGTTCAGTTCAGTTCAGTTCAGTCACTCAGTCATATCCGACTCTTTGCAGTCCTAAGTACTGCAGCACACCAGGCTTCCCTGTCCATCAGCAATTTCCAAAGCTTGCTCAAACTCACGTCCATCAAGTCAGTGATGCCATCCAACCTTCTCATTCTCTGTCATCCCCTTCTCCTTCCACCTGCAATCTTTCCCAGCATCAGGGTCTTTCCAAATGAGTCAGTTCTTCTCATCAGGTGGCCAAAGTATTGGAGTTTCAGCTTCAGCATCAGTCCTTCCAATGAACATCCAGGACTGATTTCCCTTAGGATGGACTGGTTGGATCTGCTTGCAGTCCACAGGACTCTCAAGAGTCTTCTCCAACACCACAGTTCAAAAGCATCAATTCTTGGGCTCTCCGTTTTCTTTCTTTATAGTCCAACTCTCACATCCATACATGACTACTGGAAGTACCATAGCTTTGACTAGACGGACCTGTGTTGGCAAAGCAATGTCTCTGCTTTCTAATATGCTGTCTAGGTTGGTCATAGCTTTTCTTCCAAGGAGCAAGCATCTTTGAAATTCATGTCTGCAGTCACTATCTGCAGTGATTTTGGAGCCCAAAAAATGAAATTTCTCACTGTTTCCACCGTTTCCCCATCTATTTACCATGAAGTGATGGGACCAGATGCCATGATCTTAATTTTCTGAATGTTGAGATTTAAGCCAGGTTTTTCACTCTCCTCTTTACTTTCATCAAGAGGCTCTTTAGTTGCTCTTTACTTTCTGTCATAATGGTGGTATCATCTCTGTATCTGAGGTTATTGATATTTCTCCCAGCAATCTTGATTCCAGCTTTTGCTTCATCCAGACTTGCAGAAAACCAAGTTGGAGTACTGATATTATTCAACTTCAAGATCTACTATCAAAGCTATGGTTTTTCCAGTAGTCATATATGGATGTGAAAGCTGGACTATAAAGAAAACTGAGCACCCAAGAATTGATGCGCTTGAACTGTGGTGTTGGAGAAGACTCTTGAGAGTCCCTTAGACAGAAAGGAGATCCAACCAGTCCGTGCTAAAGGAAGTCAGTCCTGAATATTCACTGGAAGGACTGATACTGAAGCTGAAACTTCAATACTTTGGCCACCTGATGCAAAGAACTGACTCATTGGAAAAGACCATTATGGTAGGAAAGATTGAAGGCACAAGGAGAAGGGGATGACAGAGGATGAGAAGGTTAGATGGCACTATCAACTTGATAGACATGAGTTTGAGTAAGCTCCGGGAGTTTTGGGTGATGTACAGGGAAGCCTGGCGTGCTGCAGTCCATGGGGTCGCAGATTCGGATATGTTGAGTGACTGAACTGAACAGAACTAAATCACTGAGAGTGTGGTACTGGCAAAAGAATAGACAAATAGATCAAGGATAAAACAGAAATGGACCCCCATAAATACAGTCAACTGATATTTGATAAAGGCACAAAGGCAATAATGAAGCAAAGATAGTCTCTTCAAATGGTGCTGGAATAATTGTATGACCACAAGCAAAAAAATAAGAGTGAATCTAGACACAGATATACCCATTGCCAAAATTAACTCAAAATTGATCATAGATTTAAATGGAAAATACAAAACTGTAAAGTTCCTAGAAGATAACAAAGGAGAAGATACAGATATAATTGGATATAATACCACCCATTTAGACACATCATCAAAGGCACAACATATGAAAGAGATAAGTGATAAGATGAACTTCACTTAAAGTAAAAACATCTACTGTGTGAAAAGACAGGATCAGGATAGACTGGGGGAAAATATTTGCAAAAAATTGCATCTGATAGAAGACTGTTATCCAAAATACACAAGGAACTCATAAAACTCAACAGTAAGAAAACAACTCACTTTAAAAATGGGCCAAAGACCTTAAAACACACTTCACCAAAGAAGATACATAAATTGCAGCTAAACATATGAAAAGATGTTTGGCATCACTGGTTAGGAGGGAAACAAATTAAAGTAACTAGATAGCAGACCTACTGGAATGGCCAAGATCCAGAACACTGACAACACCTAATGCTGACGAGGATGTAGAGCAGCAGAACTCTTGTTCACTGCTGGTGGGAATGCACAACCACTTTGGAAGAGTTTGGTAGCTTAAGGAGTTGAAAACTTATGCTCACACAAATATCTACAGCAAATATTCACAGCAGCACTACTCGTGACCGCCAACACTTGGAAACAACCAAGAGGCTCTTCATCAGGTGAGTGGATAAACACACTGCGGTCCATTCACACAATGGAATATTACTCAGTGCTAAAAAGAAATGGACTATCCAGCCATGAAAAGACATGGAAGAGCCTTAAATGCTTATTCCTGAGTGAAAAAAGCCAATCTGAAAGGGTTGCCTTCTATGTGATTTCAACTACGTGACATTCTAGAAAAGGCAAACAATAGAAATAATAAAAAGATCAACAATTGCTGGGGTTAGCAGGGGGTGGGAGGGAGAGAGAGAATAGGCAGAACATGGAGGATCTTTAGGGCAATGAAAATACTCTGTATAATATTATAATGATGGATATATGTCATGATATATCTGTCCAAACTCATAACACCAAAAGTAAACCCTCAGGTAAAGTATGGACTTCGAGTGATTATAATGTATCAATATAGGTTTATTCTTCACAGAATTTGTAGCTTTCTGGTGAGGGAATGTTGATAATGGAGAGGCTATGCATGTGTGGGGACATGAAGTACATGGGAAATTTAGTTGTAAATTAAAGCTGCTCTAAGATAACTGTGGTGTTGGAGAAGACTCTTGAGAATCCCTTGGACTGCAAGGAGATCCAATCAGTCCATCCTAAAGGAAATCAGTCCTGAATATTCATTGGAAGGACTGATGCTGAAGCTGAAACTCCAATACTTTGGCCACCTGATGTGAAGAACTGACTCATTTGAAAAGACCCTGATGCTGGGAAAGATTGAAGGCGGCCGGAGAAGGGGGCAACAGAGGATGAGAAAGTTGGATGGCATTACCGACTCAACAGACATGAGTTTAAGTAAACTCTGGGAGTTGGTGATGGACAAGGGAGGCCTGGTGTGCTGCAGTTCATGGGGTTGCAAAGAGTTGGACACGACTGAGCGACTGAACTGAACTGAACTGAAGAGAAAGTCTCTAAAAAGTAATTAGAAATACCTCAATAAAGTTTTTATATTGGTAACTTTTGAAATATCTATATAGGGTTAAGTGTGCTATGTTCATTTGCTCAGTCATGTCCAACTCTTTGTGACCCTGTGGATTGCAGCATCCTAGGCTCCTCTGTTCATAGGATTCTCCAAGCAAGAAGACTAAAGTGGGTTGCTATTTCCTCCTCCAGGGTAAAATACAGTGTATTTCACCTGTTGATTTTATTTACTTAATAAACCTACAGAAAATTCTAAGTATCTCTGGCTTGCCTTATCTTTCTCTTAGTTAGTGATGCTCTAGAAGATGTTCCCCTCAGTGCTATGCTACTTTAGTATACATCACACACACAAAAAAAAAAAGAAGAAAAGAGTAAATACACATAGGATGGAATACCTCACAGAAGAAAGGAGCTTGAGTTTAAAAAAAATGAATGAAATAAAAATTAGAAACAAACAGGAAATAGAATAAATGTATAGCCCAATGCTATTATGTACTTTTAAAAAATTTATACAAAGCAGTACTATATATATACATATATACATACACACACACACACACACACACTATATGTAAATAAACTTACGGAAGGTAGGTTGGAATGGCAAGTGTTAAAAATTGAAGAGTGGTTGTAGAATAGTATGGGATTTAACATTGAAGATAATTTATAGGATAAAGAAATTGCAAAGTAAACTAAAAAACAACAAAGCCTTTCATGTGTTGACACCAACAGCATGCCATGAACTCTATGTATTATAATCAACTCCATTCCAGGCACTTGCGTTGTAACAAAAAAATTAAAAATTACAAAGACAAGTAGAATGTCTGTAGACAAGGGACTGTTTGAAAGCACTGCATTCACCAATACTTAACATGTACAGGTTATACACCCTGCCATGTGCCCGGAATACATAAGACATCTTCTGAGATGCTTCCTACACTTGAGATGTTTCCAGTCTGCCTGAGTCAAAAAACAATAACAAACACACACCACAGAAACCTACCCTCATGAAATGTGGAGGGCAAAGTAAAACAGAATTTAGTTAGGAACTATGTGGTACATGCGAAAAAAGAAAAACTAATGTGCAAGTTGGCAAAGACAACAAATAGATGGGCTAAAGAAAGACTTGAGAAGGTGGTAGAATTTGAACTTGACTGCAAAGGATAACAGGTGGTACTAGTGGCAAAGAACCCACCTGACAATGCAGTTGATGGAAGAGATGCAGGTTCCATCCCTGGGTCAGGAAGATCCCCTGGAGAGGGGCATGGCAACCCACTCCAATATTCTTGCCTGGAGGATAGCATGGGCAGAGGAGCCTGGTGGGCTGTGTCCAGAGGGTTGCAAAGAGTAGGACACAACTGAAGCAACTTAACATGCATGCCACAAAGCATAACAGGTGTTTGGACTGATGGAGAGAAAGAGGCAGTCCCAGGAGACAGTTAATCTGCAAAGTGGAGGAAAGGTTACCTCAGTGGAATAAAAGTACTGTCCTTCACGTGAGAATGCAAGATCAATATCAGAGTGACTTGACCAAAATATCAGTTATTTAAGGTAAAAATATGAATGTTTTGGACTTGCTTGGTGATCCAATGGTTAGGAATCCACCTGCCAATAAAGGGGACATAGGTTTGATCCCTGGTCCGGGAAGATTCCACACTGCAGAGCAACTAAGCCAGAGTGCCACGGTTACTGAGCCCATGCTCTAGAGCCCATGCTCTGCAATAAGAGAAGGCACCACAATAAGAAGCCCCAGTGAAAAGTAGTCCCCACTCACTCACAACTAGAGAAAGCCCACACACAACAACGAAGACGGAGCACAACCAAAAATAAATAAATAATTTAAAAAGTAAATAAAAAATACGAATGTTTTAATACCTATTCTAACTACTAGATTATGCGTCACCCCTGTACCATGCACTGCTCCAGTTCACAAATGCGCTGAAAAAGTGAATAGAATGAGATAATGCAATTTTCCAGAGCACTTTGCTCAATGCCAGGGCAGAGTTTATACATTGGAACAGTCTAGTTGCTAAGTGATGAAGATAATCAGTAATTTGCATCTGAAGATATGATATAGATCTTCACTAAAGAGGGAAACTTCAAAGCAGGGGGATTGTATAATACAAAGTGAGACATTCAAGGCCATTCATAAGCTGCCCCCAATTCACTCTTTGTGAACCTCTCCCCATTCCCTCCCATGCTCAGACTTCTGCCAAACTAAGCACTTCATGGTTCTGTGCACTTTCACATTTGGCACTTTCCTACCCCAGGCAGGTTGTACTCTTTTTGCATTTGAAATATCTTCAGCTCCATCTTCACATGACAAAACTCAGTGTACATCAGGATATGTGTGAATTCTTTCCTTTCCATAAGAACATTACATGAAGTCCATGCAGACAGAAACCCTTCTCTGAGTTTTCAAGAGAAATGTTAGTTGCTCAGTTGTGTCCAACTCTTGGCAATGGACTGTAACCCAACAGGCTCCTCTGTCCATGGGATTTTCCAGGCAAGAATACTGGAATGGGTTGCTATTACCTACTCCAAGAGTTGAACCCAGGTCTCCTGCATTACAGGCAGATTCTTTACCATCTGGGCTACCAGGGAGCTTTCAAAACACAGAACTACTCTATCCTGTGATTATATTGGCCTACAGGAATCCTACCGGTAAAATGAATTAAGACCAAGATTGGTTAGAAAAGTATAACTGTTCTTACTAGTAGTAAAACAAATCAGCCCATACACTGAGTCCCACTGACCAAAATTAATCTTGTACCCCTTGTATCTTGTCTTAGATTTACTAATGCATATTCTCCCAAGAAACTAAGATCATAGCATCTGGTCCCATCACTTCATGGCAAATAGATGGGGAAACGGAAACAGTGACAAACTTTATTTCCTTGGCTCCAAAATCACTACTGATGGTGACTTCAGTCATGAAACTAAAAGATGATTGCTCCTTGGAAGAAAATTATGACCAACCTAGATAGCATATTAAAAAGCAGAGACATTACTTTGCCAGCAAAGGTCCATCTAGTCAAGGCTATGGTTTTTCCAGTATTCATGTATGGATGTGAGAGTTGGACTATTAAGAAAGCTGAGCACCCAAGAACTGATGCTTTTGAACTGTGGTGTTGGAGAAGACTCTTGAGAGTCCCTTGGACTGCAAGGAGATCCAACCAGTCCATCCTAAAGGAAATCAGTCCTAAATATTCATTGGAAGGGCTGATGCTAAAGCTGAAATTCCAATACCTTGGCCACCTGATGTGAAGAGCTGACTCATTTGAAAAGACCCTGATGCTGGGAAAAATTGAAGGCGGGAGGAGAAGGGGACAGCAGAGGATGAGATGGTTGGATGGCATCACCAACTCAATGAACATGAATCTGAGTAAGCTCCAGGAGTTGGTGATAGACAGGGAAGCTTGGCGTGCTGCAGTCCATGGGGTCACAAAGAGTCAGACACGACTGAGATCCTGAACTGAACTGATTCTCCCAGGGCTTCCCAGGTGGCCCAGTGGTAAAGAATCTACCTACCAATGGAGGAGACTTAGGAGACACGGATTTGATTCCTGAGTCAGAAAGATTCCCTGGAGGAGGAGATGGTAACCTGCTCCAGTATTCTTGCTTAGAAAATCCCAAGGACAGAGGAGCCTGATGGGTTACAGTACACGAGGTCACAGGAGTCGGACACAACTTCACACTAAGCACACAGGCCTTCTCCCAAGTATTTTCGTATTGCTCCCCAGCATCTGTCCTACACACATTTACTTCCATATATCTCATCAGAAAACAACTACAATTTGGTGTCCTGCTCTTTTTCACTATGTACATATCTTAAGTTTTCCTTATTTATAAATATTTTCTTAGCTATTTTAATATCTACATATTTTTTCATTGTGTTGACATGCTGTCAACACTTTTTTTTTAAATCCCTGTTTCCATTTCTGATCATTTAGTTTAGAAAGTAGCATTCTTTTCCTTCCTTTCCCCTGAAGCCCTGTAACAGTATATTCATATTAACCCTATACAGACTAAATTAAGCAAGATTTAAATGATCATGCTAGTCTTCCATTAGCATTTGCTGTTCCATGTCATAATTAGCAGACCAAGGAATCAAGATAATCTGTTCTTTGACATTTTGATACATTAACTCATTGCCCACTTACCAAGATGGCCAAATAAATAAAAAAGTTCCTTCACAAAAGCTCAGTAACTCATATAGAAATCGGGAAATGAATAATCCAACATGTCTTCACACATTTGTAATTTCAGCAAGGATGCCCTTGGAAAACATTCCTTGCCCATGGCTCTCTTCAGGGCCTTTCACAGACAAATGCAGTTTACTTGAACAAAATTCTACTTCTTAATTCTCCAAATAGAGAAAATGGACCCATTAGCCCTTTTACACTGGCTAAATTACCAATTACCAGCAGGTAAACAGCCTATCACTGCAACACTGTTCCAAGCTCATTATGAGTGTCATTTGCAAAGGTGGAGCCCTTCGGAGAGAAATCTCTGTTTTATTAGCATAAAGAGGTCTAAAGAGCATTGGCCAGGGCCAAGAGGCCCTCCGTGGTCCCCAGGGCTCACTGCTGATTTATGAGCTCCCACACATTCACCTACGACACCACAATTCATTCCCGTGTAATATACTCTATTATTCCAACACCCAAGTGTAAGCTCAGAAAATATCAAATGAATACAATTTCTTAAGCCAGATGGGGAGAATAAGTAGTTTTATACAAATCCCCAAAGCCAAAATAAATTAAGCTGAAGAACTAATCTGGAGAGAAGAAGAAACCAAATGAACAAAGTGGAGAACACTAGTGTGCATTTTTTAAGTGTCAGTTCCCAGGTACCTGGAGATCAGACCACAGGCCTGGTCAGGGGCTTCCAGTAGTACAGTGGGAAGGAAAGAGCATGAACTCTGGGAGCAAAAGCCCAAGATGCTAAATAGAGTTCCTCCTTTTTGAAGTCGCATGACCTCAGGCAAGTTATTTAACAACTTAAAACCTTATCTAAAATTTCTGAATGGCTACCCGGGGTTGGGAGAATTAAATTAAAACACCTACCTCCTGGCACAGAATAGACATTTCACTGCCAGCCTGACGATCCACCCTGCACTCACCCTTTCAAAACACGGAATCTTTATACTCACTGGTGGTGGTGGTTTAGCCACTAAGTCGTATCCAACTCTTGCGACCCCATAGTTGTAGCCCACCAGGCTCTTCTGTCCCTGAGATTTCCTAGACAAGAATACTGGAGTGGGTCGAAAATTTCCTTCTACAGGGATCTTCCTGACTTATGGATCAAATCCATGTTGCCTGCCTTGCAGGCGGATTCTTTACTGCTGAGTCAGACGGGAAACCCAGTACCCCCCACAATTAAGTTCCAGACAAATCCTGCCAGCTTTTTCTTCTGGTCTGGGAGACTTCTGTCCCTGTGTGCATATCTACTCCCATCCACTGTATATAGCCTTTAAATTCTAGTTGCCTGCATTTTTGTGTGGATAGTCAGTCCTTTATATCATCTATATCTTTATGCTTTGGTGCTAACCAAAGACTTTGAATGTGACTCAGAATGACTATGCATATTTGTTTAACTATTTACCTTTTATTTTTTTGTGTTATGGCAAAATCACCTAGACTATATGCAGGGTTTGTGTGTGTATATATACATTATGATACATATATATATTTGACCTTTGTTTATTGTTACACTTAGGAAGAAATACTAAGATGCGAGAATCTAACATTTTCCCATTTTTGAAAAAAAAAAGGGGGGGGGAGAATTATCATTTAAGAAATTGAGAAGTGCTTGGGGGAGGCAAGGACTGGGAGTCTGGGATTAGTAGATGTAAACTATTATATGTAGGATGGATAAATAACAAGATCCTAATGTATCACACAGAGATCTATGTTCAATATCCTATGATAAACCATAATGGAAAAGAGTATTTAAAAAAGAATGTCTATATGTATATAACTAACAAGCTTTGTGGTACAGCAGAGATTGGTACAATATTGAAAATCAACTATACTTCAACTTAAAAATTAAATTAAAAGAAAAAAGAAATTGAGAAGTGTTGACAATTAGGATTTCCCTTACTTTTGAGTTTCGATTTCAGAAGGAAAGCACCTTTGGTTTAGCAGTTGCCAGCAAGCCTCCTCATGTGTGCTGCATAGTGTTAGAGGTGAATTGGAGTAAGGGAAAGTCTGTGTATCCCCCATACAATTCAAACTCCTTGTGCCGAAGAGGGGAGAGGAACAAACAGTATTTGAGGAGGAAGAGGTAAAATGTTTACATCTCCATATAAAAGCCCTAATATCTGCCTCTAAACTTCAGAATAGCTTCTATCTAGATCCATATCCTCTCACTTATTACTTTCTCAGAGAAGCATCAGAGAAGCAGCTTCTCTTCCAGATCAGAATGAATGCTTCTCCCCATTCCCTGAATCCACATGCTCCTAGCCCTAATAGAACTATTTTTCTAGAATTTTTTACAGATGTTTTGAGTATAAGAGATCCCTTCCAAGTATGACATTCTGTGACTCCATGGTCTTGTGACTTCCATTATGTTCTCTCCAGCCAGTATCTTAATTCTCTTCCATTTCATTAACTCTTTGCTCTCTGTCCCCAAATCAGTGTCTTTAAATTGACAAAACCCACTGTGTTGGTAAGGGGCATTCAAGGCTTGAAGCTCCACAGCAAAATTCATCTTGAATGATACTTTCTTGATTTGGTCATCTGACTTACTTAGGTAGACAAAGAACAGCCCAGGTGCCTTGGGCACTCACAGAATGTCACATTTGTTCCACCAAGGCCTACTCCAAACTCTACACAGAGTGGTGAGAAATACTAAATTTATTACTCCTTAAGTCTGTCCAGGGCTTCCCTGATAGCTCAGCTGGTAAAGAATCTGCTTGCAACACAGGAAACCCTGGTCAGATTCCTGGGTCAGGAAGATGCCCTGGAGAAGGGATAGGCTATCCACTCCAGTATTCAGGGCATCTCTGGTGGCTCAGACAGTAAAGAATCCACCTGCAATGAGGGAGACCTGGGTTCGATCCCTGGGTTAGGAAGATCCCCTAGAGGAAGGCATGGCAACCCACTCCATTATTCTTGTCCAGAGAATCCCCATGGACAGAGGAGCCTGGTGGGCTACAGTTCGTGGGGTCACAAAGAGTCAGACACAACTGAGCAACTGAGCACATATACACGTCTGTCTAAGATCCACAATACCAACACCACCATCCTCATCTCCATCACCGCTTTTTCTCTATGTATGGTTTTTAGGAAACAGGGCATAACAATCACACTTGCTTATTTCTTACCATAACTCTCAAGTCTGTCTCTCTCTGTAAAGGCCTCTCAGCTACAGACAGAAGAATCTGCTTCTAGCTTTACTCCAGCCACAGGCCAAACCCTGATATGATTAAAAATGGCCTAGACACAGGAACCTTTTCCCTAACAATGCTCTTAATGGCAAAGAATTTAATCCCTACTGCTTCCTGTTTGCAATTCTCACCCCTAAGATTTAACAATAAAATTGAGCCTCTCTCATTGGACCCTCAGCCTCCATCCCCTGGTTTTCCCCAACCCAGCTGCCCTAAGTGATCATCTTGACTCCCTGGCTTCTGGTTCCTGCCATCCAAGATCATTCTAGAGCCAGCAGTTCTGGCTTTAGTGTTTCACTCAGTCATTATTCATTCAGTCAACAATTATTTAATGAGTGCTTAGCCTGCACAAGGCACTGTCTTAGGTGTTGGGAACGCAGCAGTGATAAAACAAATCAGGTTCCTACTTTCACACTACATCTCAGCCTCACGAGCAGGACGGGAGAAGTGGTGGTTGCCATCTCAGAGGTCCTTCCTTGGACAGGGATGGGCTGAGGGGAGAACCAAGGGACTCTTTACCTTGAAACAGACATGTGTCTCCCTGGCCTGAAAACCATCCTACATGCTCTCTATCAGCTTCCTCACCATCCAGTCTCCCCTTAATCTCCTCCAAATCTGCTCTAATCCCGGGGAAACCATATTTCTTAGGTCACTAAAGACCTATCACCATATTCAACATTTTCTTCTGTAGTTCATCTTCTCAACTGTTGCATATGACTTCTGTATTTCTATTAGTTATACAGACTCAAAAACACAGTAACCTTTTAATTGTTCTCCATCTTTTTCTCCCATAATTATGAACCTATCAATCATTTTTTATATTTTTTCTCACACCTGGACTTTTTTTCCCATTCAAGTTGCCATTAGGCTTGGATTCTCCCGTGCTAGATATTCTCCTAACCAAGTTACCTTCATAGCAATATTCCTAACTACTAGGTTGCTTCTTTTCAAATCACCTTCCACACATTCTAAAACACCTCTCATGAGGTCATGAAGCCATGACCTCATGAAGTCTAGATCCTTCAATAGCTCCCCATTGCAAAGAGCATGAGTCCCAAACCTGTGGCTCACGACTCATATATAAAAGGGTTTTCATAAACAATAACTAAATTAAATTTTTTCATAACTTATAAGGCTCAGTGCCCTTTTGGGTCATAAAGTCTAAAGAAGGGCGGCAGCTATTAAGTAGTGATTAAAATCATAGATTCAAGCCTAGGCTCCACAACTACATGAATCCAGTTAATTTGCCTATATGTACCTCACTTTCCTTATAAGAATGAAGAGAACAATACTTGGTTCACAATATAACTAAAAGATAAAATTATATAACTTATATAAAGTGTTTTGCATAGGACTTAGTACAAAGATGACACTCAAAAACTTACAAATTAAAAATATCTACAGAAGTCATGATAATCTTAGAGTGGCTATCAATGACAGGTATGGGGTAGAGGTGGCAGCACTGTCCAGATCTCCCAGGAGATGTGGTCAGACCTTGTCAAGACCTTTCAAGGGACTAGAGCCCATCAGCCTGACCGTCCAGCTGGGCAGTGTCCTGGCTTTAACTGGTTTGTTCCTCTGTACTGCTGCTCACCAGCCCACCCCCAAGGAAGGCAGTCATACCATCTTCCAGTCACCCCATTTCATTCTCTCCCTTCTGCTTACCAAGCAGACAGAGCTCCCCGTTTTTCTTCCATGCGTCCTTTCACTTCCATTTTCTTCTCTCATCTGCTGAAAAATCCCATATTCATCTCATCCTTCCTCCAACTGTTCCATAATAACTAAATGACACTGCAAGGTACCATAAAATAGACCATGCCAGACCTCTGCCCTAAAAGGTAGGTCCTATTTACATTAAACATTAATATAAAACCAAGATGGATAATCAGAAGAGTTCTGAGCAGTTAGAATCAGCTTCTCCTTACAAAAGAAGAGAAATTTTAACCTTAACAATGAGAGGGGCCAGGCCAATTCAGTCTAATAAATATTGATTTAGCACCTAGAGGTTCCAGTCATGAGAGCTTGTGCCCTTTCTGTTTAGCTTTACCCTAGCATGGTCTCAGGAATTGTATTGGTTAGTTTATGTCTCTGTCTCCAATACACTGTCAGCTTCTCAAAGGTCTTACCCAGTCTTGCTCTTCTTACTATCTCCAGCCCAGTGCACAGTGCCTGTGCACAAAAAATGATTGAGAGAAGGGAGGGAAAATGATAGAAAGAGGGGACAGAAAAAGGAAAGAAGGAGCAAGGAGGGAGATAGAGGAAAAGAAACCAATTTGTGGAGTAGCAAAATCAGATAAGTGTTCTAATCCTCAGCTGAGTAAACATGGACAAGTGAATTAACTTGCTAAGCCTCAGTTGCTTCATCTGCAAAATGGGGGTAGACTAACAATACCCACCTCAAGGGCTACTGTGAAGTTTTTAAAGGATAAATACAGCAAAAATAAGAGCTGTAAAGCCCGAGGCATAGTAGGTGATAGAAAAATAATTACAATTACTATTACAAGTGAGAAAATTTTTATAAAAAGGAATTATGTCACTGCCTATATCATAAATGGGGTGAGAAGGTCTTGGCCTGGGACTCTCAAGTCGTCCTCTAGTTTGGCCAGTCCTTTTTGGACCTTTGTCATGGGAGAGTTATTTTGCCTACATAGCTTTCACTTAAATGGGGCTCTAAATCAAACTGTCCTCTGCCACTATTCTTCCCTGGGCTTCTGATTATAATCATGCTGCCTGCTATTAGTACAGGGATGTTTAAAACTCCTATAAAACAAGAGCTAATTGCTGATCTGCTTAATTAAAGTGAGCCTTTTGTTGTCACATTTACAAAGATAAATGAAATAATCAGCTCTGGACTAATGAGAGATAATTAGATTATGCAGCCCCAATAAATAAAGACCAAAATGCTCCCAATTGTCCCTGTATGTCACAGAGAAGGACCACAGTGAGCCTTAAAGAAGGATATGTTAGTGATGTTTTATTAGAACAACAGTGAGTGAGTGTGGGATCCAGCTCCCCACTCTATTACATATTCAGATTTGCAACAATCAATAGAGAATGTATTGGTGACTTCCTGGCTGGGACGCTCCCAATTCTTTACAATTAGTTCTAATTTTTTGAATAGATAATATATAATGTAAGAGTAAATATAATTTAACTCCATGTCATTCATTAATGAAGGGTATTTATTAATGGTGCATTTACTATCAATGCTTTACAAAATGAAATAGACTGTAAACCCTGCTTTCTTATCTCATAATAATCTATCAATTATTTTACTAAAAATACTGCTTTAGGTATAAAATTGATCACTGACAGTCACTGACAGTAACCAAATTCATTTATTCCTGTGTGTCAAAAGCCTAAACTGTCCTAAGTTATATCCCTCTGGCCTAGCCTTAAAAGTTTAACTCTGGTTCCCCAAATCACACAGAGAGTGAGAGAGTCAGAATCTTAGTCCCTCTAGCCAAAGGAGACCAAAGCTCTTTCACACATGAACTGATTGATATGAAGGTGAAGATAAAATTTTTACTTTGCTCAGATAAAATAAAGACTGATTGCCCAAGACTGATAACATATCAAACAGACATCCCCTCCCCCAAAGACAGAGATTAGTCTGTCTGGAAAAATACCTGCTAAATGACTAGGTTTAGCAAACCTACTAAACATTCCAAACATTTGATTCATTGACCAGTATTTTATATATTCATAAATATATATATTTAATTTATGGAAGGATATATAGTCTCTAGCTTTTTAATTTTACCAATTAAGAATGTAAAAGACAAATCTATCCCCACAATCATTTTACCGTCAACAAATAGAAAAAAGATAATGCAGTCTTGGAATAAAGGGCAAGCATTTAAATGGAATGAAAATAGCTTTATTAAGAAAATTCCTTATTTATTCTCATTTTTTAGATTTTATTTTTCTCCTATTTGTCCTAATTTTTCTCATTTGGCCTGCATCAATAGAAGATCTGTCTTGGACCAGCATCCCTCCAAAGATCAGAGTTTAGCAACCACAGAACTAGGCTATTCTTTTCCAGATATGAACACAGCTCCCTAGAGCCTAGGAGCTGATGATTTTTAAAGCCAACATCTAAAGCATTTTGTAAAATTAAAGGTTGAATTTAAATAAGAAGAAAGAAACCAAAGTTTTTAAAGTGCATGAGCCCACAGTAGCCCCTTCTGGTCCAGTACATGGCTGATCAGGGTTGTGATGTTTGAGAAGCAGGGCCAGCATCCAAAAGAGGTCCTCCCAACCCCCACCCTGAGCCTCAGAGTCTGCCTCAGAGTCTCCTAGCAGTAGAGCCAACTGATTTTTCTAAGAAACTGAGAAATTTCCAATACAATCTGCTTTTCAAAGCATTTCCTAATTTATGCTCTATATAAATGCTAATTTTTTAAAGAAATAGTCCTTTATATAAAGGAAGAGGCTTGTGCATTGGCTTTACTTCCAATGTTATTACTGTTAAATCAATCAGTCTTTAAGTATTGGTCCCTCCTAACATGGAGATAAAATCCACTTCACAGGGCCACTGAGACAATGTCCAGGCAAGCTGAGAGGTAGACAGCACTATGAGGATCTTCAACTCATTTCTGATTCGTCTTAGGTTGCTGGGTCTTAGAATCTAAATAATGTGCTCAATGTTAAGTCTTAACATGCAAAGTCAACCTATGCAAAATTCTACCTATAATGATCTCACAGAGCCTAGATAAGTTGGTCCTGTCTTCAGTCTTGAAATAATATATTCCTGCTGTCCCTGGAAACCAAGGCATGGATACAGGCAGGGTGGGGGGAGGGAAAGAAAGGCAGTCATAGATCAAGTGTCTCAAATGTCAATAAATGGCAAAGGAGAGTTATGGAGCACATAAGAGAAGGAGGAGGTTCAGAATATAGGGCTTGGGATGCCCTCTGACCCCACTCAGAGAGGCCCAGTAATAAATCCAGTGGTGAGGGACATCTTTAGATATTGGAGCCATCCGGGAAAGCCATAGAGAATTTTCCAGCATCATAAACATCTTTCCAGCATCTTTTTCATGGAAAGAAAAAGATCTAATTTGGGAAAACAGGAAAGAATGGTGAAACACAGAGAAAATCTTTGATAAGTTTGTTGTTGTTGTTGTTGTTTTGCTATTACTGCTGCTATCTTATCTGAAAATTTTTATACCACTAGGTAAGGCATTTGGGAAATCTGAGATAATAAGACAGGTACTCCTTGCAGGACCATGTTAAACTGATTACTACCTTAAGAATGCTGATACCCAGCCGCCCTGGCCACACTTGGGATCTAGGAGGTTGTATTAAAAATCACAGGACAGACTTGCCTTCCTATACTCCTGGATTCCACATCAAGGATATAAATCAGTATAAATAATAGTAGCTGCTGTAATAATTCCCAAGTTTCAACTGCTTAACATAATAAAAGATAATGCCTCTTTCTAGTCCATTGTGAATCAGTTGCATGGGATCCAGACTCCTTCTGTCTAGACCCCTGGATTCCCTGATGGATGATTTTTAACTTCAAGGAGATCTATGGGAAACAGAATTGCTTAATCCAGAAAGGATTCTAGGGACCACAAGAGATAATGTTTTCCCATTTTGGTGTCAACACCCTCATCCACACTTAGGTCCTTCTTAGTGGGTGGGCTTTAGCAGGTTCCTGTCCAGTGCAGTTTAGTTTTGCTTTTTATGCTGAGATAGTTTACCTTTGATTCAAAGTGCATTTGGATAATGGTCATAGTGCCACTTCTTTTCAATGTATATCTTTTACATAATCAACAAATTCTATTACCTCCCCGCTTCAGTTCAAGTGAGTACATGTTAATGTACAAGTTGAGAACTCTTATTTCCCTTAGTTAATACATAGATTTGGTGAAATATATTCCCTGTTGGAATCTTTCTACCAGAAACTGGGAAATGGAAAGGCCTTTTTTGTAATTATTTCTATAACTATCACCTTAGTCATCATAAGTACATTTTGATTATTATACTTAAAATCATGAGTATATTTGAGCATTCATTCATTCATCTTATATGTATCAAGTATCTGCTGATAAGTGGACAAAATCTGGAGTTTATAAGAATTAGCAATAATAGTAATAAAGACAATGCTAACATTAATCTTTAAATAATTGGCATTGTGCTAAGTTAAAAATGTTACATGAAGTTTGGGATTAAAATGACTAAAGAGAGGATTAAAAATGTCTATATTTCATTGGGTCATAATAAGGCTTAAACAAATAATACATATAAAGTGCTTAGCACAGTTCCTGGCACAGTGTAAGCAAGTGTTTGTTATTTAGTCACTAGTGGTATCTGACTCTTTTCGTGACCCATGGAAGCCACCTAGGAAGCCCTAAGCAAATGTTACATGTTGACAATTAAAGTGTTATGAAATCACTTTCACACATGAGGAAACTGAGGGTCTCAGAAGTAAAGTGACTTTCCCAAGCTCATGAACTCTCATAGCATGCAAACTTCCCCACTACCAATCTTTATCCTATAGCTTTGATCTAACATTTTGTATTGAAAGCAAGACAGTGGAATCTCCCAGTAATGTTGTGATAATAAGAGAACGCAGTTTTCCCATTTGCTCTTTAAAAGACAGTGATATTATCTCTCAGCTTCCCTGGTGGCTCAGTGGTAGTCTTCCTACCAATGCAGGAGACAAGGGGTTTGATTCCTTTCCCTGGAGAAGGAAATGACAACACTCTCCAATGTTCTTTCCTGGAAAATCCCAAGGACAGAGGAGCTTGGTGGGCTACAAGTTGCAAAAGAATTGGACACGACTTAGCAACTAAACATCAACAATATCATTTCCTTCCATAAATCCCTTGTTTGTCAATATTAACTCCAGAGCAACTATATTTTGGCTTCCCAAAGCAGATTTCTCTATGGAAGTATCCATTCCCTAGTTTCCCACATGGACCAAATTAACACTGCTTAGTGCTAGGAAGCGGAGAAGGCAATGGCAACCCACTCCAGTATTCTTGCCTGGTAAATCCCATGGACGGAGGAGCCTGGTGGGCTGCAGTCCGTGGGGTCGCAGAGAGTCGGCCACTACTGAGGGACTTAACTTTCACTTTTAACTTCCATGCATTGGAGAAGGAAATGGCAATCCGGTGTTTTTGCCTGGAGAATCCCAGGGATGGCGGAGCCTGGTGGGCTGGCGTCTATGGGGTTGCACAGAGTCGGACACGACTGAAGTGGCTTAGCAGCAGCAGCAGCAGTGTTAGGGAGATCGCATTCCCTTCTGATATTGAAACCCATAATTTTTGATCAATTAGAGCATGGTTACAAAAACAATCAATTGATATTTAACCCTCTGAGTCAGTAATCATTTCAATTTCACTTTGGGATCTCTCACAGCAAATGATTTGCTATGTAGAATTTTGAAAGTCACAACAGGCTTTCATAAAAGCAAAACAACTAATAAGCTTTTTTCCCTCTTCCTTTGTCAGAGAATGTGGTGTTTGCTTCCATTCTTAGCATTTAAATTTTCAAATAATTGAACAGAAGACAAGTACAACAGTTGCTATATCAAGTTCGGTTACAAAGAAGTATGTTTCAGAGAACTATGTGGGCTTTATTCTGAAACTCTGGCATGGTCTGGAACTTGGATGCTGTAGCAACTTCTATAGTAATACAATGACAATTTGTCTGTACAATAAGAACATGCACCAGCACCGAGGAAACTTACACTACGCACATTTTCACTCTGCTCATTTACTCTGTACAAAAACTTTATGATGTAGATATTTCATTCTCATTTTTCAGAGGAGTTCCTGGAGGCCCAGTGAGGTTAAAGTGTCCAAGGATGAATCTTTATAGAGCAGCAGTTCAGGGACTCATGCATAAAGGGTCTGTCGGTCACACTTGGCCCCCGGCCTCTGCAGACAGGACCACCTGCAGGCCTATCTGGCCTGAAATTCTAACACCAATTCTTTTCCTGCTTGCAGCAGCCCACTGTCATACAAAGTCCTTCACAGGCTTTGGAACTAGACAGATATGGGCTCGAATGTCCACTCTGCCTCCTTAGCTGCTGTGTCACCTGAGACAAGGCATTTGACCTTTATTTCCTCTTTTGCAAGAAAGAGGTATGTTAGAATATTTAAATAATGTTATGAAAATTGTTTGCTGACATTTTAGCCAAAGCACTGGAGAAGGAAATGGCAACTGACTCCAGCATTCTTGCCTGGAGAATCCCATGGACAGAGGAGCCTGGCGGGCTACTGTCTTTGGGGTCACAAAGAGTCAGACACGACTGAGCATGCGGTAAAGCACAGGCAGCCTCGTGGGCGGGAGGCAGATGGTGTAGCTGTAAGACTGCCAATCACCTGAAATCAAATCACCTGGATTTGAATTGTCACTCTATCCTAATAGTCCTGTGACCTTGTACAAGTCATTTGCAACCTTAATTTTCTTATCCAAAACTGGGGCTATCACTGATACCCATGTCTTATGATTAATGATATGCATATAAATGCATTAAAATATTAAGATACTTAGTATAGTGCTAGGTACATAATAAGCACTCAATATGCTACTATTATCCCTTCAATTTTTCAAACATACTTGCTTTTGCCTGATTAAAGAGTTTCCTGACATGGCCTAAAATGCCTGCCTGGACTTCCTCCTAGGATCTCTCCTGCTAAGAAACTACATGGGTCTCTACCTGCAATGTGATTCTGCCCTGCTTCCCTGTCCTAGTCTGGCTTCTTTAGGCCTCTCCATCACTGCTCCACCCCTAGCCATGATCTTAGTCACATCAAGAAAAAAGAATCTGGGGGACTTCCCTGGTTCTCCAGTGGTTAAGAACCCATCTTGCAATGCAGGGGACATGGGTTTGATCCCTGGTCAAGGAATTAAGATCCTACATTCCTCTGAGCAACTAAGCCCACATGTCAAAACTAAAGAGTCTGTGCACCGCAATGAAAGATCCCACATGATATAATGAAGATCCCACATGCTGCAACTAAGACCTGATGCAGTCAAATAAATATTTGTTTTTAAATGAATAGGACAGTTGTGACTTACACAACCAAGAAGAATTCCATGAGGCCACATGCTTTATTAAGCTTATCCCCTCACTGCACAGATACATTTACCTTACCTGGAAGGACAAGCACACAACAAGAACATGAAAAACACATCTTTAGACTTCCACAACTTCCTGGAGGTACTGCTCTTCATCCTTGAGACTTCTAAGGCTGAGTTTCTTTCTTCTTCATGATGATGATACATGAAAGTGCAGCTTTCCATTTTCAACTAAGTCATGTCTCTTCTTCACTCTCTATTGCACAACTCCTGAACTCCCTTAGCAGTGCTCCACAAACAGTAAACATACAGTAGATGGTTAATAAATACTGTTCATTGTATTGTTAAGCATATTTTTCAGAAGAAATATGGCTATAAATTCAGTTCAGTTCAGTTGTTCAGTTGTGTCCAACTCTTTGCGACCCCATGGACTGCAGCATGCCAGGCCTCCCTGTCCATCACCAACTCCTGGAGTTCACTCAAACTTATGTCCACTGAGTCAGTTGCCATCCAACCATCCCATCCTCTGTCATCCCCTTCTCCTCCCACCTTCAATCTTTCCCAGCATCAGGGTCTTTTCCAACGAGTCAGTTCTTCGCATCAGGTGGCCAAAGTATTGGAGTTTCAGCTTCAGCATCAGTTCTTCCAATGAATATTCAGGACTGATTTCCTTAGGATGGACTGGTTGGATCTCCTTGCAGTCCAAGGGACTCTTAAGAGTCTTCTCCAACACCACAGTTCAAAAGTATCAATTCTTTGGTGCTCAGCTTTCTGTATAATCCAACTCTCACATTCATACATGACTACTGGAAAAACCATGGCTATAAGTAGCATAGCATTGCTATGGTGCAAATTCATTATGGGTTAAACAAAATAGCCTTGCGAGACCCTTGACAAACTTGGTTTCCAGAATACTACTTTCTTGGTTTTCCTCCTACTCACTTGTGTCTCCTTTTCAGTTCTCCTCAAATTTTTAATTCTAAAGTGATCTTGTTCTTTTTTGTTCTTTATCTGCCTTCACTTCCTTGTTGTATCATCTGCTCCCATGTCTTTACACACTATTTGCCAATGACTACCAGACCTCTGAATTCCACACTCAGTGATCAACTGTTTATTTGAACCAATAGATGGTTCAAAATCAAAATTTCTAAAAACAATTATGGATAGTCCTCCTCCATTTTAATCAATGTCTACTGCATTCACTCCTTGGCATCATGCTGGACCCTTCTCCTCTCACAGAGCCCATCCAGTTTGTCAGAAAATTCTGCTGGCTTCACAGTAAATCCAGCATATGGCTACTTCTAACACCTCACATTGGGGGACACTATCATTGCTCCTGAATTACTGTAATAACCCTCTAACTGCTTCTATTCTTGTCCCCAGCAGTCTATTCTCAACACAGTAACCAAAAAGAGATCATGTCACTATTCTGCTCAAAAACCTCTAATGACTCCCCATTTCACTCAGAGTAAAAATTGTCTTTAAAATGGTTTACAAGACCCTGAATGATTTGGACCCAATTATTCCTCTGACCTCATCTCCTACCACAACCCCGCTCATTCACTCTGCTACAACCACACTTTGTTTCTTGCTCTTTCTTAAACACAGGGGGGGGCATGCTTTCCCCCGCCCCCCACCTGCCCCCAGGGCCTTTGCACTGGCTATTCTTTCTGCCTGGAATGCTCTTCATGCAGATGTTCACATGACCCACTTACTCCCACACCTCCCTCAAGTTTTGAGTCAACTGTCACCTTCTCAGTAAGACCTAGGCTAACCACCTCAAAATACCACATCACCTATCATCTTCTAATATACTCCGCAATTTTTTATTTGTTGTGTTTAATATTTATTACCTGTCTCCCTACAATCTAAGTTCCATGTAGACAAAAAATCTTGGATTTGGTTACTGCTCTATTCTTCATGCCTAGAACATTGTCTGGCACATAGAAAGTTCTCTCTAAATATTTGCCAAGCTAATTGGATGAATTAATTCGGGAAATTCAGTCTCATGCCTTGACTTATGAGTGAATTTTAGATTCTGACCCATAACTATTGTAGACATTAGCTAGCCAATGTTCTTATTTTTCTGCAAAAGTAGACCATTCTCCTTATGATATAGAAACTCTAAATATGACCCTGGGAAGCATTTGACAAAATTGGTGCTTGATCAACAGCATGAATTACACAAAATAGAAGGTGGGAATCATAGCGCATTTTAAAATTTTTACTCAAATATACACCCAGATACACAATTACTTTCTGTAGTTTTTATTTCATTTCATTAATACTTTTGGATCCCTTTCCTTAATCACCTGGAAAGGCAGCATGACATAGATGTTAAAAGAAAGGACTGTGCACCCATATTGTGTGGGTTTAAATCTCCACTCTACTGCATATACTATAGCTGTCACTTAACTTCTCTTGGACCTTCCACTGAAGGCATTTCAAGTATAAAGGATGGTATTAAAAATTTCCGACATGTAGTTCTCCAATCCAGTTTGCACAGTTCTAGTGACAGCAAGTTCTTTACTTGAGGTAGCTTACTTCTTTGCTGAATGGCATCATATGTTACTAAGTTCTACATACAATAGTGAACTAAAAGGCCAGTTTCCCATTATGGCCAAGCATTCGTCCTATGGCTGGCTCTTTTAGCACTGGAAAATATAAATGTCCTCTTCTGGGCTTCCCTGATGGCTCAGTAGGTAAAAAAAAAAAAAGAAAAATCTGCCTGAAATGCAGGAGATGCAGGAAATGTGGGTTCAATCCCTGTGTCAGGAAGATCCCCTGGAGGAGGAAATGATGAATGGCCTCTTCCACATGAGTTAAATAACTTTTTTTTAAAACCTCTGTTATCTGCCTGCCAGTTTTGAGCATAATAATTGTTATGTCCTCCTCGCTCATAAATGCTTTGGGATTCAGACAACGTTTGTTGTATATTAGTATGTTCTAGGCTTTGTAGCCATGTTACACCAGGTGAGACATTTCTAACATTGCCTGTGCCCCTCACTGTCTGCACTGGAGCAGGAATCAACCCAATGCTTGTACTTAATGAGCTGGCAACACTTCTCTCTCTGCTCACAAGTACACTGTTTAGACAGGCAGCTCATCTGAGGCTTCTCTTCCTCACAGAGATGCTCTCTTTCACATACCCCCTTTCCATATCTTCTCTTTCTTAACCACTTGGTAAGGATGTATGTAACAATTAGGAGTCTTCCAACTCTAGAACCTAAATTAATTCTAAATAATATGCAAATAAACTTCATCCTCAGCCAGCTTAATAGTTCAGTCAGTAACTATTTTTAATCTCCCCATGTATAATTTCAAAAAGAAGTTACACATTGCCCCACTCCTGAAGCTTTTGGAATTCTCTTTTTATTTTTCACATTTGACTGACTGCAAAAAAATCTTTTGGCAGCATTCACAGAAATTTGTCAATGAGGTTCAGTTAAGAGAATTTCAGTTTGGGCCCAAGCAGACTTCTCAACCAGTTTGTCCACAGGTTCTGGGTGGTAGAGGCAGTTAGGTTTGGTGGAAAAAGCAAAGGACTCTAGGAGCCAGACTGCCTGGCTTCAAACTCAGCTCTAGTTTGGAAGAAATGAGAGGATTCAAGCAAATTAACTTCTCTGGTCCCATTTCTTCAGTTAAAACAGAGATAATAACAGTAATTACTTCAACGATCTGTTGGGAAAATTAAATGAGTTACTGCATACAAAGCCTTTAGAACTTAATAAATGTTTGTTACCATATGAAGAAGCCACTATCCTGGCAGAAGAGCTGCCTGTCATTGGGAAAGAGAAGAGAAATTTAAGCATGATCTCCATCCACAAGAAATGTGACTGCTTTTGAGGAAAAAAGAAAAAAATGAGAAAATATGAGTAGCATTTAAAGGACATGTCAATAGGGGCAAACAGCTTTTGGAGTCATTGTATTTCGTCTATCACCTAGACCTCCCCTCTAAATATCTATAAGACCTCTTGAACTTGGCTAGTCCAAAACATCTCTTCCTCGTGGATGAAGTCAAGCCCATGTGCTTGTTAAGCACGCAACTCTTTAGTCACTATTTTGAGTCAAACACCTTCAAGGCATATGGGAAACCTGAAATTCTCCTTAACCTTTCCCTCTCCCTTGGCTTCTCTATCTAACCAGACACCAAATTCTGCCCTCCTTATCCCAATTTCTGAATTAAATCTGTCCCCTTCTTGTCATGCCCACTGCCACAATATTATTTCTCTTCAGGTCTGTATCATCCAGTTCCTGACACTATCCTCTTGCTCCAGCCTCTGAAGCAGGAGGTTATTGTCTGAAGTATAATCTTAAAAAAAAAAAAGTAATAATCTCTTTTAAGAAACTTCTAATAAAAAATAATGGAATTCTGCCATCTGCAACAACACTGATGGGCCCAGAGAGTAAAATGCTTAGTGAAATAAGTCAGACAGAGACACTCTTTTTCACTTATATGTGGAATCTAAAAAATAAAACAAATGAATGTATATAACAAAACTGAAACAGACTCACAGATATAAACTAGTGGTTACCAGTAGGGAGAGGAAAGATGGGAGGAGCAAGCCAGGGGTAGGGGATTAGGGGATCAAGAGATAAAAACTGCTATGTATAAGTATAAATAAATAAGTAAGCAACACAGATATAATGTAAAACACAGGGAAATATAACCATTATTTTGCAATAACTTTAAGTGGAGCTTAATCTATAAAAATACTGAATCACTATGTTGTACACCTGACACTAATACAATATTGCATACCAACTAATCTTCAGTTTAAATTTTTAGAAACAAAAATAAGACTTCTAATGATTACTTACAGATAAATTCTTTAGCTTGGCTTACAAGTTATTTGACTATCTGACTCCAGTCTTCTACTTCAGTGCCATCTCTTGCCAGTCACCTTAACACAACCTCTAGATAGCAACACTAAACATGCCCTTATGCTATACAAGACCTTTGAGAATCCGCACCATTGTACATGTTTCCGTTCATGGCAGCCTCTACTCATCCTATAAGCCTCAGTCCAAATGACTTCTTTGCAATGAAGGCATTTCCAGTGACTAGTAGCGCTTTTCCCTGTCTTCTCACTATAGTTTGAAAAGTGTTAGTCACTCAATCATGTCCAACTCTTTACGACCCCATGGACTATAGCCAGCCAAGCTCCTTTGTCCATGGGATTCTCCAGACAAGAATACGGCAGTGGGTACCCATTTCCTTCTCCAGGGGACCTTTCTCACCCAAGGATAGAATCTGTGTCTCCTTCACTAGCAGGCAGGTTTAGTCTTACTTATTTGTCTAATTAATAAAACATCATAAGCAAATTACCTAGTATTAAGCTTGTCACAAAAGAAATGTAACATAAAAGGGAGCAATTACTCATTATTCCTGTTGTACAGAAATTAAGTGTGGTTCCCTAGGACTTAGATGTAGATATGACAGAACAATCATTTGTTGAATGAGTGAATGAATGAATGAGTGAGGCAAGGTGAGACATTTCACTATAAAAAGTATAAAACAAGGATATTAAACTTTTCAATACCTTTTATAAAGAAGGGAGGAAATATTTGTATCAAAATCTTTGGCTAATATAGTTACTACAGTTAAACATGAAAGTTAGCTCTGAACTTGCAGAAGGAAACTAAAAGGTAAAGGACAAACAGGTCTCATCATCTGATGAAAGGAAGTATACTACTTGATCAAGAAAGACAAACAATTTCCTGGAGGAGTCTTCTATGTGAATATTGCATAACACTCAATAACATGATATTTTCTTCTGTCATTTAAAAAACAGAATTGTATTTTTAGTCAGTCCTCAATAAAATAAAATCCAAGTGCAGTACCTATTAAATTCTAGGCAGAAGCAGTTGGTGAAAGACAGGAGCCTCTGTGAGACAGGAAGGAAGTGATAGACAAGGTTTGACTCAGGGAGAGAGAATCAATGTCCTGAGGGAGAGCTGAGTGGTAGGTGCTGCAAGTGTAGTATCAGGCACAAGAAGGTGACTTCACTGAGGTCCCCCCAAGTTGGATCACACTAACAGCTAGATAACACACAGAGTGGGTAGAGGAGGCATTTTCAGCAAAGGGTCTTGAAAAAACATTGAGAAGGTACATGTACACTTGGATGAACCCTTGGATACAGAGGGTCAACCGTACTATGCCATTTTATATAAGGAACCTGAGAATCTGCAGATTTCAGTATCTGTGTAAGGTCCTAGAACCAATCCCCCATGGACACTGAGGGACATAATTTAAAACAGGAAAAGGGTACAGATGAACTTATGTGAAACAGAAGTACATTACAGATGTAGAAAACTTATGGTTACCAGGGGATAAGGAGGGAAGGATACTGGGAGACAGGAATTGACATATACACACTACCATATAAAATTGGTCACTAATAAGAACCTGACAGAGTCAGACATGACTTAGCAACTAAACAACAACAAGAATCCTGAATACTCATTGGAAGGACTGATGCTGAAGCTGGAGCTCCAATACTTGGCTGCCTAATGTGAAGAGCCAACTCATCGGAAAAGACTCTGATGCTGGGAAAGATTGAGGGCAAAAGGAGAAGGGGACAACAGAAGATGAGATGGTTGGATGGCATCACTGACTCAATGGACTTCAGTTTGAGCAAACTGTGGGAAATAGTGAAGGGACAGGGAACCTGGTGTGCTGCAGTCCATGGGGTTGCAAAGAGTTGGACACAATTTAGCAACTGAACAAGAAGAAGAACCTGCTTTATTGCACAGGGAACTCTATTCAACGTTCTATAATGATATATATGGGAAAAGAATATTTTTTAAAGAAGGGTGGATATATGTATATTCATAACATATATATGTATACTTATATATATATATATATGATTCACTTTGCTGTACACCTGAATCTAACACAACATTGTAAATTAGCTATACCCCAGGAAAAAATTTTTTTAATTAAAAAAAACAGATTTGGGACTTTTTTCAGTGATATTATTTGGTGGTGCAAGAATGAAAGATTAGAATGAGCTGCAGACATATAAACTGGTTGAACCTATGTTTCTGGGAACCCTCAGTAATATGATAATCCAGCTCTGTCAAGATAATATCTAGGGGAACGGATAGATATTATTGGGCTAGAATCACTGGATGAGGGCTAACTAACCAGGCTCATTTGTGAACACTCTCTGCTAATCTGATGCTCCGAAAACACAGTTATTGTTACTGTGCTACTGAAAACACAGTTATTGTTTTCTTCTCTGTGTTTTGCATGCACACTTCCCCTCCCTCCCTTCTTTAGCTCAACTCAGCTCTTCACCCTCAGCTCTAGGCAGCACCTCCAGGTGGCCTTTCCTGTCTCCCTCACCCCAGGCTGCTAGGTGCTGCTCCCCAGAGGCCTCCTGTCACCATAACCATGTGTACATTCCTCACTGTTTCTGTCTTTCCTCTAGTAAAGGTACTAAGACTTATCCAAATTGGTGTCCCCAGCACAGAGCTTGACACAGAATAATCGACCACTTTAAGTCAAAAGTAGGAAGGAAGGGAATTGGGGGATTACCTCTGATGATTCTGAGTGCCAGTGAGGATAATACAGCATAGAAGGGTGGTCCTGGGGAAGAATAACAAGTGTTGGATCTGACTGGGTAAGTGTGTTTCATCAAAACAGTTAATGAAGGTTAAGAGAGAAATATGGGCATTAACAATGCAGATTTGAACATCATCGTCAGAAAGTAGTAGTTGAAACACAGAGAAGATTAATTTTCTTTTCAATTGCATTCAAATGAGCAATTATCCTTTGACTAAGATGTCTCCATCTTTCCATGCCCCCCTCATTTGGGAACGAGCCTTTCCCTCCATATACACTGAGAGTGACAGCATAAAGTTTGCAGTGGTGTCGAGAAGATGAAAAAAGATAATCAAGGAATGACCCAGCTCACAGTGTGTGTTGCTAAAATAAACTGTTTTTCCCTTCCTTTTCCAGCTGGGAATGAGGAGTTCATGCTTCCAGAAGACACCATTCTAACTTTGAGCCTCTTTGACTAGTCTAGAAACTCCTTCCTCTTTCTGAATCAAACCTGTCTCCCAGAATTCCCACATAGTGGACTCTGCTCAGCTGCCTGGAGAACTAACAGTGAAAATGAGAGCTCCTTCCCCTAGATCAGACAATTCACATGGCTCCTAGAGTCTTTTCTTCTCCAACCTGACCACCTTGACTCCTCCTGTCCTTTTAAGCCCATCACCACAAAGTGGCCATCTTAGTCTCCTGACACATACCAGTATCCTACACAATAAGCAGAAACTTCTGTCAAAACATCAACCCCATTCAAAATTACCAAGACTACAACATGAATATTTTCCAGACTTCACAATTTTTCCGCTTCCACAATGGTTGAAAACTAAGTCCTCCTCATGGTTTTACTTACAAGTCAAACTCTACAAGGGAGGAGAAGAAGAAAAATTTTTTTAAAATTTCCCAGACTGCAAGAAATGGTAATACCAAGTGAATGGGGATTTTTTTTTTTTTAAGTCTTGAATCCTAAGGGCTTGTCTTGTTCTTTTAACTAGAAAGTTTGAGTCTTGATCCATTAATCCAGAGCTAATAAATGGCTGGTGGCAATTTGCCAGTTTGAACTCACAAGTGTGAGCTTATTCATTATTAGGAAGTAGCAATCTCTGTGGGGAAAAGCTTGCAAACAGGATTAGCAGAGCAAGGGGAGGCCAAAGCCTTTGGTGAAAAATGTGCCCATTGCTAATCAATGGCTAACAGCTTGTTGCTGCAGTGCATTGAAAAAGCAATCGTAGCTCAGTGATCTTTGTGTTCATCATTATCCAGAGCAGGGAATGACCTTTGCACTGGCTGAGTCAGGATTTCCAAAACTTGTCCACCAAAGTGCACCTGAGAGCAGGAGCTGTAAGCTCATTCTTAGGGGGTTCAGAAACTAAGCCAGAAAGCTCAAAGTTTAGTTGAGGTCTCCTATTTATTCTTTAATATTTATGCAAATTTAACATCTTAATACTATCCCCACATTCGTTTTAATATAAAAAGAATAGATTTCCCCGTAACTCAATGTAATTCTCTGAGACCCTAGTCCACAGACCATGCCCCCAGGGCTTCATGTCCTCTTATCTGAGAGAGGGAGCCAATTCCTACTCTAAGGAAGGTGCCACACCTCCAGCAGCTCAGAGGTCTCATGGCCACTTCAGCGGTTGTTCTTTACCCGGGTCTACAGGCTTACTGATTTCAAAGGAATTATAACAGAAAGTACCATAAGATCTCAGTATTAAAGACAGACAGACAGCTCCACATTTCCATAATGTGCAACCAGAGGTTAACTAACCTCTCGAAGCCCATTTCCTCACCTGCAGAGCAGTGTCTACCGTCCAGGCTATGATGAGAACTAAATGAGAGGATGTGAATAAAGTACTTAGCGCAGTTAAGTACAACAGGAAAGCTTCTTTTTGTTATATTGGTGGTATCACCAAATATATCTTCTGCTTCTGCGGAGACCTAGTAGACTCCACAAATCTTGCCTTTGTTGCTAAAGAAAATCCTGGAAACAAGAGTCTAAGGACATGGAATCACGTCTTGAATCATTAGTTAATAATGTGGTCCTAAGTGATTGATTTGGTCTGAGTCCAGGCTTCCGTATCTATGAAAATGGGAACGTGATACCTGCTCATGGATCATCCAATGTCATTGTTAGAATTACACAAAAGGGTATATGCATGATGTACTTGAAAGTATTTGGTAAAAATTACACACAGATAAAGGCACTGTCCTTTTTAAATGTACACAACTTTCCAGTGTTAACCATTTAAAAGGCTTTAGTGCACCTGAGAAACAAGAAAAGATGTGAATAAAGCTATAATCTAAGCAATGGCAATGACCTCTGACAACTGTGGGCTTTTTTCCCCACAGCTATATAGAATAATAATAAATGATAATATTGAGCCCACCACATCGGACATTAAGAAAAATGCTTTACCTAGAATCTCTTGTTTAATTCACATAAACTACATACAATTATTATGCCCCATTTACAACTAAAAACTGAAATTCAGAGAAGGTAAGAAACTTGACCAGATTGGTATGGCTCAAATTGGAACCAACTGTGGGCAATTTCAAACCTGAGCTCTTAAAATTTGAACTCTTAACTGTCATGTTCTTCTATACCACCTTTCAAATAGACCAAAAACCTGCTTATTTACTAATCCAAATTGAAAAGAGCCTATTCTGGAATTCTCTCTTGAGGCTTACTGGCTGATCCTAGCTGCACTTGGCCAACCACAGGCTGAGGCTAAGATCTTGGAGTTAACAATTAGTGATGTCAGGGTGGAACTCAAGTTCCGTGCCTTCTTGTTTCTTCTGAGGACCAGTAGGTTTGAGATGCTGTGGATTTGGGGACACAATGTCTAGGATTCAAATTCCAGCTCTACTAATAACCCACTCTGTGTCTCTGGGAAAGTGGAACGTTAACCCCTCTTAGAGCGAGCTCACATAAACTTCTACCATATATAAAAAATAGATAGATAGAATCACCTCTTTGTGAGGATGGCTGGGAGGAATAGCAGGGATGTATAAACTGCCTAATGGGCTTCCCACCTGCCAGTGCAAGAGATGTTGGTTCGATCCCCTGGGTTGCAAAGGATCCCTGGAGAATGAAATGGTGACTCACTCCAGTACTCTTGAGTGGGAAATCACATTGTCAGAGGAGCCCGGTGGGCTACAGTTCAAAATCACAGCAAGATCTTCTATGACCCACCTCCCAGAATATTGGAAATAAAAGCAAAAATAAACAACTGGGACCTAATGAAAATTAAAAGCTTTTGCACAACAAAGGAAACTATAAGTAAGGTGAAAAGACAGCCCTCAGATTGGGAGAAAATAATAGCAAATGAAGAAACAGACAAAGGATTAATCTCAAAAATATACAAGCAACTCCTGAAGCTCAATACCAGATAAATAAATGGCCCAATCAAAAAATGGACCAAAGAACTAAACAGACATTTCTCCAAAGAAGACATACAGATGGCTAACAAACACATGAAAAGATGCTCAACATCACTCATTATCAGAGAAATGCAAATCAAAACCACAATGAGGTACCATTACACGCCAGTCAGGATGGCTGCTATCCAAAAGTCTACAAGCAATAAATGCTGGAGAGGGTGTGGAGAAAAGGGAACCCTCTTACACTGTTGGTGAGAATGCAAACTAGTACAGCCACTATGGAAAACAGTGTGGAGATTTCTTAAAAAACTGGAAATAGAACTACCATATGACCCAGCAATACCACTTCTGGGCATACACACTGAGGAATCCAGATCTGAAAGAGACACATGCACCCCAATGTTCATCGCAGCACTGTTTATAATAGCCAGGACATGGAAGCAACCTAGATGCCCATCAGCAGCTGACTGGATAAGGAAGCTGTGGTACATATACACCATGGAATATTACTCAGCCATTAAAAAGAATTCATTTGAATCAGTTCTAATGAGATGGATGAAACTGGAGCCCATTATACAGAGTGAAATAAGCCAGAAAGATAAAGAACATTACAGTATACTAACACATATATATGGAATTTAGAAAGATGGTAACGATGGCCCTATATGCAGGGCAGAAGAAGAGACGCAGAAGTACAGAACAGACTTTTGAACTCTGTGCTCAAACTCATGTTCATTGAGTCAGTGATGCCATCCAACCATCTCATCCTCTGTCATTCCCTTCTCTTTCTGCCTTCAAACTTTCCCAGTATCAAGGTCTTTTCCAATGAGTCAGTTCTTCACATCAGGTGGCCCAAAGTATTGGGGTTTCAGCTTCAGCATCAGTTCTTCCAATGGATATTCAGGACTGATTTCCTTTAGGATGGACTGGTTGGATCTCCTTGCAGTTCAAGGGACTCTCAAGAGTTTTCGCCAACACCACGGGTCAAAAGCATCAGTTCTTGGGCACTCAGCTTTCTTTATAGTCCAACTTTCATATCCGTACATGACTACTGGAAAAACCATAGCTTTGACTAGATGGTCCTTTGTTGGCAAAGTAATATCTCTGCTTTTCAATATGCTGTCTAGGTTGGTCGTAGCTTTTCTTCCAAGGAGCAAGGGTCTTTTAATTTCAAGGCTACAGGCAAAGTCTGCAGTAATTTTGGAGGCCAAAAAAATAAAGTCTCTCACTGTTTCCACTGTTTCCCCATCTATTTGCCATGAAGTGATGGGACCAGATGCCATGATCTTAGTTTTCTGAATATTGAGTTTTAAGCCTATTTTTTCACTCTCCTCTTTCACTTTTATCAAGAGGCTCTTTAGTTCTTCTTGACTTTCTGCCATAAGGGTGGTGTCATCTGCATATCTGAGGTTATTGATATTTCTCCTAGCAATCTTGATTTCAGCTTGTGCTTCATCCAGCCCAGCATTTTTCATGATGTACTCTGCCTTAAGTAAGCAGGGTGACAATATACAGCCTTGATGTACTCCTTTTCCTATTTGGAACCAGTCTGTTGTTCCATGTCCAGTTCTAACTGTTGTTTCTTGACCTGCATACAGATTTCTCAGGAGGCAGGTAATGTGGTCTGGTATTCCCATCTCTAAAGAATTTTCCAGAGTCTGTTGTGATCCACACAGTCAAAGGCTTTGGAATAGTCAATAAAGCAGAAATAGGTGTTTTTCTGGAACTCTCTTGCTTTTTCAATGATCCAAAGGATGTTGGTAATTTGATCTCTGGTGCCTCTACATTTTCTAAATCCAGTTTGAACATCTGAAGGTTCATGGTTTGTGTACTGTTGAAGCCTGACTTGGAGAATTTTGAGGATTACTTTGCTAGCATGTGAGATGAGTGCAACTGTGTGGTAGTTTGAGCATTCTTTGGCATTGCCTTTCTTTGGGATTGAAATGAAAACTGACCTTTTCCAGTCCTGCGGCCACTGCTGAGTTTTCCAAGGGTGCTGGCATATTGAGTGCAGCACTTTATCAGCATCATCGTTTAGAATTTGAAATAGCTCAACTGGAATTCCATCACCTCCACTAGCTTTGTTTGTATTGATGTTTTCTAAGCTCCAGTTGACACTCCAGGATGTCTGACTCTAGATGAGTGATCACACCATCGTGATTATCTAGGTCATGAAGATCTTTTTTGTATAGTTCTTCTGTGCATTCTTACCACCTCTTCTTAATATCTTCTGCTTCTGTTAGACCCATACCATTTCTGTCCTCTATTGAGCCCATCTTTGCCTGAAATATTCCCTTGGTATCTCTAATTTTCTTGAAGAAATCTCTAGTCTTTACCATTCTATCATTTTCCTCTATTTCTTTTCATCGATCACTGAGGAAGGCTTTCTTATCTCTCTTTGCTATCCTTCACAAATGGTCTTGCTAGTTCACAAACAGCCTCAACCTAAAAGATTTTACATCTTCTTTCAAATCAAAGACTGCCCTGAAGTGGTTAAATTCTGACTGGGAGAAGAAACCCATTGGTTTAGTAGTATAATCTCCTGGGAACATTAAAACGATTCTTGAATAATTTTCAAATCTAATTGTACTCACACTTCCCATTGCTCTAAAGCCAAATCAAAATTCATTGACAAACAAGCAGAATCCTGCCAGGATCTCATGATTTATCATGTGAAATTTCATCACGCATAGCAAGTAGCAAGGTAACATGGGTTTAAGAGAGACATATGTTCAATATATCATGAGACATATTCATGGTGATTTGTTTATTCCCTCTGAGAAAGGTGAACCAAGGAGAGTCAATCATTGGACCTTGTGTACTTGTAATAAGCTTCTAATAGACAGGCATGGATTTGATCAGGAAGAATCACTACAAAACTCTTAAAGACAAAAGGAAAGTGGTACAGGACAGTGTGCCAATTTCTGCTTCCTCAAGGGTTTATTCACAACTTATTCCTGAAAATTAGGAAGAACTAATTCAAGGAGGAGCTATAATGTGGCCCCAGGGTCCATAACTATTCTTTCTATCCCCTAAACAGCCTACCTTTGTTGCATAATAGCTTCCTGGCATTTACAGAAGAGTGGGTGAGAAGCTGGGAGGGAGGTGGAGACAAATTCAGATAGCTACACTGATCACAGAAGCAGTGACCATGTCCAGTGGTCTCACATGATCAAGATCCTTGAGATGTTTCTCAAGCATTCCCTGACAGAGAAGGTTGCTATTGTTCAGACCAGCCAGTCAGCCAAGTTAGCCAAAACAAGGAACAGATCGGCATTTCTCAGAAACTCACACCCACTTACCAATGCACAATGCTCCTAGAGAGGCACTATAGGTAGAGAAGTTAAAAGCTCAGACTCCAAAACTAGGCTGATTCTCTACTGAGTTACCTGAGACAAGTCATTTAAGCTTTCTGTGCTCCAGTGTCTCCATCTAAAAAGTGAAATAATAACAGTACCTGCCCCACTGAGGCTGTGGTGGCAATTAAATGAATGCCTAGATATAAAATAGTAATTCAAATCTCATGACAACCCAGGGAGTTCTGGCAGGTACCATTATCCCCATTTTATAGATGGAGAACCACGGCTCAGAGAACTCATGCGGTTTACCCAAGGCCATGAACCTAAGTATTATCAAGTGGGGGGAACCTGAACTCAGGGTTTGGGTATCAAGTTTAGAGATCTTCCATTTGTAAGTCACATGGCTTAATTATAATTTGGGGTAAATTTCATTTTAACCCTACATCTGCCTATATATTCTAGCTGGGGGTCATTCATTCCACAACAGCTGTACAGAATGTGAGTAGGCTTGCATACTTGCACTGGATCCTGAGCATTCAGATGATGGAGGTACCCTGTAAGGGAGCAGACCCTTTCCAGGAGGCAAATCTCTTCCCTTTTCTGTTTGTGCTCTTGAGTGAGTCTGAGGTGCTCCATCGTCACACAGGATAGAACCAAAGCCAGCAGGCAAAAAAAAAAACAACTATGGAGCAACAGGAGTTGCCACTTGAAAACAGACGACCATTCTCACCAGAATCAACACACGTGGATATTTACACAAAAAGCACTTGACTTTCCACATATCAAACAAGCAGTCCTATAATAAGCTCTATCTAGCAAATAAAATTCTATCTGTACCACCAATTAGACTGCACATACCCCAAAGGGAGACTAATAACTTTTAAAATGGCCAATGACAGGATAATCTTGATGCTGAATAATCACTTAGGTACTCTCAACCAATTGGGGAATGTGACTGAACCAGTTCAGATTTGCTCAAATTTGCAAATGGAACAGGTGAAAATGGAACTGGTGACAGCTGGTGGGTGTTTATCCATAGAAACTTCTGATTCAGACAAGGGTTAGTCACATGAAAGGGAAGAATAGAAATGGAGATGCCAAAAGAAGCATTTGGTCCTTGATTTCTCTGATGCGCAGATGGACATAATCAATTACCTAAATAATTCAGAAGAGGGGGGAAAAAAGGCTGCTTTCACCTGAATTATCCAGATAAATTTTAAAGACATAGGGTTTCTTTTTCATCTGAATGGACTGCTTATATTTTCCTGGTTCATCAAATAATTTACTTCTACATGAGCAGGGCTTGCTTATAAAACCACAGGGATAACTGCTCCTGGTGATGTCCTTTCTCTTACACTTATACTTTAGCAAAGAATTGGTTTCAAGCCAAGCCCTTTTTTTCTCCTTTGTGTACTGGTAAGCTTTTCCTCTGGAAATAAACTGGGCTGGCTGTCCCTTTGATCCCATTGTGCAATTCTATCTCGTTCATCAAGCTTTGGCACCTGACCTATTACAAGGGTATAGAAAATAGTACAATTTGAGCATTTCAAAGTGCCGGTTTTCTATTTTAAAGGGGGTTTATTTGACAGCCACCTTTAGATCCACTTGCTTATCTGGGTTGCGTTTTAACAAATTTTCGTGAAAGCATACTATTTATTTGCCAAAATTGGAAAAAAATGAACAATGGTGAGTTCATATCCCAGTGAATATGGCTTGAAACACCCAAATCTACAGCAAAGACTGACAGAAAGAGAGTATCATCGTATCTGTGTTCCATCAGAAAATGGCCCAGGCTTGAGCTTCGACACCTGCAATAAAGAGGACCACAACAGTTTGGGTGAGGCTCATTGTCATTTTCCAGCACAGGGCATTGTAGCTGCTTCCCTTCTGAACCATTGTGTGAGTAGATTAGAAGCAACACAGACATTTCCCTGGCCAGAAACCTCTTGGCTCCATCTTCATCAGGGACGATTGATCAGCTTTTACTGATTACAGGAAATGGCTGTTAACTGGGGGAATGAGTAACACATCTGGAGGCAGAAGTCCTAAGATGATTCAGAACCCCCTCCTCCCTGGATCTCCTGAATAACTCAGTGGTGTGAGTGCCTTCTCCTCACATGTATGAGACATCTACCATTCACCCTTATCTTCTCATCAGAAACAAAGAGCCTTGTAATTTGGGGCAATGTGAAATACCAAATATCAAAAAGGTCATTTTTTGGCAATAAATATTTTAATATGACAATGCCAAAGCACAATCAATGAAGCCAAAGTGCTTGTGTTTCCTTGCTTTCAACCAAGATAAAACTCCACTCTTAGCTAAAAATTTTTTTGTTGTTTCCAATCAAATGTAATTTTAACTGTATTTACTTTACCCATTTATGTAATACTTTTCCTTCATCATATTTATTTAACGCTTTTGAACCACCCTTAGAGATTCTAACCCTGAGAAGAGTCTTCCTAGGTGACATCTCTGTTGCTGTTGAAACTTGCACAAAGCTCTTGGTGAAGACCAGAATGGGCCTTTGCTGAACTGAGAATACATGTTGCAACTCATTGTTGACAGTCCCAGTGTTCCTTCAATCTGCTTGTGTTTCTGATTATAACTCAATATGCGTGCAGTCGGTTTGTAGAGTGCCCCTTTTTAGCCTCTAGCTGCTGGATGACACCATCTGTGATTGCCAAGGAAATTAAATTAAATTAAGTTAAAATTCAATCAACAGAAGATTGTTGCCTCTATGACTTTACTAGGAACCTTGAGAGCATAAGCACCTAAATGCCTCTCTCTTAATACAAAAACAGGCAAGCTCAGCTATAGCCACACTGGCCCATGGTTTAAGACTCCCCCAGAGCCGGAGGACTGTGACTGACCCTTTCTGGCCCACCTCGCACAACCTGCAACAGCAAGGAGACAGATTGCTGGGCTTCTGCAGTCATTGCTTGACTTAGGGAAATCTTTGTTTCTTACCAAAAAGAAAGAAAGAAAAAAAAAAAATCTTCAGGTTTATGCAAAAGGAGGAGATTGTTAATTTGCACAATATATGCTATACTACAACAAAATAAATTCTAGATGGATTAAATTGCTTTATATTACAAATTAAAGCATAAAATGGATTTTTTTAAAAAAGAGCAATATATTGATCTCAGGAATTTCTAAGCACTAAAAACACCAAGGAAAGTACTGATAGACTACAAAACACTAATTGGAAAAAGTCATATCAAATAATATAAACAAAATGCAAAAACAAAAGGAAAAATGAGGAAAATGTAGAATTCACAATAGGCAATTTAACTTTAATAGGTTTATAAACACAAACTTACAAATAAATAAATATATATATATATATATATATATATATATATATATAAGCTCATAATAAAATTAAAACACCCTATTTATGGTCAAAGTATATCAATAAAAATTAACAAACTAAAGAAACACCACAGGCAAAAACCCTTTCAAATTCACTTATTTACATGAGAAACTACTTATTACATAGCAAACAAAGATTTTTTCAAATTATATTAATTTGCTGACAGTGAAGTAAAATAAGAACTTAAAAACTTTGCTAGCAAACTGTAACATACCACCATCTTTCTAGAAGTTAATTTGGGAATATGTAGGGAATTCTAATATATTTGAGGAGACATTTATCCCAAAGAAATTACCACAGATATGCATAGGAATTTTTGTAGCTGGATGTTTACTGCAGCTTCATTTTTATAACAAAAAAAAAAATGGAAATAACCCAAATGTTAACCTGGCTATGTAACTTATATTACAAACACAAAACATTATGCACTTTTAAAAAACATGTAATTATATGAACAAATGTTTACCACGCAATACTACTAAAAGCAGGATGAAAAATTATATATAGATATGTATGTAGGCATGTATGTTTTATATATGTATATTTTCATTCTTAGTTTGTACAAATATTATATAATATGCTTAAATATCATGTTATCATATGTTGTAATATATGCATAAACATATATACAGTCACAGAGAGACTAAAAATAGGAAAATAAAAGAATGACAAAATATGAACAGTATTACTGAATGGTGAGCACATTTGCCATTTTAATAATCCTTGAATTCTGTTTTTCAAAATTTTCTGAAATAAGACAGTATTACTTTATAATTTTAAAAGTAGTAAATGTTACTTTTTAAAATGGGGGGCGGCTTCTCCTGTCTCTCCCAAATGACAAAAGTCTTGTTCTCTTACTGTTTACTGAGGTATATTTCATTACCATTTCCCATAACCATGTTATAATTATCTTCTTAACCAGTTCATAACAGGAAGTGCAAAGACTCCTAGTAAGGCAAAATACCAGTAAAAATTTCCCAAGGGAAAGAATTAAGTGGTTGAGCCAGGAAATGTGGTTTGCATTATCATATGTGGCTTCCCATTCGGCCTCCCCCACCTCAGTTCTCTGGGCTGCCCTTCAGCCCTCACCAACACTGCACTGGAGCAAATGCATACTGATTTGGAGAGGAGACACCGCCCTCCCATTCCCTGTTCCTACTTCATCACCCAAACTTTCATTCTTCAAAACCCGAGGCTCTCAAGGGTAAACTCCAGGCATACCATTCAGACAGAACGTGTTGAGAAAGACCAAGACAAGTTCATTATTTTGAATTGTGGTATCCCCATAATAGATAAATTTTATACTTTGTACCATTTGTTGAGCAATTACAATGCGCCATCACTCTGGTAAGTGATTTACATGTATTATTTCATTTTTATAGTAAAAACAACCCTGTAAAGTAGGGAAAATATGCCCATTTTACAGATAAGGCATTTGGCAAATAATCAACCTGACTGGTATTCCATAGTCAAAATCTAAATTCATGTCAGTGTTAGTGTCTACACATTAAACCACCACACCATATTATTTCCAAGTATAAGGAAAAATTATATTTTTAACCTAATCTAGATTCAAGCTCCACTATTGAATTTTAGCATCTAAAAGAGAGGCTCATTTATTTTCATCTTTTCTCCCTCTGTTTTTAAGTCACATGTCTTGATTTATGTTGATTTATGTTACATGTCTTGATTTATGTTACATGTCTTCTCCCAACTTCCTACCACCTGTTAATCACATCTTAGCATTAGAAACCCACATATTAGACCCTCAAAAGAAACTGAAAACTTTATATAGTTCAGGAGGGTGAGTTGTTATTCTTATTTTATGGATGCATCCACTGCATCCCAAGACATTTAAGGGAAGCTCCTTAAATCACGCAGCTAATAAGTAACAGAGATGAGCCTGAACCCAATGAAAACCTTTAATGTTGCATATGCTGGCCTCATTATAATAATAACATCTATGTCATAGGTTACTCAGAGTATTAAATGAGTCTATGTATATAAAGAACTCACCAGGATGCCTGGCCCAGGACTGAAACCCAGGCAACTTATGAGTCCATGCTCCATCTCACTACACTGCAGTCTCTACACACAAAAAATGTGCATGGATACTGTACCCTACAACATCGAGAGCTATTATTTTAGTACTATTTACAACACTGTCACTTAAAAATGTGAAAAATTTGGAGTGTGTCCAAAGACATATAAAGAAAATTATTAATGCTTGAAAAATGGAACATATGAGGAAAGGTTAAGAGAAGCAAAACTTTTTTAACCTTATAAAGAGAAGCCTGAAAAGAAAGTTAATAATTCTTGAAAGAATTATTATGGAGAGAATGATAATGAGAGTATATTCCCTGATTAAATAACATTCTTCTCTTCACAGAGAAAAAAAACAGCTTGAAATTGCAGTAAAAGGAAATGAAGCCAACTATAAAGAAGGACTTCCACTAGTTCACATACTCTCAATTCTGAACTTCACTTTAACCAGCCTTCCTTATACTGCCAGTTCAAGCATCATTCATAATGAGGTCAGGAATTCTCTTTCAAATATCCAATGATCAAATGGTACCTAGTATAATTTCAGATTCAAATGTTTTGGTTTTTCCCCCAGTTCTCTGACAAAATCCTCATATGAGACTTTATGATTAGTCAGACTATATGATTCCCTGACCTGTCCAGAAAGAATTCACATGAAGTGACAATCCAAAGTGGATGTGGCATCACTTTCTTAAGATCCCTGTGAATAAAAGTAGACATCTATTTGTCTGGGCACTTTTGATGGAGTCCAGCCCAGAAGTAAGAAAGTGAACTGCATTGACCTTTTGTGGTTCCTTTCTGCTTGATGATTTTATAACCCCCTACATTTGGTCATTCATCCCAATAAAGTTTCATTGTTAGAATCATCGTTTCTTCACAACAGAAAAGAATAAAATATGGAATGGCACAGGTAAGAATTGCTGATGGGTAAGACCAACCAGACTCCAAGGTAATCTGGAAGCATCTTACTGTATCTAATTCAGATTTCCTCAATGTGTTTCCTAAGCCACCTTACATTAGAATTACCTCTGGTACTGCAATTGCTAAAAATTAATCAGAATCTTTAAAGAGGGTTCCAAGGATTTTTATTGTAAGTGCTTTTCCCACACTTTTTTTTTAAAATGTACACTAATCTTTAAGAACCAATGAGATTCATGTCTAATATCTTCATTCCACAACTCAGAAACAGAAACTTAGAGAAACTAATTTTTGCCCACCCAGTTATTAGAAGAATGGAATAGAATCAGGAATGGAATCAGACATTTGGTCTCCCAAGCTGAAAAATTTTTCATCTTCCTGGAAGCATTACAAATAGATTTAGAAAGTGCCCTGTGTAAGATATACTCAGTATCAAAGCAGTGAGTAAACTAGTTTGTCTCCCTGAATAATTCCATTCTCTTCCATGGAGAAAAATAGCAGTGGCCTATGGCTCAGTCAAGTTGCTTGACACCACAAATAACTGAATCTCATCTCCAAGTCATTTAAACACTAAAGAATTACATTAGCCCATTTTTGAGGCATCCAGAAGTCAGTCAGGTTTCAGGGCAATTGATCCAACAGTTCAACCCTGCTATCTGAGACCCCATTTCACTGTCTCTCCACTTCGCCATCCAGGTCATTAGGCTAACCTGTCACTTCTTACTGTTAAGGGCAGAACTTCTTTCCAAAAAGGCCCCAGAAATATTTTCCTTGACTGTCATTGACTCAAGTAAGTGTAAGCTTATCCATCCCTCAACCAATTACTAGCAACGGGACTAAAAATACTGTGTATGCAGGCTAAGTCACTTCAATTGTGTCCAACTCTGCAACCTTATGGATTGTAGCTTGCTAGGCTTCTTTTTTCATGGAATTCTCCAGGCAAGAATATTGGAGTGAGTTTCCATGCCCTCCTCTAGAGGATCTTCCAGACTCAGGGATTGACCCTATTTCTCTTACGTCTCCTGCATTGGCAGGCAGTCTCTTTACCTCTAGAGTCACCTGGGAAGCCCCCAAAATACTATAAATGGCTCTAGTAATGAATGGAATTGGAGAAATCAATCACAACTTGCATACAGCCTGAAAGGGAAAAACACTAAGGAAGCTCTCACAACTTCCCCTCATAATGGTAAGTCCTCAAAAAGAAGCCACTTCCCCCATCCCTACTGTGTATAGAGCTATCTTCCATATTCAGGGTGTGTTAACCCATTTTAGCTTACAAAAGTTCCTCCTGTACAATACCCCCAACCTACACTCATGACCACAGACTCAATGCTTTAAGAAGAGAAAGGCATACTTCCTCAATTATATACAACTGGGTCTCAGATGTACTTATATACTCACACATGCAGAGAAAAAATGCAACTTTTTTTGTTTTCATGTTTGAACTAATATTTCTTTCAAGACCACAGCATGCAGGGCAGCAGAGTTGAGAGTGGTTAAACTCGGTTCAATCTAGTGAGTACAGACTGGAAAAGACCCTGATGCTGGGAAAGAATGAAGGCAAAAGGATAAGGGGGCATCAGAAGATGAGACGGTTAGATAGCATCGCTGACTCAACGGACATGAACTTGAGCAAACACTGGGGGATAGTGGACTGTGCTGCAGTCCATGGGGTCAGAAAGAGTCGGACACGATTCAATCACTAAACAACAACAGCAACAACAAGTGAGCACAGAAGAGCCATTATAGTTTACACAGTTACTTTAGGTAACCCAGTCATCTCATTTGATTCAAAGACTCAGTATTTCAGATTTCCTCCTATTCTTCTTCAAAGTGACATTTGGGTATACAGGAAGATCTAACTGCAAAGAAGAGATGGCAGCTTTCCACACCTTCCTTTCACCACCCACCCCGGGTGTCCTTTGCTGCAACAGCCCTTCAAGAACATGCTGACTCCTCCACTCTACCTCTGACATCCACTTGTTCTCCCCACAGTTCCCCTAAAACCAGAAATAGTGAGATTTCTCCTCACTCTTTCTGTTGACGTAGAACTACCCCGTGTCTTGCTCTCCTCCTTCAGAGATAGTATTTAAATTACACACCCCTGTCCCAGCCATAAAGGTGGAGGGGAATAGGGACAAAGAAATCTGATTTTAAAAAGCATAAAAGGGGATCATTTCAAAATATTATATATATAACACATGAAAATATGCAAAAAAAAAAACTCAGGGTATCCTTCAAAGTCACTCAGGTAAACTTATTCCACTAACCAGAAGGAGATAGAGAGGAGAGTGCAGGGCAAAATAAAATCATAAAACAAAACCCATCATCCCTGTGAAATATTCAAGCTGAAAAGATATGGCTGTCCCCTTAGAGACTGAGGTTTAAGTGCAAAAGGGTAAAGTATCCATGAAATAAAGAAACGAGACAGGTTTCCAGTAAACCTGATTGTGTCTAGACAGGCGACATCTAAAAGCCATATTGGCCAGAACTGTTTTTGCCATCAATCTGCATGGCAATGGGGCCCAGAAGTATCAGTGACACCAGTGCCATTAACACATAAGCAATAGAAGAAGACAGGAGCCAGCCCAGAGCACAGTCAAAGAGATCTTTTCAGCCCAATTACAGACAGGACCTCGGTGTCATCATAGTCTATTTTCTTACTTAATACTTTTTTCCTGAAAATGATACACTAAATCCTAACATAAGGTACTTGATGACATGTCACTCACCTATGTGAATAGTAATTTACATTTGGGAGTCAATTTTTGGCCTTCATGATGACAATATTGTTCCTTTATTGCCTAATATAATTACATGTTTACATTTGAACTTAAACCCACATCCTGTGCTTCTACAAAACACATGCATGTACCTTGCTATAAGGAAAACTATGTCTTTTCAAAATCATTCTCTTCGTTAAACAAAGAACCAAAGACTTTCCTACAACTCAGGTTGAAAAAAAAATTAAGAGTTTAATTTGAGTTTTGAAACAATATAATAAATACTGCTACTGGGCCACCTTCAATGTTTGAAGTCAATGCTAATTAGCCAGAGTCAATGCTAATTAAAATGCATTAAAATAGAAAGTGTTAGTCACTCAGTTGTATCTAATTCTTTGCGACCCATGGATTGTAGCTCACCAGGTTCCTCTGTCCATGGAATTCTCCAGGAAAGAATACTGGAGTAGGTTGCCATTTCCTACTCCAGAAGATCTTCCCCCAGGGATCAAATTTGTGTCTCCTGAACTGCAGGCAGTTTTTACTATCTGAGCCACAAGGGAAAATGGAAGGAAAAGATAAAGAGGGTAGAGAGAGGAATTACTAGTAATACTATGTCAACACTGCCACCATATGCAAATAAAAAGATATGCATAATGAGATTTTATTAGCAGTGAAGTTTTAACTATTCCTCTTAATTTTCTGTTTCTGATTTAGAATAGGAGATTTTGTGACTGAGAGATTTTGGGGGGGGGGGGACCTAACTTGAAAAAAGAGGTATTCAACTAAGACAGACTTTGAGATCCATGTTGAGAAACTAAATCTGCCATGGCAGCACAGAAGAGGTGATGGGTAAGCTGGAATTTGAGGGATGAATGAGAGTTTTCCAGGCAGAGAAGGTAGAAGGGAATGGAGAGAAAGATATCCCAAGAAGAGGGGATAGTGTGTGAAAGGCAGATATAGATGTATGCTATCATTTGACATATTCATGTTCTCATCCTACTTCATGCCACTGATGTAAAGAAGGAAATGTGGCAGCCTCAAAAATAGTAGTATTAATATTAAGTACTGCAGAAAAGCTGACATAAGACAAGGACAGAATATCCCCACAGCATATGGTGATGTGGAAGTCACCAGTGACCTTGGTCTGAACAGTGTCAGGTTAGGGTGAGTGAAGTAAAGTGAAAGTCACTAGTTATGTCCGACTCTTTGCAACCCCATGGACTATACAGTCCATGGAATTCTCCAGGAGTGGGTAGACTTTCCCTTCTCCAGGGATCTTCCCAACCCAGGAATCAAACCCATGTTTCCCACATTGCAGGTGAATTCTTTACCAGCTGAGCCACAAGGGAAGCCCAAGAATACTGGAGTGGATAGCCTATCCCTTCTCCAGCAGATCTTCCCGACCCAGGAATCAAACCAGGGTCTCCTGCATTGCAGGTGGATTGCAGGTTAAGTAAATAAGACATTGAGGTATTAAAAAGAATAAGCTATGATGGGAAAAATCAAGGTTGTCTAAAAACTCAAAAGCATTATAGAATGAAAGGAAGATTTTGTTGTGGTTTTGCTAGAATGGGAGAACTTGACCATAGGTTAGGCTAAGGGAAGGAGCGGAGAAAGAAAGAAGCTGAAGACACAGTGGGAAACAAAGATCATTGATAGAGCAAGACTCCAGATGAGACAAGAGGAACAGAACAGGAGGGTAACGTCATCTTTAGGTCTAGAGAATGGATGTAGAAGTAAATAGCATTGCAGACAAGGAGGAAACAATAAACTAAAGATTTCCTAATTAAAAATCTCAAACTTCTTATAGGTAGAAACCAAAGCTATTTGTTTATATTTAAACACCATTTTGCTCCATACATAATTTAAGTTTGCTAAAAAGGGTTGCCCATCCACTGAGAGAGTTTAGGACAAACATAGGAGACCAGACAGAGCTGTTGAAAGAAATGGAAGCACTGATTAGAATTTTTTAAAAAAGGTAACTGGTAGAGAATCTTGAGGCCCAAATGATACTAGAAACCATGAATTTGTACTGACACAAACATGCACAATTTGTGACTTTTCCTAACAGAATGCAACAGACCACTCTGCAGCTAGCTGTACGTATATGTGTCAAAAACAAAAGAGAATAGCATTGAAATATGTATATTATCATACGTGAAACAGATCACCAGTCCAGGTTCAATGCATGAGACAGGGTGCTCAGGGCTGGTGCACTGGGATGACCCTGAGGGATAGGATGGGGAGGGAGGCGGGAGGGAGTTTCAGGATGGGGAACACATGTACACCCATGGCTGATTCATGTCAACGTATGGCAAAAACCACTAGAATATTGTAAAGTATTACATTAGCCAATTACAATTACAATTAGCCAATTACAATTTACAATTGTAAAGTAATTAGTAAATAAATTTTTTTAAAAGCAGAAGAGAGCTATAAAGGTATAGGTAAGAGTAATTACAATGAACAGCATCAATTTAAGGCTGTGCAGAATAAAGAGAACTCAGAAAAAGACTGATAAGCCAAGATGCTTGAGGAGTAGATACTGTTGGAATGACAGAGAGGGAGCAGGGAACTTGGGAAATTACTATCATAGAGAAAATTCATTGAAGTATGGAATAGTCTGCTTGATGGCAAGGTGTTGCTGTTGATGAGAACTGTTGTGAAGTAAAGATGAAGAGATCTTTACTTCAAGAAGTAAAATCCATTGGCATTGAAGAGATCAAGGAACTGGAAAAATGGTGCTAAATGCATCACCTACAAGACATAAAGAATTCACTCAGGTGATGTCAGAAGTTGGAGAGAAGAAAAGTCTACATGTCACTCATAAAGGGAGAACCCAAAGGGGAGACAGTTACAGAAACAGGTCAGAGGGGTATACGCAAGCTCAGTGTGAGCTTCCTTACAGGAGAGTATTTCAGAAATGGCATCAAATAGGCTGTTGGGAGTGAGAAATGAGAAATACCCTGCAGGGTGAGAAGTACAGACTCATCTAGAGGGGCATGAGACAAATGATGTCTCCTGATGAGAAGTAGGTCATGATTAGGGTCAGGGGGAGAAGGAATGTTGTGAGAAGAGGCTGGAGTACAAGAGACAAGGTGGGAAAGATAGAAAGGAAGATCTAGAGTATAGATAAGAGTTAAGGGAGAGAAAGTTCCAGAGAAACATGGAGGCAAAATACAAAGAGAAAATTATTAATAAAGAGTCAGCATATCTGTGATGTCCAAGACCTTGAATTGAATCTGTTGGATTCAAGTACCCCAGTTTCTGGGTAATGCTGTTAAGAGCCCAGAAAAGGCCAAGGGCCAGAGGGTTGGGCCCAGAACTGCAGCTGCTCCCCACTCTAGCCTCATGCAGAAACTGCCCAAGAGCTCCTGAGAGAATCTGGCCAGTAGCCTGGGTACCTCAGTGGCTGTGTCCAGTTTTATTAGTTAGCTGTTACAACTAAGTATCATGCAATATTTTTTTCTTATTTAACTCTGGCACATTGGTAAATTTTCTCCTGAATTGTAGTTTATCTCTCTGGACTTTACTGTAGACTCTATAATGCTGTGATTGGTTTTACTGGCCAATTTATTTTAGGTTACAACCTGGCTAGTAGTTCTGTTTTGTAATCTGGAAAGAAAATAAACTTTAGATGGCAATTTCCCTTTGTCCACTGTCTGCTTATGGTCAAGTGTAATCCAGGTAAATTGGGTCACTAATATATCATATGTGTAAGGGCATTTAGGTATTTGGTCCACAATTAAATAGAGTTATTAAAACTGGCATTATAAGTATTTATCACCTTAATTTCTCAGACTATACTGATAAAAAGTTTTAACTATTTTTGCCACTTGTGTACCAAATGTTTTCTATGGACTATCTTTCATTGCTTTATAGTTAGCCATCTCAATTACAATAAGACCAGATCTTTACAGACTTCCTTGTCCTCTTTATTAATGTAATCTTTAAACTGTCAAAACTGTCAAAGTAGCCCAGAGAATATTTAATCTCCCCTACTTTGAAAATGCATAAGTGAAAATTTCTACCATAAATATATTTAAACACATCTATTTTTTTCAAGCATATCCTGTGTCCCTTGCAAATTTGGAAAAAATAAATCAAGAGAAAGGTTTTTCACATTCCCACATTTCCCAACTTTAATGAGCTTTTCTTTCTATTTGTTTGAAACTATAATCAATGCTTACAGCAGAGGTGGGTTAATGTACGTAAACTTTAAACACACTGTGGTAAAAGAGTTAAATTAACAGGCCAACCAGCGGTTACGAATAAAAAGAAACGAACAGGACCTTACAAAGTCCCCTCTCCACTCCTTCTAATCTCTGTGTTCTTCATGAATACAGTGTCTTATTTATATAAAAGAAGTTTTTTCAATCTCAGCACTACTGATATTCAGATAATTTTCCTGTGGGGGACTGTCCTGTGCACTATAGTATTATGTTCAGCAGTACCGCTGTTCCATATCCAATGTTCCCTACTCGCAGAACCTGAAGCACCATGCCCCAAGTCCCTCCCCTCTGATTGTAATAACCAAAGAAGTCTCCAAATATTGCCAAACATACTCTGAAGGCAAAATCACTTCCAGCTGAGAACCACTGACTTAAAAAAATCATCCTCCCTCCACCACCATCCCAACTCTCCAGAACTACTGCTGGGAAAGAAAAGAGAAATACAGGGGGAAAAGGAGCAAGTAGGGAAGGAAGGGAGAAGAAAGAGGGAAAGAAAATCAAAGAAAATAGATGAAGAAAACTATGAGAAAAGTTTCTTACAGGGAAGACAGGAACATTTCATATAGGAACGACAGGGGAGAAAGACATTTAGCTCTTGATTCCAAGTACGAAATGAATTTGTCCTAATCCTCATTACAAAGATGAGAATTTTGTGGCAAAATTCTGAAACCCTACCATATGTCCCTCCGCCAAAACACTTGAGTTGATAAATTTACATATACAAATATAGTTTTTTTAGATTTTCTTTTTTTAATTTATTTTTTCTGGGCTTCTGGGATCTTAGTTTCCTGACAAGGGACCGAATCTGGGCACTCAGCAGTGAGAGCATGGAGTCCTAACCACTGGATCACCAGGGAATTCCCTATACAAGGAACTTTGAGAGGAAAAATATAAATCACATTCTGATATATTCAGTGATCAGAAATAAATCAATCCTACTGAAAAATATTTGCACTAAGTGTTAAGAAAATACTGGAAGCATAGATTTGCTCATTTGAATCAACTGCTTGTCATTGGTTTGCTTGCTTTTCAATCATTATTTTAATTTTCAGTGTTGTGGATAAAGAATTTGGAGGTTAGTTCCTTGCCCTTAACTGAGGTTAGGATGAGAGGCTGTGATCAAAGGGAGCTGATGTGAATAGTTTGTGAAAATGCTGGGTGGTGGCTCTAGACAGCTACCAGTGAATCTCTTAAGGAGTCTGGGTAAATACAGATGACTATTAACAAAGAAATCCAAGTTATCTATCCTTATTTTTAGTAAGTTCATACATATATCTATATATAGTTTTATGAGAATGTCATTTGTAAGCTTTCAAGAAATTGAGCTTCTAAGATATTTAAGAATATGTAAGCTCACTCAGTTCAAGCATATTCAATTCAGTTCAGCGCTCAGTCATGTCTGATTCTTTGCAACCCCATGGACTGCAGCACTCCAGGCCTCCCTGTCCATCACCAACTCCCAGAGTCTACTCAAACTCATGTCCATTGAGTCAGTGATGCCATCCAACCATCTCATCCACTGTCGTCTCCTTCTCTTTCAGCCCTCAGTCTTTCCAAGCAACAGGGTCTTTTCCAAGGAGTCAGTTCTTTGCATCAGGTGGCCAAGGTATTACAGTTTCAGCTTCAACATCACTCCTTCCAGTGAATATTCAGCATTTATTTCCTTTAGGATGGACTGGTTGGATCTCCATGCAGTCCAAGGGACTCTTAAGAGTCTTCTCTGATACCACAGTTCAAAAGCATCAATTCTTCAGTGCCCAGTCTTCTTTATAGTCCAACTCTCACATCCATATATGACTACTGGAAAAACCATAGCCTTGACTAGACGGACGTTTGTTGGCAAAGTAATGTCTCTGCTTTTTAATATGTTGTCCAGGTTGGTCATAACTCTTCTTCCAAGGAGTAAGCCTCTTGTAACTTCATGGCTCCCATTACCATTTGCAGTGATTTTGGAGCCCGAAAAAATAAAGTCTGACACTGTTTCCACTATTTCTCCATCTATTTGACATGCAGTGATGGGAGCAAATGCCATGATCATTGTTTTCTGAATGTTGAGCTTTAAGCCAACTTTTTAACTCTCCTCTTTCACTTTCATCAAGAAGTGCTTTAGTTCTTCTTCACTTTCTGCCATAAGGGTGGTGTCATCTGCATATCTGAGGTTACTGATATTTCCCCAGCAGTCTTGATTCCATCTTGTGCTTCATCCAGCCCAACATTTCTCATGATGTACTCTGGTGGTGGCAGTTTAGTCACTAAGTTTTGTCTGACTCCTCTGTCCCCATGGACTGCAGCCTGCCAGGTTCCTCTGTCCATGGGATTCTCCAGGCAAGAATACTGGAGTGGGTTGCTGTTTCCTTCTCCAAGGGATCTTCCTGACCCAGAAATCGAACCTGGGTCTCTGGCACTGCAGGCAGATTCTTTACCGACTGAGCTATGAGGGACTCTGCTTATAAGTTAAATAAGCAGGATGACAATATACAGCCTGGATGTACTCCTTTTCCTATTTGGAACCAGTCTATTATTCCATGTCCAGTTCTAACTGTTGTTTCCTGACCTGCATACAGATTTCTCCAGAGGCAGGTCAGGTGATCTAGTATTCCCACCTCTTTCAGAATTTTCCACAGTGTATTGTGATCCACACAGTCAAAGGCTTTGGCATAGTCAATAAAGCAGAAATAGATGTTTTTCTGGAACTCTCTTGCTTTTTCAATGATCCAGCAGATGTAGGCAATTTGATCTCTGGTTCCTCTGCCTTTTCTAAAACCAGCTTGAACATCTGGAGGTTCATAGTTCATGTATTATTGAAGACTGGCTTGGAGAATTTTGAGCAGTACTTTCCTATCATGTGAGATGAGTGCAATTGTGCGGTAGTTTGAACATTCTTTGGCATTGCCTTTCTTTGGGATTGAAATGAAAACTGCCCTTTTCCAGTCCTGTGACCACTGCTGAGTTTTCCAAATTTGCTGGCATATTGAGTGGAGCACTTTCACAGCATCATCTTTGAGGATTTGAAATAGCTCTGCTGGAATTCCATCACCTCCACTAGCTTTGTTCCTAGTGATGCTTCCTAAGACCCACTTGACTTCGCATTCCAGGATGTCTGGCTCCAGGTGAGTGATCACACCATCATGATTATCTGGGTCGTGAAGATCTTTCTTGTATAGTTCTTCTGTGTATTCTTGCCACCTCTTCTTAATATCTTCTGCTTCTGTTAGGTCCATACCATTTCTGTCCTTTATTGAGCCCATCTTTGCCTGAAAAGTTCCCGTGGTATCTCTAATTTTCTTGAAGAGATCTCTAATCTTTTCCATTCTATTGTTTTCCTCTGTTTCTTTGCACTGATCACTGAGGAGGGCTTTCTTATCTTTCCTTGCTATTCTTTGGAACTCTGCATTCAGATGGGTGTATCTTTCCTTTTCTCCTTTTCTCTTCACTTCTCTTCTTTTCACAGCTATTTGTAAGGCCTCCTCAGACAGCCATTTTGCTTTTTTGCATTTCTTTTTCTTGGTAGATGGTCTTGCTCCCTGTCTCCTGTACAGTGTCATGAATATCCATCCATAGTTCATCAGCCACTCTGTCTATCAGATCTAGTCCCTTAAATCTATTTCTTACTTCCACTGTATAATCATTAGGGATTTGATTTAGGTCATACCTGAATGGTTAGTGGTTTTCCCTACTTTCTTCAATTTAATTCTGAATTTGGCAATAAGGAGTTCCTGATCTGAGTCACAGTCAGCGCTCAGTCTTGTTTTTGCTGACTATATAGAGCTTCTCCACCTTTGGCTGCAAAGAATATAATCAGTGTGATTTCGGTGTTGGCCATCTGGTGATGTCTATGTGTAGAGTCTTTCTTGTGTTGTTGGAAGAGGGTGTTTGCTATGACCAGTGTGTTCTCTTGGCAAAACTATTAGCCTCTGCCCTGCTTCATTCCGTCCCCCAAGGCCATATTTGCCTGTTACTCCAGGTGTTTCTTGACTTCCTACTTTTGCATTTCAGACCCGTATAATTTCAAGCATATTTTCTAATGGCAAACACAGAAATGATGAAGAAACGTTATGTGAAACAAAGAACTGATTTTAACTGTTTATAATTATAACCAGATTGAACTAAACTGGATCTTTCTCCTTTTATCACTAGCCTGTTGGCCTACATATTCAAATACGATCACATTAATGATAATGCACATATGTCACTGGTTTTTGCTCCCATGTCAAAAAGACCTAGCCTCCCAACAAGCACCTCCTAAGTTTGACTGGAATCCCAGGGATTCTCCTAAGAATAGGTGCAATCAGTAGACTTGTTGTCTTAATCAAGTCTCTTCTGCTGGCAATAGTTGGTGCCCATGAAAGCCAAAGAACCACTGTGTTCTGAAGTGAAGGAAAAAGAATATCTGTCTCCTCTCCATGTATATGCTTCTTGGAAAGAATACAAAACATGACTGCTTGAGTTTCAAATAGGTCTTGCAAATTTTATTGCCACTTCTCTAATAGGACCCTGACCCAGCAAGAAGCCAGGATGAAAGAGTGAGTGATAGTCACCACCTGATTTGCCTCTCCAACAGCCACAACTTGGTCAGGTGCCACATGTTTGGTTCTCTCTTACCTTAAGATAAATTCCCTCTCTGGTGGCCCTTTGGGTCCTCAGGCAAACAGACCTTCAGGTGGCCCTCCCTATCAGCTTGCCAGATGCACAAGGGCCAATTCAAAAGCCTTGGAGAGTTTTACTCTATAATGGATAGGTTTTGATGGGCTACCCTGTGTTCCTTTCTCAAGGAATCTGATGTCATCCACAGTCTTTGGTAAGTGGGCAGTAAAAACCATACAGCTCCCTTCTCAATGGGTGACACAGTTGATCGGCCCAAGGGTGAACACCTGACCTGAAAAGGTGGCTTCCCAAGGCCGGTTGAGCTTCCCAGGTGGCACAGTGGTAAAGAATCTGCCTGTCAATGTGTGAGACACAAGAGACAAGGGATCCCTGGGTGGGGAAGGTCCCCTGCAGGAGGAAATGGCAACCCAGTCCAGTATTCTTGCCTGGAATATTCCATGAACAGAGGAGCCTTGCAGGCTAAGACTGTAGGGTCACAGAGGGTCAGACATGATCTAGCAACTGGGCAGGTGTGCAAGTCCGACTCACAATCTGGAGCTTGGAACAAAAAAAGCTAGCTGGGCCAACTAGATTTCTGTCCTGGAGATAAGTAGTAGCACAACTAAAACAAACATGCAGTGGATTTATATCATTGATAGCAAATCCACAGACTTCTGATGCCCTGGCCTTACCTTCTTGGAGGCCTAGGCCTTCAGTGAAACATCTCTGTATCATTATAATCAAATTTCCTATATGTTTGGGCCTGTCAGAGAGTATACATGCTCCCTGGCACAAGAAAATTTCTAATTAATACAACTATATAGAAATACAATCCCTAAAATATTTAATTTTAGTCTCAATCATACCTGGTTCATTCAGAGAAGGGTCACATACTCTCTGAACATGACGGAGACTACCCTAGCACATATCTGCAGTGAAGAATGTGCACACAATTTCGAGTCCACTCAGGAATATAAATTCTGGCACAGGGGACAATCAGAAGTAAGGCAAATGAGGATCTCAGCTACTGACTATCTTAGATTCTCTTCAACACATTTCAAGAAAGTCCAGGCTGCACTGCTAGAAAGTGTTAGTTGCTCAGTCCTGTCCGACTCTTTGCGACCCCATGGTCTCTAGCCCGCCATAATTCCTCTGCCCGTGGAATTCTCCAGGCAAGAATACTGGAGTGGATTGCCATTTCCTTCTTCAGGGGATCTTCTCAACCCAGGGATCAAACCCTGGTTTCCCACACTGCAGGCAGATTCTTTACCACCTGAGCCACCAGGGAAGCATACTGCTAAGATGTTGAAATGTTACTCTGTATCAAGCCAATCTTCCAATTTCAGTAAACTTTAAAAACTATGATAAAATTTTCTAAGGGAAATAGCCTGAAGGGTGATGCAATGGAACTCTGTCATTTGCAGCTGCCAATGATTTTGTTAATTCATTTCCCCATTTTGGCAATTTTCTGCATTGTGGATTATGCATTTCTCCCAAACTTCCAGTTCAATCATCTCCTGCTTGTGACTAGCTTCAACCAAGCAGTCTCCCCTTGTGAGACTTGGAAGAGCAAGGAAAACTCTATGATGCCACAAGCCCCTTCCAGAAAGCATGGCAGTGAAGGTGTTAAGTTCACCTGCAGCAGCCATAGCAGAGCTTCTGGTCTTCAGGTTGTGGTTTCATGGGTGATGAGTCACAGGTGCCAAGAGCAGTGGGCTTCCTGAGGAAACAGTCTCATGCAATGACTAAGCATTCTTTTTAGCCGCTCACTTCTGCTGTGTGGCATCCAAGCTTTCTTCTCAAACTGTGTCCCAAAATCTATAAGTTACCTTACAATAGCCCATTATAAATCCTTTTCTGTTTAATCTAACTTGAGTGGCCTTTGTGGACTGCCATTGAACTCTGACTGACAGAAAAGCACCAAGGAAAGCCTATTCTATACCAGCAAAGGAAACTGTCCTAGCAGGACTGAACTGGACAAGAAACACAGAGAAAGGGTAAATGCAACTCTGATGACCCACAAAGTCCCAATTGGGCTGTTTATGAATAGAAATAAAAAAGAACATTTTCAATGAAATGCAATCAAGTTCGCCATTCAGTGGTCACTTACAGAATCCCATCCTTCCCTCCTGTTCTCACAGAGTACTTATTTTACTGTTTTCACTTTCACTGGCTATATGTATATCTGTCTCTCCACAAGACTCTGAGATCCTTAAGAAAAGAAATTGTGTTTCTCTTTTTCCACTACTGTCAGTGTCTGAGCACAGTATTTTGGATGTAGCATGTGCTTAGCAATCCTAATTGAGTGTTTATGTTCCTTGGTTGCAAGAAGCTCCCTGTTCCTCCTTTCACAGACAATAGAGTAAACACAAAAACCTTCCCATGATCCTTTGTTCCTTGAGGATATGGCCTCAAAAAGTCTGTATATGAAGTGAGGCTAAGTGAATCCTGCCAGCCAGAGTCTTACTGACAGCTAGCACTGGCCCTGGTGGTTCTCCAATTTGTATTTATATCTATGCTTGCCTCTTCCATCAAAATATGCCATATGCAACTAAAAGATATTGAATCAAATATTAATGCCCAAGATGCCCATGCATTTTTGTAATGCCTTCAGCCTTCTTTACAAAGGATTTTAATGCACTCTTGTAATTTTACTTCAGCACAGTGCAATCAGTAAATATCAATTTCTCTCTGGGACCACAAAGACTTGTTAACTGCAATTCTACTACTGATGCCCTAGTGAGGAAAGGAGTTGTTGTGTCAGAATCTCAAAAATATCTCATCTTTGTAGATCTTGGCATGAGGAATTCATGGAACAGGAGAAGTAAGTTCATTTGCCAGTCTACTTCTGGGTTTTTCTAAGTTATTTCAAAGCATTCTGTTCTAAGAGCCCACCTTTTTTTTCTCTGCTTGTTAAATTCTTACCCATTTTGTGGGGTTAAGCTGCAATGCCACCCCATAAAGCCTTGATTATCTCAACCAGAAATGCTTCCAATGTATTTACTCTATTTCCATTTCACCTATCTAAAACTCCTCTGTCTACTCATTATTTGTTTGTCTTATATCACCAATAAGACAAGCAGCTTGAGGGCAAGGGCTAGGTACTTTTATCTTTGCATCTTAGTACATTGCAAATCATGAAATATTTGCTGATTGAATAATAGGTAAAGTCTGTCACTTCTACTACTGGGGTTACACTGCAGAGATCCTGACAGTTTAGAAAAAATATATAGCTGAAACAGGGTTTTGCAGTCCAGCTTAGGGGGGAAAATCATTTTTTAAGATATTGTTTTGTTGAGGAAAAAAGTCTGATTTGTAAGACATTTGTGCATGAATAAGGATTGATAAAAGTACACTGAGTTAGAATTAGCTTGATGTAGCTTAATATTCTGGCCCACTGCAGTGGTCCCCAACCTTTTTGGCAAGAGGACCAGTTTCATGGAAGACAATTTTTTCATGGCCCTGGAGTGGGGGAATGGTTTCAGGATGATTTAAGCGCATTACATTTACTGTGCACATTACTTCTATTATTTACATCACCTCCACTTCAATTCATTAGGCATTAGACACTGGAGATTGGGCACCCCTGCCCTAAAGAAAGGTAAAGGACTTCTCTCCTTTTTTCAGTAACAAAACATCACATTCCTTATTCCTCATAAGCACTTCTTATGTCCAGGAAGATGGAAAATATAATGAAGAGTTGGGTGGAGCTCTTTCCCTTTTGCTCTCACACTAGCCCACTCATTGCTTCTCTTTAACTTCTTCTTTACAGAATCATAATTAACTCCTAGCAAAAGGAATCACCAATATTTATCAAGTAGTTCTATGGTACGGAGTCAGGTTTCGACTCTGTGCACCCAGAAATGTTCATCAAATATGAACATTTTAGTAACTATGTAAGGATCACGTTAATCCAAGTCTATGCCCTGACCAGTAATGCTGAAAGAGCTGAAGTTGAATGGTTCTATGAAGACCTACATGATCTTCTAGAACTAACACCCAAAAAAGATGTCCTTTTCGTTATACAGACTGGAATGAAAAATAGGAAGTCAAGAAACACCTAGAGTAACCTTGAAGTAAAGAATGAAGGAGGGCAGAGGCTAACAGAGTTTTGCCAGAGAACGCACTGGTCATAGCAAACACCCTCTTCCAACAACACAAGAAACACTCTCACATAGACATCACCAGATGGCCAACACTGAAATCAGACTGATTATATTTTTTGCAGCCAAAGATGGAGAAGCTCTATATAGTCAGCAAAAACAAGACTGAGTGCTGACTGTGACTCAGATCAGGAATTCCTGATTGCCAAATTCAGAAGAACTATACAAGAAAGATCTTCACAACCCAGATAATCATGATGGTGTGACCATTCACCTACAGCCAGACATCCTGGAATGTGAAGTCAAGTGGGTCTTAGGAAGCATCATTACGAACAAAGCTAATGGAGGTGATGGAATTCCAGTTGAGCTATTTCAAATCCTAAAAGATGATGCTGTGAAAGTGCTCCACTCAATATGCCAGCAAATTTGGAAAACTCAGCAGTGGCCACAGGACTGGAAAAGGGCAGTTTTCATTCCAATCCCATAGAAAGGCAATGCCAAAGATGCTCAAACTACCACACAATTGCACTCATCTCACATGATAGGAAAGTACTGCTCAAAATTCTCCAAGCCAGGCTTCTACAATACGTGAACTGTGAACTTCCAGATGTTCAAGCTGGTTTTAGAAAAGGCAGAGGAACCAGAGATCAAATTGCCAACATCTGCTAGATTATTGAAAAAGCAAGAGAGTTCCAGAAAAACATCTATTTCTGCTTTATTGACTATGCCAAAGCCTTTGACTGTGTGGATCACAATAAACTGTGGAAAATTCTGAAAGAGATGGGAATACCAGACCATATGACCTGCCTCTTGAGAAACCTATATGCATGTCAAGAAGCAACAGTTAGAACTGGACATGGAATGACAGACTGGTTCCAAATAGGAAAAGGAGTATGTCAAGGCTGTATATTGTCACCCTGCTTATTTAACTTATATGCAGAGTGCATCATGAGAAACTCTGGGCTGGAAGAAGCACAAGTTGGAATCAAGATTGCTGGGAGAAATATCAATAACCTCAGATATGCAGATGACACCACCCTTATGGCAGAAGTGAAGAGGAACTAAAAAGTCTCTTGATGAAAGTGAAAGAGGAGAGTGAAAAAGTTGGCTTAAAGCTCAACATTCCGAAAACTAAGATCATGGCAATTGGTCCCATTACTTCATAGATGGGGAAACAGCGGAAACTGTCAGACTTTTTTGGGGGGCTCCAAAATCACTGCAGATGGTGATTGCAGCCATGAAATTAAAAGACACTTACTCCTTGGAAGGAAAGTTATGACCAACCTAGATAGCATATTAAAAAGCAGAGACATTACTTTGCCAACAAAGGTCCGTCTGGTCAAGGCTATGGTTTTTCCGGTGGTCATGTATGGATGTGAGAGTTGGACTGTGAAGAAAGCTGAGCACTGAAAAATTGATGCTTTTGAACTGTGGTGTTGGAGAAGACTCTTGAGAGTCCTTTGGACTGCAAGGAGATCCAACCAGTCCATCCTAAAGGAGATCAGTCCTGGGTGTTCATTGGAAGGACTGATGTTGAAGCTGAAACTCCAATACTTTGGCCACCTCATGAGAAGAGTTGACTCATTGGAAAAGATCCTGATGCTGGGAGGGATTGGGGGCAAGAGGACAAGGGGACAAAAGACGACAGAGGATGAGATGACTGGATGGCATCACCAACTCGATGGACATGAGTTTGGGTGAACTCCAGGAGTTGGTAATGGACAGGGAGGCCTGGCATGCTGCGATTCATGGTGGCAAAGAGTCGGGCACAACTGACTGACTGAACTGAACTGAACAGAACAAATTCCAAAACTTTAAAAAGAAACAGACTCCTAGCCACTGTAAAAATTCTCTAACCACCATCAACTTTTGTTCACTAAGTTTGTCCCCAAATCTTTTCTTAGAGTGAATAATTATTATTTTTATAGCTATCCTGTAAGGAGTTTTTAATATGTTCCAGGGACTATGCTAAATGCAGTTCTTAATTTGATCCTCAGACCTTGTAAGATTGGAATTATTACTAAGGAAACTGAGACTTGGAGAAGTTGCATAACTCACTCAGGTAAGTGACAGAGCCAATGCTCCAGACCAGGTATTCAGGCCCCAGGATTTTTGCCATAGCCCCTGGGAGGCACATCTTCATTGCTATGACTCTCTAGATGTATGTGCTGCTCTCAGGATCTGCTATATCTTCACTGTCTCTGAGTTTATGTAGACAGTTTACCCAGCAAAGCCCTCCAAGAGGCTAGATTTCAATTCCTTCTTTGACACCCTACTTAGAGCTAATGAGAGGGTAAGATACTTTAGCTAATTAATTGTCCACTTCCCACTTAGCCGCCATCTTTTGTTATTCTCATGGTCTCCTTCACATGTACCAGAATTAGAGACAGGCTTCTTTCATCCTCTTTGAAAGAAGGGCATTCTCGAATTTAGTCACCAGTTTTAACTGCACATTTCCTGCATTCTCTCTTGTACACAGCAGAGAGGCAGAGAGAAGCTGGAGAGACAAAGCACTGTGTTCCAGAGGCCAGATTCTCCACAGCACTCTCCCAATTCAGTCAGGCTCCTCTGCCTGTGCATCCTGACAGGTAAGCTTAGCACTTAGCATAGATTTATGCCCAGGAGTTGCCCAAGTGCTGCAACTTGAGCATCTCACTACCTGATTTTGCTAGAATTCTGTTCCTCTCTTTTCCTGAACATTTTGAAAGAGCATTTCAACAAAGAAGACACTATTTTTCTTACATACCTGGGATTTCCCCATTGCTTTATTTGCAGGTAATTCTTTAATCTACAAGGTCATGGGACAGCCCTGTCATCCTATTTTGCATGTGGGGAACTGAGGCAGTAAGGGCCCACAGGGATCATGGTAGTGATTTCTCAGGCTGTTCAAGCAAAGGAAGTGGCGAATCAAAGATCCACAGTGATATTAGACCTGCCTCTTCTGTGTCCTCAAGGTAGAGTTTCATTTTCAACCCCTAGGTGGATTTTTGCAACTGCCCCATTGAAAGATCACAGTCAGGACTTCAATACAAACTCTTTGAAATGTTCTACAAAACAAGGTGAATTTAACTCAGTGTTGAATAAGTGCTTTAGAAATATGAATTAATAGCACAGACTTTAGAGAATGAGTTAGTGTACATGTTTTGCTCATTTTTCTCTCCTAACTCCATCATCTTTGTTCCACTAAATCATCTTTGGAGACTCCCACATACTGTGGCTCTTTTTTTTTTTTCCCCGTTTATTTTTATTAGTTGGAGGCTAATTACTTTACAATATTGTAGTGATTTTTGCCATACATTGACATGAATCAGCCATGGATTTACATGTGTTCCCCATCCCGATCCCCCCTCCCATCTCCCTTCCCATCCCATCCCTCTGGGTCTTCCCAGTGCACCAGCCCTGAGCACTTGTCTCATACATCCAACCTGGGCTGGTGATCTGTTTCACCCTTGATAGTGTACTTGTTTCAATGCTATTCTCTCAGAACATCCCATGGCTCTTATAAACCAGAGAGTAGTAACATGGGGCTTCAACTCATGGGTCCTCACATCTCTGTCTGCCAAATACTTTGGGGGTCAAATACTTTGGGAGCAGATGGCACATAAGGCAGTGGTGAGACAAACACCTCTGAAGGATAAGGCAAAGGATTAAATGATGGATGGTCTTTGTTCTTTCTCATAAGCAACAGAATCAAGTGAAAATAACACACACTTAGGAACAAAGCAAATGTGGTCACTTTTAACCCAACTCCACCATATACTAGTTCTGGGATGTTGAGTAAATTATTTAACCTTTCTGAGTCTTAGACTTCTCAGATATGTAATTATAGCTAATATGTACCTAAAAGAGTTTTAAGAATAAAATTAAATAATATAAATGACTATCACAATCATATTGCCTGACATGTAAGAGCTAGTCAATAAATTTCCTTCCTTCCCCTCAGTTTCTTGATTGCAAAGTAACTAGGTAACAAAAATATTTTGCCTCAAAGGAACTTTTGAGAAAATATCCTTGAGATATCTAAAATATAGCAAATATTCAACAATGATAGAAATGATAATACTAGCAGCTATCAAAACCACTATAATCTATGGTTCTTATTTTTACTAAAATATCTACAACACACAACAACCTGATGACCTGATTCAATTTTGTCTGTGACAGGTGTGTGTCCCCACATGTCTTTATTTCCAGTGCAGGGAGTGGGCAGGCAAGTGATGGGGCCACGATTATCTCAACATCCCTTGAGATGTTGAGGTCTCAGGAGATTTTCCTTCCAAGGGTCAGTCTTACTCCCAGCCTAGTTTCTAACCAGGTAAATTGGAAAATCAGGACAAGAAACTTTTAAGCCTGATGTCTGAACACAAAAGCCTAAGAGTTTTTCTTTGGTTTGCTTCTAGAGTCCATTAAGAATGAGAATGCTCAATGTAGACATGGAGGTTGTGACCCATCTCCCCCGCCTGCATATCCTTAGGAGAGTTTGGCCTTCGGGGGCTTGCACAACCAAAGGCCTTGAGATCATGTGGTTTCTCTTAGGTCCCAAGTCACTGTGCTTGATTTGATTCATCTGCTGCACACAAGAGAGTTAATCTAGTCTCTGTCTCACTTCATACATAGATGTTATTATATATATATATATATATATATATATATATATACACTTACAAATTCATTTACATTGCTAATTTTAAAGCTAATGCCATTTCTCTCTGTTATTTTATTTGAAGTTTGCACAGTAAATGCATTTGTGTAGCACAGTTACACTGTTTCTTTGTATATTTAGGCTAAACAGTCACAAAAGACTGAAATATTTTAAATGTATACTCACCTGAAAAATTCACCATCTTACCCATAAATTCTATCATTGTTAGACAATTTTTATTCTTGCTAATGTCATCATGTATTTTTCTGTATATTCTCTCAGCAACAGAACTACATGCAGGACTCTTTTCTGAAGCTGAGATGAAAATGTTGCATTATTTTATCCAAGATTTTAAATGCCTAGAGATATTGATCCAGCCTGCTAGCCTGCTCAGAAGGATGCCCCACTTGCTGCATTGTGCTTAGAGACAATCTAATAAAAGCTTGCTGAATAATAAACAATGGGAGCCCACCAATTCTAAAAATTTAGATTGACAGGAATAATCCCCTCCCTGGAAAAGACAGACCAGCAGGCGCTTCCCATAAACCCATTACTGCCCATTCACCCATAAGCCAATAGAAGATGTTGGATTATTGGAACTCTTAGCTTTAAAAGAAATTGCTTTCCTAAATTTGACCTCCCATACTAAATATAAAATATGGACCATCTGTAATGAAGGGATTGCAGCCCAAACAGCCATCATCTCTCCGAGGCAGAGGTTAGAAGGTTGATGCACATTGGTTCCAAAGGGATGGGGATAGGGATGACCTTTTGCTTTGAAAATGGTCACTCGGAGCTGTAATGCAAGAGAAAGGGGTCAGGTATTAGCCAGGAAGAGTCTCTGAAGCTTCTGCCCTGTTAGACTCTTACAGGGTGGGGTGGAGGAAGTCACAAAAGCAATATAAGCAAAGAGCATCAATTCTCATAAACATGAGAATGTAATACAGAGAGAATGTGAAACTGGATATACTCCAAATGGGGAATATGTTTCAAAGTCTTTCAAACTAAGCAAATAGCTGTAAATAAAAGACAGAGGATTTGGAAAGGAAAGTATCTTCTATTTACTTGTGACAGAGTTTTGAACATTTGATTAGCATGCTGCTGTTGTCACTTGACCCTTACCTGCAGGCAAACCACAATTTCTTCGAAGCTGAGTTTTTTAAGGGGAAAACACTTTATAAAACTAATGTATAGAGTTCAGCAAGATTTCTATTCCTATGTCCTGAAGTTTTACTTAATTCTGACGGGAAACTCTGATGACAAAAATGGCCCCAAAATATTGAATGCTATGTCAGAAGCTTTTAACAAAAAAGAAAGAAAGAAAGAAAAGGCTGTATACCAAATAGTTTATGTGAGAGCAGAGTACTCCATTCAAAGGAAGACAGTGTTAACCAGGGAACTGAACTGAATAGGCAGGAGTGGGATACACCAGATGGATGGGAAGATCCAAAGTGGTGTGCACTGATGCTGGAGCAGATCAGGAAGATAGTTCTAATAAACTCATTGAACACACACACACCAATTAGCCTCATGGAGGCAATTAGCAGGTTTCCAGGTTATAGCTTCCAAATAAAAGTGAGGGGAAATAGAGGCTGCCTGACTTTAGATTCTGCCATGATTGGTATTTTGTGAAGGCAAGACAGACCCGACACATCATAAATACAAAACTGACTGTGATAATGCTCTCTCTTATCTCAAAGAAGTCTTTCCCACTCATTTCTCTCTCAGGTCATCCCTTCTAGGTCACTGTCTTTAGCAGAACCATCCCCAATGCATGATAAATACATGGAAATTAAACTTCGAAGAAAGAAGAAACAATTAATAGGTATCCCAGTTAGTAGTACCTGCATCAGTTTGGTATGAGAAAGAAAAATGACAGTGTAATAGTGCCACTAGCAATTCCTAAGTCATGTGATTTTTTTTTTTTTTTGGATCAATGTTGGTTGCCAAGCAACACACATACACACATGCACCCGTGTGCGTGCACACACACACATACACACACACACACAGAAAGAAAAAGGGAGAGAAGCATTGTTAAGATTTGATAAATCATTTTTTTAATTTGTGAATTTTATACTATTATTTTAATTATTTTCAATTTCTGTATTACTTTAAAAGAGGACCAATGTCATTAATTCAGAATAATTTTTGTGAAGAATGGGCAACACTCAATATATACTTGGTAAATGAAAGGGGAACTTTAAGAACAAGAGCTGAAAATTCTTAGTTGCCATCTTGGAATGTTTTATTAATGACATGTGTGTGTTTATTAATGAGTTTATTGCCTTTGTGTCATATTTATGTCACTATCAAATATTAATGTTTTCTATATTATAATAATATCTATTGATATAACTGAAATTTGCTTCCCAGTAAGGTGTCAGTATGAATAATACTTCTGAAACACTAAAATCAATAACAAGAATATTAGGAGGATATTATAGTATGTCAATGAAATGAATTCCACTTAAATGCTGCATGTAAAATAAACCAGCTAAATATACCAAATTATAATTATAAATAAATATACAAGTTATGGATATGACTCACAACAGCCAAGAGAATGTTATGTGAAATAATAAAGATACTAAATAAAAGAAAAGAGGTCCTGGTAGACTCTCTGATTTAAAGTCAAGATCCTGCGCATTGTTGGAACTAATAAGCATAAGTTTCTTTCAACAGGACAGAATATCATGTAGACAAGAGGTAGACTAAATAGTTCATAGAAACCCTAAATTCATTTACTTGAATAAGATGGCTGCTGGTTCCCCATTCATAGCTCCTCCTACAATTGTAAGCTCTTGTTTAGAAGCCTTTTTCACCCCCTTCATATTGCACAGGATTGGACAGTTTCTACCTGAGCGAGAGGTCTTCCTTGTGAATACCAAGATAACAATGTTTGTCGGCTCCTAGGCTCTGAGCAGAGGTGACTGTCAGTGCAGCTGGGAGCCTGGCTGTGCTATCTGAAGATCAATAGAGGACTTCAGCACAGTCCTGTATGCAGCTACTAATAAAAAGAGGGACACAGGCTTCCATAACTAAGAGAAAAAAAAACATGAGCTTTCAATTGGCACACAAACCCACCTAAGATTCTGTTAAGTGTCAAAATACTTCTGTCATCGTCCTCGAATTTCTCTCCTAGGCAAGGATAGCTGAAGGAGGCAAAATAGAAAGCATGCACTCTGCCTTACCTCTTGCTTTATGCATCTTTGTACTGTTCAAAGGGGTCCTCTCTTCAGTGTGTCCTGCTGAAACTTTCTTCACTTGCTCATACTTGAGCTAATCTAAGGGCAATTTCCTCTGGGCTTGGCTATCTCATCTGACAAAGTCAAAGTGCACCATAGTGTAATGGCTTTACACATATTCCTCCTGAATCATATTCGTACTTCTCCTGAGTCAAATTCAACAATTTTATAATTGCTGGTATCTTAACCCAGAACATTAAGAGTAGTCATTCGGGTCCCACTGTTGCTCAACAGGAATGAGGCTTAGGAAGTCTACAAGTCCCATATCACAGACAGTTCCCTGTTTTACTCTGGACAAAGGAGGGCTAACCACAGCAATATTTGCTAACAGTGTTCTAAGCACTTGATACATATTACTCTTCTGGTCTTCATAACAGCTTTACAGGTTTGTTGTTCAGTCACTCAATCATGTCCAACTCTTTGCAACCCCATGGGCTGCAGCACACCAGGCTTCCCTGTCCTTCACTGTCTCCCAGAGTTTGCTCAAACGCACGTCCATAGAGTTGGTGACGCCATCCAACCATCACATCCTCTGCTGCCCCCTTCTCTTGCCTTCAGTCTTTCCCCTACAGGTTAGGTGTCACTTTTATTTCCACTTTACAGATGAAGAAACTGCTCAGAGTTCCACAGCTTCGAAGTTTTGGGCAGAATTGTGAACCCCAAGAAGTCTGGCTCCCAAGCCTAGACTCTCAACCAGTATCCCACAGCCACCTCTTATATAGTGTCACAGCACAAGAAGCCCTTGATATGTGCAGTTTGGGGCAGTAAGTTTCTAGCTAGAAGCCAACTGTGAAGCTGCCCAATTTGGATGTTCCTATAGTAACTTTTCTTTTCTTTTTTTTTTTTTACTTTGAGGACCACCTAGTGCAGATTATTGATTTGTACTACCTGAAGGATATCTCTCACTCTGAATGTTGTAAAATCCATGAACAGAATTAGCTGAGAAGAACTAAGACAATACTTAGAGGAGAAATCAAACTGTACATGATGTAGACCCAGAAAATCTTGTGCCACTGTGTCCTTGCTGGGCTCTGTAGTGCTCCAGCCATAGAAACTACAGGCAGAATCTCTTCTCAGCTGGCAGGCATCAGGGTCGCCAAGGCTCCCCAGAACTTACTTTTAGGACACATTGCCAGCTGTAACCACAGGGAGGAACTGAGCTGCCACTGGCATTGCTCTGCTGTCTCTTTTCCATGATCCTGGCTTAGTCTGTCTCCCCCAGCCTCCCTCTTTATTTTTATTTTTTTTTTCCATTTATTTTTATTAGTTGGAGGCTAATTACTTTACAATATTGTAGTGGGTTTTGTCATACATTGAAATGAATCAGCCGTGGATTTACATGTATTCCCCATCCCGATTCCCCCTCCTATCTCCCTCTCTACCCGATCCCTCTGGATCTTCCCAGTTCACCAGGCCCGAGCACTTGTCTCATGCATCCAACCTGGGCTGATGATCTGTTTCACCCTAGATAATATACATGTTTTGATGCTGTTCTCTCAAAACATCCCACCCTCACCTTCTCCCACAAAGTCCAAAAGTCTCTTCTGTACATCTGCGTCTCTTTTTCTGTTTTGCATATAGGGTTATCATTACCATCTTTTGAAATTCCATATATATGTGTTAGTATACTGTAATGGTCTTTATCTTTCTGGCTTACTTCACTCTGTAAAATGGGCTCCAGTTTCATCCATCTCATTAGAACTGATTCAAATGAATTCTTTTTAACGGCTGAGTAATATTCCATGGTGTATATATACCACAGCTTCCTTATCCATTCGTCTGCTGGTGGGCATCTAGGTTGCTTCCATGTCCTGGCTATTATAAACAGTGCTGTGATGAACACTGGGGTGCATGTGTCTCTTTCAGATCTGATTTCCTCAGTGTGTATGCCCAGAAGTGGGATTGCTGGGTCATAAGGCAGTTCTATTTCCAGTTTCTTAAGAAATCTCCACACTGTTCTCCATAGTGGCTGTACTAGTTTGCATTCCCACCAACAGTGTAAGAGGGTTCCCTTTTCTCCACACCCTCTCCAGCATTTATTGCTTGTAGACTTTTGGATAGCAGCCATCCTGACTGGCGTGTAATGGTACCTCATTGTGGTTTTGATTTGCATTTCTCTGATAATGAGTGATGTTGAGCATCTTTTCATGTGTTTGTTAGCCATCTGTATGTCTTCTTTGGGGAAATGTCTGTTTAGTTCTTTGGTCCATTTTTTGATTGGGTCATTTATTTTTCTGGAATTGAGCTAAGGAGTTGCTTGTATATTTCTGAGATTAACCCTTTGTCTGTTGCTTCGTTTGCTGTTATTTTCTCCCAATCTGAGGGCTGTCTTTTCACCTTGCTTATAGTTTCCTTTGTTGTGCAAAAGCTTTTAAGTTTAATTAGGTCTCATTTGCAGCCTCCCTTTTAATTCCGGTCCCTACCTTAACTTTCCATGTTAACTCTGTGTTAAGACATTGCACAGGCTTCCCTGGTAGCTCAGTGGTAAAGAATCCACCTGCTAATGCAAGAGATGTAGTTTCGACCGCTGGGTCAGGAAGATCCCTTGGAGAAGGAAATGGCAACCCACTCTAGTATTCTTGCCTGGGAAATTCCATGGACAGAGGAGCCTGGAGGTCTACAGTCCATGGAGTCGCAAAAGATTCAGACATGACTTAGCAACTAAACAATAACAAGACATTGCACTCTCTTCAAAGATCATCTCCGAGAACCACGTTTCAGACCCACCACCTTCTAAGTAAGCTCCACTCTCTTGTGATTTGATCAGAATCCTCCAGGAACCCTCCTCAAAGTCCTTGGTGTCCCTGTTCACACTGACCAGTGTGACCTGATAAAAACTACTGGGCACCCCCTAAGAGTTAGCTGTAAAACAAGCCAAGAGTTATAGCCATATTTTTTCTAACAAAGACTAATTTTTATATGTGGCTTTTGAAAGAGGGTTTTCAGGAAAACAGAACATTTATCTTATAGAAGTGGTTATTACATTTCAATGAGCATTGGAATCACCTGAGGTGCTTGTTAAAATTATAGACCCACCTCGCCTTCAGGAAAGATTGAAGGCGGGAGGAGAAGGGGACGACAGAGGATGAGATGGTTGGATGGCATCACTGACTCAATGGACATGAGTTCGAGTAAACTCTGGGAGTTGGTGATGGACAGGGAGGCCTGGTGTGCTACAGTCCATGGGATTACAAAGAGTCAGACACGACTGAGCAACTGAACTGAACGGAACACCTTCATTGTCTTCTAGAAAATTCTGTCTCCAGATGACAGGATGCAAGAATTTGTACTGTTCAAAATATAGTCACTGATTGTACTTCCAGAAAGATTTCTACATGGTTTTTCCTGGTTTCTGTTTCAACAATGGCCCCTGACTAATTAGTCTGTGTCCCTGAGCCCATAACAGATTGAAAAGATAAAACAACAAAAATTAAACTCTACTTGTTCTTAACATTTTACCTACCTTGAGGAAGTTGAGATCAGAGAAAGCAAATGATTTGCTCAAGTTTTCAAATTTAGTAGTGTGTCTCAGGCTACAACACAAATTTCCCATCTAGTTCTTTCCTCTACCACTTTCCTTTCCTTTCCTTTCCTTGGGTTTTTTGAATATGACAATAGGGGGCAGGAATAATAATACCTACATATTTGTATTTAAAAAGACACCATTTACTGAAAAATTAGAAAATTCTACAAAATCCTGGACAATTTTTTACATAATTCAAAGGATCACAACTTTTTTAGAACCTTAACACAGAAGAAACCATGTGTCTATTTGGTACCTAAAACTAGCAGTCTTGATATCTAATCCTAGTTCTACATTTTGCAGGAGACATCTGTGCTTCAGTTTCCTTGTCTGTCATCAACCCAGACAAACATGGTAAAAACAAAGATTATGATCAACATTCAAAACCTTCAAAGTACAAACATTCGCTCCCCTTCAACAAATGAAAATGAAAGGTATTCAGGAGAAGTAAACTGAAGTGATTCTTTCCATTAGAAAACGATTTATCACAATTCCTCAAAGAACCTTCCCTAAAAGATTCCAAATGCAATTTATCTTATAGAAATGTTCCTTTAGCGTAACTATTCCCAAGATTATATTTTACATTATGGCAAACTGGAAAGCAAAAGCATTCTTCCTGGAAATTTTAATAAGATAGGAATAGGAACTGTCCTTGTATAACATCAAACAGCCAGAAGAAAACTACAGAACTTTGGTTATGTATCCAAATAAGTATTGTACATTACACCATCATCTAATTTTTCAAAATAATTTTTAAATTCACTTATTTCATTCAGATTGAATTATAAATAATCTCTAATTATTCTAGTTTCCTATGAATAAACCATAGTGCCAGAAATTTTGTTATCTGGAAGACTCAGCAATTAAAAGCCAATCAAACATTTTTAAGTTTGTTGAGTAGATGGGGAAAAAGGGCAAATGTGAATTATTTTTTGCAGAGAAATGAACATGGTGCCATACCCAGAAAGGCATAACCATTGCTTAAGAATGACATGACAAGAAGTATGTCCAATGATGAAAGAAAAAAAGAGACCAACGCACTACTAAATAAAGAACTCTCTAATTAACATTGCTTTGCAGACAAGATGCAGAAGGGTCCATCTAGATCAGGATTCCCCAGTAGTTCTCAAAGCCTTCTTTAACTAGTGCCTAATAATTTTCTCCATGCCCTCCTTTCCTAATTCTTTACCCATCACCTGTCTCCATCATCCCCCTCTCCATTCACATATCTATCATTTAGCCCCTGTAGGAATCTTAGAGTTTGGAAGAAATACCAGCTTTTTACAGGAAGATCAGAAATCTCTGTATAGGGAAATGCTCTCTGTTTAAAACAAAATAGATTTTGTTATCAAAAAGACAATCACAATTATAAAATTATTTTAATAATGTTATAAATCATGACAATTATATTTGCATGGATTTTGTTTTGCTGTTCTTGACCCTAAAAAAATTTTTAAGGAGATTAAGATTTATTTGGTCAAAACATATGACATTTACTTCATTAGTCAGTGCACTAAATTCTCTCTAAGTAAATCCCATACAGATCTGACTTTCCCCATGAAAATCTGTACAGTGAACTCCTAGTTTATTATGCCTACTTGAAAAGGGTAATTTAATAAGGCATCAGTACAAATACTTAATTGTGCAATGGCTATCGACAATGCCTTTAAACAGTTGCATATTTGCCAGATTTAGCTAATGGAACTAGAATTGCCACTTAATGTCTCAGCTTGCACTGGTGGAAAATAAATTGTATCTGACATTCCTTTGGCTTTTAAAGGACATACTTAGGTAATATTTACAGTCAAATTGATCTATTGTTGCATTTATGTTTTCTTGGGTTAAAAAAAAGGATCAAATGTGTTCTAAAGGATAATATTTTTTTGTATCTTCTCAGTTTGGAATGCTTTTGCACACACAAGTTTCATTTAGGGGTACCTAATCAAAGTCTAAATATCTGAATGTAGTGTGGACATTTCAATCAGGCAAACAGCTATTTTAGCTACAGTTCAAAATCCCAGATGTGAGGAAAATCAGTTGGTCAGTAAGTTGAATTGTTCACTTTTCATGGAGGTCATGTAGACAGAATTTGCTTCATTAAACCACTTAATACATTAAATATTGCAGTACCTTCTTCAGGTGTGTGACTAGGAAGAAGAAATAGCTAAGAGAATTAGTCTTATATTTAAAATCTGTTGCTTGCCAGGCACTATGAAGTTCAAAAACAGGCAAATTTTATTATAGATAGCGTTAAAAATAAGGATGATGTTTATCTTGGGAGGTAGTAACTTGAAGCAAGCACAAGGAGATCCTTCAGGTACACTGTGATATTTTATTTCCTGATTAGGATGAAAAACCATCAGGGCTGTTAACACGATGTGTTTACACATACACCTATCTAACTCAAACCTCTATCCAGATAGAGAACATGACCATCACGCCAGAAAGTTCTTTGTGCCCTTCCCAGTCAATATCTGATCCTACCCACACCAAGAGGCAATCACCGTTCTGATATTTTTGCACCATAGATTAGGTTCAACTGTTCTAGAATGCCAATGAATAAACTCCTATGGTAGGTATTCTTTTGTATAAGGCTCCTTTCATTTAGTGATTTTGAGATTTATTGTGTTGCATATATTATTAATCTGTTCCTTTTTATTGCTGAGTAGCATTCCATTTTATGTATATATCACATCCTGCACACACATTTATCCATTCTCTAATTAATGGACATGGGGATCATTTCCAGTTTGGGACTATTATGGATAAACTTCCTATTAATATTATTAAGTTTTTTAGTAGATTTTTTCATTTCTATTGGAAAAATATCTAGGAGTGGAACTGCTGCGCCCCAGGGTAGGTATAGGGTACTACTATCTTGGTCTTATAATAGTATGATATATGATGGATTTTCATATATCCCATGATAAAGATGGACTTCCCAGGTAGTGATAGTGGTAAAGAACCTTCCTGCCAGTGCAGGAGACATAAGAAAGGCAGGTTCAATCCCTGTGTCAGGAGGATCCATGGCAACCCACTCCGGCACTCTTGCCTGGAGAATCCCATGGACAGAACAGCCTGACTGGCTACAGTTCATAGGGTCTCAATGAATTGGACACAACTGAAACAACTTATCACATATATGATAAAAACAGAAAAGTTAGGGATCATGACAGTACAATTAGGAAAACATGTATCTGAACAAATATCTTTTCTTAAAGTGTTTTGTGAGTGATTGTATGTTTGTAGACTTTGTTTACTTGGTTTGGGGAAGAATAATTGTAATTAGTTGTCCTTTATATTTTAATTTTCTAAGATTCAAATGAGCTAATATTTATGAAAGCAATTTTAAAGCACTCTTAATTATTTTATATGAAGAGGCATTCAAACATAAGGAAAAATTCAGAGAAGACACTTTTTTTTCTTTATTTTATTTTATTTTATTTTATTTTTTATTTTTTTTAAAATTTTATTTCATTAGTTGGAGGCCAATTACTTCACAACATTTCAGTGGGTTTTGTCATACATTGACACGAATCAGCCATAGAGTTACACATATTCCCCATCCCGATCCCCCCTCCCACCTCCCTCTCCACCAGAGAAGACATTTTAAGAACTTTCTCTAGAAGGCATATACCATGCAGAGTAGAATCTGAAGTGTATTGGTAAATTCCCTTCACCAGCTCTAATGTACATAGTTCAATGTGACCCTTTACTCAGGCCAAGAACTGAGTAAGAAAAGTTGGTTTCGTTCTGAACCCTCATGGCCTCAAATCTGGTTTAGTCTAATATTAAAGAATTTAGTCTATTTTTATTTCAGCCGTTTATTTGGGATCATATTTTTCTACAAGTCCAATCAGCATTTGACAAGGATTTAATGAAGAAAAGGAAGCTAGAATATCTTTCTCTCCACCATCCTAGGTACATTTCTCACTCCTCTCATCTTCTCATATACCAGAATAACAAAGAGGAATATATGAATTCTAAAGGATCAAAGTCTGTTTCTTTTGAATAATTATAATATGTGAAATGCATAAAGAAGAAGGTTTGTTACTCACCTTCACATTCTGTATGCCCAATTATGCAATAAAATTAACCATTAAAAAGTGATCACCTAGAGTTAAAAGGCCATCTCAACAAAATGCTTGGGTAAGACATTTCAAACTTAATAATATTCTAGACAAACCCCCTAGAATTGGTACAAAGTAAGGTAATGAAATGAATGGCTTCAACTTAGCTGCCACATTTGCCTACAGTCTTTAGGATGTTCTGAGGCTCTACATAGTTCACCTAACTCCAATGAGCCTTCTTATCTAAAGCATGACACTGGATGCCAAGGAACATCAAAGACTCAACAAGGTTGATCACTATTCCTGACAAATCGACTCATAGTGCCTGCTTAGCTTGATGAAGGGTCTAACATACTATGTTCCGATACATAGTTTTATTGATTTGTATACAAAAACAGACAGAACAGCCTATGGCCTAAATCCAATCATTCATTCATTTATTCATTTCTTCTACAAATACTTCTTAAGAACTAACAATATGGTAACATATGGTGTTCTAGACCCTAACTATACATATTCTAGTCAGTTAGGACAAATCTTTGAACAATGAATTAAAAGCCTTTTAATGCTTAAACAGTTTCATTTTGAAGACCAATTTTAGATAAATAGGTATTTTTGTTTGTTTGTTTGCAAGGTAATGTGCTCAGATTCTTCAGAAAAAGAGATTAATTCTAATATACAGAATCTGAAACTAACAAGTTTAGGGTCTGAGGACCAGCCATTCTTGCCATCTTTCTTTGGGAACATGAACCTCTGCTTCTTCATAAATGTGATGCATTTCGTTCCTCCCTGTTGGCCAACACTCAGTGTTCTTGCTCCCTAACAATTTCTGTGTGAACACCACACTACATTGCAAGTTAACAACTTTGCCAAGGCTGGGAGCTGCATTTTTCAGAACATTCTGCCATGTACGGGTCTGAGTTGGAGTTGATAAAAAGAGGAACTTATATATGATCTGAAAGGATGAAGTGAAGTAGACTTCATTGCTCTTGGGGGCCCATCACAGCCAGACGTCATGTAGGATCCAGCATACTCTTGCTCTCCTCTGCAACACAGCTAACTCATCTTCCTAATCGCTGTCCTGCAGACCAACAGCAGTCCCAGAGTCCTCCCGCCAGGAACTCAGCTGAGGACACACAGCCTTTCCATGGACCTCTCCACAAGCTTCCCCTGTATAGCCTGTTCTACAGCCAGAGGTGCTTATTCTCTCTGATTTCCCTGAAAGTCTTGTCTGCTCTCCCAGTGATTAGGAGACTGCTTAGAGACTGTTTTCCCCTTTCAGACTTCACCTTCTCAGTTCCTCCCACACTTGTGTGAGATCCAATTCCTATGATAAATCCATTATTTCAATAATACTTGTGGTTGTTCTTCCTCAGTGTCCGTATTTTCTGGATCACGTTTCCAAAAGAATTTTACTATTTCAACTCATTTGTTATGTTGGACCTGTATCTTCAGTCAGTTCAGTCCAGTCACTCAGTCATGTTTGACTATTTGCGACCCCATGAATCGCAGCACGCCAGGCCTCCCTGTCCATCACCAACTCCCAGAGCTTACTCAAACTATTCATGTCCATTGAGTCGGTGATGACATCCAGCCATCTCATCCTCTGTCGTCCCCTTGTCCTCCTGCCCCCAACGCCTCCCAGCATCAGGATCTTTTCCAGTGAGTCAACTCTTTGCATGAGGTGGCCAAAGTATTGGAGTTTCAGCTTCAGCATAAGTCCTTCCAATGAACAACCAGGACTGATCTCCTTTAAGATGGACTGGTTGGATCTCCTTGCAGTCCAAGGGACTCTCAAGTGTCTTCTCCAACGCCACAGTTCAAACGCATCAATTTTTCAGTGCTCAGCTTTCTTCACAATCCAACTCTCACATCCATACATGACCACTGGAAAAACCATAGCCTTGACCAGATGGACCTTTGTTGGCAAAGTAATGTCTCTGCTTTTTAATGTGCTGTCTAGGTTGGTTATAACTTTCCTTTCAAGGAGTAAGCATCTTTTAATTTCATGGCTACAATCACCATCTGCAGTGATTTGGAGCCCAAAAAAATAAAGTCTGACACTGTTTCCACTGTTTCCCCATTTACTTCCCATGAAGTGATGGGACCAGATGCCATGATCTTAGTTTTCTGAATGCTAAGCTTTAAGCCACCTTTTTCACTCTCCTCTTTCACTTTCATCAAGAGACTTTTTAGCTCCTCTTCACTTTCTGCCATAAGGGTGGTGTCATCTGCATATCTGAGGTTATTGATATTTGTCCTGGCAATCTTGATTCCAGCTTGTGCCTTTTCCAGCCCAGCGTTTCTCACCTTCAATACCAGTTTCCAATTCAGTACTTCTTCTTCTTTTTTTTTTTTTTTTTTGGTGGGTGTATAAGGTTTATTGAATGGATTGTTGTTGTTGTTGATTTGTTTAGTCACTAAGTTGTGTCCAACTCTTTTGTAACCCCGTGGACTGTAGCCCGCCAGGCGCCTCTGTCCACAAGATTTCCTAGGCAAGAATGGTAGAGTGGGTTGCCATTTCCTGCTCCACAGTTCACTATTTCTATGGGAAGTTCTTACTATTTGTATTTTTTAAAATCTTTGTACATGATTCTGTTATGCAACCCTACTGGGAATCACAAATTTGAAAGTCACATATGTCCTCATGGCTTAGGACATTTGCAAAGTTAAAAAAAAGAATACACCTGCTTGGCCAGATAGCAAATATACATTGTGACTTTATAAATTCCAACTAATAATAATAACAATAATAATAATGTTGATGCCCCTTTAAGAATCTATATTGTAACACAGAGAAATCAGGCATCAAGAGACAAGAATGGATAAATTCAGACCCAGACAGCAAAGGAGAAAGCCAACCCAGGGTGCCAGGTGTGTTTTGAGAAGGGCAATTTAAAGACATTGAAAAAAGAGACAACCCAAATTGCCTTAATTTCCCTTCTTCAAGTCTTCACTAATTCCAAGGCTCATGGAAGAAGAATTAAGACAGATTGAGTCCTCAAGAACAAGAAAAAAGAATGGAGGACATACCTGACCACTGGGAACAAACTGAATGACCTTCCTTCAGAAGTGGAAGAAAACCTAAGATGATATTCATTCTTTATAGTGAAAAAAATGACCAGGAATAAATTTATATAAAGGAGTTTGCATTTATGAAACTTTTGTTTTGCAAGATTCTTAAGTATAGAAGAAATTAATATTTTTACTCCTTGGAAGAAAAGCTATTACAAACATAGAAAACATATTAAAAAGCAGAGACATCACTTTTTTGATAAAGGTCCACATAATCAAAGCTGTGCTTTTTCCAGTAGTCATGTATGGATGTGAGAGTTGGACTATAAAGAAAGCTGAGTGCCGAAGAACTGATGCTGTTGAACTGTGGTGTTGGAGAAGACTTCTGAAAATTCCTTGTACTTCAAGGAGATCAAACCAGTCAATCCTAAAGGAAATCAACCCTGAATATTCTTTGGAAGAACTGAAGATTCTGAAGTTGAAGCTCCAATACCTTGGCCACCTTATGCAAAGAGCTGACTCATTGAAAAAGATCCTGGACTGGTTGGATCTCCTTGCAGTCCAAGGGACTCTCAAGTGTCTGGCACTCTAAAGTGCTGGCAAAGATTGCCAAAGGAGAAATGGGGAGCAGAGGATGACATGGTTAGATAGCTACACTGATTCTATGGACATGAACCTGAACAAATTCCAGGAGATAGGGAAAGACAGGGAAGCCTCTCATGCTGCAGTCTATGGGGTCACAAAGAGTCCGACACAACTCAGCGACTGAACAACAACAACAGCATAATGCAGATGAATAAGTGTGGTATGGTCCTCCTTCTCCTTATCTGGACTAAAGGATATCAGTATCTTTTAGCTCAAGAACAGATGCCATAGTTCACCTGTGCCAGATAACAACAGCTGATGTTCAATTCACTCTTGTGCAGGGAGACCCCCATCTTTAAAATAACACATAACAAATTTTACAAATACCAGGTATTACAGCCAAAGTATACAATAGCTTGACAGACCTGACTTCAGCTAACTTCATTTTTTACACAATTACATGCAACTGATAACCGAAGGTGAAAATTAGATTGCTTACATATCTAAAAGACAGGTATTTTCTCTATTATCTCTTACTTTTATATTATATTATGCTTCTAGATAGGCAGATAGGATAAATTTTATCCTTTTTATGCTAAAGTGCATTTTTAAATTCAATAACACTGCAGAAAAATCAAAAGTGGCAAGTGTTTACATAGCTGAGTTGAACAACCATTATTAAATCTGTGGCAATGGTTACCTTTTTTAATAGGAGGTAGTTTGAATAAATACTAAAACTATTTCAAATTCGCATGGAGTCTCTACCAATAGTTAAGCTTCCATTACTGTAACTAAGAAATGCCCAAGGGAATGATAACAATTTTCTCTTTCTCCTTCTGTTTTGTTAAAAACTAATAATAATAAAAAAAAAATCACAACAAGAAATAATGAAATCTAAAGAATGAGGTCCCATGTAAACCCTATAAGAAGGCAGGGTTTATGAGGATCTTCTTATTTCAGTCGGGGATTGTTCAAAGTGGTGGATTCTATTTTAAATCATATCAGAAAGAGACAGGTTTAGAGTAACAAAATTTCATCCTAATTCAGAAGATCAACAGAACATAAAATGAACAGGTCAGGAAAATCTGATGGGGGTTGAGGAAGGATAAAAGGAACAGAGAAACAAAAATATATTTTTTATATAAAAATATATTTTTTAGGCCACGTTTATGCTGTCAAAATAAACAAGGAAAAACAGTCATCCTAGTGAGTGAGTGAATGAAAATTGCTCAGTTGTGTCCAACTCTTTGTGACCCTGTGGACTATACAGTCCATTGAGTTCTCCAGGCCAGAATACTGGAGTGGGTAGCAGTTCCCTTCTCCAGGGGATCTTCCCAACCCAGGGATCAAACCCAGGTCTCCCACATTGCAGACAGATTCTTTACCAGCTAAACTACCAGGGAAGCCCAAGAATACTGGAGTGGATAGTCTATCCCTTCTCCAGGGGATCTTTCTGACCCAGGAATCGAACCAGGGTCTCCTGCATCGCAGGCAGATTCTTTACCAACTGAGCTATCAGGGGAGCCCTTACAGTTATCCTAGGACATCCATTAAAAGACACAATCAAGGTAATTCAAATCAATCAGCTTTCAACCCAAATTTCTTCTATTCAGTTAAATGCACTAACTATTCTGATTACAAATTCACAGAGTGACTGATTCAAAAAGGCCTTTTGGGATCATTTATTCCCTTTTTTTCATTTTACAAGAAGAAATTAAACCCAGGAAAGAAAACCAGTTTCTCCACAGTTGCCCAGCCACTGATAAGAACAGTTAGGTTTAGAACTACACTTCCAGATTAATGCTATTTATGCTACACTCCTGGTCCTCTTCTGCAAAGAAAGACAGCAACTAACAGTCATTGAGGACATGCCATATGTGAATAATCGATAGTTGCTCTTTTTATCCTCACAACAATAATAAGAATTAGGACGTTACTGTCCCCACTTTACAAATGAAGAAACTAAAGCTTTGATTATGTTTTTACCAAAGGGTATGTAGCTATAGTGGTAGAGCTAAAATAAGCATAGTTTATATACTCTAAAAATAAATCATGATCACCAAATTATGAGTTATTTATAGCTGGGCAATGCTGAGAAGATTTCTGACCTTGAGAGTTATCAAAAAGTCAGCTTAATTTCCAAAAGAGGCTGTCAGTTAAACTTGATATCAGGATTTCCCTGTTGGTCCAGTGATTAAGAATCTACCTTGCAATGCAGTGGATGTGATTTCAATCTCTGGTTGGGGAACTAAGATCCCACATGCAACAGAGAAACTAAGCCCATGTGCTACAACTACAGAGCCACAACTAGAGAATCTGTGCTGCAATGAAATATTCCACGTGACACATCAAAGGTCCCAAGTCTCACAACTAATACCCAACACAACCAAAGAAATAAATATTTTTAAAAACAAGCTTGATATCTAATATGTTGTCTGTAATCCTCAAAGCACAGGATTAAGTAACATAAGAAGTTCCCCTACCATATATATGAATTAGGGCTTCCTATGTCCTGTGAATAAGATGCACCTCATTCTCAATGAGCTCAAGATCTAGCAGTAGACAATTAGACAAGTTTACAAACATTATGAACAAATTTGAGAGTTAGACCATAAAGAAATTTGAGCATCAAAGAACTGATGCCTTTGAATTGTGGTGCTGAAAAAGATTCTGGAGAGTCCCTTGGACTGCAAGGAGACCAAACCAGTCAATTCTAAAGGAAATCAACCCTAAATATTCATTGGAAGGACTGATGTTAAAGCTGAACCTCCAATACTTTGGCCTCTTGACACAAAGAGTCAACTCTTTGAAAAAGACCCTGACACAGAGAAAGACTGAAGGCAAAAGGGGACGAGAGTGGCAGAGGATGAGATGGTTAAATAGCCTCACTGACTCAATGAACATGAATTTTGGCAAACTCCGGGAGATAGTGGAGGACAGAGGAGCCTATTGTGCTGCAGTCCATTGGGTCAAAAAGAGTAGGAAATGACTGAGCAACTGAACAACCACAACAATAAAGACCAAGTGTCATACAAAGCAACATAAGGAAAATCTCATAAGACATACAACTAAATCCTATGAGAATTAAATTAAAAAGGACCACAGTTCTTTCTAAGAACATATTCTACTCCTTAGAAGTTACTTCTATATTGTTTCATTTTGTGTTTTTTACCATAATGACCTTATTTTTTTTTTTAGTTCTTTTTTTAATTTATTTTAATTGGAGGTGAATTACTTTACAACATTGTAGTGGTTTTTGCCATACATTGACATGAATCAGCCATGGATTTACATGTGTTCCCCATCCTGATCCCCTCTCCCTCCTCCCTCTCCATCCCATCCCTCTGGGTCTTCCCAGTGCACCAGCCCTGAGCACTTGTCTCATGCATCCAACCTGGGCTGGTGATCTGTTTCACCCTTGATAGTATACCTGTTTCAATGCTATTCTCTCAGAACATCCCACCCACGACTTCTCCCACAGAGTCTAAAAGTCTGTTCTATATATCTATGTCTCTTTTGCTGCCTCTCATATACGATCATCATTTATAATGATCTTTTTAAAAATGTTGACATTCATTTAAAGATCATTATATTTGAAATATTTAAAATTTACCTAAAGCCTCACCATCAAGTGTATCTATTTACCATTAAACCTGAGTGAAAATTATTACAACCATTAATATATAGACAAACAGACATAGATGAGAGATAGATAAATAGATAAATTATACCTGACTTTAATCAAAGAACAAGAAATGAAAGTAAAGAAATTGCTGGACTTAGGATAAACACTTCTTCATTACCATCTAAAGAAGTGACTATAGTTTTAAGGGTTTGGAGCCATCATAGTTTGTTTTTTATTGCATTTCAACTCTGCACAGTAGTCATTGACTTTTTTCTCTTAAAGTGCTCAACTGTCACATATGGATAGTAGTAGCTACCTTAACAGCCCAGAGAATATTTGTGTCAGAAAAGTTCTGTTGGAAGGTACAGTTTTGGAAAATTACTTCTCACATTTTCACAAAATTTTATTGATATAAATGAATGCTACATGAACAGTGCCAAATTTTAGAGGTTTCACTGATTAAGATACCTTTTTTATGTCACAATTCCACAGATTTTTTTTTCCCTCATTCAGCCCAAGGGCTTCTTCAAGGGATTACATCAAAAAGGTAACAAGGCTCCCATAATTCTGAGAACTTGGGCATCTGAAACATTTCTTCATTGCCTTCTCATGCGAATGAGAACATGACTGGCCATAGAATACTGGGATTAAAGTCTTTTCCACCCAAAACTTAGTAAACATTGCTCCATTTCTTTGGGAAAATCTAACCACACAATTGCACTCATCTCACACACTAGTAAAGTAATCCTCAAAATTCTCCAAGCCAGGTTTCAACAATACATGAACCATGAACTTCCAGATGTTCAAGCTGGTTTTAGAAAAGGCAGAGGAACCAGAGATCAAATTGCCAACATCCGCCAGATCATCAAAAAAGTAAGAGAGCTCCAGAAAAACACCTATTTCTGCTTTATTGACTGTGCCAAAGCCTTTGACTATGTGGATCACAATAAACTGTAGAAAATTCTGAAAGAGATGGGAATACCAGACCATCTGACCTGCCTCTTGAGAAACCTGTATGCAGGTCAGGAAGCAACAGTTAGAACTGGACATGGAACAACAGACTGGTTCCAAATAGGAAAAGGAGTACGTCAAGGCTGTATATTGTCACCCTGCTTATTTAATTTATATGCAGAATACATCATGAGAAACGCTGGGCTGGAGGAAGCACAAGCTGGAATCAAGATTGCTGGGAGAAATATCAATAACCTCAGATATGCAGATGACACCATCCTTATGGCAGGAAGTCCAGAAGAACTAAAGAGCCTCTTGATGAAAGTGAAAGAGGAGAGTGAAAAAGTTGACTTAAAGCTCAACAGTCAGAAAACAAAGATCATGGCATCTGGCCCCATCACTTCATGGCAAATATATGGGGACACAGTGGAAACATTGGCCGACTTTATTTTTGGGGGCTCCAAAATCACTGCAGATGGTGATTGCAGCCATGAAATTAAAAGACGCTTACTCCTTGGAAGGAAAGTTATGACCAACCTAGACAGCATATTAAAAAGCAGAGACATCACTTTGTCAACAAAAGTTTGTCTAGTCAAAGCCATGGCTTTTCCAGTAGCCATGTATGGATGTGAGAGTTGGACTATAAAGAAAGCTGAGTGCCAAAGAACTGATGCTTTTGAACTGTGGTGTTAGAGAAAACTCTTGAGAGTCCCTTGGACTGCAAGGAGATCCAACGAGTCCATCCTAAAGGAGATCAGTCCTGGGTGTTCACTGGAAGGTCTGATGTTGAAGCTGAAACTCCAATACTTTGGCCACCTGATCCTAAGAGCTGACTCATTTGAAAAGACCCTGATAGTGGGAAAGATTGAGGGCAGGAGGAGAAGGGGATGACAGAGGATGAGCTGGTTGGATGGCATCACCGACTCAATGGACATGGGTTTGGGTAGACTCGGGAAGTTGGTGATGGACAGGGAGGCCTGGCGTGCTGCGGTTCATGGGGTCACAAAGAGTCGGACACAACTGAGCGACTGAACTGAACTGATGCCAGTTAAAAAGCATCACCAGGCTGTATCTCACAGGGGTTTTCTTCATAAATTTTGCCTGGTACTTGGGAAGCATACTTAATCTAAACTTCCACATCCTTTTTCAACACATAATTTTCTGTTATTAGTTTTCATTACATTTCTTCCATCTGCTTTGTTCCATTTACCTTGAATCCCTATTATATGTATACAGAAACCCTGGATTCATTCTTCAAGTAACTATATACTTATGTCCCTATTTAATTATATCCTTTCACCAAATTCTCAGAAAAAAATTTGGGATTGTCTTTCATCTTCACTGATCACATATTTTGCTGTTAATTATAACAAATCTGCAGTTCACAACTTCCTTTGTATTTTCATTTGTCACTTAATGGGTTCTTTAATTGTCTTAAAGTAATCTTCTTTGACTATTATTACTTTTTGAAAATATCATTGTTAAATTTCAGTGATAATAAAAAACAGATTTTCTGAAGTTTTCCCTTTTTTTTTTCTGTAGCTTCATTTTACAGAGGGATAATTGCTCTGTTTCAATCATTTATTGGCTTTGGAATTAAAATTAGGCTCAAATCTGTACTCTGCTACTTACTTAAATATGTTCTTTAACCTCAGAAGGAACTCTGTTCACTTAAGTGTAATGTATGCATAATTCCCAGACTTTAGGATTGTTGTAAGGATTAGAAAAGTTAATTTATGTTAAGGGCCTGACACACAGCTAGTGTTCAAGAAGTATAAGCTATTTATTACTGAAATATTTCATGAATACAATAGTTTTCTCAATTTGTTCATTCTTTAGACATAAGAATATATGCTTTTCCTGGAAGCTGAGATGGAGTCTGGAAGACATGCAGCTGGCATCTCTTTGCATGTTTCAGGCCCAGATGAAGGAATAAGGGAAAACTTTAAATATCCTATAATTTTACTTTGCTACATCACCCATATAGTTCCCAGTAGAAAGGAGACAGCTATACTCCACCACTAGGTAGAAGAGTCTTCTCTGTTTATTAAGGCAGTTTGAAAGTTGTTAATATAGGATCCCAACTCTCCACTGGCATGCCTGCCCTCATTGGCACCTCAAGCATTGCCACTGCTCTCTTTCCACTCCAGCAGAGCCAATTAGAACTGAATCACATGGTTCAGTCCACAGTACTTCACTTTGCTTGGACCCCAGCACATCACACCTTTCCCCAAGGTGCTTTTATGATCAAGACCCCTAATAACTGCTTCAAGGCCCGCCTTCCCCTGCAGCCCCTAGGACTCTGAGATACATGTTGTAGTGGCACCTACTGGAAGGTTCCTTCCAGTTGTTTCCCAGGCCAGTCACAGGTTAATTCTCTTTTCCCCAAATCTAGTAATTCCAGCCTGGTTTGAAGAAACTCCTTAAAGTTTCCAACCTTTCTCTTACTTCTGATGCCAGTACTGACATATACTGCCATTTTCAGATGTTTTCATCCATTTCCATGGAAATTTAGGATTGGAGGAATTAAACAGCTTGGTTTTTAACCATAATTTAATGAGAATAACATGTCAAAAAACAAATGAATAGTGACACTGATATTGATCTTAACTTATAGGAACTACAGCCAAAAAAGTTGATTGTGGCTTTGTCATTATGTAGCAATGCCTTTGATTCAACCAAAAAAAAGTCTAATGTCCAAATTCTGCTTAGGGCGAATTATTTCCCTAAAGCAAACTGTCCACTCACAGAGTCACGGTTGGCTAAAAATCAACACAGCATAGGCCAACTCCAATTTTTATTCTATTTTCAGGATACATGCTGGTGTCTAAAAGCAAACCACTGAGATGAACTGGTCAGCACCAGTGGGAACAGAAGAGGTTTTCTCTGCAGCCAAGCTAGGTCATCTAGCAATACGTTCCAGTAAACTGTTCAGTTTGAACTGATCTGTTCTGTCATAAGGCAAGAGGTTTCCAGATGATATGTTTGCTGATCTGGTGAATTACTCTCATGTAAACAATAGAAACACTATAGACAGATACTGTTGTAGCTACCCCCTTATAAAGACAACCTGCCTACAATCAGTGAGCATGCTCAGCTCAGACTGCATAAATTTTTCATTAGAGAATTAAAGAGGCAGGCATGAGAGGGAAGAGAAGAGAGAAATTTTACAAAGTGATCAAGCCTGAAAAAAGAAAAAGGCATGGCAGAGTGCAGAGATGGAGGACTAGGGAGGGGATAAAATGTGGAGGCAAGAGTTGCAGAGGTCAGGTGTGCCCTTAGAAAACCTCTTTTATTCCTGATCAGTCCTTCCAGTGCTTTTTCTGGGGGGCAAACTCACTCCTCCCCATGGAAGCCCAGAGAGTCCTGGAGTTATTTATAAATCTAGTGAAAGCAAGTTCATAGTTGTTGCTAGAACTAGTACATTTCCCTTGTATTGCACTCATCTCACAAGCTGGCAAAGTAATGCTCAAAATTCTCCAAGCCAGGCTTCAACAATACGTGAACCGAAAACTTCCAAATGTTCAAGCTGGTTTTAGAAAAGGCAGAGGAACCAGAGATCAAATTGCCAATATCCACTGGATCATCAAAAAAGTAAGAGAGTTCCAGAAAAACATCTATTTTTGCTTTATTGGCTATGCCAAAGCCTTTGACTGTGTGGATCACAGTAAACTGGAAAATTCTGAAGGAGACAGCAATACCAGATCACCTGACCTACCTCTTGAGAAACCTGTATGCAGGAGAGGAAACAACAGTTAGAACTGGACATAGAACAACAGACTGGTTCCAAATAGGAAAAGGAGTACGTCAGGGCTGTATATTGTCACCCTGCTTATTTAACTTATATGCAGAGTACATCATGAGAAATGCTGGGCTGGAGGAAGCACAAGCTGGAATCAAGATTGCTGGGAGAAATATCAATGACCTCAGATACGCAGATGACACCACCCTTATGGCAGAAAGATGAAGAACTAAAGAGCCTCTTGATGAAAGTGAAAGAGGAGAGTGAAAAAGGTGGCTTAAAGCTCAACAGTCAGAAAACAAAGATCATGGCATCTGGTCCCATCACTTCATGGCAAACAGATGGAGACACAGTGGGAAAAGTGGCTGACTTTACTTTTCTGAGCTCCAAAATCACTGCCGATGGTGACTGCAGCCATGAAATTAAAAGACACTTACTCCTTGGAAGGAAAGTTATGACCAACCTAGACAGCATATTAAAAAGCAGAGACATTACTTTGCCAACAGAGGTCTGTCTAGTCAAGGCTATGGTTTTTCCAGTGGTCATGTATGGATGTGAGAGTTGGACTGTGAAGAAAGCTGAGCGCCGAAGAATTGATGCTTTTGAACTGTGGTGTTGGAGAAGGCTCTTGAGAGTCCCTTAGACTGCAAGGAGATCCAACCAGTCCATCCTAAAGGAGATCAGTCCTGGGTGTTCATTGGAAAGACTGATGTTGAAACTGAAACTCCAATACTTTGACTAACTGATGAGAAGAACTGACTCACTGGAAAAGACCCTGATGCTGGGAAAGATTGAAGGTGGGAGGAGAGGAGAATGACAGAGGATGAGGTGGTTGGATGGCATCACCCACTCAATGATCATGATTTTGAGTAAACTCTGGGAGTTAGGGATTGACAGGGAGGCCTGGCATGCTGCAGTCCATGGGGTCACAAAGAGTCAGACACAATTGAGCAACTGAACTGAACTGAAATTTGTTCTGATGGGCGGGGCCATGCTCAGTAAATCTTTAATCCAATTTTCTGCTGATGGGCTGGGCTCTGTTCCCTCCCTGTTCTTTGACCTGAGGCCAAACTATGGTGGAGGTAACGAAGATAATGGCGACCTCCTTCAAAAGGTCCCATGCATGCACTGATGCATGAGTGCCCCCAACCCTGCAGCAGGCCACCACTGACCCACACCTCTTGGAGACTCCTAGACACTCAGGAGCAAGTCTGGGTCAGTCTCTTTTGGGGTCACTGCTCCTTTCTCCTGTGTCCTGGTGCACACTGTTTCCCAGTCCTGTGTAAGTTCCTGCGGCTCTATGGTGGGGTTAATGACGACCTCCTCCAAGAGGGCTTATGCCATACCCAGGTCTGCCGCACCCAGTGCTCCTGTCCCTGTGGCAGGCCATGCTGGCCCGTACCTCCGCAGGAGATGCTCACACACAGCTCTGGCTCGGTCTCCACGGAGTCTCTGGGCCCCGATGTGCACAGGGTTTGTTTGAGCCCTCCGAGTGTCTCCGGTGAGTGTGGGATTTGATTCTAATCACAGTTTCGCCCCTTCTACCATCTTGCTGGGACTTCTCCTTTGCCCCTGGACATGGGCTATCTTTTTATGGTGGGAACCAACATTCTCCTTTTGATGGTTGTTCAACAGCGAGTTGTAATTTTGGAGTTCTTACAGGAGAAGATGAGCGCACATCCTTCTGCTCCACCATCTTCCTCCACCTCCATCAGTAAGCTTGCATAAGCTTCTTATCCTTATCCATTAGAGGGCCAACAGAATGAAAACTACAACCAAAGAAACCTAACCAAACTGATCACATGGACCACAGTCTTGTCTAACTCAATGAAACTATGAACCATGCCATGTAGGGCCCCCCAAGATGGATGGGTCATGGTGGAGAGTTCTGACAAAATGTGGTCCAATGGAGAAGGGAACGGCAGACCACTTCAGTATTCTTGCCTTGAGAACCCCATGAGCAGCATGAAAAGACAAAAAGATAGGACACTGAAAGATGAACTCAAAGGCCAGTAGGTGCCCAATATGCTACTGGAGAAGAGTGGAGAAATAATTCCAGAAAGACTGAAGAGACAGAGCCAAAGCAAAAACAACAGCCAGTTGTGGATGTGACTGGTGATGGAAGTAAAGTCCGATGCTGTAAAGAGCAACATTGCATAGGAACCTGGAATGTTTGGTCCATGATTCAAGACAAATTGGACATGTTCAAACAGGAGATGGCAAGAGTGAACATCGACATTCTAGGAATCACTGAACTAAAATGGACTGGAATGGGTGAATTTAAGTCAGATGACCATTATATATACTACTGTGGGCAAGAATCCCTTAGAAGAAATGCAGGAGCCATCATAGTCAACAAAAGAGTCCAAAATGCAGTACTTAGATGCAATCCCAAAAACGACATAATGCTCTCTGTTTGTTTCCAAGGCAAATCATTCACTATCTCAGTAATCCAAGTCTATGCCCTAACCAGTAATGCTGAAGAAGCTGAAGTTGAATGGTTCTTCATTATGAAGACCTACAGGATCTTCTAGAACTAACACCCAGAAAAGTTCTTTTCATTATAGGGGACTGGAATGCAAAACTAGGAAGTCAAGAGATACCTGGAATAACAGGCAAATTTGTCCTTGGAGTTCAAAGTGAAGTAGGTCAAAGGCTAAAAGAGCTTTTCCAAGAGAACACGCTGGTCATAGCAAACACCCTCTTCCAACAACACAAGAGAAGACTCTACACATGGATGGCCAATACGGAAATCAGACTGATTATATTTTTTGCACCCAAAGATGGAGAAGCTCTATACAGTTAGCAAAAACAAGACTGGGAGCTGACTGGGCTCAGATCAGGAACTCCTTACTGCCAAATTCAGACTTAAATTGAAGAAAGTAGGGAAAACCACTAGACCATTCAGGTATGACCTAAATCAAATCCCTTATGATTATACAGTGGAAGTGAGAAATAGATTCAAGGGATTAGATCTGATAGATAGGGTGCCTGAAGAACTATGGACAGAGGTTCATGACATTGTACAAGAGGCAGTGATCAAGACCATCCTCATGAAAAAGAAATGCAAAAAGACAAAATCGTTGTTGAGGAGGCCTTACAAGTAGCTGAGAAAAGAAGAGAAGTGAAAGGCTAAGGAGAAAAGGAAAGATGTACCCATTTGAGGGCAGAGTTCCAGAGAATAGCAAGGAGAGATTTAAAAAAAAAAAAAAAAGCCTTCCTCAGTGATCAATGCAAATAAATAGAGGAAAACAATAGATTGGGAAAGATGAGAGATATCTTCAAGAAAATTAGAGATACCAAGGGAACATTTCATGCAAAGATGGGAAAAATAAAGGACAGAAGTGTATGGACCTAACAGAGGTGGAAGATTTTAAGAAGAGGTGGCAAGAATACACAAAAGAAATATACAAAAAAACATCTTCATGACCCAGATAATCACGATGGTACGATCACTCACCTAGAGCCAGACATCCTGGAATGTGAAGTCAAGCGGGCCTTAGGAAGCATCACTATGAACAAAACTAATGGAGGTGATGGAATTCCAGTTGAGCTATTTCAAATCCTAAAAGAAGATGCTGTGAAAGTGCTGCACTCAATATACCCACAAATTTGGAAAACTCAGCAGTGGCCACAGGACTGGAAAAGGGCAGTTTTCATTCTAATCCCAAAGAAAGACAGTGCCAAACAATACACCACACAATTGCACTCATCTCACATGCTAGCAAAGTGATGCTCAAAATTCTCCTAGCCAGGCTTCTACAGTACTTGAACCGTGAACTTCCAGATGTTCAAACTGGATTAAGAAAGGGCTGCGGAACCACTGATCAAATTGCCAACATCCTTTGGATCATTGAAAAAGCAAGAGAGTTCCAGAAGAACATCTATTTCTGCTTTATAGACTATGTCAAGGCCTTTGACTGCGTGTGTCACAGCAAACTAGGGAAAATTCTTCAAGAGATGGGAATACTGGACCACCTGACCTACCTCTTGAGAAATCTGTATGCAAGTTAGGAAGCAACAGTTAGAACTGGACATGGAACAACAGACTGGTTCCAAATAGGAAAAGGTGTATGTCAAGGCTGTATATTGTCACCCTGCTTATTTAACTTATATGCAGAGTACATCATGTGAAATGCCAGGCTGGATGAAGCACAAACTGGAATCAAGATTGCTGGGAGAAATATCAATAACCTCAGATATGCAGATGACACCACCTTTGTGGCAGAAAGCAAAGAAGAACTAAAGAGCCTCTTGATGAAAGTGAAAGAGGAGAGTGAAAAAGTTGGTTTAAAACTCAACATTCAGAAAGCTAAGATCATGGCATCCAGTCCCATCACTTCATGGCAAATTATGGGGAAATAATGGAAACAGTGAGAGACTTTATTTGGGGGGCTCCAAAATCACTGCAGATGGTGATTGCAGCCATGAAATTAAAAGACGCTTGCTCATTGGAAAAAAAGGTATGACCAACCTAGACTGCATATTAAAAAGCAGAGACATTACTTTGCCAATAAAAGTTCATCTAGTCAAAGCCATGGTTTTTCCAGTAGTCATGTATGGATGTGAGAGTTGGACTATAAAGAAAGCTGAGCACCGAAGAATTGATGTGTTTGAACTGTGGTGTTGGAGAAGACTCCTGAGAGTCCCTTGGACTGCAACGAGATCCAACCAGTCCATCCTAAAGGGGATCAGTCCTGAATATTCATTGGAAAGACTGATACTGAAGCTGAAACTCCAATACTTTGGCCACCTAATGCAAAAAGCTGACTCATTTGGAAAAACTCTGATGCTGGGAAAGATTGAAGGTGGGAGGAGAAGGGGACAACAGAGGATGAGATGGTTGGATGGCATCACTGACTCGATGAACATGAGTTTGAGCAAGCTTGGGAAGTGGGTGATGGACAGGGAAGCCTGGTGTGTTGCAGTCCATGGGGTCACAAAGAGTAGACACAACTGAGCAACCGAACTGAACTGAGTACATTTTCTGTAAGTGGCTAAATTCTGATCATCCCATCACTAAACAGGTGACACTTGCTTCATGTACCTGCCTTCTCATAGTATTTCAGTACAGGTCACAATGCCAACACCAATAGAGTGGACGATGAAGACAACCCAAGGCAAGAAAAGGGCAGGGAGACACTTCACCCTATGTTAACCTGGGCTCAGCCTCAGCTCAAGTCAGATTTTCTGTTGTTGAAGCATGTTAAGACAGAAAAACCTGATGACAAAGCTCTTTGCTGGAGCCCAGGTCTGGTCATTCAGGCATCAGCTCAGGTCCTACAGATACTTACAAAAGGAGTGTAGGATTCAGATTAAGAGCTCCTCAGGCCAAGGCCACTGTCTGCCTCTTTCAAGACATGTGTGGCATCCAGGGAACTACTCAGGCAATAAATAACCCTCTAAGCCCACTGTTATGAAGGGCATTGTGAAAGAGAGCCTGATGATTCATGCCCCATCACCTTGTTTCAAAATTTCAATGGAAAGTGTTTACAGCTATAATTCTTCAGTTAAGTGCAACATAGCTGGGTGAAAACCAGGGATTTTGACGCAACTAGCTGTTACAACTGAACATTTTCAACTGAGCAAATGTATTCAAGTCATAATACTAAGAAGCACATTACTATTCTTAAAAGAAATATTTTCTATGGACAGCAAAGTCTCATCATAAGTGCATTTAACTCAAATTACATTATATAAATTAGAGAGAGAGAGAAGAACCATCATTTAATGATGCATACTGCTTGAAAACATGCGCCTATCAGGAATGAGTTGAGAGATATAAATTCACTGTTCCCTCTGTTGACTAGATCCCTCCCCGTGCCCACACCCCCACCCCCCCCCCCACACACACACAAGCATTCTATAGAGGTGTGTGGATGACTTTAGGGCCATTCAGTTGGGGAAATTTTGGCCACTCACCTTTGTCCCCTCCCATGCAAACTCTATACCTAAACTCATTGTAATAAGGTTTCGGTAGTTAGAAACTTGGTTCAACACAGCTTACTGCAAGATGTTTCAAACTTTCATAAGTCTGCTAAGCACCTAGGGATCTTGTTCAAGGCAAGTTCTTCTTTAGTAGGTCTGGTGTGGGACCTGGTATTCTGCATTTCTAACAAACTCCCAGGCAATGTGAATGCTCCTTGACCACACACCACACTTTGAGTACAAGGGCTTACTACATGAATTTAGGCAGACAACATTCAACATTCAGCAAATATTTATTGAGCACCTTATGTGCCAAGCATTATGCTATTCACTAATGACAGATGAAAGCTTTTATTATTCCTCATTCTCAATGCATTAGCAGTCTAGTTTGATATAGGCAACAGTCAAAGTACTGCATGAAATAGAAATCTGCTCCCCAAAATGTGTGTCTGCAAATAACCCTTAATTCTAACATGGGTATATTTCCCTAGCACTTACAAAGCATTTTGTTAAATCTTGTCCTATTTAATGCCTCAAACACGGGATCTCCCCCTTGCCTCAGTTGTAAGTTTTTTATGTTGGCATTGCTAACCCCATTTCATGGATGGTTGAATACTAAGAATAGATTAAATAAAAGCTATTCAGTGATGCACCTATTGCATGCACACACATGTGTGATCTAGTAAATAAGACAAATTTTGACTTTTCATCACCTATGGAGAGAAAAGCCCAGGAGGACACATTGGTTTTTCTAGCACAGGGTTCTCTGCTGACTAGCTGTGTAACCACATGCAAGTTAGTTAACCTCTGAGGACCTCAATTTCCTCATCTTTAAGTAAGGAGCTGGACCAGGCGACCTCTGAGGTCCCTTCCAGCTCTACAATCCTATGATTCAATGACCCGCCCACCTTGAATTTGCTATAATCTGTGTTTTAGATCCCAAAGACAGATCTTTTCTACAGCATCAGCATAACCGCACCTCCCCTAGAGCCTTTAGCTATGCTGGTTCACACAACAAAGCTTTGAAATTCCCAAATACTGTACACTCAGGCCTGCCAGAGCTGTGTGGAGCTGCTACTCCACAATTCAAGTAGTCAGCTATTGACTGGTGGCAATCTATATCTGCATTAAAATGGGGAGTTTTGGATTAATGTGGAGCTGAAAGCCCGACTGAGGCTCTTTGCTGCCAGCCTGTCTCTGTAATTGCAGCATGGATTTCACCAACCACAAAGGGCAAAATGAATGTGATCATCCCCAGTAGTCAATAGCCCATCGATTTTTTCTTTTGACTCTATGATTCGCACAAATATTGAAGCTCATTTTTTAAGCAAGGAGGCTTATTAATCTACATTCTTCAAAACTAGTGGCTCTTTCAATGAGGTGAATTCTGAATGTTACTTAATATGCAAGACATGAATAGATTAGTCACATTAAATTTTTTAAATTCTTTTTCACATAAACATGCACACACACATTCATGTCCTCACTCTTATTTAAAATTGGTATTCCATGTAGACAGTGGAACTTTGTGCTCATTATCATCTCTGATTGTATAGGAATTATTAGGAAGGAAATATTAGCAAAGCTCATTCTGGTGCATGGTCACTGTTTTCTTTGTTAGGTTTTGTTTTTCACCCCTAAGGTTATAAGCAGACTGTGTACAATAACACCTGTGGTTCCTAAAGTGGAACAATGATCCAGGGTCATTTCTTCTCCAAATGGAGGCTATTAATCTGCAGTAACAAATACTCTTTTAATCAGAGAAACAAAGGCAACTCCTGCAGAATTCAACTGTGGTTGCTCCAAACCATATCAGTTTCTTTTAATTTCTTGCGATGCATTTTCCATTTTATGTTGCTGCTGGTTGTTATATCCTGATATTTCTTTACTCTATTGCCTCCTTAATTTGACTGGAAATTCAGACTCTGAATGGTTTGAAACCACATATGTCAAATTTATTTCTGTGTAGTTTGTTGTAAAATGCAGTGACCTTCTCTCTTCTAATACTTGTAGCTTTTGAAAATAATCAATAATGACAAAAATTGGTTATCAAATCCCACCAGCTCTTTTCCTTAAGAAAATTTCCCAAATTTGGTTCCTACTCTCAACCCCAATTTTAGATAAGCTTTTTCAGTTACAAGGAGCAGAATACAATTTGGTTTACTTCAGGCAAAGAGGATTTGGGGGATAGCATGTAGAAATGAAGATGATGAGAATCTTGACCATGAAGATTTGGCTCAAAGCAAGGCTTGAAGTGATCAGAACTTACTGGGGAATGGGAAGTTCACTCAAGACCCAATATGTTTCTAGCAACCAAGGTATCTTGCCATCGGGAATTTATTGGTCACAGCCCCATTGTGATTTCACTGTATCCTATGTACTCTTGACTTGCACTATTAACTTCTGACTATCTAACTCTGTTTCTCAAGTTCCTCAAGTCACAAGTTTAATTAATCCAACAGCCATCACTGGCCACAGCTTTGTGCCAGACCATCCCACTGGCTACAAGCTAACATTATGGACAGGCTATTCTTAGATTAAGCACCTATTCATTTTTTAAATCACTTGATTGAGGTACTATTAACTTTTAAAAATAAAGCTGTACCTATTTAATTAATGCAACCTGATTTCAGAGATTTGTATACATCACAATCTATGCCGTAAACATACCCATCAATGCCAAAAATGTCCTCTCGCCTAATTTATTTAATATTATTTGTATATGTGTAAGAACATCTAACATAAGATCTACTCTCCTAGCAAATGCATAAGTTTACAACACAGTATTATTAATTATAGGCACTATACTGTACTGCAGACCTTTAGGACTTTTTCATCTTGCATGACTTAAATTTTATATTCTTTGACTAATATTTCTTCATTTCCCTCTCCCCCACAACTCCTGACAACTACCACTCTACTCTCTGCTTCTCTCAGTTTGACTATTTTAGTTTCTTCTTATAAGCAGTATCATGTAGTATTTATTCTTCTGTGTCTAGCCTATTTCACACAGCACAATGTCCTCCAGTATCCATGTTGTCACAAATGTTAAGCATACATTCTTGAAATAACTAAATGCATCAGCATGATGCTTTATGTGGAAGAAGGTTGTAAGTCTGAACCCTTTAAAAGGAAAATATAGGCAAGGTAGCATAGTAAGGCTTGACCCACCCATCAGGCTCATGGACTCTGCTGAATTATCTTTGCAGTAATTTCCTTACCAAGAAAGCAATGCCTAAAAGTGACCCATTTAATCCATTCTTAATAGTGGATATTCTTTAATCTTGGAAAAGTCTTGGAAAGTCTAACCTTGGAAAGTCTTTAATCTCTCTGAGCCTGAGCTTCCTTATCTATTTCATCTATTTCAGGCTAAGTCACTTTTATCATGTCTGACTCTTTGCAACCCTATGGACTGTAGCCCGCCAGGGTCCTCTGTCCATGCTGATTCTCCAGGCAAGAATACTGGAGTGGGTTGCCATGCCTCAGGGGATCTTCCCAACCCAGGGATCAAACCCACCTCTCTCCTGTCTCCTGCACTGGCAGGTGCATTCTTTATCACTAGCACCACCTGGGAAGCCCATCTCATCTACTAAAAGAGAGTAATAGTTGAGAGGACTTGAAGAGAGAATGCACATGAAGTACTTGGCCATTTTTATCACTGAACTATGGATATCCTACCTTGGTTCTAGGAATCACATTTGTTTATAAGACTCTCTCTCCCACAAGAATATGGGCTCCTCAAAGTCAGGAGCAAGTCTTCTTTCCCTCTTTAGCCCCTAACCCCTGGCCCAGAGCCTAGCATGATTATCCACTCAAGACACACTGAATAAATGAAAGCACTATCCAAGTGCCAAAGAAACCCATAGCAAGCCTAAGATGAAAAGATTAAATCCATATTCCCTTTGCAAATCAACTTTTCTTAATTTTCTTTATAACAAAAGGAATTTTCACCTCTTCATGTAAGACAGTCTAAACAGAGAAGATTGGTTCTGCATCCATCTGTGCTTGGAAAATGGAATGGGGCCCTTTATAAAGAGAGTACTCAGTTACAAAACTGCTCATGTTTCCTAATATCACAGAATCCCAAAACCAAAGGGGACCCAGAAATGATATCTCCCAATGCTTTAATTTAAAAATAAAAGCCTAAATTCCATATATATGTGTTAGTATACTGTAATGGTCTTTATCTTTCTGGCTTACTTCACTCTGTATAATGGGCTCCAGTTTCATCCATCTCATTAGAACTGATTCAAATGAATTCTTTTTAATGGCTGAGTAATATTCCAAGGTGTATATGTACCACAGCTTCCTTATCCACTCATCTGCTGATGGGCATCTAGGTTGCTTCCATGTCCTGGCTATTATAAACAGTGCTGCGATGAACATTGGGATGCACGTGTCTCTTTCAGATCTGGTTTCCTTGGTGTGTATGCCCAGAAATGGGATTGCTGGGTCATATGGCAGTTCTATTTCCAGTTTCTTAAGAAATCTCCACACTGTTCTCCATAGTGGCTGTACTAGTTTGCATTCCCACCAACAGTATAAGAGGGTTCCCTTTTCTCCACACCCTCTCCAGCATTTATTGCTTGTAGACTTTTGGATAGCAGCCATCCTGACTGGCGTGTAATGGTACCTCATTGTGGTTTTGATGGTAATGATAACCCTATATGCAAAACAGAAAAAGAGACACAGATGTATAGAACAGACTTTTGGACTCTGTGGGAGAAGGTGAGGGTGTTTGAGAGAACAGCATCGAAACACGTATATTATCTAGGGTGAAACAGATCACCGGCCCAGGTTGGATACATGAGACAAGTGCTTGGGGCTGGTGCACTGGGAAGACCCAGAGGGATCGGGTAGAGAGGGAGGGGGGAGGGGGGATCGGGATGGGGATACATGTGAATCCATGGCTGATTCATGTCAATGGATGACAAAAACCACTACAATACTGTAAAGTAATTAGCCTCCAACTAATAAAAATAAATGAAAAAAATAAAAATAAAAGCCTGAGGTTCAGACAGGGGACATGACACAAATGACTTTAGAGGTTGTGCTAAGAACATGGGTAGAAACCAAAGTCATGTGTATGGACTCCCACAGCAGAGGGGCTCTACCAATGACTAGGCATTTCCTTGCCTCCAAGAGGGCATGCATCCCATACAGAGTGACCACTCATTCAACAAGTTTTAAATGGGCTTGAAGAACAGTCTCTGGACAGAAAACTCTACTAACATCCAGTGAAGTAATAATACCACATTTTTTCCTCTCAGAAAAGTGAATGTGGATTCAAAACAGGTTTCTTCTTTTTGTCCCTGGCCTGGAAATAAGAAAACCTAAGTTTGCATGGTGGGTCACTTGTCTTCTTTGGATCCTAGTTTCTGCATCTGTAAAATGAGAAGGTTGGGCATGGTTACTGGTTTTCAAACTAGGTTCCCTAGAGCCCCTGGTTTCCACAGGGATGCCCCAGGATCCAGCTCAGGAGTAAGAGGAAGTAGGCCCAATTAGGGCCAAGTATTTCCCATCCACTTTTAGCATTTTGTTCAATTTTCAAAATTGGATATTTAAAGTTTCCTAACTAATTTTCATCAAATACATCTCTACTGGTTTGGAAATGTTTTTATTAGATAACCCTCATCTATGTCTCTAATTTAATTTCTTGATAGAAATACAGCAGATGAATGGTTCCAATGTTTCCAACTACTGGATGATAGTTGGATATATATTGACAGTTTTCCTGCACTGAAAAAGGACCTTAAGGACATAACACCAAGTTGCAAGTATTCTTCAAAGCTCACAGAACTGATCCACAGCCCCTTACAATTCCTGAATATGAATAATAATGCTTAAAGCTATATATGATATTACAATACTACCTACATAGTGCACAAAAATTTGGCAATATATAAAATTCCAATGAAACAGAATTTTCATTTTGTTGTCCACATGGTTAATTTTAACCAATTTGCTATCTTGTCCAATATGTTTTCAACTAGTAAATTTTTTTACCAAATTACCTGCTTGAGGATATCTATAGTCTTTTGCTCCTTTATCCCTAGAGAAAAACTCACATGGAATTAATGGGAGTTGATCCAGGACTCAAGGCTTCCTTCTCCCCTAACAATTCTTACTCCAGCACTGGGAAGCCATCACGATGGTCAAATTTAGCTGGTGTGCCAACTTTAGTTCATTTGTTTACTCATTCGGAGACATGAATAGATCAGTCTTCCAGGTACAGAGTTGAAAAAGGCAAAGTCTTTTCTCAATAAGCAGACAGGCACATAAATCATTAAAATATCCTAGGATAAGTGATAGTGTGTGTGTGTGTGTGTGTGTGTGTGTGTATACACATTACCAGGGACTAAGGGGGAAGGAAAGAGTATGACATAAGGAAATGGTCAGAAAGAAAGATCAGAGCAGACAGTCAGCTAAGACTTTCAGGTTGCATAGGAATTCACAGAAACAGGTAACACCCTAGTGAAAGTGAAAGTGAAAGTGAAACTGAAGTCACTCAGTCCTGTCTGACTCTTTGTGACCCCATGGACTGTAGCCTACCAGGCTCCTCTGTCCATGGGATTCTCCAGGCAAGCATACTGGCGTGCGTTGCCATTTCCTTCTCCAGGAGATCTTCCCAACCCAGGGATCAAACCCGGGTCTCCCGCATTGCAGGCAGACTTTACCATCTGAGCCACCTGGGAAGCTCAGTAGGACTGGGTAAAAAGGGAAGTTATATCTGCAGAAGAAAGGAAGAAGGAGGACCTAGAAAGAATTCCAGGCATGCAGATAATCTGATCAGGGTTATGAAAGGATATGGTGTTTCCAGGGAAGCTCTAACAATTCAGAATGGCAGTAAGCATGGTTCCCATTGAAAGAGGAGCGATGAGATGGATCTGGTAATAAGGTGGAAAGGCAATGAACAATAAGGAAAATGCAAAGGGTTCCTGACAGGATCATGAGAGAGGCTTTATGAGAAGACTAAATGGAGACAGGGAAGAAGATAACTTGGAGAATTATATTCCATAGAAGAATCAGGAACACTAGATAAATACTTTAAAGATGGATGATTCTATATAGCAAAATAAAAGATGTCACTGTATAGTGTGCAAGAATAAAAACCCAAACACAAGTAGGTCACTCTGGAATCAGAGTTATGAGTGACAGAAAGAAGAGCTGGGAATGAAGGAAAGGGCAGAGAAATGTCACATCAGCAAATAAAGATCATGAACTCCCTACAGAAGAAGACAGAGCTCAGAGTAGGTAACAAAATAACTCAAACTCTAAAATAAACTGACTATGCTTAGGGTGCTTGGCCAGCTGCTATCTTAAACCTAATCAAGTGCTCTTTGACCTGCCCCAGGAAACATCGTGATCCCAGAAAAAACAAGGAAACCAAAAGCTGAAGATAGCTGGCTAAAGAAGAGGGTTGAATGGGAAACAAAGGGTGGAGCCTTTCTTTAGTATCCCATGAAAGAAAAAAGAATCACAGATACCAAAATAAAAAATAAAAATAACATATTCCCCATTCAACGCCTTGGGGCTTTCCAAGTGGCTCAGTGGGTAAAGAACCTGCCTGCAATGCAGGAGATGCCACAGATATGGGTCCTATTCCTGGGTTGGGAAGACCCCCTAGAGGAGATCTGAAGTGACTGAGCACACACAGCACATGGCACTCTTATCCCTTGCAATTAAAATTTTCTTCACCTTTTTCTGGCTAAGTAAGGCACTGAATATGTGTGCTCAGTCATTTCAGTCGTGTCTGACTCTTTGCCACCTATGGGCTGTAGTCCACCAGGCTTCTCTGTTCATGGGATTCTCTAGGCAAGAAGACTGGAGTGGGTTGCCATCACCTCCTACGGGAGATCTTCCCAAACCAGGAATCGAACCCGTGTCTCTGGCACCTCCTGAATTGTAGGCAGGTTCTTTACCCACTGAGCCACCTGGGAAGCCCCAAAAGTGCTACAGGAAAGCCAAATACAGTTGCAATGCAGGAGATACAATCCCTGGGCAGGAAGATCCCCTGGAGAATAGAATCTACTTCAGTATTCTTGCCTGGAGAATTCCATGGACAGATGAACCTGGTGGGCTCAGTCCATAGGATCTTAAAGAGTCAGACACGGCTGAGTGACTAACACTTTCACTTTCAGGAAAGCCGAAACATGATTCAAAAAGGAAACTCCTCTAAGTATTTTGTCAGAGAAAGTGGTCACCTACAGGTATAAACTCTGAAACTGCAGAAGCATCCCCTTTCTTTGGCCATCCTGTATAACTGTCTCTCCCACGTTTACATCCACACACCACCACAACTCCCCCAAAAAACACTGCTGATACCCAAAATTCCCATAATTATCATTACATTCATTTGTCTGAATTTAAAAGAGGCTGAATTGGAGGAAGGTGGTCAAAATGTACAAAGTTCCAGCTACAAAGCAAAGAAGTACTAGATATATAATGCACAACATGATGACTATAGTTAACACACTGTGTGATATTTAGGAAACTGTTAAGAGAATAGATCCTAAGAGTTTTCATCACAATGAGAATTTTTTCTTTGTATTATATCAATATAAGATGATGGATGTTAACTATTGTGATAAACATTTCACAACATATGAAAATCAAATCTTCATGCTGTACACCTTAAGCTTATACAGATGGATATCAATTATTTCTCAATAAAACTAGAAAAATGTTTTTAGTGTGATTATCCTGAAGGATGGGGGGGCACAAAAAGAATTTTACCTATCACTGTACATTACTAGAAATAATATATCTGCTTGTTTTTTACAATTAGCAAAAATGGATAGGAAGGAGATTACAAGGTTCCTCACCCAAAAGAATGGTTGTCCCTGCATAGGTGGGATAAAGACTTCTGTTCTAGTGAGGAAGAGCTTCTTAAGGGATTGCTGGTTACTAAAGATACAGTGTAATATGAGCATGGTTCTGCCTTGAGGTGCCTTTGGTCCTATTTCTGTGGCAAAGATGAAAAAGAATCCTGATTTAAGCCAAACCTCCTGGTAGTAAGCCTTAGTACATGTAAGATATTTAGCCATGCAATGCTGGTGAGGTTAGAAAGACAAGATCTGTGCTCTTCACAGGCTTGGAATATAGTTGCGAAGAAATGAAAGTCTTGAGAGAAATCCACCAGGCCAGGCTGTCAGTGTTAAGTGAGGGATGGAGACCTAAGCTCCAGGATCAAGGAAGGAAGCAGTCATTTCTATCGCGGGTGATGCTCCACTTCTCAAAGCTAGGCCAGTCTCTGTTTTAGGACTCATGGCCCTGGACCAAGACCAGGGGTAACACCGACCTAGAAAACAACTGGAAATGTAGTTGAGAAATCAAAATGGCTATTGACTAGTCAGTAAACCTTAAAGTTAAGCAAGTTAATTAATTAATTAATTAAAATCTGAAATTATGTGATGGGCACATATTCATTCCACAATCATCTGGGCAGCTGGGGACTGGAGACAGATGTGAGAGACAGTGTGAGAGGGAGAGAAGAAGGAGAAAAAAAGAAAGAAGGGGGAGGAGGAGAAAATGGGAGAAGGGGAGAAAGATGGAGAGACAGAGAGAAAGAAGAAAAGGAGGGAAGCAAGGAGAGAGGAAGAAACCTCCAGAAGGAAACACTGGCAAAAATTCCTTTGCTTCTCTGAAAAGCAATGATTATCAAGTGTTCTTTCATCCTCTATTGTGACAATAGTGGAATCACTACTGTTACGTGGAAGTTTTTCAAAGAAAGCCAACTGTGGATATTTACACCATTTCTGGATCTTTATAATCGTTCCCTTTTATTATTATTTGCTCTTTCATTTGGGGCTGGGCTAATTATCTGTCTTTTGCAACAGTAGATATTCATTTTCTCCAGAATAGAGACTTACATATGACAGAGGAGGTTTCCCATATCCCTAACAGTAGTTCTGAAATCTTGCCACAGAGGAGGCTATAGGATGGGGTAGATAAGAGAAAGCACTAGAGTAGGAGCCAGCAGACCCTGTTTATAGCCGCTAATTGCTGTTCTGCCTCTAACTCAACTATCTCAGTGGTTTCTCTAGGTTTTATTCTATGATTGTATTCAATAACATGTTTCTGATAATATAATAGATGACCACTGTTTACTGAGCACTTAATATAGACTGAGTAAATGAGTTGACCACTTAACATACATTATCTCATTTAAGTCTCATAATGATATCTAAGATCACAGAGTCATCAAGGAGCAAAGACAGAAACTGATCCAGAATGGTCAGATTTAAGAGTCTTTATTCTTAAGTTTTTTCTTACTTATTTATTTATTTATTGCTGTGCTGGGTTTAATTGCTGCACGAGCTTTTCTCGAGTTGCAGAGAGCGAGAGCTACTCCCTAGTTGCAGTGTGCATTTTTCTCATTGCAATGGCTTCTCTTATTGCAGAGCATGGGTTCTAGGGCAAGTGGGCTTCAGTAGTTTTAGTACATGGGCTCAGTCATCGCAGCTCCCGGGCTCTAGAACACAGACTCAATAGTTGTGGCACATGGGCTTAGTTGTTCAATAGCATATGGGATCTTCCCAGATGAGGGATGGGACCCATGTCTCCTGCATGACAGGCAGATTCTTTACCACTGAACCACCAAGGAAGCCCAAAGGTCCTTATTCTTAACCACCAGATGATACTGCCTGCCTAGACAGCTGACCAACTACCAGGGGTTGAGGTGAGGCAAAGTGAAAGCCTATAGCAGAAAAAAGACCTGCAACTCTGCCTAGCCCATTGTCCCAAATTTGACCTGATCTAATGCTAAAGAATAGGCTTCTCCAGTGGCTCAGTAGTAGAGAATCCACCTGCAATGCAGGAGATGCAGGCTTGGTCCCCTGAAGAACCAAGTGGCAGCTCCTTGAGTATTCTTGCCTGGAAACCCTATAGAGGAGCCTGGCTGTTTACAGCCCATGGGGTGGCAAACAGCTGGACACAACTTGGCAACAACAGTGCTAAGGAATATAGGCAAACTAACGCCGCCTACAGCCTTCTGTGTAAGAGTAGATTAGGATCCCAAACTCCCAACCCACCCCCCCCACTCCCCACGGTGGCAACCACCAGTCCGTTCTCCATGTCTGAGAGTCTGTTTCATAGATAAGTTCATTTGTGTCATATTTTAGATTCCACATGAGTGATGTGTGTGTGCTTAGGTGCTTAGTCACTCAGTCGTGTCCAACTCTTTGTGACCCCATGGACTGTAGACCGCCAGGCTCCTCTGTCCATGGGGACTCTCCAGGCAAGAATACTGGAGTGGGTTGCCATGCCCCCCTCCATGGCATCTTCCCAACCCGGGAACTGAACCCAGGTCTCCCGCACTGCAGGCAGATTTTTTACCATTTGAGCCACCAGGAAAGCCCAAGAACACCAGAATGGGTCACAAGTGATATCAGACAATATTTGTCTTTCTCTTTCTGACTTACTTCATGTAGTATGATAACTTGGGATTTGGGACTAGTAGATGCAAACTATTATACATAGAATGGATAAACAATAAGGTCCCATTGTATAGCACAGGGAAATATCTTCAACACCCTGTAATAAACCATAATGGAAAAGAATAAAAAAGAATAAATTATAAAACTAAAACAAATGCTAGTTATAAAAAAGAAAAACAATGGGTGAATGGTCTAGCAATTCTAGTTATCTCCTTTTCAAGAGCCTTCTCTGATGCATATCAAATAGTACTTCACAGAACCCTAAGCCTCTCAACACAAGTCTAGTACTTAGGCTCACAGTAATTTGGTCCCAACCCAACTTTCTGGTTTTCTCTATACTTGAGGTTGTAGATAAACATTTTTTCAACTCTAGCCAAATAAACTCATTATCCTTATACTGTATTTTCTTTGTATATCTGCTGTATTCACATGTTTCTCCTAAAGAATTTATCTTTCCTCTCTTCATCCCTATTCAAAAACCATACATACCCACTGGAGTCGGCTGAAATTCTATTCTTTCCCTGCCACAACAAGAACAGGGCAGTAGAGCCTCTAAGAGCCTGACAGTGGTTAGAACAGTCAATAGAGACCTTTGGCAGGAATTGTTCCCAAATGTACATGAGTGGTTTCTGTTAGTGCTTGATGCTAGGGCATATGAGGGCCACCCATGTAGTCTCAGTATGTCTCACCAGCTCATCTGGAGCTAAAAAAGCTTTCTCATGTCCCTAGTGAAATGCTGGTGTCCTGGTCTCAGGCTAAGTGTAATCCAAGAGAGAGGATGAACGTACTATTAATGGTAAAAACAGACCGTCCCTGCTGCCAAGATGAGCTCACTTAACCCCATACATCTTATAAGGCTTGCTCCAAAAACACCTTACATTTGTTCCCTGCTGTTTTTGCCTTTTGGCCACTGCTTATACTAGCTCCCCTGTCTGCAGTGGCCTTGTTTTCTCTCTTTGCTATTTCCCCTTCCTTTCACTAGATAATTCCTCCCATTCTTTAAGACATACCACTTAGGTATCACTCTCTCCAGAAAACCATCCCTGACTATCAGGATTACGTGTGACTCCCATGTGCTTCCATAATTTATTATGTATATCTCTATGACTGCCCTCACTATCTATCATTGATTTTTATTTATTTTTTTTAGCCTACCTCCCCCAATAACTGTCAGCTTCTGTGCAAAGCCTGCATCTCATTCATTGTTATATCTTTTGCAGCCAGGAGAGGGCCTGATACATAGTGGTATTTAATATTTTGCTGAATATGAGTGAATTAATTAACAAACAAACAAACTGGAGAGCTCTCTATCAGGTCAGAAGATGTGGCCTCTTTCTTCTAGAGTTGAACTTGAAAATAATGACACGAATTATCTGAAGACAAGTCCTTGTTCTGTACAGACAAAAAAGCTGCAGAGGCAGCTGTCGGGAGACCCGCATCTGGGAGCTGTCCAGGGTACTGGGCTGGCTGCAGGGTTAGCCTCACCCAGTGGGCCATGTGCAACCACTGCTCTGTCTTGAGCTCACGGGCTCTCTGCCTTAGGTTTTTGCCTAACCAGACCACTAACACCTGCTATATTCCCGGCTACTTCCTGATCCAAAAGCCAGTTCTCTACTATACTGAAGTTTTCCAAGTGCCTTCCTTAACCACCATATGGAAGGTTCCCACCAACACAGACTTCTCAGGCTTGAATCTCCACCCACCTCCAATCATTACCTCATGCCAACTGGCTTGAGTATAGAGTAGTGAGGACAAAACCCCTGCTCCTTCATTCACTGGAGCTGAAGCTGCATAAATTCTCGTGAGTGAATCCCCAGGACCTGAAACTGCCTTCAAAAGCAAATTTCAGGTTCCCTGCATTTTATAGACTCCTTGCAGCCACCTAGCCCTTAGATCCAGCCATAACAAAAGTTCCTCACAGAAAATCCTCCTCAGCTCAACAGTCCTCCCACTGTAAGCATCCTTTGAACAAGGGCATTAGACTCTCCCAGAAATGTCCTGCTAAAGGCTCTTGTAAATGCCCTTCTCTCTTTCTATCTCATAAATACAAACACACACACACATGTATATATAAGTCATCTGGGAGTAACTGCTGGTTTGTAGGTCAGAGAAGATAAGAGAACCCTAAGTCTTTAGCCTAAGGTCTTAATGGCCTGGTAATTGTGTACTCAGGGGCCAGAAAAATTTGCAGGTTTCTCCCCTTCTCAGCTTAGCTTTGGAAGTGTAACAACCACTGAGTTCAAAGGACATCCTGGCCTCAAAGGAATTAAGGGGTGCCGTTAGGAAGCTGATGACCTCGGCAGCTGTCAGAGCTGAAAATTGGCTGCCTTGTGCCTCTTGGCCAGCCCCTTTCACATCTGTGAAAGAAACTGGTCACGCTTGAATCACTCCTCTTTTGTCTTCATGGATTTTAATCTTTCCTCCAAGCCTAGGGGTGTTTACCAGGATATCAGAGAAAGGGAAGGAAAATATGATCTGTATCTCCTTGCCCATACATCTCACTCCTATATTCTACTATTAAATAAGTCAGCCAAAGCTGAAATCAAGTATTTTCTGCATTGAGAGTCTATCACCCTCAAAACATTGACTTGCCAATAAAAAGTTGTTGCTGCTGATAGCCAAGAATATTTCTAATTCAAAATTGAAAGGTGGTATGGCCATTTTATTTGTATTTATTTATTCATTCATTTCCTGGCTGTGCTGGGTCTTCACTGCTGCACAGGCTTTTCTCTAGTTGCAGAGAGTGGGGCTATTCTCTAGTTGTGGTGCACAGGCTTGTCATTGCGGTGGCTTCTCTTTTTGTGGACCATGGGCTCTAGGGTGCATGGGCTCAGTAGCTGTGGTTCCCAGGCTGTAAAGCACAGGCTCAGTAGTTGTGATGCATGGGTCTAGCTGCTCCATGGCTTGTGGGATCTTCCCAGATCAAAGATCGAACCTGTGTCTCCTGCATTGGCAGGTGGATTCTTTACCACTGGGCCACCAGGGAAGCCCCTAGCCATTTTAAAGAGAACACTTTGCTTCCCTGGATAATTCTGAGCATCCTTTCTTTTCTGACCAACTCTCTCTGCAATCCCAGGGTCCTGGTTCTCCCACCTAACTTACTCATTTTGTTGGTGCATTTAGTGTTCCCTGCACCTAAATGCCCCAGGCCTCTGTTGAACATCTTTCCACTACATCCACTTTCCTTCCAGTTCCTAACAACTCTCTTTTTACCTCTGAAGCAGCTTTGGAACACTCACATCCACTGCAAGCCTTCCCAGGTGGATAAGAAAAGAGCCTGGCAGAGGACAGGAGGCCTGGACTCCTATAGGTTCACGAGTTGTCCCTGCATTTAATTACCTGTGCCTCCTCCACAAGCCTCTCTGATGTCATCACCCTAAATGAGAGACCTGAACGCCAAAGACTTTCTAAGCCTCATGCTCTATGTACCACCCTAAATATGTATTTCCCATTGACTTCTCTACAAGTTTTGAAACATCTTTGTCTACCTGGTGCTTACGTCTAGTGTCCATATGCTTTGCCTCATTTTAGGGTTTTTTCTGTGCAGCCTTTTAAAATACTTTTGTTAATATATTTTTAATCAAATAAAAATGTGACTAAAGTAGTCGCTTGCACTGGCATCTACATGACATCCTAATGAATTCTGAACATTTTAGCCAACTAGCCTGTGTCTTTAAGGCTAAGCATGTGGATATTTGTAAATATCTCGTTATTTTATAGTAGGGAAGCAAAACACTGACAGAACGGTTCATTTGGTGGTTTGGCCATCAAGGAGGCACCCTGGATAAACTTGGAACATCTACACACCATAGTATTCACTGGTGCTGAAAAATCTCTGAATGGCAAATATTCTTAATTACAACAAATTGTCCCTTTGCCCTCAGAGAGGGCTCAAATTTTGGAAAACAATAGAGATCCTACTGAAATGCTAAACTATGCTTCTATCATCTTTGTCTTCCAGATCCCAAAACTGAAATATCCCAAGCTTTATTCTGTGATCTTAGCATATTTCAAAATTTGCCTTTTTTTTTTTTAAATGCAAAGTTTATCTCTGTATGGTAAAAAATAGATAAGATAATGATTAGCTGAGTTAAGGCAAGAAAACAAACTGAAATACCGAGTACAAAATGCTTAAAGGAGATATCACTTTTTAGATGTCTAAAATTATATTTCTTATTTTTCTTTATTCTAGCCTTTCTTATAGACAGATTTTAAGCAACAAAATAAAAGCAATATACTAAATTAGCTATCATATTTGCTTGCAGAAATCAGAATCTATAACTCTGTTTGTTTTTTTTCATACTGCTGGCTTTTTCCACTACCCTGCCTTGTATCCCTGTAGGGTAGGAAAAACCTTGGCAAGCATCCTGAAATCGCCAGGGGGTAGGCAGCAGAATGTGCTTCCGACCACTGAAACACTCTCATTGTTCACACACTAGCCACACCACAGAGAGAGTGACCTCTTTCCAACACTGACAAGTGAACATGAACAGCCCTGCTGACTTTGATTGGCGGTTCACTGGGTCTCTGACCTTGAATGACATTGTTGGCAGATTTTGATTGGCAGGCTGCAGCACAGAAGACCACCTCCAATACACATGTCCACTCTTCAGAAATTAGTCCTTATCTTTTAAAAACCACTCTTGTTTTCTCAAAACATAACACAAACCAGAATGTGACTGAGGGCATCAAACAGATGAAAAACAAAAAGCCACTAATTTACACCCCTCATATCCCACTGTAATTGACACATCCAGTGACACAGTTAGTCAGTCTTTGACTGCATTTCCATGAGACCAAATACCAAAAGCTGGTGAGAGAAATTCAGGCAGTCATACAGATAAGTTGTCTACAGAACACCAAACACTCAGATACTTAGGCACCTCTGGATGGCTCTTGACATGGAGGCAAAACATATGGGTGACTGAACAAACGTTTCATTTTTCTCTGAATACTTAGGCTTAGCAAAAGGAAGTCTCAGTCTTGGCCAAGGGTCCTCATCTAGCATATGCCTGGGTGAGACTTGAGATGATGATGCCCTTACCACTAGTCTGGTGAATGAAAATGTGCTGACTTTAACCCTGTGCTCCACACAGCATCCATATCAAATTTTTCCCTTAATAAATAAAAAATATTTTTCCAAATAAAAATGCCACAAATGTCTTAAGAAATCATTGCCTTTCTTTGAAAATAAAATCAGTATGTTTCAAAACTGGATACAAACCATGAAACTCCCATGTTCCTTATTAAACAGGGTGTGTTTTACACCTGTGCTCAACTTAAAGCTTCATTAAAATGAGAGTGAAAGAATGTAAAAAATTTTAAACCTTTAAGTACAGAGAAAATGAGATGGAGACAATACAAGTGATAGATATCAAGAACGTTTGAGAAGTTGGAAAGGAACTGGAGGAATTAACAGAGGTGAACATTTTGATAGCTAAATACCTACATAGAATAAGTAAGCTAGTTCTCCCAACAGCACCTGGCAATGTTCAGGAGTTAGAGACCCCTGTGTGTGTGTTAGTTGCTCAGTCTTATCTGACATTTTGCAACTCCATGGACTACAGCCTGTCAGGCTCCTCTGTCCATGGAATTCTCCAGGCAAGAATAATAGAGTGGGCTGCCATTCCCTTCTCCAGAGGCTCTTCCAGACCCAGGGAATGAACCCAGGTCTTACACATTGCAGGCAGTTTCTTTTACCAACTGAGCCACCAGGGAAGCCTAGAGATCCCTGGTGCCATGAAATAAAGGGACAAGAGAAGCGAAAAGCAAAGGAGAAAGGGAAAGATGGATCCATTTGCATGCAGAGTTCCAAAGAATAGCAAGGAGAGATAAGAAAGCTTTCCTCAGTGATCAGTGCAAAGAAATAGAGGAAAACAATAGATTGGGAAAGACTAGAGATCACTAGAGATATCAAGGGAACATTACATGCAATGATGGGAAAAATAAAGGACAGAAATGGTATGGACCTAACAGAAGCATAAGATATTAAAAAGGGGTGGCAAGAATACACAGAAGAACTATATAAAAAAGAACTTCATTACCCAGATAATCAAGATGGTGTGATCACTCATGTAGAACCAGACATCCAGGAATGTGAAGTCAAAGTGGGCCTTAGGAAGCATCACTGCGAACAAAGCTAGTGGAGGTGATGGAATCCCAGTTGAGCTATTTCAAATCCTCAAAGATGATGCTGTGAAAGTGCTGCACTCAATAAGCCAGCAAATTTGGAAAACTCAGCAGTGGCCACAGGACTGGAAAAGGTCAGTTTTCATTCCAATCCCAAAGAAAGGCAATGGCAAAAAATGTTCAAACTACCACACAATTGCACTCATTTGACACGCTAGCAAAGTAATGCTCAAAATTCTCCAAGCCAAAAAAAAAAAAAAAAATTCTCCAAGCCAGGCTTCAGCAATATGTGAACCGTGAACTTCCAGATGTTCAAGCTGGTTTTAGAAAAGGCAGAGGAACCAGAGATCAAATTGCTAACATCCGCTGGATCATTGAACAAGCAAGAGAGTTCCAGAAAAACATCTATTTCTACTTTATTGACAACGCCAAAGCCTTTAAGTCTGTGGATCACAATAAACTGTGGAAAATTCTGAAAGAGATGGGAATACCAGACCACCTGACCTGCCTCTTGAGAAATCTGTATTCAGCTCAAGAAGCAACAGTTAGAGCTGGACATGGAACAATAGACTGGTTCCAAATAGGAAAAGGAGTACATCAAGGCTGTATACTGTCACCCTCCTTTTTTAACTTATATGCAGAGTACATCATGAGAAATTTGGGCTGGATGAAGCACAGGCTGGAATGAAGATTGCAGGGAGAAATATCAATAACCTCAGATATGCAGATGACACCACCCTTATGGCAGAAAGTAAAGAAGAACTAAAAAGTCTCTTGATGAAAGTGAAAGAGGAGAGTGGAAAAAGTTGCCTTAAAACTCAACATTCAGAAAACAAAGATCATGGCATCCGGTCCCATCACTTCATGGCAAACAGATGGGGAAACAGTGGAAACAGTGGTAGACTTTATTTTGGGGGGCTCCAAAGTCACTGCAGATGGTGACAGCAGCCGTGAAATTAAAAGAAAACACTCCTTGGAAGGAAAGTTATGACCAACCTCAACAGCATATTAAAAACCAGAGACATTATTTTGCCAACAAAGGTCTGTCTAATCAAGGCTATGGTTTTTCCAGTGGTCATGTGTGGATGTGAGAGTTGGACTGTGAAGAAAGCTGAGTGCCAAAGAATTGATGCTTTTGAACTGTGGTGTTGGAGAAGCCTCTTGAGAGCCCCTTGGACTGCAAGGGGATCCAACCAGTCCATCTTAAAAGAGATCAGTCCTGCGTGTTCACTGGAAGGACTGATGTTGAAGGTGAAACCAATACTTTGGCCACCTGATGCGGAGAACTGACTCACTGGAAAAGACTCTGATGCTGGGAAAGATTGAAGGCGGGAGGAGAAGGGGACGACAGAGGATGAGATGGTTGGATGGCATCACCAACTCAATGGACATGAGTTTGGATAAACTCCAGGAGTTGGTGATGGACAGGGAGGGGTGGAATGCTGCAGTCCATGGGGTCACAAAGAGTCGGACATGACTGAATGACTGAACTGTACTGAACTGAACTGAAAACAGAACAAGTAGATGAATGTTAATATGAAAAGCATTCAGATTCTCAGGCTCCCTCTCAAACTACAAAGTAACCAGCCTTCTCTTAACCCCACAGAAAAGTTTATTCCTTGGATAAACTGAACCAAAGAAGTCCAATCTCAAGACACAGAGGCAGAGCAAACACACTGTAGTGAAAACAGAAGAATAAGAAAAAGCCCACATCATAAACAGTAACCTTCCAACTTCCTTCTGCCACTCAGCTGAGATATTGCTGGCAGCCAGGTATAGACCTCTCTGACATAGGTCAGGGTCCCTGGGAAACAAATAATGAAGGGGAGACTGGTGTGTAAAAGAAAGTGTATTGGAAGTGTTCTGAAGATACACCTGTGGAGGAAGGCAGAATGCATGACTAGACAGGAAGAAAGTGCAAAGGAAACGCAGTGGCTGCAAAGGACCCTGTCAGTCCCATGGAGACCTCTTGAGTTGGCTCTTCAGAGTTATCCCTTATTGAAGCAAGAAGTCAGTCCTCTGTACCCCTGATACCAGACAATCACTGAATGCAGGTTATTCTCTTCAGCTAGAGGCAATTCAGGAAAAGAGACCCAGAGTACTTGTGCCATTTTACATTCATATCTCTTAACAGTATTTTTTGCACAAAGCAAGTTTTTAGTCTCGATGAAGCCCAATTTATAATTTTTCCCAAAATTGTGTATTTAGCATCATGTCTAACAACTCTTTATCCCTAAGACCCAAATATTTTTTCCTGTGATCTTTCTAAAGTTGTTTTTTTGCTTGTGTGTGTGTGTGTGTGTGTTTGAACTTGCTTTGTGGAAAAAAAATACCATTAAGGGATATAAACATAGAATGGTATGAGCACTCTGGAAAAGTTTCTTAACTTCTTAAAATAATAAATGTGCACCTATCATAAGACCCAGAAATTGTAATATCAGGTATTTATTCCTGAGAATGAAGACTGAAGAATGAGAATGAAGACACAAAAACCTAAAAATGAATGATTATTTATGGTGCTTTATTTTTAATAGCCAAAAACTAGAAACAACTCATATGTCCTTCAACAGGTGAATGGTTAAACAAAATGTAGTACCTTCATATCATGGAACACCATTCAGCAGTAAAATGCACTATGGTGATAATGCATCAACTTGGTTGAATCTCCAGAAAATTACACTGAGCAAAATATCCCAGATTCCCAAATGTTACACACTATACATGATTCCATTAATATAACATCCTTTAAGTGAGAAGATTATAAAAACTAAAAACAAATTAATGATTGCTAAGGGTTAAAGAGAGGACGAGAATAGGAGATACATGACTAGAGCATGGTTATAAAGGGCAGTCTGAAGGATCCTTGTGATTTTGAAAATGTTCTATATCTTGACTGTATCAATGTCCATATTTTGGTTGTGAAATTGAATTACTGTTTTATAACTGTATCACTTGAGAAAACTGTGTAAAGGATACAATGAATGTCTCTATATTATTGGTTACAAGTGCATGCTGAGCTAATGTATATAAAAACTTTTAATTACAAAATTATCTGGATATTAAAAAAGAAACCCAGCTGAGAGCTGTCAAACACAATCCCCATCCCCAGCAAAGGGAGAAATGATTGTTACAGTCCTCAAGGAGAAAGGAAGAGATCCGGAGGTGTAATTCATGGTTGAGTAGGATGCCATCCCCATCCTAATCAAATTCACATTTGTCAAGAGTCAGAATTAAAATTTACATCATCAGGAAGACAGGTAGGTAAATAATACAATGAGCGATATGCTCACTAAAGTTATAGGACAAACTTTTAGTTCTAACAGCAGGAAAATGAAAGCATGAAGGCTCTGAGCTGTTTTTCCAGGTTAAAAATACATGAACTAGATGAAGAAGTATACATTGAAATGAATCGGCAGGGCAGGCAGACCTCCACCAGAACAGTACCTGGTGGAAGGAAGACCATGAACCAAGGAATAAAAGTATCGACATGTACAAAGAACTAAGCCCAAAGAACTAAATGGATAAGTAGTGAAGCAGAAAGGGGTGAGGAGATATGTCTGTATGAGAGCCTTGACTGAAATTAATTTGTCTATGCGATGGGGAGCCACTGAAGGAAGGCTTTTGAGCAGAGAAAGAAACTGCCAAATGTCAAGTTTTTAGATTTTATTGTCAAGTGATCATAGAAAAGATTGAAACTGGGAATGATTCCAGGCAGAAACACAAGTTGAAATAAGTATTAGAAAGTCCAGAGAGGTGCTATAAAAGACTTTTTAAGAATGCATGCCATAGTCAGAAAGAGAAGGACAAATATACGATATCACTTATATGTGGCATCTAAAATATGGCACAAATGAACCTACTTACAGAACAGAAACAGACTGACAGAGAAATCAGATTTGTGGTTGCCAAGGATGGGGTGGGGAAGGAGAGGGATGAACTGGGAGTTTGGGGTTGGTAGCTGCAAACTATTACATTTAGAATGGATAAACAACAAAGTCCTGCTGTGTAGCACAGGGAGCTATATCCAATCTCCTGGGATAAATCATAATGGAAAAGAATATTTTTTTAAAAAAATGAATGTACATATGTGTATAACTGAGTCACTTTGGTATACAGCAGAGATTGGCACAACACTGAAAATCAACTATACTTCAATTTTTTAAAAAAAATGCATGCTACGGACTCAAGTAGGCTCACACGTCATTCTCATTCTGCTACTTAACTAGCTAGGAAATCTCATACAACTCACTTAACCTCTCTAAACCTCAGTTTCTCAATTGTAAAATATGGGATGACAATAGCTGGTTTAAGGAATTGCGGGGGGGGGGGGGGCTGACAAATAGATGAGATAATATATGCAAACTGCTTAGTACAATCCTAGCACAGAGGAAGAGCTTATTGCACAAAATCTGTTTGGGAGCAGCAGCAATACCCATGTGCTATGGGCCAGAATTACCATGTAGGCAGGGAGCCATTGTGAGGAAAAGCTTTTGAAGAAGAATCAAGAAAATTTGGGGTTTTTTCCTATGAAAAAGAAAAAAAAAAAAGGTGAATTCAAAGATGTCTTCATGGTTTTGAGCCCGGGTGTCCAGTACAGTGGTAACACCACAGCAAGAATTATGGACTTGTAAAGGGTAGGAAATTTGGTACAATTTTGATATGTTTGATTTTGATAGGGCTAAGTTTTACTTTGTTATTGTTCAGTCACTCAGTCATGTCCGACTCTTTGTGACCCCGTGGACTGCAGCACACCAGGCTTCCCTGTCCTTTACCATCTCCCAGAGCTTGCTCAAACTCAGGACCATTGAGTCAGCAATGCCATCCAACCATCTGGTCCTCTGTTGTCCCCTTCTCCTCCCACGTTCAATCTTTCCCAGCATCAGGGTCTTTTTCAGTGATTCGGCTCTTTGTGTCAGGTGGCCAGAGTATTGGAGCTTCAGCTTCAGTGTCAGTCCCTCCAGTGTATATTCAGAATTTATTTCCTTTAGGATGACTGGTTTGATCTCCTTGCAGTCCAAGGGACTCTCAAGAGTCTCTCCAGCATGACAGTTCAAAAGCATCAATTGTTTGGCACTCAGCCTTCTTTATGGTCCAACTCTCACATCCATACGTGACTACTGGAAAAACCATAGCTTTGACTATACGGACCTTTGTTGGTAAAGTGATGTCTCTGCTTTTTAATATGCTTTCTAGGTTGGGCATAACTTTTCTTCCAAGGAGCAAGCATCTTTTAATTTCATGGCTGCAGTCACCATCTGCAGTGACTTTGGAGCCCACGAAAATAAAGTCTGTCCCTGTTCCCATTTTTCCCCCATCTATTTGCCATGAAGTGATAGGACCAGATGCCATGATCTTCGTTTTTTTTAATGTTGAGTTTTAAGCCAGCTTTTTCACTCTCCTCTTTCACCTTCATTAATAGGCTCTTTAGCTCCTCTTTGCTTTCTGCCATAAGGGTGGTGTTATCTGCATATCTGAGGTTGTTGCTACTTCTCCCAGCAATCTTGATTCCAACTTGTGCTTCATCCAGCCCAGCATTTCGCATAATGTATTCTGTATGTAAGTTAAATAAGCAAGGTGACTATATACAGCCTTGACGTACTCCTTTCCCAATTTTGAACTAGTCTATTGTTTCATGTCTGGTTCTAACTGTTTCTTCTTGATCTGCATGCAGGTTTCTCAGGTAAGGTAGTCTGGAATTCCCATCTCTTTAAGAATCTTCCGCAGTTTGTTTTGAGCAAGTTTTACTTGCTCAGTGTCAAATTATGAATGGGGATGGAACTCAAGATGTATGAGGGAAAGAAACTGTCAAGGAACTGTATTTCGAGGAAGAACAGAGGTGGGCGACTTAACCTCTGAAGGATTTCCACATTTAGGAGTAAGAATAAAACTAAAGTAGTGGTAAAAAATAAACAGAAAAGCAGATAAGACAAATGTTATGGTTAATGTTATGTGTCAATTGAAATAGGTCCTGAGGTAACCAGATAATTGGTCAAACACTAATTTAGGTGGGTCTGTGAGGGTATTTCTGGATAAGATTAACATTTCAATTGATAGACTGAGTAAAGCAGACTGTCCATCCTAATGTCAGTGGCCCAGTTTATTAAAGTCTTGAATAGAGAAAAAAAAAAAAGACTGACCTTCCACAAATAAGAGGGAATTCCTCTTGCCCAAATGCCTTAGCTGTAACATGTTCTTTGCCATCCTTAGATGCAAACAGAAACATCAGCTCTTTCCAGCTCTGCCTGCATTCAGACTAGAACTACACCATCAGCTCACCTGGGTCTCCAGCTGGCCAACTGTAGGTCTTGGGATTTGTCAACCTCCATAATCATGTAAGCCAATTTCTTATAATAAATGTATATATTAAATCATTTATACATAAATAAGTTATATAGATAGATATGTTCTAGTTCTGTTTCTCTAGAGAACCCTGACTAATGAAAAGAATGCTGTTCCAAGGAAGAAGGTCATTTCAAGAAGGAGCAAGTGATGAGCTAAGTAGCTGTATAACTAAACGACAACAAAGTTTAATAAGTAACCTCAGAAACCAGATCTGAAAGAGACACGTGCACCCCAATGTTCATCGCAGCACTGTTTACAATAGCCAGGACATGGAAGCAACCTAGATGCCCATCAGCAGACGAATGGATAAGGAAGCTGTGGTACATATACACCATGGTATATTACTCAGCCATTAAAAAGAATTCATTTGAATCAGTTCTAATGAGATGGATGAAACTGGAGCCCATTATAGAGAGTGAAGTAAGCCAGAAAGATAAAGAACATTACGGCATACTAACACATATATATGGAATTTAGAAAGATGGTAACGATAACCCTATATGCAAAACAGAAAAAGAGACACAGAAGTACAGAACAGACTTTTGAACTCTGTGGGAGAAGGTGAGGGTGGGATGTTTCGAAAGAATAGCATGTATATTATCTATAGTGAAACAGATCACCAGCCCAGGTTGAATGCATGAGACAAGTGCTCGGGCTTGATGCACTGGGAAGACCCAGAGGAATCGGGTGGAGAGGGAGGTGGGAGGGGGGATCGGGATGGGGAATACATGTAACTCCATGGCTGATTCATGTCAGTGTATGACAAAACCCACTGAAATGTTGTGAAGTAATTAGCCTCCAACTAATAAAAAAAATAATAATAAAAATAAAATTTTTAAAAAAAGTAACCTCAGGGTTAGATGACCTTGATATTAAAAGTTGTAATAGTCCAAGGAAGCTGAATTGCTATGTAGTAGGTTTATAAAGTCTCTTGTTTTAACCCAGCAAACCTCATAAACCATTTTCAGACATCTCAAGAGTATGGTTGGAAGTCAAAAAGCACTATCCTTGAAAACATTAAAATAGACATATACACGAAGGATAGTATAGCTGGTGTCAACCTGCCTGCAAAGTACATCTTTCAGTACTAGGAATTTAGTCCTGGCAGGGATAGCCTTGTTTGATGTGTAAGTTTCTTTTGTGCCCAGTCTCTCAGTTGTATCCGACTCCTTGTGACCCCATGGATTAGAGCCCGCCAGGTGCCTCTGTCCATGGAATTTTCCAGTCAAGAATAGTGGAGTGGGTAGCCATTTCCTTCTCCAGCGGATCTTTCTAACCCAGGGATCAAACCTGCATATCTTTCATCTCGGCATTGGCAGGAAGATTCTTTACCATTGTGCCATTTGGCTGCTGTAATAAACGACCTCAAATTTGATACAACAGAACTTACTCTTTCACAGCTTTAGAGTCCATAAATCCAAAATCGCTTTTATTGGTACTGCCAGGGCTGCACTCCCTTCAGAGGCTCTTGGGAAGAACCTGTTCCCTCACCTTTTCTAACTTCTTAAACTATATTCCTTAGCTCATGACCCCATCTTCCATCTTCAAAACCAGTGGCCTAGTATCTGCTTTCTTAGGCTCTTTGCTCTGCTTCCTTTACATGGCTTTCTTTCGTGTGTGTCTGTATCAAATTTCCCTCAAAAGGACACATGTAATTTCATTTAGGACCCACCTGGACAATCCAGGATAATCTCCACATTTCAAGATCCTCACAAACTCAAAGTCTTTTTTGCCATATACGGTTCAAGAGATTAGGATGTGAATATCTTTGGAGGGCCCATGATTCAGCCTGCCACAGTTGATAATTCCAGGACTGTGTCCAAACGGGTATCCTGGCATCCAAGTCAACTCATCATTTAGCCTAGGTCCTAACCTCAAAATCCAAACCTAAGTACTGAAAAGAGAAGCTCTGTAAAACCTAAGCCTGGGAATAACCAGAAAAAATACAGGCATTATAAAGGGAGAACAGGAGATAAGATCCCTTTAAGAAAGATAATCTACAGTTGTGGAAGGCCTGTCACTTAGCGAGAGCTGCGAGCCAATCAGATGCTTTGTCAGGAGGAAAAGCAACAGAAAACCTGCCTAATTGGATTGGCTGCCTTAATGGGCCAGAAGTCAACAAGTCAGAATGAAAAATATACTCTATTCAGCCACCTGGAATTGGTTGTAAAAAGGATGCAATAAAATAGGTCAATTTTCTGGAACTAGTACAAGGGACCATACCCAAATGGACTGAATGCTTCTGTCTTTATGCACCCGTTTGTCACTTGGTGAATATAACTTTAAACCACTCAAGATACATGAATCTACCTTGTTTTTAAAGGGTTAAAAACAGCCAATGAATTTATTCATTTTGAGTGTCATTCCCAACCACTGCCGGTCAACAAAACTTGTTAAAAGAATTTGACTTATCATACCAGTTCTTTCTCTGCTCAATGACACAACTCATCCTTTTTAATACATTACCACTGTTTCAGCATATGTTTTCACCAAGGTATATCTGGATGTTTTATCTTCTCAGAATGCTATCACGCTGCATGAAATTCTGTTTTTATATGCCTCCAACAGGGAAGTTGTTTTCATAGTGGATTAAATATTTGTGATCCAAATGGTCCATGAAGCCACAAAAGAGGACTCACAGTTTTGATTTTTCATAGCACATTAAAATGGCCATGGAAGAAGTAGAAATGGATATTTCTGAGAACGGCGTTTTCCGCAAGGTCCTACAATTAAGTGTTCACCTACCATCCTTCATTTACTCTCAGAAAGTATTTTACTAAACTGCCAGTCAAGCCTCTCTACACAAGTCCCTGATCTAAAGGTTCTCACAGTAGGATGGAACAGAGGCAGGAAGAGAGCCTCACTGGCCAGATTCTGGATTTTCATCATTTATGTTAGAACTGTATTAAGCCTTCTAAGCCCTGTGTAAAGTAATGGGTTGGCTGAATAGTGTCCCCTCAAAATTCATGTCCACTCAGAACATCAGAATGTGACCTCAGTGGGAAAAAAAGTCTTGGAACATATAACTAGTTAAGAATTTTCAGATGATATCATTCTAGATTTAGGTTAGTGCTTAAATCCAAACTTAGTATATCATCTCCCTTTCTAATATAATGTAAGAGCATATTGTTTTATCTACACCTTATAGTAAACGTATTTCCAGGATGCTTTTCTAGTTTTCCACTGGGTTCTTTGAAAGTTGACAGTTCATTCCTGGTTTTGAGGTATTGACCTTATTCCTACAAGCTTTTGCTTTGTGTCTTGTGTTAATGACAGTCCCACATAGCACTTGCTTATGAGACCAGCATTCTTCTGCTTTTCTCTGGCCAATAGCTATTTTAAAGTTAAAGATTCTGTTTATAGAAAAGTACCATTTGGATTGAACTGACCAAATAAATGATATGACATTTCCCAGCACTCACAGCTGATTGTGTGTCTGAGTAAAGAGACCAAGGTGAACAACTGTTTTGATGTTAGTCTGATTCAATGCCTTCAGTTTCACACAAAACACAGCCTTGAAAATCTAAGCCAGGTGTGAAAATTAAGAATAAAAAATGATGTTGGCCCATTACAAGCTGATATATCTGCTAACTCAAGCTGGTTAGCCAATTTGTCCCCACTGGGTCAGATCACAGGAGTACCTAGCTCCTAGTTACTGAGAGGTGGATTGAACAGTCAAGAAATCTCAACATTAGGAACCAAATAGGGATTGAGGAAAGAGACACTTTTAGCTGAATCACAGACTGAGGTTAAATATGGCTCCAGCATTACTAGGTCCAAAGGCCTACTGGCCAAAGAAAGGCAAAGGAAACTCTAGTCTGCAAAGCTGCCCAAGACTCAACCCAGATATAGGAATGCCATCAGGATGTCATTGGGGACAGAAAACTAAAAGAAAAAGCAAAGGTTTGTAAGAATAAGATCAACCTTATCTAAACAGGAAAGTGTTTACATGGGGATAGTAAAAGCAGGCGCAATTCAGACAGGAAATCAAAAACAGGCATAAGTGAGGAAGGAAAAGCTAAGACGAATTAATTCCAACAGACTGTAAAATTCTCTGGAGCTTAAAACAGCAAAAAGAACCAGGGAAGGGGATGGGAACTTCATCATTTATGGAGCCCATCCTAGGTATCAGGCACTGTGCTAAGTATTTTCAACATATTATTAGTTTACTGCATACTTCACAGTTGAGACTCAGAGAGATTAAATGACTCTCCCACATAAGCATAACTGATAAATGCAAATCCAAGTCTGTCCTGTCCAGAGCCAAGTTCTCTCTACTGTATCAACATTTGTCAAAGTGTAGATAGAGACCATCAGCAGCACTTGGGTAGCTTGTTAAACACACAGGTCTACCATTCCTGAATCAGGTTCTCTCTGCTGCTGCTGATGATAAGTCACTTCAGTCGTGTCCAACTCTGCAACCTCATAGACGGCAACCCATCAGGCTCCTCTGTCCCTGGGATTCTCCAATCAAGACTACTGGAGTGGGTTGCCATTTCCCTCTCCAATGCATGCATGCATGCTAAGTCACTTCATTCGTGTCTGACTCTGTGCAACCCCATAGACAGCAGCCCACCAGCCTCCTCTGTCCATAGGATTCTCTAGGCAAGAATACTAGAGCAAGTTGCCATTTCCTTCTCCACAGGTTCTCTCTAGGTGATTCTAAAATATATACACTGAAGTTCTAGAACCACCGTATTCTCCACAGTGCTTCCTCTCTGAGGGAGGTCTATCCTCTGGGTATTAAGTATTCTGGGCCTCAGATTGAATGATGGTCCTAAGTTCTGGGTGGGACTGAGCCCAAAGTGAGGGAGAAATACCCCAATTATACAAAGGCAGGGCCAAAAATGCAGACTGATTATGCACAGAGCAGGATGAGTGCACAGTCCCATCTCAAGTTTCACCTTAGAGCCTCCACACCCAGTGCAAGAACAAACCAACCAGATGGTCAAAGTCACATGGTCAGAATTCTGGCACCAATCAGGAAGTGGACCCAAATTCACTGATTTTGAGTCAATTCTTTCTTTCTTCCTCTGTGTGAACTTCTCTGTATTTCTTAACACCCCCACACTACCCCCTACACACACTAGTCTCAGCTTCCTTGTCAATAATTATAGTAATAGATGACATTAACTGAGAACTTTCAGCATACGAGGCCCTATTCTATGACTTTTATATATGTTTATTTTTTAATGTATGTTCCAAGTTTACCTTTTTTTTTAATTTGCTGTGCTAAGTCTTCACTGCAGCCCGTGGGGGTGTCTCTAGTTGTAGCACATAGGCTCTAGAGCATGAGGGCTCAGTAGTTGCAGCACAGAGGCTTAGTTGGCCTGAGGCATGTGGAATCTTAGTTGCCTGAATAGGGATTGAACTTGAGTCCTCTGCTTTGGAAGGTAGATTCTTAACCACTGGATCACCAGGAAAGTTCAGACTTTTATATATGTTTATTCATGTGAAGCTACAACTGCTGGATGAAACAGGTACAGCTTCTATCTCCATTTGTCAGATTAAAAAAACAAACAAACTCAAGTACAAAGAGATAAGGCAACTTTCTCAGGGTCACCCCACTGGCAAGTACTAAGGCTGGGATTCTAACAGAAAGAAGTCATACTCTCAGTTACAACACTGTTCTTCTTCTATGACAATGTCTATGGAGTCACCTTCCATGCTACTGGTGTTCACTAGGAAGATTTATGTGCCATCTTATGACTCAGATTAGGAGTCAAACACTGCCCTGAGCAAATATGTCTGACTAGTAGTGATGGGGAGATAGGAGATCACAGCAAATTGGATCCAGTCACATCAGATTCTGCCGTGATATTGTGAATGAACACAATCCAAGACTGTAAGTAAGCCAACTGGGCAGACTGGCCAAGGCCAGCACACACATGAATCCTGTTCTATTTACCATGAGTTCAGAAAGCATGATGACATCACCAAAAGGCCTAATTTGGAATCTTAGAAAGAAAAAAAAATACTCTGCCTTGGAAATAGAGAGAGAAAATCAATAGGAAGGTGGATCTTTTAGGAGTTCCTGGGTACCAAAAAAAAAACCACAGCAGGACATGCTAGAGTGTTGTCTTCAGTGGCTAAAGTGTCTACAACTGCCCAACAAGGTAAATCAAATCTGCTGCCAATACATTCTTCTGCTGTCCAGATGAAAACGGCAGACTAAGCTAGTGAACTTTCACCCTTCACCCGCGCTCTTCAAGCCAAAGTACAGATTAAAAAAAATCAATAACCCCAATCGATGGGAAAATATTTTTAGTCTCTAACTGAACGATATGTTTTGACAAGGCCAAAGAGGAGCACAAAAGAATGGCAAAAGATAAAAGACAGAAAATTAGGAATTTGCTTTATTGGGGGAGGTGGAATCACCAATCACTTTCTTTTTCCCTTGCTGACATTCATCTAAATTATCACGCAGCAAAGAAATAAAGTATAAGGAGATGAATTTATAAGATGGCATGATTCACCACCAAGTACCTTAAAACCTATTATTGTTGCCACTTTTGTTGCCATTTCCAAGAAAGCAATCTAGAGAAATGCCCATGTTCAGAATAGAGTCGAAGGAAGTAGCATTCCCCCAAAGAGGACAGAGCAGACAATGGGAGGCAGCCTCTGCCCCAACCTAACCTGGAGATTGCATTCAATACTAACCGCATTGGAAAGTGTTTAAAATCCACCAATCTGGCTCCATTTTCTCTCAAAATAACCATTGTTTTTCATAACTCAATACCCTGGAGGTTTTCATAATTGAGCAAATTAACCACATAATATCATCTTGTCTTCTGGCCCCTTAAGCAGTAATTTATTTTTGTACATAGACCTGAGCATGCTATATTTCCAAAATTTATTTCTTTTTTTTCTATATTGAATAAAAGTGATGAAGAAACATGAGACCCTGAATAAAATAAACAGAAATTACCTAGCATTTGTTTGCTTTTTCTGTCCAAGGAAATTCCAAACATACAGAATCACCTTACCGATCAATTAACATTTTCAGTTGTTTATAGTGGTAACAACAATTGGTAAATAGATAGATTTATGGGATTCAAAAATCTATATAAATCTAATAGACTGCTAGTTGGAATAGCAGCAACGTATTTTACTTATTAATGCATTTCCTTTTCTTCCCCCCATATCAATTCCTTGTCTTTTACTTGACAAGCATTTGGCATGAATTTAATAACTATCATTTTGCTATAATTTCTTATTTGTCCATCTACCAGAAGTTAAACACACATTTCTTATATTAATATATATCCAGGCTGATGGCTACATCTCTGTAATGGCAGCCAATTCAACCCACAAAAATCAGTCAATTAAGTTAAAAGTTGGTTGCCAAACCAATGGCTTGGCATCACATATTTTGGCAGTCAAAGCATCTATTCAATAGCTATTTGATTAGCCAACTTTTTACACCGTTAGTGAGTTTTTTGCTGTTGAGACTGACATAGACTCTGTAAAGGCCATCATTCTGGCAGGATGAAAAGATCTGGACAGTCCAGTTCCCTGGGACTCTTCCATGAGATCTGGTGACCAGTCCTGAACACTTATGTTCTGTTTATGCATGTGAAACCTTCACGGACTGTTGCTACTCTCACTTCACAGACTCTCTAGCATACTTTCATCTACTCCTACATTTGTAATCTGAACAATGTACTTCTCTGTTCTGGTAATATAGATCATATAACACTTGTTTCTCTTCCCTGACCATTTAGTACATGCCATGGTCTCTGAGCTTAGCATTTTTTACAAACCTGATTTCATTGAATCCCACAAGGAACCTACAACAAAGGTAACATTACCACTGTAACACAGAAGCAAAAAAAGTCTTAGGGAAATGAGATAATTGCACAAGGCTACAGTAGCTAAGTGGTAGAGCAGGGAATAAACCCATTTTTGTTTGATTCTTAAATCTGTACCACAGTTCATTCAGTTGAAGCTACCACCACCTAGGTGGAATGGAGCTAATCAGATTAACATTAATAGCTGGAATGATCAATAAATTACACTTGTTCAAGGCTTTAGTTCACAAACTGTTCTGTAATATTCAAATGGGCATGGAAATCACTTTTAATTTATTAAGTACTTTGTGACCCCATGGACTATAGCCCACCAGGCTCCTCTGTCCATGGAATTCTCCAGGCAAGAATACTGGAGTGGGTAGCCATTCCCTTATCCAGGTGATCTTTCCAACCCAGGGGTCAAATCCAGGTCTCTGGATTTGAATTCAGGTTTCTAGCATTACAGGTGGATTCTTTACCATCTGAGCTACCAATACATTTATTAAACATGCAGGCATGAAATTAAAAGATATTTGTTCCTTGGAAGAAAATTTATGACAAACCTAGAGAGCGTACTAAAAAGCAGAGACATCACTTTGCCAACAAAGGTATGAATAGTCAAAGCTATGGTTTTTCCAGTAGTCATGTATGGATATGAGAGCTGGACCATAAGGTGGACTGAGCACTGAAGAACTGATACTTTCAAACTATGGGCCTGGAGAAGACTCCTGAGATTCCCTTGGACAGCAAGGAGATCCAACCAGTCAATCCTAAAGGAAATCAACCCTGAATATTCATTAGAAGGACTGATGCTAAAGCTGAGGCTCCAATACTTTGGCCACCTGATGCAAAGAGCCAACTTATTAGAAAAGACCCTGATACTGGAAAAGAGTGAATGTAGGAGGAAAAGGGGACAACAGAGGATAAAATGGTTGGAAGGCATCACCAACTCAATGGACATGATTTTGAGCAAACTCCAGGAGATAGTAAAGGACAAGGAAGCCTGGTGTGCTGCAATCCATGGGGTCACAAAGAGTCAGACACAACTTAGTGACTGAACAACAAACCACAACAAAATTCTGGGATTTTCCATTAGGCCCATTTGTTAAGGAATACTGCACAGTGAAAGATCAATAAATTGCAGGCACATTATAAATACATTATAAGTACATTCTGTGTGTACTTCAAAGCAGGTGGTTTGTCAAAAGGTACATATGTATGTTACCCATGAAGACTCATTTTCTTAGGATCTTCGAAGATAAATTTTTTACATCAAGCTGCCATATTTCACAGATTCCACCCCCTCCCCAGCCCCCCCCACTCCAAATAGCTGTCATTATAATGCCATGCTTTGGGTTGCCCATTTGTTTACTTCATTTTTCACACAATAACCAGAGGAGTTAGAAAAATGTGCTCATTCTTTTAAAAATTCCCTTTAAGTAGTTACTATGGTAGTTGTTGAAGCACTAGAGATTGAAATGAGTGAGCAATTATGTTGTTGAAAGTGTTCAAAATGTCCAGGGAAGTGTGATGACTACTTGAATTAGCTAATGAAAACATGCCAAATCACTGCCAAAAGATATGTCACAAAAATCCATTCTCTGTAGTTGAGAAGTTACCAGCACTATGAAAAACCAGAATGAAACCTTCGTAACTTTGACTAGATAATCTGTGACTTCATCAATTGCAAGTAAAACTGAGTGTACACATGAATCCCAAAATTTTCAGAACGAGGAGACATGCAGAACTCAGTGATTCATTGGCCATTACAACGTTCAAAATATTCCATTTCCAAGGGGGCTGAAATTTCCTCACTGCAATTGATTTATCTAGTTCCTTTTCTCTTCTTTATAAACCCCAAAGCTTGTTTCAGATTAATAAAGTAATATTAATAATAATAAAGATGCTAACATTGACTGTACAAGATACTTTGTTAAGTGCTTCATGTTTATCAATTCATTTAATTCTCACCAAAATCTTATCAGTTAGCTACTATTAGTCTCCGCATTTTAAAGATGAGGACTGACATTAAGTAATTTGCCCAAAAGCATGAAGCTAGTAAGCTATATAGCCAGGGTTCATTTACTTAGTCATCATCAGCCAGGCACAGGGGCAGGCCCTCTTGAAGAGCCAAAATGAACAAGGAAGACAACTCTATTCTTGTGAAGTTTACAAAGTAAACCCAACCCCATGTCGGACTTCAAAGTCCAAGCTATTAATCACCACACCAACCCATCAGCAAGTACATATTGATGGCTCACTGTTGGGAAGGCAGTCTCATGCATGCAGTGTTTCTTGGGCCTGGAGCACTTCTTTACCAAGAGATAAGAAGTCACTCACAGCCTGTGCTGGGCTTCTTCCTTTTTCAGCCTCCATGTGTGTTCGTTTGTTCTGCTTAAAGGTTTATACCAGATGGTACCTGACCAGTCCACTCCTGCTGGAAGGGGATGGAGATTTTTGCTACAAACAAAGGGGTGCATACAGGCCAATGGCCCTGCATCAGGTGCCAGGAGAGACTTGCTGACCTCAGGGGACTGGCACTACCAAAGCTGATCTTGCTCAGTCTCTTTTCTATATGAGTAAAGCATTTTTCTACCCAGTGCTTGACTATGCTGTGTCTTCCTTGACAATTCTAATACCAAAATACAGCTAACAGAAGTGCTCACACTTCTACTCCTGGTGATAAGTAATACATGCCACTTGCTCAACACATTTCATTCAGACACATTAAATATCTTCTTTCCATCCTCAAAACAGCCCAGTGAGTGGCAGAACTAGGATCTGAATCCACAGGTAAATCACAGCAACTCCCTCAGGGGCAGTGAAGATTCCCTTCGGCATAGTAGCTCACCCAATATTCTGTTACCCCTCTGTGCCTTCCATTCCCATTCCCACCACATTCCCCTGAGAACATATTACCTGAAACCCAAATTGTGAAAAATCCTACCTAGCTTCTCTCACACATATTGGCTTCTCTCTTTTTGTTCTTGACGTCCTCAAGGTTCAATTCAAGCTTTCTAGGTGCTTCATCATACCATGACCCCAACTCAAAAATCCTCTCCTTGCTGTCTACCCAATAAATTCCCATTCCATATACCAGCATTCACAGCCCTCTACCATTTGGACCCAACTTCCTCTCCAGGCATATAACTTCTGCTCCTGGTCATGAACTATGCCCTTGGGCACACTCTTATCCCAGTGCCCCTTACCTGCCCTGCTCACACACATCACGCTCAGTAGATACAGGAGCCTCTGCTCATTTGGACCTCCTGCCTGCAGTGTTCCCCTCTTACCTCCAGGGACAAACCCAAGTATCTTTGTACATGACGCTCTCCTCCACTCATGAGTCCCGGTTCTTGATACAAAGCACCTGGGGCAAACCAGTTCCAAACTATATCCCCATGCTTCCACTCCCATTACTTCTTTGAATGGACTATGTTATTTTAAGGTAGGCCAACATCTGGGACATACAAATCCCAAAGTTTTAGTGTATTAACACTGAAGAAGGTTATTTCTTGATCATGTAATCATTCAATGCAGGTCCAGGTGGGAGGAGAGTAAAGGATGTGTGCTCTGCTCTATGCTATCATTCATGAATACAAGCAGTTAAAGAGACCCTACCATCTTCAACATGTAGCTGCCAAGGTACATGAAATTGATATCCAGTCACCAGACTGGAAGAGACAAGAGAGCGGATAAGACATATAATCAGTTCTTAAATATCTCAACCTGGATATGCTATATACATCACTTCTACTAACATTATGTAACTGAGTGCTACATAGACGGCCATGACAGTGCAGGGACCAGGATACATTGTCATTGATTTCGCATCCACTTCCCAGGAACAATTTTATATTATGAAAGGAGATTGGGGAGCACAAAGTTTCAATGTATAGCTAACCACCTCTGCCACACACTTAAAAATCTGATCTACTGACTTGACACTTAAGATTCTTCTCTACATTCTTCAAGGACACCATATCCTCCCTCCCATTTCCCCATTCCTGTGACTTTGATTTTACAACTTCATCTATGTGGCGTGCCCTCACCTCCCTGTACCTATTAATATAAATCCTTCAAGTCCAGCTCAGTTCTGACCTCCTCCATGAAGGCTTCCCTGATCCAGTCTGTAGGAAGCTAATTTCTCTCCTCTCTGACTTTTATATCTTTTTATAACTTCCATTATGATAGTGGTAGTCTACTTCACATTTTGTTTCTATTTATCCGAATCAACCCCTTTATTGGATCACAAGCTCTTAGAGAATGAGGCCCATGTCTCATTCATCTGTCTATCCTTGCAGTATTCAGTATCATGCCTGGCATGTAGTGTGTGCTCCATCCATGACGGCTAAAGTGATACTTCACAGGCATGAAGCCACACTTATACTTCACTTGCTTGGGGGAATATCCCTGCCTGTGAAGAAATGAAGGCAGCAATGGCTATGGCTATTCCTTCATCATTCAAAGGGGAAAAACACTTATAAATTTCATATCAACTATTTCTACTTTTTCCACTCAAAGCAGCAAGTGCTTTCTGTCATGCAATTTAATGCTGCCTTTTGTGGAGTATAATTAGAGCATTTTGAGTGACTGGGCTTCTATTTTATTCCATCACAGAGGCCCAGGTAGTTAAAAGACAACATCAAGACTACCAGACAATCAGAACCAGGGTCAGCAGCCTGTGCAAGAAGAATGAATGAGCTGCTCTCCAGAGCACAGCTCCCCATGTGTTTGGCCAGGAAAATAAGATTTGTTTTACTTGTTCATAAAAGTCTTTTGTAAAGCCCTGATTGGTCATATTTCAGCATTTAAATAAGTGCTCTAAATCCAGAGACAACTTGATAAATTGTAGCATATCCTCATGATAGTATAATCTGTTGTTTTTTTAAAGAGGATGTATTTACACCTTAAGGAACTAAAAAAAGAACACAAAATAAATTCAAAGTTGGCAAATGGAAGGAAATAATAAAGATTAGAACAGAAACAGATGAAATAGAGAATAGAAAAACAACATTTTTAAATGATTATTTTAAAAGGTTATTTTTTTATTTTAAAAGATAAGCTGATTATTTTAAAAGATAAGCAAAGTCAACAAATCCTTAGCTAGACTACCTAAGAAAAAAGAGAATTCAAATGATAAAAATCAGAAATGAAAGAGAAGATATTTTAACTGATGCTACAGAAATATAAAGAATCATAAGAGACTGACTACTATTAACACTTATACACCAACAAATTGGACAACCTAGATGAAATGGATAAATTCCCAGAAACATACAATCTACCAAGACTGAATCATGAAGAAACAGAACATCTGAACAGACCAACAATGAGAGGACTGACTCAATAACAAACCCTATCCTCCAGAAAGGAAAAATCCCAGATCAGACAGTTTCACTGGTAAATTCTACCAAACATTTAAAGAAGAATTAATACCTTCCTTCTCAAACTCTTCCAAAAAACTGAATAGAAGGGAACACTCCCAAACTCATTTTACAAGACGAGTATTACTCTGATACTAAAGCCAGATAGACACTATAAGAAAAAAAAATTACAAGCCAATATCCCTGATGAAAATAGATACAAATATCCTCAACAAGATTCTAGCATGCTGAATTCAGCAACCACCTAACATCCAGTAGGATGGCCACTACCAAAAATACAAAAAATAAACAAGAAAAAACCCAGAAAATAACAAATGCTAGCAAGAATGCAGATAATATGGAAACCCTGCATACTCATTGAGAATGTAAAATGGTGTGGCTGCTATGGAAAACAGTAGACAGGTTTCTTAAAAAATTAAAAATAGAATTAACATATGATCTAACAATCCAACTTATTGTATGTACCCAAAAGAATTGAAGACAGGATCTTGAGGAGATACCTGCACACCCATATTCATTGCAACACTATTCACAATATCCAAGAGGTGACAGAATTGGATAATATAAGTGTCCATTGACAGACGAATGGGTAAAGAAAATGTGTATACTTATTGTGCAATATTATTCAGGCTTAAAAAAGAAGGAAATCCTGTCATATGCTACAACATGAATGAATCTCGGGGACATTATTCTAAGTGAATTAGCTGCACAAAGTCCAAGATTGCATGATTCCTCTTAGGTGAGATATCTAAAATAGTCAAACAGAAACAAAAAGCAGAATGGTGGTTATTAGGAACGTTGAGGAGTGAGAAAAGAAGATGTATTAATCAATGGGTATAGAGGTTTGGTTCTTCAAGATGAAAAATTTCTAGAGATCTGTTACGCAACAAGGTGTATACAGTCACCACTATATTGTACATTTAAAAATAATTGAGATGGTAAAAAAAAATAATAACGTATATGTATACTTATTGAAATTGAGATATTGATGATACAGTATTACTAAAAGAAAGTTAAAAATAGCATATGTAATACAATTCCACTTTTGTAAATATGTATGCTGATATTTCATGTATATATATAGTACATATATTGTATGTATGCTTATGTATTATATATGTATATATATTCATTTTAGATTTATATATTTATACAGATATTATCTTTATATACTATGTACAATAGATTATCAGCACAACCTGACAGACTTCATGTGTATCTGATTTGTCATTTTATCGCTAGTGTTCAGCACACAGATGCTAGAAATATTTGAGAAATGAATAAGAATATGTGCTACAGAAAGAAACTGGAAAGTTAACATGTCAAAATATTAACAATGGTCATCTCTGTGTTGCAAGATATTTTGCATTTGCCAATCTGTATTTCTAGAATTTTTTCTAAAAAACAGTACTGTTTGTATTTTTTAAAAAAGAAGTAAGGTAAAGGATGCAGAGAAAATGGTCTAAGTATAGATGTGTACATAGAGAAATGGAGAATTTTTAACCCCAATAAATTTTATTTAAAATTCCCTGATATTTGAATCAGTTCTAATGAGATGGACGAAACTGGAGCCCATTATACAGAGTGAAGTAAGCCAGAAAGATAAAGAACATTACAGCATACTAACACATATATATGGAATTTAGAAAGATGGTAATGATAACCCTATATGCAAAACAAAAAGAGACACAGAAGTACAGAACAGACTTTTGAACTTTGTGGGAGAAGGTGAGGGTGGGATGTTTCAAAAGAACAGCATGTATATTATCTATGGTGAAACAGATCACTAGCCCAGGTGAGATGCATGAGACGAGTGCTCAGGCCTGGTGCACTGGGAGGACCCAGAGGAGTCGGGTGGAGAGGGAGGTGGGAGGGGGGATCGGGATGGGGAATACGTGTAACTCTATGGCTGATTCATGTCAATGTATGACAAAGCCCACTGAAATGTTGTGAAGTAATTGGCCTCCACCTAATAAAATAAAATTTAAAAAAATAAAAAATAAATAAATAAATAAAATTCCCTGATAAAGTGCTTAAACTTCCCTTTTTACTCAGAGGGAGAAGGAGAGCCCTAGAAACACAAAGTATGATGATAAAAGAAGGAGGTTATGTCTACATGGTAAGGTCAGGAGAGAGCTTGAAGAAGAGGTATTGCTAGAGATAGGTCTAGAAGGACATGTGGACTTTCCATGAGGAAACAGAAAGGAAATTCATTTCCAAAGGGAGTTAAGACAATAATGATATGAATTCTGGGAGTAATGAGGTGGACTTTCAGTGACAATTAGTTGGGATAGACTTGAATCTCTAAAAAATAAGAGATTATAAGAGAGTTGGTCTGATTCTAAGTGATTCTGCCTGTGGAAGCTTAGATTTTTGAACTTCGTTCTGTGGGTGATATATGACTCTCCCTAATTTGTTAACAGATGGGTGGCTTGCCCAGAGTGCTATTTTACTAAGATTTACCTACCAGCTACTTAAGAGTGGCCTCAAGTGGAGAGATAGGTTAGAAAGCTCAGGCAATATCCCAGGTTTCAGGTGATAAAGACCTGGACCAGGGGGAGAGGAGAGAAGCAGAAATAGACAACAGAGACAGATTATAAAAGACTATGAACAAAGAATCAATCAGACTTAGAGATCAGCTGTGGCAGCCCAGGAGATTATAGGCCCAAGGAAAGCATTGTGTATCCTCATCTTCTTTTTTTTTCCATTGAGGCAAAATTATGGCAAAACAAACATCCAGAGTAAGTTGCAAGGCAGAAAACAATTTCAAAAGGAGGTCGGTGCAGGCAACAAGGCCAGCCCAGGACTTTAGGGGGGAGATACTTTAGGGGGAGGATGGGAAGGTTCCTTTTTGTTTTCCAATTGTTCGGAGGAAGTGCTGTGGGTATCTGAAGGTAGAAAAGAATCAGACAATGAGGAGAAGAAGACTGAAGATGAAGGAGAGGTAGGATGCCTAAGATGGGTCTCCCAGTGGGGAGAGCAGAGGAAGGAATCCAGAGTAAGGCAGAGAAAAGGGAAGACACTGCATTTCTGAATCTGAAAGAAAGATGAGAGGGTACAATGTTCTGAGGCAGAGAGAAGTAGGGACTGTGAGCTCACATAAGATTCATCTCCAGTTTTGCTATAAAGAAGTTACAGAGGCTGCCTACCTTGCTAGGAGAGGGTAAAGACTGAGTACAAAAGAATGCATCTAAAACATCAATGTGGAAAGGGTCTCAGAGAAGCAGAAGATGAATAAAGGATCAGATAGCTAGATTTTGACTGTGGGGGTTACACTCACAGGACTCAACAACTTGTACTGTGAATGCCATGGAGTCCAGGTCCTTTGGCAAGGAGGGAACTGGGCTGGGAAATGCTTGACAAGCCAATAGAAAGCCATGGAATGTTCAAGACACACAGAGGGCAATTGAGGCTGAGATGGACAGACAGAAAGAGACCCAAGGCTCGAGTGAGGTGGGAGAGGTTGACCAATAGGAAGTTAATCTGCTTTCACACTCCAGTTATAACCTTTAGTGATTTAGGATGACAATGCCTCATGCAAAAGTCCTTGAGCAGTATAATGGGGAGTGACAGGTCTTTGCCCCTTAGGCTGGGCATACTGAGGAGAGCAGTGGTCTCACCAGAAACAGGGAACACCATTGCATTTCTTATTAGAGCTTACTCTCTGCCTTCAAGGAACCTGAAGAAGAAGCAGTAGTATATATGAAGAGGGTGAGGCTAAAGGGGTAAAAAGTATGGTCATCAAGAATATATTTCGGCAAAGCCTATCCAAAGTGATGAAATATGAGAAGGCATTGGACGACTTACTAATAAAGAACTGAGGGTCAAGCCAGAGATATAAGCACACAGACTGACAGAGGCTCAGCATGAAAAAAAATCCCTACATTTCATCCACTGTCCAAGAGTGGTCTTGGGAGGGACATATGAGGCACATGCAATTCTCAGGTCTCTAATCCATTATATCTCAAATGTCATGATAGCTAAGACTAATTAGATAAGTTAAACTAAAGTTGATATTATTATTAATAATAATAACATGAGTTAATAACTCTTCAGTGTTTTCTATTTGCCAGAATCTTTAAAGACATTATCGCACTAAATTCTCATTTAATTTTAACAAGAATTTAATGCTAGTTTCTCAACAACCCATTTTCTGAGTAAGAAAATTGAGATTTAGAAAAATTAACTTTCATAAGGTCACAGAACTATTAAGTAGAAAGTCAAGATTTAAGCCCATGTCTTTGTAGAGCCAGAGCACAAACTCTGAAACAGAAGGCTTTTCCAGGGTGATTGCAAGAAGGAAGCACCAGCAAGGCCAAGGGATGAGGACTTTCCAGATAATTAAGTGATAATTCAGGAGCCTCCTTGCCAGGGGCATCTGCAACACTCAGGTTACCCAGATACAGACCTAAGAGCAGTTTCTAAATCAGCTACAACTAAAAAGAAAAATCGATTGAAAAGCCTGTGTTTGGTAGAATAACTCTAGCAACACACCCAACATCAAAGACAGCCTAGATTAAAAGGAGACAAAGTTTAAAGAGCTTCTCAGACATACCAGCAGCCATCACAAAGTCGGTCAGGACACACTTCAAGGTGACTCCATTTATCACCCTTCTCAAGAGACCCTGGTGTAGACCTCCTAATATCATCATCTCCTCGGGACTATGGGTTCTCAGGTCACCACCTTTAATATGGGTCATGACTGGGAGTTATTTGGAGTGTGTGACACCTTGTATCAGCTGGAACAAGGGGAAACCAGAAGAGACAGATATGGCTTCAAACAGCATTTTTCCAGCAGCTTCTCATCAGTGTATATTCTCCACCTGGGTAGAGAATCTTCCTGATTTTTGACCAATGTATAGGAACTGGCCCAATCCATAAACCTCTTTTTAGGATCAAGATACCAGGATTTTAGGCAGGGAAGCAAGCCAATAATTTATACCAGTGAACAGACTAAGAATATTGTGTGCCAAGGTCTGAACTTGAACTAATGTGTCTCCATCTATGGAAATAAGGAGATGAGTAGAGATGAGCAACTATAATGGGCTGGAACAAGGCAACAAGGTTCTGACAACTTTATGTAAAATTTTATGAATCAGCTCTACATTTAGTGTATATGAATGAAATATATCCAATTATTTCCATTTTCATATACAACATATTCCCCCTAAATTCAGCTAAATATCTCTGTGAAGACAGAATTCTAATCTGATTCATCACTTTCTCCCTTACCTATTGAGTTCAACACCTGGCACATAAGAATTGACAGATGTTAGTGTTTCTAAATGCAAGCTATTGCCTACTTTTTTATTTATTGAACCAGAAACTGAAGTGTGGCAATCAACCTCACATCTGAATCATATACAATCTAATCTACAGCAGTCTTTCTCCATGGTGCCATGAGTTGTTTGGACCAGTCTTAGGTCATCAATTTTAGGGCCGTAGTAAGAAGCCAAAATCAAATCCCTTCTGTTCATACAGTGGAAGTGAGAAATAGATTCAAGGGATTAGATCTGATAGACAGAATGCCTGAAGAAATAGGGACAGAGGTTTGTGACACTGCATAGGAGACAGAAATCAAGACTAGCCCCATGAAAAAGAAATGAAAAAATCCAAATTGCTGTCTGAGGAGGCCTTACAAATAGCTATGAAAAGAAGAGAAGTGAAAAGCAAAGGAGAAAAGGAAAGATATACCCATTTGAAGGCAGAGTTCCAAAGACTAGCAAGGAGAGATAAGAAAGCCTTCCTCAGTGATCAGTGCAAAGAAATAGAGGAAAGCAAGAGAATTGGAAAGACTAGAGACCTCTTCAAGACAATTAGACCAAGAGAACATTTCATGCAAAGATGGGAAAAGTAAAGGACAGAAGTCGTATGGACCTAACAGAAGCAGAGGATATTAAGAAGAGGTGGCAAGAATACACAGAAGAACTGTACAAAAAAAGAACTTCATGACCCAGATAAGCATGATGGTGTGATCACTCACCTAGAGCCAGACATCCAGGAATGCAAAGTCAAGTAGGCCTTAGGAAGCATCACTACAAACAAAGCTAGTGGAGGTGATGGAATTCCAGTTGAGCTATCTCAAATCCTAAAAGAAGATACTATAAAAGTGCTGCACTCAATATGTCAGCAAATTTGGAAAGTTCAGCAGTGGCCACAGGACTGGAAAAGGTCAGTTTTCATTCCAATCCCAAAGAAAGGCAATGCCAAAGTGCTCAAACTACTGCACAATTGCACTCATCTTACATGCTAGCAAAGTAATGCTCAAAATTCTCCAAGCCAGGCTTTAGCAATACATGAACTGTGAACTTCCAGATGGTTAGGCTGGTTTTAGAAAAGGCAGAGGAATCAGAGATCAAATTGCCAACATCTGCTGGATCATCAAAAAAGCACAAGAGTTCCAGAAAAACATCTATTTCTGCTTCATTGACTATGCCAAGGCCTTTAACTGTGTGGATCACAATAAACTGTGGAAAATTCTGAAAGAGACAGGAATACCAGACCACCTGACCTGCCTCCTGAGAAATCTGTATGCAGGTCAAAAAGCAACAGTTAGAAATGGATATGGGCTGTATATTGCCAGCCTGCTTATTTAACTTATATCCAGAGTACATCATGAGAAATGCTGGGTTGGATGAAGCACAAGCTGGAATCAAGATTTCCAGGAGAAATACCAATAACCTCAGATATGCAGATGATTCCACCCTTATGGCAGAAAAATGAAGAAGAACTGAAGAGCCTCTTGATGAAAGTGAAAGAGGAGAGTGAAAAGTGTTGGCTTAAAGCTCAACATTCAGAAAACTAAGATCATGGCCTCTGGTCCCATCATTTCAAGATGAATAGATGGGGAAACAGTGGAAACAGGGACAGAGTTTATATTTGGGGGCTCCTAAATCACTGCAGGTGGTGACTACAGCCATGAAATTAAAAGATGTTTGCTCCTTAGAAGAAAAGCTATGACTATCCTAGGCAGCATATTAAAAAGCAGAGACATTACTTTGCCAACAAAGGTCCATCTAGTCAAAGCTATGGTTTTTCCATAGTCATGCATGGATGTGAGAGTTGGACTATAAAGAAAGCTGAGTGCCAAAGAATTGATGCTTTTGAACTGCGGTGTTGGAGAAGACTCTTCAGAGTCCCTTGGACTGCAAGGAGATCCAACCAGCCCATCATAAAGGAAATCAGTCCTGAATATTCATTGGAAGGACTGATGCTGAAGCTGAAACTCCAATACTTTGGCCACCTGATGTGAAGAACTGACTCATTTGAAAAGACCCTGATACTGGGAAAGATTGAACATGGGAGGAGAAGTGGACAACAGAAGATGAGATGGTTGGATGGTATCACCGACTCAATGGACATGAGTTTGAGTAAACTCCGGGAGTTGATGATAGGGAAGCCTGGCATGCTGCAGTCCATGGGGTCGCAAAGGGTCGGACATGACTGAGCGACTGAACTGAACTGAACTGAACTGAACTGAAAGAAGCCAAGAAGCCATAATAAATAGCATTACCTCTTTTAACATGACTGGCTCCACTGATATTCTATACAATAAAAATTGAATTATTTTGGAAGTCATCTGCATCACACCTGAGAATGCTATTTCTAATGGACATAGTCTTCATGTGAATGGAGCCTTCTAAAGAGTCATAACACTTCAGTGCCAAAAGCTTCATATGAATTATCTAGTCCAATTCCCTTATTTGACATATGTATATGCACAGGCCCAGAATAACAGAGGTCTTGCCTATGGTCACACATTTGGTGGAGACAGGACCAGGATGGGGACCAGAAGAGGCCCCTCCAGACCCCCACTTTTCTTCACTCTAACTCCTTTTCCTCCTTCAACTCGCAAAGCCTGCACAGACCTCCGCCTCCATCTAAATTATATCTTCCTCCTACTCCCCTCATAGTACGCTACACATTTGTACATTTGTTGTTAAGATTCTGTGTTGACTGTCTACTCTCCATCAGGACTATCCACTATCAGTAACTTGCCAGGCACAGAATAGTCAATACACAATTGTAGAATAAGTGATTGTACCATACAGCCTTCATTTATTTACATATCTATTTCTTTTACTTTTTCTACTTATCCCCCAAAATTGCCTTTTCTCTCCATCTAGAAATACTGATAAGAAAATCTTAAAGAATAAAAGAAAATAATTGCGAGCTTCTAGACATATTTGAAACATGAGTTTTATAAACTTTCATGTCTCATTCCTTAAGAACTAAGATTCTATTTTCTTGATCATTTTGCACATTGCCTAGCACAGAGGAATGGCAAATAGTAGGAAATAAAAAGGCATTTATTGAATAGAAGAATGAAGAAATTAATAAGATATGTACACTGGACATATGGCCAAATATTGGTCATTATCTGAATGATAAGTTGAAATATCACACAGAATTTTTTTTATTTTATATATTTTCCAGGATGAGCCATTTGTGCCTTCTAAATGGAGCCTTGTTCTGAGAAATAGGCAGGAGGTTGATGGCACAGCGTTTGAACCCAAAGAGAGTATTTGGTCTCTGTTATAAGAGGTTAGGAATCCTGTGCCCTCAAAAGTGAGCCTAAGCTGGGGTCACAGAGAGGACAAGAAGTACACCATCCCCTGCCTGCTAAGGGAGCAGGGACTCTTGAAGCCAGGCTGTCTCCCACTCTTTGTCTAAACCCAGCCAACGCTGCAGCCCACTGGCCAAGCAGCAGCTGACAGAAAGCCACCCACTGCTTCAATGGAGCCCCCGCACAGCCATGAGGGCAGCAGGGCCACCCCTGCACAGTCAGGCAGGCCTGACCTCAATGCCTTCCAAACAGAAAGCACTTTTCCAAATTTCAGAGAGACCAACTGCAGCCACCCTCGTAGTAGCTTTAGGTTAAGTCCACGAAAGCAAGGGTTAACATACAGTGCTGCGCCGTGAAAGCACCGCCTGTATTATGTTAAACCCCCTTTATATAAAAGGAAAAATCCAACTGTTGTGCAGAAAATCCCTACCCTTTCCGATCGATGCTTCCTACCACTAGGGCATCTAGTAATTTCTGATTCAGTCTCCTGTAGCCTTTACTTCAATGACAGGGCACAGCAGGCCAGGGGCAGGCACTGGCCAGGCTCCAAGTGGCAAACCCTCAGCCCTGCCAAGAGGTGTGAGTGTTGGGAGTGATGCACAAAGTGGAGGGGATGTCACCATGGGTCGCATTGGGACTCTTTTAAGCCATGCTCAGGTCCTCAATCATAGACTCAGAGTTCAGAGGGTTGTTAGGCTGTTGGTCACTGATCTCATCTCAAGGTGATAGCCACCTCTGGCCTTTGAGCAGACAGCAAGCCCACTGTCCATCCATCTTGGAGCAGCTTGACACTGGATTCTCTACCCATTTTACAGCCAGTGAACATTCCCTATTGATTTATTGATCCATGTCTGCCTGTGGAGGGAGCTCAGAAGAGACTCTGTGTGCACTCACAGCCTCCCGCATGGATTTTTTTCCCTCCTTTCTTTTCTCCTTTTTATCAAGGCATGTTAGCAGTCCAGGGTGCAGCAGGAATTAGAGCATGCAAGAGCACAATTTACCGGTTGTGAATGTGCCCAGCTCCCGTAAGTCAGTCAAATTTGCTTGTTTTTCTTTCCTTTTCCCATTTTTTAAAAAAATTGTGTCCCAAACTCTGAAATACCCATCCCTCACTCATTCTTATTCTTTCCTATGAGTTCCTCCTTTCCTCTACCTTACCTGAAATAGTTATTAAATCCAACATGGAACAAATAATGAGAAGGGGGTTAGGAAAACCAACAAACTCTTTTTCCCTTTTGTCTGTTTGCTGTCACATCCCATTACAGGCAAGCACCTTATTTCCAAAAACGAGAGTTCCTCCTCACTCTTGGTTTTTTAATAAGAAATATTCAATTAGCTTTAAATCATTTATAATTCAATTCTGAGTCATTCTGATTGTACCAATTTCTCTTCTAGAAAAATAAAATCTTTCCAGCACACTCTTCCTTACTGGAATTTCATGAATGAGCATTGTGAAGTCATGAAATCTGTGTGATTCTTAAGCTTTTTAATCAGCAGAGTAAGGTTAAGAAAGTGCCTATGAAGCAAATCCCTTTATTCAAGGGAGAGACAGAAAGCGCAAAATCCTTATAAACACTGCACACCAAGCATAAAGGGCAACAAAAGAAATCATTGGAACAAAGGTGTGTCTTATAAGCAGAGCACATGGCTATGCTTAGCAGTAATTACTTCCAAGCCATCTCAGATGGGATCTACAAATCATACCTCCAGATCCCACAGTACTGCACTGCCTTCGGAGCTTCCAGTGAAAGGAATCATTTATCTCATGAGAGTAATTAGATGGAAAGATGACTATGGCATCTTATAAGTAAAATATTTTATTGATCTGGACACTGGATAAGCAGGTCACATTTATTCACAAATATATTTTGTCAAAAAACAATTTGTTTTTCTTGAAATAAATTTTTCTTATAAAAGCAAAACTGCTTAAATATACACATTGGAGGGTAAGGCTCCTTTAAATGCCTGCTATCCAGCCTGAGAATTCTAGAAAAATTCTGAACATATATTGAGTGATTTCATATGCCAGTAGCCCCATTTTAATTCTCCTCCCCCAAAAAAATCTCCCCATTTCACTTACAGCTACCAATTGCCCAAGAGACCTAACATGACCAATATAAGCTAGTTTCCTACATTTCCATTGGCTTATTTAATCATACAGGTGCATTACAAAATTTTAATTATTTGTATTTAATCGTTTTAAAATTTAATTGAACTCAATATTCCAGTGATAACCAATGTAAGGAAAGACAAAAAATAAATAAAAAATGCAAATCAAAACAAGTTGCCATTTTTTACCTTTCAACTAGCAAAAAAAAATTTAATAATAATTCATAAAAATTATGAATAATTTAAATATGAAATATGGTAAATAAATATTATGTAGGTAGGGATTATGTAAAATGGTTGGTAAAACCATTTTAAAAAAGAATTCATCAGCATATATCAGTAGTCTTTAGAATGAAAACATCCTTTTGATCTAAAGAGACAACTTTAGATAATGAAAACTACTTATGCTTGAAGAGGTTCATAGCAGGAATACATAAAAATAGCATAAAAAGAGGAAACAGTCTAAATTTTAAAAATATGGAATGTTTGAGTTGTAGGAGAGTTACTTAAAGTAATGAACCACTACAAAGCATGAATGACTATGAAGAATATGTAATAAAGAGAAATTTCTATACCTGAATATTAAGTGGAGAGGACTACCAAATATCACCAACCATATAACTATAACTAAGTAAATAGAAATAAGTGCAGAAAAAAAATATACTGGAAAGAAATTCCCTAAATGCCAGAAATAATGATAGGTTGGCATTATAAATAATTATTTTTTCACCCAAATGTTCTTTCAACTTGCACATATAATACTTCTAACAAAAGTACACATAAAAACTTGCAAAAAGTGGGATGATAACTTGTCTTCGAAATCCTTTGGGATGGTTTTCAAACATGGAATGCAAGTTTCATATTTTGATTGACAATGTATGGAACACTGCCCCTGTAGGGAACTGAACTATTTGCTCTGGTAAAATGGTTTTGAAAGCAACTGGACTTTTTTCCCATAAGGAGTAGAAAGCTTTTCAGCAGTGAGCATCCAGCAAACCAACAATAGCACATGGCTGACTAGGTGCCTTGAGATTGTGTAGTACAGTAGAAAAAGACTTTCAGTCAAACATTCTGGATTCTAGACCCATTGCTACTATCAACTAATCAAGAAAAATATCACTGAACTTCACATTTCAGTATCTTTTCCACCCAAATAGATAAAATAACTTTAATTGTTAAAATTTAAAAGTTATGGAAATTCCTTGATGGTCCAGTGGTTAAGAATTAGAGCTTCCACTGCAGGAAACATGGGTTCGATCCATGGTCAGGGAACTAAGATTCCACATGCCACACAGCACAGTGGGGCCATAAAAATGAAGAGACAAAAAAAATAAAATAAAATCGCTGCTGTTGTTTTTGTTGAGTTGCTAAGGTATGTCTAACTCTCTTGCGACTCCATAGACTGTAGCCCACCAGGCTCCTCTGTCCATGGGATTTCCCAGGCAAGAATACAGGAGTAGGTTGCCATTTCCTTCTCCAGGGGATCTTCCTGACCCAGGGATCAAATCTGTGTCTCTGGAGTCTCCTGCATTGCAGGGAGATTCTTTACCACTGAACCAGCAGGGAAGCCCCTAAAATAAAATTTAATAAAATAAAAGTTATGATGGGTCATTGGATAAAATGCCTGACATCAGGTAACATACCGGACATTTCAGGTTCCAGCTCTCACTTCTCCCTCTAGAATAATAATTATTTGATTTTTTTTTTTTCACTTTTCTTCTTCTTGGACTGGGTACTTTATTAAGTAGCCCCTCAGTTCTGTCATCTAGAATGGTGCCAGTGTAGATGTCACTCACCCCTGTGGCAGAATCGTTGTCCCGATTTCCACCACACACACCCAGACTGATGGTGAACCCACCTCCTTCAGAAGAAAGTGCTGACCAATGACAAAGGCTCCCAAGGGGGTGTGGGAGGAGGACAGGCTGAGTCAGTCCATTGACCTGCATATATCTGGAAATCAGGCTGCAAGAACAAACAAAAATGAACTGTAAGCCCAGGTGTCCCAGCAAGAGAACAAAGGTTGAAGCTAAGCATATCTTTAACATGATTAAGTCAACTGTTGGACAGAATCATCTACCTAGTATTCTCTTATAATCATAGTCATCAGATCCAAGCATCACGTGAACACACTGTCCACAAAAACAACCAGAAGTCCAAGTGAAGCCCATGCCAAGAACAAATATATTAATATCAATGCTTTACCCTGAGCCCCCTTGAAGAGTCCAGATGGTAAAGTAGCTTGTAAGAGCTACAGCATCAAGTCTTGAACTGATTTCTTTATTCAGCTAGCATTGACCAAACTCCACAAACTGCTAAACAAAGAGGATGCAAAGAAGAACAGGCACAATCCTGATCAAGTGTTTGCAGTCTACTGAAGATCTCCAAATGTTACACACTTCACATCCTCTGCAGGATCTAGTGCTTTCAACGTAGTGCTGCACGTAAACTTCCAATAGCCCTATGAGGTCTTGATGGCATAGACTGCCAGACTGAGGAAAGGACACAACTAAGACTAAAAGAACTTCCTCTGTCCATGTTTGGGATAAGCAAATATACAAAAAGCAAGAGAAAATGGGCACAAATGTGGCAAGTCCACAATGTTGAAAGAGTATAAGAATTAGAATGAATAAATCACAGCATGCTTTTCTCTTATACAAAAGAGGAAAGAAATGCACTTGCATGTTCCCCAACACAGTATTCCCTGAAAGTTTCATGTAAGAGTGCTAAGGAGAAGCAAAGTCCCTTGGGACCCTCAGTTCAGAAGGGAGGGTGCTCACAATTCCTATGAGAACTTCTTGTCCAACTCTTCTGGTTTCAGGGTTCCAGCACCATCAGGTCCACCCAGGCTTGTGGTCCAAAGAACCTAAAGAGGAAGCTTCAGAGAAGTATTCTGAAGTTGACCCACTCAGCTGCAAATTTGGTGCTTATTTTTCTTGTCAAGTAGTCTAGTGTTCACAAACCAGGAAACCATTTTCCCAAGAGGCAGAAAGCCCTCTGCCACCTTCATTCTGCTCAAACCCACTCCCTGTCCTGCAGCCTCAATCTTGCTGTCCTCTAGTAAAACCTATGAAAAAAAATCTCACAATGTCAAAGTTGGAATGGACTTGAGAAATCATTTGGTTCAGTCTTTCATGTTATAAGAAGACAATGGAAGCCCTCAAAGAGATCACACCTTGCCTACTAAGGCCACTCAACCAACCTCCACACATTTTGTGACATGAGCCAAAGTAGGCCTACCTACTCATACACAGCTGTGCATCCATTCATACATGCTATCCCAGATCAAGTGGAATAGCACACTTAGAAGTCACCTGTCTAGACTGTATATTTGGTATTTTCAGGACCACCTGTTCTAAAGATAAATATGATTTGTACTGCAAAGGAAATACAGTTGGGCATGTACTTCTCTTTCATCTCTGTATTGTGAATACGAACCTGAAGACAAAAAGCAAACACTAATGTTACCTTAAAATGATTTCACCAACGTTGGTATTGATATTCTCCACTGATTAGAACTTACTTTTGACTTATTCATGGATTAATGTTGCTTGCTGAAGAAAATAAAGCAGAGTCCTAATCACCCAAGATGCTTGAGATGCAATACTTGCAGCTTTCAACATTGTACTGGTTACACAAGTTGACCATGATACAAAATCATTCAATCTTGCCACCTTGCTGCCAGACTTTTCCTGCATGCACAGATACACATACCTTCCAGCCCCCTCCATCCTGCCACTTGCTGATGCTATTTGCCAGGAAGTGAAGATGTCTGTGAGCTCTGAAAATTGGATCACAGGGACAGCTCCACCGTGGTCCCAGTCATGCTGACGGCAAGACTGATCAATCAATACCCTGTGTGACACTTTCAGAATTCATTGGAAATGATGCCCTTTTCAAATGACACCTACATTTTATCAGGGCAGCTCTAGTGGGGGAAAAAACACCACATCAATATATTTGGTTCCAGTAAACTTTGTTGGTTAGGACCAATAAGTCTGTATTCAACCTCCCTGCTCCTATCCCAGAGATTTTGAACAAAGGGGAGATACAATGTTAAGGCAGCATTGCAAGCTGATATTTTTTCTGAGCTCCCAAATCTCATGTATAGCATGGAAGATGGCCACATTTTCTTCCAATGCAATAGATCTTTAAAATTCTAGACTTGTTGTGGACTTCCAGCACACCAGGCTCATAAAGAGAACATGGAAATTATCTTTCAGAATGAAAGTTTCAGAATGAAAATTGCCAGGCTGCCATTCTAAATACTACTTTGAGAGAGTTGGCCCTTTACCTCTTCCTTAGATGCTGGGGTGGGGACAGGGGGGAATGGGGAGCACAAAGGCAGAAGTTTGCTTTCTTTACTGTAAGTGTTCAGCTAACGAGAAGATTAGCAGTGCTGCCTAACCATACCAGACGGGAAATTCTGGTTTCTCTGCTGAGTTCTAATGAGGTGACAGACTGTGTTCCTGCACATCCTAACATCAAGTATCCCATTCAGGTCCTCAGGAGAAGTTTCAAAGGGCCTTGAGGGGCTAAGAATGAGGGAAGTGACTCTTGAGACATTGGAAGACTCAGAAGGAAAGGGTAAGAGAAGATAACATACAGAAATAAAATTCCCCGCCGCCACCATTTGAATAAAATTCCAGAGAGTAGGAGTTAATAGCAGCTATTCTCAACTTGAGCATGCTCCAAGATGACCTGGAGGGCTTCTTCAAACACAAGTTGCCAGGCCCCCTCCACAGAGTTTTTGATTTAGTAGATTTGGGGTGGGGCCTCTGCCTTCACATTTTAACAAGCTTCCATGTGACACTACTGCTGCTGCTGCTTTGGGGACCACACTTCAAGGACTACTGGTTTAGAGCACCTTTAAGTTACTCACAAACCAAACAAACCCAGCTGTGGAAATAACGCTTGAATTTCTTTTTATTTTATTGTGTTTATCAGGGTACATATGATAAAGCGTCTCTTTAAAGGAACCAATTTCTCAAAATGTTGTGGGGGCTTTTGTTTGGTTTACTTTTATTTTTGTTTCTTGTTTTGTTCTTTCTACTCAATTCTAGGAAAGAACAAAGGTGGACTGTGAATTTTCTTCTCTGACAATGATAATTCTGCAGACATAACAGGCATGTGACTAGTCCTTGGCAGTTCAAGCTCCCCTTAAGGTTCAGGGAGTAATCACTGGGGCCTTTGGTATCCAGGTCAACTGAATTAACCAGATACTGGTCAATCACAGGGCTTTGGGCTGTCACAATGAATGGGCAATCAATGGGCCATCCGGTTCAGTTGTTGAAACACAAAATCTAATGGCAGGTCATTTCAGGACCTGGCTATCATGAAATTTGAGTGGGCTATCTTTAAATAGCCAAGTTCTCAAATATTAAGCAACTTTATTGGTCTCTCAGCAATTTTCTCCCTCAACCAACTAGGTTAACTATTAAGAACTACCAAAAAGTCCCCAAAATAAAACAATTAAGATAAACAATTGCCACCTTTGTAAACAGGAGTTCAGAAATATTTTATAAGGATTTTTTTTAGGAAATCAAATGAAGGTAAATCTATATGCACACAAATATTAAAACTGAATATAGAGTAACCCTCTCTAGCCATAAGCATCCCTTTATAAAGAATTCCAGTATCTCTGGATTTGCTTCTGAGCAGCTCTGCAGCAACTAAGGAGAAAGAATTCATTTTCAGTTACAATGTATGATATTTATGCTTCCTTCCAACTGGGGATAATTAGAAGAAGAGAAAGTGGTATAGGGAATAGAAAAAAGGAGCACAAAAGACAGCAGAACATGCAGTTTTTGCAATGTTTTTCTCTCTCTGAGGACATTGAGAGAAGGTAAAACCCAGCTCAAAACTGCACTCCTATGTCCATTAGAAGGAAGGAAGCAAAGATATGAGCATAGGGACCAAGCACGAAGCTAGCTGAGTGGAGACAGGTTCTAAGTTTCTATGTCTGTATGTATTAGAGGAGGTGAGAAATACCTGGCCAGTGAGAATAAATAAGCTAAATAACATTTTCACTAATTCTCAGAGCTTGTTAGTGTCTCTCTGTGTCTGTCTCTCTCTTTCTACCACTTCCATCTTTTACATCCAAGTCACTATGCATTCTTACATAGAAGTAGAACCTGAGATGAGTCAGACAACTATCCTAAGCCACTATATCAAAAAAGACACTAAATATCTGGACAGTGGGGAAATCACAAAGAACAGATCAAGAGGAAGGAGCCGATTACAGTATTTTAAAAAGGGTTAAAACAATGCTAGAGGAAATCCTAAAATATTTTGCAGTAACCAGAGTTCCAAATAAAAATTACGATGCAACTTTTATAACCAACTAATAATGAGCAGTATGTTATTGTTCTCATCACTTAGTGGGTTAACCTTACTGTTTTATTTTCATCTCAAAACAGTTAAAATGACTGTGTGTGTGTCCACTCACTTCCTCAGTTGCCCAAAGTTTTTTTTCAGGTTTATTAGATACATCTAAGAGTGATACTGCTCAGGCGTTTATATTTTTTATTTCTTGCTTAAAATAGGCTTATTTCTCAAATTAGTGAGAAATTTCATGTGATTCAAATAATAGGAGTAAAGATTTTATGCTTAAATTGCTTAAAACTAAATTAAGATAATGTTTTACATATAAAATATTCAGCATTTCTAGAAGGACAGTATCTAATGCAAAATAAATAAGCTGGCATATTTCAGTTTTAGTAGATGTACATTTTGGTCTGTTCTAAAGAATATTGACCAAACTCTTTTATTTTTTATTTTATTATATTTTTAGTGAGTCAATATTTTTATAGATTATACTCCATATAAAGTCCAACTCTTTTGCCTGTAAGATCATCTGATTCTTTAAAAAAAAAAAAAAATCATCTAATTCTCAACCATGAATCCTCCTGTTCAGGGGCTTTCAATAACCTAATCCTTATGGATTTGGAAGCAACTCCTATGTTGTATATGCAAGTTAATAAGCTCTCACTGACTACTGGAACTTTGCAGAGCACCTTTTGAGGCAGGAGGTGGAGGGACAGGAAAGACATTTTTCTGGACCCTAAAGAGCTCACAATCTAGTGGTGAAGACTGATGAACAAACACCAAACTATAATTCCATTGAGAAGTAAAGAAAAAGTGTCCAAAGTATTTTAGGAATGTTGTTTGTGTGAGACTGGCAAGGCAGAAGCTTCCAGAAATTTTCACAATGGACAACATGCTTAAACTGAACCTTGAAAAACAAATAAGACTTCCCCATGCTAGAAATAGGAGTAAGAGAAGGGAATATTCTAGTCTCATGAGTATTATGAGAACAAGGGATATGTTTTAGGAATCAGACTTTATACAAATGTAAGAGAAAAAGCCACGAAGCAATCCGCCTGATGCACTGGCAAGGGAGGACAAGCCAGAGCTTGAGAGAAAATGCAAGACACCGATCCAGTCAGCCACCAAAGTGAAACAGCAAAGAAGGAACTTATGGGCAGGACCAGAGAAAGCTACTTTCCTTTAAAGAGCTGACATCTCTGTGCATCCACAGTCAGGAGTCTGATAGTGAGCTTGGGGCCATTACTGGTCAGCAGGGCAGCAACTGGGAAGATGAGCTAGACACAGAATGGAGGACCAGCAGAACCCATACGGCTTTGCCTCTGACCATGACTTGCTAATCTCTTACCACCCAAAGTTCATTCAAGATCTGCTTTTGAACAACTGTGATCAGGAACCATACAAAGAAAGGAGTGCTAGGAAATATGGTTCTCAGATTAACCAAGCTGGTATAATCTAGTCCCAAAGCAGTTAAGAAGGAAAACTGGAACTAGTGCTTTGAGACAAAGTAATTTGTCCTCTGATTTGAAGAAACTTGGGAGTAATTAAAAGTTTTAACAATAGATTGCATATCCAATTTCTCTTTATAAAATGTAATTTAAATGGGTGTATGCCATATATCATAAATGGGCAGTAGAGGGGGAGTGTTTTTACATCTCTCTAAGTTTACTTATTTTCTCTCCCTGAATTGTGGTTCTTCTTGCCCATCCAGTGAAAAACTCTTTTTCTCACAAATTGCTCTCAAACACCATCACTTCTGTGAAGCCTTCCCTGACTTCCCACTCAGAACTCTTTATTTACACCTCTGAGTTCACACAACATCCTGTATATACTTCTATTAAAGCACTTTTCAGATTATACTATTAAGTTTCTGTTTTCATGTTTTGTTAATCATTGTTTTCCCAAGATCTGGTTCCTAGTAAATATTCGATAAACATGGAGGGAATAAATGAGTGAATGTAACCCAGTGAGACATTAGTGCAATAGTCTAGGTTAAAGATCCAGAGGGTTTGGATTAGAAGAGTGGCAATGGGGAGTCAGAGAGTGAGGAATATTCAGACATCATTTTAAAAACAAAATGGCAAAAATTTTGTACCAACTGGTGAAAGATGTAGACAGTAGACCCTGATAAACACTATAAGTAAAATAAAAGGTAAAGTTGCAAAGGGGATCATGGTTAAATTTCACAAAGAGATGGAATTGCTATAACATTAAGAAAATTATATGTTCATAAAGCAAAGCTTTCATATAAATTTTAAAATCAGCTTATTTCTACAAAAAAAGGCATTTTATTGTCATTGGAATTTTTATTTGGGATTGAATTAATAAGATCAGTTTAAGGATCATTAACATCCTTAAGAGGTGGCAAGAACACACAGAAGAACTATACATAAAAGGTCTTAATGACTCAGATAACTTTGTTGGTGTGGACACTCACCTAGACCCACACATCCTAGAGTGTGAAATCAAGTAGGCCTTAGGAAGCATTACCACAAACAAAGTCAGTGGAGATGATGGAATTCCAGCTGAGTTATTTAAAATCTTAACAGATGATGTTGTTAAACTGCTGCACTCAATATGTCAGCAAATTTGGAAAACTCAGCAATGGCCACAGGACTGGAAAAAATCAGTTTTCATTCCAATCCTGAAAAAGGGCAACACCAAAGAATATTCAAACTACAATACAACTGTACTCATTTCACCAGCTAGCAAAGTAATGTTCAAAATCCTTCAAACTAGGCTTCAACAGTACATGAACTGAGAACTTCCAGATGTACAAGTTGGGTTTAGAAAAGGAGGAGGAACCAGAGATCAAATTGCCAACATCCACTGGATCATAGAAAATGCAAGGGAGTTTCAGAAAAACGTCTACTTCAGCTTCATCGAGTATGCTAAAGTCTTTGACTGTGTGGATCACAAAAAACTGTAGAAAATTCTTGAAAAAGATGGCCATACCAGACCACCTTACCTGCTTCCTAAGAAATCTGTATGTAGGTCAAGTAGCAACAGTTAGAACTGGACATGAAACAACGAACTGGTTCAAAATTGGGAAAGGAATACAAGGCAGCTGTATATTGTCACCCTGTTTATTTAACTTCTACACAGAGTACATCATGTGAAATGAGGCACAAACTGGAATCAAGATTGCCAGGAGAAATATCAATAACCTCATACAAGCAAATAATACCACCCTAATGGCAGAAATGGAGAAGGCAATGGCACCTCACTCCAGTACTCTTGCCTGGAAAATCCCATGGACGGAGGAGCCTGGTGGGCTGCAGTACATGGAGTCGCGAAGAATCGGACATGACTGAGCGACTTCACTTTCACTTTTCACTTTCATGCATTGGAAAAGGAAATGGCAGCCCACTCCAGTATTTTTGCCTGGAGAATCCCAGGGACGGTGGAGCCTGGTGGGCTGCCGTCTAAGGGGTCGCACAGAGTTGGACACGACTGAAGTGACTTAGCAGCAGCAGCAGCAGCAGCAATGGCAGAAAGCAAAGAGGAACTAAAGAGCCTCTTGATGAAAGTGAAAGAGGAGAGTGGGAAAGTTGTCTTAAAATTTAACATTCAAAAAATGAAGATCATGGCATCTGGGCCCATCACTTTATGGAGAACAGATGGGGAAAAATGGAAACAGTGACAGACTTTATTTTCACAGGCTCCAAAGTCACTGTGGATGGTGAAATTTCACTGTAGCCATGAAATTAAAAGATCCCTACTCTTTGGGAGAAAAGCTATGATACACGTAGACAGCACATTAAAAAGCAGAGATATCACTTTGCTGACAAATTTCCATATGGTCAAAGCTCTGGTTTTTCCAGTAGTCATGTATGGATGTGAGAGCTGGACCATAAAGGAGTGCCGAAGAATTTATGCTTTCGAATTGTGGTGCTGAAAAAGACTTTTAAGAGTCCCTTGGACACCAAGGAGATCAAACCAGTCAATTTCAAAAGAAATCAACCCTGAATATTCATTGGAAGGACTGATTCTGAAGCTGAAGCTCCAGTACTTTGGCCACCTGATGCAAAGAGCTGAATCATTGAAAAAGACCCCGATGCTGGGAAAGATTGAGGGCAGGAGAAGAAGTGGGGAACAGAGGATGAGAGGTTGGATGGCATCACTGACTCAATGAACATGAGTTTGAGAAAACTCTGAGAGATAGAGGAGAACAGGGAACCCTGACTTGTTGCAAGGGTTGGACATGACTTAGCGACTGAACAATAGCAACAATATTAAATTTTATCAGATGTAATTTCTGAACATATTGAGGTGGTAACTTTTTATCACTTATTCTAAGTTAATGATTTTGATTTCAAATGCTAAACCAATCTTTCCTTTCTTTTTGTATATTTCTGTGTTTGGCTTGCTAATATTTTGATTGGGTCTGTTTTAAATTTCCATGAATCAGTGAGACAGGCCTTAAGAACAACTTTAAAAATATGTCAGGAATGACACTTCTTTTGTGAAAGATTTAGAGTTATTTTGTTACTAAATATTTGATATAATTTACTAAGTAGCCATTGGGTCTAGACTTTTCTTTGTGGGAAGTTTTAATTATGAATTTAATTTTCTTAATAGTTAAAAGTCTATCCAGATTTTTTCTCTATTCTATGTCCTTTTAAATAAACCATACTTCTTTAACAATATATCTATTGCATCCAAATTTTCAAAAGTATTTCTATAAAGTTATTAATAATGGTTTCTTGTTATCACTTTATTATCTGTAGAATCTGAGATAATCATTCATTTATCTTTTATATTAATATTCCCCCTATTTCCCTTTTTCTCTTTTTCCCTCCCTCCCTCCCTGCTTCTCTCCCTCCCTCTTTGCCTCTCTGCCTCACCAAGGACTTCTCAGTTTTATTAACCTCTTCTAAAACCAAGTTTTGCTCATGTTGATTCTCTCCATTGTATGTTTGGGTTTTTGTTGTCTTCCTCTTCATTACTTTAAATTCTTTTTTTATGTCCTTCCTACTGCTTTCTTTGATGTGATTTGCTGTTATTCCCAACTTCTTAAGATGAATGCTTAACTCATTGATTATAGCCTCCCATCTTTTCTAACATATGTGCTTAAGGCTATAAATTTCCCCATAATCAAAACATAGGCTATATCCCACAAGTTTTTGAGTATGTAAAACGTTCAAAGTTATTCAGTGAAAATATTTTCAAATTTCCATTATGATTGCTTCTTTAACCCTTGGGTTATTGCTTAGAAGCATATTTGCTAACTTTACAAATATTGGGGAATTTTCTAGCCTCATTTTTGTTATTGATTTCTAGCTCTGATCTTTTTTTCTTGTTTCACTCAGTGAGTTGATTTCAGTCCAGAACAAGTTTTTGTACTTCTATGTTTACTGTCCAAATAATTCATGAGTGCAGCCAGGTCACAGGTGAAATTCAACTTCTGAGTCACATTTCAAAGCTGACCCTGAGGCCAGTATCTCTCCCTAGCTTGGAGTTGCCTTAATAAATGGTGACTCCCAATGTACAAGATTCTGTTGCTCAGAAGAGAAACTATTTTCCCACTCTAACTCCACCCACAAATGATTTCCTGGCCCCAAAATCCAACATATAGGTGCTAGAATAGCACCCTAAGCAACCCCACAGGCAACCATGTATCATCGTCGGTGTAGATGGCGCCCCCTGGAGTTGTACGGGTGCTCTCTATGCAGCCATCCACAGCAGCCTGCTCTGCTGAGCCTCAACCAGAGGTGTTCATATTTCTTAGAATGCCAGTTGTTCTAGGTTAGAAACTATGTTTACTCAGGGCTCCAGGTCTACAGGTTTGTTACCCACACATATGGAGGGTTGACTATACTTCACCACTTTATATATGGGACTAGAGGTCTTTGAAACTTGGTACTTTCAAGGGTCCTAGAACCAATCTTCAGTGAGTACCAAGAGATGATTGTATACATACTGACCCTTGTATCAGCTATGATATTTAGCTCAGTGCCTAGCATCTGTGTTCATAAAGTCTGTTGATGAAGTAAAAGATGAATATCCAGAAAGATGAAAGATAGAAAAAAATAAGAAATTCTATTTTCTCCTACAAAAACTGGAGCAGAAATTCAGTGGAACTTAAAGACCAAGATAATTTTTAAATAGGGGTGGAATAAATACAAATTTAAACCAAGTTTCAAGTATCACAGAAAACCAGCAGCTATGAAAAGGGTAATAACAGGATAGTCATTGTCTGAAATAATGACAGTTTAAGCCTATAAAAGCAAATATGTGAAGTAAAACTATTAAAACTAAGTTTTGGTTGAAAAAGCAGTTGGATTCAAATAAATTTAAAATTAGAACATTTGGGACTGCATCTCTGATTACACAAACAATTGTCTACCCAATTCAATAGGATAAATATGAGCCTGCTTGTCTAAATTAGACTTTTTCCTAAATATTTTGACATGTTCTTTCACAGGAGGAAGTTTTGGGGGAAAAAAAATTAGGTAGAACTGAGTTCAAACTCAAGAAGATTGAATTCGATAAATTTGGGTAAGTAGCCTCACTTCTCTGAGTCTTTGCCTTATCCTTGTAATAAGGGGTTATGTAGTCAGTATTTTCTTTAATATATTCTTGAGAACCACAGTCCAACAAAATCTTAACAAAAAGTGTTTGATGGTCCAATAAGTTTAGAAAATGCTAGCCTAAATAAAGCTAATTTGCTGAAACATTTCTCAGCTGTTAATACATTGTGAATCTCCAAAACTGGGATATACTTACTATACAGTGTTCTTTGAACTTAGACCATGAACCCTTTTTGCCTAAAGCATACTATAAGATTCCTGTATGTGAAACTGAAGCCTAGCATGCAAGATTTTAAGCATGACCTTACTAACATGGGAGATGAGTATAACTGTCCAGTGGTTAGCACATTCTTTGGTACTAGGATTGGGATGAGGACTCACCTTTTCTGGTCCTGTGGCTACTGCTGGGTCTTCCAGATTTGCTGACATAATGAACACAAAACCTTGATGGCATCATCTTTTAGGGATTGGAGTAGTTCTGTTGGAATTCCATCACATCCACTAGCTTTATTAACAGCAGTGCTTCTTAAGGCCCACTTCGACTTTGCACTCCAGAATGTCTGGCTCTGGGTGACTAACCTCACCATCATAGTAATCCAGTTCATTAAGATCTTTTTTATACAGTTTTCCCATGTATTCTTTCCATCTCTTCTTGATCTCTTCAGTGCCTACTAGGTTGAAAAGTAGAGGCTTTTTGTTTTCTTTTTTTTTTTAATTTATTTATTTTAATTGGAGGCTAATTACTTTACAATATTGTAGTGGTTTAAACACAGACATTACTCTGCCAACAAAGGTCCATAGAGTCAAAGCTATGGCTTTCCCAGTGGTCACATACGGCTGAGAGAGCTGGACCATAAAGAAGGCAGAATGCCGAAGAATTGATGCCTTCAAACTTGGTGCTGGGGAAGACTTCTGAAAGTCCCTTGAACAGCAAGGAGATCAAACCAGTCAACCTTAAGGGAGATCAACCCTGAATATTCACTGGAAGGGCTGATGCTGAAGCTGAAGCTCCAGTATTTTGGTCATCTAATGTGAACAGGTCACTTATTGGAAAAGTCCCTGATGCTGGGAAAGATTGATGGCAGAAGGAGAAGAGGGCGTCAGAGGATGAGATGGCTGAATGGCATCACCCATGAACTTGGGCAAACTTTAGGAGATGGTGAGGAACAGGGAGGCTTGGTGAGCTGCAGTACATGGTGTCACAAAGAGTCAGACATGACTGGGTGACTGAACAACAGCTGTGAAACTAAGTTTACTTTACTTTCATTTTATTACACTACTAAGTTTACATGATTCTAAGTAAAGCCTCATGAAATAGAAATGCAACAGCAGTTACAAACTCTGAAGCTGAGAGATGAAATAGGTAGTCAGGTAGTTTCTGGTTTATCCACACTAAAAACTTCTTTCAAGTCTTCTCAGTTCTACCAAATGGGTGGCCACACTGGTCAACAAACAAGGAAATATACTTATGTCTACAAGTGAATTAGAAGTGCTCAAAGCAAGAAAACTAGAATTCTTACCCTATCAGAACCTCAGAAATTATCTTTAGAAAAGAATCAGGGTCCTTTCTGAGGACATTTGAGGAGATTCTGAGTAGGGCATCAGTGCTAATATTCCAAGGTTTTCAAAGTATGTGTATACATGCATACAAGCATGTGTATATGCATACACATTTGTGTGTTATAAGATATGCTAATAGCTTTAAAAAGTGATTCCCAAACAAATTTTGGAAACACTGAGATCAAACATAGTGAAGCAAATTTCTTTATCATTCTAAAGTACATTGTAAGTCTACAAGAGGTAAACATGACATGTGGTATTTATGTGACCATTAGACACTATAATATCTTATGGAACTGATGTTTCACAGAACACACTTTGAGGTCCATTCCATAGAATTTGGGGTTTCTGTTAAGTGTAAATTCTGAGAATGGAAGAAGAAGACGTTTCTGAATCCAAGGATGAACAAATTAAAGATCTTAGAATAATGGTTAGCAGAAAAAAAGTTTGGAACATTTAAAAGCAGATGTAAATTGTCATATATGAAGATATTCTATGAAGGGCAATTTGGCAAGGTATTCTACACATATATATGCACTTTTATTAAGTGGTTTTTACATATGGTTATAAATTTCAGCACTGTTTGAAAGAGCTAGAGATAAGAAAGAACCCACGTATATACGTGATAGTTGCTAAATTATGGTACATACTTAGAATGAATTCTATGCAGCTGAAAAAGTTAGCTAAGATACAGGTTAATAAATGTGAAACTCTCAAAGACTGGACATGTCTTGCTAATTTTTAAGGGCTTTAAATTTCTTTCAGTTTTTAAATTTTTTGTTAGAGTATAATTGGTTTACAATGTTGTAGCAGATTTTGCTGTACAAGAAGGTAATTCAGCTATATGTATACATATATTTTCTTCCTCTTGAACCTCATGCCCTCCCATGCCCCATCCCACTCCTCTTTTCAAACTCAAGGATCTAGCATGAGTCTTGAAATATTGTGAGTATTTCACAAATATTCGATGAATAGAAAGTAAGCAAAATGACTGCATGGATGACACTTCTAAAATCACAGCCCTCCATATCAATGAACTTACTTTCCAAATCTTTTCTTGGAACCCAGATGATTAATCATTCAAACAATTTATTGAGTACTTATTAATGAGTATACATTGGAAAGAGTATACATTACACTGAATATATAGTATACATTATACTATATATACAGATACATGAGATAAATCAAATAAACATATTCTGCCCTTCAAGAACTCAACTCTCTTGTAAATGAAGTTAATAGAAATAATGAGAGATTACAGAAAATAAAGCACAATGAGAATCTGAGAAAAGAAGCCATTACTTGATCTGTCCAATCATTACCAAATTTCTAAAATACAAATATACAATGAAATAATTAGGGAACTTTCTAGAGAAGCTTCATAAAACGCTTTTGTCTACTCCTAAGTGACTATCCAGAGCCCCTATCATCCTGCACAAGAATTAGTGTCCAATTATCATAATGCTGCCCAGGGACCTAAAAGGGGGAAAGGAAGTCTAAATTTCAGTAGTATTCTATTGTAGTGTGACGGCTTTTATGTTAGCCAAATCACTTTCTGATCTTCTAATTTTTCTCCATTTTTTATCCCTTATCCCATCAACTCCTCCACAAAAACAAGCAACTGAATTGTTTTATGTTTATTGTCTCAGGGTAAATTTTATTAATAGGGGTCTTCCTGACTCTCAACTCTAAAAATCTAAACTTTTCGAGAGCTGAAGAGGATTGTGGACATGAAAAACAATGTTGGAGGGAAGTGGGATCTGAAGAGTGTGGGAGCTTCCGAGAGAGACCATCAGAGTTTTCCCCAGAGGAAGAGAAGGTAATTAAATCTAATGTTAGTCCTTGCTAGAACTATAGCCCTAACAAAGCTCAGGGAGAGAGAAGGGCGGGATCATAGTAAGTCCAAGCAGGCAGCACCTTAAGGAGCCTCAAAGAGATTTCTGTGCTCCAGAATAGCAAAAAAAAAAAAAAAAAAAAAAAAAAGGTAGAATAGTAACAACACGTAGGAATAGCAAAGAGCTCCTAAGCTTGAAGGAGACATGAAAGGAATAAAGAAAATCTCCTGAGCATCGAGTGATTCAATGTCAGTGGACTAGATGAAAAAACGGATATCTCAGCCAATAAATGTAATGAATAGTATTGAATTCCACAGGCAATCCTGCCATGCCCAGGTACCACATAACCATGTCCATGAAAAACCACATCACAAAACAAGGGAGGAGTATTATGTTTCTGCCAACCAGAAAAATGGAGGCTCAAAAAAGAAACTGAGTTATAGGGGGGGAAATGAAGAAAGCTATGTGTGCACTTTGGTTGTGGATTATCGTAGAATCTGGCTACAGCTAGCTATACATGCCTGAGGATTTCTGCAATGACTATGTCTCACATTCACGTTTCCCAAGTGGCACTAATGGGAAAGAAACCACTTGCCAATGCAGGAGACATAACAGAAACGGGTTTGATCCCTGGGTCGGGAAGACCTCCTGGAGGAGGAAATGGAAACCCACTCCAGTATTCTTGCCTGGAGAATCCCATGGACAGACGAGTCTTGGCAGGCTATGGTCCACAGGGTCACAAAGAGTCAGATACAACTGAAGCGACTTAGCAGACACACGCATGCACGGATGCACATTCACCCAAAGACTCCAAATGTTCTGGTTTAAAATCACTCACAGGGGCCCCTCTGTGAATAGCTTCAGACATCACATAGGCCCCAATATGATGGCTTTGCTAAAGCTGATATGCTTGCACCAGGGGGATCTCCTCCTTCAGAAGAGCTCAGACACAATGCACTGAGACCCAAAGCCACTCACTCTCCAAGAATGCGGTCATTAGAGCTACAACATCTGTCACCTTTGGGTGGTAATTAGAAAGGGGAAGTCAATAACAATAGTGCATAACACTACTTTACCAAGATTTAAACAAGTTGTAATATTGTTGAACATCTATTGATGAGTCCAAATGTGCCACAGGCTATTGAGCACAAGAAGGGCTTTGATGAGAGGCTTTTCATTATTAATTTGATGGGGTGAGGTTTATAGACATCACAGAATACATTTTCACTTGTTACACGAGACCCAGCCTCCCACAGCCATCAGATCTAATCAGCATCTTGTTGGGTCACAACCAAGGTAGGGGAGGATCTGGGTCTGGGACTTGTAACCCCATGAATGGAAAAGAGCCAAGTCTTGATTTTCCTCAGCTCTCTTCCAAATGTAGGAAATACTCAAGAAAAGCAACCTATGATCTTTGGTAAAAAAAAAAAAAAAAAAAAAAAAATCTCTGAGCCGAGAAACAAGAAACCTGGATTTTAGTTACTGCTAGTAACTAGTTATATTCCTTAGATATAGGTCTAATCTCTGGGTTGGAGTTTTTTCATCTATAAATTGACAATCTTTTAAGGTGACTTTCAGGCACAATATTCTATGAATTTTCTCTCTTGGGGCATCTCTTTCAGCCTCATATTTTAAATAATATCTATATGCTGGAACTTCCTGTCTATCTCCATCCCCAACCTCTCTCCTGAACTCCAAACTTATATTTACAACTGCCCCCTTGACAAATTCACTTGGATGACATCTCAAACTTCACATATGTAAAAACCAAACTTGCCTTCTTCCTAAACCTGCTTCTTCCCACTCTCCCCCAGCTCTACCCCCACTTCTCATCACAGTAAATGGCAAGTACATTCAGTAGCATTCCTTTGAATCTGCTCCCTCCTATACTCCAAGTCTAATCCTTTATCAGATTTTGTTGGTTCTGCCTTTGAAATATATCCATAATCTGATGCTCTCTGCCACAATCTCCTAGTCTAAATGTTCATTTTCTCTCAACCTAACTGGTGCCCATCCCTGAACTGTTTTCCACACATCAGCAAAAATGGCCATTCCTCTGTTCTTTCTTCAGATATCATTACAATTTGCTTCTCACTTCCTTCAAGTCTTCAATCAAGAACACTCACTTATTAGCAAGGCCTTTCCTAACCATCCCATTAAAACTAGTATTTATATCAATTTTTTATGCTGTGTAACAATCACCACAAACTAGTGGCTTAAAACAACATGCATTAATTTTCTCACAGTTTCTGTGGGTCAGGAGTGTGGGCACAGCTTGTTCTCTCAAGACTGCAATCAAAGTTGGCTGGGCTAAATTCTCATCAGAAGGTTAAAGTAGGAAAGAAATCACTTTGAAATTCATTCGCATTTTTGGCAGAATTCATTTCCTTGTGGCTCTATGGATCTGTTTTCTTACTAACTGAAAGCTAGGGCCCACTCTCAGCTCTGAGAGACTGTCCTCAAATCCTTGGCATGTAGTCCTTCCATAGGCCGTTCTTCTTCAAGGCCAGTTGGAGAACTAGAATCAGGTAAGGCCAGGTTCCTCCTTTTAAGGGTTTTTACCTGGTTAAGTCAATCCCATACAGGATAATTTTCCTTTTGATAACTTGAAGTCAACTGATTTAGAACCTTAATTATTAATACATCTTTAAAATGTGTCCTCCTTTGCCACAGAACATAATCTAATTCTCCAAGTAGTATTCCAACATATTCACAGGTTCCATCACATTTAAGTTGAGGATGTGGAGGAGGGGTTGTTATACAGAGTGTAACCAGGAGCAGGAATCTTGGGGACCACCTTATAACTCTGACTATCGCACCATTTCACCATAACCTTTATCCTATCTCTTTTTGTATCCTTTGCCCCTAATATGTGATTTGCTTTGTCAGTTACTATTCTATTTCCCCTGAATAAATGAAACATTCCTGACAGCAATAACTTTATATTGCTTGCTGTCATATCTCTGGCAACTAAAACAATATTGGGCATATAATCTGAGCTCAATGAATATTTTGAGTGAAAAAAATGAAAAATGAATGTATTAATTTAAACATAAATCACTTTTACCCTTTCTCATTCCTAGAAATCCAGTATATTATCTCCCATAGTTTGTTATTCCTCTAACAGACACTGGTCACATGCAAGTCAGTTTTAGTGAATATTTACTGAGCACTTACTCTTTACCAGCCACTTGAACACACTATAGTTAATCCTCACAATAATCCTCTTTAAATCACACAATCTCTTCTGAGCCTGGCTGGTGGAAAATTGAATTTCAGGCATACTTTTGGGAGTCCTATATTCCTATAGTGGGTACTAAGTATTCATCTTTTCTCTCCTTCTTCTGTTAAGTAATAAAACTCAGTTTTAGCTGGGCACATGGCCACCTGATTACAGAACCCATAACTTGGTTTCTCTTGAAGCTAAGTATAGCCATAAACTAGGTTCAAGTCAATGTAGTATGAGAGTGATGAGCACAACTTCATCTCCATAAAAACAGGTCTCTTGCACTGGACTTCTCTTTTTCCTTTTTTTAGGGGTGGATCATAGACATGGAGGTGAGTCACCTTTAACACTCTGGGACAGGGTCCTTAACCTGGGGTTTATAAATATTCAAAGGGCCCATGGAAGGAATTCAGGGGTCCAGGAATTTGGATGGAAATTTACATCTTTATTTTCAATAACCTTTAATTGAAATTCAGTATTTTCTTTAATTATGAATGTAGGCAACAAACCACAATAGCATTCACAGAATCTGTGACCTTGTCACCATCATAAACCAGAGATTCTTGCAAATTACACATTTATTCATATATCATGAAATAATATGCTTATCATATTACTGAGCATCAATTTGCACTCATCACTATTTTGAAACTAAAGTACTTACTGAACACACCAGTTCTTGCTAATAATGAATAAAGGAGCATATGCATTAGTGTATTACAAATTTGCCTTTTCTAATATCTTTATAGTTGCATTTTATTATAACTTGCTTACTTTACAATCCTTCTGTGTATTTCTCATACACCTAAAATCATTTTTTGAGATAAAGCTCACACATATTTCACCAAATTTCCCAAAAGGGCCATGGCATAAAATTTTAAAATCCTGTTCTAGGAGATGGTGAGGTAACAAAATGAAAGGAATATGGAATTATAAATGCCAACATATGATGGACCATAGAAAAAGCAAGAGGATTCCAGAAAAACATTTACTTCTGCTTCATTGACTATGCCAAAGCCGTTGACTGTATGGATCACAGCAAACTATGGAAAATTCTCGGAGAGATGGGAATACCAGACCACCTTACCTGTCTCCTGAGAAACCTGTATGCGGGTCAAGAAGCAATAGAACCTTACATGGAACAAATGACTGGTCAAAATTGGGAAAGGAAGTGTATCAAGGTTGTATCTTGTCACCCTGCTTATTTAATTTCTATGCAGAGTACATCATGCGAAATGCCAGGCTGGATGAATCACAAGCTGGAATCAAGATTGCCAGGAGATATATCAATAACCTCAGATACACAGATGATACGACCCTAATGGAAGAAAGTGAAGAGGAGCTAAAGAGTCTTTTGATGAAGGTAAAAGAAGAGAGTAAAAAAGCTGCCTTAAAACTCAACATTTCAAAAAATGAAGATCATGGTATCCAGTCCCATCACTTCATGGCAAATGAATGGGAGAAAAAATGGAAACAGTGACAGACTTTATTTTCTCGGGCTCCAAAATCACTGTGGACTGTGACTGCAGCCATGAAATTAGAAACCACAGTTTTGACTATAGGGATCTTTGTTGACAAAGTGATGTCTCTGCTTTTTAACACACTGCCTAGGTTTTTCATAGCTTTTCTTCCAAGGAGCAAGCATCTTTTAATTTCATGTCTGCAGTCTCCATCCTAGTGTAGATGTGTTAGTCGCTCAGTCATGTCTAACTCTTGTGATCCCATGGACTGTAACCTGCCAGGCTCCTCTGTCCATGGAATTCTCCAGGCAAAAATACTGGAGTAGGTTGCCATTCCCTTCTCCAGGGGAACTTCTCAACCAAGGGATCGAATCCAAGTATTTTCCAATGTAGGCAGATTCTTTACTGTATGAGTCACGAGGGAAGCCTGTATAGTTCTTAGAAGACAATAACGGGCACTGGGACATTTTAATGCCTGCTGGTCCTAGAGCAACAGCTCTTAAGGTTTGGCCCATCCATCACCTCAGCCTTACTCATCAGAGGTCCCAGCAACTCCACTGAAAGGGAGCCTATTCTTGATTTCAAGGAACTCACCAAACTCCACATTCTTCTTTGTCTCTAAAGGAATTCTCTAGAAACTATTCCTCCTCTTTAGTTTAGCCCACTTCTACCTCTATCTCCCATACCTCCCTGCAATAACCCAAAATAATTCTACTCAATGAGCTTAGGCTTTTGCAAACAAAATCCTGGTTGGATACTGCCTGGAAACTTCACTTTTTGCCATATCTATCCCCCTTCACAAAATTTAAAGAGGCAGACAACACAAAAGCTAGACTGCCATCTTGTCATGGGGAAAGAAATACTTCTACAGCAGTGAGGAAAAGATTATTATCTCAATATGTTACACGATAACTGCAACAATCCGAAAGCAGCTTCCAAGAACTGCAACAACCCAAATGCAACAATCCGAACGCAGTTGATAACCGCAACAATCTGAATGTGAGGTCTTAAAAAATTGATTTTGAGAAGTGATGACAGTAGAAAGTCAAAGGAGGGTAGAGAGGGGAAATAATTTATGGAGGTAATTGGTTAGATAAGGACAGATCATAGAAAAAGAGAAGCCAGTGTTGGCTGCAAGACTGAAGTTTAGGTGAGCAAAGAAGTATAAGTGAAAGAGAAACATAGTAAGGAAAACCATTCTGGGAACGACAACAGCTTTTAGATAAGCTGAGCTTGAAAATCCAAGTGAAAATTCTCAAGAGGTATGAAATGAGAGCTCTGAGACTAGTATCTAGAGACGTTGAAAGAGACTAAAAGAATGAAGGAGCTTCCTGAGGTAGATAATTAATAAGGGAAGAAGGAGAAGACCATCTCTGATCCTTGAGGAACACTTACACTTAGTGAACAGAAGAAACCATTCAAAGAGTCAGAAAAGAAATGATTAGAAAAGGAGGAATGAAGTTAGAATAGTGCAACGCTATAGATAGCATGGACTTCAAGCAAAACACATAAAGAAACTAAGGAAAGAACTGAGCAAAGGCCAGTGGATTTTGCAATGAAAAGATGATTGCTTAGTAGACAGCTTACTAATAATAGGCATCCATATAAATGAGACAGTCTGAGGTGCAGATATTACCCAGGAACAGAAGCCAGAAGCCATCAAGTTTCTTTTCACAGCTATAATGGAGCCAAAATCTTTCCTTTTTTCATGATTTCTGGCAAACTCACTGCAAAAAAAATATGCCTACTTGCTATTTACAATCATGAAATGTCCCTGTTTTGAAAAATATCTGCATCGCGAAGGTATCATTCAAAGGCAAATGGGTTTAGAATTATTAAATGTATTCCATTGTATCAATATCATGAAGAATACTTATTTTCATCTCACTTACCATAAAACTACATGTATTACATATAGCAGCTTTTAATATATGAACATTTTCCCCAAAGCTGTTCAAATGAAGATATTTCCCTCCATTTTCATCCTATATTGAAGGAATAATGCCAGTCCTATTTAGGGCACTAGCTAGTGCTTACCTAAACCCTGCAAATGTTCACCCGCAATGGAATCAATAGATGGAATACAGAATTCATCTCACAGATGAATGACGCCTAATGGACCCTAGGTTTTAATTCTGAGACATGAGCCCAAATCGAAAAGCTAAAAGAAAAAGGAAAAAAATGAAAAAATAAGTTCCTAAGTCAGAAACAAATAAAAATACACATGTTTGGACAAAGGAAAAATTACACAATTAACAATACCCTCCTAACCTCTCTGGTGAGCATGAATAAAACATTCACAGAAATTAAACAGTTTAAATATAGAGATGCTGGATGCTGACACCACAAATAATGAAAGCTTTTACACTGATCTGTTATTTCCTTATTAAAAGATTTGCAGCACTCAAGGAAGAACCATGATCAGAGAAATTGAAGACGCCTCTTTTTCCTACCATTAGCTCCAAAAGAAAAGAAAAGTAAAATGACAAACTTATGTTATGCTCAACTTGCCTAACATCTGATCATCCAAAACATTCTCATGGCTGCATGCATCTTTCAAGTGCCCTCCAGACACCTGGCAGCACTTGGATGCAGGCTTCTTTCAGTCTCCATGTTCTGTTTTCATTAAAATCAATTGTGTTGTAGCTGGCTATGGGATCAAACCCTCACCTGTAGGTGACTCAGAGTAGGTTACAATCTGATACAAATTTCTGGAAGCTGAAATGAGGGAATCTTGTGATGTCCCTAATCACAGTGCCCATGGGGATTATTGTACACTCTTCAACTGCCAGTCCCAAGCTCTCCTCTACCCTTTCAGCCACAGAAATACTTTCCTGAGGTTGGACCCACCAAGCATATACTTCCTCACCAACCCTTGGCCTCCATATGTCTTTGGACCAATCCTTCCCTCCAGTCTCACGATAAAATGAGCCTCCCTTTCACCTATGGCAAATCCTCCCACCAGCTTCTACTTTTTCTGTTATTCATTCCTAAGAGATGATCATCATGGAATCAGTAATCCTCTTCAAGCATCTTCACTGGCTCCTTACCCTCTACTGCAAATATCCACTGGCTTCTTCCATTTTCACTTTGGGGAAGTAAACATCCTCCCTAATTTGCAGGGAGGACTCATTTACTAATGTATATATCCAAATATTCTCATAGACTAAATATTTTCATAGACTCCTTTTCTTCTCTGTAAGCCTTTTCTAATAAGTAATCTACCATGGAAAGTATGATAAATATCAGCATTAATAGTTAGAAAATAAAAAGAAAACAATCTCATTCATAAAATCAAGAAAAACATTCAATATAAAGAAAAATTAACAAGAAAATGTCCTTAGGAAGAATATCACTACTGACAGACATTGTTTTAATAAATGGATATGTGTTCTGCCGGGGAAAAATAATTAATTAAAAAATATCCTGCATTGATGGAAATTAAATTAGAGAAGGTGTACTGGAGTACATTTTATGTTCATCAAGAAATTTTAAAAGACTGACTATCTCTTTTGACTCAGCAATATCATTTCTTGGAATCTATTTGAAAGAATTACATATTAAAATAAATGCACATGTCATATGTTCATGTGTATGTTAATTTATGATAGTGAAAAAAAAACTGGACACACTCTAAAATTCCAATAAAGAGGAATAAGAAAATTTATGAAATCTAACAAAATTTATGACACATCTAAGGAATAAAACATTTGCTACTATTAACACTCACGTTAACTAAGTATATAGGTAGTTCAGTTCAATTCAGTCAGTCAGTCATGCCTGATTCTTTGTGACTACATGGACAGCAGCACGCCAGGCTTTCCTGTCCATCGCAACTCCCAGAGATTACTCAAACTCATATCCGTTGAGTCAGTGATGCCATCCAACCATCTCATCCTCTGTCCTCCCCTTCTCCTCCTGCCCTCAATCTTTCCCAGCATCAGGGTCTTTTCCAATGAGTCAGTTCTTCCCATCAGGTGGCCAAAGTATTACAGTTTCAGCTTCAGCATCAGTCCTTCCAATAAATATTCAGCGCTGATTTCCTTTACGATGGACTGGTTGGATATCCTTGCAGTCCAAGGGACTCTCAAGAGTCTTCTCCCACACCACAGTTCAAAAGCATCAATTCTTCAGCACTCAGCTTTCTTTATAGTCCAACTCTCACATGCATACATGACTACTGGAAAAACCATAGCTTTGACTAGATGGACCTTTGTTGGGCAAAGTAATGTCTCTGCTTTTTAATATGCTGCCTAGGATGGTCATAGCTTTTCTTCCAAGGAGCAAGTGTCTTTCAATTTCATGGCTGCAGTCACCATCTGCAGTGATTTTGGAGCCCCAAAAAATAAAGTCTCTCACTGTTTCCACTGTTTGCCCATCTATTCATCATGAAGTGATGGGACCACATGCCATGATCTTAGTTTTCTGAATGTTGAGCTTTAAGCCAACATTTTCACTCTCCTCTTTCACTTTCATCAAGAGGCTCTTTAGTTCTTCTTCGCTTTCTGCCATAAGGGTGGTGCTATCTGCATATCTGAGGTTATTGATATTTCTCCAGGCAATCTTGATTCCAGCTTGTGCTTCATCCAGCCCGGCATTTCATATATGTACTCTGCGTATACGTTAAACAAGCAGGTGACAATATACAGCCTTGATGTACTCCTTTCCCTATTTGGAGCTAGTCTGTTGTTCCATGTCCAGTTTTAACTGTTGCTTCTTAACGTGCACACAGATTTCTCAGGAGGTGGGTAAAGTGGTCTGGTATTCCCATCTCTTTCAGAATTTTCCACAGTCAAGAATGATCCACATAGTCAAAGGCTTTGACATAGTCAATAAAGCAGAAATAGATGTTTTCCTGGAATTCTCTTGCTTTTTCAATGATTCAGTGGATGTTGGCAATTTGATCTCTGGTTCCTCTACCATTTCTAAATCCAGCTTGAACATCTGAAAGTTCATGGTTCATGTACTGCTGAAGCCTGACTTGGAAGATTCTGAGCATTATTTTGCTAGTGTGTGAGATGAGTGAAATTATGCAGTAGTTTGAATATTCTTTAGCATTGCCTTTCTTTGCAGTTGGAATGAAAACTGACCTTTTCCAGGCCTGTGGCCACTGCTGAGTTTTCCAAATTTGCTGGCATACGGAGTGCAGCACTTTCACAGCATCATCTTTGAGGATTTGAAATAGCTCAACTGGAATTCCATCACCTCCACTAGCTTTGTTCGTAGTGATGTTTCCTAAGGCCACTTGACTTCACATTCCAGGGTGTCTGGCTCTAGGTGAGTGATCACACCATCGTGATTATCTGGGTCATGAAGATCTTTTTTGTATAGTTTTTCTGTGTATTCTTGCCTCTCTTATTAATATTTTCTGCTTCTGTTAGGTCCATACTATTTCTCTCCTTTACTGTGCCCATCTTTGCAAGAAATGTTTCCTAATCAAACTGATTGCATGGACCACAACCTTGTCTAAATCAAAGAAACCATGTGCCATGCTGTGTAGGGGCCACCCAAGATGGATGAGTCATGGTGGAAAGTTCTGACAAAACGTGGTACACTGAAGAAGGGAATGGCAAACCACTTCAGTATTCTGGTCTTGAGATCCCCATGAACAGTATGAAAAGGCAAAAAGATAGGACACTGAAAGATGAACTCCCCAGGTCAGTAGGAGCCCAATATGCTGCTGGAGAACAGTGAAGAAATAACTCCAGAAAGAATGAAGCCAAAGCAAAAACAACACCCAGTTGTGAATGTGACTGGTTTTGGATGTAAATTCTGATACTGTAAAGAACAATATTGCATAGGAATGTGGAATGTTAGGTCCATGAATCAAGGCAAATTGGAAGTGGTCAAACAGGAGATGGCAAGAGTGAACATTGACATTTTAGGAATCAGTGAACTAAAATGGACTGGAATGGGTGAATTTAACTCAGATGACCATTATATCTACTATTGTGGGCAAGAATCCCTTAGAAGAAATGGAGTAGTCCTCTTCACCAATAAAAGAGTCCAAAATGCAGTACTTGAGTGCAATCTCAAAAATGACAGAATGATCTCTGTTCGTTTCCAAGGCAAACTGTTCAATATTACAGTAATCCAAGTCTATGCCCCAAGCAGTAATGCTGAAGAAGCTGAAGTTGAATGGTTCTATGAAGACCTACAAAACCTTCTAGAACTAACACCCAAAAAAGATGTCCTTTTCATTATAGGGGACTGGGATGCAAATGTAGGAAGTTAAGAAATACCTAGAGTAACAGGCAAATCTGGCCTTAGAGCACAGAATGAAGCAGGGCAAAGGCTAATAGAGTTTTGCCAAGAGAACACACTGGTCATAGAAAACACCCTCTTCCAACAACACAAGAGAAGACTCTACACATGTACATGACCAAATGGTCAATGCTGAAATCAGATTGATTATATTCTTTGCAGCCAAAGATGGAAAAGCTGTATACAGTCAGCAAAAACAAGACCGGGAGCTGACTGTGACTCGGATCAGGAACTCCTTACTGCCAAAGCAGACTTAAATTGAAGAAAGTAGGGAAAACCACTAGACCATTCAGATATGACCTAAATCAAATCCCTTAACGATTATACAGTGGAAGTGAGAAACAGATTCAAGGGATTAAATCTGATAGACAGAGTGCCTGAAGAACTATGGACAGAGGTTCGTGACATTTTACAGGAGACAGGAATCAAGACCATCCCCAAAAAAAGAAATGCAAAAAGAAAAATGGCTGTTTGAGGAGGCCTTACAAATAGCTAAGAAAAGAAGAGAAGCAAAAAGCAAAGGAGAAAAGGAAAGATACACCCATTTGAATGCAGAGTTGCAAAGAACAGCAAAGAGAGATAAGAAAGCCTTCCTCAGTGATCAGTGTAAAGAAATAGAGGAAAACAATAGAATGGGAAACACTAGAGATCTCGTCAAGAAAATTAGGTATACAGGGAATCCCTGATGAGTTCACCTACGTGAAACACTGTACAAAGTATTAGAAAAATGCAGGACAATATCTTAATAGAAATGGCCTCTGAGGAATGGATTTATAACAGATTTTTTTCTGTTTATGCTTTTCTAGATTTTTCAATTTGTGTAAAATGAGCATATCTTATTTTAAAAATATAAAGTTAAGAAACTAGTAGAAAAATAAAAAGGAAGGGGAGAGGCACTCCCAAAACAGGAGGGCTTTGTGTTGGGTGCATGGTTTTGGCATCAAGCAAACCTGCTGTCAAAGCCTAGTTCTGCCCTTCTCAGTTCTGTGACTCCAGGTAGCAGTTGTCACCCTCTCTATCTCAGTTTCCTCCTTGGAATGGGAGGACAATAGTTCTAACCTACAGGGTGATCAAATGACTAAATTATACCATTCATCCCCTGCCTGCATATAGTAAGTCTTCAAATTAGGCTGTTATTACTACTAATTGTCTGATACCCCAGCTGCTGGAAAAGTCTCTTCCCTTCAAGGATCCCTTCCCTTCTCCCACTGCCAAATTCCCACGATTCCTTCTCTGGAATAAACTCTCCTAAAGGGCAGGAGAGCAGATTATCTTTACAGAAAGAAAAAGACAGATGCACTTCCCATACTGACAGGTAGGCTTCTGGGGTCTGAGTCAGTAAAAAGAACTGAAAAGGCAAACAAAGAAGCCTGAACTGCAAACCATTATTACCATTATTTCACATAGCTGCATGTGCCTGATCCTTCAAGGGAGAACCTAGAAACAGAATCTTTGTCGGCCTGGACAGGAATCCAGATCGACTGTGACTAAAACAGCCATGGACCCAACACTTTCATTTTCCAAAGGGAAAAGTAGTTCCCATTTATATGACCTACCCTTCCACCCTTCTAAGCGTTTATTTACAGACCTCTCCTCCTAGAAGGAACATTTACTCTTTACCTGATGTCATCATCCTTTAAGGACCAACTCCAAACCACCGAACCACAGCAATCCTTCACCATCACCCCCTGGACTAGAACTTCCTTCACCTCTGTCTCCCCCTGTGGGGTCTACGGCCCCACCCTCAGGATCTGACTGACTCCCTGTTTTTGTCTATTAATGAGCTGTTCCTTACGGCCTGTGTCATCTCCCTGCTGGATCAGAAGAAGTCATCTTCACTATCTTGTTTTAACAGCGTGACACACAAAACAGGTGCTCAGGAAGACTCTGAATGAATAAACTAGCTTCCTGTTCAGGCTGAAATTAATAAAACCTGTTTTGTGGGTAACATCCCTTTTCCTCAACTTCCCATTTACAGGAGAATACAGAAGTAAGCCACCTGCTCCTCCATTTTCCATTCCAACAAAGAATAAGGACACTGGTGCAGGTAGAATGTTCCTTCTTTTTGTGACCTACAGCCCTGCAGTGGCTGCCTTGAATCAAAGCCGAGTGTATGGATTTTTAGTTTTGAATCTGCAGTACGTACAGTCTCATCTCTCAGAAACCAGATATTGATCCCTGTCTCGCCGGGTCTACACAAACTGGATTGCCTGAATCTGGGGATTGTCTTTGAAGGAACAAATTCAGTAAATTAAATAGAGTAGGTTTTCTCCCCCTACACAATGCCAGATAGCAAATTTGACTGTGTCTTTTTGCTTTTTATCTTGCTTTTCTGGTGATGCAAAATTCAACAATGCAGAATGGTTGTAAGGAAGCCACTTTTTCATGGCTCATCAAAAAATGAGCCATAAAGGCATAATTTTGCTAACTTTGCCTTAGGCATAATTGTGCCCCAAGCAAGCTCATAATTGGGGGTATATACAACAGAAGAGGGCTTCCCTGGTGGCTCAGTGATAAAGAATCTGCCTGCAATGCAGGAGATCAGGGTTCGATCCCTGGGTTGGGAAAATCCTCTGGAGGAGGACATGACAACCCACTCCAGGATTCTTGCCTGGAGGATTCCATGGACAGAGGAGCCTGGAGAGCTACAGTCCATGGGGTTGCACAGTCAGACACAACTGAAGTGACTTAGCAGCAGCAGCATAACAGAAGAGTTCAAGAGAAAGAAGGACAATCCAGTGGCTGGATTCACAGATGGGCAACAAACATCACAGATGTTGCCACCATGATAAGCAAGCCATAGTGCCTACAAATATCTTTTTGCACACTCAGGATTTGCCGGATGCAGGGAATAAGACAGACACAGTACCTATCCTCAAAGGCTTTCAGTCTAGTGGGAAAGTTGAACCTTAAAACAGTCACTATGATTAGGAGAGCCTAAGTGAAGTAAAAAAGAACTGTAGATTCTCAGCCAGACCTAGTCTAGCCTGGAGAGTAGTCCTTAAGGACTTATCATTTAAACAGAATCCTTAAAGATGATTAGAAGTCAGCTAGGTTAACTGAGGCCAAAAAGTGGATGGGGGTTCAAAGGAAGAAAGACTATTCCTAAACAAGGAGCAGCATGTACCAGTGCCCTGGGATAAAGGAAAGCACAGTCTATTTAAGAAACTGAGAGGTATTCTCAGGGGTCAAATGATACAAAAACAAGGGAGAATTATTTTTCATTAAACCTGGGGGAAAAGAGGGAGATGAGCCATGAGAGTTAAGACTAGAAAGATAGATAATCTAGAGCCTAAGGGATCAGATAAAGAGTCTAAACTTTTTCCAAAATGCAATTTGTGAGTTTTAGGTTTGTGGCTTTGGCTGCAGTAAAGAGAACTGTTTGGGAAGGGAAGCGTATAATTAGGAAAAGGACTTAGGAGACTGTTGCTGCAGTTCAAGCAAGAGACAGTGGTGGCCTGAGTGGCATAGTGATAGCAGACACAGAGAATGGACAGATTTGAGGAAGAGTTCTAAAGCAGAGTCATCCTCAGAATCATATTGCTTCTTCCTTTTATTGAGTCAACCTCCAAACTCATCCTCTCTCAGCCTCTTATGTCCCGCCGTTCACTAATACCCTGAGAATACAAAAATGGAGAGAAAAGATACCCTTCCTTTTGTCCATAAAACACTTGTGAGAAATTATCACATTTCCAGTATCAATAGGAAAGAGGCCCTCTGACACGAAACATGCATACCCAAACTTCCATATCAAATTAACTAATGGAGACCCTTAGTCTTTTCAAATGAAACAAATCAGTACCATCACAGCTACAAAGTACCAGAAGTGAGACTGAAAATTGTCTTCATTCCTCCCAACCGAGGGTTATGTCTGCTTGACCATCCAAAGGGAACATGGTGGTCAGCATTGGGCTGCCCTGAGGAGGTAGGAGGCTAACGGCCCTTCCCCTCTACTTCTATAAAGGCTCGGACCACTTCAGGACTAAAATGGATGTTGATCATGGATTCTTAAAAGGACTTGTAAAAGAAAAGAAGTAATACATTCCCTCCTGTATTGTCTCTTTCCCCTAGAAATCCTCTATGAAAGGTTTTTATTATCCGAGGTAGCTTTTTAGTGTCACTCCAGCCCTAAGTGTATTTGCATTAAGATGCAGCTTATTTCTTGTGTCTCCCAGAACCTTGCCCTCTTGCTATTAGTACATTTACAACCCCTCACACTCACAACAGAACAAGAGAAGTCAAAGTAGATGAAAGGGACCAGATCCATTTGCTCCTAACCAGGCCCCTTAAGAGCCTCTTAGAGGATCCCAGGTTACAAAAATGTTCATCTTTTCCATTCATGAATACCTTTTTGAAGGCAGAGATGGGTCTATAAAATGGGACAAGAATAAAGTCTGTTTTTCCCACTACCCCTTCTAGATTCTTTTCTTCAAAATATTTTTATCTACTGGTCAGGAGAATGTATAACATTTGTTCCCAAATGTATTTTAAACATATACCTGTTTCCCCAGGGATTACAGGCTTTTGTAGCAATCAACCTACAAGGTGTGAACAAGAAAAGAATTTGATACTCTTGTTTTGAGGGACAGAGAGAAAACAAGGGCTTTATGGTCGCATCTCTACCAGCAGAGTTGCGTGTACTTTCACAGAAACTTTGCATTGACTTCAAAGGCTTTGCAGAGACAACTGCTGGTTTCCATGGCAACTATGTCTATGGCATCTAGCTCTCTCCCCACATATTGGTGACATAGGACAGAGGAAGGCCACATGTGATGGGTTCAGTTATGCATAAGTTACAGTCTTGTTTATTCAAGAAAGACCACCACTTACCCCATACCTTGAGAGTTTAAGATGTTATTTCTAAAGCAGAAACAGACACATAAATGTATGGATACCAAGGGGGAAAGTGGGGATGGGATAAATTGGGAGATTGGAATTGACATATATACACTATTGATACTATGTATAAAACAGATAACTAATGAGAACCTGTTTTATAGCACAGGGAACTCTACTCAATGATCTGTGGTGACCTAAATGGGAAGAAGATTCAAAAAAAAAGAGAGGCTATATGTAAACATATAGCTGATTCACTTTGCTTTACAGTAGAAACTAACACAGCCTTGTAAAACAACTACTGTTGTTGTTATTTAATCCCTAAGTTGTCTCCAACTCTTGCAGCCCCATGGACTGTAACCTTCCAGGCTCATCTGTCCTATATTCCAATAAAAACATTTTCTAAAAAGCTGTAAAATTTAGTGTACTATATAACAAAACTAGTCTATGTAGGAAATTATGTTAATGAAATAACTTAGAATGTGGACATTTTATTAAAAGCATATTTGTTGCAGCATTAAGCCTAAATGCTCAAGAAAAAAGAGTAAAATACATTCTGAAACATCTTTATACGTCAAAACAAAGCTCAGTTTTGAGAAAGCAAATTTCTTGTCAAAGAAAGATGCTCATGATATATTATTTCATGTGAATAAAAGCTGCAAAATAGTCTTATGGTATACTTCTATTTAATAGATAATAAATCTCCTTATGTGCATTCATCTATGTGCAAGCATTTTTCTGCCAGTAAATACACAAAAATATGAACAATTTTTTTAAAAAGATGCTATGTAGTTGACATGAGGCATGGTCAAAGCATGAGGGTATATAAAAATACAGATCTACTGTAAGCTTGACTGCAGCCTTTATATGACTTGATCTGTTTCTCACATCAGAATGCATTTTTTGGTGCCTGGATACAAAATACATGAGGAGTGTTTAATTTTCCTTGATTTGTTTCCTTTTTTTCTCAAAGTCCCTTTTTCATTTTTAGAATGAAGCAATAATGAAAAATACATGAAATACGAGGAAGAGAGTCCTAATTTGGAACTATCCTTCCAGTCATCCTAATTGAAATACTCTCTGAATTAGATAATTCTTCATGAAAAACAGCTTTATGAGAAACATAAAATAGATTCTGGGAAAATTATTCTCTCCCAAAGATTTGACTGTTGATTTCTGTCCTGGTCATACAGAAAGAGCTGCACAGTGGTGAAGCATAGACACTCCACCCAGCTCCATCATTTATGACTCTGAGGTCTTTGCAAGTTACTTAACATTTAAGTTCCAAGTTCTGTTCTGTAAACTGGGAATAACAACTATTTTCATAGGACTGCTGGGCTTAAGCTAGTGGGCATAAAGAGCTTAGCATTGTGCCTAAGCATTGCACCTAATACACAGGTATTATTCATATCCATATTAACTATTATCTTACTTATTATACTTCAGTTCAGTACAGGAAGAATCTTAATATTCTTTCAGACTGGTATGATGAAATGTTAAAAGTTTTAAGTGTCATACCAATAATTCAGTTTTAAAGGACCCAATATTTTAAGACGCCCTGTTGGTAAGTGAATGAAATATTTTTCAACATTCAATTCAAAAATATTATTTCAGTTAAATTTCCAGAATAATTCCTCAAAATCATATTTTACCTAAATGACCTAAATAATGACTCGCTATGCAAGACACTTTAAATATGTCAATGACATTCTAAAGTGTTACTCTAAATTAGCATTTTTAAAAACTGGTCTCTTTGGACAAATTTTGGCAAAGCAATACCAGGACTTCTTCTAATCCTAGAGAAATTTTGACTATCCAGTCCTTGAAGTCCTTTTAGATTTCCTTTATGAATTTAAAAATATTTTAAAATTCCATAAAAGTAAATGAGAATCTGAATCAAAAATTTTTTTTCCTAAAATATAAACCTGTTATTGAAAGAGAATCCCATAATTCCTCCCAAACACTATAAACTATCTTTTGCTAAATTCAATAACTGAGGAAATTTCACTGGATTAAATCTGAATACAAACTAAATAGCATAAACTATGGCCTATCCTCTCTGGCTAGTTAAGATTGAACAGCTGGGCAGTCAAACCAGATTTATCACTAAATCACAAACCTTGTTTAAGGCAGTACCCACTACCAAGGCACTTTTTTGTGTTCGTTTACTTGTTTAGAATTATCTGGACTTCGATTGATTTTCTTTGACCACCAAAACTGCCTTTCAATGCCTGCTGGATATCCTATTCCTGCCAAGGTTCAGCTGATAGACATCATGCAAGCTCCACCTCAACTCTGTCTATTGGCTGTCCTAGAAGATCCTGGAGTCCTCTTTGCCCTGTGTCTGGAGTGCTTGGGTGTTCTGATCTTGTTAGGAGTCTCACCACTTTTTTATCCATCAAAACGCAGTGAACTCAAAGATTTCGATAGAGACTATTTACAAGGGTGTGGACTGCTTAAGAGAAACCACAAGGAATTAGTAAAGCATCCAAGGGATGGACCATTAATAGATCAAGACCTTATGCAACAAGGAGAGGGGGCCATTTTCAGAACAGGAGTTATATCTGTAGCTTAGAATGCCTCTCTGATAGGAGATGTGGATTTCAATAAAGAAAAACAAGGACTGTAAACATATAGCCTCAACAGAGGTAGAACAGTAACAATACCCCAACCTCTCCCTTTCTCATCCCACTTTCTCCACTGCAGTATCCTTATTAGCCAAAACCAACCAGAAACCATTGGGCAAGAGAATCAAATGGATGCAGTCCATGGAGGCCAAACTTTTGGAGCAAAATTTAGGGTAAAGAAAGGTCATGAGTTGATCTGGAAACTTTAGCACAAACTTTTAGGATCTCCTCTGGCTGGCCACCTTCCCATGGGAACATAATGTGCAAGGAAGCCACTTTTTCAGAATCCATATCAATTTTGCAAGCATCTATAAGGCAGGTATAATAGGGCATGGGCTTTCCTGGTGACTCAAACAGTAAAGAATCTGCCTGCAATGTGCGAGACTTGGGTTCGAGCCCTGGGTTGGGAAGATCCCCTGGAGGGCAAGGCAACCCACTCCAGGATTCTTGTCTGAAGAATCCCCGTGGACAGAGAAGCCTGGTAGGCTACAGTCCACAGGGTCACAGAGTCAGACACGACTGAGCAACTAAGCACACAGCATAATAGGGCACAGTCACCTTGCCGCCGCATCTGTGAAGAAGACTTTTGCTCATCTGGTGCCTGAAACAGGGCCCAGAGACCCTGACAGTTAGCCATTTCTTTAGTTAACCTACCTTCCTACTCTACATTCAGTTCAGTTCAGTTCAGTTACTCAGTCGTGTTCGACTCTCTGCGACCCCACGGACCGCAGCACGCCAGGCCTCCCTGTCCATCACCAACTCCTAGAGTTTACTCAAACTCATGTCCAGTGAGTCGGTGATGCCATCCAACCATCTCATCCTCTGTCATCCCCTTCTCCTCCTGCCTTCAGTCTTTCCCAGCATCAGGGTCTTTTCAAATGAGTCAGTTCCTCGCATCAGGGGGCCAAAGTATTGCAGTTTCAGCATCAGTCTTTCCAATTAATATTCAGAACTGATTTCCTTTAGGATTGACTGGTTGGATCTTCTAGGAGTCCAAAGGACTCTCAAGAGTCTTCACGAACACCACAGTTCAAAACCATCAATTTTTCAGCACTCAGCTTTCTTTATAGACCAACTCTCACATCCATACATGACCACTGGAAAAACCATAGCTTTGATTAGATGGACCTTTGTTGGCAAAGTAATGTCTCTGCTTTTTAACATGCCATCTAGGCTGGTGATAACTTTTCTTCCAAGGAGTAAGTGTCTTTTAATTTCATGGCTGCAGTCACCACCTGCAGTGATTCTGGAGTCCAAAAAATAAGGTCTGTCACTGTTGCCATTGCTTCTCCATCTATTTGCCATGAAGTGATGGGACCAGATGCCATGATCTTAGTTTTCTGAATGTTGAGTTTTAATCCAACTTTTTCACTTTCCTCTTTCACTTTCATCAAGAGGCTCTTTAGTTCTTTGTTTTCTGAGACATATCAGCATATACAAATGCATCAAAGCAGGAGAAATTATCTCATCTGCTAAGAATTTAAGCAACTTTCTGGACAGATCTCTCTACTTTCTGCCTCCCTAAGAAGTGTGGAGAGAATATTTATGTCTTCCAAGAAATTCTGAGTCAGTAGTCCAAAGCTTTATCTCATTACATATAAAAATTTTAAAAGTATTTAGGAAAGCAATATACTTATGCTACTAGACCTGGGGAACATATATTGCAATTCAGAAGTAAATGTGGTGAAATATTTAGAACAAACTGTAAAAAAAAGAAAAAGGAAAATAGAATAAAATGGTATATGAATCCCCCAAGGAACACTCAGGCCTTCTCTGTAGAGGACTGAGATCACTACACATAAGCAAAAACATTTCTAAGAAAACATAGGCATTATTTCTATTCAGAGAGCCAAACTGACATGACCTTTTAGTTTTTTCTTTGGAACTAGATTTGAATGGCTTGTTCCAAAGAATAGCAAGGAGAGATAAGAAAGTCTTCCTCAGTGATCAATGCAAAGAAATAGAGGAAAACAATAGAATGAGAAAGACTAGAGATCTCTTCAAGAAAATCAGAGATACCAAGGGAACATTTCATGCAAAAATCGGCTCAATAAAGGACAGAAATGGTATGGACCTAACAGAAGCAGAAGATATTAAGAAGAGGTGGCAAGAATACACAGAAGAACTGCAAAAAAGATCTTCATGATCCAGATAATCATGATGGTGTGATCACTCACCTAGAGCCAGACATCCTGGAATGTGAAGTCAAATGGGCCTTAGGAAGCATCACTACAAACAAAGCTAGTGGAGGTGATGGAATTCCAGTTGAGCTATTTCAAATCCTAAACGATGATGCTGTGAAAGTGCTGCACTCCATATGTCAGCAAATTTGGAAAACTCAGCAGTGGCCACAGGCCTGGAAAAGGTCAGTTTTCATTCCAATCCCAAAGAAAGGCAATGCCAAAGATTGCTCAGACTACCACACAATTGCACTCATCTCACAAGCTAGTAAAGTAATGCTCAAAATTCTCCAAGCCAGGCTTCAACAATACATGAACCGTGAACTTCCAGACATTCAAGCTGGTTTTAGAAAAGGCAGAGGAATCAGAGATCAAATTGCCAACATCGCTGGATCATTGAAAAAGCAAAAGAGTTCCAGAAAAACATCTATTTCTGCTTTATTGACTATGCCAAAGCCTTTAATTCTGTGGGTCATGACAGACTGTGGAAAATTCTGAAAGAGATGGGAATACCAGACCACCTGACCTGCCTCTTGAGAAATCTGTATGCAGGTCAGGAAGCAACAGTTAGAACTGGACATGGAACAACAGACTGGTTCCAAATAGGAAAAGGAGTATGTCCAGGCTATATGCTGTCACCCTGCTTATTTAACTTATATGCAGAGCACATCATGAGAAACGCTGGGTTGGAGGAAGCACAAGCTGGAATCAAGATTGCCGGGAGAAATATCAATAACCTCAGATATGCAGATGACACCACCCTTATGGCAGAAAGTGAAGAAGAACTAAAGAGCCTCTTGATGAAAGTGAAAGAGGAGAGTGAAAAAGTTGGCTTAAAGCTCAACATTCAGAAAACTAAGATCATGGCATCCAGTCCCATCACTTCATGGCTAATAGATGTGGAAATAGTGACTGACTCTATTTTGGGGGGCTCCAAAATCACTGCAGATAGTGATTGCAGCCATGAAATTAAAAGACACTCCTTGGAAGGAAAGTAATCACCAACCTAAACAGCCTATTAAAAAGCAGAGACATTACTTTGTCAACAAAGGTCCATCTAGTAAAGGCTATGGTTTTTCCAGTAGTCATGTATGGATGTGAGAGTTGGTCTATTAAGAAAGCTGAGTGCTGAAGAATTGATGGTTTTGAACTGTGATGTTGGAGAAGACTCTTGGAAGTCTCTTAGACTGCAAGGAGATCCAACCAGTCCATACCAAAGGAAATCAGTCCTGGGTGTTCATTGGAAGGACTGATATTGAAGCTGAAACTCCAATACCTTGGCCACCTGATGAGAAGAGCTGACTCATTTGAAAAGACCCTGATGCTGGGAAAGATTGAGGGCAGGAGGAGAAGGGGATTGCAGAGGATGAGATGGTTGGATGGCATCACTGACTCAATGGATATGAGTTTGGGTAAACTCCCGGTTTGGTGATGGACAGGGAGGCCTGGCGTGCTGCAGTCCATGGGTCGCAAAGAGTCGGACACGACTGAGTGACTGAACTGAATTTAATTTAGATCTAAGCCACTGGATATGTATAATTTGATTAACAGACAGGACTAGTCATGCCCAGAAGTCAACTGTAGAGAGAAGCAACGGCTGCTCAAAAATAGTTCAAATTTATTTGTATCTAGCTCCAAACTCAGAACTTCCTTTCTCTCTCCATTCCACTGCCATCCCTCACCAGACAGCTTCTTGGAGTATTTTTGCTTTATCCTGTGCCCTGGAAAGCATGAGACCTAAATTAAGTATTTTCAGGTATCCTCCCTAATTTTAAAAACTGCATTTGTTCCCGAAAAAGTAGCTCTATGAGATGTGACCCAAAGAAAGACTAAGGCTAAAAAGAGAGTGTATGTGCTAATGTAGACTCAACATGATAGGCCATATAAAATTTTTTTTCAATTTTAATTATGGCTAAATCATCATCACACTACTACCATGGAGAATGAGAAGATTTATCAGTCCTTTGAGCAATTTTGGTTTAGGTTATACAATGTTCATGGAAGAAAGTAGATCCACCATCTGCTCAGTTGTTCTTTAAGCATATAAACTGTTCTAAGTCAGCAACTCTCAATGCATGCACTCTTGGCTCCTGCCAAAGCATATAACCATGAATGTCTAAACACTAAACTTTTACAACAGCACAATTATAAGACATTGTACTTATTTCTCTTTTTGCATTGTGTCACTTTCACTGAATTATAAGCCATCTTGCCATTAATCTAGTTCACTATTGCATTCTTGAGGTAAACCACACAATTAAAAAATTATCTTTCTTATCTTCTTAACCCACAGAACTGCTTTCACTGAAGTATGCTTTGCTTTTTGCTTAAATACACTGTGTAGGCAAGGATGTGGAGAAAAGGGAAAACTTGTACACTGCTGAAGGGAATATGAACCGGTGCAGCCACTATGGAAAACAGTATGAAAATTCTTCAAAAAATTAAAAATAGAACCACCATATGAACCAGAAATTCTACTTCTGTGTGTTTATCCAGAGAAAATTAAAACACTATTGTGAAAAGCTACTTGCATTCCCATGTTCAGTACAGCATTATTTATAATAGCCAAGATATGCAAACAATCTAAGTATCCATCAATGGATAAATGGATAAAGAAAATGTGGTGTGTGTGTGTATATATATAACAGAATATTACTCAGCCATTGAAAAGATTGATATTTTGCCATCTGTGACGACATGGATGGATCTTAAGGGCCTTATGCTAAGTGAAAGAAGTCAAACAAAGGCATATTGTACAATTATATATGGAATCTTGAGAGACAGAGAAAACAGTTTGGGGGTGGGAGTGGGGAGAGGGTGGGAGGGTGGGAGGTGAAATGAGTAAAGGAGGTCAAAAAGTACAAACTTCTAGTTATAAAATAAATAAGTCCTGGGGAGCATGGTGACTATGGTTAATAATACTGTATTGCATATTTGAAAGTTGCTAATATGCCACCACTCATTGTGGTGATCATTTTGCAATATATACAAATATCGAATCATTATGTTGTATACCTGAAATGAATATAATGTTATATGTCAATTACATTTCAATTTTAAAAGATACACCCAAAAGCAAGTTTATGATATCTATTACTTTTTTCCAAAAAGTTGTTGAGGACATTATCTATTTAATCACTCTGTTGACTCCTATATGTAGACAAGGACAAGAACTACCCTTGAGACATAAAGTAAGAAGCAGCTCTGCTACCCCTGAGGAACAAGTATGCTCCATCCTCCCCACTCTCAATACCTTCTCTCCATGGCCAATGGGAGCATGTAACTAATGAGGTACCTTTTTACCAGGAAGTTTAGTACCAACCTTGTTGAGCAAGTATAGTATTTATAAAGAACTCTAAGATCTCTATGTTTAAGCCCAAACTTTTATTTAAACTTTATTTTCTATTATTTTCATATATGAGGTAATTCTAATTAAATTTTATTGTATATATTTTATAAGTCACATAAAATCTCTGAAAAGTGAAATAAAAAGTAAGAAAGTCAGGAAAAATAAAAAACTAACCAATATTTATCAAACACACTTAGCATAAAGGCAAGTGTTATGAGCTTATACCAACAGAAGACTTGTCATTTTGATTCTCCACAGCCCGTTCACATAACCCTAAGAGTAAGCACCCTGATTCTGAATCATTATAGTTGTAAAGTCATAGGCTCGGTTTTATGGGCAGACAGCTTCATTCAGCCACATTTATTAAGCAAATGCTAAAGGCAGGTGCAAGTACTACAAACTTGAAGAAGGAAATAAATGTTTCAGAACACAGATTCTGGAGTCAGTTTGCCTGAATACAAAACCCTGAATCCACCACTAAGAAGTTCTGAGAGTTTGAGCAGGTTATTTAACCCCTCTGTACTTCATTTTCTTCATCTGTATGATGGGCTTAATAATAGTACTCTCAGTGTAAGAGTAAAGAGAGTTGACGTTATAGAATGAAGTCTGGTGATAGCAGGTACTCTGTTAGCTACTATTATTACCAAGAACAAAACATGAAGACACAGATCTTGGCCCCAAGAATCTCAGGGTCTAGTAGGAAGACAGACACATAAATAGGTTTGTTTTTTTTTAAGAGCAGTAAGTGCTACACAAAGAGAAGTACAAACTCTCTCAAGGTACAAAGGACAGTGCCATTGTTACTGTGTCTGACAACCAGCTCATTCAAAAACTGTACACAGCTCTTTTATCTACATTCTTGTCATTATCTATATGCAGGGTCCAAGAGAATCATCCAAGAGAATTCTCTTCCTCAAATTCCAATCTAACACATAGTAGTTAATACTTCATTGACATTTAATCAAATTGCCCATATGTAATAGCAACGATTATAGTATTTTGTCCCTGACATTTATGTTGCCTGAACACTATGCAGCTTAAATTGACCCACAAGCCATAACTGTCTTCAACTACTGTCTTCAATTTTCCTGAGTTGAGAACAAAATTTCCACACCAGAGTACACTTTCTTTCACATGCAAACAAACCCACACATGCAAGTACATATGTACATAAAAAGAAAGTGTCTGGGTGCCAAAAATGAATCCACCCCTACCCAGTAAATCTGATATTATTATTTTTCATCATTTCAAACAACTGTGCAGCAATCAACTGGACTGCTCATATGGCAGCCCAGTCTGGTCATTAAGACAGATGTGATAATCAGAGCAGCTGGAAGATATTCAGTTAGCTTGCTCATCTAGAGATGACAGAAATCTTCCATGTCAAAAATTTTTGCAACGCCCAGATAGACTTTACTCTTTTAAACCACTATTCTTTTTTCAGGCCATTCATATAATTGGGATCTAATTATCAAGTTCACTTGAAGCATCACTTTTTGAAATGAGCACACAGGATGTGCAATCAAAACTTGGAACGTGCATGCTACATCTACAGAGACTCTCCTGTTAAATAATGCAGCTGGAAAGAGGCGCCACTGAGACAAGGCTTTTTGGCTCCTGTGTAAAGGGCTGAATTCTTACGGTGTTTAATTTCCCAATTCAGGATTCCAAAGTCTGTGCAGCAGCAATGTCTAGTTAGCTGTGTCTTCATGTCCTGCAGGGTAGTGGGTGCAGCTGGACAGTGGCAGGCTGCTGGTTCGGTTTGATTGTGTAGCCCAGTCTGAAGAGCCTCCTGGGACTAGCAGTGTTCTGCAAATTAAAGTCGGCCTGGCCTGAAGGTCAGCAGCCATCCCCCAGCAGTCACTGGTCGTCCCAGCCCGCTGCCCTTGAGAAATTGGTGTGCTGCAAAACATATTTGCTCAGATACAGAGGGAAAGCGATTCTTCACCTAATTACATCCATTTGGCTCTGAACAGATAGATCAGATCTCTTTGTGGGGGGAACAAAGCAGAAAAGAAAGGGATATTTATGTTTATTCATTTGCTAAAGTTCTCCAAAATTTCTGTAGGGAAGCTGTGTAGCTAAAATCAAATAATGAATTTTATGCTTTATGAATTATACACACTATGTAAAAATGAAAAGTAGGAGAAGGATGGGGAAAGTAGGGATGCCTAGAGAGTATACACCCTGTTGTAGAGCTGTCTTAACGAAATGGCCACAATGAGTTCCCATCTACAAATAGCTCCCAACCACAAATGCCTTCTCTCTACTCTGCCAAAATAACAACCATTCCCTATCATTCAATGGCCTCTCTGAGAGCTGCTATCCAGTCTTTCTCGGTTCTTTACAATGTCTTTAATCATTTGCAAAGAAAACTGACTTTTAGCCAGGCAATTCACATCTAAGCCATTTTGTTAAGGGTTAAATCAGTGGACAAAGCAGCCCAGAGGAATGTTCTGAAAGGCCCTGTGCAGCAGTTTGAGAAACACACAACACACCATCCTACTGAGGCAAGACCAACTGACCTCAAGACTATCTGGGTAAAACTGCAAAGTAGGTAACATTCTCTTTGGCCAAAGAGGCTTCTAAAGCCTTTTCCCCTATCCTCTTTCAGTTGGTTCAGTTCAGTTCAGTCACTCAGTCGAGTCCGACTCTTTGTGACCCCACGGACTGCAGCATACCTCCCTGCCCATCACCAACTCCCAGAGCTTACTCAAACTCATGTCCATCGAGTCAGTGATGCCACCCAACTATCTCATCCTCTGTTGTCCCCTTCTCTTCCTGCCTTCAATCTTTCCCAGCATCAGGGTCTTTTCCAAGAGTCAGTTCTTTGCATCAGGTGGCCGAAGTATTGGAGTTTCAGCTTCACCATCAGTACTTCCAATGAATATTCAGGACTGATTTCCTTTAGGATGGACTAGTTGGATCTCCTTACAGTCCAAGGGACTCTCAAGAGTTTTCTGCAACACTACAGTACAAAAGCATCAGTTCTTCAGTTCTCAGCTTTCTTTATAGTCCAACTCTCACATCCATACATGACTACTGGAAAAACCATAGCTTTGGCAAGACGGACCTTTGTCAGAAAAGCAATGTCTCTGCTTTTTAATATTCTGTCTAGGTTCAGTTGGTGTCCAGAATGAATACCCTCATTCTTTGTTTATTCATTCCCCATCACAGTCCTCACTATCCTCACTCCCTCAATTTTGTCCTCTTATGTCATTCATTCACTATGAAATATATGAAAGTTCTCCTGGGCTTGGTTATAATTTAATTGGCATCAATGCCAAAGAGATGAAAATGGATGGAACTTCAGCCCTTGAGCAGGAAAGAGTTTAGGGTCATATGAGACTTTCTAACATTCCTAAACACCCTACCCTATTGGAAATCATCACTTTCTCTGCTCTGCACTATGCCCCCAGAATATGACAGAGGGCTGACTTGGAAATTATCTTGAGCATAATATTTGGACTAGAAGCCCTGGAAAAACATGGCCCTGGTGAAATAAGGCAGATAAAAGAGCTGGGAGTGAGAGACAACCTTCACCCTCAACTCCACCAAATTCATCTGAGAAATAAGGACGTTCATTACTATCTCTTTAACACAGCACTGTGCAGAAGGCAGTGAAAGGCTTTGTCTCATAAAGGTTCAGATTAAAGGGATTGTACAGTTTAAGAGAAGGAAATGGCAACCCACTCCAGTATTCTTGCCTAGAGAATCCCATGGACAGAGGAGCCTGGAAGGCTACAAGTTCACAGGGTCACAAAGAGTCAGACATGACTTAGCAACTAAACAACTAAACAACAGTTTAAGAACAAAGGGATACAAAGCCCTAATGTAGTATTTAAAATATTATTACTGTCTTGGTTTCTGGTCTTTAAAGAGAGAGCCAAAGCTTTTCTGGTTATTTTATCTTAACTTGCAAGCAGTCCTAGATGAATTTTTCAGTTATTTCCAAGATCATACCATTAGCTACAAGGTTAAGATTCAAATGGGAAGGGGAGGGAAAAAAAAGACGTAAACTGGTGGTAAGAAATATAGACCCTTTTATCTTTAGAAAGTATTTTGTTTGCAAAACACACATTTCATTCCATTTAACAGTGAAAACAAACAGATGTAGGAAGTGGTCTCTTCACTTTTAGTTCTGTATCACTCAAATGTTTACAGTCTGTCCACTCCTACCATCCTGACTTGGGCTAGACACTCTTGGGGTTTCCTTTATGAAGCATGCTCTTGGTTAGACTGACCATGTGGAATTCCCTATTCATGTTGAGTCCTAGCAAACCCTAAAAATGGAGGTCTGTGTTGGAAATCCATGAATTTGGCATTAAGACAAAAACAAAATTTTATTCAAATAGCAAACCACAGTTATATTCAGAGCAGAAAACTCCATGATAAAAAAAAGAAAAAAGTAAAAATGACAATGTGAAGGTGTGTTATGCATATCAATGCTTAATATATTTAGCTGAAGCATTAACCAACCTTCTCTGTCACGTTTTATTGGTGGATCCATTCCTAGCTCAATCCAAAACTGTATTAAATTTTTAAAAAGAAAGCAAAGAAAAAGAGTGACTTCTTTGATTCTGACATTAAGTGTGGTGCAGGGATGGTTTCTCAGCCCCTAGATAGCTAAGGGCACTTCATAATAGAATCCAGCGCCTTTCACCCCTAAATCACTGATTTGAATCCAACCCAGGGCACGACTGACAGAATGTGATTACCTCTAGGTGTTGTCTGGTGGCCCATGTGGAATAAGCTGACGGTCTCTGTCCTGTTCTGTGCGGACAACTGCCCGTGTCACCTCGTTGTCAGGTTCAGACGAGAAGCCAAGGAGTCAACCGATGTGAGCGCAAGCCCTCCTCGCTCTGCAAGGTGGTGCCCTCTGGGTCGGAGTGGAGGGCACTGACTGCAGTGTGTGAGCTGGACCCTGATCTCCCTCAGCAGTTTCCAGGACATCAATCTGTCTAGTTAGTCCACAACCATCTTTGCTAGGGACATAGAACAAAAAACACGCTGGGGTTTTAGACAGGGTTTGTTTCCATTTCTTTCTGGCATAAGAGTTTCCTTGCAATGAATACTACTTATGTCAACTCTCATTTCACCATCTAATTAGAAGAACAGGAATTTGTAATACCAAAGCAAAATGCTATGAATATTCAGTTTGCACATCAAATGTTATAGGATTGTGTTTTCTACTTGCTTTGATATAATAGATTTTCCTGCAGAATAAATGAATTTATTCTGAATTTAACCAGAGCCACAGGCACAGCACTAGGATTTCTAGTCAAGAAGACAAAGATACACATGTTTGAGAAAGGTAGGCCATTTAAACATACTCCATACTCTATGGTTGTATATATTACTACCAGGATGAAACTTTAGAGGTCATGTCATCCAGCCCGGCTTTATTTTCAATGAGAAAACCGCTGCAAATATAAGCAAAGTGTCATGTTTAAGGTCACACAGTAAAAAACTAACATAACTAAGACCAATAAAGAAGTCTCCAAACTTATACTCAGTTGTTCTTTTACAAAAGCATTTGTTTCATTTCATTTAACAGGAAATGAGCACTTCATTTACTGAGCACTTCCTGTGAGCCAGGCACTCTGCCTGGTCCTGTGGTGGTGGCAGCGGTAGCAGTGATGATGGAAGTGAGGGGTAGAGAAAAGAAGAAGAAAGAAACTCCCAGCTCAGCATACAGCACCAGAGCCTGGCATAGTGAGATGTCATTAACAAGAACAGATAATATGAACAAAAGTACAAAAGAGCTATTTTCTGTTAGGTTTTGCCAGATACAGACTGAGACAAAGATCTGAGTGTGAAAAGTTTATTTTGAAGGTGATGCGAGGAAGTGGTAGAGGAGAGGGACAGTGAGAGAGCAGGGGAAGGATGGCACACAAACTGTGTTGATGAACAGGCTGCTACTGAGGGCAGCTGGGGCTCCACCTTACCAAGGATTTGTGAGCAGGAGTGAGAACATAACTCAGGGCAGACCCAGTAAGAAGTGAGGAAGCTGGGGTATCTATCCACCAACTCTCGTCCATCACTAGTTGAGGGCCATACAAGCAGAGTGTTCACCCCTCGCACCTCTGACCTGCCTGCATGGCAACCAAGCATACTGCAGCCATGCGTAGCCCCATACAGAGGGGTACCGGTCCTGGCAGCAGGAAGCCATCAGCCTTTTCAGAAACTACGAGTGAGCAGGGGGTGTGAGTGAGGCGACGACGGCTTCTGCCATAAGGATTTATGATCTTGTTAAGATTACATCTAATATTTGGAAGATAGTTGATAATACAGAACAAAGATGGTGGGTGCAGAGAAGAAATACAACATGGGAAGTGGTTGGTGTGTGTGCTCAATACAAGGGCAGGTGTAGCAAAAGACACTGCTCCCGGAGTGCAAGGCCTGTTTGTTCTTCTGCTTCCCATTCACAACCAGCAACTCAACATGCTCCATCCTCCTGCCTCTTCACCTCTCTGCTCTGTCACCTCCTCTATAATGGCTGCTCCACAGAATTTCTTCCTTTTAACGCCCCTACCTGGTCCTTAACACCCACTCTCCCATGCCCATCAAAGCAGCTCCCTTCATGATATTATCTCACCCTCGGAGCCCCCCAGCAAATGGAATTTCTCCCCCACATATCATCCTCCAAATATCTTTCTATTTTTCCATCTCTTCCTCAATATTCATGGTAATAAACTGCAATTTGTTTCTGAGTAATAACAGACAGCAGTTGCTCAAGAGATGCGATAAATGTCACCACATTACTAAGTCAAGCTGACAGAGACGCTCATAGGACAACACACCAGACACTGAATGGAGAATTTCATAGCAACTTTCAGTCTAATTCCTGAAGAAAATTGCACAGACCCCCACAGCCCTCAGGAATCAGCAGAGTTCCAATGATGCTTGCTGTTAAAATTAGAGGGGGGAAAAAAAAGCCCCTTGGAATTCTTATGCCCAAGCACTGTACAATTCCCAGAACCTTCCCCCAGCTGCAATTTCCCTCCAAGAAACTAGCTCAGTAATGTACACAGTGTAGCTAGATTGCTCAAGTGCATAGCTGCGCAGCCACTGAGATAAGGTGGAAGGAGAGAAATCTGTCTCAGAAGATGTCAGGGGAAATGTGGAATCCTCTTCCATTTCCCTCTTGGGCAAACCATAAGGTTTCGGAGGGGAAAGGTCTACAGAAATGGTTACAAAATTTTTTTAAATTATTTTTTCTTGATAGAGGAGGAAGTGGAGTCTGCATATGGTTAAGTGCCTATTGTGTATGAGAAGCTAAACCAGCTGCTAATATACAGTACCTCATTTAATTCTAATAAAATTTTATGAATAATAATAATAAATCACAATATTTATTAAGGCAGTATTCTGGGCACTATGCTAACAACTTTAATATATTATCCTGCTCAGTCCTCACACACCCTGTGAGCTAGGTACAATACTGTCTTCATTTTACTCATGTGTAGACTGAAGCTTTGAAATGTTCCATGAAGGAAGTGTAAGTGTTAGTTGCTCAGTCTTGTCCAACTCTTTGTGACATAAGGGACTGTAGTCCACCAGGCTCCTCTGTCCATGGAATCCTCCAGGCAAGAATACTGGAATGGGTTGCCATGCCCTCCTTGGGGAGATTTTCCTGACCCAGGGATCGAACCACATCCCTGGAGATTCCAGAGATCCCAGATCTCCCGCATTGCAGGCAGATTCTTAACCTTCTGAGCCACCAGGGAAATGTTCTATAATCTGCCCCAAATCACAAAGTTTTTTTTTGTTTTTTGCTTTCCCCAATTATGTTTATTAGTTGGAGGCTAATTACTTTACAATATTGTAGTGGTTTTTGCCATACATTGACATGAATCAGCCATGGATTTACATGTGTTCCCCATCCTGAACCCCGCTCCCACCTCCCTCCCCATTCCATCCCTCTAGGTCATCCCAATGCACCAGCCCCGAGCACTTGTCTCATGCATCAAACCTGGATTGGAGATCTGTTTCACACTTGATAATATACATGTTTACCTGTAACCTTTGGATCTTGGACCCACATACCAGGTGTCTGACTCTATAAGCCATTCTCTTTCAACTGCACCACACTGTCATGATGCAGGAATCTTTCTTATATAGTGGCTCCAATGTCATGAGTTAAGGGGGCATATGGCTGATTCATTTGAAAAGACCCTGAAAAATTGAGGGCAGGAGGAGAAGGGGGCGACAGAGGGTGAGATGGTTGGATGGCATCACCAACTCAATGGACATGGGTTTGGATAGACTCTGGGAGTTGGTGATGGACAGGGAAGCCTGGTGTGCTGCGGTTCATGGGGTCGCAAAGAGTCAGACATGACTGAGTGACTGAACTGAACTGATAGTTTCCTTCAGGGATGTCAACTTCAAAACGTTCGAGACAAGTATCCCAAAGTATTTGCTCATATATTAATCCATGGATTGGGTATTTATGAATATCCAATGCTTTGAGACTATGCAAACAGGAAGGTCACTTCTGGTCTTCACTGTCACTCTTGTAATCCCACTAGGGCCAAGAATCAATGAGAGGAAATAATTTCTTACACTTCTGCAAACCAGGCTGAGGTTCGCAGAATCAGATGCTGTTTTCTGCCGGGTTCCCAATACTGGGTCTGAGTCAACAAGGCCTGGGAAATAAGAACAACATAAGAAGGTCCAAGATGCAAATCCATCTCAGGAGAGACATAATCATCTGAGGGACAGAAGACTGCTTTATGTTGACCCCTAAGAAAGCCCTAATCATCTATAGAATCTACAAATGCCAGAAGGTAAAAAGGTAAGCAAACAATTTAAGAAGGAATGATCCAAAAGGGCATTTGGGGGTCAAAAATTCCAACACAAAGCTTTCTGGTTCCTTACTAGACTCAACCAGAGTGGTCATTACCCTCGTTATTTGAACCATCCAATGGTTCATAATTTAATGCAGACCCCAAGTTATAATCTGGCTGGATCTCCAAGGACCTTAAGAAGTGGTTCAGAACTTACATTTCCCAGGAAAGCAACATTTGTAAGTGTAAGAATTTCCAAGGCAGCGCTTGAAAGCCACATCAACCCATCATGTATTGTGCTTCCACTGGGATGACAAGAACATGCCTTTTGCAGATCCTTCCCTTAGAGCAGAGAGGCACTAAGCTGATTCACAGGAAAAGGAGTGGGATGGGACTTGGGAGGTATGATTAGGAGCCCTGTGGTATACTAACCCAGAAGACTAACCCTGGACTGAGGATTCCCCAGCGGGTCTATCAGTAGCACCTCCTATAAAAGCAGATGCTGGAAGTGGAGGAGTGGATGAGGAGCAACTGACCTTAGCACGTGGTGAAGAGACACCTGAGGGGCCACAGAAAGAGTTCTGAACTGGGAGACAAGTCATAGGATCTGGGTGACATCAGTTCTCATCCACAAATTGTAGGCAACAACTAATAGCTCACCCACGAGTTGCTATGAGGATTCATTGAGAAAGAGGAGCTGAAAGTGGCACAGTATGTGTCACTTGGTATATGGCAAACACATTTGTTAAGGGCATTCCTGCATTATAAAATTATAACTTTATAATCACAATACTTTAGATTTGCACAGAATTTCTCATTTTATAAATCAGTTTAGAATATCTGAACTCCAAACCTTACAACGGTCTTAACGATGGGCATTAATATTGTCCCCACTGTGCAAATGAGGAAACAGAAGCTCAAGATGATTCAATGACTTACCCACAGATACACACAGAGAAAAGTGGCAGAAAGCAGCCTTGGGCCCAGGGACTTCTGACTTTTCCTGAGGGGATTAGATCATAGACTTCTTGGTTCACTACTCTTAGGGTCTAGGAACAGTGACATGTGACATCTCAGCATCAAAGTGAGGACAGGGTGGGCATTCACCATTCTCATGAGTTCCACAACCTGTATTCTGGAAAAATAAGATGTAAGTAAGAACAATGATACAGCATGCATGCTCAGTCATGTTCAACTATTTGTGACCCCATGATAGGGCCCACCAGGCTCCTCTGTCCTTGGAGTTTCCCAGGCAAGAATACTGGAGGGGGTTGCCATTTCCTCCTTCATGGGGTCTTCCCAACTAGAGATCAAACCCACATCTCCTACATTGGCAGGCAGATTCTTTACCTCTGAGCCACCTGGGAAGCCCCTAAGAACAATGATAAAGTGGAACAAAGACACCTGCTAGAATCCAACCCAATTCCCTACATGGGGATAAAACGACTAGTTCAGACATTCCCCCACTCCCCTTGCTGGCCTCCTGTTTGCTTCCAGGGGCCACCCAGCTCACTATCTGAGCACCTACTTTCCTTCTTTCCATTTTCCAGCAAGCTAAAGCTTCAGAAAGGGAGCCATTTGTGAGTTCAGTCCCTCCCTGATTTCTGAATGTCAGCCAAGCCTGCCAAATTGCTCCAAGAGCAGACGCCCACTTTTTCCAGTGCTCTTCTGATATGTCACAAGGTAGATGTGGTTAGGAGGAAGTCAGGGATAAGCAGGGCCCGTGGTCATCATTCCAGCCCACATTACACAGCATGGCCACTGCCTATAGTCACGCACACATCTTAAAAGTCAAGGCTCTTTTTTTATCTGTTGACCTTTCCTTTCCTATCAGCCTTGGACCATTACCACACCTAGCCACACATTTACGGAAGAGAGAAGCAGGAATCTCTTTTGTCTGTTTGCTTTATCAAACCGCAGTCACAAAAAGTCCACTCAGAACAAAGATGTTCTCTGTACCCTTCACCTGGCATGTGGCCCTGGCAAGAAAAAAAAATGTATTTAATGATGAGATAGGAAGAAATAGAGCCAAAAAGGTATAGCCCCTTAGATGAATACGACGCCACTTCCCTTTCCAGCTCTTTCCCACAGCTGTCTTGTAACAATTGACAACATGTACAAAGGGGAAAAATTATTTCTGGGGCTAAACATTAAAACAAATGCAGCCCAGAGCTAGTTAATTCTTCGAATGAGACAAACATAAATGGTGCGTGGTTGTGCAATAAGGTGTAAAAGAGGAAGCGAGATGCATTAGAACCAAGAGTGCATAATGTATTATCAACAGCTCTGCGGCTTTGATGGGTGAAGGCTTTTATACCGACGCTGTATTGATAGGTATTTCAACCAGCAGTAAAAAACCGTTCTTGACATTCATCTATAGGGAAAAATATCCATGTACTCTTGGCTGTAGGACCAATTAGTCTGTGAAAGCAGCAGGGAGGGGGGACAGAATATAAATGCAGGATGCATCCGCACTTGATTACTCTAATGAAATGTCCATTGATTCCTATAGATTAATGTGAGAAGAACAGCAGCTGCAGAGTGGCTAACACCTCTAGGTCAGCAGCTGTGTGGAGGGGTGCGGTGCATGTGCATGTGTGAACACCCCCATGAGTCTTGTGCACAGAGAAGGGAGAAGGGAGAAATTAAAAGAGAGGATCGTGTGTGTGTGTGTGTGTGTGTGTGTGTGTGTGTGTGTGTCAGAGTGAGACTGATTATGCTGGACAGAATCAAGGAAAGGAAGAGTCTGGCTTCTTCAGCCATTCAAGACTGACTGTATCCAGCAGTGGACAATAGGAATCCAGCTCAGCCACTTGCAGGGGCCAGGGCCGAGCGCTCCATTTCCCTTTCCTCTCCCCTCTCTCCACCCACATTTGACTTTGCTGTGAGGGGGACAAAGAGCTCACAGGTCACCTAGTTTGGTTCAATTAATTTCATACAGCCTTTAGCCACAGAGAGCAAATGTAGAGCTCACAGATGGCTCTCTGTCCCCTCACTGGTGCCCATTCTTCTTCACTCCCACCCAACACTGACATTGACTTGTCCATGCTAATGTTGTGCCTTGGGGTCAATGTGCCAAACTAAGTGAAACACTTGCCAAACTTAAAGGATGCATGCCCCAGCTCATGTAATTACTGGGGAACTGTCCTCTCCCTCTTGGAACTGGCATAAAGTTAAATTCTCCATCTCAAGAACAAGAATGTTTAAAGGATGCTCCCTTCACTGTCAAGTAAACAGCTCTCCTATGGCTACAAGGTCTTCCTTTAGAAAATGCTACCAACTCAGTCCTGCAAAGAAGGCCTGGGATCTGCTCAGGGTTCTACCTAAAGCCTCTCCTTGTAGCACGCACAAAAATTATTTACATCCGAATTCGAATTAGCTATCATATATTTGGTCCACCTGGTTCACAATAATTTCTACTTAGAGAAAAGGAAGTAGCAGAATATCTAGGAACCAGAAGAACGCCATGCATGTGTGCATGTAGCGGCTGCAGAGGTGTGCTGCCTCTGCAAAAAATAAAAAACAAGTTCTCGGCATCTGCCCAAGTAAGAGCTCAGAGGTTCCTGGGGACTGGTGGTATGGTCTGCTAAAGCACAAAGAGAGGAAATCTAACAAGAAGCAGCAAGCCCTAGAAATCTTTTCACACTCAGAAAGAAACTTCTGCTTCATCAAAAGAACTCAGCACCCAACAAACATGAACCTCACCTGAGCTCAAAGAGAAAGGAAATGTTAGCTTCAGTGTTCAAATCTACCTCCTTTTCACTTTCTCTGAGGATCCTAATGGCTAATCAGAACATGCTGATTACTCCTAGTTCTGTTTCTCTGAATCACTATTTGTTACAGCTCAGCAAGAAAAGGACCCTTCACTAGAGAGTCAAGAAAATAGATGAGAAGATCAGAATGTACTTTTAATACTGCTAGTTAAGTGCTTAGCATGTGTACTTTATAGCAAAATACATTCTTCAGCACCCATGTATTTGCTTAGCTCATTATCATTAACCTGGTTTTAGATATGGTTAGAGACAGAAACCTGAACTGGAATTTTATGGAGATAAGTGGCTGCCAAAATCTGTGTGTGCCAAATCTGATAGATAGATAGATACCTAATTTTATCTGTAATAGGCTATATTCTCCTGATTGCTCTCCAGCTAAGACTTTCTAGTTCTCCAACTCTCTCACCTGCCGGCACCATATGAGTCTGTGTTTTAAGGACTATAGGCCCACCGCTCTTATTTTATTGAGAAGCTGCAGAACTCTAACCGGTAGTTCAATAAATTGTATTACATCCCCCTCACACTGAACGCCCTACACACTTTGGCTTTCCATGTGTAATTGCAAGCTGTTATTAGCCCTGAGCTGTGTCCGTTACTGGCCACACTCGTGCTGAGCGGTCAATTTTTTCCCCTGCCATTTCCTTTGCTCACACCATGCTGACCACGTTGGCCAGAGGCGGCCCGAGGTTTATAGTGCAGCATTGATTTTTCTTTTCTCTCAATACTGACAGAATCATAGATCCAAGGCAAATAAAGAAATGCATTCTGGGGTGATGAAATGTCTTTCATTCAGGCCGGATTGAATCAAAGCCCATCACAGAAATGTAGGGCTCTGAAATGCTAGGGAGGCTCATGCCTCAAATTGTGGGAAAATAAATTTTATGTTTTCTGCACTTTCCTTGGGATTCGTAAATCACTGGGGACTTGGACAATCCAGCCAGTGACCAACTTGGGCAATGGGGCCATTGTAAACCAAGAGCAGCTATTACCACGTTCATTAATTGGGGCATTGCTTGTAATTCTGCTAGAAGTATAGTCATTTATTAGCTTAAGTAACACCCGGAGTCTTCCAAAGAACTGTCCTACTGTAAAAATATTGACTAAGGCTCAGCCTTTGCTAAGAAATGCAAGATAGCAATTCACAAAGATGTGTGAAATTCCAGCACACTCTCTGTTACCAAGGGACAGCAGTGACTGACTGCAATAAATTGAGGAAATCTTCACTCAAACAAATAACTCGAGTTAACACCTGGTGAAATGTAAATATGACCTTCACTAATTAATTTGATGATATTTATACCTTGTTTATAGACATTAATCCAAGTTTGATCTTTGGCATACATAAGAGTACATGTTCACAGATACAGTGGGATATTTGATGGAAAATCCCTTAGAGTGGGAAGTCCAGACACTTAGATTTTCATCCTCATTCTTCCATTAACAATAAACCATTAGCTCCAAACACATTACCACATCGCTCTGGTTTTGATGGTTCACTGGGATAATGTATGTGAAGTATCTGGCACAGAACTTGGCATATGTCATTTTGTGCAACATGAGTGGCTGAGCACTTACTTATGTTGGAGAGGCACCCAGGTAGGCACTACGGACACAGCGGTAATCAACTGGCTGGTTCCCACCTTTGTGGAGAATATAGCTTGGTGCACATTGAACAAATAGCAAGTGCTCAAGATGACTGCTATGTTATGATTACTGTTACTAGTTGTAGTAGTATGGAAGGGTTGGGGTTTAGAAATGGAAGGGTTAGGCTGAATTTAGTTCCTTTCCAGCTCTCAGACTCTTTAATCCATGATCAATAATAACTATCTGTGTATGTATGTTTGCATGTGTATCTGATTATATGTATAATTAGTATGCAGTAGAGGTTTACAGTTAAGTAGCTATGTCTGCCAAACTGCTCATCCATGTCATCTAAAGTTGGAACCATTCAAAACTCAAATATATTTATTTGTTTTCAATTTGGCCTAATTCCAAAAAATAATTTGAAATAGTGTATAATTTTAAATGTATATTTAAGCCTCCTGGAATGCACAAGAAAATAACTTGCATCGTTTTTGTCTGAAACATCGAATTCAGGTCCCCAAAACCTGAAAATATTACAAGTACAGCCAATAAGTTTGACTTATTATAGGTATAAAAAGATACTAAGTAGTACAAGGGCATCTCTTTAATATCTGGTGATCTTAAAGACTAGACCCCTCTCTAGCTCTATGATATCTGAGTTTCTAGGAAAGAGAAACTTTCTCTTATTTTTCATTCATCCCAAGTTCTTGGCACATAATAGGTGCTTAATGAATGCCAGTCAGCCAATCAATTAGCACCCCAATCAGAGAGTCAGCTCTGCTCCAGGTCCTTCCATAAGCAATCTGTGAAGGCATCTGTTTTCCTTTGTGAATGAGCACAGCTAAAAGCCAGGTAGTCATGACATATTTTGGTTTACAGTGCTCAAGGGTGTCTGTAATTTAAATTCAAAGGAACTTTGAAAGACATGATTGCAGAAACCCATGAGAGGGGAGTAACCTGGTATCTTATCAGAAATGAGTCAGAAATACCTGGTATCTTATCCCTGTACCAACTGGGAGAGGAGAAGGAAGGGAGACTTAGCTTCTCAGTGATCCTCTGCCCTAAATGGTCCTCCAGGAAGGATGGCCTCTTAACTTTGTTTGTTTGACTTTTTACCAATCTCTAGAGAATATTTCTTTAATGTTTATTGACTCTTTAGTTGGTTTTGAATGGCCCTTTCCATTTTTCTGCATTCGGGCAGTGACAAGTTACCTTTTGAACTTCTGTTTGACTTTTGGCATGTGACATAATTCCAATGGCTAAGCCAGAATTTTAAACTTAAATGGAAATACTTATAAAATGCTAATACATATACGATGCACTCCTGCTCTTTTTTAGAAAAAGGGTTTAGTCAACTTGTAAAAGCCATTACTCACATAAGGAACATATGTCAATTTAGATTGTTTTTAATTCCAGAGTCTGAGTCTTACATTTATGAAAATTGGGTATTATAATTACTTGGGGTATGAAGTATTTTGCTCAGTTCTACCTTTGCCCTGAGGAATCTGCATTCAATGAGCATTTTCTAAGCATCCACAACATACCAGGTATAGGGTCTCTGCCTTCCTGGAGACACTTATAAAAACAAATGCAAATAGTCAAGATTCAACCTCCAGGGTCCATGATAGAGGATGTGCCTGATGCTATGGAATGAGGCTAAAGGACAGTTTGCATTTCCAGTATGAGGCATAGACCAGAAAACTCTTACCAGGCATTTCTGGGCTTCATTTTGAAAGATGTATAAGGGCAAAGCAAGTTGAAGCCAAGAAAGTAGCATATGCAAAGGCCTCTGGGAATCAAGGATATGGGTTCCTAAATTTCCAGAGAGACATTGTCTTGGATTCACTTCCTAGGTTATCTCTAAACTCTTCAGAGGAATATTTTAAAAATGTTACAGTGCTTGGAGAGGGATTCCTGCAAGCCCAGCAAAGGGAGCAGAGAATGGAAAGGAAAGGAGAAAAAAGGCCACACACCTTGTGTTTTCTCTCCAGTTCAACACAACTCACACACGGGGAGTCACACATCCATAGTCCAGAATCTCAGGGCTCTAAATCACACACTCAGCGTTGCTCCACAGGCTTTTGGGATTTTGAGCATGGCCTAATGGGATATCTGGAAAGACAAGGCCAAACAGAAACTGCTCATGCTGACTTGGGCTCAAGATTGGTATGGCAAAGCTCAACCTCTGCCTCAGTGGTTAGAGGTGGGAATGAGGTGGTAATTAGGCAGAGGGAGAGCAAGTCAGCTTTGGTGAGGAGAAAAAGGCAGCCCCAGAGTCAGCCTGAGGCCAAGAGAACAAAGAAAATCACCCTGAAAACTCACCCAGCCCTCTCCCAGGAGGCAGTCTGACAGTGCACGTTTATCATTCACCTTAATTCAAATCAATTCTGATTTGCAGGAACATCAGCTGTTTGAAGAGATAGGTGACTTCGCCAATACATTCCTGCTTATCTTTCTAACTGACTAAATTAGTAAATTTAACAACAACAACAAAAAAAAAAAACTTCAGGGGTTTGATTCAGGAAAAATGTTTGGATGGAATCATGTAGATCAAAAAAGGTTGATTAAAATGTTCCTTGGGTAAGGCCACACATACAATAACATTTTCTGACTTCATAGGAAACTTCAAGTCATTTAACAAGTGAAATGTGCCAAGCATATTGGGTGCCAAAATGTGATATATCAAAAGTAAAGAAAAGGAATATTATCAATATGACTATGACTTAAATCTTAGCACAAGATGTAAATTCTCTAGTTGTACAGCATTACTCTTATACTGTTTACTTTTAGAGACCTTCAGAAGAATTTCCCAGATGCTATCCAGCATCTGGAAGGGTAGACATACTCAGGTTTGGTGGATTTCTTATGAATTCTAAGTCTCAATAATCTCCCTAGGATCTAAGAGGATCATTTAAGAAAAGAGCATTTGGTACCTTTCTCTGGAATGGACTATTCCACACACAGTTGTGAAAACAAGCTTTGAGGGACAGACCAGTGTGGAAATGAAACATTCCCAACACCTAAAACAGTGCCTGGCACATCAGAACTACTCAATAAATATCTGTCAAGTGATGAGTGGGCAAATGAAGGAACAAAAGCCCTGCTTCTGGTAAACTCATACATCGCCAACATAGCACACTGGATAGAGCCCTGCAGACCATGTGATGTTTCCTCTGCCTAGAACACTCTTTTCCCAGATTTCCACTTGCCTGGCTCCTCATCATTTAGGTTTCTACCAATTATCACCTCCTCAGAGTGGTCCCCCCCTGATTACAGTATCAGAGGGAAAATACCATCCTACTAGCAGTTACCAGCTTATCTCATTCTTCTGTATTAACGTCTTTGGAGTAATTGTTATTCATAAAATACATTAGTATAATGTATTAGTTTTCTATGACTACTGTCATAGTCTTAGTTACTTAAAACTATACAAATTTATTATCTTATAGTTCTATAGTTCAGAAATCTGACACAGGTCTCACTGATTAAAATCTAGATGTCATCAGGGCTGTATTCCTTTCTAGGGACTCTAAGGGAGAAGCTACTTCCTCACAAATTACAGCTTCTAGAGCCCACCCACAATTCCTTGAAGCATAGCCCCTTCCTCCAACTTCAAAGCCAACAACGTTCCAAGTCTCTGATCATATTTCCAAAGTTCCATCTTCTGACCACAGCCAGCAAACATTTCCCACTTTTAAGAACCTCTATGATTGGATAATAGAGGCTAATCTCTCCAGACAGATGACAGAATCTGAACATTTATCTGGCATTCAAAAAACATAGCTACTTCACACATTTCTACCACTGGGTAAGTCACTGGTAAAAATTTTTATTTTTAATTGAGGTATAAATCACCATATGATTCACTTTTAAAGTGTACACTTTAATGATATTTAGTATATTTGCATTAGTATTTAGTACACATCTAGTACAACCAAACCCCTATTTAATTTCATACCATTTTGCTACCCCAAAATGAAATTGCATGCCTATTAGTAGTCATTCCCAAGTCTCCACCTTCACCACAGCCCCTGGCAGTCACTAATCTATCTACTTTCTGTCTCTATGGATTTGCCTATTCTGGGTATTTCATATAAATGGAACATTCAATGATTGGACTATTATGTCTGTTCATTAACTTTAGAGCAATTCTGTCAAAGTTCATCCATTTTGAAGCATGTATCACTGATTCTTCCTTTTTTGTTGCTCAGTATTATTCCACTGTATAGATATACCACATTTTATTTATCCATTCACCCACTGATGGTAATTTGGGTTACTTCCACTTTTAGGCTATTATGTGTAACACTGCCAAGAACAAGCATGTACCAGTTTTTTTTGTTGTTGTTGTAAAGTTACATTTTCAATTATTTTGGGTGCATTCCCAGAAGTGAAATTTCTGAGTCACATGGCAACTCTGTTTCACAGAATTTTGTTAAGTTTATCTGTAAAATGTGGTGAACAGTCCCTCTAACCTATGAATTTCAGGAAAATGTTATGAGGATCAAAAAAAAAAAAAAAGAAGGAAACTAAAAGCATTCCATAAACTCTAAATTACTAAAAAGTTCTAAGTATTATTCACATTTCAAAAGCACAATGCCCATCTTAAACATAGTATATGCTTTATAAAGATGTGTGTGCTATTTTGTGTAATTAACAAATAAGAAGAAAAAATAGATCATTAATCCTGCATTGTACCAATCAAGCAGAAGCAAGTTACTCAGTGGATATCAAGAGTCTGCATCTGTTTTCCTAAAGCAGAAGAAAAAACAAACATCTTCACGAAATAAAACAAAACTGACTCAATGTCTTTAAAGGGTTTCTATACTGGCAATCTTGGCTTCCCGGGTGATTCAGTGGTATAGAATCCACTTGCCAATGCAGGAGATGTGGGTTTAATCCCTGGGTCAAGAAGATCCCCTGGAGAAGGAAATGGCAACCCACTCCAGTATTCTTGCCTGGGAAATCCCATGGACAGAGGAGCCTGGCGGGCTACAATTCATGAGGTTGCAAAACAGTCAAGACATGATTTAGCAACTATACAACAACATACTGGCAATGTGTTTCTCCAGACAGGCTCTGGAAAGAACGGCCTGTGCATACAACAGTGGCATCCACTAGAGACGTATGGTATTTGGGAAAGCTGCTTCACTTCAGCTCTCTTTAAAAAGACCTCTGCCAAGTCTCATTATTTTTCAGGAGTTAAAGGTGGACTCACACCCCTCCCTTAAAACTCCAAGGAAGCAGCAGTATTTTTTTTAATAAACTGCAAATTGGCATCCATTCATAGCTGACATGTTGCTACCATTTCAACAGTGTGTTCATTCAGGTGTTCTGTCTGAATTGAGACTTTTAGGCACTAATAATAATTAACTACTTTCTTAGCAATGAAAAAAGTCTTAAATGCCTATTTACTTAATGGTCCCCTAGGGTGTCTTTGTTTTGAATGGGATAAAAAAAAAATCTTAGCTGCAAAATAAGCAGGTGATTCTAATCAATAAAGCCAGAGGACTATATTGATTACAAGAACTCCATTCTTTAGTCATTAACCCTGTGAATTCTCTACCAAAGCTGGGTAGGACTATTTCTACCTCTTAGAACATAGAGAGGCTCATTGAGGAACTGGAATCTCATTTCACTTTCATGTCTTCTACTAAGCCTACAGGGCCATGTTTAGAGAGTCCACTCCACAGGCTGCACATGTAGGAAGATTACTTTCATGACTGTCTCTCAGTAGAATTGTGTTTAAAGAATATTTGGTGTTTTCTTCCCATTGGTAGTGATGGATTTGATGACAAAGCATTAAGCCTAGCCTGGGAATTTCTTCCATAGGGGCAGGAAGTTTCCTTTCCTCTTGGTGATTGCTAACATTTCTGTGTTTCAAAGAGAGTGTGGAGATGAGACTCAGTTTTGATTGTATTAGTGAAAAACAGCAATTAATGTGATCCATGGAATGTACAACAGGCTAAATCAGGCTGGAACTCCTGACTTGAACTGCAAAGTGTATGTTCACTAGTGTATGTTGTAAGTGAGCCGGGCATAGTTTCCAATCATTGCTTTTCTCTGGAGTCCCATAGTACCTCATGACAAGGGAAGGCACACTGTAGACATTCCACACCAAGAATCAGGGGCTGCAGGTGCAAGTTGTGACTCTCTGGCTACACCAGCCAAGCTATTTCATCCTTCAGGGCCTGTTTATTCACCTATAAAATTATGTGTTTAGAGTGCTTCTCAATTTTCACCTGGAAATCTGGTTAAAATGCAGTTTCTGATTCAGTGGGTCTAAAGGAAGGCTCAAAATTGTACTCAGGCAAAGCTGAAGCTTTGGCTCATGGAAACACTTTGAGAAGCAGAGACCAAATGATACCTGAGGTTTGTTGTTTGTTGCTCTTTAGTCGCTAAGTGCTATGTCGTGTTTAACTCTTTCGCGACCCCATGGACTGTAACCCATCAGGCTCCTCTGTCCATGGGATTTCCCAGGAAAGAATACCCAGGAGTGGGCTGCCATTTCCTTTTCCAGGGGATCTTTCCAAGCCAGGGATCAAACCCACATCTCCTGCACTGCAGGCAGATTCTTTATGGCTGAGCAACTGGGAAAGCCCATATCTGAGGTTACCTTAGTGTAACAACATGGCTTTATGATCTGCACATTTCTGGCGGCATCTATAAACATTTCTACCTTCTGCTGTAGATATCTATGTAAATCCCATTGGCTGCACAATGTTTGACATAAAATAGGTGCCCAGTAAATATTTGCTAGTGAATGAATGAATAAGGAGACCAACTGATATCTCTGCTTATTCTAAGAACATTAGATTTAGACTCAGAGAGCTAGAAGGATGGTTTGACATAATCCAATATAACACTCTCATTTTATCTGGAAGTCTAAGATTCAAATTACTCAGGACTATATGGCCAGTTACTCCAGAGAATATATTAAAAAATTTAATTCCAGTTAAACTATAATATGGAAACCTATCTTGCTTCTACCCAAAAGAAGGTGACAGCAAGTGTTAAAGAGGAAATGAGGTTGATAGAGTCATTTATGCTCTCAGTTCCCTCCTGTTTTAAAAGACAGACTGCTTGAGGGGCGAACTTAGAAAATGTTTAGAGGCAAATTTACAAAATAGTAAATTAGTTTCTAGAGATCACTAAATTTCCAGACTGTTATCACGTAGCTGCAGCAAAGTGACGACCTTCCCATCCTTCAATCCTGTTTATTTTCTTTCATCTCAGGCTTATGGACGTGGTACTTATCTACTATTTGATAAAGAATTTGGTAAATTCCCATCTACCGTGTACAAAAATTACTGTTACCGTAAAAATTAAAATAATTATGTTATTACTCATTCAGCAAAATTTACAGATGTACAGAGTGTATGAAAGGAAGCTTATACTTTTGCACAACAAAGGAAACGATAAGTAAGGTGAAAAGACAGCCCTCAGATTGGGAGAAAATAATAGCAAATGAGGAAACAGACAAAGGATAAATCTAAAAAATATACAAGCAACTCCTGAAGCTCAATTCCAGAAAAATAAATGACCCAATCAAAAAATGGGCCAAAGAACCAAACAGACATTTCTCCAAAGAAGACATACAGATGGCTAACAAACACATGAAAAGATACTCAACATCACTCATTATCAGAGAAATGCAAATCAAAACCACAATGAGGTACCATTACACGCCAGTCAGGATGGCTGCTATCCAAAAGTCTACAAGCAATAAACGCTGGAGAGGGTGTGGAGAAAAGGGAACCCTCTTACACTGTTGGTGGGAATGCAAACTAGTACAGCCACTATGGAAAACAGTGTGGAGATTTCTTAAAAAACTGGAAATAGAACTACCATATGACCCAGCAATACCACTTATGGGCATACACAATGAGGAATCCAGATCTGAAAGAGACACGTGCGCCCCAATGTTCATCGCAGCACTGTTTATAATAGCCAGGACATGGAAGCAACCCAGATGCCCATCAGCAGACGAATGGATAAGGAAGCTGTGGTACATATACACCATGGAATATTACTCAGCCATTAAAAAGAATTCATTTGAATCAGTTCTAATGAGATGGATGAAACTGGAGCCCATTATACAGAGTGAAGTAAGCCAGAAAGATAAAGAACATTACAGCATACTAACACATATATACGGAATTTAGAAAGATGGTAACGATGGCCCTATATGCAGGGCAGAAGAAGAGACACAGAAGTACAGAACAGACTTTTGAACTCTGTGGGAGAAGGTGAGGGTGGGATGTTTCGAAAGAACAGCATGTATATTATCTGTGGTGAAACAGATCACCAGCCCAGGTGGGATGCATGAGACAAGTGCTCGGGCCTGGTGGGCTGGGAAGACCCAGAGGAGTCGGGTGGAGAGGGAGGTGGGATGGGGGATCGGGATGGGGAATACGTGTAACTCTATGGTTGATTCATATCAATGTATGACAAAACTCACTAAAAAATTTAAAAAAAAAAAGGAAGCAAGCTTATATTAAGAAGAGCTATAAGTAAGGATAGATCATAAATAGCTTGATCTGTCCACAGAAAGAGGAGAGTGGTGGCAGGGTTTTAAGAACTGGAGCATCATGCTTAGCTCTGGGCTCTCAGGAGAAAACTCTTGCAGGATGAATAGAGAAGAAACAAGGCAAGAGGATATAAGCTCAAACGGGAGGCTGCTGCAGAAACTCTGCTGAGAGATATGAAAACCTGAGTTCAGCTAACACTAGTTTGGAGAGAACCTCTGCAATTGTAATTATCTTTCCATTTGTGTAACAGAAATTACACAAAAGATTTGAGGCTATGTCCTATGAAGACACAGAAATATGATATGGTGTATGGGATGGGTAAAAAAATCCAGGCCAGAAATAAAATATAAATAAGAGTAGGAAGAAAGACCAAAGTCAGGAAGTAGATACCAACATATAAGCTGTAAGGACATACACAGTTGTTACAGGCTGAATCTCAAATTTTTCTCTGAGCATCCAGGAAACCAAAGGGAAAAGGAGGCACAGGTGATTCTTATTGTCCAAACAGACCAAAAACATAAATTACGTAAAAACAGTTCCTTAAAAGAAACAAAGCCTTGGGTACTCAGCCAGGAGTGGCCAAGAAGGCAGAGTAGGAAGACCCTGAGCTTACCTTCTCCAACAGGCACACCAAAATTACAAATATTTATCGAACAACTATTGAATGATACATACCTGAAGACTGATAGAAAGGAAAACTAAAGATATAAAGATACATCTTTCTAAACTAAAGATATAAAGAGGGAACCACAATGAGATAAGCAGGAAGGGCAAAGATGTGGTATAATCAAGAACCATACCCAGGTGAGCAACCCACAAATGGGACGATAATTACGATTGCAGAGATTCTCTCCAAGCAGTAAAAGGTCTGAGCCCCACATTAGGCTCCCCAGCATGGGAGTCATACACCAGGAAGAGGAGCCCCTAAAACATTTGACTTTGAAGGCCAGCAGCACTTACTTTTGGGAGAGTCAGAGTGCTGTATGAAATAGATATTTCACTCCTAAAGGGCACCCACAAAATCTCACCCACTCTGAGACCCACTCTGTAGAAGCAGTAATTTGAAAGGAGCCTGGGTCAGACCTGTCTGCTGATCTTGGAGAGATTCCCAGAGAGGCAAGAAGCAATTGGAGCTCATCCTGGGGACATAGACACTAGCTGCAGCCATTTAGGGAATAGTCTATCACAGGATACTGGTGCTGTCAAGCATCATTTTTGAATCTTCCCTCTAGTTTATTAGCAACAGGACCTAGCCCCATCCATCAGCCTACTAGCACCAGTACAGGGACACCTCAAGCCAAGTAATAGGCCAGCTTTCTTTGGACCCTCTAAGTACTCAGCCACCCTAGAACCCAGCCTTCTCTAGTAGAGGGACCAGAACCTGGCCCCACCTATCAAAGAGCCAACAAGTCAAGAACCCAGAGCCCTGCAGCCAATGACCTCGGGACTTGGCTCTGCCCAGTGGTGAGACAGGACTAGCCCCAGGACACCCTGGGCCCTGGCCTCCCCCACTAGCAGGCCAACATGAGCTCTGAGATCCCCAGATTCCCCACAGTCAGAGATCCCAGGACTCCACTCCACCCACCAACAAATATACAACAGCCCTGGGACTCTTGCCCCAGCTCCACTCACCAGTGGGCCAACACCATCTCTGAAACCCATAGGAACCAACACCTAGGGACCTCAGAACCCAACTCCACCATAGTGAGCCAGCACCAGTAGAGGAGCCCCTGTGCCCCCAGCCCACCCACCAGCACACCAACACCAGCTCTAAGACACCCTGAGCCCCTCAGCCAGCTCCCCCAGGATCTGACCCCATTCACCAGCAGGCAAAAACCAGCTTCAGGACATAACCAGGCCTAATGGCCAGCCATGTCATGAACTAGCCCTATCCACCAGGAGGTCGACACTAAATCTGGGACCCCCTAATACCACAAACACCCAACCCAAACCCAGCTCCACCCATCGGCGGATCAGCACAAGCACTGGGAGTTCCTGGGGCTCCACAGCCAATGGTCTCATGGCTCAGTCCCTCCCACCAGTGGCTGGCAGCCTCCCCACAAGGTAGAGCCTAGCAACCAAAAAGACTGGTGTCCAACTATACCTACCAGTCTTCCAAGAGTAGTCATCCCACTCAACAGAAAGGCCCAGGAAGGAGTACTAGGAGGTACCCCTAGACCATATAGCTCTGATGACCAGAGCAAGGGTGCTGCTGGAATGCATAGGCTGCTTCCCTCATAAGGCTACTACTGCTCCAAGATCCAGAAATGTAACCAACCTTCCAAATACATACAAATAAAAACTGAATAAGGCACAGTGATGTGACAGAGGAGTATGTTATAAATGAAGAAACAAAATAAAACCCCAGAAGAAATAAGTGAAGTGGAAATAAAGAATTCAAAGTAACAATCATATAGATGCTCAAAGAACTTAGGAGAAGAATGTACAAACACAGCGAGAACTTTAACAAACGGTTACAAAACATAAAGATTTAAATCATATTAAGCATATTTTCTGACCACAATGCTAAGAGACTAGAAATCAACAAGAAAAAAACACAAACATATGGAAGCTAAACAATATTCTACTAAACAACAAATAAGTTGGGTTAGTCAAAAAGTTTGTTCAGGTTTTTCCACAAGATCCTTCATAAAACCCAAATGAACTTTTTGGCCAACCCAACGGTTCACTGAAGAAATGAAAGAGGAAGTCATATGTGTATAAAATAAAAACAAAAACACAACAATCCAAAAATCTATGAGATACTGCAAAAGTAGTTCTAAGAGAGAAGTTTATAGCAATACAAGCATCTCAGGAAACAAGAAAATTTCAAATAAGCAACCTAAACTTTTGCTTTAAAGAACTAGAAAAGGAAGGACAAACAAAATTCAAAATTGTTAGAAGGAAAGAAATCGTAAATATCAGAGCAGAAATAAATGAAATAGAAACTAAAAAAGCAATAGAAAAATTCAATGAAAAGTTGATTCTTTGAAAAGGTAAGAAAAATTGATAAACCTTTACCCAGATTCATCAAGAAAAACAGAGGAGAGAAAAGGAAGTCAAAGGTCAAGAGGAAAGGGGCACGACAGGTAGAAGGGAAGTAGAAACAGGTTAATCTGGTTCATCTCAGAAGAGTAAAAGGCTTAGGTGGAAGAGGAGTAGGCTTCAGATTCAGAGCCGTGATGTGACTCCTTGCTCTACAACTCATTGGGTTGGCCGAAAGATTCCGTTGGTGTTTTCCACAACATGGCTCTAGTGGTGCTTTGTTGTCTTTAACTTCATTTGAAAAAATTTTGTTAGACTGTATTATGAAAGCTCTTACCAATGTGCATTTAAAAAAAAGAAAAAAATTATCCAGACTTGCCTGGTGGTCCAGTGGTTAAGAATCTGCCTGCCAGTGCAGGGGACATGGGTTCAATCTCTGATGCAGGAAGATTCCACAGCCGAGAGGCAACTAAGCACACCCGTGAGCCACAGCTACAGAAATCCATCTGCCCTAGAGCCCACGTTCCACAAGATAAGCCATGCAATGAGAAGCCTTCAATGATGATTAGCCCCCAGCAACTAGTGAAAACCAGCACACAGCAAGGAAGACCCAGTGCAGCCAAAAATAAATAATTTTTTCTAAACTTCTCAAAACTGGTGAATTTTTGAGTAGCCATTTTAATATTGAAGATAGAAGAAAAAAGTAGCATTTTCAGCATATTATGCTTTATTATTTCAGGAAAAGTAAAAACACAACTGAAATGCAAAAAAAAAATAAACAGATTTGTGCAGTGTATGGAGAAGTGTTGTGATGGATCAAACATGTCAAAAGTGGTTTGCAAAGTTTTGTGCTAGAGATTCCTCACTGGACGATACTCCATGATTGAAGTTGATAGCAATCAAATCAAGGCATTAATTGAGAACAATCAATGCTATGCCATGCGGAAGATAGCCAATATACTCAAAATACCTGATCAAGTATTGAAAATCATTTGCACCAGCTTGGTTAAGTTAATCGCTTTGATGTTTGGGTTCCACATAAGTTAAGCAAGAAAAATCTTCTTGACCATATTTCCACATGGGATCCTCTACTGAAACATAACAGAAATGTTCTGCTTTTTACGACAAATGACAGGTGACGAAAAGTGGATGCTGTACAATAATGTGGAATGGAAGAGATCATGGGTCAAGCAAAATGAATCACCACCAACCACACCAAATGCCAGTCTTCACCCAAAGAAGGAGATGTTGTATATATGGTGAGATTAGAACAGAGTCCTTCATTATGAGCTCTTTCCAGAAAACCAAACAATTCATTCCAACAAGTACTGCTCCCAATTAGACCAACTGAAAGCAGCCCTTAATAAAAAGTGTCCAGAATTAGTCAACAGAAAACATATAATCTTTTATCAGAATAACACAAGACACATGTTTCTTTCATGAACAGGCAAAAACTGTTATAGCTTGGCTGGGAAGTTGCAACTCATCCACCATAATGAGCAGACATTGCAACTTCTGATTATCATTTATTTCAGTCTTTACAAAATTCTCTTAATGGGAAAAAAATTTAAACTCTCCTGGAAGACTATAAAAGGTACCTGTAACAGTTCTTTGCTAAAAAAGAAAAAGTTTTGAGAAGATGGAATTACAAAGTTGCCTGAATAATGGCAGAAGGCAGTGGAACAAAATGGTGAATATGTTGTTCGATAAAGTTCCCGGTGCAAATGAAAAAATGTGTATTTTATTTTTACTTTAAAACAGAAGGAACTTTTTGGCCAATCGAATACAAGCATAGAGACCTTGTTTAAGGCAGTGCCACACCAATAGTTAAGATAGAAAAGAAAACGTGATTGACTCACCTTAGAGACCTTAACCAAGCGGCTGCCTTTTCTTGATTCTAGATTCTGTTCAAAGTCCTGACAATTAATCTGAATTGTTTTTCTGTTTGTGTGTTTTTGTTATTATTGTTCTCTAACCACTTGAAAATGGGCCATTAGGACAGCCCCAGTGGCTATAATCACTTTAGCTCTCTTGATTGGTCCATTTCTAAGGGGTGGTTAATTATCTTAGTTTTAAATAGGGGTTGGCCTTGTTTAAGAGGCTTCCCTGGTTGCTCAGATGGTAAAGAATCTCCTTGCAATGTAGGAGACCCAAGTTCAATCCCTGGGTTAGGAAGAGCCCCTGGCGAAGGGAATGGCTACCCACTCCAGTATTCTTCCCTGGAGAATTTCATCAACAGAGGAGCCTGGCAGGCTACAATCCATGGGGTCACAAAGAACACAAGAACATGTATCCGCTCTTTTTCAAAGCATCTGAATTTAGAAAAGCAGATGGTTTTTTTTTGGGGGGGTTGTATTTAGAAAAGCAAATATGGTGCCCATATCTTTATTTCAAGATACCTTGGCTTTGTTTTCTTGGAGGTCTTCAGAAATGTTCTTTTAAATTCCTAATAGGAATATTAATTTATCACTGTCTTTTTAATCATTTCCTACTTAATTAAAGAAGGAAGAGGAGGAGAAAAGAGGGAAAGAAAGAAAAGGAAAATGAGGCAAGAAATGAAGAAGAGGAGAAGGAAAGAGGAAGAATAGAATGAGATAAATGTTTCCAAAGTATTTCAAAGGCAAAGACACAAGGAAAATCAGGACACTTTCAAAGCAAGAGTATGGACAGGCTATTTTCACCAAGGAAAGATAAGTTTTGCCAAGCTTTTGTGAAAAGGAGAGAATGGACATCTTTAAAGGAAATTAGCCAGAAATGTAAAACTACTGATTTCTGTGATTTGACCAGCTTTAACTTACAGATGTGGTTACCCACATGACCATTTTATTCTTCAACCTGACTCATCTGTCTACCATGCTCAATAGGAAATACTGCCTGGGCCTGATGCTAGTGGTCCATCTGTGAATGGTAGCCTCTTGTAAACACAATCCAATAACAAACCAATTCATGAAACTGGTGTCTCAGATCTCCCAATCAACCTCACTCACAAAACCAAATAAGTTAACATCAAAACTTTTTTTTAATTCCTATATGCCACTGAGAATGTCTTCTTTCCTTAACACTTATATCGCTCCCTAATGAGTATCAGAGTTCCTTTATCCAGGTAATGTATGTGCGTCTGTGTGTGTTGTGTGTGTTAGTGGCCCAGTCACATCCAACTCTTTGCAAACCCACAGACTATAGCCCACCAGGCTCTTCTGTCCATGGAATTCTCCAAGCAAGAATGCTGGAGCGGGTATCCTTCTTCCAGGGGATCTTCCTGACCCAGGAATCAAACTTGGGTCTCTTGCATTGCAAGTTGATTCTTTACTGTCTGAGCCACCAGGGAAGCCCCTTTTCAGGTAAAAACAGGTATTAAACAAGGAGGAAAGATTGTCTCTGATGGAACCATAAGAATGTGAGCCTGATGTAGGCAAAGATTTTGTCTGTTTTGCCAACTGCTCAACCTTTAGAGCTTCGAACAGTATCTAGTACTCCATAAGCATTTGATAAATATATACTGAATGAATGAACAAATGCTGAATAAGAACACAATGCCTGACTTTGGAGGGTGTTGCTTCTATGAAAACATACAAGAATGTCTATAGGAGTGTTTCTAGAACCACAGAATGTTAGAGTTGGAAAAGAGCTTACAGGTCTTCCAGCCTAGTCTGAGATTTAGGAAATACTAATAATGATGACAGTAGCAGCAGTAAGTAGTAGTAGTAAATACTTGCTGAGTACAGCAAAGTTATGTGACTTCCTGGAAGTCACGCAGTGAATCTGAACAAAGCTAATCAAGAGTCTTCTCTAACACCACAGTTCAAAAGCATCAATTCTTCGGCACTTAGCTTTCTTACGGTCAAACTCTCACATCCATACATGACTATTGGAAAAACCACAGGTTTGCCACTCTGGCCTCCTGACTCTCAAGTTTTTTACTCCACTGCCCCACACAGTTTCCAGGAAATTAACACATTCATGTCCAGGTTTCTAGTTTGACCTAGAGGCTCACAATGCTGAATGGTCTCAGGAGGAAATGGGCAGAAAATCCTAAATTTGATTCTAGACACTGAGCATCATGGAGAGGAGAGCTAGAAAATTCCATGGGAAAAGGGGATGAGGATGAAAAAAGTTGTCCCTGAAAAATACAGTTGGCTATCCATTTCCATGACTTATGCATTTGCAGATCCAACCAACTCATTTTCCACTGGAAAATATTGAGAAACAAAACTCCAGGAAGTTTCAAAAAGCAAAACTTGTATTTGCTGTGCACTGGCAACTATTTACATATATTTACACTGCATTTACCATGTACTTACATTTTATTCAGTCAGGATCCATTCAGCTCAGTTGCTCAGTCGTGTCCAACTCTTTGTGACCCCATGGACTGCAGTATGCCAGGCTTCCCTGTACATCACCAACTCCCAGAGCTTACTCAAACTCATGTCCATGAGTTGGTGATGCCATACAAGCATCTCATCCTGTCGTCCCCTTCTCCTCCTGCCTTCAATCTTTCCCAGCATCAGGGTCTTTTCAAATGAGTCTGTTCTTCACATCAGATGGCCAAAGTATTGGAGTTTCAGCTTCAGCATCAGTCCTTCCAATGAATACTCAGCACTGATTTCCTTTAGGATGGACTGGTTGGATCTCCCGGCAGTCCAAGGGACTCTCAAGAGTCTTCTCTAACACCACAGTTCAAAAGCATCAATTCTTCGGCACTCAGCTTTCTTATGGTCCAACTCTAACATCCATACATGACTATTGGAAAAATCACAGGTTTGACTAGACAGACCTTTCTCGGCAAAGTAATATCTCTGCTTTTTAAAGTTCTGTCTAGTTTTGTCATAGCTTTTCTTCCAAGCAGCAAGTGTCTTTTAATTTCATGGCTGCAGTGATTTTGGAGCCCAAGAAAATAATGTCTGTCACTGTATTACAGATGATGTAACATATACAGGAGGATATGCCTGGACTATATGCAAATACTACCTCATTTTATAAAAGGAACATGAGCACCCCTAGATTTTGATATTTGCAGGGGCAGGAGTGGGGGTGTCCTGAGGGGAGAGGGAGATGTCCTGGAACCAATCCATCATGGATATCAAGAAATGACTGGATAAGTACTGCCACCCATTCTGTACCCTGAAAGGTCAAGAAAAATAACCCCCAACTCTTGTTCACTGTGTTAACAATTTTACAGTAGTTTTACAGCCATTCTTCACTGAAGGTCACAAAGCAGCATCCTGTTGCTCAAAACTACTCCAGAGACATGCTTTATATCGGTCCACCAACTGATATACTGATCCCTACTAGGGACTTTGGTTCATTCCTAAAAACTGACTGAAAAGTGAAAAGCCATTAAGTTTACATATTTTTCCATTCATTTGAACAGAAAAATTCTAATGTGTTTCATTCTAAATTAATAAACACAAACTATTTTCTCAGGTTAAAAAAAAGGTATAGCAATTGAACAATAAAAACTGTATAGGTAATAAACAACAATTTAAAAGTGAATAAATACAGTTTGCACATAAAATATAATGTGAATGTGATGAAGGTTTATTGTGCTCATTTCTTCTCTTCTTTCTGTATCATTTTCTTCATCAATTTTTCAACCTTTTGGGGGCACGTGGTTATCCTGCACTCAAACTGCACTTGAAAATAAAGTTATAACACAAAAAAACACCCTCCGGGCAAAATAAAAGCTAAATAAGAGGGCACTTCAAAATGTGGAAATAGCGCACACATGCAATTGCTGGAGAGTTATAAGAAAGTGCTACCTCTTTATCCCTGGCACTTGGCATTTGTAGACAAAGCAAAACATCTGGGGTTCACTCAAACACGGTGAGCAGTTCAAACTCACTCCATATGATAATCTATGACCTGAAACTACTGTATCAAATAATGGATCAGAAAGTATTTTTGCCTAAAATAGTATAATAAAATATTTCTTCTTATAATGCTTTTGTGTAGTGTATACATGGGAGAAAAAGTCACGATACACCAAAAAACAGAGGAGATCAAAAGATGGCATAATTTTTCAAAACCCATTAGGGTAAAAAAGCCTTTAAGTGAGCAATAGCAATCATTCTATGTCTGTATATTAAAACTAGACTCAGTTGGAAACATTTAAAATTAAGACTATCTCACAAAAATTCAAAATTTTGGCTTCCCTTGAGAAATTAGAAGACCTGAGCACCCTGGTCTCAACATTCTCACACAGCAACAATAAGCAGGAGTAGTGGCCACTTGGAGAGCTACATACAGTTCCATACAACACAGACCACTTGGCCCACTTTACTCATTTATATTCCTTCCTTGCCTGGGCTCTGTAGAAAACTTCAGTCTGGAGATCCTATTTATTTGACCATTTATAGCAACACTCCTGCATGTGCAGGCTACCTTACCACGTAAACTGCTTTCCACTGGGAAACTTGGACTCCAATAACCGAGTACTTCCAGAATAGATTACCTGCAGGGCACCATGCCCAAGTAAGAGAAAACTAGGCAGCTCAGGGGGCAGCTGTGATTACAGGTCACTGCCTGGGCCAGGTGAACATGGAAGATTTAGAGTCTGAAAGCTCTGAATGCCCTCTTCTTTTGTCATCACTCCATAGTCTGTACTATAGATATTTCTATGCATGCCTTTTCTCCCCTATTAAACTCTCAGTTTCTCTTCTATGTGTCACACACACACACACACACACACACACACACACACACACACACACACATGGAGAGAGAGAGAGAGAGAGAGAGAGAACTGCTCTAGTACAGTGCTTTAGGTTCAAGGTGGAAGTAGGTTGATTCTATCATTAACTCTTCTTCCCTTGGTATTCCTTTCAGAAGTTATAACGTAGAACGAATAATTAAACAGAAAACAAAGTACAGTATTCCAAAGTTGCAGTGAAGTATGCTGAGAATCCCTCAAATTACTGCCCATTGGTTAGGGATGTCAGGATTGGAAAGAGATCCAACCTCTCTGCTGGCACATAAGCACTTCCCACACGGGAGAAGGAAGTTCATATTTCTGCCTCAAAAGCATTTGCTTCTCCCAGGTAAAACATGGTCCAACGAAAACCTTAGAGCAATCTACTATCTTATAAGCTCCTTCACCTTGGGATAGAATCTAGGTATTAGATAAAAGAAGGGTGGAAGTACCCCTCCCCAATGATATGTACTCAAGAAATATGACTAATACTAATATTAGTTTAAGCAGGCCAGGAATCATCATTCCCATTAGAAACTGAGACTCTAACATGTCTGGTGGTGTGCTCAAGCTTGAAAATATAGAATTGGGCTAAAATCTATTAATAGGTATTTTGATTCAAATCCTCCATCCAGAGCACATTACTAAGTGGTGCCACTTCTATAAGATCTGTCTAAGAGATCTGGACTATCTGACTAAATGTGTTAGGAAGTCATATATAGAGAGCCTAGAGAAAGATACACTTTTCTCTATCAACCTATGACTCCTGCATTTCCCAAGTGTATAGTGCTCTTTCCTTTTGAAGAACAGCTTCTGGAATCATATTTAAGTCATCAAAAAAAATGATTCTTAACTTTGATGACGCTTTGGATTTCCCAGGGGATCTTTAACACACATTGATGCTATGGTCCCTCCCCTAGAGATTCTGATTTAATCAGCGAGGCATTGGGAGTTTTCAAAGCTAGCAGGTAATTCTAATCTGAAGAGAGCACTGAGCACCATAGTTGCAAACTCCCCATGAAGCTGAACCTGGGCCTTTGACCGAGAGAAGTCCTGGCTTTGCTGGGGGCAGAGAGAGCTAATGTCCCTTTTCCACCATGTGGGCCACATAGGGAACTTGGACCTGAATTCTGTTCCTGGATGCTAAAACTTCACTTGCCAAATCCAAAGACTCTACTACTAATAATAATAATCATTACTGTTAGAGAGCACTGACTTTGTGCCAGACACTGTGCTAGATGCTTTGTATACATTATCTCATTTAAACCTCAGCAGCACCTGTGATTCAGGCACCATTATTTTCTCCCCCGTTTCCCAAATAAAGGCTCGGGGAGTTTACATAACGTAGGCAAATTTACCCAGCTCAAAAAGACAGAACTGGATTTCATCACAGTCTGACCCCAAAGCCTGAGCTCTTAGTCATGCCACATCATCCAACCTATAATTTTCCAGCGGGCCACAGATGATTTTATTTCTACAAAACAGATAGTACGGTTTCAATACTGTTAGCAAAAATACACTTATGTTGAAGAGCGGTTAAGAGCAAGAGCTCTGGATCCAGGCAGTCCCTTACAAACTGGGTGACTTTCGGCAAGGCATCTGACCTTCATCATTCTCAATACTGGAGCAGGTAGCTGTTCCCTTCTTCAGGGGATCTTCCCAAGGCAGGGATCGAACCCAGGTCTCCCACACTGCAGGCAGATTCTTTACCAGCTGAGCCACCAGGGAAGCCCAAGAACACTGCAGTGGGTAACTTATCCCTTCTCCAGTGGATGTTCCTGACCCAGAAATCGAACCAGGGTCTCCTGAATTGCAGGCAGATTCTTTACCAGCTGAGTTACTAGGGAAGCCTAATTTTTCCCAAAGAGGGCTAATAATAGCACCTAGACCATAGAGTTGTTGTGATGAATAAACAACATTAGCAGACAGAGCACACAGCACAGTGCTTGACTCACAGTGTTTAATAAGCAGCATATTAAGTTTATTTCTGTCATCATAATAATTACTCCTGACCAACGGTCAGGAAGACAGATGAGTCCTTGGACCTTGTGTACACAGGTGAGCGTGTGCTTAGCTCCCGCTACTATCTGTGACACTGAACAACCCACTGAGTTTCAAAATGCATCTGAAGTTTGATACTAAATACAAACCTCTGAATATGTATACAGAGCAGAACAAGGACCAAGGAGCAGAACTCTTTTTTCTGATGGCTCAGGATTCTGCCATCAAATTTGTACATACCCTGCAGTATCAAAAAGCATCAAGCCAAGGGAACTAATTTTATTCTCTTACTAAAACAGAGAGTTGAGATCTTGGAAAAAAGTTTACTTTGGAGGAATTTATAATCCAGATCAGACAGCTGTCCAAGATACAGAGACCATCAAACAAGGCTCAATACTCATAAGAATAAATGAAGCTGGTATTATAACTCTGTGATAATCAGAAGTAAAAATATTCTCTGGAAGGAGAAAAGAAGGTAATGTGTTGTTTGAAATTCTAGGGATTGGGGATACCTATCTAGAAGACATACATTTAGCACACTGATGTGGACAAGCAGGCACTTCATAAATGTTTTATTATCATTGTAATTAGAATCCAGAACTACTTACCTATAGTTTAACCTCCTAAATTATTTTTGAAGCCCTTTCTCCAAAGGCTCCAAAGGCTTTTATTATAATCTCACCTCAGGGTATAATTTCATGTCTGAAAAGAACATGGAGAAGAATAAGAAGATGCTCTGAGTAATCAGAAAATTCAAGAACCCATATATTCTACCTGGGATTCTCTGACCTGGTGGTTTTAAATTGGATGTTGAACAAGCTTCATTCTCTATGGTCTGTCAGTTGTGCTCCCAGTTTGCTACTCAATCAATACATGCATGTATATATGTGTCTGCAAGTTAGGGTACTTTGCATTTCAGGGGAAAAGAGACAAGAAGTCTTAGCAATGTCTCTAATCCAATTACAGGAGCCCGCAGAAAAGCACAGAAAGGTTGCAAGAAGCCCACAGTGGGAGAAGATTCCAGAATGACTTTATTGGTGGTCTTGAAGGGCTGGGCTAATATACCTCAGTGAGTCATTAAAGGTGAAAGGGGAAAGAAAGAGAGTGATAAAGATGCATCTGAGTCCCAGATGTACTCTTCACAAAAAAAACTCGCTTTTTTCCATATGGACAATACCCAACTGTTGTTCATTTTGAAGTAATGATAAAAGCTATTGAAGCAGATAGGACCCTTACCCGAAATACCATTAACAAAAACTCTTAACCAGAGGTAGGCAAGGGCTTCTGACCACACATTTACCTTTTCAACTAAGTGCATATTTTCAGGAAACAATACTGTTCAAGGATTATCTTCAAAAAACAAATATATACATTCTGCCCTTAAGCTAAATACATGGCACATATTCACCTATATGGCAAATGTGGTGTGATACATGCATGTTCAGTTATGCCTGACTCTTTGTGACCCCATGGACTATAGCCTGCCAGATTCCTCTGTCCATGGGAATCTCCAGGCAAGAAGACTGGAGTGGGTTGCCATGCCCTCCTCCAGGGGATCTTCCCGACAAGACCACATGTGAAACATAACTCTTTTTCAAAGTCTGGCCTTTCTGAAAATCTGTAGGTAGAATCTATCCATGTACGGAGAAATATTCTTATTCAGGATACAAATAAAAACAAGGCAACTATAACTCTTCCACTGGACTGAAAAGTCAGCAAGTTACTTTAATGAAGTGAATTCTTACTTTAATGCATTTAATAACTATTGAAAGTGAAAGTGTTAGTCACTCAGACATGTCTGACTCTTCGCAACCCCATAGACTGTAGCCTGCCAGGCTCCTCTGTCCATGAAATTCTCCAGTCAAGAATACTGGAATGGGTAGACATTCCCTTCTCCAGGTGATCTTCCCAACCCAGGGATTGAACCTGGTCTCCTGCATTGCAGGCAGTTTCTTTACTATCTGAGTCACCAGGGAACTGACTTTTAATTAGATATTAATAGATCATGTTTTAACAAAGTTGGATTTCAACTTCTCAGCCAGCTTCCTCTCTTCTTCAGGCCTTTGTCAAGGAAGAGGCATTGTTTCTCCTATGCCCTTTCTCTTACAACAAAGGACTCCAGAAGTTTATCCAAAGCCACAAGTCAAAGAATTATTCATGGACTGGTTTAAAGCTCTAAGATCCTTGAGAACAGTACCTCCCAGTCAATGAGATTATCCAGAAAGTCCATGACAGAATATGTCTTAGTCCATCTGGGCTAACAGATGAAACAAAATATAACAAAATATCATAGGCTGAGTAGCTTTTAAACAACAGGAATTTATTTCTCACAGTTCTGCAAGTTGGGAAGTCCAAGAACAAGATGCTAGAGGATTTAGTGTCTCTTGAGAGCTTGTTTCTTGGTTCATAGATAACCGTCTTTCTGCTGTGTCCTTACATGATGGAAGAGTTAAAGGAGCTCTCTAGAGTCTTTTTTATAAGAGCACTAATCTTTTTCCACCCTCATGACCTAATCACCTCCCAAAAGTCTCACCTCCAAATATAAACTGGAGATTAGGTTTCAACATATGAATTTGGGATACACAAAATTCAGTCTATAGCAGAAAAAAATAAAAGAAAACTAGAATCAGAATTAAAGATGTCTGAGATCTGGTCCCAGATGCTTTCTGACCTTGGTCATCACTTCCCATAAAATCAGTAAGTGGGACTGAGGTCTCTTTGAGGACTTAAGTGAGACAATTATAGGAGCTAAAACCAATGCCGAGGTGGGGGAAAGGGCTTATAGATCAACAGCAGACCCAAAACAGAGCTACAAAGTGGTGAGGAAGCTGAAAAAAACATATTTACTAATTCTGACTTCAGAAGCGCAAGGGACTCAGAAGATCTGAGCTTCAGTCTTTGTATCCAAGGTAATCAAAGAAATGGGGCATTATTTTCTATTATTGAAGCTTATTGAAGATCTCTTTAAATAAATTAAAGATCTCTTTAAAATAAATAATTGAAGATCTCTATAAAATAAAGAGATTATGACTGCTTTATTAAAAGTGCTTGGAACTTATTTTTGGAACCAGTCTTCATTTCATGGTCCTGAGTTTATACTAAAGCTTGATTAGATCAATGATTTCTTTTGCTGTTGACAGGCCCCAGTCCCTTTTCAGAACCCAACCATAACATCAAGATACAACCTCAGAAGTCGAGCTTCTAAAAGTGATGATAATATATTTCCTTATAAACCAGCCTTACCTCTATCCCCAGGATCAACTCCACAATAGTTCTAGGGCTTCCAGGTCTTATAAACACCCAGCCAACAACAGAACTCATGTTCAACCATCCAACAGAGGCACCAAAGGATCTCAGCCGACCCTTGGATCCTGACAATCTTCATTTATATTTATTCTGGCAAATATTAAGTGCCTATAATGAGTAAATCACTGTAAAGAACAAAAATATTAAGAATCTGGTCCTTTTTGCAATGATTTTATGACTCACTGGGAAAGAGATTAAATTTAAGCTGAAATATTTTATAATTGAGGCACAAAATGCTATGATACTGGCGGTCACAGGTAGGGGGATGGAAAGGCCCCTCAAAAGGGGCTGCATTCTCACCAGTCTAACTGAGCCTCTTAATGCTCCCCTATCCTTGATCTACCTTGAAGACTATTGATCTCTGGGACCAAGTTATTGCTGATCTTAGATAATCCTTAGACCTAGTAGGTAAGATAGGCCTTAGTCATTGCACAAGAGAGCTCTGGGGATTTTGATCAACTGGGAAACCTTGTCACATTGTCAATTGGCCTGCAATTGAACAAATGGGGCGATTACTGACCTGGAATACCAGGAAAAGCTTCCCATCTTTTTGATCTAGCTCTTGAAAAAATAAAAACAATTTTAATGACTATATTGGGTTGACCAAAAAGTTTGTTCTGGTTTTTCCATAAGATTTTATAGAAAACCCAAACAAACATTTTGGCCAACTCAATATATCTGTTGCAGTTCAGAAAAAAGGAGAGGAAAAAAAAACATCCTGGGCAAAAAAAAAAAAAAGAGAGAGAGAGAGATGGTAATAAGAAAGGCACAAGAATGGATACATGTATTCTCAAAAGGGACACATTAAATGCATGCCAATGGAGGATACAGAGGTGCATCACCAAGTTTCAGCAGGCTTCGAGACTCCTTTGCCGAACTGGCATATTCGTGGACACTAAGTTTCCTGTCACAGCGTTCAGTCAGTCAGCTCAGTCGCTCAGTCACGTCCAACTCTGCGACCCAATGCACTGCAGCACGCCAGGCTTCCCAGTCCATCACCAATTCCCGGAGTTTGTTCAAACTCATGTCTGTTGAGATAGTGATGCCAACCAACCATCTCAACCTCTGTTATCCCCTTCCCCTCTTGCCTTCAAACTTTCCCACAGTGTTAGACATATATATATAATAGGTAAGGAAAACAAAAATTCATTCATTGGACTTCCCTGGTGGTCCAGTGGTTAAGAATCCACCTGCCAATGCAGGGAACACAGGTTTGATCCCTTATCTGAGAAGACTGCACATGCTGTGGAGCGACTAAGCCCATCCATGAGCCACAACTACTGAAACCTGTGCACTAAGAGCCTGTGCTCTGCAACAGGAGAAGCCACCACTATGAGAAGTCCATGCACCACAACTAGAGAAAGTCTGCACGCAGCAATGAAGACCCAGCACAGCCAAACCTAATAAATAAATAAATAAAATTTTATTAAAAACTCATGGGTTAATTTGATTTCCTCAGCCATTGGGATGTATCATCTGAATGCTGTGGTCCTAAAATACAAGAGACTCATAATCTGTTAAAAATAAATTTAGAAGATAGAACTTTTGATTACTTATACATACAATAAAAAGATATTGATTAAACCATCCTTGAATAATACCTATTTATTATTATATGTGAAGACCAAATTTAACTGATGAGTGACAGCAGAAAGAACCCAAAAAAGCACTACAAATAAGACTTCTATAATCTCAAGAACAGATCCTTGTCAGGTTTTAGGGATGGAGGCAAAAGGGCAGCCAGCACCTACTTTCCATCAACTCTTGTGTATTGATGCTGAGGAAGGCTCATCATGTCTGAGACCTTACATTCCAGCTCAGTCTGCTTAGGTGGGATGGCGAGGTTGGGTACACTGCAGCTGTCAGGTACTTCCTGCACCCACCTCCAAGGCCTCTTCAATCGCTTACAGCGCTTAGTCAGCCATGTGGCCTGGCTGCTACAAAAGCCACCAGCTATGGAAGAACTGAATAGTCACTTACTGGAACCAAGCAGAGAATGAGAAAGGAAGACAGAATTGGGGTAGCTCCTTTTCATATGTAGCTCTGTCAGGTATGAATGGCAAAGAGGAAGTAACTTTCTCTTTACAAACCTGTTTTCCATCCTGGTTTTATTTATTTCCACACCCTCCAAGCTATCCCTGGGGCTTTCATTCTTCATCAACCACCCAACTTGGTGTGCAGTGCATAAGGAAAATTTTCAGAAGTAGTATTTGTTACTTGACATTTTCTACTGAAATGATTTTTTAAAAGTATAAAAAACACAATAAAAAGAAGGTAAACCTTCTGCAGATGCTGCTGGTATATGAAGACTAAGGCTAATGTGACATTCCACTTTGCTTTCAGTGACCTCCACCCCTAAAATTAACTGCACAGAGGGGTTAATCCAACAATAATTTGTCAACAGTCTTCTCAGTGCCCATTTACCCATATTCAAAGAGAACCCAGACCAAAAGAAAGGCAGAATGCATTCCAGCTTCCCTGGAATTCAAACTTTCTTATGCTAAATTCTATGCAACAGATGTACCCTTCTATTGATGTTATCTTGGGATCTACTGAATTATTTTGAATTCCCTGAACCTAAAACTACTCAATTAATTCAACAAATATCTATTAAGTACTGCTGTATATCAGGCACTGTTCTAGATGCTTGGAATATGACAGTTAATGAGAGAGAAAAAAAGTCATGTTCTTATCAAGCATTCCTCTAGTGGCGGAGGCTATACAAGGAAGGAAAGAAGGGAGAAGAGGGAGGAAGGGGTGTTCCCCTAGATCATGTAGGGCCTTGTGGACCAATTGTCAAATCTCAACTCTAATTTTGAGGAAGCCATTGCAGGGTTTTGCACAGAAATGTAGCATCACTGAACTTACACTCTGGAAAGAGAATTCTGGCAGCTGGGTAGAAAGCAATGTGTAATGAGCATAACTGTCTCAACAGCAACTTCCAAGTCTCCCTGTGGATCAGACCTGAGCCAGGAGCCCTCTTGCCTCTCTCGGCTCTCATCCCAGTGGCATTTCTCTCTTTGTTTCATAAAATAGTTTTAAAATATTCACTATGCAGCTTTAGAGAAGCATTTGATCTCTTAATGCACTTTCCCCCCTAAGTTACTGTTCAGAGATGAGCAAGCAAAACTTAAGAGAGGCCAGTGCTGCTAACAGAACTTCTCACCACACATATCATTCTGCAGCTACCCAGGCAAGGAGTGACCCAACCTCTTTGAATAGAGCCTAAATTACACTAGGTACTACTCTGAGCATGTGGACCCCATTCCAAGTAAATTTTTTTGTCCTTTTTTTTTTTTTTTTTTTTTTTATTAGTTGGAGGCTAATTACTTCACAACATTTCAGTGGGTTTTGTCATACATTGACATGAATCAGCCATAGAGTTACACGTATTCCCCATCCCGATCCGCCCTCCCACCTCCCTCTCCACCCGATTCCTCTGGGTCTTCCCAGCCCACCAGGCCCGAGCACTTGACTCACGCATCCAACCTGTGCTGGTGATCTGTTTCACCATAGATAATATACATGCTGTTCTTTCGAAACATCCCACCCTCACCTTCTCCCACAGAGTTCAAAAGTCTGTTCTGTACTTCTGTGTCTCTTTTTCTGTTTTGCATATAGGGTTATCGTTACCATCTTTCTAAATTCCATATATATGTGTTAGTATGCTGTAATGTTCTTTATCTTTCTGGCTTACTTCACTCTATATAATGGGCTCCAGTTTAATCCATCTCATTAGAACTGATTCAAATGAATTCTTTTTAACGGCTGAGTAATAGTCCATGGTGTATATGTACCACAGCTTCCTTATCCATTCATCTGCTGATGGGCATCTAGGTTGCTTCCATGTCCTGGCTATTACAAACAGTGCTGCGATGAACATTGGGGCGCACGTGTCTCTTTCAGATCTGGATTCCTCAGTGTGTATGCCCAGAAGTGGTATTGTTGGGTCATAAGGCAGTACTATGTCCAGTTTTTTAAGAAATCTCCACACTATTCTCCATAGGGGCTGTACTAGCTTGCATTCCCACCAACAGTGTAAGAGGGTTCCCTTTTCTCCACACCCTCTCCAGCATTTATTGCTTGTAGACTTTTGGATAGCAGCCATCCTGACTGGCGTGTAATGGTACCTCATTGTGGTTTTGATTTGCATTTCTCTGATAATGAGTGATGTTGAGTATCTTTTCATGTGTTTGTTAGCCATCTGTATGTCTTCTTTGGAGAAATGTCTGTTTAGTTCTTTGGCCCATTTTTTGATTGGGTCATTTATTTTTCTGGAATTGAGCTGTAGGAGTTGCTTGTATATTTTTGAGACAAACCCACACAGCAAGCATCACCCTCAATGGTGAAAAATTGAAAGCATTTCCCCTGAAATCAGGAACAAGACGAGGGTGTCCACTCTCACCACTACTATTCAACATAGTGTTGGAAGTTTTGGCCACAGCAATCAGAGCAGAAAAAGAAGCAAAAGGAATCCAGATAGGAAAAGAAGAAGTGAAACTCTCGCTGTTTGCAGATGACAAGATCCTCTACATAGAAAACCCTAAAGACTCTTCCAGAAAATTACTAGAGCTAATCAATGAATATAGTAAAGTTGCAGGATATAAAATTAACACACAGAAATCCCTTGCATTCCTATATACTAACAATGAAAAAACAGAAAGAGAAATTAAGGAAACAATACCATTCACCATTTCAACAAAAAGAATAAAATACTTAGGAGTATATCTACATAAAGAAACAAAAGACCTATACATAGAAAACTATAAAACACTGATGAAAGAAATCAAAGAGGACACAAACAGTTGGAGAGACATACCGTGTTCATGGATTGGAAGAATCAATATCGTCAAAATGGCTATCCTACCCAAAGCAATCTATGGATTCAATGCAATCCCTATCAAGCTACCAACGGTATTTTTCACAGAATTAGAACAAATAATTTCACAATTTGTATGGAAATACAAAAAACCTCGAATAGCCAAAGTAATCTTGAGAAAGAAGAATGGAACTGGAGGAATCAACCTGCCTGACTTCAGACTCTACTACAAAGCCACAGTCATCAAGACAGTATGGTACTGGCACAAAGACAGAAATATAGATCAATGTGGAACAGAATAGAAAGCCCAGAGATAAATCCACAAACCTATGGACACCTTATCTTTGACAAAGGAGGCAAGGATATACAATGGAAAAAAGACAACCTCTTTAACAAGTGGTGCTGGGAAAACTGGTCAACCACTTGTAAAAGAATGAAACTAGAACACTTTCTAACACCATACACAAAAATAAACTCAAAATGGATTAAAGATCTAAATGTAAGACCAGAAACTATAAAACTCCTACAGGAGAACATAGGCAAAACATTCTCCGACATAAATCACAGCAGGATCCTCTATGACCCACCTCCCAGAATATTGGAAATAAAAGCAAAAATAGACAAATGGGACCTAATGAAAATTAAAAGCTTTTGCACTACAAAGGAAACTATAAGTAAGGTGAAAAGACAGCCCTCAGATTTGGAGAAAATAATAGCAAATGAAGCAACAGACAAAGGATTAATCTCAAAAAATATACAAGCAACGCCTGAAGCTCAATTCCAGAAAAATAAATGACCCAATCAAAAAATGGGCCAAAGAACTAAACAGACATTTCTCCAAGAAGACATACAGATGGCTAACAAACACATGAAAAGATGCTCAACATCACTCATTATCAGAGAAATGCAAATCAAAACCACAATGAGGTACCATTACACGCCAGTCAGGATGGCTGCTATCCAAAAGTCTACAAGCAATAAATGCTGGAGAGGGTGTGGAGAAAAGGGAACCCTCTTACACTGTTGGTGGGAATGCAAACTAGTACAGCCACTATGGAAAACAGTATGGAGATTTCTTAAAAAACTGGAAATAGAACTGCCAAGTAAATTTTTTGAAAGGAAAACAAAAGAAAGAACTGTTAAGTCCCAAAAGCTATTCCTGGTCCTAACTACCACCAACTCATTCTATGTCTTTGGGAAAGTTTCAATGTTCTCACAAAAAAGTAAGGCAATCAGGCCCATTTGTCTTCATCCCACCCACATTTAATGAGCAGGTTTCATGGTCCAGCCCCCTGTCAGAAGTCCTAAACATAAAAAAATAAGATTTAGTCCTTGCTCTCAAGAAGCTTTCAATAAATTGGGAGAGATGGCTCTGATGATTACATATAATATATGATAATTACAATAATAAAGATGAGAAAAAAAGTTCTGGAGTATGTAAAAACTAAAGCCATGCTTAAATATCTTTGTAGCTCTAGCACTCAATGACTTCCGAATCTACTCCAAGGAATCTGTCACTCAACGACCTTAGGAAAGCCTGTCCATAGATAGCAATAGCCCAACTTTGGCTCACTGGAGTCAGTTCTTCAGTGCAATGTTCACTTCATTCTTAGCAGCCTATGGAAGAGTCATCAAGAAAATCAGCCCTTTCTGCTAAACTTAGAAAAATCAGCAGTCAGCCCAATCTTTAAAAATATACATCTCTAAATAATTATCTTTTGAAACTTGGTAAAGTGCTTCAAAGTGGCTTTTCTGGGGGCGGGGTTGGGGGAGGGGTGTAGAATGTGGACCTCGCTTAGCAGTTGGAGGAGAGGGAATCCCTTGGAGGTGAAGGGTTGGGACATCAGTGGCTCCTCCATCTGACTGCCACCAATTGCTGGAACCACACCTTAACAAATTCCTCCACTATCCCCCTGACTGATGACAGGCCCAGTGTGAAGCATAGGTGAACTCTGACCTGGACAGCTTTCTTCATTTTCTCAAATAGTTATTCTCCCAAAAAATGTACACAGTAGTCAGTATATGTTCATCTCCACAAGGTATGTCTACAAGAAATCTCCCTGTCCCTCAGTAGCTATTCTTGAGCCAACCTCAGTCCCTGATTTTCTGATGTCCTAAGACCTCCTTAAGGCTTCAAGGAGCAACCAGGACTCTCTGTCCAAGCATTGCTCTGCCCCTGTGGACCAGCAGCAGCACACACTACCTCAGTTTCCACTTCATGTTGATTTTAGTGTAACTCTCAGTCCACAAATAAGTTTTCACGAAGTTAGTTCACATATAAACACACACACACAAATATCCACTTGAACCCAAGAATTTGGTGAATGAATTTTACTAAAAATTTGGAGTTAGGGTCAGGGAATAGTTGACATCAGAGAATTTATAACTTTCCAGTCATTCTCTCATAGCCTTCATTCAGTTTTCCTCTCCTTCTCACTCTTCCTTATCTACCCAGTACAGCAAGCAGGATATTCCTCTCTTCTCATGCAGAACAGACATGCTCACTTTCAGGTCCTCTCTAGGAGGTCCCTTATTTTACCTTTCATCAAAGCATTTCCCTCAGACATATGTGACACCTTTCCTAAGAAGAATTCTGGTTAATAAAATGTTTACTTATTGTATAAAGAACTATGCAAATAAAGAAGACCAGACAGATGTCACCCAGTGTTATTGGAAAACTACAACAGAAGGAAATGTATGGAAATTCTAAAGGTTAATAACTAAGTACAACCCAGTCTCAAGTATTTGATGTCATTTAACATAATCTTATTCTTTTAACAATTATGTATTGAATGTCAACCATATACAAGGCATTATATATAAAATGTATGATACTTTTTTTCATTTATATGATACTTTTAAAAAGAATGCTTAAATGAACTCCATATTTACTCAAAGAAGATGGATAGATAAAGAATACTAAAATATCTTAGAGTTACAAGTAATATGCTAAAAAAAATAAATCTTAGTGGAACTTTGCTAAGGTGCTTTTATAATTCACTTGAGTGCAGGCACACAGAGGTTAAACAGGAATTCATCTGCACGAAATTCCTAAGCAACTGTGAGAAATTGCCATGCAATACTTCTTTTCCCTTTTAAAGTCAAGAAAATCTATAAAATCCTTCATCCCTAGTCCTTGAAGAGATTCACCAACAACTATTCATTAACATTGAGGGAAACTCACACTTTTCACAATCATTTGAGCTTTATAGTTAGCAATTAAGCACATAAATGGTTTGGAGTCTAAGAATGTAGTTTACAAGTCTACAAGCCTGTGTAGCATAAGTCAAAATTGAGATACCAAGTGAACACTTATGTAAAGATGGGAAAAATAAAGGACAGAAATAGTATGGACCTAACAGAAGCTGAAGATATTAAGAACTATAAAAAAGAACTGTACAAAAAAGATCTACACGACCCAGATAACCATGATTGTGTGATCACTCACCCAGAGCCAGACATCCTGGAAAGTGAAGTCAAGTGGGCCTTAGGAAGCATCACTACAAACAAAGCTAGTGGAGGTGATGGAATTCCAGCTGAGCTATTTCAAATCCTGAAAGATGATGCTGTGAAAGTGCTGCACTCAATATGCCAGGAAATTTGGCAAACTCAGCAGTGGCCACAGGCCTGGAAAAGGTCTGTTTTCATTCCAATCCCAAAGAAAGGCAATGCCAAAGAAAGCTCAAACTACCTCACAACGGCACTCATCTCACACACTAGCAAAGTAATGCTCAAAATTCTCCAAGCAAAGCTTCAACAGTACGTGAACCGAGCTCAAGATGTTCAAGCTGGATTTAAAAAAGGCAGAGGAACCAGAGATTCAATTGCCAACATCCACTGGATCATTGAAAAAGCAAGAGAGTTCCAGAAAAACATCTTAGTTCAGTTCAGTTCAGTCACTCAGTCGTGTCCGACTCTTTGAGAGATCCCATGAACTGCAGCATGCCAGGCCTCCCTGTCCATCACCAACTCCCGGAGATCACCCAAACCCATGTTCATTGAGTCGGTGATGCCATCCAACCTTCTTATCCTCTCTTGTCCCCTTCTCCTCCTGCCCTCTATCATTCCCAGCATCAGGGTCTTTTCCAATGAGTCAACTCTTCGCATCAGGTGGCCAAAGTATTGGAGTTTTCAGCTTCAACATCAGTCCTTCCTGTGAACACTCAGGACTGATCTCCTTTAGAGTGGACTGGTTGGATCTCTTTGCAGTCCAAGGGACTCTCAAGAGTCTTCTCCAACACCACAGTTCAAAAGCATCAATTCTTCAGCACTCAGTTTTCTTTATAGTCCAACTCTCACATCCATACATGACTACTGGAAAAATCATAGCCTTGACTAGACAGACCTTTGTTGACAAAGTGATGTCTCTGCTTTTTAATATGCTGTCTAGTTTCATCATAACTTTCCTTCCAAGGATTAAGCGTCTTTTAATTTCATGGTTGCAGTCACCACCTGCAGTGATTTTGGAGCGCAGAAAAATAAAATCAGCCACTGTTTCCACTGTTTCCCCATCTATTTGCCATGAAGTGATGGGACTGGATGCCATAATCTTAGTTTCCTGAATGTTGAACTTTAAGCCAACTTTTTCACTCTCCTTTCACTTTTATCAAGAAGCTCTTTAGTTCTTCACTTTCTGCCATAAGGATGGTGTCATCTGCAAATCTGAGATTATTGATATTTCTTCCGGCAATCTTGATTCCACCTTGTGCTTCATGCAGCCCAGCATTTCTCATGCTGTAGTCTGCATATAAGTTAAATAAGCAGGGTGACAATATACAGCCTTGACATACTCCTTTTCCTATTTGGAACCAGTCTGTTTTTTCATGTCCAGTTCTAACTGTTGCTTCCTGACCTGCATACAGGTTTCTCAAGAGGCAGGTCAGATGGTCTGGTATTCCCATCTCTTTCAGAATTTTCCATAGTTTATTGTGATCCACTCTACTTCTGCTTATTGACTATGCCAAAACCTTTGACTGTTGGATCACAGTCCATGCTGTGGAAAATTCTTCAAGAGATGGGAATACTAGACCACCTGATCTGACTCTTGAGAAATCTGTATGCAGGTCAAGAAGCAACAGTTAGAACTCGACTTGGAACAACAGATTGGTTTCAAATCAGGAAAGGAGTACATCAAGGCTACATGTTGTCACCCTGCTTATTTAGCTTATGTGCAGAATACATCATGAAAAATGCTGGGCTGGATGAAACAAGCTGGAATCAAGAATGCAGGGAGAAATATGAATAACCTCAGATACGCAGATGACACCACCCTTATGGCAGAAAGTGAAGAAGAACTAATGAGCCTCTTGATGAAAGTGAAAGAGGAGAGTGAAAAAAGTTGACTTAAAGCTCAACATTCAGAAAACTAAGATCATGGCATCTGGTCCCATCACTTCATGTCTAATGGGGATGGGGGAATGGTAGAAAAAGTGAGAGATTTTATTTTGGGGGGCTTCAAAATCACTGCAGATGGTGATTGCAGCCATGAAATTAATAGAAGCTTGCTCCTGGAAGAAAAGTTATGATCAACCTAGACAGCATATTAAAAAAGCAGAGACATTACTTTGTCAACAAAGGTCTATCTAATCAAAGCAATGGTTTTTCCAGTAGTCATGTATGGATGTGACAGTTGGACTATGAAGAAAGCTGAACACCGGAGAATTGATGCTTTTGAACTGTGGTGTTAGAGAAGACTCTTGAGAGTCTCTTGGACTGCAAGGAGATCCAATCAGTGCATCCTAAAGATATCAGTCCTGAATATTCATTGGGAGGACTGATGCTGAAGCTGAAACTCCAATACTTTAGCCACTGATGCGAAGAACTGACTCATTGGGAAAGAACCTGATGCTGGGAAAGATTGAAGGCAGGAGGAGAAGGGCATGACAGAGGATGAGATGGTTGGATGGCATCATCGACGCAATGGACAGGAGTTTGAGTAAACTCTGGGAGTTGGTGATGGATAGGGAAGCCTGGCATGCTGCAGTCCATGGGGTCGCAAAGAGTTGGACACGGCTGAGTGACTGTACTTAACTGAACTAGAGACTAAACGGAGTAATTACCAACGTAGATACTAAGTGTTCTCCGTCAGTGGTGTGCTAGTTCTGATATAAGAAGTGACTAGTCTAACAAGAAATGGGGTGTTGCTAAAGTCATCTGGATCAGGGCAAGGCCAGGGTGAACCTTATGTTTAAGATATGTAAACATAAGAACAAAAGCTAGACTAAAGAGAAGTTCCCTGGATACTCCTGTCTAAAAACTTCACCAATACCTTGGTGAGATGATATGAGAATTAACACCAAAACAAACTGAAATTCCATCTGTACTTGGCATTCATCGTTCCGTGTATGGGCACATGGAATAGAAGCTTTCTCACCATTACAATAATCCCACGGTTGATTAGCTAATAGAAAGAACTGGTGCAGACGGAAATAACAATAGTGATGGACTCATACCTGAAATTTTGTTACTTAATCTTAAAACATATGCATGTATTCATTTGTTAATCATCTGAAGTAGCACCCAGGCCTGAGTGTGGTTTCTCCAATCAGAGTTCTGTAAAGTCTTGCTTATATACACTATCCACATAATACCTTGACTTTAACTTCCAGTTTCCATTTCTTTAAAGTAGAATGATAACTTAAAGGTACTTACAAGGCATCTGATTTGTAGGTTTTTCCAGTTTATTTCAATTACATATAGTCATCTCACCCATACCTTATACAATAGATAACTTGATGTTATCAAGCCTTTCCAAAGTATTCAGACTAGTTTTAGAAGAAACAATTCCTTTTCCTTTTTGCATTCACTTCATAGATTTATATAATATTTCATTAAATTAAGTAATTACAATAATAAGTACAAGTGGCATAAACAGGATTAGGAACAAACAACTGCCTCTTTTTTAAAATTTTGGATTTTAGTGATACTCAAAACTAGGTATTGTTATTTTTTAATTTTTGGCAGCATGTGGGATCTTAGTTCCCTAACCAAGGATTGAACCCACGCCCTCTGCATTGGAAGGTGGATTCTTAACCACTGGACTTCCAGGGAAGTCCCAATAATTATTAATATCACTAGATAATCACTAACTCACCCAGTGTGAGTGTCCTGAGTGCCAGCCTACTGGCTGCAGCAGTTCGAGGTCCTAGGCTTGGGTTCAGTTCAAGGTCTTAGGCTTGGGCTCAGTTCAAGGTCCTAGGCTTGGGCTCAGTCAGCATGTTCCCCAGAGGGCTTGGGAAGCCAGTTAAGGGGAGGTCAGATAAGAGAGATCTATGGTATATGCTTGTATATATACACATATATTCAAAGTCAAAATAATCCCGAATGTTTGAGTTTTCCATTCCTTCTCCCTTCAACTCAAGAAGAATGCCTTCTCGTTCCCTTCTGGACTGAACTTTATGTACACAGAAGTAAAGGTCATAGGATATTCTAGCATGCCCTCTCTGTAGCTTCTAAAGAACTGGGTACGTAAAATAATGAGGCAAGAAATGCAATAAGAATAGTTTAGATACTGAAGGAGCAGTGATAGAACCAGTTTTCAGCTCAGTGCAACAGTATATCTCACACAGCCTCTGGCCTCTAATAGCACATCTGTCTACAAGTACTGAAATCATTTATATATCCATGTTTATTGACTGAGGCTTAGTGTAAAACAAAGGGAGTGTTAATTTGCTCTGCATAATAAATAACCAAGTTCTTCTTTTCTAATTTCCTGGAGCATCATAAGAGCCAAAAGGCTGAGTACCCTGAACCTGGGAAAATAGGAGAGAGATGATTATGTGGCCTGGAATGAAAAATTATCTAGCAGCAATCAGGGAACAAAAGGAAAGCTGGTCAAGGAAAGATTCTCAGCTATGGAAGAAGATCCGGAAACTTCAGGTCAGTTATGCTCACTACATTTATTTAGCATAGTTATTTATCTGTGCAGTGATGAAATACTCCTCAGGCTCCCCAAAACCTCCCATCAAAGGCTATGACTTGTAATACCTTTTATTGATGGTGTTTTGGTGTGACACTTCTGTTTCCTGCTTAGAGTAATGTGGGCTTGACGGAAAACAGAAGCTTCAGGATGCAAAACACTGGATGGGAACAGAGAGTCAAGTAGACGCAAGAATTTGAAGCAAGAAGTGACAAAAGCTCTCTCCCTTGGGAGAGCCCTAAGGACATGAGACGCTGTTTGAGACAGCGTAGGGGCTTCCCTGGTGGCTCAGATGGTAAAGAATCCACCTGCAATGCAGGAGACCTGGGTCCAATCCCTGTGTTGGGAAGATCCCCTGGAGAAGGGAACAGTTACCCACTCCAATATTCTGGCCTGGAGAATTCCATGGACTGTATAGTCCATGGGGTAGCAAAGAGTCAGACACGACTCAGTGACTTTCACTTCGAAAGTTGACTGTGCCACAAGAAGTTTACAGTCTTATCAAGGAAATTGTATGTGTCCACACGAAATAGGGACTTCCCTGGTGGTCTAATGGATAAGACTCTGCATTCCAATGCAGAGACACAGGTTTGATCCCTGGTCGGGGAACTAAGATCCCATATGCCATGGAGCAAATAAGCCCACATACTCTGGAGCCCATGAGCTGTATCTCAAGAAGCCAGTGCACTGCAATGAAGAGCCTGCACAGTCAAAAATATTAAAAAAAAGAAAGAAACAGTAACATAAGAGAGGATATTGTGTACTAATTTGAAAGGCAAATTGCTCTTGTTGTGGAAGTTACATACTAAAGCAGATGGCAGTACTGACTGAAAAGTATTTAGTAGGTTAGAAAAGAAAGAATAAGCTTCACTCTCATGATGTCCTTACCAGAAACTATATTTTACAATTAAAGAGAACAGCACTGAAAAAGTGGGATACTTCCTCAGACACTGTCCCTACCATTGTTATCACTCTAAAAGAGGCATGATATGCATAGATAATTGCTACTGTGACAAATTTGGATACATTTTCCATATTGACTTTTGCTCTAAAAGTTTACCAATATTTGAAATGTACATACATAAAGAATAGGAAGTATTCCAATGAATGAAGAAGGTGCAATTCCCTGGGCCCAAGAGGTACATGGTCATTACTCATATTCTTTGGATCCTACAATGCACGTGCTGACAGGAAGTACACTTACTTTGTCACTGTCCACTCTCTCTACAGTGGCCCATGGTGGCCCTTTCCATGGTCCTGTGGCTTCAGTGCCCAGGAGGGCAGAGATCCATGTAAAATGGCTCTATACAGATCTTGCCTGACATGGTCCAGAAATACATCTGAAAACATCTGTGAAATGAATAGTTCTCAAGCTTCACAAATTTCTCAAAAGATGAAAATTTAAACACTCTATTCTGCACACGTGTATTGACAAAGAATAAAATGAGAAAGTCAAAGGAATTTTCCAGTGCAGGTCCTTGGGTAAGTCTGCCCACTTCATCGTTGTCACACACTTCAAGTAATTATTACTTACTGCAGGAAAGGAAAATGGTTTTCTCAAACCATTTTCCCCCACCCATCTGCTGTCAGAAAGGTCATTATGATGAAAGACTTGTCTACAGAACTGCACAGGACCAAACAAAGCACGGCACTACCACCAAAAGCGACTGTGCACTCACGTAACAGAATATGAAGTCCCTGTTTGCCATCCCAGTAATATGCCTTAGGTTATTTTACACACGTTTGTGAGATGGAATGAGAGATATACTGTATAGACACATGCTGTGTCCTTCACATACATGTACACATTTGATTTTAAATGAAAAGGTCTAAAAGTCATGTTTTAGCCCATATTTCCCTGTTCCCTTCATGGTCTTGGTTTTGAATTCTACCTTCAACATGCTGTGTTTATCATTCTTAAAAGATACGGGATATAGAGCTGACAATAACACTAAGTCATTTGAAGCATGCATTTTAAGTTACAGACAAAATAGAGGCTCTGGTTTATTATGCTGAAGCTATAAAGCCACAAATACAAAATACGGCTAGCAGTCACCTTACTTTATCCTTCTTTTAACAACTTACTAACAGTGTGTAAATATAAAAGGAAACTTTGATTTTTCCATCAGAGCTCTCTGAAATGGATACTAGAGTTCATTTAACATTGTGACCAGAAATATTGAAATTTGACAGCTGAGAGGTTAAAGGTCTCAAATTTATGCATCGAGGTGTTTGTTCCTGTCATCGTCCCAGCAGCTTGCTCAGAATAACCCCTTTTGCTTACTGAACATTTGAGAAACAGAGAACATTAAGTAATACATCTTGGCATACGTCCTGGGGTTCTAATTTCATCAGGAAGCAAGCCATCCTAAGCTCACTGAAAGAATTCTAGGAATAGTAAAAACTACCTATGCAACCTTGGTATTTAAATATATTGGGTAGAAAAAAGCTCCTATTTTTCAGGCCCCCACTCTAAATAAGTCAGCCTAAAATTCTGAACTTTGTGCTTAGCTTTCTACATACCTCTCATCTGACATTTCATTCTGCCAAAATTATATTTGCTGAAAACATAGAAAAACGACTGCTCAAATTCTTCCTGAAAAAGTGGGAATATCACCGTTGACTCAAGCAAAAATTATCTTCGGCACAAGCATTTCCTTCCATTTTACTGCCAATTTCAGTGCTTACTTCCCCTTTTAGGTAAGTAACAGCCCCTCCTCCACTCCCACTCCCCGGGTACCCAGATTGACCTGTCCTACCTACTGCCCATTCAAACTAGCCAGGTGATCAGAACACGAACTGTTATTATCAAGAAGAGTTGGATCCACCTCAACATCTTGCTCCTTCAAATGTATAAATCCAGTAGCCAATTTGCAAAATCGATAGCAATAATTTCTCCAAATAGAACAGTAATAAGCCATAATAAGAGTTCATATTAAAGGAAGAAGGAGATGGCTGTCACAATAGCTCACATGTTTTAAGTATTTATCTGGCCTTCTTATAGTCACATGTATTAATTCATTTAATCTTTCCAACAATTCCATTAGTCTTATGCCACTTTATTGCCTCCTCTCCCCTTTTTCTTACAGTAAAAACAAAATGGCCAAGATTCTTTTTTCAAAACTGCCTTAAGATAAAGATTATGGGTAGTATTTAGGCTTACCCATAAGGGAAGGATAGGACTGACTCCCACTGCAAAATACAGTTTCTATTAATACATTATGAATCTTCAAGATCACTAGTATATCATTGAAGCATAGAATGGTAAATACTGGAATACCAAGATTCTGCCACAACCCATTCTTAATTAAATATATTTTAGTAAGTAGTAATATGCTATCCTTCCCGGGGATATTTGTCATCTAGTAATATCTTAAACCAAAGGGATTAATAGTCAAAGACTGAACATCAGAAATGACCTTCCTGCAAAACAAAAAAAGAGACAGATTTTTGCATCCTTTCAAATTATGCTAAACCAAATAACTATTTTTACATCCATATACAAGGACTTATCTGGCTGAAATACGATAAAACAGGCAGGCCACATTCAACACTGCTGGACCCCTGCTTCCAGCTTTTTCAGAGGGAAAAGGACATAAAAACTATAATTCCATTAGGAAATGGAACTTAATTATTTGTTTTTCACACATTGATGATACTTGTGAATTGCTCCATTAATGCTATGATGATAAGAAAAAGCTTGAAACATTCCCTTCAAACTTGAGCCTGCATTAGAATGATCTGGAGGGACTGTTAAAACAGATTTCTGGGCCCCAAATCAGAGTTTCTGATTAACAAGTTCTCAAGTAATGCTGATGCTGCTGATACAGGAACCATACTCGGAGAAGTAATACTTCTTGCCAGGGAAGGGAAAGCAGGTGCTGAGTTTCCCCAGGTATTTTGGGATAGATGAGGGAGCTAATAGAAGTATTTCTCTGGCAGTGACTGTCAGAGTAGCTCTCAGCATCAAATAGGTACTGAGCTCTTATAATGTTCCAAACACTATGCAAGGCATTGAGGAAGACATAGTGAGGGAGCCAGACATCAGTGCACTGTGCTCAAAGAGGTGAGCAAATGAGGCTGAAACTGAGATCTGAAGGATAGATGGGAGTCAGTGCAACCAAACAGTCTGGGGAAGAGCTTTCCACCAGGAAAATGTCAGACCGACTGACACTGTAGAGTCAGACTGGGCAAGCCTCACCAGGAAGGCTGAGCTGGAGGCTCCCAAGGATGCGGATAGTCAGATCAGCCTCAAGACAGGGGAAGAACTCTACTGCTTTCTGCTGCTCAGAAAGGACCTTCGTCAGGATACTCAAGATTGGGTGGAGGGAGCAGTGCACACAGACACACACTCCTCAAAAACTACACAAAGCAGAGGAGGTAGATGAAAATGATCCCTTTGGCTAAGCCCAGACCAAGGTGATCAGTTTATTTCCATCCAAAGAAACTGATATTGATATGAACTCCCCCAACCCTAAGCAGAAACATAGAGGGAAAAGGCCAGGGCGGGGGGCGGGGGGTGGAAATGCTACAAACAAAAAGGGATTTTATGTGTCTGCCATGAAACACCTGCATAAAAGAGAAAAGGCAGGAAAATCTATTTTACACCTCAAATCTAAAGATTTTACATTCCCTTCAAGTTTTTATATTAGGGACCAGACATGGCGTTTTACACATGAAGCCCACTCTTTATAGCTCTGATAGAATAAATGTGAGAGAAAAAAAATCAGGCTAGACAAGTTACCAGATTGCCCCTTCCTCATCTTTTGTGAAAATTATCTTTTCTGAGACCCACAATAGCCTCAAACTCTGCATGATTTACTAGGAAGGCTTTAGAAGCCAAAGCTTTTGTAGACCATTCAGCCATGGCATATAGGCTCAAGATTTTCATGGCTCATCTTCAGGTAGATTTATCACCTCTCACAGTCAGAAAAACACAGCTATGCTATGTGAAGTTTCGAATGACCCGGGATCACTCTTTTGCCCCAATTAGATCCCCTAAAATTTGAATTTAACTGCACAAACTGTTTCAGAAGCCACGAAACCTGTTTCCTAGCTCCCACCTAAGAACAACAAGCCAACAAGCTAGCTAACATCAACTGTTTCCGATTCTTGGCAGGTAAGCTCATCTGCTAGATCCTAGCATCCCCTCCCAAAAAGGCACATTCTCTGCTAATGCTCACATATCATTTGTAATGATATATGTGTGATATGTAATGAGTAATGAGTAATGCATTTCCCTCAAGCTTTAAAAACTTGTATTAAGGCACCTATAGCACATTTTAGGCAGCTTGGAAGCAAGCTCTCTAATGAATATTAAATCTCTTGGGTGAATGAAGTCCTCCTGCCCCCTCTGCAGACAAAGTAAGAAAATAAGTCATTTTTTTCCTTGGCTACTAATGAATCTCTAACTGCTGATTTGTTTCCACTTTCAGTCTAGCATAAACAAAATGCGCAGCCCCCTTTTGTGGTTGCCTGAGCTCACCAACCACCATGCAAAGGCAGCAATTTTTCATTATTGATAAAATGTAATGTCATAATGTCATGGCCTTTCAGGTCATCATCTTGGTAAGTCAGCAATGACATTATCACGTTTTATAATGATAACAAATGGCCATAACGTTTGCATGTAATTTTCATTGGCTCCTTCAGAATTCTAATTTGACCCCATCAACAGATAGAACTCAATAGCAACTTCAAATGTCTACTTCCTTAGATCTGCTCAAGGCTAATAGCAAAATCTGCATGAATCAAAGATACAAGGACCATTCCCCACCCCACACTCTTTGACTAAATGTTTTACTTTTAGAAAGATTTTTCGCAGAATGTATTTGCACTGTTGAATTTGGGCATGTAAATGCATTAAATACATCTACTTGCTATTCATTCATGAACTCTCACTAACCCCTTTCTGTCCTGTTCTTGCCTGTACTTCTCTAATCTGTCTAGTGATTTCTGAGTGCTGTGTCCTGCCTGTTTCACAGTAATCATAGAACACTAATTGGTCTAAATGATAAGAATCATTCATGGGGCACTTATTTCCATATATTAGCCTTCTGACTCCTCTCCTCACTCAGAAAATGGAAACGTTTCATTATCTAAACCCAGAACTAAACCCAGCGATCTTTCTTTTTTTTTTTTTCTTTTTTGAAGTACAGTTGCTTTGATTCACAATGTCATGTTAGTCTCATGTGTACAGCATGGTGATTCATTTATATACATTTATAAACATTCTTTTTCAGTTTGTTTTCCCTTATAAGTTATTATAAAATGTTGAGTATAGTTCCCTATGCTATACAGTAGGTCCTTGTTGGTTATTTATTTTATATATAATAGCATCATATGTTAATCCCAGTCTCCTAATTTATCCCTCCCCCCTCCCCCCTCTCCCCTTCTGTAACCATAAATTTGCTTTCTATGTCTGTTAGTGTGTTTCTGTTCTGTAAATAAGCTCTTTTGTATCATTTTTTAGGTGCCACATACAAGTGATACATGATATTTGTCTTTGTCTGACTTCTTTTACTATGACAATCTCTAGGTCCATCCATGTTGCTGTGAATGGAATTATTTCATTCTTTCTATGGTTGAATAATATTCCACTGTGTATATGTACCACATCTTGGTTTCCCTGGTAGCTCAGTGGTAAAGAATTCTCTTGCCAATGCGGGAGACACAAGTTCAATCCCTGACCTGGAACGATCCCTTGGAGAAGGACATGTCAACCCACTCCAATATCCTTGCCTGGACATCCCCATGAACAGAGGAGCCTGGCATGCTACAGTCCATGGGGTTGCAAAGAGTCAGACATTACTTAGCAACTGAACACACACATACTACATCTTTAACCATTCCTCTATTGATAGACTTTTAGGTCACTTCCACATCACATTCTGGCTATTGTAAATTGTGCTGCTATGAACATTGGAGCGCATGTATCTTTTGGAATTATGGTTTTCTGCAGATATATGCCCAGGGATTGCAGGATCATTTGGTAGCTCTTTTTTTAGTTTAAGGAAACTCAATACTGTTCTTCATAATGGCTGCACCAATTTACATTCTCACAAACAATGTAGGATGGTTCTTTTTCCTCCATACCTTCTTCAGCATTTATTGTTTGCAGATTTTTTTTTATGATGGCCATTCTGACTGGTGTGACATGATACCTCGCTGTAGTTTCGATTTGCATTTCTCTAAATAGATGGGGAAACAGTGGAAACAGTGGCTGACTTTATTTTTTTGGTCTCCAAAATCACTGCAGATGGTGATTGCAGCCATGAAATTAAAAGATGCTTATGCCTTGGAAGGAAAGTCATGACCAGCCTAGATGGCATATTAAAAAGCAGAGACATTACTTGGCCAACAAAGGTCTGTCTAGTCAAGGCTATAGTTTTTCCAGTGGTCAGGTATGAATGTGAGAGTTGGACTATGAAGAAAGCTGAGCACCAAAGAATTGATGCTTTTGAACTGTGGTGTTGGAGAAGACTCCTGAGAGTCCCTTGGACTGCAAGGAGATCCAACCACTCTATCCTAAAGGAGATCAGTCCTGGGTGTTCATTGGAAGGACTGATGCTGAAGCTGAAACTCCAGTACTTTGGCCACCTCATGCGAAGAGCTGACTCTTTGGAAAAGACCCTGATGCTGGGAGGGAGTGGGGGCAGGAGGAGAAGGGCATGAGAGAGTATGAGATGGCTGGATGGCATCACCGACTCGATGGACATGAGTTTGAGTGATCTCCGGGAGCTGGTGATGGACAGGGAGGCCTGGCGCGCTGCAATTCATGGGGTCACAAAGAGTCAGACACGACTGAGTGACTGAACTGAACTGAAACCCAGTATTCTTTAGAAAGCCTTTTATTAAATTCATTGACAACAAAGAGTAAAAAAGAGAGACAGAGAGTAGAGATTCTCTACTAGAACAGATTCACACTCCAGTCCTAAATACACTAAGTCTAAAGTATACTTGGTAGATCTCCAGAAATATTTTACAACTCATATAACACTTCATGAAGAGGGAGGGGAAGGAAATGACAAAGAGAACTGTCATTCACTGAACTCTGGGCTAGGATATGCCTACCTGTATCATCTCATCGAAACTTCACAACTCTCAAAAGATAAGAATCATTCTCTGCTTCTAACAGAGAAGAAAACTGAAGTTCAGGAAGTTTAAACAGTTAAGGAGTCAGTCAGACTTAGCAGTTCTAATGTCAAAAAAATAAATCTATATATATTTCTCGACCCAGGTATTGAACCAATGTCTCCTATGTCTCCTGCATTGGCAGGAAGGCTCCTTACCTTTAGTGCTACCTGGGAAGCCCAGGAAGTTCCCATACTAACATCATTATATACTCTTTACATGACTTTATTGTCTCACTTAAAGGGCTTCTGATCTACAAATCTGACAAAACTACCTAATTTGGCCACATTTTCAATGACAATAGTGAAATCTACTGAATAATGTGGAAACAACATCAATGAAGAATCACACAGATACACTGAAAGCATTAACTCAATTATGCCTGCTCTGAGAATATGTTACCAATAACACTATAAATGGATGTAATAATGGCAAATTGAAGAGTTTAAGAAACTGAAATATATTCATATCTCTTGATTCTCTGAATGTATGATTTTATTTGAGCTGGCTGGATGATCTGATTCTTTCTTCTATAGTGGAATACATGTTTTGTGGAATTTAGTGCATTTAAAGAAAGTGACTCCTAAAAGCAATGCACCAGTATTTGGGGAAAGATTAGCTCTCCATCTGAGGAGCAAGCCAGGCAAATGTCAGGAACTCATAAACAATGAAGCCTTCTGGAAATGTTGCAGGGAGGAGGCCAATTCCAACTCCATGCTGGAACTGTTTCTGTGACATGCTTTTCGCTGCTTTTGTTATTATAATCATACAGAATGGTTTGCCTCAGAGAATCCTGTCCCTCTACCTGACTGTTAAAGTGCCTTTGTTCAGAACCCTGTCCACCTGTGGATGGCAAGAAGGAAGAAATTAACATATACCCTGCCTGAAGCTTGCCATTCTAGGAGATGTTTACAAGATTAATGGCCTTTTTCACTTTGCTTCCTCACCTCCCCTCATCTCTGATATGTAAAAGAACCTGGCATCCAGACCCCATAAGACGGTTATTTTGAGGCATTAGCCTGCTGTCTCCTCCGTCTGCCAGCTTCCTCAACACCTCATCTCTTGGATTCATCAGCCTATCGTGTGGCAAGCGGTGTGCTCGGTACTCGGTAGCAGAAATGAAATGCTGCTATGGGGATTGTAGAGGAAAGACTTTAAGGGAGTGAATTTAACAAGCTATTTAGTTAGCTGTGCTAATCCAATAAATTATAAGCACATGTTGGAGAAGGGGAAAGACTTCCTTTCACTCCTCTTTATTCACTCAACATAGCCTGGGGTTTCCTCTCTATTCATTCAATTGTTCATTCATTCAACGTGCATTACTGAGCACCTCTTCTGGGCCAACAATTTATGCCAAGCACTGAGGATACAACAGTGAACAAGGCACACATGGAACTGCTCTCACCTTGAACCTGTGGAATACACACTTGTGTAGATGAGATTGTCATTAAACAAGGGACGGCATGATAAACTACCTCACTAACACTGATATAAGTGAAGGCCAGTTGTGAGGATGGAAAGTTAGGAGGATTTGACCAATCCTGTGGAGGTAAGGAAGACCTCTCTAAGGATGAGATGTTTATTTTGTTTGTTTTCTAGAGTTGGGGAGGTATTATTTTTTTAATTTTTATTGGAATGTAGTATAGGCTCTCACTAGTTATTCTACTTTATACATAGCATCAATAGTGTATATATGGCAATCCAAACTGCCCAATTCATCCACCCCTACCCACTTGGTATCCATACATTTTTTCCTACATGTGTGTCTCTATTTCTGCTTTGTAAATAAAATTGTCTGTACCAATTTTTTCAGATTCTACTTTTATACCTTAATATTGACTATTTGCTTTTCTTTCTGACTTACTTCACTCTGTATGACAGCCTCTAGGTCCATCTAAATCTCTACAAATGACTCAATTTCATTCCTTTTTATGGCTGAATAATAGTCCATTGTATACATGTGCATGCATGCTAAGTCGCTCCAGTCATGTCTGGCTCTTTGCAACGCTATGGACTGTAGCCTGCCAGGCTCCTCTGTCCATGGAATTCTCCAGGCAAGAATACTCAAGTGTGTGGCCATGCCTGCCTCCAAGGGATCTTCCTGACCCAGGGATGGAACCCATGTCGCTTATATCTCCTTCACTGGCAGGCAGGTTCTGTACCACTTGCGCCACCTGGGAAGCCCTGGATATATGCACCACATCTTTATCCAGTCCTCTACTGAAGGACATTTAGGTTGTTTCCATGTCCTGCCTATTGTAAACAGTGGTGCAATGAACACTGGGGTGCCTGTATCTTTTTGAATTACATTTTTTTCTGGATATATAGGATGAGATGTTAAAATTTAGATTTGAAGCATGAGTGAGTAGGACTCACAAGACAAAACACTAGGAAACCAAGGGAATTTTCCATTCTTGTGTCCCTCCTTTAGCTCCTTCCTGCTTGGTTTCCCTTCTTTACTAGCCACATTCCATGACTACCATAATGACTTACCTGGTCTAACACACTGAGATGTGGAGAACTGTAGATAATAAGACTTTGACAGGTTAGAGGCAGCCTTACTGATATGCCTGATGATTTTCTGCCAAGTCTGATTCTATCACAGCTAACCTGCCAGTTGCTACACTGATCACCCCTCCTCTCCTTTCTTCCCTCTATGTACAACTCCTCACACTGAGTCAGACACACCCTCTGCACACTGAGCCACACAAAACTCCACATTCCTTTATTTCTGGGTCCTCTCCTTTTACTATTTTTCTGTACTTAGATATTGCTATAAACTGACTTGTATTCCCTCAAAATTCATAAGATGAAATCCTACCCCCTAATGTGGCCAATTTGGAGATATGGCCTTTAGGGAGGTAATTAATGTTAAATGAGGTCATAAGGCAAAAAAAATATGACACTGAAAGATGTACTCCCCAGGTCAGCAGGTGCCCAATATGCTACTGCAGAAGAGTGGAGAAATAACTACAGAAACAATGAAAAGACAGAGCCAAAGCAAAAACAATGCCCAGTTGTAGATGTGTCTGGTGATGGAAGTAAAGTCCGATACTAGAAAGAACAATATTGTATAGGAATGTGGAACGTTAGGTCCATGAATCAAAGTAAATTGAAAGTGCTCAAACAGGAGATGGCAAGAGTGAACATCGACATTTTAGGAATCAGTGAACTAAAATGGACTGGAATTGGCGAATTCAACTCAGATGACCATTATATCTACTACTGTGGGCAAGAATCCCTTAGAAGAAATGGAGTAGTCCTCTTAGTCAACAAAAGAGTACAAAATGCAGTACTTGGGTACAATCTGAAAAACGAGAAAAGGATCTCTGTTCATCTCCAAGACAAACCATTCAATGTCACAGTAATCCAAGTTTATACCCCAAACAGTAATGCTGAAAAAGTTGACACTGAATGGTTCCATGAAGACCTACAAGACCTTCTAAAACTAACACCCAAAAAAGATGTCCTTTTCATTATAGGGGACTGGGATACAAAAGTAGGAAGTCAAGAGACACCTGGAGTAATAGGCAAATTTGGCCTTGGAGTATAAAATGAAGCAGGGCAAAGGTTAACAGAGTTTGGCCAAGAGAATGCCAAGGTCATAGCAAACACTTTCTTCCAACAACACAAGCAATGACTCTACACATGGACAAAACCAGATAGTCAATACTGAAATCAGATTGATTATATTATTTGCAGACAAAGATGGAGAAGCTCTATACAGTCAGCAAAACAAGACCGGGAGCTGACTGTGGCTCAGATCAACAACTGTTTATTGCCAAATTCAGACTTAAATTGAAGAAAGTAGGGAAAACCACTAGACCATTCAGGTAAGACCTAAATCAAATCCCTTACAATTATATAGTAGAAGTGGCAAATAGATTCAGGGGACTAATTCTGATAGATTGCCTGAAGAACTATGGATGGAGGTTCATGACATTACACAGGAAAGAGTGATCGAGACCATCCCCAAGAAAAAGAAATGCAAAAAGGCAAAATGTTTGTCTAAGGAGGCCTTACAAATAGCTGAGAAAAGAAGAGGAGCTAAAGGCAAAGGAGAAAAGGGAAGACATACCCATCTGAATGCAGAGTTCCAAAGAATAGCCAGGAGAGATAACAAAGCCTACCTCAGTGATTGGTGCGAAGAAATAGAGGAAACCAAGACAATGGGAAAGACTAGAGATCTCTTCAAGAAAATTAAAGATACCAAGGGAACATTTCATGCAAAGATGGGAAAAATAAAGGACAGAAATAGTATGGACCTAACAGAAGCTGAAGATATTAAGAAGATGTGGCAAGAATGCATAGAAGAACCACACAAGAAAGATCTTCATGATCCAGATAATCACGATGGTGTGATCACTCGCCTAGAGCCAGACATCCTGGAATGTGAAGTCAAGTGGGCCTTAGGAAGCTTCACTACAAACAAAGCTAGTGCAGGTGATGGAATTCCAGTTGAGCTATTTCAAATCCTGAAAGATGATGCTGTGAAAGTGCTGCACTCAATATGCCAACAAATTTGGAAAACTCAGCAGTGGCCACAGGACTGGAAAAGGTCATTTTTCATTCCAATCCTAAAGAAAGGCAATGCCAAAGAAAGCTCAAACTACTGCACAACAGCACTTATCTCACATGCTAGCAAAGTAATGCTCAAAATTCTCCAAGCCAGGCTCCAACAGTACGTGAACCGTGAACTTCCAGATGTTCAAGCTGGATTTAGAAAAGGCAGAGGAACCAGAGATCAAATTGCCAATATCCACTGGATCATTGAAAAAAGTAAGAGAGTTCCAGAAAGACATCTATTTCTGCTTTATTGACTATGCCAAAGCCTTTGACTGTGTGGATCACAGTCTACGCTGTGGAAAATTCTTCAAGAGATGGGAATACTAGACCATCTGATCTGCCTCTTCAGAAATCTGTATGAAGGTCAAGAAGCAACAGTTAGAACTTGACACAGAACAACAGATTGGTTCCAAATCAGGAAAGGAGTATATCAAGGCTGTATATTGTCACCCTGCTTATTTAACTTATATGCAGAGTACATCATGAGAAATGCTGGGTTGGATGAAGCACAAGCTGGAATCAAGATTGCCGGGACAAAAGTCAATAACCTCAGATACGCAGATGACACCACCCTTATGGCAGAAAGTGAAGAAGAACTAAAGAGCCTCTTGATGAAAGTGAAAGAGGAAAGTGAAAAAGTTGGCTTAGAACTCAGCATTTAGAAAACTAAGATCGTGGCATCTAGTCCCATCACTTCATGGCAAATAGATGGGGAAACAGTGAGAGACTTTATTTTGGGGGGGCTTCAAAATCACTGCAGATGGTGACTGAAGCCATGAAATTAGAAGACACTTACTCCTTGGAAGAAAAGTTATGACCAACCTAGATGGCATATTAAAAAGCAGAGACATTACTTTTTCAACAAAGGTCTGTCTAGTCAAAGCTATGGTTTCTCCAGTAGTCATGTATGGATGTGTGAGTTGGACTATAAAGAAAGCTGAGCGCCAAAGAATTGATGCTTTTGAACTGTGGTGTTGGAGAAGACTCTTGAGAGTCCCTTGGACTGCAAGGAGATCCAACCAGTCCATCCTAAAGGAAATCAGTCCTGAATATTCATTGGAAGGATTGATGTTGAAGCTGAAACTCCAATACTTTGGCCACCTGATGCGAAGAACTGACTCACTGGAAAAGACCCTCATGCTGGGAAACTCAATGGACATGAGTTTGAGTAAACTCTGGGAGTTGGTGATGAATAGGGAGGCCTGGCATGCTGCAGTCCATGGGGCTGAGGTCCAACTTAACTGAGGTCACAAGAGTAAGGTGTTAACCCCAACAGTACTTGTTTCCTTAAGAGAAGAGGAAGGGTTGCCAAAAAGCTCTCTCTTTCTCCCTCTATAAATTTACAGAGGAAAGACTACATGATGATACAGTGAGATGACAACCATCTGCAAGCTAGGAAGAGAGCCCTCACCAGAAACCAACCTTGCCAGCATCTTGATCTTGGACTTCAAGCCTCCAGAACTGTGATAAAGTTAATTTCTGGTGTATAAGCCTCCCAGCCTGCAGTATTATGTCAAGGCAGTCCACAGTCTAATACAGATGTGAATACAGAAATCTTCAGGGTGTAACACACATAAGTAGCACGCATGTGGCTGTCTATGAGTGTTACAAAGTAACTGCACAACTTGTGCTCCTAGCTCTGGCACCTGGGAAGAGGAAGTGTCATGATTACAGGGAAAATATAACTGTGGGGATTGTTCAGGTAGAAAGGCTATGAGCTTGCAAAAGCACCACTGCATTATTGCAGGTAAATGACAATAATTCCACATGTCTGTTTTAAAACCTAGTTTTAAAGTTATCTTCACCATATTCTTTAATTATGTATTACAAGCAGAAACTACAGAGCCTTCCTGAAAGAATTTTGGAATGGTTTCTATCAGAATGAGCAGGTAGCCATCTAGTCATTACGAGCAAACTCCTTGACTAAAGACCAAGATAGTAAATCCATTGTTTTCCATTAAGAGATTGATCTGGAGAGGAGAAAAGTTTAAAGAAAAGCAAAGACTTTGATAAGGCTTTTCAGGTTTGGTAAACCAAATCTCATGAAACTTTCTGTTCTTGGTGGCCATACCAAATATAACTTTTCCCTTATTCAATGGCAGGAACCCTAAAGGAAAAGGATCCAAACTTTCCAAGTGGATCCATAATTCTAGGAAGAAAATGGGATTCTTCTCTTCGATTAACTTGGAAGCAGACAGAATGCTTTACTTAGGATTAAGTAGCCATCTTACAGGATTTATGACACTGAGTAACCTGCAGGAAAAAGGCATTGTATCAGTGGGTTATACCCACTAATACTGTGTAACAGACCACCCTAAAACTAAGTGATAGTCAATAATAAACACTTATTTCTCACTCATGAATCAGTGGGATAGGTGCAGTTTGGCTGATCTAAGTTGGACTAGATTGCAGGTTGAGTTCATGTCTGCCCCACCTGTCTCTCATCCTCCTTGGCCTAGCAGCTACACAGCAATATTATTCTCATGGCAAAATGCAGAAGCACAAGAAGGAAAGTACAGCTCCAAAAGGACATCTTAACCCTTTTCTTTAAGCCTTGATCAAAGCAAATCATATAACCAGGCCCCAAATCAAAGTACAAGGAAGTACACTCCATCCACCATGAGGCCAAAACAAGGCCAAAGCCCAACATCAACAGGGTTACAAAATATACTCTTCCCATGGTGGGAGAGGGAGAAAGAAAAGGTGAATATTTGCTTGTGTGCTCAGTCACTTCAGTCATGTCCGACTCTTTGCAGCCCCATAGACTATAGCCCATCAGGCTTTTCTATCCATAGAATTTTCCAGGCAAGGATACTGGAGTGGGTTGCCATGCCCACCTCCAGGGGAGCCTCCCAACCCAGATATCAAACCTGCATCTCCTGCATTGCAGGCAGAGGTCACTTACCCAAAGTGTAGAGCTAGGATTTGAATCCAAGCCTATATTTTTCCAAATTTCACATTCTTTTCACTCATCTGCTATCTTCCAGGTAATAGAAGGAGGAATTTAAGGGAACAATGGAGTTTACTCAAAACTCCCCCCAAAATTCTCAGCTATCAAGCCCCTGTGCTCAGCTGTGTCCAACTCTTAGGGACACCCATGGACTATAATCCAACTGGTTCGTCTGTCCATGTAATTTTCCAGGAAAGAATACTGGAGTGGATTGCCATTTCCTTCTACAGGGGATCTTCCCAACCCAGGGATCGAACCTGCGTCTCTTGTGTCTCCTGCATTGGCACGTGGATTCTTTACCACTGTACCACCTGGGAATCCAGCCCCCACTGCCTCCTTTTATCCTATGTTTCTTTTCCTCTATCCATTTGTTCTGTTGGTGCTCTGAGGCCCATTCAATGAACCAGGCACCCTCCAGGCTCAGGGTCTTGGCTTGGCTGTTTTCTCTGCCCTGAAATACTCTCCACAGAGATGTCCACCTGGTTCATGCTTATCTCCCCTTCGGGCCTTTGCTCAAATACCACCTTCACTGTGAGACTCTCAGATCATGCCAGATAAAACTGCATGTTCCCCTGGCCCTGTCACAACCTCTACCCCTAATCCTTCTCCTCTTTCTCTATTTCCACTTGTAACCATCTGACATACTATATATTCTTACTTCTTTATCTTCTGACTCCCTCACTAGAGTGCAGACTCCATCAAGGCAGGAATTGTTGCCTATTTGGTTCACTGCTCTGTCCCCAGCAGAAAGCCTGGTACATAGTGACCCTTCAAAAATACATATTCACCCATTATTCTTCTGCATATTAAAGGTCCAAAAAGAAATTGGCAAAATCGAGGGTGGTGAGGGAGATGAAGCGGAGGGAAGCTGTGGCTACTCAGCATGTAATATCTTTTCTTTTCTTCACTCTGTCATACTGTAGCATTGTCCTTGGTCTGACTCAGCCCCAAGATCCTCCCACCTGTACAGGCATCGACCCAGCCCTCTCCCCTGAGCCATCCTATAACCGTTTTGTGTTCCTTCCTTCTCCCACATTCTCCCCTGTGACCTGAACATGTTCTGTTTCACCCTCTCAGAAAGAAGTTATTGTTTTGTTCACTTTCAGTGCATTAAGTCACAGTCCCAGTGATTCTTCATACCAAAATGTGGTATTTTCTGGGGTTATCCTTAAAGGATGGCCCCTAGAGACAAGAACTTGTCCTACTAGGATAAATCTCTAATGCTTAGAGACTGGGGCCTGTAAACCAAGATATATGCCTGAGATACCATCAGCCATAGTTCCTCTGTAGAAAAGCAGCACATCTGCATGCCATATGAGAGCATTTATTCTGTCACAGAAACAAGATCACCAAATAAACAACAGGATCACTGATCTCTGTGACGTGACCATAGAGAGACAACTAGAGTACTATGCCCTCAAACTGTAATGCCATTAGAATGTTTCTGAGCATAGACATGTTCTGAAATATGGTTGGGGGATTATCAGGGGATGTATAAGTTCATCCTTATTTTTTCTACTTTCCATTTACCATAGATAATTAGGAATTGACTAAATCAGATGGACAACGAATAGGCTAGTAATTTATTTCTAAGAAAATTAAATCAACTGCTTATACTCCTCTCATTCCCCATCTTTCCTTTATACTAATAGTTAAAATGTAACTTACATATGTAAGTTACATATGTAACTTACATATATATACATATGTATATATATATATCCTCTTCAAGGATCACAGGCTTGTCATGGTGAACAGGTTTGCATAACTCAATTAAGTTATGAGCCATGCCAAGCAGGGCCACCCAACAGACTGGTCATGGTGAAGAGTTCTGACAAAATGTGGTCCACTGGAAGACGAAATTGAAAACCACTCCAGTAATTCTTACTGCAAGACCACAAACAGTATGAAAAGCTAAAAAGATATGACACCAGAAGATGAGTGCCCCCTGAAGGTCAGAAGGTGTCCAATATGCTACTGGGGAAGAATGGAGGGCAATTACTAATAACTCTAGAAAGAACGAAGTGGATGGGCCAAGGCAAGAATGATGCACAGTTATGGATGTGTCTGGTAGTGACAGTGAAGTCCAATGCTGTAAAGACCAATATTGCATAGCAATGTGGAGTGTTAGATCCATGAATCAAGGTAAATTGAAAGTGCTCAAACAGGAGATGGCAAGAGTGAACATCGACATTTTAGGAATCAGTGAACTAAAATGGACTGGAATGAGCGAATTTAACTCAGATGACCATTATATCTACTACTGTAGACAAGACTCCCTTAGAAGAAACGGGGTAGCTCTCATAGTCAACAAAAGACTCCAAAATGCAGTACTTGGGTGCAATCTCAAAAATGACAGAATGATCTTGGTACATTTCCAAGGCAAATCATCCAATATCACAGTAATCCAAGTCTATGCCTCAACAACTAATGTTGAAGAAGCTAAAGTTGAATGGTTCCATGAAGACCTAGAATACCTTCTAGAAATAACACCAAAAAATGCCCTTTACATCACAGGGGACTGGAATGCAAAAGTAGAGTGTCAAGAGATAGCTGGAGTAACAGGCAAGTTTGGCCTTTGAGTGCAAAATGAAGCAGGACAAAGGCTAATAGTTTTATCAAGAGAACACACTGGTCATAGCAAATACCCTTTTCCAACAACACAAGAGATGACTCTACACATGGACATCACCAAAAGGTCAATACTGAAATCAGATTGATTATATTCTTTGCAGCTGAAGATGGAGAAGCTATACAGTTAACAAAAACAAGACCTGGAGCTGACTGTGGCTCAGATGATGAATTCTTATTGCAAAATTCAGGCTTAAATTGAAGCAAGTAGCGAAAACCTAAATCAGGTATGACCTAATTTAGGTCATTTGGGTATGACTTAAATCAAATCCCTCATGATTAGATAGTGGAAGTGATGAATAGATTCAAGAGATTAGATCCAGTAGACAGAGTGCCTGAACAACTAGGGATGGAGGTTCATAACACTGTACAGGAGGCAGTGACCAAAACCAACCCAAAGAAAAAGAAATGCAAGAAGATAAAGTGGTTGTCTGAGGAGGTTTTACAAATAGCTGAGGAAAGAAGAGAAGTTAAAGGCAAGGGAGAAATGGAAAGATATTCAATGGAATCCAGAGTTCCAGAGAATAGCAGGGAGAGATAAGAAGACCCTCTTAAATAAACAATGCAAAGGAATAGAGGAAAACAACAGAAGGGAAAAGAGTAGAAATCTCTTCAAGAAAATTGGAGGTATCAAGGGAACATTTCATGCAAGAATGGGCACGATAAAGGACAGAAATGGTAAGGACCTAACAGATGCAAAAGAGATTAGGTACATGTGGCAAAGGAGCCCAGTCTTGTGCTCTGTGATGACCTAAAGGGATGGGATAAGGGGAGGAGAGGGAAGCTAGGGGGGTAGGGGATGTATATATAATTATAGTTGATTTGAGTTGTCCCTCATTGGAAGGACTGATGCTGAAGCTGAAACTCCAGTACTTTGGCCACCTTGTACAAAGAGTTGACTCATTGGAAAAAGCCCTGATGTTGGGAGGGATTGGGGGCAGGAGGAGAAGGGGTCGACAGAAGATGAGATGGTTGAATGGCATCACCAACTCAATGGACATGGGTTTGAGTAAACTCTGGGAGTTGATGATGGACAGGGAGGCCTGGCGTGCTGCGATTCATGGGGTCGCAAAGAGTCAGACACGACTGAGTGACTGAAATGAACTGAACTGAACTGAACTGATGGAAGAAACTATCACAATGTTGCAAAATTTTTTAAATATATATTTAAATTTTAAAAAGAGAAAAAAAAGAACAGGTGGCAAGAATACACAGAACTATACTATACAAAAAAGACAGGTCTTAATGACCCAGATAACCATGATGGTGTGGTCACATCACCTAGAGCCAGACATCCTGGAGTATGAAATCAAGTGGGCCTTAGGAAGCATTAATACAGTGGAGGTGGTGGAATTTCAGCTGAGCTATTTCAAATCCTAAAAGATGATGCTGTTAACGTGCTGTACTCAATATGTCAGCAAATTTGGAAAACTGGGCAATGACCACAGAGCTGGAAAAAGTAAGTTTCCATTCCAATCCCAAAGAAGGGCAGTGCCAAAGAACATTCAAACTACTGTACAATTGTGCTCCTTTCACATGCTAGCAAGGTAATGCTCAAAATCCTTCGTGTCAGGCTTCAGCAGTATATGAACTGAGAACTTTCAGATATACTTCCTAAATGCAACTTCTCAACACCAGAGATAAGATGGCAGAGTAGAAGGACTTGAGATCACTTCCTCTCATGAAAACTCCAAACTCAGTTAACTGATGAATAACCATCAACAAAGAAGACTGAAACTTGCCAAAAAAAGGTATTCTACATCCAAAGATAAAGAAGAAGCCACAATAAGAAGGTGGGAGGGGCATTTTCATGATATAATCAAATCTCATACCCACTCATGACCCATAAATGGGAAAATAATTATATCACAGAGGTTCTTCCACCAGTGAGTTCTGAGTCCCACATCAGGCACCCCAACTCTGGAAGTAGGAGCCCCAGAGCATTTGGCTTTGAAGGCCAGTGGGGCTTGAGTGCAAGAGCTCCACAGGACCAGGGGAAACAGAGACTTCACTCTTGGTGGGTGCAGACAATGTTTCTCATGCACTGGAACCCAAGACAAAGCAGAGATTCCATAAGACATGAGTCAGACCTATCTCCATGCCTTAATGGATCTCCTGGGAAAGCAGGGATCAGCTATGGCATACAGTGGGGCAAAGACACTAGTGGCAGATGCTCCAGGGAATATTCATTGACATGAGCTCTCCCAGAGGTCACTATTATGGCACCAAGACCTGGCCCCACCCAACAGCCTGCAGGCTCCAATGCTGGAACACCTTAAGCCAAATAACCAACAAGATGGAAACAGAGCCATATCCATCAGCAGACAGGCTGTCTAAAGTTGTCCTGAGGACACAGCATCTTTAAATATACCCTAGACATGGCCCTGCTCACCAGAGGGACAAGACCCAATTCCATCCACTGGTGGGCAGGCACCAGTCACTTCCTCTAGGAAGCATGTACAAGCCCCTTGACCAACCTCACCCACAAGGGTGGCATACACCAGAAGCAAGAGGAGCTATCCACCTGCAGCATGAGAAACAGAGACCACACCAAAAAAAAAAAGTTAGACAAAATGAAATTGCAGAGAAATATGTCCCAGATAAAGGCACAAGATAAAACTCCAGAAGAACAACTAAGGTGATGTGGAAATAGGCAATCTCCCTGAAAAAGAATTTAGAGTAATGATAGATAAAGATGGCCCAAGTTCTTGAAAAAAAAATGGAGGCACATATTGAGAAGATACAAGAAATGTTTAACAAAGAGCTAGAAGATTTAAAGAACAAACAATAATGATGAACAATATGATAACTGAAATAAAAAATACATTAGAAGGAATGAACAGCAGAATAAATGAGGGAGAAGAACGAGTAAGTGAGCTGAAAGACAGATTAATGGAAATCACTACTGTGGAACAGAATAACAAAAAAAAAAAAAAAAAAAACAATGAAAAGAAAAGGACAGCCTAACATACTGCTCTGTGTGTGTGTGTGTGTATGTGTGTGCACGCACGCACATGTGCTCAGTTGCTAAGTCATGTCCAACTCTTTGTGACCTCATGGACTGTAGTCTGCCAGGCTCCTCTGTCCATACAATTATCTAGGCAAGAATACTGGAGTAGGTTGCCATTTCCTTCTCCAAGAGATCTTCCTGACCCAGGGATCAAACCCTCATCTCCTGCATCTCCTGCATTGTCAGGTGGGCTCATTACCACTGAGCCATCTGGGAAGCCCAAGAGACCTCTGGGACAACATTAAACACACCAACATTCACATTATAGGGATCCCAGAAGAAGAAGAGAGAGAGAAAAGGCCTGAGAAATATTTGAAAATATAATAGTCAAAAACTTCCCTAACATGGGAAAGGAAATATTCACTGAAATCCAAGAAGTGCAGAGAGTCCCCATACAGGATAAACCCAAGGAGGAACATTACAAGATCAATGTTAATCAAATTGACTAAACTTAAAGACAAAAAGAAAATACTAAAAACAATGAGGAAAAAGCATCAAATAATACACAAGGAAATTCCCATTAGCTAATTTTCAGCAGAAACTCTGCAGGCCATGAAGGAGTGACATGATATATTTACACTGTTAAAAGGGAAAAACCTACAACCAGGAACACCCTACCCAATAAGTCTCTCAGAGAGACTTGACAGAGAAATCAAAATATCTACAAACGAGCCAAAGCTAAGAGAATTCAGCACCACCAAACCAGCTTTGTAACAAATGCTAAAGGATTCCCTAGGCAGAAAAGAAAAAGCCACAATTAGAAACAAGAAAATTATAAATGGTAAAGCTCACCAGTAAAGGCAAGCATACAGTAAACTGAGAAAATTATCCACACTCAAACATGATATCAAAGACAGCAATCATGAGAAGAGGAGAGTACAAATGCATGATATCAGAAATGCATTTGAAATCAAGAGACACAGCAACTTATCTTATACATATATAAGACTTATATATGATAAGACAACTTATCTTATACTTAAGACAACTTATACTTATCTTATACATAGATAGACTTTTGTACCAAAACCTCATGGTAACTAGCAAACTGAATCCAACAATACATTAAAAGGATCATACATGATGATCAAGTGGGATTTACCACAGGCACACAAGGATTTTCCAGTATCTGCAAGTGAATCAGTGTGGTACACCACTTTAACAAGCAGAATAAAAAAAAAAAAAATCTGATCATCTCAATAAGTACAGAAAAAGCTTCTTACAAGATTCAACAATCATTTATGATAAAATCTCTTCAGAAAGTAACCACAGAAGGAAGTTACCTTAACATATTAAACTCCATATATAACAAACCCATAGCTCATACCATATTCAATGGTGAAAAGCTGAAAGCATCTCCTCTAAGACTGACTGGGAACAAGACAAGGACATCTACTCCTGCCACTTTTACTCAACATAGTTTTCAAAGTCCTAACCACAGCAATCAGAAAAGAAAAAGAAATAAAAGGAATCACAATAGGAAAAGAAGTAGTAAAAGTGTCACCAATTATAGATGACATGATACTACACATAGAAAACTCTAAAGATCCTGCCAGAAAACTACTAGAGCTCATCAATGAATTAGGTAAGACTCTTGAGAGTCCCTTGGACGGCAAGGAGATCCAACCAGTCCATCCTGAAGGAAATCAGTGCTGAATATTCATTGGAAGGACTGATACTGAAGCTGAAAGTCCAATACTTTGGCCACCTCATGCGAAGAGTTGACTCATTGGAAGAGACCCTGATGCTGGGAGGGATTGGGGGCAGGAGAAGAAGGGGACAACAGAGGATGAGATGGCTGGATGGCATCACTGACACGATGGACATGAGTTTGCATAAACTCCGGGAGTTGGTGATGGACAGGGGAGCTGGTGCGCTGCGATTCACAGGGTCACAAAGAGTCAGACACGACTGAGCGACTGAACTGAACTGAAAGATACAAAATTAATACACAGAAATCTCTCACTGTTCTATATACTAACAATGAAAGATAAGAAAGAGAAATTAAGAAAACAATCCGACCTACCATTGCATCAGAAAGAATAAAATATTTAGGAATCACTTCAGTTCAGTTCAGTCACTCAGTCACGTCAAACTCTTTGCGACCCCATGGACCGGAGCATGCCAGGCCTCCCTGTTCATCACCAACTCCCAGAGTTTACTCAAACCCATGTCCATCGAGTAGGTGATGCCATCCAACCATCTCATCCTCTGTCGTCCCCTTATCCTCCTGCCTTCAGTCTTTTCCAGCATCAGGGTGTTTTTCAGTGGATCAATTCTTCACATCAGGTGGCCAAGTATTGGAGTTTCAGCTTCAACATCAGTCCTTCCAATGAATATTCAGCGATGATTTCCTTTAGGATGGACTGGTTGGATCTCCTTGCAGTCCAAGGGACTCTCAAGAGTCTTCTCCAACACCACACTTCAAAAGCATCAATTCTTCAGCACTCAGCTTTCTTTATAGTTCAACTCTCACATCCATACATGACTACTGGAGAAACCATAGCTTTGACTAGACAGACCTTTGTTGACAAAGTAATGTCTCTGCTTTTTAATATGCTGTCTAGGTTGATCATAACTTTTCTTCCAAGGAGTAAGTGTCTTCTAACTTCATGGCTGCAGTCACCATCTGCAGTGATTTTGGAGCCCTCTCCCCCCAGAAAACAAAGTCTCTCACTGTTTCCATTGTTTCCCCATCTATTAGTCATGAAGTGATGGGACCAGATGCCATGATCTTAGTTTTCTGAATGTTGAGTTTTAAACCAAATTTTCACTCTCTTCTTTCACTTTCATCAAGAGGCTCTTTAGTTCTTCTTCACTTTCTGCCATAAGGCTGGTGTCATCTGCATATCTGAGGTTATTGATGTTTCTCCCAGCAATCTTGATTCCAGCTTGTGCTTCATCCAGCACAGCATTTCTCATGATGTACTCTGCATATAAGTTAAATAAGCAGGGTGACAATACACAGCCTGGATGTACTCCTTTCCCTATTTGGAACCAGTCTGTTGTTTTATGTCCAGTTCTAACTGTTGCTTCCTGACCTGCATACAGATTTCTCCAGAGGCGGGTCTTTAAGAATTTTCCATCTCTTTAAGAATTCTGTTGTGATCCACACAGTCAAAGGCTTTGGCATAGTCAATAAAGCAGAAATAGATGTTTTTTTGGAACTCTCTTGCTTTTTTGATGATCCAGTGGATATTGGCAATTTGATCTCTGGTTCCTCTGCCTTTTCTAAATCCAGCTTGAACATCTGGAAGTTCTCTGTTCATATACTGTTGAAGCCTGACTTGGAGAATTTTGAGCATTACTTTGCTAGAGTGTGAGATGAGTGCAACTGTACAGTAGTTTGAGCATTCCTTGGCATTGCCTTTCTTTGGGATTGGAATGAAAACTGACATTTTCCAGTTTTGTGGCCACTGCTGAGTTTTCCAAATTTGCTGGCATATTGAGTGCAGCACTTTCACAGCATCATCTTTTAGGATTTGAAATAGCTCAACTGGAATTCCATCACCTCCACAAGCTTTGTTCGCAGGGATAGTGCCTAAGGCCTACTTGACTTCGTATTCCAGGATGCCTGGCTCTGGCTTCATATCATTGTGATTATCTGGGTCATGAGGAACTTTCTTGTATAGTTCTTCTATGTATTCTCACCACCTCTTCTTAATATCTTCTGCTTCTGTTAGGTTCATACCATTTCTGTCCTCTATTGAGCCCATCTTTGCTTGAAATGTCCCCTTGGTATCTCTAATTTTCTTGAAGAGATCTCTAGTCTTTCCCATTCTCTTGCTTTCCTCTATTTCTTTGCACCGATCACTGAGGAAGACTTTTTTATCTCTCCTTACTTTTCTTTGGAACTCTGCATTCAAATGGGTATATCGTCCCTTTTCTCCTTTGCTTTTCAGTTCTCTTCTTTTCACAGCTATTGGTAGGACCTCCTCAGACAGCCATTTCGCTTTTTTGCATTTCTTTTTCTTGGGGATGGTCTTGATCCCTGTCTCCTGTACAATTTCACAAACCTCCATCCATAGTTCATCAGGCACTCTTTCTATCAGATCTAATCCCTTGAATCTATTTCTCACTGCCACTGTATAGTTGTAAGGGATTTGATTTAGGTCTTACCTGAATGGTCTAGTGGTTTTCCCTACTTTCTTCAATTTAAGTCTGAATTTGGTAATAAGGAGTTGGTGATCTGAGCCACAGTCAGCTCCCGGTCTTGTTTTTGCTGACTGTATAGAGCTTCTCCATCTTGATCTGCAAAGAATTTAATCAATCCTATATTTAGAATATAATCAACTCCTATATTTAGGAATAAACCTACCTAATGAGGCAAAAGACCTGTACTTCAAAAACTGTAAGATGTGATGAAAGAAACCAACGGCAACACAAAGAGATGGAAAGATCCACCATGTTCTTTGATTGGAAGAATTAATATTATCAACATCACTATACTACCCAAGGCAATCTACAGATTCAATGCAATCCCTATCAAAGTACCAATGGTATTTTTCACAGAACTAGAAACTAAATTTTTGTTAGTATGTATGGAAACATAAAAGACACTGAGTAGCCAAAGCAATGCTGTGAAAGAAAAACAGTGTTGGAGGAATCAGGTTCTCAGACTTCAAACTATGCTATAAAGCTACCGAAGTCAAAACAGTATGGTACTGGCACAAAACAGAAATACAGATCAATGAAACAGGATAGAAATCCCAGAGAAAAACCCATACACCTATGGTGAATTAATCTACAATAAAAGTGTTAAGAAAATACAGTGAAGAAAAGGCAATCTCTTCAATAAATGGTGTGGAAAAACTGCACAGCTATATGTAAAAATATGAAGTTAGAGCATTCTTTAACACCACAAACAAAAATAAATTAAAAAGGGACTAAAGACCTAAATATAATACCAAAACTTTTAGAGGAAAACAGGCAGAACACTGACATTAATCACAGCAACATCTTTTTCAATCTGTCTTCTAGAGTAATAGAAATAAAAACGAAAATTAAAAAATGAGACCCAATTAAACTCAAAAGCTTCTGCACAGTCCAGGAAATCATAAACAAAATGAAAAGACAACCCACAGGATGGGAGAAAATATTTGCAAAAGACATGGCCAACAAAGGATGAATCTCCAAAACTTACAAACCACTCATGTTGCTTGATACCAAACAAACAAACAAACAACCCAATCAAAAAATGGCCAGAAAACCTAAATAGACATTTCTCCAAAGAAGATATACAGGTGGCCAAGAGGCACATGAAAAGATGCACATCACTAATTACTAGAAAAATATAAATCAAAACAATGAGATATAACCTCACACCAGTCAGAATGGCCATCAACAAAAAGTCTACAACAATAAATGCTGGAGAGGGTGTGGAGAAAGGGAACCCTCCTACGCTGTTGGTGGGAATGCAAATTGGTACAGACACAATGGAGATTCCTTAGAGAGCAAAGATAAGAAATTTATCTTTATATATATAACAGAAACTTTTAATTTCTATTTTAAGAAACTTTAGTTTCTATTTTAAGACACTAAAAATAGAGCTACCATAGGAAGGCTTCCCTGGTGGCTAAGACAGTAAAGAATCTGCCTGCAATACAGAAGACCCAGGTTCAATCCCTGGGTTGGGAAGATCCCCTGGAGAAGGGAATGGCAGCCCACTCCAGTATTTCTGCCTGGAGAATTCCACAGACAGACGATGTGGTTCTAAAGAGTTGGACACAACTGAGTGACTAATTCTTTCACTTTTCTTTCATGATTCATTAGTCCCACTCCTGGGCATATATCTGGAGAAAAACACGGTTCGAAAGGATACATGCACCCCAATATTCATTGCAGTACTGTTTAAAATAGCCAAGATATGGAAGCAACCCAAATGTTCATTGACAGATGAATGGATAAAGAAGATGTGGCTCTTGGAATATTATTAAGCCATTTAAAAAGGTGAAATAATGCCATTTGCAGCAATATGGATGGACCTTGAGATTCCCTTACAAACAAGGAAATCAGACAAAGGCAAATATCATATGATATCCCTCATATGTATCATTTTTTAAATGATACAAATGAACTTATTTACAAAAGAGAAATAGACTCATATAGAACAAGTTTCTGGTTACCAGCAGGAAGGGCAGGCAGGAGGGATTAGTGACAGAAAGTGTTAGTCATTCAGTCATGTCCAACTCTTTGTGACTCCATGGACTGTAGCCTGCCAGGCTTCTCTGTCCATGGGATTCTCCTGGCAAAAATACTGGAGTGGTCTGCCATTCCCTTCTCTAGAGGATCTTCCCAATACAGGGACTGAACCCAGGTCTCCTGCATTGCAGGCAGATTCTTTACTATCTGAGCCACCAGGAGGGATAGATTGAGAGTTTGGGATTGACAAGTACTCACTGCTATATTTTAAATAGATAAACAACAAGGAACTATTGTATAGCACAGGGAACTCTGTTCAATACTCTTTAATGACCTAATGGAAAAAAATATTTGAAAAGGAATAGAAAACATGCATATGTATAACTGAATCACTTTGCTGTACACGTGACACTAATGCAATGTTATTAATCAACTATACTCCAATGTAAAGTAAAAAGTATGCAAATACATATAACTATTATTTGCATCAATGAGGGGAAAAATCTAATGTTCCTTATAAATAAAGAGTTCCTGCAAATCAATAAGAAAAGTATAAGTACACTATTTTTTTAAAAAGTGAAATCATGTACAGTCAATGACCAAAAAATGAAAATACAAAATCATGAATAAGCATAGGAACAAATGTTTAAGCTCACCATGATATATATGTATATAATAACAAGATAATGGGCTCTGCCTATCAATTTTCCAAAGTATTTTTATCCTCATACTCAGTGTTGAAGGATACAGTAAAGTAAGCATGTTTATATAATGCTACTGGAAAGCCAGTATCATCTTTCTGGAGGGCAACTTGTGATTTATACATATTCTTATTTTTTAAATAAATTTATCTTTAGTAATTTGTTCTAAGAAAATTATCAGAGATTTATACAAATATTTACTTACAGTGATGTTTGTTCTCTAAAAGGCTTTTTGGAAACACTCTAAATGCTTAATAATAAAGAAAGGCTAAGTAAATGACAGTCACCAAGTAAAATATTGTGCAATCACTGAAATTATTTAATTGTGGCAGATTGTACTTCCCCAAAATGACTACAACAATATGTCTGGTCACCTGTGCTCCTCCAGAGCTTGTCATTTCCCACTGTAGTAGTTTGTATAACAGCCCCCAAAGATGTCCATGTCTAATTCCTGATACTTGTGAACATGTTACCTTATATGATAAAAGTTAACTTTGAAGACATGGTTAAGCTAAAGATCTTAAGATAGAGAGATAATCCTAAATTATACAGGTGAGCCCAGTGTAATCACAAGGGTCTTATAAGAGGAAGACAGAGGATCAGATTCAGAAAAAGAAACTGGAATAACAGAGCAGAAGGTCATAGCCCAGAGAAATCTGAAGACACTAGACTTCTGGTCTAGCATGAGAGCCAAGGAATGAGGGCAGCCTCTGGAAGACAGACAAAGCAAGGAAATGGATTCTTCCCTGGAGCCTCCTAGGTGTGTGGCCCTGCCAACACCTTGATTTTGACCAAATGAAACCCATTTCAGACTTCTGACTTCCGAAACCATAAGATAAATCTATACTGTTCTGAATTTGTCTCTGCAGTGATAGGAAACTAACAAATTATTCAAGAAGTCTGTGTGTCAAGGGGAAAGCTTTTGTGGGCTTTTGCATTGGTGTTTATGACTGTGTTAGTGAATAACATGTGGCAGAAGTCATAAAACAGGAGCTGGTTTCAGCCAGGCCTTTTTCTATGGAAATGCATTCATGGGGCCTTGAGCCACCACGTAAGGAGCATGGCTACCCCAAGGGCCAACATGTAAGAGTGATACATTTGAGACTGGGAGAAATGCCCAGGAAAACCAGCTGTTTCAGCCTCCAGCTGTTTGAGCCTTTCTAATCAGGCACTAAACGTGAGTAAGCAAAGCTCAAATAATGAGCTCAAGCCTCCACCTGACCTCACCTGCATGAAAGACTCTGGGCAAGACCTGCTTAGCCAAGCCTAGTCAACTTCCAGAACCACGAGGAAAGGAATAATATCCCTCTTTTTTTTTATGCCATTAGATTTTAAGCAGTTTATTACACATGAGTAAGTAACTAATACATTAATGATAAAGGGACACGTTCCAAATATAATCTTAAGTGAAAAATTAGTCCATAGGTTATATGTGTGTATGTGTATAGAGAAAAAATTTGGAGTCACCAAAACATGCAGCATATTTTACATGTTATTTATTTGTATGTTATTTATTTATGTGTTATTATGGTGTGCTAGGTGAGGAAATCCTTTATATTTTTCTGTATTTCCAAAATCTATACAATAAACTCACATTACTTTGTAATCATGGAAAAATATATTTAAACTCTTTAGACACTGTTACTTCTAAACATATCATAACTGCAAGAAACACACGAGTGTTTCCTGTTTGGGAGCACATACACACAGGCACATATGTGCATATTGAAGATAAAATAAAGAGAACAGGGGTAGGGGCCACTCAGTTAATCTGAGTGAGAACATGAACCTTTAAATTCTACTTTTATTCCTCCCTTTCCTACAGTAGTGATGGCAGCAAGTACCTTATAATATGGGGTCAAATACCTAATCCTTTTAGCCACTCCCAACTCAACTGTAATTGACTGATGCAACTGGGTTTGGATTCTTTTCTGTGACACAGATAAAAGATTATCTCTAGCTCCTCCTGGAAGGAGAAAAGTAAGCCATCTCTTTGAAAATCAACTCTCTCTCTGGGCACGGAGCCTAAAATCTACCCATTTCTGCAGTTTCCCATCAGCACCTCTGAAAGATGGGCACCTGGAGAAGAGTCAGGGGAAAAATTAGAGAGTGAAAAGGAGGTGGAGATATTTGGTCCCAGGATTCTATTGCATCCCACTTAATTCTAATGATATCCCTGAGGGTGGAGTTAACAATCCCCGTTTTACAGATGAGACATTTAATAACAGAAAGATTAAGTGATTTACCCAAGTCAAGAGCTAATAAGTGACAGAACTGACTTTTAATACAAAGCTTCTTATCATAGCAAGATAGTACTCACTTTTTCCTTGCCTCAGTTTCCTAGTTTCCATTTTCAGAGTTGCAGTGAAAATTATATTTTTGAACATACATATCCTATAATATTGGGCTTCCCTGGTGGCTCAGCTGGTAAAGAACCCACCTTCCAATGCAGGAGGCCTCACAAGAGGCACAGGTTCAATCCCTGGGTTGGGAAGATTTCCTGGAGAAGGAAATGACAACCTGTTCCAGTATTCTTGCCTGGAAAATTCCACAGACAAAGGAGCCTGGTGGGGCTATAGTCCATGGGGTCACAAAGAATTGGACATGACTGAGTGTGCACACACACACACACACACACACACATCCTATAATATTCCATGAAACAACCCCTACCACTTGAGAACACCCTATCACCAGTATAAGCCGCCACTTTAAATTGTATGAATCAAAACCACATCAGAAAGCACAAGGACGCATTGGAAACACACAACTATCCCCCTTCCAGAAATCCTGAACTCCACAGCTCCATTTCAGGGTGGGGCAGCAGCCTACCCAGCAGTGAAAAGCTAAAGCCAGATCTGGATCCCACCCACCTCAAACACACATTTTCCTTGCTCTTCTTCAAATGGCACAATAGCTCTCACACCATCCAAGGACTATCATTAAAAGCCAGCTGCAATCTGAATGTGTCGATTCTGGTGGCACTGACAAGTGAGCTGCGAGGCAGGGAGCCTCCCCCTGCACAAACTGGTCAGTTCTATAAAATAAATGAGGAGGGAAATGGTGTTGGGGTGGGATCTGCCTTCTAAATGCATTGAAAACCGAGGCTTCTGTCTTTTGGCATTTCCTAAAAGGCCTCTTGAGCTTTCCTTGCCAAGTCTCAAGATTGAGGGTACTTTTAGCTATTTAAACCTTCCTCTTCTAACAGGGGGTCAAAGGGCTAGAAAGATCTTCTCAAAAGGATGGAGAAGGAATCATTAAAAGGGAGGAGAGAGAAAGTGACAGAAGGTCAGCCTTTTTTTTCCTAATGGGTGCATCCCTGAGAGTCAGACTCAGTGGCCATGTGCTGCACACAGGCACCTAGCTTCTGAAACCTGCAGCAATTCACACTTTTCCGAGCAGGGAACCCAGAATAAGCCCAAAGGAGCAGACTGTAGGGTGGTGTGGAGGTGAAAACAGTCACAATAGAAACCTGATTGTGATAAGTAAATTGCAATGATTACATCACCTTGAAACAATAGTGTATCAATAAGCTAGAGAAGACAAATGCTTGAAATCTTTATGTGTTTTGAGTCTACCATAAAGCTTATTTCCTTCTAATATAAATTTATCCTAAAAACATTGCTTTTTGCACTACACAAAGCTTCATCTAAGGACTGGTTCGGAATTACAACTCACCTTTACATGCAACACAAGCACACAAATGGTGAAGATTTTCACTGATTTTTAGTCAACAAGCAATAAACTGCATTTGCACCCACACACCTATTGCTAACACCCCATCTGGTAACATTTCCACGTTTCAAGAAAAGAAATCAATAGCAATAATCCGTGAGGGACTCATAGGGTGTATATTTTTTTTATCACATTGCCATTTGAAGAAAAAATTTTTTCCCTATCTACTTAGAGCAAAAGATTTTTCTTTTCTATGAAAATTGCTACATTATTATTAGGGGGAAAGGACCTCAAAGGGAAAGGGACATTAATCAATTAAAACAAATGTAAGAAAATCTAAACACATGTTTTTAACAATACAGGTTCTACTTGAACAATGTAAACGATATCAGTGCACAAGCTGAAAAACCCCCAATCAACCTACAAAATTCAAAACTCCATTTTTACTCTGTTTCTAAGAAAAGGATGGTTAAAAAACATGTTGATGTAACTTAAGAAAGCCTTCCTGCTTTCAACTTGCTGTTCAGGGAGAAGACACCATGCCCGAACAAATGCTGGAATTTAGAACTATGTCATTGCTGATTTTCTGTGCAAGAAGGAAATATGATTCTTTGTTACTGCTCTTATTTATTGCAGACCTTGTCTGGAATCTGGTATTGAAGCTGTGCTTGATGAGTTGCCGCCTTGAACTTTCCCACTGATCAATGCCGGCGCTGCTGCTGCATGAAAGAATAGCTTTCCCAAGAAGCCACTATCACATGGGAAACCTAGCATGCTTTTTTTTTTTTTTTTTTTTAATGTGCCAGAGTCTTATATGCTTGAGCTTCAGAACATGTCCTCCTCTCCTCACCCACTCCCCACCCCAAAAAAACAGCAAATGGTGACTGACCATTTGAAAATTGCAATGTTACAACAGAAAGAGGTAAGGTCAAATGCAGAATTCCTCCTTTCTGCAAAATGAACAGACACCATGGGATGAAAACGTGCAGGAGAAAGGAAGGCTAATATGAAGCAAGAGGACAGGAATCATATTTCTTCTCAGCATGGTGACAAATAAAAAGTTGCCTTTATTTTTCTGTGCAAATAAACTTTACTTTAGGAATTGTGGCAGCGGGTTGGACTCCCATAAAATAGCTTTTATCTACTGTGGTGACAACCTAAGGCAGGGAGGGTTGAGAGGCAGGGTAACTGCCATCTTTCCATTATTTTTGTCAATATTTTTGTTATTTTGTGGCAAGATTGCAGGGGAAGTCTAGACAAATACTATTAAGAATGAGGGCCAAGAGAAAGGGTTTAATCCAATTCTTCCGCAGTTCAGGTGGAAAGCCTGTGTCACTAGAGTAGGCAAGAAGACTGAATCTTCAGACACATCCAGATCAGTTTCTATGTGAAAACCCCAGACTATCCACAGGTTCTACACTTTAGAGGCTTCCCTAAATGGGATACTTGTGATAGAAACATCCATTAGGAAGAAAATAACCTTTGAGAAATCAACTTAGAAAAAGAAGTATAGCAAACCACCAGCAGCTGTTGGAAGCCAATGCCTTCTGGATGGTCTCAACCAATAAACAAAAGCCATGAGAAATCAGGGTAAGCCATTAACCTCTGTGTAGCTTAAGAAATGAAATAAGAACCAGATATGAGCTTTAGTGAATTAACTTCCTACCTTCATTGTCTATCTTCCTGAGTCTTTCCTGGCAATAAGTATTTTAAATAATTACCAACTCTATGGTGACTCAATTGCATGCTACTTTTAATCTTTTCTCCCTCCTCAGACACTCCTAACGCTTTCTCCCTCCTAGGACCATGATACACCATCCACTCTAGACTTCAGTTACTCAGTCTGTCTTTCCTTCCTTGTACTGTCTGTGGTTTCATCTCTGTGCTTCACAAATGGTAGAAACTCAAATGTTTGTTGAATGATCGATTGATTGAGTATATGAGGGCCTCATCCCTAAGTATTACTGTTGAAAAATCATAGCACAAAAGCTTCTCTGGCCCTGGAGATGATGTACTCTGGCTCCTTTCTAAACTCTGGCAGGACAAAATCAAGTCATAAAGAGTAGGAGACACTGTCATCCAGGCACACCTTTAACCATGCAGAAACATGGATCCATTAATGAAGACACAAAGAGTGATACTCAGTTCTTCCCTCCACTCTCATGACCCTAGCACTCTGCTCTGAAAAGCAGTCATTCAGGCTTAGATGTGACTGTGCCTCCACATGCTCTCCTGACCACCCTCTATGAGCCCTAGGTCCTAGAAGCAAAGGGTCTATGAAACCAGTATAGGGAGAGATTAAGTCAGTAGGCAAATGGTTCCCTGGACAAGAGGGACAGCAACACACAAAAAGCAGGCAAGATATGTGCCCTTCTTTCATGCCCACTTCAGGTATACAGTGCACTCTCAGTCCACATCAATCAAGGACTGACCCAATATCAATCATCTACAGTTTAGTATAAATAAATTTCCATGTCCTGGAACTGCTGGTGGTCAACCCCAGATGCTATCTTCTTCAGCCTATGTTGCATGCATGTGTGCTCAGTCGCTTCAGTCATGTCCTACCCTATGGACTGTAGCCCACTAGACTCCTCTGTCTATGGGATTCTCCAGGCAAGAATACTGGAATAGGATGCCATGCCCTCCTCCAGGGGATCTTCCTGACCCAAGGATTGAACCCAAGTCTCTTATGTCTCCTGCCTTGGCAGGTGGGGTTCTTTACCACTAGTGCCACTACGATATGCTACTTTAATAGTAGCTACATTTGTAAGACATGTTCCATAACCAGGTTGTTGGCACTTCTAAACTGTTCTCTCAGTCAAATCTCTCTATTACCTTAAGACATAAAATTACTATTCTTATCATCCCCATTTTACAGATAAGGAAACTAAAGCACAAAGAGTCTTAAGTAGCTTTCCCAGCTAGTAAGCAGCTAAGATAAGATTTCAATCCAGGCAATCTGGCTCCAAAGTTTAAGGCCTTAACTGCTCTATTTGCTGTAAGCTGCTCCTTACCCAGGAGCACTTAAGCAATGGACTCTATTCAGGAATCAGGGGAGCACAGGGGGTATGTGTAGATGCAAAGCCTTCATTTTCTCATCCATCAAGTGGCGATAATAAAAAGTGCCCTACTCATAAAGTCATTCTGAGGAATAAATTAAATAATATGTGTAACCCGTATCCCAGTTCTGGCACATAGCAGGGTCTCTAAAACTGGCACATGGTTAGCCATTATTATCTTTATTATTATTATCCCGAAGCTAGTGAGTGATGGAGTCAGGGAGCAAGGTCAGCTTTCTCCAGCTTCAAAGTTTAGAGAATTACAAAAGGAAAAAAAGAAATACTTCAAAAATTAATTTAACTATTTAGAAATTAGCTTCTTCCTAATAATAGATAATTTCCCAATGCCTAAATTATTTAACACATCACAGTAATTTGGTGGTCTTACTTTTTAATCCTAAACTGTGTTCCTGTTGACTTAATGGGCTTATAGCTTGTGGCTCGGCAGAAAGATCATCTACATTTTGAGAATTTGAAGATAGGATGATAATTATTCCGTAAGTCTGGGCTAAATTTAAAACTAATGTTGGAGGCTTATGGTTTGAACATTATGTGAGCTTGGTCCTAAGCCAACAAATCATTAAACCATGGAGCTTAACCAGAGGAATTTCAAGAGGTCACACAGCCATCACTCTATATCCAGAGGGACAGAAGCCCACTTTACTTCACTTAGCAACTTGGCATCTTCTGAAAAGAGAAAGTATTACACTGCAGTTAAGTATCGTCTTCAGCACAGATAAATAAGATAAACAGCACAGTTAAAAAGATAAATAGAAATTGTGTTTCTTAAAAAATTATTATATATAAATTAAACTTTTTCAAATTCAATCCTTATATGTCACTACAAGTCTTACATTTTTCTGGTCATTCTTCTATTATGTTTTCCCAAAGCCAAGAAGCAATCAATCTTGCAATGGGTTTAGTATACTGTCACCACTATCCCCTCTCATTTCAGTGAGAAATCCAAGAGTGCCTAACACAGTATTGGGCACACAGCACATGATCACCAAATAGGTGATAAAGGGTACAGCCCATTCAAGATCCACTTTTGAGGATAATTTCCTCTTCTCATTTGACTTAAAATAAGGAATATCCACAGCAAGCTAATTATGGGTCACTGAAACCCTTCTACATGACAATTAAACATTTAAAAGCAGTCACCATGATGGAGAAGGAAATGGCAACCCACTCCTGTACTCTTGCCTGCAAAATTCCATGAACTGAGAAGCCTGGTAGGCTACAGTCCATGGGGTCGCAAAGAGTTGGACATAACTGAGTGATTTCACTTTCACTTTCACCATGATCTGAACTTTGTTTTACAGTTACATTAAGTCATCCATTCCTAAGAAGTTTATCCTCTATTTGAATCTCCATTCCATACCTTTTGCAAGGCTACCATGTCCTACAACTCCAAGGGCACCATAAACATCACGGTCTATATAGTTAGACCCACAGAATGATGTTCAATGTATAGCCTGTACAGCTGTACACAATAACGTCTTATAACTCAGGGAACATTTTAGCTAAGAGTCAACCCTTTTGTGAGAAGGGCCTGGTTGCATTTCTCTACCTGGACAGGAAGGAGAGAATTTGTTCTTGGCAAAATTCCTAATAGACATGAAAAAGTGAAAAGTAAGTCTTATTCCCTGCAGAGAATTCCAGCAAATCTCAAAAAGGTGCTAATAGTAGAAACCACAAGTTTGAAACCCTGGTGTGTGAGCTTCAAGATCTATTCATGGTTCTAATACTCTGGCTGGGAAGCCTTCTCCTGAGACCTTGGTTCAGGAAACAGCACTTATGATCCTGAAAACACAAAAGGACGTTTCTTCAAAGCCCAAAGTGTGTATCTTTCTGTTGGAGAATATGCCAAGCCAACAACCCTCCCTCTTCCCTTTAACTTCACTCTATCATATAGCCAAATGCAAATTTTACTTACATCCTCAAATATGCTTAGACCATCAACACTAATTAACTTAAAAGATTCTCAGTTTTTCAAGTCCTTTAATTTTGTCATTGCAAATGTCTTAAACTAGCAACTCTTTCATTAAAGCACACTGTTTAGAACATAAGAATTTCCAGTTGAATTAGGTGTCAATCTCTCCTGAAGGTCTAATGTAGGTACAATGTTCTAACTATAAATTAAACCAACAAGAAGACTTTTTGATTTTTAGAAATCTCATACTTTAATGTACAGGATGACCATTTGTTACTACTTAAGTTGAGGTTCTTAAAAGTCATTTTACATCCAAATGTGTCACTGACTTTTCTAAGTATCTTAGTATCACTTAACCATGAAATTTAAACATCCTAGAGAGATTACTGAGTTCAGTGACTTGTCTTCACTCAAGTAATTATCCTGTATAGATGAGATCACCTGCCTCTCGGTAAGTAGTGATTTCTCTAGAAGTGAAGACATTGAGTGTAAGGCTGTGCTTCCAGAATCTGAATGGAAAGGCAGCCAAAGCTAGATATGACATGGAAGAAAAACAGAATATCAGAGATGATTGGGCTCTTGTTTAAAAGGTAAAATAAATTTAATCATGTCTGATTTTGAAGTACAAGAGTCCACAGAAATGGAAAGATTGTAGGCACAGGAAAGAGGATAATCACTAAGGTGCAGGGGTGAGATTATCTCACTAAGGTGAGATTAGTCTTTCACAGAATGAGAAATGTTTTCTTTGTCTGCTCTTTGTTGTGTTGAAGGGGAGAAGCTGAAGGAGTTCCAAAGTTCATCTCCATTTCCTCTGACCATAGCATTATCTCAAGTCAGACCACCATAAAGTGGAGGAACTTCTTGGGTTTAACTTACCCTTGGATACCATCTTGATGTTTACACTGTATCTTACTTTAACCAGCAGAGTATATTCCCTTCTTCCACAATCAGGCATTAGTATTCATATATATAATTTTTACTTAACCGCTCATAGCATGTCAAAAATTTTTATGTTCTCTGCTTCTAAGATTTAAGAGAAATTTGAAATTCATTAGTATTTTTAATTGCTGCTATTTCCAAATAGATGTGAATATCTTTTCAAGCAGAAAGATTGCAGTGAGATGATTCAAAGCATATATGTAGTTTTTAAAACTTTTAAACCAGAACAAAACCAGAATTTCAGAATAGTCTCTATCATTTCCCTGAAACTGTTTCATTGAAAGTCCCTATTCACTTATTTCTTAACCCAAGTCTTAACCCTTTTCCAGACAGGTAATTTTTAAATTCAACTCCACAAGCATTACTCAAACATAAACTGGTGTGCAAAAATCTAGCTGAATCCATTTTGAGAGGCAGTGAATAAGACACAGCTGAAGGCTTCAAGTCATTTAAAGTAAAAGGCCAACACACACACACACACACACACACACACACACACACACACACACACACACACCTCTAACTATAATGTAATTTAATACGTGCTAGGCAACCCACTCCAGTATTCCTGCCTGGAGAATTCCATGGACAGAGAAGCCTGGCCACAGGCTACCTTCCATGGGGTCACAAAGAGTTGGACACGAATAAGTGACTAATACACACACAAAGAGTACAAACAAGGGGCTTGGACTTGGGGAACAAAGGGGAAACAACTGAGTCTGCCCAAAGATCAGGAAAACCACACAGGAGAGACTCCCCTGGACCTCGACATATGAATAGGAGTCTCAGAGGTCAGCTGCTGTGCAGCCCTAATGGCACTGTCTCTTTTACCATCAACTCTTCCTCCTTTCTAGGGGTGGGTCTCCCCACTGTGTACCAACCCCAAGTATGTCCTCAGTTCTTCATTCTTCTCCAATTAGACTTCTTCCCTCTGTCAGCTCATCTCTTTTCTTTGCTTTCAATTATTAGTGTGATGATTGATGATGATGATGATGATGATGATGATGATGATGATGCCGCCGCCACCGCTGCTGCTGTTGCTGCTGATGCTCTACCAAACTCGCCCCCAAGGTCTTTCCCCCTGCATAGGACATTTCTATTTGCAAGACGCTCCATCACTCAGAACTCAACAGTCTCAGAACTGACCCCACTCTCTTGGACATCACAGGTCTTCTGGCCATCTTCCTGGATGAACATGCCTTTCAAGATCACTGTAGCCCATAAGGACCTCTCCGTTTTCCAAAGTCTATCATCTTCCTATACCTGCACAGTTTAAACTTTTACTGCATATTATCTGCAACTGTTTTACCAGCTCACATCATTCCTTTCCAACTAAAGTGAAAGTTTCTTTAGTTAAGAACTATATCAACTGCTTCTCTAGAGAAATTTTTCATTCCTCTCATAATCTACCCATTTCCTTAGGGCTTAATCAGAGAAAACAGATCCATGCCATCTGAGCTCCCCATTGGCACCCTGTGCTCATGACAGACATCACTAACTAGACACAAAATTAAAATTTGTCTCAATTCTTTTCAGTATGACATTTCAGGCAACCATTCCCAATCCAATAGAAATATATATGGAATTTAGAAAGATGGTAACTATAACCCTATATGCAAAACAGAAAAAGAGACACAGAAGTACAGAACAGACTTCTGAACTCTGTGGGAGAAGGTGAGGGTGGGATGTTTCGAAAGAACAGCATGTATATTATCTATGGTGAAACAGATCACCAGCCCAGGTGGGATGCATGAGACAAGTGCTCGGGCCTGGTGCACTGGGAAGACCCAGAGGAATCGGGTGGAGAGGGAGGTGGGAGGGGGGATCGGGATGGGGAATACGTGTAACTCTATGGCTGATTCATATCAATGTATGACAAAACCCACTGAAATGTTGTGAAGTAATTAGCCTCCAACTAATAAAAAAAAATAAAAAATAAAGAAAGAAATATCTCTCAGGTTAAAATCTACCACCTAATATATGCATAGTACATCATGAGAAACTCTGGGCTGGAAGAAGCACAAGCTGGAATCAAGATTGCCGGGAGAAATATCAATAACCTCAGATATGCAGATGATACCACCCTTATGGCAGGAAGTGAAGAGGAACTAAAAAGCCTCTTGATGAAAGTGAAAGAGGAGAGTGAAAAAGTTGGCTTAAAGCTTAACATTCAGAAAACTAAGATCATGGCATCTGGTCCCATCACCTCATAGGAAATAGATGGGGAGACAGTGGAAACAGTGTCAGACTTTATTTTTGGGGGCTCCAAAATCACTGCAGATGGTGACTGCAGCCATGAAATTAAAAGACGTTTACTCCTTGGAAGGAAAGTTATGACCAACCTAGTTAGCATATTAAAAAGCAGAGACATTACTTTGCCAACAAAGGTCCATCTGGTCAAGGCTATGGTTTTTCCAGCGGCCATGTATGGATGTGAGAGTTGGACTGCGAAGAAAGCTGAGCACCAAAAATTTGATGCTTTTGAGCTGTGGTGTTGGATAAGACTCTTGAGAGTCCCTTGGACTGCAAGGAGATCCAACCAGTCCATCCTAAAGGAGATCAGTCCTTGTTGTTCATTGGAAGGACTGATGCTAAAGCTGAAATTCCAGTACTTTGACCACCTCATGCAAAGAGTTGACTCATTGGAAAAGATCCTGATGTTGGGAGAGATTGGGGGCAGAAGGAGAATGGGATGACGGAAGATGAGATGGCTGGATGGCATCACCAACTCGATAGGCATGAGTTTGAGTAAACTCTGAGAGTTGGTGATGGACAGGGAGGCCTGGTGTGCTGCGATTCATGGGGTCGCAAAGAGTTGGACACGACTAAGCGACTGAACTAACTAACTAACTAGTATCTTCATAGAGACACAGACTTGCTGTTTAATCCTTATTTGCTGATTGGTTGGATTTTGGCCTACTTAACAAGGTGGCCCACAGAATTCTTAAAAGCAATTCAATAGCAACTGTAACTAACCAGTGTTAGGTGGAGGCTCTATAAAAAAAATGTGACATTTCATTGATAATATGTGCTGAATTCCAACTTCCACTTAAGATGTAGAAAGCTGGAAAGAACGTTGTCTCCATCCTTACAATGAGCGAGAAGATAGACAATATTCAAAATCAAAATCATAATTTTTCTTAAGCCTACATGAGATCTGAAGTTGTTGGGTAAATACTTAGCCTGAAATCTAAGGAAAAACAAGGACACAGGGAAGAACAGGACACAAGCACTAATTTGCCTAGAACAGACAAAGACCACCATACAAGCTGGTAAGGAAAATTCAGCTAAAACTTTTAACCAATTGCTAAATGCTGAGAGTGGGCTGGCATGAGATCATAGAATCTCTGGAAGCCACCCACAGACACAGAGAAAATTCATCATTCATAAGTTCTTTACAGACCTTAGTGGGTGCTCACAGAAAAGACTGAAAATAGAGTGAAAGATTAGAGAAAATCACCCTCAGTGCCCCAGGACTGGTAAAGGAGAACAGTTGACACTGCAAGAAAGGCACAAAGTCCTGCCCAAAGTCTACCCCAAAGGGAACAAAAATTTACAGTCTAGTGGAAAGAGTAACAAGCCCTTTCACCCTCAGAGCACAGGTGAAGAAGACCTATTGCAGCTGGAATGAAGAGGTAAAACACCCTCTGTCTCTAGTGGAGAGACAGGGAAACATGACAGGCTACTAGATAAACATAACAAACCAATAGAGATCCTTAAACTTGGGAAGGTATAAACTATTGAGAAGGCCCTTCCATCAAGAACCAGGAGCACAGAGCCTGCCAAAGACTGAAGTGAAATCATGAAAACAGAACATTCCTCATCCCACCTTTCCAACAATAGGCTACTAAGAATCAAGAAGCAAGTAGCAGCAGAGAAACAAAAGCATGAAAAAGAAAGTCTCTGAAGTGCAGACTTAATAGCTTAAAACTGAAAATGGAGCAAAAGCTTTGAGGGGAAAAAACCCAGAAGACTGACCCCAACCTAAGTCTAAATTCATTAGAATTTGAAGGCTATGGTATTCTGAGGGTAACCATAGCAATGACAAAATTCTAATTAATTCCTGACCACATTCATACACACAAATACACACACATACATCCCCTACACAAAAATTTACGCAGACACACAAATACACACACACACAAACTAAGGGCCTAGAAAATAAAAGACGTATCCCATTTTGACTATACATATATTAACTTCAACCTCTAATGGCCTACACAAGATGTCCAACTTTCAGCCAAAAATTATGAGACACATAAATAAAATACACTGTTGAGAGAAAAAGCAACCAACAGAACCATACTCAGATATAACCTGAATGCTGGAACTTTCAAACAAGTGGTGCTGGGAAAACTGGTCAACCACATGCAAAAGAATGAAACTAGGATGCTTTTTAATACCATACACAAAAATAAACTCAAAATGGATTAAAGATCTAAATGTAAGATCAGAACTATAAAACTCTTAGAGGAAAACATAGGCAGAACACTTTCTGACATAAATCACAGCAAAATCCTCTATGACCCACCTCCCAGAGTAATGGAAATAAAAACAAAAACAAACTAATGGGACCGAATTAAACTTAAAAGCTTTTGCACAATGAAGGAAACTATAAGCAAGGTGAAGAGACAGCCTTCAGAATGGGAGAAAATAATAGCAAACGAAATAACTGACAAAGAATTAATCTCCAAAATATACAAGCAGCTCCTGTGGCTCAATACCAGAAAAACAGACAACCCATTCCAAAAACAGGCCAAAGAACTAAATAGACATTTCTCCAAAGAAGATATACAGATGGCTAATAAACACATGAAAAGATGCTCAACATCACTCATTATTAGAGAAATGCAAGTCAAAACCACAATGATGTATCATCTCACGCTGGTCACAATGGCCATCGTCAAAAAATCTACAAACAATAAATGCTGGAGAAGGCATGGAGAAAAGAGAACACTTTTGCACTGCTGGTGGGAATGAAAACTGGCACAGCCACTATGGAGAACAGTGTGGAGATTCCTTAAAAAACTGGGAACAGAATTGCCATATGACCCATCAATGCCAATGCTGGGCATACACCCAGAGGAAACCAGAACTAAAAGAGACATATGTACCCCAGTGTTCACTGCAGCACTATTTACAATAGCTAGGACATGGAAGCAACTTAGATGTCCATCAGCAGCCAAATGGATAAGGAAGTTGCGGTACATATACACAACGGGATACTACTCAGCTATAAAAAGGAACACATTTGAGTCAGTTCTAATGAGGTGGATGATACTGGAGCCTATTATACGGAGTGAAGTAAGTCAGAAAGAGGAACACAAATACTGTATATTAATGCATATATATGGAATTTAGAAAGGCAGTAACAATCCTATATGCAGGGCAGCAAAAGAGACACAGACATAAAGAGCAGACTTTTGGACTCTGTGGGAAGAGCCCAACAGGCAAGGGTGGGATGATTTGAGAGAATAGCACTGAAACATATATGTTACCAAATGTAAAATAGATGACCAGTGCAAGTTCATGCATGAAGTAGGGAACCCAAAATGGGTGCTCTGCGACAACCCAGAGGGATGGGGTGGGAAGGGAGGTGGGAGGGGGATTCAAAATGGGGGACACATGTGCACCCATGACTGATTCATGTTGATGTATGGCAAAAACCATAACAATATTGTAAAGAAATTATCCTCCAATTAAAATTAATTAATTAAAAATAAAATGTGTGACACAGTTTACCATATCAACAGATCAAAGAAGAAAAAACATGATCATCTCAATAGTTGCAGAAAAACCCTTTGACAAAATCCAACATTCATTCCTGATTTAGAAAGAAAAAAGACTCAGAAAATCAGGAACAAAAGAGAATATCTACAACCTGACAAAGAGCATCTACTAAAAACCTATAACTAAGAGCCAAAGAAACCTTGGGTCTACCCTTAAAGAGCCCATGACACTAAAACAGATGCCAAGCTCTCCAAAATGTACTAACAGAAAAGAAACTACATAAACCCCTCAGGCCCAAGGAGGGTGTGCTCAACTGCAGTCAAGAAGCGACATAGAACAAACAACTAGTGAGTTTCCCAGGGAGCAAGACAAGAAATTCCTCCTGGAGAGCAGAATCAAGAGTCTAAGAAAGGAGTGTCTCCAACTGCCAGGACAAAGATATCAGTAACTGATATCAGCACCACTGATCAGTAACTGCTTTGTTCCAATTCTCCTCTTTTCCAAATTCCAAAATTTCTAATGTGAGGATCCTCTCTTGCAAGCCATTAAGAAGAATATTTTACTAAAAAAAAAAAATCTACAGCTTATACCATATTTAATGGTGAATGACTAAATGCTTTTCCCTTAAGATTGAGAACAAAGCAGTTGTCAACTCTTTCCACTCATATTCTTTTTTTTTTCTGGTTTTCCTTCTTATTTATTTGTTTGTTGTTGGCTGGACTGAGTCTTGCTGCACGAGGGCTTCCTCTAGTTGTGGAGGAGGAGGACTACTCTCTGGTGGCGGTGCATGGGCTTCATTGCAGATACTTTTTCCACTCATATTCAACATCATAGTGGAAGTTCTAACTACTGCAATAAAACAATGTGTGTGTGTGTGTGTGTGTGTGTGTGTGTGTATAATTAAAAGAAGAAGTAAAACTCTTCTTATAGGTGACATATTGTCTATGGAGAAAAATCCAAGAGAATCTGCCCAAAACCTACCATAACTCCACTGTGTATGCATTAGAATGACCAAAATCTGAAACACAGACAATGCCAAATGTCATCCAATGATCACATGGAGCAATAGGAAATCTCATTCATTGTTTATGGGAATGCAGAATAAACAGCCACTTTGGAAGATAGTTTGGCAGTTTCTTATAAAATTAAACACATATTTATCATATGATCCAGCAATTGTGTTCCTTGGTATTTACCCAAAGGAGCTGAAAACTTAGGTCCCCACAAAAACCTGCACACAGATGTTTACAGCAGCTTTATTCATAATGGCCAAAACTTAGAAGCAACCAAGATGTCTTTTAGTAGGTAAATGAATAAATTAAATGTGGTATGTCCAGACATTAAAATATTACCTAGCACTAAAAAGAAGTGAGTTATCAAACCAAGAAAAGGCATGGAGGAAACTTAAATGTGTGTAACCAAATGAAAGAAGCCAAACCAAAAAGCCTACATATTATATGAATCCAACTATACGACATTCTGGAAAAGGTAAAACTATGAAGATGGTAAATATGATCAGTGGTTTCCAGAGCCTGGCACGAGGGAAGGATAAATAGGTGAAGAACAGAGGACTTTAAGGTAGTGCACCTATTCTGTATGATATAATGGTGGATACATGTCACTGTACATTTGTCCAAATCTATAGAATGTGCAATACCAAGAATGATCCCTAATGTAAACTACAGACTTTGGGTGATAATTAGGTGTTAATGTAGGCTCAACCATTGTAAAAAACCTACCACTCTGGTGAGGATGTTGATAATAAGGAAGGTTATGCATATGCGGGGGGCAGGTGTTATCATAAGAAACTTCTATTATTTCCTCTCAATTTTGCTATAGGGTAAACTGTGCTAAAAAGATAAAGTCTATTTTTTAAAGCACCTATAACAGTAAAGTGATTTAAGCAAGATTAGTCACACAAAAAAACTGTATTTCTATATAATAGCAATGAACTACTGAAAACTGAAATTTTTTAAATAATATATCTAAAATACCACAAAAAAGTAAAATACTAAGCACTAAGTCTAACAAAATTTGTGATAGATCTGTAGACTGAAAACTGTTGAGAGAAATAAAAAGAAATTAAATAAGGAGATATTATATTTGTGAGTTGACAGTCTCAATGTTGTTAAGACGTTGATTCTCCTCAAATTTATCTATAGACTCAATACAAGTCCAATAAAATTCTCAGAAGGATATTTTGCAAAATTTTACAAGCTGATTTTAAATTTTAAATGGAAAGGCAATAAAACAAAGTAATCTTGAAAAGAAAAGAATAATGCTGGAAGACTCTGCCTGATTTCAAGATATACTAATAAGATAAAGTAATCTAGGTAGTATGGGACTGACAGAAGGATAAACAGATCAATGGGACAGAATAGAGAATCTACATATATAGAGCCAACTGACTATGAACAAAGATTCAAATGGAACTCAATGGAGAAAATATAGTCTTTTGACAAATGATGTTAGATCATTTGGGTCGTGCATTTGGTAAAGAATCCGCCTGCCAAAGCAGGAGATGCAAGAGATGTGGGTTCAGTCCCTGGGTTGGAAAGATCCCCTAGAGAAGGAAATGGCAATGTAGTCCAGTATTCTTGCCTGGGAAATTCCACAGACGGAGATGCCTGGCAGGCTATACAGTCCATGGGGTTGCAAAAGTGGGACACCCACACACACACTGAGCATGCAAACACACACACATGCAAAAATGTAAACTTTAATTTGCAATTCTATCACATATAAAAAATTAACCCAAAATGAATCAGATCTAATTGTGAAATTTAAAACTGTAAGACTTCCAGAATAAAACAAAGGAGAAAATATTTATGACCTTGGGTTAGGCAGAGATTTCTTATTCACCACAAAAGAAAGCACAATCCACAAAAAGATTGGTAAATGGAAGATTTTAAAAATTAAGAAATTTGGCTCTTTAAAAAACAGTTATAAGAATGAAAATATAAGCCACTGTCTTTTAAAAATTACTTGGAAATCTCATATCTGATATTAAAAGGTCTCAAAACAATGATAAGGAGAAAAATAAACAACTGATTAAAAATGAGCAAGATTTAGGTAGCACCTCACCAAAGAAGATATATGAATGACAATAAGCACATTAAAAGAAGTTCAACATCATTAATCATTAGTAAAGTGAAAATTAAAATCACAATAAGATACCATAATATGCCTATCAGAACAGCCAAAAAAATTTTTTAACTAATAATGTCATGTGCAAATTCAGTTCAGTTCGGTCACTCAGTCATGTCCAACTCTCTGCAACCCCATGGACTACAGCACACCAGGCCTCCCTGTCCATCACCAACTCCCGGAGCCTACTTAAACTCAAGTCCATCGCGTTGGTGATGCCATTCAACCATCTCATCCTCTGTCATTCCCTTCTCCCACTTTCAATCTTTCCCAGCATCAGGGTCTTTTCCAATCAGCCAGTTCTTTGCATCAGGTTGCCAAAGTATTGGAGTTTCAGCTTCAGCATCAGTGAATGATGAATATTCCAATGAATATTCAGCAATGATTTCCTTTAGGATGAACTGGTTGGATCTCCTTGCAGTCCAAGGGACTCTCAAGAGTATTCTCCAACACCACAGTTCAAACGCATCAATTTTTCAGCACTCAGCTTTCTTTATTATCCAACTCTCACATCCATACATGACTAAAGGAAAAACAATAGCTTTGTCTAGACAGACCTTTGTTGGCAAAGTAATGTCTCTGCTTTTTAATAGGCTGTCTAGGTTGGTCATAGCTTTTCTTCCAAGGAGCAAGTGTCTTTTAATTTCATGGCTGCAGTCACCATCTGCAGTGATTTTGGAGCCCAGAAAAATAGTCTCTCACTGTTTCCATCATTTCCTGACCTATCTGCCATGAAGTGATGGGACCAGATGCCATGATCTTAGTTTTCTGAATGTTGAGTTTTAAGCCAACTTTTTCACTCTCCTCTTTCACTTTCACCAAGAGGCTCTTTAGTTCTTCACTTTCTGCCATAAAGGTGGTGCCATCTGCATATCTAAGGTTATTGATATTTCTCCCAGCAATCTTGACTCCAACTTGTGCTTCATCCAGCCTGGCATTTTGCATGATGTACTTCTGCATATAAGTTAAATAAGAAATAAATAAGGTGACAATATACAGCCTTGACGTACTTCTTTCCCGGTTTGGAACCAGTCTGTTGTTCCATGTCCAGTTCTAACTGTTGCTTCTTGACCTGCACACAGATTTCTCAGGAGGCAGGTCAGATGGTCTGGTATTCCCATCTCTTTAAGAATTTTCCACAGTTTGTTGTGATCCAAACAGTCAAAGGTTTTGGCGTAGTCAATAAAGCAAAAGTAGATGTTTTTCTGGAGTTCTCTTGCTTTTTCAGTGATCCAGCAGATGTTGGCAATTTAATCTCTGGTTCCTCTGCCTTTTCTAAATCCAACTTGAACATCTGGAAGTTCACGGTTCACATTTTGCTGAAGCCTGGCTTGGAGAATTTTGAGCATTATTTTGCTAGCATGTGAGATGAGTACAATTGTGTGGTAGTTTGAGCATTTTTTGGCATTGCCTTTCTTTGGGATTGGAATGAAAACTGACCTTTTCCAGTCCCGTGGCCACTGCTGAGTTTTCCAAATTTGCTGGCATATTGAGTGCAGCACTCTCACAGCATCATCTTTTAGGATTTAAAACAGCTCAACTGGAACTCCATCATCTCCACTAGCTTTGTTCATAATGATGCTTCCTAAGGCCCACTTGACTTTGCATTCCAGGGTGACTGGCTCTAGGTGAGTGACCACACCATCATGGTTATTTGGGTCATGAAGATCTTTTTTGTATAATTCTTCTGTCAATTATTGCCACCTCTTGTTAATATCTTCTGCTTCTTTTAGGATTCAGAATAACTTCCACTTTTATACTTTGCTGGTGGGCGTGCAAAATGGTACAACCACTTTGGAAAACAAGTAGTCTCTTATAAAGTTAAATATATCTTACTACAGGACACAGCAGTCACATTCCATTTCATTTATCCATGTTAAATGAAAATGTATATTCACAGAAAAACTTGCACTTGAATGGCTATAGCAGTTTTAGTTATAATCTCTACAAACTGAAAATTTAACTTCTAAATGGATAGACAAACTGACATATCATATAATGCAATATTACACAACAATATAAAGGGAAGAACTACTGATACACTTGCAGCATGAGTGACTCTCAAATGCAATATGCTAAATGAAGGAAGGCTACCTACCTATGTAATTCCATTTATGTGATATTCCTGAAAAGGCAAAACCATAGAGTCAAAAATGGCCTGGAGTTGGAAAATGGATTTGACTATAAAGAGGCATAAGGAAAATTTTTGGAATGATGGAACTATTTATATCTTGATTGTAGCATGACTTAAGCATTAGGCAAAACTTGTAGAACAACACATTTCTGGTTTTCACTGTTTGTAATTATACCTTAACTTAAAAAGTGTGCTGGGAAGAACATAAGCTTGTGATCATAGATTTGAAGTTCCCACAACATTCTCTGTTGCCATGTATTAGGTTGAATAGAACTGTATGCATAGATAGCTCCCAAGTCCATCTAAAATCAATTAATAATCAAGGTCTTGATACCCATATCATACTTCTTTTTGAGGACACCTTTGATCAAGTAGCCCTTTACAACTAGTATCATAAAAGAAATAGGGGCATCTGTCTTTGCCTCTTTGCCTAGCAGGAATAGAGGGAGGAAGTGAGGGAGGATGAAAGACCGGAATTAATATATACATAACTGACACAGCATGCCTGTAGACAGTTTTTTGGCCACTAGGCATCTATGAATTTATGCTAACCTTAAACTTTGTGCAACATGTGAAAATGAAAAAAGCTCAGTCATGTTCGACAGTCTCTGATCCCATGGACTGTGGTCCACCAGGGTCCTCTGCCCATGGAATTCTCCAGGCAAGAATACTAGAGTGGGTAGCCATTCCCTTCTCCAGGGGATCTTCCTGACCCAGGGATCAAACCCACGTCTCCTGCATTGCAGGCAGATTCTTAACCATCTGAGCCATCATAGCACCTGGCAAAATCCCTGTTAGTTTTGGTAATCCCTAAATTACTAAGCCAAGCAAACAGTCATGTCAATGAGGGATTTACTCTAGGCAGCCAAGGCACCATGCATTAGAATCAATAAACATGAAAACATACATAATGCATTCTTTGTAACCTACGTGATTCCAAATGGGGAATCTTTAAAGCTTAGCAAATTTCAAAAGTATCCCAAGTCATATTTACTTGCCTCATCAGTTGGAGGAATAAGTACAAACTGCTTTTATGCTAAGGAGAGGTTATATTCATCATTTTGACTTCAGAAATTTGCCCAAGAGTCTGATGTTTCCCCGGATTCACTAAGAACAATAAAATTCTGCTAGTTTACAAATTTCATGTACAACACTTATTCTTTTTTTTTTTTTCATTTATTTTTATGAGTTGGAGGCTAATTACTTTACAATATTGTAGTGGTTTTTGCCATACATTGACATGAATCAGCCATGGATTTACATGTGTTCCCCATCCCGATCCCCACTCCCGCCTCCCTCCCCATCCCGTCCCTCTGGGTCTTCCCAGTGCACCAGCCCTGAGCACTTGTCTCATGCATCCAACACTTATTCTTATAACTTGAAACAACTTTTTAAGGGCCCACAAGCAAATAGCACTGTGGAACTACTGCAGGAATAGCAGCTACTATTCCTGCACTAAAGATTACAATCTCAATAACCTCCATTTACATGGAGAAACAGCACACAACAGAACAATGGAAAACTGCAAATAATAATTAAATTACTAATTCAATATCTTCTTATACAGGAGTATTACACGACAAATATTAGAGTATAGTTCAGGAGCCTTGACAGATTCAGAAGGCTTTGTCAATGCTGTGAAAGAATCTGCCTGTTGACCAAACTGGATTACTGGGTATTTGATAAAGAAGGCAGCAAGACAGCTGAGAGGAAGATGAAATGAGGGGTCAAGAGAAGAAATTATAAAGACAGAAGTGTCCAGTTAAAGTAATTATTTTAAAGAAATTTTATTTTGAAGATGAGAAATTGTTAACAGTTTTTGGATCAAGTTAATAGTCCTGATCACCACTATATGATTAAAATGGCGCCAGAGGAAAATTACTCTGCAAGGGTATATTGGACAGATAATAAAGGGCAAGGGTCAGAGGCAAGGAGATTAGTCTACAGATCAAACAGAAGAGATGCAGGCAGAGCTCTGAAGAAAGAGCAGATGGAGCAGAAGATGACAAAAAGTGGAAGGTGTTGAGATCTTCTGTACCACATAGTACCTGTAGGGTATTATAGCTATGAACTAACAATAGGGTATATACACTTTGCTTACCAGGTGGAGCTGTAGTAAAGAATCCTCCTGTCAATGCAGGAGATGCAAGAGATGTGAGTTTCATCCCTGGGTGGAGAAGATCCCCTGGAGAAGAAAATGGCACTCCACTCTAGTATTCTTGCCTGGAAAATTCCATGAACAGAAGAGCCTGGAGGGCTACAGTCAATGGGGTCACAAAGAGTCAGACATGACTGGAACCTTCATGATCATGAAAATTATGGTAACACTGAAGATGCTTGTGAGATGAGACTTCAGAAAACAAAGAAATTGCAGGGAGCTGAGATTGCTAAAACTGGAAAAAGATCAGAAGGGAGGTTAGAGAGATGACAACTATTCCCTTTAATGCAAACTTGGTAGAGTATATTTTTGTATAATAAAAACATGAAAAATTGAAATAACCTCCCCAAGCAAGGGATTGCCTAAGTCACGTGTTTCCAAACTCTTTCTCTGGGCTCAGAATCTTTGTTCAAAGGACATCCTACATGAATATGCAAACAATTACTGTGAATGTGTCTGCTCTAACTAAAGAAGAGGATAGGGGTCTCAAGCTCCACCTAATGAATGCCCTCCTCCCATCCTAGTAGTAGCTCTTGGAGAGTCTGTAGGATCTCAAGGGGTCTCTAAAGCAGAGTTTAAAACCACTCTAAGTCACCCCAAAGAGATGTTTCCTTGTGTCCTTTGTAAAATATTTCTGAGAATGCTGCTAAAATTAACCCACACAGTAAATATTCTTAAAACACTGCCTCCTCAAACACACAGAGTCTGGACTTACTGTAAAGAGAAATCCAATGTACAGTAAGAAAATGAACATCAATGTACTACCACCATATCCAATGTATGTGGACATTTAGTCATATTTGATTACACCATTTTTAAAGAAATAAAACATCACAGAAACAGTTGGAAATCCCTTTCTTCTCCTTCCCAGTCCCTTCCTTCTTCTGCCTCTCCTATCCTAGATAACCACCATTCAGAGCTGTTGTTTACTCCTGCTATTAGCAACTTTCTTCTTTTACTCTACATGCATATATCCTTAAACCCATGGTGTTATTTTCTGTTTTTATAATGTCTGCATTATACTATATTCAACCTTCTAAGCCTCGATTTTTTCACTCAGGATGATGTTTTCAAGATTTTTTCTGAGCTTTATATCTGGCTTGCTTATTTTAAGAGCTAAATACTCTATTGTCTAAATATCCTACATTTATTAAATTCCCTATTGTGGACATTTAGTTTGCTTCCAATTTTTCACAATTATAAAAACTGTTATAATGACCAATCTGTATTTGTCATACTGTGTGCACATTTTTCAAGACATTTTCTTAGGATATAACTGAAGTGGAATTACTGAGCATACACAAAAAATCTTGATCTTTTTAGCCTCAGCTCAGTTATCACATGCTTTGAGAGAAGTCACCTGACCTGGTTGAGCAGAGTTAAGAGCTTTCCCTTCTCTCATTCCAAAAGATGTTGCAAACATCTCTATCATGTCCTGTATTCACCATAAGGGTATAAGTATCTGTCTGTGTACCTGTCCCCCCAAGTGAGCCATGATCACCCAGAGGGCAGGAATCCTATGCCTAGTACACAGTAGGTTCTTTACCGTCTGAGCCACCAGGTAAGTCCAATCTAGTACACAGTAGGTTCTTAATTAGTGCCTGCTGAATAAAATCTGAAGTTAACTGACCCCCAAAAAAATGCTGTACATATATACAATGGAATATTACCTGGCCATAAAAAAGAACAAAATAATGCCATTTGCAGCATCATAGATGAACTTAGAGATTATCATACCTAGAGATTGTCATACAAGTGAAATAAGCCAGACAAGAGAAAGACAGATATATAATACTGTTTATGTGTGGAATTAAAAAAAAAGTTGTACAAATGAACTTATTTACAAAACAGAAGTTGAGAAAATATGCTATACTAAATCATAAAAGCAAGGAATAAGGCAATATAAATAAATATGATTCCAGTTTATAAAAATGTATACACATGCTTAAAACTCAACATTCAGAAAACTACGATCATGACATCTGGTCCCATCACTTCATGGCAAATTGATGGGGAAACAAAGGTAACAGTGACAGACTTTATCTTGGGGGTTCCAAAATCACTGCAGATGGTGACCACAGCCATGAAATTAAAAGACACTTGCTCCTTGGAAGAAAAGCTATGACCAACCTAGACAGCATATTAAAAAGCAGAGATTCAGTTCAGCTCAGTTCAATCGCTCAGTCGTGTCTGACTCTTTGCAACCCCATGAAGTGCAGCACGCCAGGCCTCCCTGTCCATCACCAACTCCCAGAGTCCACCCAAACCCATGTCCGTCGAGTCAGTGATGCCATCCAACCATCTCATACTCTCTCATGCCCTTCTCCTCCTGCCCTCAATCTTTCCCAGCATCAGGGTCTTTTCCAATGAGTCAGTTCTTCGCATCAGGTGGCCAAAGTATTGGAGTTTCAGCTTCAGCGTCAGTCCTTCCAATAAATATTCAGCACTGATTTCCTTTACAATAGACTGGTTGGATCTCCTTGCAGTCCAAGGGACTCTCAAGAGTCTTCTCCAACACCACAATTCAAAAGCATCAATTCTTCGGTGCTCAGCTTTCTTTATAGTCCAACTCTCACATCCATATATGACCACTAGAAAAAACATAGCCTCGACTAGACGGACCTTTGTCGACAAAGTAGTGTCTCTGCTTTTTAATATGCTGTCTAGGTTGGTCATAGCTTTTCTTCCAAGGAGTAAGTGTCTTTTAATTTCATGGCTGCAATCACCATCTGCAGTGATTTTGGAGCCCAGAAAAACAAAGTCAGAGACTGTTTCCACTGTCTCATCTATTTTCCATGAAGTGATGGAACTGGATGCCATGATCTTAGTTTTCTGAATGTTGAGTTTTAAACCAACTTTTTCACTCTCCTCTTTCACTTTCATCAAGAGGCTCTTTAGTTCTTCTTCACTTCCTGCCATAAGGATGGTGTCATCTGCATATCTAAGGTTATTGATATTACTCCCGGCAATCTTGATTCCAGCTTGTGCCTCCTCCAGCTCAGCATTTCTAATGATGTACTCTGCATATAAATTAAATAAGCAAGATGACAATATACATCCTTGACATACTCCTTTTCCTATTTGGAACCAGTCTGTTGCTCCATGTCCAGTTCTAACTGTTGCTTCCTGACCGGCATATAGGTTTCTCAAGACGTAGATCAGGAGGTCTAGTATTCACATCTCTTTCAGAATCCTCCACAGTTTATTGTGATCCACACAGTCAAAGGCTTTGGCAGAGTCAATAAAGCAGAAATAGATGTTTTTCTGGAACTCTCTTGCTTTTTTGATGATCCAATGGATGTTGGCAATTTGATCACTGATTCGTCTGTCTTTTCTAAATCCAGCTTGAACATCTGGAAGTTCACGGTTCACATTCTGTTGAAGCCTGGCTTGGAGAATTTTGAGCATTACTTTACTAGCGTGTGAGATGAGTGCAATTGTGCAGTAGCTTGAGCATTCCTTGGTATTACCTTTCTTTGGGATTGGAATGAAAACTGACCTTTTCCTGTCCCACAACCACTGCTGAGTTTTCCAAATTTGCTGGCATATTGAGTGCAGCACTTCCACAACATCATCTTTCAGGATTTGAAATAGCTCAACTGGAATTCCATTACCTCCACTAGCTTTGTTCATAGTGATGCTTCCTAAGGCCCACTTGACTTCACATTCCAGGATGTCTGGCTCTAGGTGAATGGTCACACCATCATGATTATCTGGGTCATGAAGATCTTTTTTGTACAGTTCCTCTGTGTGTTCTTGCCACCTCTTCTTAATATCTTCTGCCTCTGTTAGGTCCATACCACTTCTGTCTTTTATTGAGCCCATCTTTACATGAAATGTTCCCTTGGTATCTCTAATTCTCTTCAAGAGACCTCTAGTCTTTCCTGTTCTATTGTTTTCCTTTATTTCTTTGCATTGATCACTGAGGAATGCAATATCTTGGCATTTGAATTGGATATATCACTTATCTCTCCTTGCTAGTCTTTGAAACTCTGCATTCAAATGGGTATACCTTTCCTTTTCTCCTTTGCTTTTCACTTCTCTTCTTTTAACAGCTATTTGTAAGGCCTCCTCAGACAGCCATTTTGCTTTTTTACATTTATTTTTTTGGGGGATGGTACTTTGCCCCAAAGGTCCATATAGTTAAAGCTGTGGTTTTTCCAGCAGTCATGTATGGACGTAACAGTTGAACCATAAAGAGAGGTGAGCACTGAAGAATTGATGCATTTGAAATGTGATGTTGGAGAAGACTCTTGAGAGTCCCTTGGACTGCAAGGAGATCCAACCAGTTCATCCTAAAGGAAATCAGTGCTGAATATTCATTGGAAGGACTGATGCTGAAGCTGAAACTCCAATACTTTGGCCACCTGATGCAAAGAACTGACTCATTGGAAAAGACCCTGATGCTGGGAAAGATTGAAGGCGGGAGGAGAAGGGGATCACAGAGATTGAGATGGTTGGATGGCATCACTGACTCAATGGACATGAATTTGAGTAGACTCTGGGAGTTGGTGATGGACAGGGAGGCCTGGCATGCTGCAGTCCATAACATTGCAAAGAGTTGGACATGACTGAGCAACTGAACTGAACTGATATACATGCTGAAAAAGAAACTGTGAATGATCAGAAAAATAATAATAAAACCATTTTGTTATGCAGGTTTGTTACATAAAGATTTCAAATAAAATATTTCTGATAAAAAAAAAGAAAAATCAACAATTCGGGTTTTGAAAAGTAGAGGGGGAGTAGAATTAGCATTCACTATTTATTTGTGCCTTTTGGTATTATTTAAATTTATGTTTATGTGTTATCTTAATTTTTATATTTGTAAATATTTAAAAAGTGAATTACTTGGGGTAGGTTGTGATGTTAATCTATCTTAACGTTATGATTGCTTTTACATTCCAAGAAGGGAATAAGGTGAACAATAATGTAACCCTCTCAGAGTCCACAAGGAACGCTGCAGTCTAAGCTACTTGTCCAGACCCTGGCTCATTTCCTAGCCTCCACACTGAATTAACACAGCACATGCCAACAAGGACTGATAAGAAAGTGAGCTATCCCTTGCTCGAAGACACTGAGTTTCTCTGCATTTGAATAAGAATTCAATTCTGAGAATGCTCTGCAGCTTTTCCAGGCTAATCAGAACTCTCCTCAACTCAGGTATCACTTCAATTCGTTTTTTAAAATCAACACTAATGGACAAAATACAAGGCAATTAAGTTCAGGACTACATTTCTTTAATATTTAGGTAACCAACTTAGTACAAACAACAGTTGTTGTCTCTGACTATTTGAACTCGCATCCATTCAAGCTGGGGTGACAGACTTGGGTTTTATCTTGTGTACAAATAGAACAGAACCCGTTTGACTCTAATCAAATGTCCTCCTGAGAGCTCCCTCTCCCTCTTCTCTTGTGTACAAGCCCATCCTAGCAGGGGTTGATGTATCCCTATGGGATTTAGTGCAATATTTTGTCATTCTGATTGAAATGTGTGCTGTCTGGTCCCTATAGTTTAATTTAGAACAATTAAGGTTCAGGGTACATGAGCTGGCAAAGCACATTACAAACAATGGCTGCAGAATAAACTACAAATCAATCCACACTAAATCACCCTAAAAATCCCTGCCAGTGCTGCAGAACTATCCCCATTCCAGCTCTTTCTCCTCTCCCCCTCCACCTTCACCACAATAAGGAAATCTCCATTGTTCAGTTTAGTAATGATTTTGCAGAAGCATTCATCCTTCCAAACGTAAAACTTCACTATCTTGGGCTGGGGTCAAGGGCAGATAAGAGAAAGATGCTGAAACAGGTGTAGCTCAATTCATAATTATTTTGCCCCACAAACAGGGAATATCTTTTCTGTTTCCCAACTCTGATATTGACACATTATGGAAACATGTCACCACTCCAGGCCGACTTAACTTATAGGAAATATTTGCTCTTCGGTTCATCTTCTTGTTTATTTTCACTCCTGACTGACTCCTTTCTTCCACACCCTACTATATACATCTACCCCATAAAGCTACTTGGTCAAAGAGAATAAACTATCCCATAAAGGAATCTTATACAACCTAAAAATATTCTATAAACTCACCTTCTGCATCTGCTATTATTTTATAAATGGAAGAGGGCAATGATAAGCAGTTCTTCCTGTTGTTCCCTCCCAGTGAGGATACTGCAGGACTGGTACAGACCACATTTCCAAATGCCAAGGAAGCTATAAAAGTACATCACATGGCATCAAAATTTTAAATGTGTACAACCTTCCATCTAGAAATTCCACTATTAGATTTTTTCCCAATAGAACCCTTTTCTCAAAAAGGGAAGATAGGTATGTGAACATTTCTTGGACTGTTGTAAAGTGAAAAAATTATAACCAACTCAAATTTCCACCAAGAGGGCAATAAATACAATCCTGTGATAGAAAGTCTGCAGCCCTTAAAGAGAAATGTACATCTATATGAACTGTTTCAGAAAAATTATCTTAAAATACAGCTAAGTTTGAAAATTACTTGTAGAACAGGTTGAATAGTATGAACCCATTTTTGTAAAATGCACATATGTTAGTATATGTAAGTTTAAAATCAGGGACAATAGATACAAAATCCATAATAATTGATATCCCTGGGGTGGAATTTCAAGGGAAATTTTTTGTTTATTTTGGTATTAATTTTTTACAAGACACATATCACTTTTCTAATCAGCAAATATATACTTATATAAATATTAATATATATTAGTAAAGCCTCATTTCTCTATCCATTCACCCTTCAACAGTTATTAAAAGCCTGTTGAGGGGATATATGTATACCCATAGCTGAATCACACTGTTGTACCGCAGAAACCAACACAACATTCTAAAGCAATTATCCTCCAATGAAAAATTTTAGAAATAATAAAAGTTTTTTAAAAACCTGTTGACCTGCTAGGTACCACTGTGGCAGGTTCTAAGAATATAACAAGAGTTTGTAGAGGTTAAAGAAGTAGGTGGGAAATACCACTCTTATGTATATCCCCTTTAGAGACCAGAATCTTGGATTGGCTTCCCAATCAAGCAAGATAAAGAATGCAAATAATGACCCTGATCAATTCAAGTTCTTTGTCTTCCCCTAAATTACTTACTATGGATACACATAATGATGACAGCTGTCACTCCACAACTCAGGGGCTGGTCACTTAAGATCCCTCAAGCTTCTGGATGCTCAAATCTTCTTGGGGCTCACTAACAGTAGAACTATATTCATTAGCATTTATTCAGCACCTATTATGCATTCAGCACCTATTCAGCATGTTAGACACTGCACCAAATCCTATACTCACATTATCTCATGTCATCCCCAAAGCAGCCTTGCCAAATAGTTACCATCACATATATTATCTTTTTTTACTTAATGTAAATGACTGGAGATATCTGCCATGGTCATCCAGCTAACACATAGCAGAATCAAGTAATGCATATAGCCCAAATCTCCAAACCGTTATAACAATGCTGAGCATACAGCAGGTGCTCACACCAGGAGTGGTCATTGCAGTAGCTGGTAGTTCTAGTACTATTTGCTAAGCTGTCACCCTGTGAAAGGAAACTGATGAAGCAAGGGAAAAACAAAACATAATTATGAGATTTTGGAAAGTCCATGCCAGTATCCTGTCAAACTCATGATTTATGAAAAGTGTTAATGAAGTATAAACAATTCCAGATGGGTCATTCAATCAAGCTCTTGATGGTGCACTTTCACTGTTTGGAATCCAGTAGCTACTGAATAGAATACTAATTTCTTATGGGAGAAAACTTCAGACTGAATTATGTTGTAATTATGAACTCAGGAAGCGGGCTGGCATATAAGCTTGCCTATGTGCTGAGCATGTGTGGTGGCTACAAGACCAATACTATTTCATCAAGCCCTCATTGAATGCAGGATGGTCAGAATGCAAGTACATACTCGATTACAGGATTTGAAATGTGAACTTACCTCACTATCAGTTTCCTTCCAGTGAATGAGGACACTGGAGCTGCCTACCTCAAAGTGTGACAATGTGTGGAAGCCAAGGCAACAGGCAATTTTTGCTGGTCTCCTGCTCTTAAACCTCAAGGTTCAACTTCCCCCCAATTTCATTCAGTGAATAATCACCAAACACCTATCATATGATAGAAACTATGCTTCAACACTAAGTCAAAAATGTATATCTCTACCCTTAAGTAGCTCAAAATCTGGTCATGAAGTTCAGTCCTAACAAGGAGTCTACAGATAGTTTCCTAGAGAGTACACATTTAGCACACCATTCCCTTCTGAAGAATCACTAAAGGCTGCCTATCTATTCCCAGATTTCAAATATAAAATCTAACCCAAAGCATGACCTCTCTCCTTGAACAGTTCAGATCAGTGGCTCAGTCATGTCCGACTCTTTGCAACCCCATAGACTGCAGCATGCCAGGCTTCCCTGTCCATCACCAACTCCCAGAGTTCACTCAAACTCATGTCCATAGAGTCAGTGGTGCCATCCAACCATCTCATCTTCTATCATCCCCTCATCCTCTTACCTTCAGTCTTTCCTAGCATCTGGGTCTTTCAGAATGAGTAAGTTCTTCGCATCAGGTGGCCAAAATATTGGAGTTTCAGCTTCAGTATCAGTCCTTCCAATGAATATTCAGCACTGATTTCCTTTAGGATGGACTGGCTGGATCTCCTTGCAGTCTAAGGGACTCTCAAGAGTCTTCCCCAAAACCACAGTTCAAACGCATCAATTCTTCAGTGCTCAGTTTTCTTTATAGTCCAACTCTCACATCCATACATGACTACTGGAGAAACCATAGCTTTGACTAGACAGACCTTTGTTGACAAAGCAATGTCTCTGCTTTTTAATATGCTGTCTAGGTTGGTCATAACTTTTCTTCCAAGGAGCAAGCGTCTTTTAATTTCATGGCTGCATTTACTATCTGCAGTGATTTTGGAGCCCCCCACCAAAAAAAAATGTCTCTCACTATTTCCATTGTTTCCCCATCTATTTTCCAGGAAGTGATGGGACCACATGCCATGATCTTACTTTTCTGAATGTTGAGCTTTAAGCCAACTTTTTCACCCTCCTCTTTCATTTTCATCAAGAGGTTCTTTAGTTCATCTTTGCTTTCTGCCATAAGGGTGGTGTCATCTGCATATCTGAGGTTATTGATTTCTCCTGAGAATCTTGATTCCAGCTTATATTTCATCCAGCCCAGCGTTTCTCATGATGTACTCTGCTTATAAGTTAAGTAAGCAGGGTGACAATATACAGCCTTGATGTGTTCCTTTCCCGATTTGGAACCAATCTGTTGTTCCATGTCCAGTTCTAACTGTTGCTTCTTGACCTGCAAACAAATTTCTCAGGGGGCAGGTCAGATGGTCCGGTATTCCCATCTCTTTGAGAATTTTCCACAGTTTGTGTGATCCACACAGTCAGAGGCTTTGGCACAGTCAATAAAGCAGAAGTAGGTGTTTTTCTGGAACTCTCTTGCTTTATCAGTGATCCAGCAGATGTTGACAATTTGATCTCTGGTACCTCTGCCTTTTCTAAATCTAGCTTGAACATCTGGAAGTTTACAGTTCACGTACTGTTGAAGCCTGGTTTGGAGAATTTCGAGCATTATCTTGCTAGTGTGTGAGATAAGTGCAACTGTGTGGTAGTTTGAGCATTCTTTGGCATTGCCTTTCCTTAGGATTGGAATGAAAACAGACCTTTTCCAGGCCTGTGGCCACTGCTGAATTTTCCAAATTTGCTGACATATTGAGTGCAGCACTTTCACAGTATCATCTTTTCAGATTTAAAATAGCTCAAATGGAATTCCATCACCTCCACTAGCTTTGTTCATAGTGATGCTTCCTAAGGCCCACTTGACTTCACATTCCAGGATGTCTGGCTCTAGGTGAATGGTCACACCATCATGATTATCTGGGTCATGAAGATCTTTTTTGTACAGTTCCTCTGTGTGTTCTTGCCACCTCTTCTTAATATCTTCTGCTTCTGTTAGGTCTCTACCATTTCTTTCCTTTATTGAGCCCATCTTTACATGAAATGTTCCCTTGGTATCTCTAATTTTCTTGAAGAGATCTCTAGTCTTTCCCATTCTATTTTTCTCCTGTATTTCTTTGCACTGATCACTGAAGAAGGCTTTCTTATCTCTCCTTGCTAGTCTTTGGAACTCTGCATTCAAATGGGTATATCTTTCCTTTTCTCCTTTGCTTTTTGCTTCTCTTCTTTTCTCACTATTTGTAAGGCCTCCTCAAACAGCCATTTTGCTTCTTTGCATTTCTTTTTCTTGGGGATGGTCTTGATACCTGTCTCCTGTACAAGGTCACGAACCTCTATCCATAGTTCATCAAGCACTCTGTCTATCAATCTAGTCCCTTAAATCTATTTCTCACTTCCACTGTATAGTCATAAGGGATTTGATTTAGGTCATACCTGAATGGTCTAGAGCTTTTCCCCACTTTCTTCAATTTAAGTCTGAATTTGGCAATAAGGAGTTCCTGATCAGAGCCACAGTCAGCTCCCGGTCTTATTTTTGCTGACTGTATAGAGCTTCTCCATCTTTGACTGCAAAGAATATAATCAATCTGATTTTGATGTTGACCATCTGTGATGTCCATGTTTAGAGTCTTCTCTTGTGTTCTTGGAAGAGGGTGTTTGCTATGAAAAGTGAGTTCTCTTGCCAAAACTCTTAGCTTTGCCCCGCTTCATTCTGTACTTCAAGGCCAAATTTGCCTGTTACTCCAGGTGTTTCTTGACCTTCTACTTTTTCAATCCAGTCCCCTATAATGAAAAGGACATCTTTTTTGGGTGTTAGTTCTAGAAGGTCTTGAAGGTCTTCACGGAATCGTTCAACTTCAGCTTCTTCAGCGTTACTGGTCAGGGCATAGACTTGGATTATCGTGATATTGAATGGTGTGCCTTGAAAACAAACAAACACCATTCTGTCATTTTTGAGATTGCATCCAAGTACTGCATTTTGGACTCTTTTGTTGACTATAATGGCTACTCCATTTCTTCTAAGGGATTCCTACCCACTACAAATAGGGAATTTGGGGAGTTATCATTGAAATATTCTCCCTGTTCTCATAATGAAATTAGTCTTCTTTTGTGGAAGTTAGTCACTCAGTTGTGTCTGACTCTTTGCGACCCCATGGACTATACAGTCCATGGAATTCTCCAGGCCAGAATCCTGGAGTGGGTAGCCTTTCCCTTCTCCAGGGGATCTTCCCAACCCAGGGATCAAACTCAGGTCTCCCACATTGCAGGTGGATTCTTTACCAGCTGAACCACAAGGGAAGTCCTACTCTCCTTTTGCTTACTATCAAATTGGCAGTTTCTCGTATGTTCCTAGTGTTTTTCAAGCCAAATAGGTCCTTGGAAGCCATCTAATTCAACCCCTCACTTTCCAGATAAGCAAAGCCATGCAGAGAGGAAATATTATCTGTTGGTTGAACGTCCATCCACTTAACTTATCTGATTAATATTTCTTGAACATATATTGTATGCCAGCACTATTCTAGGCCCTGGAGAAACTGACAAAAGTCCCAACCCTCGTAGAGTTCACACTGTAATGGGGGAAAGACAATAAACAACTAAGCAAATGAAAATACGCTATAATTTATAGGTTATATGTGTTTATATAATACACATAAGAAGATATGAGTGTGATGAAGAAAAAAAGGAGTAAAAAGATGGTGAAGTTGGCATGTTATTTTAGATATCATGTCAGGGAAACAGAACAATCAGTACTAAGGTCCTGAGGCAAAAATGACCTTAGCATGCTTAGGGGACCAGGTGAAGATTGGTGTCCCTGGAGCATGGCATATGAGGAGTAGGAGAGTTTAAAGAAGTAGAAATGGGTCATATTTTAGAGCCAGGTGAGGCTTCCCAGGTGGCACAAGCAGTAAAGAACCCGCCTGCCAATGCAGGAGACATAAGAGATGTGGGTTTCCCCTGGGTCAGGAAGATTCCCTGGAGAAGGGCATGGCAAAGCACTGCAGTATTCTTGCCTGCAGAATTCAATGGACAGAGGAGTCTGCTGAGCTACTATGAGTCCTGAGAGTCCATGGAATCACAAAGAGGCTGACACGACTTAGCAACTAAACAACAAAGCTATGACAGACTTTGGGTTTCACTCACAGTGTGATAGGAAACCATCTGCAGAATCTTGTGTATGAGAGTGATATGGTTTTATTATCTTTGAAGATATCATTCTGTGTAGGACAAAAGGAACTCTCATTCATCCAAACAGCCACTTTGGAAGATAGTTTGGTGGTTTCTTATAAAACAAAATATACTCAAACAATCCAGTAATTGTGCTCCTTGGTATTGACCCAAAGGAGTTGAAAATGTATATTCATAGAAGTATTTGTACACAAAGGTTTGTAGCAGCTTTATTCATCATTACCAAAACTCAGTGGCAACCAAGATGTCCTTAAGTAGGTGAATAAATAAATAAAATGTGGTACATCCAGACAACAGAATATTATTCAGCACTAAAAAGAAATGACTTACTATCAAACCATGAAGGAAACTTAAATGCATATTATCAAGTGAAAAGAGACAATATGAAAAGGTTACATACTGTATGGTTCCAACTATACAGACATTTTGAAAAGGCAAACCTGTGGAGACAATGAGCTTCTCTGGTGGCTCAGACAGTAAAGAATCTGCCTGCAATGCGGGAGACCCAGGTTCATTCCCTGGTTTGGGAAGATCCCATGGCAAAGGAAATGGCAACCCACTCCAGTATTCTTGCTTGGAGAATCTCATGAACAGAGGAGCCTGGTGGGCTACAGTTCATGGGGTGGCAAAGAGTCAGACATGACTGAGTGACTAATACCAACTAATGGAGACAATAAAAAGATCAGTGGTTGCCAGGGGTTAGAGAGAGGGAGTGAGGAATAGACAAAGCACAGAGAAATTTTAGGACAGTGAAATTATATTTTGTACAATACTACTGTGGTGGATTTGTCTTTATACATTTGTCCAAACCCACAAAATGTACAACACCAACAGTGAACTGTAATGCAGACTATGGACTTTGAGTGATAATGATGTGCCAGTGTAGGTTCACCAGTTGTAACAAATATACCACTTCAGTGACGGTTGATAATAAAGAGGCTATGCATGTGTGGGGGCAAATGATATATGGAAAATTTCTGTTACTTCCACCCAGTTTCTCTAAGAGCTTAAAACTGCTCCAAAAATCAAAATCTATCTTTAAAAAAAAAATATTATGACAGCTGTATAGAAAATAAGACAAATCCCAGTGAAGGCAGAAGTAGAGAAATCAGTAAGAAGCTACTACTAGTTTAGAGAAGAGATTAAGGAAAGAGAGGACTAAGATGGCGGTGGGGGAGGAAGTAAGACAGGGTCAGAACTGGATTGTGTTTTGATGGTAGAACTAACACACTTATTGATGAACTGGATGTGAAACGTGAAGGATAAAAAGATCTGTGATCTGAGGATCCTTAAAACAAAAGAGAAAAAGAAGCAATTTAGAGAGAAATCAAGTCTCTGCTCTGGATATGTTAAGTCTGAAATGCTGTGTTGGACAGCTAGATGGAAGGTTGAGCAGCAGTTAAATGTAAATACCAAGAATCGGAGGCACTCTCAGGGCTAGAGATAGAAAATTGGGAATCACCAGCTTATACATATATCAAAAAGCATGAGACTAGATGAGGTGACCAGAGTAGATAGCCAAATGAAGAGAAATAAACTGAATTCTGTGCCCAACAACACACCAACACTTGAGTTCAATAACAAGATATTGACTAGAAGTTGAAAACCAGAGAGGAAGCAGAAGACATTTAAGGAGACAGACAAGAACTCAGACCCTCACCAGCTAGAATTCTGAACCAGGAACCCAGAATCTTGACCAACAATACTGAAATGCTATAGCCTCTTTCCCTTCCTTGTGGGTATCAGGAGGCAAGGACGTTGGAGGGGGCACAGATCCACTTGCACATGCCTTCTGAGAGCTGATGTAAGGTGAATGTACCTGTATACCCTTAGTGCATCCTCCTGCCCAAGAGGAAAGAAAGCTCTTACCTAAAGCAGCAAGAAAGTTGCCTAAACCTTCAGCATGAATACCCAGTGCCAGACCATGGGTGGCAGACAAAGGCAAGAAAAAGAACTCATTAGGATGAAGAATAAGGCACTGCTTTTTGCCACGGGAAAGCTGGGACCTTCCTCAAGTAAAATGAATCCAACCATCCTAAAATGTTGGGAGACAAGCCCTGTGTTGGGTACTACAGGGCAGCTACAGAAATGTGTAGGCAAATCCCAGATCTTCAAAGATATGCAGCCAGGTGAATCGAGGAGAAAGTGGCTAGAAGCTGGGTACCTAATCCTGAAATGTGGGAGAAGAAACTTCGCCCCACATTATCTTCCACCCTCACACCCGGAATTCCACTGTGAAAAGTAGGCTTTCCAACATCCTATATTAAAAGACATCTTGGTAGTATGTGCCTAAGAAAGTCCTGGAGCAAGCTCCCATCTCCACCTCCTGCATATGACAGTCCTGGTCTCAGATTACAAAAGCGCAGTACATCCCAGTCATAACTCTCCTGGCAGAAAAAAGGATAAGTTTGTAAAGAGAGAGATGTTCACAAATGCTTTATTACTGTGCTCAAAAGTCCAGTTGTCTAAGGTGCTCTATCCCTTCTGAAGGGGAAATGGGTTCTTCTCCTGACTCTTCTGACATGTAAGGAGATTCTGTTGCCGATCAGTATTAAAAAACTAAGCAGTATTAAAATGTGCACTATAGCATTTGTATGGGACAAATGACAGTCCTGTGCACCTTCTCTCTTCAACCATTCACCCATGGCAGGTATCACTAACCAATCATAATAGACCTCTCCACTGCAATAGGATGCAACTTCATAATCCTTTTCATCACATCACTGCGAGGCAGAAAATCAAAATTACCATGTGACATAAAACTTGTTTCTTATCTTTGGCATAGTAGTTAGCAGTAAAGCATTTAGAATTGAACACAGTTCTGATTCTTGGTTCTGTCATTATTGGCCTTGGGACCCTGGGTTCCAATTTCACTGCTTATTAACCTTTTAACTTTAGACACATAAACCAAATCTCTCTAAGCCTCAGTTTCTTCACCTGTTCTTCAGAGGAAAAGCCTATTTTCCTTTGAAAGCTAGGAATGAGGGGACATATTTACCTTGGGAGAAGTCAGGCAAAGCTTCCCTGAAAACGGAATGCATGAGCTGAGATGTGAGGGAGGAGGATGAGAGAGTCTCCCCACACAGGAGGAGGATGCTGCATGAGAAAAGGTCCAGGAGGATGGAGAACAGTGATCAAGGGGTCATCAGGCAAAGCCCAGGCTATATAAGACTTTCAGAACATACCAAGAGAGTTTGATAATTATCCATAATTTCATGGTTGACCACACAAAGGATTAAACAGAACTGGGCAACATGATCAGTTTCTAATCCAAAAGACATTTCCACTCTCTCTCATGGGGAAAATATATCAGAAGGAGACAAGGGTTGAGACGAGAAGACCAGTTAAAAGGTAGTTCAGGGGAAAGTTGTAGTAACTCAGACTGAGAAGGCAGCTTTTGAGACTGGAAGAAGTGGGCAAAACAGACATCTAAAAAAGTTTTTTAAATATTGAAGAGGAAATGGTGATAAATTTAGTGGGACATCAAGGATCAAGTCTGGGGTTTTGGCTTAGCCTTCAAGGTGGCTAGTGATGGCATTCACTAGAACAGGGAACATCAAAGAAGATCAGATATTTGGGGGGGGTTGTTTTGTGTTTTTTGTGGGGGAAGATTTGCAAGCTGTTAAACAGGCAGATGGATACACAATAAGAGGGATCTGAATTAAAGATGAAATAACGGAATCCAAAATCAGTTCTGCTGGCATATTTAGTCAATGCGTGAACTCTCATATAGTTCCAAAAGTCTCCCTCCCCAAGATCATTGAGAGAAGAGAAAGCCTCTCTCTCTCTCTCTTTTAGCCCAGGCTGGACATACAACACCCACAGTAGTGTTAACATCTATAAAAATGCCTGCCTACACTGAGCATGCTTGTCCTTGCTGCTTTTGCCCAGAGTCTGGATGATAAAGAACTAAATTCTGGCATCGTAGAAGGTTAGCTCTAGAAGGAGACACAGAGATCATCCAGTGCCACTGAATGACCATGTGGAGATGTGTTGAAAGGCACAGCTGGATACAAAGAGTGCTGGCCTCAGGGAAAAATACCTGGGTAGTTGCCCTGCCCACTAACACTCTGCTAACATCATTTTACAGATTTGAAAACTAAGGTCCTTCCAAGTGAAATGACTAGTCCAAAGAGTAACTTGCAGGGTAGGAAACTAAATCCACATACTCTCAAAACTTTTAAGCATTTCAGATATTTCCAAAAAATTTTTAAATCACAATTATAATAATGAGTACATGGAACAGGTCTTAGCCAATCCTTGAACTTAACTGCTATTCAAACTTCTAATTTCACTCGTTCATTCAACAAATGCACACTGAGAATCCACTAAGTTCCAGGCACAGGACCAAAGAGAAGTGCTAGTATCAACTCAGACCTTAGTCATTCAGGAACTAGGTAAATAGCCTGACTGTATAGGTGAAATACAGCACTTTGAATATTCAATCATATTGGTAGAAATTTTAAAACATTGTCCAGCTTTCCAAAGGTAGTTGCCAAAGACTCATACAAGAATTTACTTTCATTAAATGATTTCTGTCATGAAGTCAAAGGAACAGAAGTTCAAGTAACTAAGAATTTGATTTTAACACAGAGCAGGAGTGCACAAAAGGTAGGACTCCTACCTGCTTTCTACAAGGAACATGCTTCCTCTTGTGGGATCAGAAAGATTGTATTCCACAAGTAACAATGGCCCTGACTCAGAAGGGTCACAGATTCAGTTCAACGAGGCCTATGGAAGTTCAGATAACTATCAGGAACATCCCAATGTATCTGAGCCCTTTGATATCTGGTTATCAGTATAAAAACAGGACTTCTGGCACTAGATACTGCTGGTGAACCACAGTAGGCAAGGTGTCTTTGTTGCATTTCTATCTGGAGTCAGGTAAAAGAAGCTGAATAAAAGAGAAAAGCAAAGAAAAAGATTAACAGGGGCTTTCCAAACTGTAAACTTGCCATTCTAGTTTGTGTTTGCACAGACTTCAGACTCGTTCTTCCTTTCACCATCTATATGGGACAATGGGTTACTTATTTACTGTCATATAAGGTGTGACTAAAGGCAGATTGGAATATTCACCTATATGAGTGCTTTTAACCTTCTTTCTACGCATGGATCATCTACACAAATTTGGGACCTATGTGGGTAAGTTTGATGATATAAAATGAATGGGACATTTTGCATTATTGAAAATTAAATTATGAAGACAAGACAGCACCTGAAAAATGCTTATGATATAACACTAATAAAAGAATGTAAACTGTCACATATGCCATGATTATGACTTGTGAAATCAGGTTCACCTTCAATAAGACTAGATATGCAAATAGAATATTGCTATTTATAAATGGTAAATTATTGTATTAAAGTGAAAGGATTAAGGATTTGTAGGGGACAAGAAATATTTTTCAGTTTTCTGTAGTCTGGTTTATTTGAGAGGTTTTTAAAGTTTATTTTTTGACAGGGTGTGAGCCATATATGGTACAGAAAAATAGTCCTCACAAGAAGCAGAGAATAGAATGGAATGCTTTCAGTTTTTCCCTGTCTGTGTGTCTTTAATCATTATTTGTCAAATTTCAGCCTGTAACAAAGCGAAAGACATTTATCTGAAATACAAGTCTTGATGAAAATTTCACAGGGAGTAGTGAAATTGCTTGGGTCCATGTAGACAGGGAACATATTTGGGGTTTAAAAAAGAAAATAAAAACCTGGATTCAAATCCCAGTCTGGCAAATTCCTTTATATCCTTGCCTATTAAGTGGGTAGGAGGAGAAGAAAAGAATGTTCACTGAGTGTTTACTATGTACCAAGCTCTGGGCTCAGCAATTTATCATACACCATTTCATCTAATTCTCAGAGAAGCCCCATAAGACAAGTATTAGCCTTCAGTGCACTGGTGATACACTGAGGCTTCAAGACATTAAGTAATGTGTTCACAGTCATACAGCTAGGAGTGGCCAAGTCAAAATCCAAACTGAGAATTGTCTGTTCCCAGAATCTGCTCCAATCACTCAATGCAACCTCCCACAGTTATTCTGGGATTAAATTAGCTAATGAGTCAAACTCATAGTGGGGGGTCTGATAAATATATGTTGAATCAGAACCTCACTATGGCCAATGAAATCCTTTGAGTCCCCGCTCTAACTGCTTTACACCCCTTGACCAGCCTAGGAAATTTTCCCATTTGCCAGTGAGAGCTGCTCTGCCCACCCATCCCATGGAGCACAGGCATCCATAGGCCTCCAGTGGGTGGAAGGCAGAAGAGCAGCCTGGAGGGGTCCTGTTAGTGTAGGCGTCTGACGCAGAGTGGCACCCAGACACCCAGCCCGAGGGTGCAGGATCTGAGCCTTCTCCAGGACCAACAGCATGTTGATGCACAGCCTTAGGTAAGAAGTTCTGCACTGCCCAGTTGGAGCTGGAAAAGGACTGAGGAGGAAAAGCAAGAGTAAGCCTTGAGGGGTAAGGGGCAGGGTGGGGGGGTGTTCAAAGGGCTCCCTCTTTCTCTCCATCTTCAGCCACAGGCTTTATCATATCCAAAGGGACAGTGCAGCCTGGCTCTGGTTCCTTTTTAAGGCAGACTCCTAATTCCAATTCAGCATTGCTTCACAGAAAGCACACAGAGGTATTTATTTTCTTACATTCACCATAATCACCTAAACAGCCTTGTCTCTTCTTTTGTTCACAGTGAGGTAGAGATAATTTTCCTTTTCAATATGATCAAGACTCTTTTTTTCCTCTTCAAATGCAAGAAAAGAGTAGGAAAATGAACAACCCCAAACTGTTTCAGAATATAATCTTTTCACTAGCATTTTCACATTACAATACACTTAAAGGCTCAGATAGAGAGCAGAACTAAAGACAGACACTTGCCTAGTATTTTGAAATCATTATGAGTTACAGTCCTTTTGATGCAAAGGGCCCCTTTTTTTTTAACCATGATGTCTTTTATGTGAATAGTAAAAAAATGTTCATGGTAACAAATGCACTAGGAGAAAAAAGGTTAGGAAAAAAATGGAAATCCTGTTTGTGTCCATAGGTGAATTGCTGCTGTGAGGCGGCTGCAATTTGACTTTGTACAAAAAGGGTCACTGAACAGAAGGTCAGGCAGCTGGCCATTTCCATTTCAAAGATGCTATCAAAAGGCCAAGAGGCAGTTCACCCAGCAGCCCTTTAGCAAACAAGATTTTCTCCTCTCTCATTTATGATATTTTTTTATGCCAAAATAGTTTAGCGAGACGATCCCTGATTCATTTCCCCCGGAACACAAGCAGCTTTTGTGGGGTTTGGGGAGGACTTCAGTTTACGGAACTGGAAGACTTTTGAGTAATGAGGAGCCATTTGGTAGACACTTATCAAAGGTTTTTCATCGAGGTAATAAATCACAGCAGAGCCTTCACTCCAGGCTGAGACAAGTGGGGAAAGGTAGCTGTTATTACGAATTGTGGCTTGTCACGTCTGCAATGAGAGGATTTGGTTTCACAAACCTTGCTTATTAATTAACAGGCCCTTGCAAAAACCATAGAAGGAAAGCACAACATTTGAGGAGACTATGGTTTTGATTGAGTTAGAGGTCTTAGTGGTTAGAGCTGACCTAGTAGCTATTGCCAGGCAAAATGATTCTAAGAGAGCTAGAATTTACAAAACCCTAAATTTCATGGGCCTATACAATGTAAACACCATGGGAGTGGAACAAAGCCTGGAATATAGAAGAGCAGTCACCTGGCCCAGTAACGTCCACCACTGAAATCCTTTGCAGACATTCCCATAAGTAGGTTTCTAATTGCTACAGAAAAAGAGCACAATAGTTAACACTAAAAGCTCCACTCTTTGCCCAGCCCACCACGAAGACCAGGGCAGGCTGAGCCAATGCTAGGAGAGTCTTGGGCACACTTGTGACCAGAACCACCAGCATAAGGCCAACACAGAGGACAAGGCAAAGATCAAAACCAGGTAAGTCCCATCCATCGGTTGGTCCTAGAAATGCAGAAAAAAGCTAAGAAAAGGTCAGGAGCTCCATAAATACAAGAACAGGGTGACACAAAGAGCAAGAGTGAATGAAAAATACAAGGTCCACAATAATTACTTTAAATGGGGTGTTTAGCAGAACAGGGCTTTGTCATAAGAGGAAAGATGGCATCTTGTGAAGTCTCAAAGCATAAGCCAGGCCAAATACATAGGGACCCTCATATTTCCCCAAGCTGTCTTTAACAAGCTCTCATACTTTGCCATCTTTAACCCTTTTCTCTGTAAAATGATACAAATAGTTTCCCAGCTGGTCCTTTTACCTCCATGACAGTGTGAGACTTGATTGACCTATCCATGGATGACCAGCCATTAAGAGCACAGAACATCCATGGAAATCTCACAGAGGTCAAGGTGAGGTCTTGAAACAGCCCCTTGGGGGAGTACACCAGCAATTTCTTTGCAGTTTGGGCCATGCTAGTGAATTCTGTCACAATGATAAAAATAATTCTAACATTCCTGTGGAATAATAAAAGGAAGTCTGACTAGTACCTGCTATATTTTGGAGATGTACTTAATATTATGAAGGAAAAATATGATTGCCCCAAAATACCCTACTAGTTTTAATTGAGTGCTATCTACAGTCTAATAGAATGAATGACCTTGCATTTTGTTATTATTCCATCTTTTAAAGATACTCTTATTTAAGTCATTTTACACATACAGGGGCAAAAAAGATATTCCTTCTTGCTTTTTATATTTTTCCAGAATTTTCTGTCTCCAGTGCTTAGGATAAATGTCTGCTGGCTTGAGGATGGGGAGAAAGCAGAGGGGAGAGAGAGAGAGAGAGGGAAGGGAAAGAGAGGAAGGAAGGGAGAGAAGGGAGGAAGAAACAAATGGAGGGAGAGAGAGAGGGGGGAAAGGGAGAGCAAATCCAACTGCCTGGCTGTTGCTTCAAGAAGCAATCACTGGAATCTGTCAGAACTGCCGCCAAATGAAGGTTGGTATTATTGTGTGTTTGCTCTCATACACCTAATTGTGTGGCCTTGACTATGATGGAATTTGTTCCTTAAGGAAAAGGGGAAATGTGAGCCTTAGTGGTTTAATAGCAAGGAATCTTCTGAAGTAATAAATGACCCAGAGGTTAGATTTGGCAGCAGGGGACCTACTTCCTACATTTTCCCCAGAGGTGTCATAAGCAGCTGAGATCATTAGAGAGAGAAAAGGGAGTTTGGGAGGAAGATGGAGTGAGAGGAGAGGGGAAGGAAAGTGTGAAGTGATGTTATGGAAGACAGAGGCGATCTTGTGGGATTCTCTGGCCATAACAGCTAGGCTTTTATCAGTTTGAAACAATACACTTTGAATACCGTGACCAGCCGCTCTTTAGTCACTGAGCAGAGTCACTATTAAGAACCTCTAAAGCCTCTGCCTAGTAATTACCCAGTGGTAGCTGGTAAGCTTCAAGAATGAGAGACACTGAATACAGACTCATAGTGATGCTGTCACTGTCCCCTTAATGTCTCTCTAAACTTGTTCTGCATGAGGGCTCTCCTTGCACTTCCAGCCCCACATCATGAGGCCCTCACTGAGAGTCCCTGCAAGCTCCCCAAAAAACCATACTCAAATCTCCAGGGTGAGCTCCCATGACTCTCCCCTGCATGAGCCTCAGCTCAGAGGGCAACTAGCAGAGGTAAAGAGCACATACACGTCCATCAGATTTTCACATCCCCTCTGAATACAGTAGGAGATCCTGTGAGTCCCCCTCAGTACTGCTTCAGGGAGGAAAGAATGTTGGCATTCATGAGATGTGGGCCAGAGTATTTTAACCAAAATTCACCTCTAGACATAAGGACAATTGAGGGAGTTTGCAGTGACCCATAATGTTAATGCTTTTTTCTCCAGTGTGAAAGTTTTTTCATCTAACTGCTTTCTTTATACATACAGAATAAAAATCTTGTTGGGTTATTAGCTTCCTTCTCATTCAACATATGAGGAAAACTGAGGCTCAGGTTAAATGGCTACTTCAAGTCAGTAAATGACAAAACCGGGACAGACACTCTTATCCCCTGATTCCAACTCCACTCCTCTCAGAACCAGGACTGGATCCACTTGAGGGGTGTGGAAAGCTTTTTTCCATCTAAACAATAAGCCGCTGATTGACCTGAGATGGTGCTGAGGATTTCCACTGTTTGATATTCCTTTGGGTTAAAGAACAGAATCTCCAGTGTCTTCTCCAGACTTGGCAAATCAGACAGCATCTCCTAGCCCTGAGTGAGGCAATGTCAAGACAAAAGGAATATAGAACAGCTCCTTATGCCCACAAGTCCTGGAGGGTGGGGGGCTGCCAGGAGACAGTCAGGACTCAGGAATCAGTTGAAAAGTCCTTGGTGCCAGGTAAAGAGCAGGGATAATGGAGAAGAAAAGGTGGGGGGGGTGGCGGTGGGGAGGAAAGAAAAATAGAGATTGTTCACTCAGAAAGAGAAGCCACCGGGGATCACAAGGCAGCTATGGGAGGCAACCAACCACCTCTGCTTGAGTAAGCCTGATGCAGGCACCAACTAGAGAAAGGGAGAATACTGGCCAGGGGTACAGTGTGAGGGAGTGCCCTGGCCTGGCCCACATTCCCTGCCAAGCCCTCTGGACCTCAATCTAAAAATCTCAGATAATACCCTTTTACTCCAGGTTGCTTGCAAACAGAGCAGATTTCCAGTGAAGAGGGATCTACCACACTTGGGCTTGTGGGAGAATGATTTAATCAGTCTCTCAAAACTCCAAGTGATCGTCAAGACAGACAACTAGGCACTGTATATGTATTGCTCATTTAATGTTTTAAACAGTCCTATAAGGTAGGCATGATTATCTCCATTTCACACTTGAGGAAACTGAAGCTCCAAGATTAAGAAACTTGTCCAGGGTCAGACAACTAGTTAAATGGCATCCAGCACTGATTTTGCTCCTTCAGTAAATAATTTCAGTAAATCTCATACACTTATTTCAAGAATTAAATAAGATGATGTTAAAAGAATCTGGATAAACCCAAAGCAATATGCAAACATTAACTCCATGTGCATGTGTGTACAAACAAAACTTGTATACAGGCAAGTATTCAGAGCTACAGTTCCGTGCACAGAACAGCCCTGTGAATTAGTATCAGTGGCATGTTTCTCTCCACAAAACAAATATCTGTACCTTACACAATTCCCCTGTGAACCCCATAGCCACCACAGCCATTAAATGTGGTCCCCAGATGAAGTATGAGCATGCTGGTCAAAAATGGATGTTCACAGGCTGAAAGCACTTTATGATTATCAAGGGACAAAAATGAATTAAAATCACACCCTGCTAAGTGCCACAGAAGTATTTTCAAATTAGCATCGATACTGCTATCTCCCTAGTCCCTGGCCTGCAGGTTGGACCTGCTGACACGTCCCTCAGGAAAGCTAATATGTTCAAATCGGACCCGAGACAGCTGATTACTGTTTATTTTCCATGCCAATGACAACAGAAACAGGCCTGCTTTCTCAAAGCTGTTCTCTCCATGTCCTAATGAAATGTCTGTCTTTTCAGAGTATCATTTCTTGGATTCACAAATTCTCAGGTCATGTAAATGTCAACTCTGTACTTGCCTGTCCCTGTTAGTGAGCACTGCCTTAAAGCCTACACCTTGCTTACTCACCCAAATGCAGGTCCCAAGTTTCCTAGTACCAGTATCAGCACCAGACCATGAAAGAGAGCAAGAGTCCCTTGGAAGAGAGCAGCTGATTTCAGAGAATGCCACTGAAGACTCCATATGTGTGGTGATTGTTGTTGTTTTTGTTTAGTCGATAACTTGTGTCCAACTCTTTGCAACCCCATGGACTGCAGCACATCAGGCTTCCCTGTCCTTCACTACCTTCCAGTTTGCTCAAACTCCTGTCCACTGAAGCAGTGATGCCATCCAACCATCTCATCCTCTGTTGCCCCTTCTCCTATTGCCCCCAACCTTTCCCAGCATTAGAGTCTTTTCCAATGAGTCAGCTCTTCACATCAGTGGCCAAAATATTGGATTGTCAGCTTCAGCATCAGTCCTTCCAATGAATATTCAGGGTTGATTTCCTTTAGTATTGACTGGTTTTATCTCCATTTTGTCAAGGGACTCTCAAGAGTCTTCTCCAGCACCACAGTTTAAAAGCATCAGTTTTTTTGGCTCTCGGCCTTATTTATGGTCCAACTCTCATGGCCACACATGACTACTGGAAAAACCATAGCTTTGACTAGATGGACCTTTGTCAGTAAAGTGATGTCTCTGCTTTTTAATAGGCTGTCTAGGTTTGTCATAGCTTTTCTTCCAAGGAGCAAACGTCTTTTAATTTCATGGCTATAGTCACCATCTGCAGTAATTTTGAAGCTCAAGAAAATAAAGTCTGTCACTGTTTCCATTTTTTTCCCCATCTATTTGCCATGAAGTGATGGGACTGGATGCCATTATCTTAGTTTCTTGAATGCTCAGTTTTAAGACAGCTTTTTTTCATGCTCCTCTTTCACCATATATTTTTCTAAATCACAAGGCAAAAGAAACCAATATGTGGAAATACATAAGGACCAGGCAACAGTATTGCCCTAAAGCATTCAGAAATCAGTCTTTACAGCCTATTGCTCAGGTACCCACACTTCCATTATCCCAAATTCTGAGCCATGGAAAGAATGGAGAGTAGAGCTAACTATTGTATCTCTGTGGGCTGCCTTCCTTCCTTCCAACCCCTGAGCTCCAAAATACTTCAGAGGAAGGAGTGAGGACATGCCAAAGGGTTTTTCTTCCTGCCTGGCTTACTTCATAGATCACCACTGTTAGAAGCCCCAGTCTAAAGCAATGCAAGTTCTCACAGGTGAAAACTTGCAATCAAATGTGCTTCATGAACTCAGAAGTGATCATACAGGGTCCAGGTTAGACAGTAATGTTATCAACCCCATGTAGAATGAGTTACTCTAACTCTGCCACTGAAATGAACACAGGTTAAGAAATGTTTCAGTGTTCAGATGATCCAGGTTACATTTCTAGCAAATAGAATCAGTTTATACAAATTCCCACTTGTAGTCTGAACACGTTGTATGGTATGAAACAACTGAGCATAAGTCAGATACTTCATTTTTTGGAGCCTAGTAGTAACCGTGCTGCTTCATGATGCTACAGGAGAATGGAATCAGGGTTCCATTGTGTCCCCAAGAACATGGTGCCCTCCAAAACAGTGAGACAAGAATTCCCTCCTCTACCTGCCAGGCAGTGGGACTGGAAATCCACCTTCCCCAGATTCAATACAATGGTTCCTAGGATAAGGAATAAGAAAAAAGCTGAGGTGTGAGGGTTCTCCAGAGAGCAAGGAGTGGAAGACATACAGCTGTAACCTCATGCTGAAGCCCCAGGGGCTCACACCAATCCCCACGCAAACAGCCTGTTCACCCTCTCTCTGCAATTCTTCCGACTCCAAAAAATGACCTTTTCCACTGTGGCCACCTATAACTTCCAAAGAGGGTCTCTTCCCATAAAAAGATAGAAAACAGACATCATTTACCAGCTCTGAGAACTCAAGTAAGTCAACTTTTCTGAGCCTCAGCTTTCTTATCCAGAAAATGGAAATTCTTGCTGCTCAGTAAAGATCAGTTACCTAATTAGAGACATAACATTAAAGCACAGAGCCACGCCTAGCTCAAAATACATGTGAAGTAAACCCATTCGTTTTGCTCCTCCCTACTCTCCCCTGCCAAGTCCACAGAAATGTTATCTATCTGGTCCAGGTAGGTTGAAAGTTACACTCAAATTGTTGGGGGGTTGCCAAGATTTAAACCTTCCTGAGTATTTCATCATCACAGAAGCTCAGCCTAGGAGCACAGGTAGAGGCCATGGAGTGGAAATCCAAGTGGGACCTGGTTGTGGAGGAGTCTTTGAAGAGAACAGATGAAACAGAATCCTGAAACAATCACCCCCAGCAGTGGAGGAGTGGTAGAAGAGCCACCTTCCCATTACCCCTTACTTCTTCCCACCCATTCTGCCCTTCACATCCTGGAGAATGGGAGACCCAGGAATGGTGAGAATAAGATGAGAGATGATTCCAGTCAACTGTTTGCTGAGGAGGCAGGTGAATGAGGAAGAGGAATCCTGTGGCCACCATGCCATGCAACCCAGGCAGCTACTTCTAAGAGCCATTCCAACTCAAGAGATAGAAGCTAGGAACTGACTGAATTTCCATCCCCAGTGAACGTGTTTGGTTAATAATCATCCTCCCTAGGCCTCAGGACCCCATAAGACAAGTTATTACACCAACCTGTATTAAGCAAAGAAGGCTAATCAGTCAGAATCTCCAGATTAAAAAAAAAAATTACTGCAAATGATCTGGATGTTTTTTACCTAAATTATCCAGATAGTAACCAAAATTGTCTACCTGACTTCAGAAGAACCTGCTCTACTGCTGACCAAAGGCCACATCTATTGAATATTCCATTCTTTCTTTGCTTACTTACTAAAATATATAATCCATATAGTAATATAAAATCCTGTATACATGCAGATTTTCTTAAGATTAGGATGCTGATATTTACCTACATTAATAGGATCACTTTTCCCTTTATATTTGCCATTTTCAACTCTAGAAAGGGTGAAACTATAGTGACTAGAGCAGACCAGTGGTTGCCTGGGACTATAGTTCAGAGGAAGGGACTGACTTGAGGCAGGAGTTAACATTTTAGGGTAATGGAGCTTTACTATGTCTTGATATGGGAGAGATTCACCAAATTGTATACATAGAATTAACAAATTTTCTTGTATGCAAATTATACCTCAATAGAGCTGAACAGTGTCAGTGTCATTTTTCACAATAGAAAACCATAACTTAAGAATGTCACTGAAACTGCTTCTGTTACACAAAGATGGAAATATTAGGGCTGCCAAAATGTCTCAATAACAGGGTACTTCATCAGAATATGTCAATACTTTATGGTATAAATCACCACCTGTCAGCCGCCTGAGGTGGACCCATGTAACACTGAACGTGCCCAGAGTGTACATTTCTCCATCACATCCTCTAGGAGTATTAGTTAACCCATTACAAATAAAGGCAACAGCTTTCCTTGGGTGGACAATCAGCATGGCAGTCTGGTACACTAGAAAAAAGAAGGTAAGTGTTTTGAATCAACCTGAAACTTGTCTTTCCATAGCCCAAACATGTAGAACTGACAGAGCCTTATCCTAACACTGTCTCCATATTTACTTGGCAAACCAAAAACCTGAGGCCCAAATGCTTTTGCTTTACCTGTTTGATTTACAACAGACAGCCTGGAGGCACCCCCAAAATACTCTGGGAATCCATAAAGTTGGAAACTACAAAGGTTGGTGCTAGTAGAAGAAATTTCTTCTACCCTGTTACCTCCAAGACTGAGGTGTCTAGGGCTGTGTGGGTAAAAGCATTACTCCACCCTTTTTAAAGATCTACTTGGGTGCACTCCTCTCAGACCCACCAAGAAATATGTGGAAAAAGGAGATCAGTGGGGGAAAATCACTTTTGAAATCCCACAAAGTCAGCCTTAAGAGGAAGAGATAGATAAGATCAGGGGCCCAGCACTCAGTCTCCTGGTTGAAACCTCAGGCTGGAGGAGGAAGAGGAAACCAACAGTGTACTGATATCTCTCACTCAAGAAGCCTCCAGGGACTTCCCTAGTGGTCCAGTGACTAAGACTCTATGGTCCCAATGCAGGGGGCCTGGGTTTGATTCCTGACTGGAGAACTAGATCCCACATGGAGCAAATAAGTGCTCGCATGCCATCACTAAAGATTCCACATGGCACAACTAAGACCAGGCACAGACAAATAAATATAAAAAAAAAAAATAAAAATAAATATTAAAAAAAAAAAGAAACCTCAGGCTTCCCAGGTGGCTCAGTGGTAAAGAATCCACCTGTGAATGCAGGAGACCTGGGTTCGATCCTTGGTCTGGGAAGATCCCACATGCTCAGAGCAACTAAGCCCATGCACCACAACTACTGGGCCTGTGCTCTAGAGCGCAGGAACTGCAACTACGGAGCCCATGTACCCAACTGCTGAAGCCTGTTCACCCTAGAGCCCATGTTCTGCAACAGAAGAAGCCACTGCAATGAGAAGCTTGAGCACCACAAGTACAGAGTAGCCCCCACTCACAGCAACTAGAGAAAAGTTCACACAGCATCAAAGACCTAGAGCAGCTGAAAATAAATAAATAAATGATTTAAAAGTAATAATAATAGTCCACTAAAAAAAAGAAACCTCCAAATAAAACTTTCAAGAACAATCATTGCCTTTTCAGTCCATTAATTCTTTACTGGTGATATCTGTTGGGAAACTGGGTCTGGAACTAGCATGAGCAAGTTGGGTCCAAGACACTTTCCAAGTTGTCTACAGCATTATTTGTTTTGTCTTCCTCTCCTTGGGTGGTCTCATCCACACCTCAGCTTTGATTGCCAAACTCACCTTGATGATGTCTACAAATTTCTAGCTCAGTTCCCTACCCTAAACAGCAATGGATTCTCTCTTGTCCACTGACCATAGCTTTCTGGATATTTGACAAGAAACCTGAATTCTTAGAGCAAACCCAAACTCAGCATCATTACTCTCAAATCTACCCCTCATCTGACCTCTAAATAAGAGATTAGTGTCCAGACAACAGGCACCCAGTTGCCTAATCCTCAAACAGAGATGGCACTTGGAATCTGTGCTCAACTATCGTCATATTCAATTGGTCACCAAATTTCATCAATTCCACCTCAAGGGTATCTCTTAAATCCACTCCTTTCTCTATATTATATCTCACACTTTTCCTGAAAACTTCCAATTGTTCCTCCACTTCTAGCCTTGACAGATCCATCCCACACAGTCAATGCTGTTGGAGCCCCACCCAGTTCTCCTAAGATTGAAACACTCATCCCAAAGAGGATGCAGGTTTTGACTGACAGCAGCTCACATTCACACTCTTCTCTGGAAGACTATCAACAACTGATGGAGCCATCTTATCTGGAGACAGTTGGGATAAGCATCCTCGCCTTGGCGGGTAGCAGGACCACCTCTGAGTTGTAGTTCATTCCCCAGAGCTCCCTATGAAATCAAACTGAGCTCAGCTTCTCCCTGAAACCACATCAACTTCTTCCCCTGCCCCATCCCACTTCCCTCACTCAAAGTATCTTCCCCTGAGAGCACCCCTTCAATAGATCACTTATACAAGAATCCCCACCTCAGGCTCTGTTTCTAGAGATTCTGACTTAAGATATCTTTTTCATATTGTAACAGAATAATTTCTATTTAAAGGCATAGTAGCTCATGTAATTCCCTGGCAAACTTTTTAATTTATACTTCATTATGTACATATAATTGAAAGACCTTAGTGTATCACATAAGCTCTTGTCTTATGTGTATCTTATGTCTTAAGCTCTTGTCAAACTGTGTATCACAGTTTGCCCACCTGTCTGTCCCCTGTCCCAAATTCTCTTCTCCAACCAGCCTTCTGTTCTTACTCTCTACTAAAATACTCCACTTTCCCTCAAAACAACATTCTTTCATACCTCAAAATAAGCTCATGTTCCTCCCTTTGCCTGAAACTTATTTCACCATCTAGTCTAAGCTCTTGTTCATCACTTAAGACTCACCTTAAACCTCACCACCTCCTTGAACTTTTCCTCAGCATTTCTACCCTCTTCAGTTCAGTTCAGTCACTCAGTCATGTACAACTCTTTGTGAATCCATGGACTGTAGCACACCAGGCTTCCGTAACCAATACCAAATACTGGAGCTTTCTCAAACTCATGTCCATCATATCGGTGATGCCTTCCAACCATCTTATCATCTGTTGTCCCCTTCTCCTCCTGCCTTCAATATTTCCCAGCAACAGGGTCTTTTCCAATGAGTCAGTTCTTCATATCAGGTGGTCAAAGCTGGAGCTTCAGCCTCAACATCAGTCCTTCCAATGAATATTCAGGGTTGACTTCCTTTAGGATTGACTGGTTTGATCTCCTTGCTATCCAAGGGACTCTCAAGAGTCTTTTCCAACACCACAGTTCAAAAGCATCAATCCTTTGGCATTCATCTTTCTTTATAGACCAACTCTCACATCCATACATGACTACTGGAAAAACCATAGCTTTGACTATATGGACCTTTGTTGGTAAAGTAATGTCTGCTTTCTTTTTCTAACTTATTTATTTTTTAATTTAAAAATAATTGCTTTATAGAATTTTGATGTTTTCTGTCAAATACCTCAGCTTTTTAATATGCTGTCTAGGTTGGTCATAACTTTTCTTCCAAGGAGCAAGTGTCTTTTAATTTCATGGCTGCAGTCACCATTTGCAGTGATTTTAGAGGCCAAGAAAATAAAGTCTCCCACTATTTCCATTGTTTCCCCATCTATTTGCCATGAAGTGATGGAACCGGATGCCATGATCTTAGTTTTCTGAATGTTGAGTTTTAAGCAAGGTTTTTCACTCTCCTCTTTCACTTTCATCAAGAGGCTTTTAAGTTCCTCTTCACTTTCTGCCATAAGAGTGGTGTCATCTGCATATCTGAGGTTATTGATATTTCTCCTTGCAATCTTGATTCCAGCTTGTGCTTCATCCATTCCAGCATTTTGCATGATGTACTCTGCATTTAAGTTAACTAAGCAAGGTGACAATATACAGCCTTGACGTACCCCTTTCCCAACTTGGAACCAGTCCATTGTTCCATGTCCGGTTCTAACTGTTGCTTCTTAACCTGCAAACAGATTTCTCAGGAGGCAGGTAGTGTGGTCTGGTATTCCCATCTCTTTGAGAATTTCCCACAGTTTGTTGTGATCCACACAGTCAAAGGCTTTGGCATAGTCAATAAAGCAGAAGTAGATGTCTTTCTGGAATTTTTTTGCTTTTTCTATGATCCAACAGATGTTGGCAATTTGATCTCTGGTTCCTCTGCGTTTTCTAAATCCAGCTTGAACATCTGGAAGTTCTCAGTTCACGTACTATTGAAGCCTAGCTTGGAGAATTTTGAGCATTACCTTGCTAGCGTGTGAGATGAGTGCAATTGTCATACCCTCTTAGGCAGAGTCAGATGTCACATTCCTCATAGTCAAGTGATTATATGTACAAGTCTTTATCTCACTTGCCCTGTTGTGTTGTATTTTCATGTTACCATCAAGATAATTCAGTGCACATCACTGTGAGCTTCATTAGGACAGGGACTGTGCCTCAGATATCTTTGCATTCCCAGTGCTTAGCACAGTGCCAACACATGGTAGGTGCTCAACAAATACTTGTTAAATACAAGTAGTCTTTGTTCTCTAGCCCTGGAAATGACCTTTCCTTTCATTCCCATTGTTTCCAAAACAATGGTGTGGGCTCCTTGTTCTTTATCCTGCTATCTACAAAGTCCAATCTTACCCTGGCTTCTTTCCCCATGTATTTCTGGGGATGGAGAGAAGGTCTGAAGGATATACTTCTCATACCCTGAGGGATATAACAGCCAGGGGTTATCTGGTTGTCACCTGTCACATAGATCTGAAATACTACTCTAGGCTTTTCTGTGGGTCATTGTTTGGCACGATCAGTTTCTTCAGGCCACCTGAGAACCCTCGGTACCAATTTTACTAAGTGAGGACACTGACTCTCTTTTAATTCTCAACACATAGTCTTAGGCATGCTATCTTGGTCAGCAGGCAAGGTATCAAAGGGGAATTACAAAACACCAAAGGGGAATTACAAAAACAAGGAAGACCCATAAAACCTTATGTGAGCCATCACTGCTCCAAAGTTCATGAAGTCTCAAACTGTCCTTTTCAAGCAGGATCTGCACGTTACCTTTGCATTACCAACGGCATAGTAAAATGTTAGAGTTCCCAGACCAAAAGAAAAAGAAAGAGAACAGTCTTCGGGTCTTTCACAGTATAAAATCTCTGCCTCTGAAAAACAGAAAACTGCTACTATCTTTGAAATAAAAAATTCCACTAACCATCAGACTTTCACAAACATTGTATTCTAGGTTCAGAGTATTGCCCTGGTGAAATGAATAAATCCATGAAAGAATAAGCCAAAAATATCTACACAATGTGATTAAGGTTTTAGGAAAGAGACACAAGAGAAGAAACCGTTTAAACCTACAAAGAATGGGGGAACTCATTCCAGGAGAAAGAATACAGAGCATAGGTCAGAACCCAGCAGACAAACTTTATGACACTTTCTAGGAAAATTATGGAGGAATCCAAGTATCAATTAGGAGCAGTCAGACTGGAAGGCTAAATAAGACTCCTTCCAATACTGAAATCCACTCCACCTACAAGGGAAGTGACTTGAATTAAAATGTGCCATTTAAAGTGATAAGCAATGGCAAACCTTTCAAGGTTTTTGCTTAGTCTCCTATCTCTTTGTGGGTTGCTAACTTTTGGTAGGAATGGTTGCAGTGAACCATGTCGTCAGATTACAAAAATGATTAAAGAAAAAAAAAATGCCACAGCATTAACAGTACCTACCTATTGATGATGAAATTATGATCAAATTGTTTTTGTTGTTTCATGTTTAGTGCTGCTTCTTTATACATTTCTGCAGGATACCCCAAAAAATTTTGCAAGAAGTATTTACCATTTCAAGATAAATCTAAGGAAAACATTGCTATAGCAATCATAATTTTTAAAACAAACTCTAAGGAAAATCCTGAATAACAGTCAAATTAGAAGAGTCCTCATTGAGCAAACTTAGCCCTCTCTAATGGCACATTTACTAAGAAGGTAATTTAGCCCCTAAAAGCATTACCTCTCAAAAACTGCAGAGAATGGCAATGACCAAGTCAGTATTAAATACAAAAAGTTGTATCACCTATGCCCAAGCCACTTTTATCTTCACAAGTATACAGAGAGGCATAAGTATTCCTTTGTCCTCAGCAAGAGCCAGAGACAAGCAGAATGGCATGAGGAGTTTCACTTCTTCCTAGAAACACATTTTCCTAGGAGCTAAATCCTAGTGGCAAAGAGCAAGTAACCTTACTTGTAGGCTAGTTACTTAGAGTACCTAAAAAAGAAATCACACTGGAGATTCCAAACAACTGAAGCCCACACTAGAGGAGGAATGAACAAGTTCAAAATGGAATTCTTCTCAGAAAGAAAGTTCTCAAAAAGATAAGAAGGAAGGAAGCTACAGAGTTAGAATATGCCCTGATCTACAGGGTGAAAGAAATCCCTCAAGGACTTGGGAATCATAATCAAGATTAATGCTGGACATACATGGAAAGCACGCGGCATCATTTGAAAGATAGAAGCATCAACATGAAATACCTGAATGAGCCTAAAGGTGAGAAAACAATGCCTGGAAAGGAGACGATAATGGAGGAGCCACATGACCCTTCAAAGTGAACACATGGAGAAGGCAAAGGTCGATGGTGAGATGGGAAGAGCTGCCAGCGGGATGAATTGGATGAAGGATGAAGTGAGCACAGGGACAGAGGAAAGGAGCATCAAATGAAGAGGTTGCCGTACCATAGACAACCTTTTCTGTAAAGCGACTCACCCACTGACCAATAATCCTTCAGGACAGAGAAGAAATTATCTGCCAGTTTTGAGCTTTGTGACTGTCATAATTCATAGCTAACATCCCAGCTTTTGACTAGGTGCTCCAAGATCAGCACACTTCAATATAGACACTGAAAGAAATTTTGAAATAAAATAAGTCAGTGGATTCAGGCCACATGTCTGAGTCTTAAAGCAAAAATGAGTAGCAAACATTCATGGAAACATTAACTTAAGAAACACAGGTTAGTGATTCAAAGGGTTTTCTAGGTCAAAGGAGGGGTCACACTAGGACTTTCGGCTTAGTCGCTATAGAATTAATTGCCCTGCCCTGGATGTCCACACTGATGGCAAATCCATGAAAAAAATTTGTTAAGGGAATCCCAATAATACAGAGATAACTGAAAAAGAAGTCTGCAAATAGAATGTAGAAAGCAAAGGGAGAGGTCATATATTTTCTTATTACCCGCAGGTAAGAGAAAAAGAGGCTGATGAGCCCTGGAATGCTGAGAAAAGCTGGACTTCACCAAATATAAAACAAAGTCCACACTGCAGCTACGTAGAGGCTCACAAGAAAAATAACAGTTCTCTTTTCTTTTATTTGATTTTATATCTTCAAATGACATTTATAATCTATTCCACTTATAGATTATTGTATCTATTATTATAATAAATTCCACTTTAGTTCCACTAAAGTGATTCATTCTAGATCACACATGAAATAACATAAGCAAAAGAAGTTACATAACAATATACATTGAGAAAGTAGGAATAATGCCTGGTTCATAACCGGTATTCAATAGATAGCTTGTAGTCATTCACTCGGAGCTTCCTAGGTGGCACTAGTAAGGAACCTGCCTGCCAATTCAGGAGATGTAAAGAGATGCAGGTTCCATCCCTGGGTTGGGCAGATCCCCTGGAGAAGGGCATGGCAAACCACTCCATTATTCTTACCTGGAGAATCCCTTGGACAGAGGAGCCTGGCAGGCTATAATCCATAGGGTCACAAAGAGTTGGACATGAATGAAGCAACTTAGCACCCACACACACATTCACTTATTTTTTCATTTATTCAATATTTATTGACTGTATACTATATGCAAGGCACTATTCTAGACACTGAGAATTCAGCATTAAAAAAAAAAATACAAGGCCCTCATGAAGCTTCTATTCCAGTGGGGGAGACTGGTAAATACACAAATAATACATGTAACAAAGGCAGAGTATAATGAGTGTTATGAAGAAAAAGAACATTAAGGACACAGAGAACACCTAGGGGTCTCTTTGGGGCTTGTCTGGTGGCTCAGATGATGAAGAATCTGCCAGCAATGTGGGAGATCCAGGTTCAGTTCCTGAGTCAGGAAGATCCCCTCGAGAAGGGAATGGCTACCCACTCCAGTATTCTTGCCTGGAGAATTCCATGGACAGAGGAGCCTGGTGGGCTACAGTCCATGGGGTCGCAAAGAATCAGACACAACTGAGCAACTAACACTTTCATTTTTTTCAGAGGCCTCTTTAGATAGGGCAATTGGGGAGGTCTCTCTGGGGAGATGGCATTCAAGCAGAGACCTGGATGAAGTGAGAAAATATAAGGAAGCATCATGCAGAAAGAGGGCAGATGCAAGGTCTTGAGTGAAGGACCAGTAAGGATATGAGTGAGGCTAGATCACAGTGAGGGAGGAAAGAAGGATGCGAAACCAGCGGGAGAGAGAGGTGAGTGCCAGGTGAATGCCAAAGTCATGAGAAGGATTTTGGGTAGTATTTCAAATGTGGGAGGAAGCCATAAGAGGGTCCTAAGCAGGAAAGCCTCATGATCTGATTTCTATATTAAAATAATCACTTTGACAGGTTTATAGAGAGTGAACTGTGGAGGGTGTAAGAGAAAGAGTAGAAGCAGGGAGAAAACTGGGTCAAGGAATGCGAGGAGGACCTCGAAGATGCAGTTGCCTGGAGTCTCGCCCGCTGCCCAACCATGGTCAACCCCACCTGGTCTTGGACATTGCCAACAAGTCCTTGGGTCACTTCTCTCTCAGGCTGTTTGCAGACAAAGTTCCAAAGACAGCAGAAAACTTCCGAACTCTGAGCACTGGGGAGAAAAGATTTGACATAAAGTTTCCTGCTTTCACAGAATAATTCCAGGATTTATGTATGTGCAGGGTGGTGACTTCACCAACCATAATGGCTCTGATGGCTAGTCCATCTATGGAAAGAAATTTGATGAGAAGAATTTCATCCTGTAGCACACAGGTCCTAGCATCTTGTCCATGACTAATGCTGGCGCCAACACAAATGGTTCCCAGTTTTTCATCTACAATCTGCCAAGACTGAGTGTTTGGATGGCAAGCATGTGGTCTTTGGCAAGGCAAAGGAGGACATGAATACTGTAGAAGCCACAGAGTGCTGCAGTCCAGGAATGGCAAGACCAGAAAGAAGATCAAAATTGCTGACCGTGGACAAATCTAATAAATCTGACTTGTATTTAACCACCAGGCCATTCCCTCTGTAGCTCAGGAGAGCATCCAATCATCCACATCTTCTTGAATTAACTCCTATATTTGTGCTCCCACTGCTGTTCTTTGGGTTCCATATTTTCCTTATCCCCTTCCAATTTTAGCTGGATTGCAAAGTTAAGTTTATGACTATGAAATAAAAACTAAACAAAAAAAGCAATGAGAAGGAAATGATAGCTCAGGAGATGAAATAGAAGGTATCTCCCATTTCTCCAAAGAGAGGGTCCCCAAAAAGTATTTTAGCCAACTTGAATATATAATTTCAAGAATGTGAATTTGTAAAATTTCTACTTAAAGAAAGCTAGTGTTTTAATTTCATTCACATATATATTTAAATTGCATCTACAAACTCCATCTAAAAATACCAATTTATCAATCAAGTATTTCTTCTTTACCAATCTCATATACATGAAGGAATTTTGATAAAACTCATCACAAGCATGTTTGACATCTTTTAAGAGTCACTTTTTGGGTCACTTCACACAAATTTCTAAGGCATGCCATCTTCACTCCCCTCTATACCTGTTTTGAACCCATGTATGGGCTTCCCTGGTGGCTCAGATGATGAAGAATTTGCCTGCAATGCAGGAGACTTGGGTTTGATCACTAGATTGGGAAGGTCCTCTGGAGAAGGGAATGGCTACCCACTCCAGTATTCTTGGACTTCCATGGACAGAGGAGTCTGGTGGGCTATAGTCCATGGTGTCGCAAAGAGCTGGACACAACTGAGCAACTAACATACACATACACACCACACACACACACGCACACACACACATAATGCTGTAGCTGAATGCTTATTCCAAATCACAAATACCCATTTGTAAAGATTCAGATTTTAAAGTAGAACTTAAAACAGAATGTATATTCTTTGAAAGCAAGGATATTGTTTTCTGAACTACTGTATCCCCAGTGCCTAGAACAGGGATCAACAAATATGGCCTATGGACCAAACCTGTGAACAACAGTTATAAACAGTTTCGTTGGAACACCGGCAGGCTTATTTATTTGCATGTTGCCTGTGACTGCTTTTGCTCTGTCACAGCAGAGTTGAACAGTTATGACAGAGACTGTATGACTCGCAAAGCCTAAAATGTCTACTTCCCAGCCCTTTACAGAAAAAGTTTGCTGATCCCTGGTCCAGAGCATTGTGTAGCCTGTAGTAGGTATTCAACAGAAATTTGATATTGACTATATAGGCACAAGGAAACTCCTTATTTTCTGAAAAACAATTTGCAGAAGGAAAAAGCAAAACCTGATATTCTGTAGTATTTGTAGTATTTGTCAAATTCATCCTCAGCTCCCTCTATACTTGCCCCTTCTAGTGGTTCTTTTCAAGCACTAAGTGGCATAAAAGCGTTTCTATCTGATTTCTACGGGAGCATTTTCTAAGGCAGCTCTCCTTCCCTCCACACCATAAATAACTCTAAAGACATCACTTCTCTCTTCTGTGCCTCCATTTTCCACAACTTGAAAACAGAGTGTTTGTGGAACTCACCGGTCAAGTGTTTTCAGAGTAAAGGAACTGCAGTAGGAGTGTTTGACTTTTATATCTGGAAAAAGCAAACGGGCAGAAGCATGGGAAGCCCATACACACATAGAGGGGTTGGAAGGACCAGTCAGCAGCTGGAGCCAGGAGGGAGCAAGCCTCGTGGAAAGACAGCACCTTTTGAAAAGGGACTTCTTGTCTCCATAGTTCAAACTTTTCTTATAAAAGCATGCTTTGAAGGGGTCCTGAAATTCTGTTCCATCCCATGTTGAAAAGCTATGTACAAATGTTCTGATTTTTATAGTACACAAGCTCTTTCAGAAGTTTCCAATGCTCCTATACAGATATGTTGGAAAGGTGTGCAGGTAGCTCAGCCTAGCTAAGGCTCTGTCAACAGCCGCACTGCTGGATATAAAATCACCTGAAAGAAATCCAAGCTAGAAAACTGACAGAATGGTGACTGCTTTATTTATTCTTGCAGAGAAAAGTGGAAATTACCTCCTTTGTTGAAAGAGAATCTAGTCTTAAGAGTCAAAGAGCCTATAGATTTTGTCATTGTAAAGGGCTCAAAATTGTTCTGCTTAAACTTCCTGGTTCTTCTGCTTTCTGCAAAGAAACAGAGAGGAACTCTGAGAGAAGTGAGATGAACCCTTTTAAAGTATTCTAGCAGTAATTTGTATAGAGGATGGCCCTGGGAGTGATTTACTGTAGCCTGAACTATTGCCGGGGGCAGCAAGGAGAAGATGTGAGGGCTTTTGTGGCCAAGCCTGAAGACCTGGAGCCACAGTACTGCCCTGGAGCAGACTACTCCAAGACAGACTTCAGAGGGAGTGAGCAAAGAAGCCTTCTAAGGAAGTCAGGTTGCTAACTCAGCCTTGCTTTCTTCGTTAAACACTATAAAAGAAATAACTCACAATGTGAAAGCACCTAGGGCAAAAAGTTCAGCTTAGCCTGGGATCCCCCCTGAGGCAGACCCAAGATGAGGCAGAGGTTGTATACTTGAAAGACACAAGAAACACCAGCAGGCAAGTGAAGAAATGAGACCTGGCAGGGAAGGCAGCAATGAGGGGGCAGATAGCAAGCCAGCTACACTGTGGATGACCAGGGAGCTTAGTCCAGGGAGAAAGTCTGGGACATTGTATAAAACAAGAGCCTCTTGGGCAGAGGGGCAAAGGGGCAAAGGAGTCCAATCACTGGATGCAGTGATTGATTGACAGATGGTGGGGTGGTGTTAATTCCCCTAGAACTTCCTTTTTAGGTGAAGAGATGCAGATGCTGACTGCTGGAAACAACAGAGCATCTTAAAAAGGTAAATTCCAATGGATATGGGTGGCATACTCACCATATATACTACCAGGTCTCTCAATAAAAGTTTCTTCTGGTCTTTTCTTGCCCACATACCACTCCTTGGAAGCAAGAAGTTAGCTGGGATGGAGCAGTGATATCCACCGCATTCACAGGGCCCATTATCTTTTTTTTTTTGGCCTCACCATGTGGCATACAGGATCATAGTTCCCCGACCAGAGATAAAACCTGTGCCCCCTGCATTGGAAGTACAGAGTCTTAACCACTGAAATGCCATGGAAATCCCAGAGCTCATTGTCTTTTGAATTGACTTCTGTTTGGGGAAATACCTACACTGTGAATCCAAACTCTCCAAAGTAGAGCACAAATGTCAAGTTTCCCTTGTAGCTAGGACACAGGCCTGAGGTTAAGGCTCTGCCAATTTGGTGCACAAAGGTGACACTATTTGGGGGGTAAGCATGCAATGCTGGTGACAGGTTGATGGAGATGTCCCTTGCTCCTGGGGAGAGGAGAGGTAGAGGCATGTAGTTTGGGGTGGTAGAGGCAGCAATGCCTGTGGTTTTCTGGTAGTACAGGGTAGAATTTTTTACACAAAATTGGCAGTGAGGCTAGTGACTTTAGCACTAATTGCAGTAATTTGGACTTCCCAGCATCATCTGGTGCTCAACAGCTTCAGGGCTTTCCCATCAGACCGGCTTCTGCCACTGGGTGTGGGTGATCCTCCAAGAAGCTTGATCTCAAGTGTGTTTCGCCCCCCACCCCAGCTTTAATATACTTTATGTCAATCCCTTTCTTGCTTTAACTAGACAGAGTGGACTCTGAGCTTCATGCCTAAGCCCATGACTGATACAGGCAGAAAAAGCAAATGGTAAAGTACCCAGTATGACATGGTATATTTTATAAAAGCATAAAGAAACCCAAAGGGATAACTTGGTCTGCCCCCAATCTTCATAAAAAAAGTTACCTATAAACTATCTCAAGTGAGAAACTAGTCTTCAAGTATCCAGGGAGAAAATTCTGCACAACCTAAAGAATCACAGGCTCCCTGGTGGTCGAGATAGTAAAGAACTCGTCTGCAATTTGGAAGACCAGGGTTCGATCTCTGGATTGGGAAAATCTCCTGGAGAAGTGAATGGATACCCACTTCAGTATTCTGGCCTGGAGAATTCCCAAGGACAGAGGAGCCTGGTGGACTACAGTTCATAGGGTCGCAAAGAGTCAGACTCGACTGAGTGACTTTCAGATCAGTTCAGTCCAGTTAAGTGCTCAGTCGTGTCCGACTCTTTGCAACCCCTTGGACTGCAGAATGCCAGGCGTCCCTGTCCATCACCAACTCCCTGAGTTTACTCAAACTCATCTCCATTGAGTCGGTGATGCCGTCCAACTATCTCATCCTCTGTCGACCCTTTCTCCTGCCTTCAAACTTTACCAGCATCAGCGTCTTTTCAAATGAGTCAGTTCTTCGCATCAGGTGGCCAAAGTATTGGAGTTTCAGCTTCAGCATCAGTCCTTCCAACGAATATTCAGGGATGATTTCCTTTAAGATGAACTGACTGGATCTCCTTGCAGTCTAAGGGACTCTCAAGAGTCTTCTCCAACACCACAGTTCAAAAGCATCAATTCTTTGCCACTCAGCTTTCTTTCTAGTCCAACTCTCACTGGTTCCAAATCGGGAAAGGAGTGTGTCAAGGCTCTATATTGTCACCTGTTTATTTAACCTATATGCAGAGTACATCATGAGAAATGCTGGGCTGGAAGAAGCACAAGCTGGAATCAAGATTGCCAGGACAAATATCAATAACCTCAGATATACAGATGACACCACCATTATGGCAGAAAGTGAGGAAGAACTAAAGAGCCTCTTGATAAAAGTGAAAAAGGAGAGTGAAAAAGTTGGCTTAAAGCTCAACATTCAGAAAACTAAGATCATGGCATCTGGTCCCATCACTTCATGGCAAATAGATGGGGAAAGAGGAGAAACAGTGGCTGACTTTATTTGGGGGGGCTCCAAAATCACCGCAGATGGTGACTGCAACCATGAAATTAAAAGACGCTTAATCCTTGGGGAAAGTGATGACCAACCTAGACAGCATATTGAAAAGCAGAGACACTACTTTGCCAACAAAGGTCTGTCTAGTCAAGGCTATGGTTTTTCCAGTGGTCATGTATGGATGTGAGAGTTGGACCATAAAAAAAGTACCAAGGAATTGATGCTTTTGAACTGTGGTGTTGGAGAAGACTCTTGAGAGTCCCTTAGACTGCAAGGAGATCCAACCAGTCCACCCTAAAGGAGATCAGTCCTGAGTGTTCACAGGAAGGACTGATATTAAAGCTGAAACTCCAATACTTTGGCCACCTGATGCGAAGAGCTGACTCATTTGAAAAGACCCTGATGCTGGGAAAGATTGAGGGCAGGAAGAGAAGGGGATGACAGAGGATGAGATGGTTGGATGGCATCACCGACTCAATGGACATGAGTTTGGGTAGACTCTGGGAGTTGGTGATGGACAGGGAGGCCTGGCGTGCTCCAGTCCATGGGGTTGCAAAGAGTCAGACACGACTAAGTGATTGAACTGAACACATCCACACATGACTACTGGAAAAACCATAGCTTTAACTAGATGGACCTTTGTTGGCAGAGTAATATCTCTGCTTTTTAATAGGCTGTCTATGTTGGTCATGACTTTTCTTCCAAGGAGCAAGTGTCTTTTAATTTCATGGCTGCAGTCACCATCTGCAGTGATTTTGGAGCCCCCTCCCCCCCAAAGAAAAAAACGTCTCTCGCTGTTTCCACTGCTTCCCCATCTATTTGCCATGAAGTGATGGGACCGCATGCCATGATCTTACTTTTCAGAATGTTCAGTTTTAAGCCAACTTTTTCACCCTCCTCTTTCACTTTCATCAAGAAGTTCTTCAGTTCTTGTTTACTTTCTGCCATGAGGGTGGTGTCATCTGCATATCTGAGGTTATTGATATTTCTCCCGGCAATCTTGATTCCAACTTGTGCTTCATCTAGCCCAGCATTTCTCAAGATGTACTCTGCATATAAGTTAAATAAGCAGGGTGACAATACACAGCCTTGACGTATCCCTTTTCCTATTTGGAACCAGTCTGTTGTTCCATGTCCAGTTCTAACTGTTGCTTCCTGACCTGCATACAGATTTCTCAAGAGGCAGATCAAGTGGTCTGTTAGTTCCATCCTGGAAGAATTTTCCACAGTTTGCTGTGGTCCACACAGTCAAAGGCTTTGCCATAGTCAATAAAGCAGAAATAGATGTTTTTCTGGAACTCTCTTGCTTTTTCGATGATCCAACAGATGTTGGCAATTTGATCTCTGGTTCCTCTGCCTTTTCTAAATCCAGCTTGAACATCTGGAAGTTCTTGGTTCACATACTGTTGAAGCCTGGCTTGGAGAATTTTGAGCATTACTTTGCTAGTGTGTGATGAGTGCATTACCTTTGTCATTACCTTTCTTTGGGATTAGAATGAAAACTGACCTTTTCCAGGCCTGTGGCCACTGCTGAGTTTTCCAAATTTGCTGGCATATTGAATGCAGCACTTTCACAGCATCATCTTTCAGGATTTGAAATAGCTCAACTGGAATTCTATCACCTCTACTAGCTTTGTTTGTAGTGATGCTTCCTAAGGCCCACTTGACTTCGCATTCTAGGATGTCTGGCTCTAGGTGAGTGATTACACCATCGTGATTACCTGGCTCATGAAGACCTTTTTTGTATAGTTCTTCTGTGTATTCTTGCCACCTCTTCTTAATATCTTCTGCTTCTGTTAGGTCCATAACATTTCTGTCCTTTATTGTGCCCATCTTTGCATGAAATGTTCCCTTGGTTTCTCTAATTTTCTTGAAGAGATCTCCAGTGTTTCCCATTCTATTGTTTTCCTCTATTTCTTTGTACTGATCACTGAGGAAGGCTTTCTTATCTCTCCTTGCTATACTTTGGAACCCTGCATTCCATAGGGTTACAAAGAGTCGGACGTGACTGAGCAACTTTCACTTTCACTTCAAGAATCACACCATTCCAGGAACCTACAACACCCAATGCCAGAATGTTCTACTTTTGTAGTCAAGGAGATACAAGAACTTTCTGTAGTCGTTTAAAAGAAAAATGTGCTTAAATAACTCATTTTCTCACTGAATTTACCTTTAATGGTTTTTAATTTTATTATACATAGAGCTGCCAACTGCCAGACATTAAGGAATCATCATCTTCATTTTTTTCCAGTTTAAGGTGAGTCAGACAAAAACTTGAGCAGAGACAAAGATGTCAATATTATTTTCAATACAAAAGAAAACTCTTTCCATGTCACATGGGCATGAGAAGCACTTGTTTTCTTACTTTCAGTTCCCCTTCTATTCTGGGTCTTTTGAAGCCATGACAAGAAGTTAGGGAAACTCTCAAATCTCTATATCAAAAGTCAACATGAGAAGTCCCCCTGAACTCATTCCTTCCCTTGTGAAAATGACAGTCGCCTTTCAGGCACACAAATTTATCTTCCTCCAGTTCTTGAAGGATATCTGTCCTCTGATACTTGCACTTAATGGCAAGAGTAATGATGATGCTGATTACGTATCTTTCAGCGGTTTTCAGAAATCATTTGAAGGGCATTGGGTCTCAGTAGTATTTCACTAACATCTTACTTTAAATGCTTTACTCATCGACCTCAATATGCTTCAAAATTCATATTTTTCTTTAAAATTACTGCAAAATGTTATAAATATAACAAGCATAATGTTTCATGAACAAATCCGGTTATACTCACGGGGAATATGAGTTGGAATCAGACAAGCCTAGACTGTAAGGAAGGACCCTCCCATGTTTGTAACCTGATCCTCCATAGTTGTTAACTGCATACCATGGCCAAGTCACTTAATAAGTCTTAGCTTCTTCATATGTGACTGGGATCACATTACCTACCACATTGGATTGTTGTGAGGTTAGTGATGTAACATTTAAAGTAAGTAAAAACATACCTGGCATATAATAAAAATTCAGTTGTTTGCACTAAGTCTTGTCCAACTCTTTGCAGCCCCATAGACTGTAGCCCACCAGGTTCCTCTGTCCATGGAATTCCCCAAGCAAGCATGTAGGAGTGGGTTGCCATTTCCTTTACCATGGCATATAATGAAAATTCAGTAGACGGTTAACTATTATTTTTCTTCTTAACCATCCATCTATACATGACTGTTTTCAAACAAATATTGAGTATATTTAAATATGGATGAGAATTTTCTTTCAACTCTTTGTTTCAAAATTTTACATATCTCATCTTCTGTGATCTGAGCCATTGTTAATTTAGTAGTCTTAGGACGATGACCGTCTTTTCCATCATACCTCTGACCTCTGCCAAAGTTCTTTTTTCCAATGCACATCAATCCACACTTCAATGTGCCAAAGTGGTTTCTCATTGCTGTGTGGATCTGATTTAAGCTCTTTATCACCTCCTACAGTCATTCTCCCATTCCCCAGCTGTGAATCACAGAGCTTAGGAGATTTAAAATTACATTTTGCAAACTCCCTTGCTTAATAAATTATACCAGCAGTCCCCAGCTTTTTTGGCACCAGGGACCAGTTTCGTGGAAACAATTTTTCCACAGACCAGGGAGTGGGGATAGTTTTGTTAGGGGAAGCACACTGACTGAAACCACCCACCCTGGTCAGACACCAGAGTAACCATTTGCATGAGCTGTTTTACGACAGGAGGCCCTGGTAAGGAACACAGAACTAATAAGACACCACCAAGGGGAAGAGTTCAAAAAAGGTCAAAAGAAGACACCACATGTCCAACCACCTCCCAGAATCTTCCTCTCTGGCTGAGAGAATCCATCCCAGAATCCATCTTGGCTGAACAAGGTGTGCACCACCAGGAAGGACTCTGAGTCAGAATGATTGGCTAAAGACAACCCTGAAACTAATCCCATCACCATAAAACCCAAGACTGAGAGCCACGTGGCAGAGCTATTCTCCTAGGTTCTCTTACCCTACTGCTCTCCACCCGGGTGCCCTTTCCCAATAAAATCTCTTGCTTTGTCAGTACATGTGTCTCCTCCGACAATTCATCTCCGAGTGTTAGACAAGAGCCTAGTTTCGGCCCCTGGAAGGGGTCCCCCTTCCTGCAACAGTTTCAGGATGATTCAAGTGCATTATATTTATTATGTATTTTATTTCTATTATTATTACATCAGCTCCACCTCAGACCCAGATCCCAGAGGCTCGGGACCCCTGAATTATACCTGGAGGAAGTAAAGCTGTTGAAGCTTTAATGACACCAGTGCCCAAGATCAAGAGCCACCAAATGCTTCCCATCCCAAATCTAGGTAGGAATCTAACACCATTATGCTTTTAAAAAAGTTTCTCTCAAATATAGATCAATGGAACAAAATAGAAAGCCCAGAGATAAATCCACGTGCCTATGGATACCTTATCTTCAACAAAGGAGGCAAGAATATACAATGGAAAAAAGACAACCTCATTAACAAGTGGTGCTGGGAAAACTGGTCAACCACTTGTAAAAGAATGAAACTAGAACACTTTCTAACACCATACACAAAAATAAACTCAAAATGGATTAAAGATCTAAATGTAAGACCAGAAACTATAAAACTCCTACAGGAGAACATAGGCAAAACACTCTCTGACATAATTCACAGCAAGATCCTCTATGACCCACCTCCCAGAATATTGGAAATAAAAGCAAAAATAAACAAATGTGACCGAATTAAACTTAAAAGCTTTTGCACAACAAAGGAAACTATAAGCAAGTGAAAAGACAGCCCTCAGATTGGGAGAAAATAACAGCAAATGAAGCAACAGACAAAGGATTAATCTCAAAAATATACAAGCAACTCCTACAGCTCAATTCCAGAAAAATAAATGACTCAATCAAAAAATGGGCCAAAGATCTAAACAGACATTTCTCCAAAGAAGACATACAGATGGCTAACAAATACATGAAAAGATGCTCAACATCACTCATTATCAGAGAAATGCAAATCAAAACCTCAATGAGGTACCATTACACGCTAGTCAAAATGGCTGCTATCCAAAAGTTACAAGCAATAAATGCTGGAGAGGGAGTGGAGAAAAGGGAACCCTCTTATACTGTTGGTGGAAATGCAAACTAGTACAGCCACTATGGAGAACAGTGTGGAGATTCCTTAAAAAACTGGAGATAGAACTGCCATATGACCCAGCAATACCACTTCTGGGCATACACACCAAGGAAACCAGATCTGAAAGAGACACGTGTACCCCAGTGTTCATCGCAGCACTGTTTATAATAGCCAGGACATGGAAACAACCTAGATGCCCATCAGCAGACGAATAGATAAGAAAGCTATGGTACATATACACAAAGGAATATTACTCAGCCATTAAAAAGAATTCATCTGAATCAGTTCTAATGAGATGGATGAAATTGGAGCCCATTATACAGAGTGAAGTAAACCAGAAAGAAAAACACTAACACAGTATACTAACACATATATATGGAATTTAGAAAGATGGTAACGATAACCCTATATGCAAGACGGAAAAAGAGACACAGATGTATAGAACAGACTTTTGGACTCTATGGGAGAAGGCGAGGGTGGGATGATCTGAGAGAATAGCACTGAAACATGTGTATTACTTTATGCGAAATAGATCACCAGTCCAGGTTGGATGCATGAGACAAGTGCTCAGGGCTGGTGCACTCGGATGACCCAGAGGGATGGGAGGGGGAGGGAGGTGGGAGGGGGGTTCAGAATGGGGAACACATGTAAATCCATGGCTGATTCATGTCAATGTATGGCAAAACCCACTACAATATTGTAAAGTAATTAGCCTCCAACTAATAAAAATAATTGGGAAAAAAATAAAATAAAAATTTCTCCCCCACTCTCACTCCAATATCAAGTTTTCCTCTGGATACTTTAGTTTAATCTCAACCCTCCCTCTATATTTCTTTTCACTCCCTTGAATTCTTTGAGCCCACTTTGATCTCCCTTATATTGCAAACTGCTTAAAGGCAGAGAAAGTATTATGTTCATGGCAGTAAACAATCTTGTACCCCTTCCCACAATTCACACACACACACTCCAGGAAAACTGCTGTAGCACACTGTAGATCCTTTTTAAAATGCTCGTTTGCATATCTCTTTGAAGTTAAATGTTCCTCTCTTGGCATTCAGAATACAGTGAGTTCCTTTGTGCTGAATTGCTTGCTCCCTCCAAGCTCAGAGCAAAAATGCCTAGTAAAAATCTTAGAAAGATGTTTTTTCAGAACTATAGAGAGCTAGGCCTTAAACATCACCCTAACAAGGGCACCTAAACTGAGCCCACAAAGCCCACAATTATCTCCAGAGAGTGAGGTAAACAACCAAGTTATCTCCACCAGTTTGCAAAGAATTCCAGAGTCACAAGATATCTGAGACAGGAAGGACTGCAAGGGTCCTATTGTCCAACCTCTTCAATCAGTAGATGAAGAAACAGGACAAGAATAGAGAAACTGACTTGCTCAAGGTCATCCAGATGTTCTGCCCAAGAAGGACCTGGAGCCCCCAGCCTCTCTTCACTCAATTACACTCTGTGTGCATGGCTTGGGGTGTTCAAACCACTCTTAGCAGCATCTGAAAAGCTCTTCAAGGGCCATTGGGAAATCAAGAGTGTACCTGACATCAGCCTTTCCCCAGAGTTCTTGGGTGATGACAGGGATAGTGACCTCAGTGACAGGTCCCTCAGCACTCCCCCAGGATCTTCACATCCTACTCTGCCCACACTCAATTCTCTTTAACCCTTCATTTATCACCCCAGAACTTGAGAGTGAAGCCAGAATGAGAGAAGGCCACCATTACTGGGTGTCCCCCACACCACCCTTCCTGCCCATAATCTCTGAGTAATGATTCCTTTTGCCAGAAGCTCAGCTCCCGAAATAGTGTGGTACTTTGGCGGCAGTCCAGGAGCTAATAGGGATGGCAGCATTGTGTCTTATGAGCCGTTTTAACTGAGCTAATTTAGAATTTACCTGACCAAGAGTTCCATAAAATGTACTCCTCAAGATGAGATTGTTAATTACCACAGGATGACTGCCTGTGTTTGCTGGCCGGGGGGAGAGCTGGAGGGGAAAGGCTGGTTTCCAGAAATAATCCTTCTCTCAGCACCAAATAGGAATTAAATGTGAGAAAGGGCAAAGGGGATGGACAGAGAGATTCACCCACAGGAACTAAATAGGGTTATAATTAGTTTGTGTGTTTGCAGGTGTCATCTTTCACCCTCTGCCTGCGGAGGAGACTGCGGGTACACTCAGAATCCTTTGTGTCTCTTGGAGAAGGGCATTGAGATCCTTGGGGTGTTACAGGAAGAGCAGGAAGCAAGACGACTGCTAGGAGCAAGGCGAGCAAAGTCTCTGTGGTGCGGGGAGATGCCCGATGCAATGACCCCCGAATATAACACTGTTTACTGACAGCAGCTCCCCACAGCTATTACAGAGCTGCCTGAGAGCATCCTAATTAGTGAGGGTTGTCAGCACTCCCATTATAATCCCCAGTTGAGTGAGCTAAGTGTTTATCTCAGCCACTTCAAGTCACAGTCTCTGAAACACAGCCTTGAGTCTCCAGTTTCATTATCCCATGACTTATTCTAGTAATTCCTGTTTCATATGCATCTCAAATGTATATTTAAGCAGTGCTACTTCAAATCATATAAACTGGATTCTCATAGCTGTCTTATTGTTGAGATATCTCCGTTTACAAAAATGTCCTAAGCATTCTCTTTCCAAATATTTTTGAGATAGAAGTTATAAGTTAGATTCAAAGCATTTTCTCCCCACCACTTTGTTTAATGTTTTCTCTCAAGCTGGCTTTATATACTAGGACTTGACCTTACAATAGTTCTGAGTAAGCAAGAATATGTTCCTGCTTTGGGCTAAATTATAGTCTTGTGCATGAGTCAAAAATTGTTCTGTGAATTCAACCTAAGCATACTCTCCTTAAAATTCATTCATTCATGAAACCCATGTGAAATTTAGACTATGTGAGATACTTAAAGATCAACCTTATTTAAAGACCAACCTTATTAAAAGTAAGGAGTATCTTGTATTTTGAATCAAGAGAGAACTTCGAAGAACTGGAATAAAACTCAAATGGGGCTATATAAATGTAAAAACATGATTCATGTGGATGCAGTCTTGTGAGCACTGCCTCCCTTCTTAGAATGCCCGCTTTCCATAGCCACAATTGTCAGGAGAATTCTAGGGTGAAGGGGTGTGGAGGGGGAGCCTTATTTTATTGAAGTACCAGACAATACCCTAGGTAAGTATATCAAATATCAGGCTTCCCTTAGGCAGTGTGGAGCTGACCTAAGCTTAAGTCTGACACCAAAACCAGTGGTTTTGTGAAAAAAGAGAAGTTCAATAGATACGAAGAAAATAGAGCCCACATTGAATCCTTTTTGAGATCCATGTAAAATTAATACTAAAAATGCTTAATGTGAATTCATCTATTAAACAATGCAAGAATATTAACAATAGTCAAATTGACATCACTTCAATTTACAGAGTTATAATCCAACACTTAAACTGAATATCATTTTTTAACTTTGTATTATAGGGATTTTTAAATGCAGACAAAAACAGAGAGAATAGTTTAGTGAATCCTATGTATTCATTACTCAGCTTCAACACCATCCACTCTATTTTTAATTTATTTATTTATTTTAATTGGAGGCTAATTACTTTACAATATTGTAGTGGTTTTTGCCATACATTGACATGAACCAACCATAGGTGTACATGTGTCCCCCATCCTGAACCCCCTCTCCGACCTCCCTCCCCATCCCATCCCTCAGGGTCATCCCAGTGCAATGGCCCTGATCACCCTGTCTCATACATTGAACCTGGACTGGCGATCTATTTCGCATATGGTAATACACATGTTTCAATGCTATTCTCTCAATGCAAATCATCCCACACTCTTGCCTTCTCCCACAGAGTCCAAAAGTCTGTTCTTTATGTGTCTCTTTTGCTGTCTCACATATATGGTCATCACTACCATCTTTCTAAATTCCATATATATGCCTTAATATACTGTATTGGTGTTTTTCTTTCTGACTTACTTCACTCTGTATAATAGGCTCCAGTTTCACTCTTTAAAACCTTGTTTCATCTCTACTCACCATCACCACCTCTACTCACCCACTCCCATATTAGTTTAAAGCTAAATTCAGACTATTTCAAGAAATTTAAACAGGAACTTCACCTGCCTTAGAAAGTTCATTTTGGATGGATTTCCACCTCCAGTTAGTGTACTGGGTGTACCCCCTGCTACACTCTCATAACCCTACCAGTCTCAGAAAGTGAAAGTGAAGTTGCTCAGTCATGTACAATCCTTTGTGATCCCGTGGATGGTAGCCTACCAGGCTCCTCTGTCCATGGGATTTTCCAGGCAAGAATACTGGAGTGGGTTGCCATTTCCTTCTCCTACCAGCCTCAAGAAGGTCTCAAAATTGAACACAGCCATCAGAGATGTCCTTCCAGGGTGTCTTCAAACTCACTATGAACCCCATCAGTTGCCCAAAATCCAAGGGTGTGACTAGGTGCCCCCGAGTAAAAGTAACTACCAGATGAATCCTACAACCTGAGGGGCAACACTACCCTTGGCCTGAGAATGGCCCTCATGACAGGACAGCATTTCCTAGTCACTAGGGCATTGACAGCAAATGCTCCATTATCAATGAATTGAAAACAAGAAAGCATCATCCTTACCACTGAAAAGTTCATTCTCTTTAAAACAAAAACAGAAAATAAACATGCACCTATGGTTTGTGAACAAGTGTAGTCTTCATTGTAGAGAAACACACATGAAGAGTGACATCATTGCAATGAATGCCCCCAAAATAGTTTTTCAAATACAGCTTGTACTATGATACCAAAAGCTGACTCCCATGTCATCACCACTATTTACATATTTGAAGCTATTCTTTCCAGAATCATATTAGAAAGACATGTAAGGGGAAAAAAACATTTGCACTCCCTGAAAAGCAACATTACTCCTCAAAGTGTGTAGGAACTTAAAGATATAAACAAATGTGTGAAATAAATATCTAAGGCAGTGAGAATTTTAAGTGTCTAAAAATATTTTTTAAATCAGCAAGCCCCAGATGTTGGCACATTAGAAGCTATTGCTATACTAAAACAATCTGCCTGGAAGGCATGGAAAAATCACAGACATTCTCCCCTGGAAAGCAAACAAGTTTGACTAACAAGATGAGCCTATATTAAACTGATTATTTTCCCCATCAGAGCAATAGTAAATGGAGGCATTAATGAGCAAATACACATTTTTAGATGACATTCTAGAAATATACATCGGAGAAAATGTGCATCCACAGAGTAGCTAACTTGGAAAGAAAGAGCAAATTTTAAATACTAGTTATTAGGAAAAAAGAAAAGAGATCTTCTTAATCAGCCTTTGCCAGTTACCACCTGAAACACAAGGAGAATGGCAATACCAGTAACCAGTCTTTGTCAACAGGGAAGGTAGAGCTGAAGGAACCCTAAGAGTTAAAACCTGTTTACTATGTCTGGAGGTAGTGCAATCTATATACCAATCACTGAAGTCATTTGAAGCTTGCCTGTTGCTGACAAATGTAGATGGACAGATATGTAAAGATGATGCGTCATGAACTACAGCTGATGAATTTCCTACAGAAGCCCCTGTACTCACATCAGAAGTGTCAAGAGGTGACAGAGCTACATCACACCAAGTCTGGCAGTTTAATTTGGTGTCGGCTATTAGTGTTGACTCTCAGCACTATTGCCATTCAGTGTTTCTGCTGGCAAGGTGACATAGCCTTAGAGATTGCTAAATTTCTTTGTTGAGTGAAAGAGAGGTTGCTTTAGTAATCCCTTGCTGAACAATGAGGATTGCAAAGGGACAGAGGAAGGAAAGAGGGGGAAGGGGAATTCATTTCACAGGGTTCCTTTAAAACATTTCTTGTATAACTCCAGGTAAGAATCTGATGGCTTTGATAGGTAAAAAGCAAACATCTGAGACAAAGATGATTTATGGTGAAGGTTTGGCTGAATCAAAAGCTGAGTGCCCAGGATCATGGAAGTATTCTCCCTATATGGGTCTCAGAGAAACCACCACATTCGCTCAGTAAGGAGGATGTGGTGGGCTGCTCTGACCTCTGGGTGTCACCCAATGAATTCAGCTCCCTTCTCCTGGCCCCATGCTTATGGGAGACACAGACTTTGGCCATGTATCCAAGGACATTTCAAATTTCCTTGGTTATTCTTCCTCCAGAGAAAAGGGAATGTGTCTGTAGCTTTATCCTATATGTATCTGTAGATAGATCTGAAGCTATATCCTTCCCCTATCTCATGCCACTGCTTGCAGGGTAAGAAAACATGGGGTGCAGGTTAGGGAGGCCCTTGCAGCTCCATACTGCCTGAGGAAGACTGACATTAACTCAAGGAATTTAGTCAAAGCCTAATAATAGATATCCCCTCCTCCACTCTGCTCAGGACAGCACTGCCATAAAGAGATGTGGCAGTCTTCACACCATGGGGGCCACAGGAAGGTGATATACCAGCTCCTAGGATACAAACTTCCAAAACTATGAGAGTAGGGGAAGGAGTTAAAGAAAAGTGGAAAATTAGTTTTGGTCTTTGGGAGTAAAATAATCTGTAGCACCAAGAAAAACACGGCTCAAAGTTTAAGCAGTTTATCCAGGGCAGCAATTAGGATTAGAGTAGGGCAAAGAGGAAACCAGATAGGAACTCTGTAAGAACCAGAACAGACTGCAATGCTTCTTATCACCAGCCCTACCACACTGGACAAGAGCCTGCTCACAATACTACCCTCCACATACTTTCATGGAATTTCATACTTGTCTGTGATTTTCACTCCCATTATCTCTTTGGAGCCTCAGTCATTCCATGGTTTCCTGAAGGCACTCCCAGAGGCCATCCTCTGATTCTGAGAGTCTTTCAAGGTGCCACCTTCCACCCACATTCTTCTACTTTAAAGAAGAAAGCAAGTTGCATGTTTCAGGAGAATTTCACGCACTGCCATATGAAACTAATACCATCTGAAACCAGCACAATACCACAATCCTCCTTCCCTGGTAGAACAACTTAGAAATTTATTGTGGGTAAATTTCTAAGAAGGAAATTCGTAGGTTATCCCAAGGAATTCTGCATAAACATGAAATTTTACAAGATTTTACAACATTTTACAAGAACCTCCTCAGAATGAATTTCCAACCTAAAAGTCTTTGGAAATACAAATTCACAATTATAACACTCTTACAGGGTTTTCTTGGCATGTGAAAACATCTCTGGTTGAAGGACATTAACGCTAACATCTGAAGGGTCCTATGTCTCTGACTTCTGCTTTCTTTTCTTTTTTTTTTTTTTTTAATTTATTATTTTTTTTTCCTATGTGGGATGGTTGATCTTGAGCCCGCAGGAAGGAAGCTGGCCCCAGACTTCTCCAAGTTCACATTTCTTTGCCTCCAATTCTTACGTGTCTAAAGACAGGAAACCACAGACACGCCTTTGTAGGAGGGTTGACTTCTGCTTTCTGAAACTACCTCCCTTCCACAGATATCTTTATAAGTTTCCAAAAGCTCCCGTAAAGGCTACTGGACTGTATACGTGGACATAATGTCTGGAACAAGGTCAGTGAGAGTCCCTGCTCCACACTGGTCACCTACCTGGAATATCGAGTCCAACTGTAGGAGCCACACTTTATGAGGGGACTGACCAGTGGAGAACGTCCATGGGAGAGCAGCTGGGGCAGTGGGATGGCAACACCACCACTGGGAGTGGTTGAAGGTCCTTGGCCAAAGAAGACAAACATAAGTAGAGCCAAAGTCCTCAGTCAGTTGGAAAGTTGTCACACGAAAGCTAAGATATCTTTATAAAAGAAAATAGAGCAAGGCTTTTCTGACTAGAGAGGGATCCATATGGTGTTGTCCTAGGTTCCTGCCATAACTTAAAGAGAAACTTTCACCAAGTGCAGAGCCCTTGATGACTGCAAATGAAGGAAGAGGACATCTCAAATTCCTTACAGCAGAAACCAATTGAGGCAGTCAGCTTACCAATGGAGCTGTAAGTCTACAAGAGAAAAGGCAATGGTATCTGAAATATAAATCTGAAGAAAACATGGTAAAAGCTTTTATTCCTACCACTGTTGCCATTTAAAACCCGGTTGAGGTCCATACCACATCCTCCAGGAATGCTGGCCTGCCAGCAGTGCTGAAGGCTGCTCCTGCCTCAAGAGCTGCTCCTCTCGCCGCTTCACATCTGGAACCTGGAACCTTCCCTGACTAGACCCAGGCAGCCTTCTGGAAGCCTGGATCTCGGCTTATGGTTGATTCCAGGGCGACCACAGCTTCTCGCAGAGGCGTCCCATGTTAGCCCGCCTACCGCTACTGTGTAACACAGACCTTCCTCTGTGACTGGACACTGTCACCCCCAACCACAAGGAATCTCCCACTGAGGTGGGTCTGAGGTGTCGGGGCACGGGGGGTGATTGGCAGCCCCTTCAGTTCAGATTAGCCCCTCACGAGGTCCTCCTCACTGGAAGCTTTCCCGCCTCAAACTCCCTCTGTCTGGGCCTTGCTCTGCTTCGTTTTTTTACAGAACAGACTTTTGAACTCTGTGGGAGAAGGTGAGGGTGGGATGTTTCAAAAGAACAGCATGTATATTATCTATGGTGAAACAGATCACTAGCCCAAGTGAGATGCATGAGACGAGTGCTCAGGCCTGGTGCACTGGGAGGACCCAGAGGAGTCGGGTGGAGAGGGAGGTGGGAGGGGGGATCGGGATGGGGAATACATGTAACTCTATGGCTGATTCGTGTCAATGTATGACAAAACCCACTGAAATGTTGGGAAGTAATTGGCCTCCAACTAATAAAATAAAATTTAATTAAAAAATAAATAAATAAATAAATAAAAGACCATTTTCTGTCAGCCATATTTTCAGTTTCTGTTTAAGAGTCTGTGGAAGGCCAGCTTAACCACCAGTCAGTGATTGCTCCTGCCTGGAACAACCTGAGAGGTTGGGGCCGCAGTCCAGTCCCAGGTGGCGGGTGGTGGTGGGCTGTGATTCCTCCTCGCACAGGTTGAGAAGCAGAAAATCGGAAGTTGGCGCAGCCCATAGTCTCTGAGACGCCTCCTGGGTCATAGCCTTGTCAGCAGCAGTCTCCTTTTCAGTCTCCTCAAGATCTCTGCAGGAGTAGAGAGCAGGTGACTACGCTAGACTTCCCACTGGAGTTCGTGAAGCGGCACGCAGTAACCCTGCGAGACTTCCCAGTGGACTTCGCGCAGCGGGTGGGAGGGGCGGGGATGGGAGGCGGGGTGAGGAGTGAGGCAGCGCCTGCGCAGAACATCCAGATCGTCACCTTCCTGACCATCACCTGCCACCTCAGACCCACCGCTTCCGCGAGGGAGCTCCCCTGTGTGGGAGTGACAGGTGTTCACACACAGAGGAGGGTCTGTGTTACACAGCAGAGGTAGGCGGGTTAACATGGAATTACTCTGTGAGAAGCTGTGGTTGCCCTGGGATCAGCCACCAGCCGAGGTCCTGGATCCCAGAAGGTTATTGGATCTGGTTAGGGGAAGGTTCCAGATTCTAGCTGTGAAACCACAAGAGGAGCAGCTGTAGTGGCAGCAGTTGGCTTCAGGGCAGCTGGCGGTTATTCCTAGAGAATATGACACTGACCTTTCATAATGAAAGTAACTAGTCTTTGCGGAATATATGAAATAACTTTGGACTTGAATCTCTTCCCAGGTGGTGCAGTGATAAAGACTCTGTCTTCTGCCAATGCAGGAGACACAAGATCAATTTCTGGGTTGGGAAGATACCCTGGAGAAGGAAATGGCAACCCACTCCAATATTCTTGCCTGGAAAATTCCATGGACAGAGGAGCCTGGTGGGTTACAGTCCATAGTTGGCAAAGAGACCCACACAACTGAGCGGGAGCTCGCACACACACTCTGTTGGAATCTCAATCTAATAGCTGATAGCAGTGAATCGGAGAGCATTCATAGGGCTCCACCCAGTGACTTGATGAAGTAGATGAGAATTAAAGGAGAGCAGAAGCGGGGGGGGGGAGAACATCAAAACAGCCTTGGGAAATGTCTTAAAATGATCAGGAGTATATAAATTACCTTCAACTAAAAAGAATTTCAGCTTGAACCTATCTCATTTGCTCCCTTTCCAATCCCAACCTTCCCCGTCTTTTTTTTCTGCTGCTTTCCAATTCGTGTTTCAACATCATTGGTGCTGTCAGTCACCACAGAAATCCCTTTGACAAGTCAGAAACTTGCCAAAAATTAGTGACCAATGTCATTGTGGAGAAGCATGATTCTCTGTACCAAGGCTTGGACTTCAGAAAATAGAGCATAGAGGCATGAAGTCGTAGGGTTTGACTTTCTTAGTGTCCACATACTGAGAGAAAGCATTTATTAATAATTACAAAGGAACATACCTCCCCTACCCTACCCTCTGTGATATAGACCGGGTTGGTAGGAGTTAATGTGGGTGCAGAGCCCATATCTCCCACTTCTTTCTTGCTCCCACAAGGTTCAGCAGTGTTTTCCACCTCATAGGAACTCAATAAGCAATTAATAGATTGAAGTGGAGAGTTACTGTTAGCAGTCTCACACCAGGCACAAAATTCACAACACTTACCATTGTTACTGCCTATAGGAATTGATCCAACTCAAAACTGTATATACATGCAATGGATTTGTAACCTTAAACTTTCAAAAGCACTGATATTTCCAATCTGGAGAAATAAAGATATTTTAATCCTATTGCATCTTTCACTTTCAGATACTATATTAGACTAGAACAGAAATTATAACTCTTACTCAAGAGATATCTCTTCCAGCCTCATTCCATTAGTTACAACAGGGCCCATCATTAAAGACTTTACCCTTGCTGGGAGAGAAGTAATGAGTGACTGACTCTGACAATTGGCTTAGGGAACCAGACTCATTCATTGAATCAAAGAAAAAGAACATCAAGGAATAAGAGAACATCAAAGAATAATTTTCTAGGCTCATGTTTTTTATTTATTTCCTTGAGTCAGACCACTAGCATCTTTCTTAGAAATGAGGTAACATTCCAGAACAAAGATCTGAGAGCTCAAGTAACTTCAGTGGGTCTGCAGTATTCATTAAGCACCGAGTGCGTGAGTGAGTGAAAGGTGCTCAGTCGTGTCTGACTCTTTGTGACCCCGTGGACTATACAGTCCAGAATACTGAACACAGTCCAGACCAAAATACTGAAGTGGGTAGCCTTTTCCTTCTCCAGGGGGATCTTCCCAACCCAGGGATTGAATCCAGATCTTCCGCACTGCAGGTGGATTCTTTACCATCTAAGCTACCAGGGAAGCCCCTCATCTTCCCAACCCAGGGATTGAACCCGGGTCTCCCTCATTGTAGGCAGACGCTTTACCGTCTGAGCCACCAGGGAAACCTCATTAAGCACTAGCTGTATACAAATCCTTCAATGGGATGATAGCTGCTACTGAAGAACCTACTGCAGACCTGACCATGCATTCTTTGCGTGAGAACCTTATTATCTCACTGAGAAGACTTAAAACAGAGCAGAGGTTTTTTTCAAAGAAAGAACAGCATAAAAAATAGTGGAAAATAATAAAATGCTAATGAAATACCCAAGGGCCAGGAAGAGTTGAATTAAAGCAGCAATTAAGCCAACATAGGCAATAACAATTCCTTCCATGTGTACAATACTCCCCAGTTTTCTAATTATTCACACATATCACCTCTTAATTTTCAAACAATTTTATGAAACAGGTTTTATATTCCCCAGCTTCTTGATGAGAAAACAGCCCCGTAAGGATGAGGTGACTTCTCCACAGCCCTAGTGAGTGGCAGAGCTGAACAGAAAATAATTTAGGGCTCTAATCTGCTGACATCTAGGCATCATTGTTTCCACTTTCCCACATAATCACTCAACACATATATCTGTGCAGAGCTTTATTTTCACAAAACATTTTCATGGGCATTTTATTATTTGGTCCTCTCAGTGCCTGATGTGAAAGGAAGGGCAAAAATTCCACAGGAGAGCAAACACGGACACTGGTGAGCTTTCCCACATGAAGCCATCCAACCAGAGATTGTTGTTGCATCCCGACTCCCCAGCACAGGGACCACTGATTCACATCTAGCTGTGATTTCATGGTGGGGTGAGCAAGAAAAAGGACAGGGGTAACAGGAAAAAGGTACGTGCACTTTCACTTCTTCCTGGATCTCTACCTGTCAGGTAGCAATTCAAACCATGAGACTAGAAGAGGAGAGGGGCTGATGTACACACCAGCCTGTTCTCTCAGCAGCTTCCTTGCTTTTCAGAGCATAAGGAATGGTGGTGGTCCCTCACATCCCCTGCACACCCCTTTTGAATATAGGCAGTGGAGTTGGATGGTGAATTTAAATCATGTCCCCAGCTCCCAGCGCTAACCTGTCTAGCCTGTCAGAGGAATTGCCACAGCCTCTCTGTTTTGCATGCACTCTGCAAAGAAGGAGAAGGAGAGAGGATAACCCCAGGGTGAGCAAGAGAACCACTTTGGGAAATGTATTCCCGCAGCACCCGAGAAAGAGTGGGCTAATTGGCTCCAGAGGCAGCGACAGTTGTGCAGGCAGGTAGGATCGTGCCTTCCTTTATTGACTAGTGCAGTCACTTGTTGGGAACCTGTGTTCATTAGCTGTGTGTAAAGTGATATTAGAGCAGAGACGCTGGGTCCTGTGCTGAATGATTGAGCGCCCCACCTGATAGGAGGTGCATTATGTAAAAGCTCCTGCAAGAGTAATCAAGTTACTTAAGTGGATGTGTTGAACGCATCTGAGAGGGTGATGCTGTGAGAATACAAGATCGGGGCATTGAAATGTGAAAGGCGACTCTACCTCAACTGAAATAAGCCCTCAGCCCTTTCATACCCATTCTCCATCGCTCTCTGGAGTTATTGTGCCAAACTAAAGGGTCTTCCCCCTCCCCTGTGCTCAGTCTTCATGTTTCTAAGCAAAAAAGTGGGTACGTGAGCTACCTGAACCTGTTTGTTTAGCAGGTCCAGGAGGAAAGCAGAGAGGCCAGTTCTTCCCTCAAATCTTCCTTTAGTCCTTTCTGTGACATGAGGAAGCTCATTGGCTACTCCCTAGGCTTTTAAAGATATCAATAAATTTTTTAAAGCTACTAGAACAATGGTGTCTCCCAGGATGTTTGCTGATTCAACCCAAAAGTAACAAAGAGCTCACTGTATTTCTCCCCACCCACTCTCACTTTTGGAGGCATAGAAAAGAGAGTCGGGATAGCATCAGCCTTGTGCTGAGACCAAACAAGCTCACCAACCCTCAAAATGGGATGCGTCAAACTGAGGCATCTCCACCACTGTTGCTCCACAAAGTGTTGGTCATTAGTCCCCTTCTTTTCTCCCTAGTTCACTGCCCTCTGAAACCCCCTCCTCTCCTCTTAACCACAGCATCTCAGAGAGACAGTGACATTACACAAAAGCTTTTCTCTGACTCTACCCCCACTCACTCTGCAGGACCTGCAGACCCCTCCAGAGCCTCCCAAATCATCCCAAGAAGCCCCAAGGGTACTTCCTAGGTGCTTCTTCAAAACCAAAGTTATGGGCTACCAATGTCCCCTAGACCTACCACATTTACAAGAGTTGTAGGAAGTATCTCCCATCCGAGCTAGCACCAAAAGTAGCACCTGTGTGCCTCCTGAAGTCTAGAACTCTGGATCCCTTGTGCAAGTGGTCTGTGGATGGATGTCCAATCCCTATCCCAGTTCTCCAAACATGGCACATGCTAGAGGGAATAGAGCTTCAGTTCACATCAGGGCCTAGCTCACTTTTAATGGCTCTAAACCATGTACACTTCCTAGGTGGTTCAGTGGTAAAGAATCCACCTGCCAATCCAGGAGATACAGAAAACATGGGTTCAATCCCTGGGTAGGGAAGATCCCCTGGAGGAGGAAATGGCAACCAACCCCAGTATTTTTGCCTGGAGAATCCTACAGACAGAGAAGCCTAGTGGGCTATAAAGAGTCAGACACAACTGAGCAACTGAACTTGCTTGCACCGGGCTTCCATCTCTCTCTCAGCTCAAACCATGTACACAATGCAGCCCAAATTCTTCACCCTGGCATTCAAAGCCTGAGTCACTCCATTTCCACTGCAGTTCCTCTTCCTGCAAATCAATCCTTACATCCAACTCATCACCCAACTCCTAGACTATACACCTTTCACTAAACACATTTTGAATGCTTCCTGCCACGTGCCTTTATCCTAGGGTTCCTGCAGTTGATGTCCCTCCCCTCTATCCCACTCATAGGCCTTTCAAAATCCAGCCTATCAGACAGCAAGACCCAGCTCAGGCTTTCCTCCTTCCTGTCATTGCAAACCAGCTTATATCACAGTCAGTGGTGTGGGTCCCTTCCTAAAGCATACTCCCTGGGGAGCAAGGACCACATCTTGTTTATCTAAATCCCTATGGTCAGTAGGGTTTCCCTGGTGGCTCAGATGGTAAAGAGTCCACCTTCAATGCAGGAGACTCAGGTTCAATCTCTGGGTCAGGAAGATCTCCTGGAGAAGGAAATGGCAACCCACTCTAGTATTCTTGCCCATTGGGTTACAGTCCATGGGGTCAGAAAGAGTCGGACATGACTGAACAACTAACACTACTGTCAATAACAGATTGCTTTGCCTGTAGTATTGGGTGTATGTGCTTAGTTGCTCAGTCATGTCTGACTCTTCGCGACCCTTTGGACTATAGCCCACCAGGCTCCTCTCTGTGCATGAGAATTTCCCAGGCAAGAATACTAGAGTAGGTTGCTTTTTTCCTTCTCCAGGGGAATCTTCCTGACCCAGGGATCAAACCCACCTCTCCTGTATCTCCTGTATTGCAAATGGATTCTTTACCCTCTCAGCCATCTAGGAAGCCTGCATTGCACATAGTGGGTGCTCACTAAGTGGTTATTGGATTGAAGAGGCTATGCTATGAATCACTGCTTAACTGTAAAATCAGTTATCCATGTGTTTCTTTTACCTGAAGGTGCTCCAGAGGACCCAGAACTGACAAAGTTAGATAGGTAAGTTTAGGACTGGAAAATACCTAAAGCATGGTCCACAGGACACTCTTGTGTAAGGTCCTTACCACCAGCGGGAAACAAGGAAAATGTAGTAAGTGGAGCAACAAGGTGGGAGAAAGGAGACTGTCAAAACAAAGAAGCAGGGACGTCCCTGGTGGTCCACTGGTTAAGACTCCGTGCTCCCAATGCAGGGGGCCTGGGTTCAATCCTTGGTCAGGGAACTAGATCCCATATGCTGCAACTAAGACCCAGTGCACGCAAAAGAAAAAAAAAAAAAAAAAAGAGCCATCACTGACAATGCATGCTAGTTGATACCCTTCAACCTTTTACTTCAAAAGTAAAAAGTTTTGTGAGAGGTTGGGATCATCAATTATTAGAATTACATGGCCTAATGCCTTCATTTTGTAGAATCAGCAGTGAATGCTCAGAGAGGTAAAATGACTTCCCCAAGGTCACACAGCCAATTAGCAGCAATGTCAGAACTAAAACCAAGGTCTCCTGAGTACACATGTGTATTTTTTTTACTAATATTGTAGTCTTTTCTTCCCATATATTTATCATTCATTTTCATAAGACAAATGAGAATGAAATGAAAGGATGAGAAGGCAGAGAAAGGGGAACTGAAAAGCAATATTCATTCATAAATCTTCGTCATATTTCCAATGAATCCCCCAGCACAAGCAGTAAAAGGCTTTTGTAAATTCCCTTGTTTTCCTGAAAAGAAGACATGAAACTCACAAATGAAAACATGAAATTCATAAGTGACTATGTAACCAGATATTGAAAGCAAAGCTCCCCCTGCTAGGTACGGACACCTAGCCCTCCTGCTAGCTAACATGGGTAGGCTGAGCATGTGGGTGGGAGGCCAGATTTTTGACATTATTGTCTTTGGCACTAGTTCCCAATTCTGCCAGCCCTTCCTCTCTGATTTATTAGCACAAACCCAGCACTCTAAAAATATAATTACTGCATTTACAGTGTTCTTCCTATCTATAGGCTTCAAGGGCTTAAGCAGCACATAAACTCTTCTGACATTGAATTATACCCTGAAAAACCAAAACTGTGCACTCTGCAAAGCCAGCGTGACAGCTGGATGATCCAATGGGCTGGTGGAGCTCGTTAGCAGCTGCCATGTGAATGAGAGCTGTGATCATTTTTAACATAAAGTCACAATTAATAGCAAGGAAGGCAGCCTCATAGATCTTGATCATCTTAATATGGATTATTTCCTGAGTTTTAAAAAATACCTCCAGATTCTCACCCTTGATCTAAAGAGAAACTATAGCATTTCTTTGTGACATTACTAACACAAGACAGGTTAAAGAGATGAGTTAGGCACCATGTTTCTGATGAAAAGAGTATCTGGGAAACACAGTTAACCTGAAGCATGGGTCCCTCAAACTCAACCGTCTACCTCTTTTATATGACCTTTAATGACTTAGAGACTTCTCACAGTCTCCAGGCCCCTCCAGGACCCTGAGAAGGCCTTGAGGTATAGTGACTTGGGTATCACCCTATCCCTGGAGGTTTACTGTGCGATCATGCAAAATTGGTTCTTTGTGTTTTGGTCATCACAGTCACAAAATGAGGATAACAGCCTTCCTGTATTAGCTTACCAGGGCCACCATGACAAAATGCCTTGGACTGAGGGGCTTAAATAACAGTTCTTTTTCCCCACAGTTCTGGAAGCTAGACATTCAAGATTGAGACATCAGCAAGGTTGATTTCATGCTAAGGCCTCTCTCCTTGGCATGCGTGTGGCCGCTCTCTCCTTGTGTTCTCACATGGCCTTTTCTCTGTGCTCGCACATCTCTGGTATCTCTCTGTGCACCCAAATTTCTTTTCCTTGTAAGGAAATCTGTCAGATTGGTTTAGAGCCCACCCTAATGGCTTCATTTTAGCTTAATTACCTCTTTAAAGACCTTGTCTCCAAATGTGATTTCATTCTGAGATACTAGGGGTTAGAACTTCAACAAACAAATTTTAGGAGTGGGAAAGGGGGACATGATTCAACCCATAACACCCTGATGCTGACATGATGGTAAGAAGCAAATGCAGTAATATGTATAAGTAGCTAAAAGAAAGTCTCTACACAGTAAATGTCAGCTCTTACTATTATCATTATTGGCTCTTCTGATAATATAATTTTGAGTTTTAAATAAGATTCAGAACTTATAATGTGTATTCGCTGATTAGAAAGCTTGCAATGTCATTGGAGGCTTTTGGCCAAAATGACAGTCTAACAACCTTAGCATCACTTATAAACTCTTTAGAACCAGGGTTTGACCTACCTTAGTCATGCCTTCACATTCCTGATGCTCTCTGTTACTCCAGACTTCTTTGTGTTCTCCAGATTTGCTGGCTCTATCACACATTTAGGTACCTCTTCCCTCCACTATACACTGGATGAACCACACATCCTTCAAAACCCATACTAAACTTTACATCTTTTGTGAAACCTTTCTCCTAATCCTAAGTCAAAGTCAGTTTCTCTTACATTACACAAATAAATTACTTTGCCTACAAATTTACATTAGCATGTATTGCTAATATTGTAAATATTGTATTGTAATAAATATTGTAAATATTTATCAATATGACTATCTGTGGTTTATTTACCCTTTTTCACATAGTAGGTGAAATTGTATTGGAATACAAAACAAAAATTGTATTGAAATTGAATGAAATGGTATTGAAAGAATAGGGATGGAGGGAGTAAAGAAGGAATGGGAGATGAAAGAAGAGACAATCAGAGGGGGGAAAGAGAGAAAACAAAAGAGAAAAACCAGAAGGAAAATAAAGAAAGAAAATCCAGCAAACCATATATATGAAAAAGTTAAAGACAGCAGAGACAAAGGAAGCCAGAGGTCAAGCCAAAAGTCTAACCTCACCACATCCGCACTGATGCAGTGTGCTAGAGAAAACCAAAATCATTAAACAGATAAAAAAGCAGATGTCACTGAAGAAGCAAATCTTCTTCAACAACATGAGTACTTCCATTAGTAAAGTGGTGCCTTTTAGCTTCAAAGCTGGTGGAGGACGGAAACTGAGTCACCTAGTTTCCTCAGAGGATCTAACCCAATGCACACTAAATAAATATGAAGTGAAAGCACACCTAACCACGTCTGGTTTGGTGCTGCCAAATCAAATTGATTTTTGCGCAAATAAAATGCTTAATATGTCTCAGTTCATCTTTTAACAGCTCTGGTGTCAGAGAGGACCTGAGAGGACCCCCCAGTAACTCCCAGGAGCAATGAGCAACCAGGTGTAGGCACCCATGAGCCCCCGGAGCTTGCTTCTTTCTCGCTGCCTCTAGAGGTCACATGTAGGTAAGTCCCTCTTGGACCCCAGCTCCATAGCCTTTGCCTTATGAGTTTTCAGAGACTTTATTTAAGCATTTCTTTTCCTGGACTGGGTCTGAAACCAGTGGCAGGTCTGCCTGGTTTTGACTTAGAAACTGGACCAGGTCCACGTGTCTGACTAGGTCCAACTTAAAGTAGACTGGGTCCATTGTAAGGTCTTGGGTGAATACAATTTTGTTTTAAGGATGAACCAGTTGGTTAAACTGACCAAAGATAGTCTTGAATTACAGTGGCCACAGTGGAAAACTTTCAACCATCTTAGATGAGCTTATCCATCTGCAAGGTGCCCTAGGGAAAAGGTGGGTCTTAAGCCAAACTCTTAGCATAATGGGTAGAGAGAAAATTATTTTTACTCCTCTAGAGTTCTAGTGATCAAGATGAGACCCACTGGATGTCTCACTCCAGACACTACAGCCTTGGGAAAACTTGCAGTAGCTGTTGAAAGGTAAAGATTCTTAATGAAGTCAGCTCTCCCAGATCTCTTTCTGTGGTGACTGGGCAAGAGAGAAGGGTAAGGGCTTCCCTGGTGACTCCATGGTTAAGAATACACCTGCCAATACAGGAGACATGGGTTCGATCCCTGATCCAGGAAGATCCCACATTCCCCAGAGCAACTAAGCCTGTGTGCCACAACTACTGAAGCCAGAGCACCCTAAAGGCTGTGCTCCTCAACCAGAGAAGCCCCCACACCGAAATTGGAGAGTAGCCCCTACTCACCACAACTAGAAAAAGCCCGTGAGCAGTAGCAAAGACACAGCAAAGTCATAAGTAAATAAATAAGTTTTTAAAAGAGAGGAAGGTGAAATTTCACATTGTTCCTTTCTTTCCAAATGCAGATTGGCAGAAAAAAAATCTGGTTATTGCTCCTTCCTCTCTCTCGGGAACAACTAATGTCTTCTTTTTGGTCTCATTTTCTGTCCTGAGACATGGAATGTCTGAACCAGATGAACACCAGCTGTTTCTTGAAGCCTTTCCCAAGGCCTTCCTGATAGTTCTCACATCATATGAGAGGTGTTACTGTTCTTCTTCAGTCGCTCAATCATGTCGGATTCTTTGTGACCCCATGGACTGCAGCACACCAGTCTTCCTCGTCCTTCACCATCTCCTGGAGCTTGCTCAAACTCACATCTATTGAGTCAGTGATGCCATCCAACTGTCCCGTCCTCTGTTGCCCCCTTATCCTCCTGCGTTCAATCTTTTTCAGCATCATGGTCTTTTCCAATGAGTAGGCTCTTTGCATCAGGTAGCCAAAGTACTGGAGCTTCAGCTTCAGCATCAGTCCTTCCAATGAACACTCAGGCTTGATTTTCTTTAGGATTGTCTGGTTTGATCTCCTTGTTGTCCAAGGGACTCTCAAGAGTCTTCTCCAACACCACAGTTCAAAGGCATCAATTCTTCAGTGATCAGCCTTCTTTATGGTCCAACTCTCACATCCACACATGACTACTGGAAAAATCGTAGCTTTGACTAGAAGGACCTTTCTTGGCAAAATAATATCTCTGCTTTTTAATATGCTGTCTAGGTTGGTCATAGCTTTTCTTCCAAGGAACAAGTGTCTTTTAATTTCATGGCTGCAGTCACCATCTGCAGTGATTTTGGAGACCAAGAAAATAAAGTCTGTCACTGTTTCAATTTCTTCCCCCTCAATTTGCCATAAGTGACGGGATTGGATGCCATGATCTTTGTTTTTTGAATGTTGAGTTTTAAGCCAATTTTTTCACTCTCCTCCTTCACCTTCAGGAGGCTCTTTAGTTCCTCTTCACTTTCTGCCATTAGGGTGGTGTCATCTACATATCAGAGGCTATTGATATTTTTCCCTGCAATCTTGATTCCAGCTTGTGCTTCATCCAGCCTGGTATTTTTCGCATCATATACTCTGCCTATAAGTTAAATAAGCAGGGTGATAGTATCCAGCCTTGATGTACTCCTTTCCCAATTTGGAACCAGTCCATTGTTCCATAAGAGAAGTGAGTCATAACTATTTAAGAGGCCCCCTGACTAACCAGAGAACACTCCAAGAAGAGAAAGGGAAACTGAAGATGTTGGTATGGAACATAAGGAAAACTTGGAAGCATGGTGTAAGTCTTAGTCCAAAAGCTCAAGGAGCCCAGTTTTCAGTTTGAGTCCAAAGGTAGGAAAAGACTGATGTTCTAGCTCAAACATTCAGACAGAAGGAGTTTGCTCTTACTTAGCCTTTTCATTTTATTCAGATTTTTCAATTGATTGGATGAGACCTACCAACATTAAGGAAGGCAATATGCTTTACCCAGTCTACCAATTCAAATGTTAATCTCATCTGGAAATAACCTCACAGATGAATAGAGAAATAATGTTTGACCCAATGTCTGGGCACTCCATGTCCTAATTAGGTTGACACACAAATTTAATTACCTCACATAGTATTCCCAAAACTTATCTGACCTCAGAATGCCTCTCTAGAACAGTATTTCTCAGGCCATGGTGTTCCATGGGTCACCTGTCTCAGAATTCCCTGAACTGCTCTCTAGAGATTCTGATTCAGAGTTGGAGTTAGACCCATGAAGCAGCATTTTCAGGACCATAGCACGTGAACCCATGGATCAATCTCAGTGCCACTATAAGTGGGACTCCTCTTGCTGTGACACAGGAGAAAACATACTGCACCACCTGTCATGTATTCTTGCTCCTAAGCAGAACCAAATCTAAACAAGTCTTAAATCTAAGTGACTATCAGTTAATAGGAAATAATGGCAAACTAATTAAAACTCACTATTGGAATACAGTAGGCCAAATTCAAAATGTTGCATATTCCATAGGATTAATTATTTGATTTCTTCAACAAATAAGTGGTATGGGCTTTCCTGGTGACTCAGACATTAAAGAATCTGCCTGCAACACAAGAGAACCTGGGTTCAGTCCCTAGATTGGGAAGATCCCCTGGAGGGGGGAATGACTACCCACAAGTAGTCTTGCCTGGAGAATACCATGGACAGAGGAGCCTGGTGGGCTATGGTTTCCATGAGGTCTCAAAGAGTCAGAGATGACCGAGTGAGTAACACTCACTTTTTTTCTTCTTCAACAAATAAGTGGTATTTTTTAAATTGATGGGGGACTATCAGAGATTAACAGAAACTTAAGAAATATAAAACACAGTGCAATGTGTAATATGTAGAAACCATCTTTAAAAGATATTTTGGAGACAAATATGAAACAATCAGGACAATATGAATATGGATTATGCGTGCATGCCTAGTCCCTCAGTTGTGTGCCACTCTGCGACCCCATGGACTATAACCCTCCAGGTTCCTCTATCCATGGGATTTTTCAGGCAAAAATGCTGAAGTGGGCTGCTATTTCCTTCTCCAGGGGATCTTCCTGACTCAGGGAACAACCCAAGTTTCCTGTGTCTCCTGCATTGCAGGTGAATTCTTTACCCACTGAGCCATCGGGAAAGATTGTGTACTAGCTAATATGAGGAAATTAATTTTAATTTTATTATATGAGATAATGGTATTGTGACTGTGTACCAAGAAGTGTCATCTGGGAGAGATGCATACTGAAGTACATGCAGATGATACATATACATATACCATTATATGATATCATTATATGATAACTGAGATTTTCCTTAATTACTCCATTTAAAGTTATAAAGATGAAATGTTTGCAAATATTGATAATAGTTGAAAGTGGGTGATGAGGACATAATTTTAAATATAATTTTCTCAACTGTTTATTATATTTACATTGTTCCATGATAAAAAATATTTAAGAAAAGATAAAAGGAAAAAGCACCTCTGGATGATTCTGAAGCATTCTGAAGTTTTGCTCTCCAAGTGGTGCTAGGACAAGTGGGTAATAAAGAACCAGAAATCAACTCATTATTTCAGAAGTCTTCTAACAGTCAGATATATCTGACTCTGAGAGTGTTTAGGAGAAGGTCAGGGATAAAGGAAGCTGCAGAGGGCCTTCCTGCATTGTTTAGGGGGACTGGACAATGATCCACATAGCCAGCAGCTTGTGCAATCCAATGCCTTTCCTTCACCATTCCTGGCCACCTGCCCTCCAGGGAACATGAAGGTTACCAAGTTCCAGCCAACTATCCTCATTCAGCATAGTCACAGCTTCCATGTTATAACATGTCTAATCTGCGACTCTGAGGATGGTGAGGGCCCATAAAGTTTTTGGTGAGACTTACCACCCGCTTTGAACTTAAAGTGGCTTGTCCCAGACAAAGGCAGTGAATCACTCATGTGAGAGCCTCTCCAGCCAGTTATTTGAAATATTTGACAGGCCTTGCAAATAGTCACTTGCTCAGGGCAAGAAACTATTTATTAGGGGCACATAGAAAAGGATATTAATTTCACTTACTGTACTACATGTATTTGTCCCTGGAGGGCAAGGAGAGATTTAGTTTTTTAAAAAGAAAAAGCTACTGTGGGCTAGGAGGAATCTATAAATTTTTAAGTATGATGGTTTAGGAATATGTTCAATTTGAATTTGACAAATTCATGTGCTAATTGTCTAGCTCCTCCACATCCTAATAGAGAACCAGCTGAAACTGTGAGAGATACCAAATAATGAAGAAAAACAAGAGATGTCCATTCATCACAGCTGAAGCTGGAGACAGGCTAATGAAGTTGGCTTGCCAAGTGTCAGCTATACTTTGCTGTTAAGGTTATCTGGAGCATTTTATTTTCCATCATTTTTTGTCCTTTAAAGGTTTTCTAGCACCTTGGCCTGTAAAAATCACCTTTGCAAATAGTGGCATGATTGAACACAGAAGTGAGCTCCCTGTCCCAATTCAGAATCACACACAGAGTTATTCAGTGACTTTTCCAATCAGCCATGTTTATGATGGCTGCCTGGCAAGGGTGCCACCTCACAGTTATTTTTCTTCTGCAAATTAATGGTGTTGCGTGTCTCTATTAAAATGAGTGTGTTTGACTTTTCTATTAAGGTATATTACTCTAAATGGGTTGTCAGTCAGATTTCCCTCATTAGGCATTCAAAACTCCAAGTTCATCAGGGAATAGATTTAGATTGGCTAATGATACTACAAAGCTGCCAACCCTTATTCATAAGAAAAACTGGTTCTGTGATGTCTCAGGAATCCATCTCTTCCTTTCCTCCCCCATATATCTTACTCAAATTCAGACCCTCCCTACCTCTGGCACACAAAAAAGCCTTCTCTCCTCCATCTCCATCCACTTCACACACACACACACACACACACACACACACACAGAGCTCTGCTCTTCACTTTGACATTTAAATCAAACCATCTTCTTCCCTGGTGGTTCAATGGTAAAGAATTTGCCTGCCAATGCAGTAGACATGGGCTTGATTCCTGGGTCAGGAAGATCCCCTGGAGAAGGAAATGGCAACCCACTCCAGTATACTTGCCAGGGAAATCCCTTGGAAAGAGGAGATTGGCAGGCTACTGTCCATGGGGTCACAAAAGAGTCAGACATAACTTGGTGATTAAACAACAAACAACCATCTTTCTGGCTTTATTCTTTCTCCCATCTTCCCATCAAGGCCCCCACTACATCACTAAACTGATATCCCAAACACATCCCACGGTTACCATGTCCTGAATAGATTTAGTATGTATCTCTTGCCACTCCTTTCTGCCTGAATTAGTATGTATCCCTTGCCACTCCTTCCTGCCTGAATGTCCCTAACCCACCTTTAGGAGAACTTTTCATGTTTTCTAAATAGCTAATCTCTTCCTTCATTCATTTAACTCTCCTTACACCATTCTTACAGCACACCAATAGCCTATAAATTTTATAACTATTCAGGTACATACCTTCTCCTCCACCAGAACGTGAGCCGTGGGAGACAGAGACCTGTCATATTCACCTTTGCTTCTCAGGCAACACCTACCTGGCACATGGCAAATGTCCAAAATATTTCAGGGTTACAATGAAATGCTAGGCAGCCATTCAAAATAACACATGAAACTATAAACAAGATATAACATTAAGTAAAAAGCAAAGGCAGTTTTACTTCTTCTTTTCCTATCTGGATTCCTTTTATTTCTTTTTCTGCTCTGATTGCTGTGGCCAAAACTTCCAAAACTATGTTCAATAGTAGTGGTGAGAGTGGGTACCCTTGCCTTGTTCCTGACTTTAGGGGAAATGCTTTCAATTTTTCACCATTGAGGATGTTTGCTGTGGGTTTGTCATATATAGCTTTTATTATGTTGAGGTATGTTCCTTCTATTCTTGCTTTCTGGAGAGTTTTTATCATAAATGATGTTGAATTTTGTCAAAGGCTTTTTCTGCATCTATTGAGATAATCACATGGTTTTTATCTTTCAATTTGTTAATGTGGTATATTACATTGATTTGATTTGCGGGTATTAAAGAATCCTTGCATTCCTGGGATAAAGCCCTCTTGATCATGATGTATGATCTTTTTAATATGTCGTTGGATTCTGTTTGCTAGAATTTTGTTAAGGATTTTTGCATCTATGTTCATCAGTGATGTTGGCCTGTAGTTTTCTTTTTCTGTGGCATCTTTGTCTGGTTTTGGAATTAGGGTGATGGTGGCCTCATAGAATGAGTTCAGAAGTTTACCTTCTGCAATTTTCTGGAAGAGTTTGAGTAAGATAGGTGTTAGCTCTTCTCTAAATTTTTGGTAGAATTCAGCTGTGAAGCCATCTGGTCCCAGGCTTTTGTTTGCTGGAAGAGTTCTGATTACAGTTTCAATTTCCATGCTTGTGATGGGTCTGTTAAGATCTTCTATTTCTTCCTGGTTCAGTTTTGGAAAGTTATACTTTTCTAAGAATTTGTCCATTTCTTCCAAGTTGTCCATTTTATTGGCATAGAGCTGCTGGTAGTAGTCTCTTATGATCCTTTGTATTTCTGTGTTGTCTGTTGTGATCTCTCCATTTTCATTTCTAATTTTGTTGACTTGATTCTTCTCCCTTTGTTTCTTGATGAATCTGGCTAATGGTTTGTCAATTTTATTTATCTTTCCAAAAACTCAGCTTTTAGCTTTGTTGATTTTTGCTATGGTCTCTTTCGTTTCTTTTGCATTTATTTCTGCCCTAATTTTTAAGATTTATTTCCTTCTACTAACCCTGGGGTTCTTCATTTCTTCCTTCTCTAGTTGCTTTAGGTGTAGAGTTAGGTTATTTATTTGACTTTTTTCTTGTTTCTTGAGGTAGGCCTGTATTGCTATGAACCTTCCCCTTAGCACTGCTTTTACAGTGTCCCATAGGTTCCTGGACATACACACTGAGGAAACCAGGACCGAAAGAGACATGTGTACCCCAGTGTTCATCACAGCACTGTCATAATAGCCAGGACATGAAAGCAACCTAGATACCCATCAGCAGACAACTGGATAAGGAAGCTGTGGTACATATACACAATGGAATATTACCATTAAAAAGAATACATTTGAATCAGTTCTAATGAGGTGGATGAAACTGGAGCCCATTATACGCAGTGAAGTAAGCCAGAAAGTAAAACACTAATACAGTATACTAATGCATATATATGGAATTTAGAAAGATGGTAACGATAACCCTATATGCAAGACAGAAAAAGAGACACAGATGTATAGAACAGACTTTTGGATTCTGTGGGAGAAGGCGAGGGTGGGATGATCTGAGAGAATAGCATTGGAATATGTATATTATCAATTGTGAAACAGATTGCCAGTCCAGGTTTGTTGCATGAGACAAGTGCTCAGGGATGGTGCACTCAGATGACCCAGAGGGATGGGATGAGGAGGGAGGTGGGAGGGGGTTTCAGGATGGGGAACACATGTAAATCCATGACTGATTCATATCAATGTGTGGCAAAAACCACTACAATATTGTAAAGTAATTAGCCTCCAACTAATATAAATAAATGAAAAGAAAAAAGCAAAGGCAGGAAAGTATTTATACTATGTTGCCATTTATGTAAAATAAAATAAAATATGGATAGAGATATGTAGAGATATAAATAGATTGATCTCTGATATCTCCCTCAAAAGAAATACTTACATACATGGACCAAAACAAAATCAAAAACAGAAAGCCTCTGATAACAGTGGTTAGAACTGAGAAGGGAACAGATACACAGGGTCAGTGGTGGGACAGAGCCTTATTTTCTCTGTATACCATTTCATAGTGTTTGAATTTTATTACCATTGCATGTATTACCTTGTACATAAATTGTCCACATTACCTATGCAAAGATAACAATTCAATTCAATTAAATTGAAAGTAATAAATGTTTGACTTTAATTGAAACTGAACTGAACAACCCTGAAATTAATAATAGAACTAGCTGGAGTAGTCAAATTATCCATTCCCAAGGAGTTCAGCATTCATAAAGAGAATTTTATTCCTCTAATTATATGGTGATCCAATGCCAAGTTGAATTCATTACTTTTAATAATAGTAATAATAATGAATATACTTATAAAATTAATAGATCAGATATAATTTTTCATGTTGAGAAATTTTATCCAAGTGTATAAATTCTATCAGTTCACTAACAATGTGAGCTCTCAGCTTTTTATCCAGGATTATTATTGAAAAGTATTGCCAAATAGCATAAGCTGAAACATTGCAATAAATTTATCATTAAATCTTACAATTGCATAAATTATATCAGTAAGTACTTGCTGGAAATGTGTGCATAGATGGAATAAAAACTGGCCTGTTCAAGATATGATATCGCCTGAGAAAGGCCTTTCAATGAAGAACTAGAACATGGTATTTATAGCTAAGAGGTTCCCAGACTGAGCTGTGTGGCCAGGTTTGCACAAGTCTGTGGAAACTGTCATCCCTCTTCCAATTTCCACCATACAAGGAAAGCACTCACTCTGTCATACTAACTGAAGACACCATGGCTCCCTCTTTAGCTACTTCTGTATCTTTCCTTCGTCATGAACAAATACATGAGCAAATACATGAACATTCAAAGAAGATTTTAAAAATTAAAAGAAACCCTTCCACAGCATACGTGGACTGCCTTCTTTGCCCTTTCTGGTGAAAAGACCCTACTCTGGACCCCACGGTTGCATTGCTTTCATCATTATCTTAGCCTCTGGAACTACAAATGTTATATGTGGCCGTTAAATTATCCTGCCATCTCTAAGATCCCTTTTTAAAGAGTCACCTATGATGTATGAGCAGCACTGAAACCCCACTCCTGGGGGCACTCAGTGAAATGTTAGGGGCAGAATGGAGACCCATGTTGCAGCGGCAGATCCTGGGGGATGCTAATGAGGGGCGGGGCACTGCTTTTATTAATATGTTAGCCCTGCAGGGCACTGTGCCAATTTTAATAAGCAACCCACCTGCAAGACTTTTCAGCTATGAAACATCTGGAAACTAAGGAAAAAATAACCATCTATACTGTAACACCTCATTTCCAGCAATGCCTAAAAAACACTTTCCATAACAACAAATTCTCAGGCACTGCTAGTCACTATACTAATCTTAGTATTATTGCTAATATAAACATGACTGTTACTCTCTACAACCAGTATGTTTATCATAGTATAATATACTGAATATAATACCATAGCACTCATGCTAATGATTATAAACTGTCATAAATATTTTGCTCATCACTGGAACCCCAGGGACTAGCCTGGGATGTGACAGGTGCCCAATACTGGTTGAATCTAACTGAGTATTACATACAATATGATACATAACATACTGTCTTACTTCCAAGAATAAAGATGCAATTTCTTGAAAATGATTTCTGACTCTCATATGTTTTTATCTGCAGATATCATCATTTACTTGAAAATCACAAAAAAAGGAGACAGCAAAAATTCAGAGATGGATACAACAGAGGAAAGACTAAGGAGAATAAGAGAGCCTCTGAGCAGCTGTACAAGGTCAGTGACAAGTCACCCTATCCCTCCTTCCTGCAGTCAGTCCTCCCTGCTAAAGCATGAAGAGCCATCTTCATCTTTAGACAAAAAAAAAAAAAATTTCATATTCAAGCCTCTGACCCTTCTTTTAAGTGCCCATTTCTTCTCTTTGTCCTCTGGTCCATGACAGACTCTGAATCGCTTATGGAAAGTACTTGGAACCACTTTCCCCAGAATATGGAAAAAAATATCAGCAATGCCCTTTAAATTTCAGGTTCCAGTCATATACTGCTGGTTGGCAAGAATATTGGTACAAGTGTTTTGAAGAGCAGTTTGGCAATATACTAGCAAGAGCTCTAGAACTGTGCATTTCATTTGGTCCAGTAAGTCACCTTCTGGAAAGCTAACCTAGTGAAGTCATCCCAAATACATAAAAGGCTTTCTAGTTGAATGTATTCAGAGCCACAATCTGTAACAATGAAAATCTGGATGCAACCTGACTTACTAACCAATGGCAGGATGTTTTAATCCATTCACATGTTGAAACACTATACAGCCATTTAAAGATTATTTATGAAAAGCATGCAACAAAGAGGAATCGTTATGTTTTCGTTATAAGTAAGAAAGTATGTGTATATAGGATGATATTAACTTATTTTAACTTATTAAAATATATGCATAAAAATAAGGGGCTCAATTTCACTAAATGAGGTGCAAATAAAAATTACAACAAGATACTACTTCACAACATGAAATCAGCAGAATTTAAAGTCTGACAATAGAAGTGTTGATGAGGCTATGGAAAAATAAAACTCTTGGGCTGGGATAGCAAAAGTTTTTTTACTGAATGTATAAACTTTTTTATGATGGCTGGAGAAACAGGCATTCTCATACAGTGTTGGAAAGGATAGCCCAGCCAGCACGTGAGACCCACTGGTGCACCCTGGGTGCACCACGGGCTGAGGACTATCCTTCATACACATACTATGTTTGACTTGAAATCTTCCCTTTTTTACTCTATCCAATCAACTTAGCAGGGTTTCAAGAGCAACACTTCTAAATTTCCAGAGAGCAGCCAAGATGGTGAAGTAGAAGGATCCCAAGCTCACCTTCTCTCAAGAGCACACCAAAATACAACAACTTGCAGAACTACTATCATTGAAAAAGTGTGAAAAGATCTTCTACAACTAAAGACATTAAGAAGGAACCACAAAGAGACTGGTGGGAGGAACAGACTCACGATATAATCAAATCCATACCCCCAGGTAGGTGACCCACAAACTGGAGAATAATTACGTTACAGAGGTTCTTCCACAGGAGTGAGAGATATGAGCCCCGCATCAGGCTTCCCAGCCCAGGGGTCCAGCACTGGGAACATGAACACCCAGAGCATTTGACTCTGAAGGTCAGCAGGGCTTGGTTACAGAATCTCCACAGAAAGGAGGGAAATAGAGACTTTACTCTTAAAAGATGCACACAAAATGTCACACACTCCAGGACCAAGGGCAAAAGCAGTAATTTCAGAGGCATCTCAGCCGTGCCTATCGAAGTCTTCAAGGGCTTCCTGGAGATGCGGGGAGTGGCCATGGCTCACACTGGGGACACGGGCACTGACTGTGGGCACCCCAGTGTTCATGGCTGTCCTGATTACAGTAGCCAAGACGTGGAAGCAACCTAAATATCCACAGACAGATAAATGGATAAAGGTATGGTATACATATACAATGGAATAGTACTCAGCCATGAAAAGAATGAAATAATGCCGTTTGCAGTGACATGGATGGACCTAGAGATAATCATACTAAGTGAAGCAAGCTAGACAGAAAAAGACAAATGTCATATGACATCACTTCTATGTGGAGTCTAAAAAAAATGATACAAATTTATATACAAAACAGAAATAGACTCAGAGACATAAAAAACTGACTTATGGCTACCAAAGGGGAAGTTTGGGATTAACATGTATACACTACCATATATAAAGCAGATAACCAACAAGGACCTGCTGTATACCACAGGGAAATAACTCAATATTTCACAACATCCAATAAGGGAAAAGAATCTTAAAATAATAGACATTTGTATAACTGAATCACTTTGCTCTTGCTGTACACCTATAACTAACACAACATTGTAAACCAGCTATACATCAATAAAAATAAAGTTATAAAAAAATAAAACCATAAAAAGTAAAAGAATGGAAATATGTTGAAAATAAATTACCAAATGAAACAAACTTTAAAAAGACTAACAATAATAGGTTTAGTATGCTCTATTTGTGTAAATATTTTTAAAGCATATGCCTGCATACACATGGAAGAATTTAAAATATTTTTAATGTATAAAAGATTACATGAGAAGCTGTTAAGAATGATTCCTAGAGGAGAGGAATAATGGAGAAAGAGGTTTATTTTTCTTTTCATACCCTAAGGTGTTTTGAATTTTTAATATTTATGTATATTGACTTCAGTTATATTGCTTTTCTTTTAAATGTTTCTTTGATTTGTTTAGCAATAAGTAGCTATTACTGTGTTTTTTCAAATACACATATGTGCTGTATGCTCAGATGTGTCCAACTCTTTGAAACCCCATGGACTGTAGCCCACCAAATTCCTCTGTCCCTGGAATTTTTCAGGCAAGAATAATGGAGTAGGTGACCATTTCTTTCTCCAGGGAATCTTCCTAACCTAGGGATCAAACCTAGGTCCCCTGCATTGGGACGTGGATCCTTCACCATTGGCACGTACATATCTGGGAAGCCCTAATATGTACATACGTACATGTTTATGTGTATGTGTGTAAAAAAACAGACAAAAGAAGCATCACTGGATCTACATTAAAGAGGCATACAAATAGTATACAGCATTATTCTGGGTTAAATGATACAGACTTTGAACACTTGAAAATATAATTCTATTTCTTAAGCACTCTTTTCACTTCCCTTCCTTCCACCTCCATACATTTTGTTTGTGCTTTTAATTAGAATGACAAACTGTTTCCCCTGAATAGTATAAAGCCCATCCCAACTATTGTAAATCTCAAATAAATAGTCCAAATCAGTCACATCTTAGAATGCTTCCTTTGTGATCCTACAACTACCCATTATTATGGAGGTTTCTTGAAGAATATGAGTTTTCAGAAGAACAATTGATGACTAAGTAGGAACGCAGTTGTTAAAAGAAGAGAATATTTAGGGAAGAAAGTTAAAAACTGAAAAGAAAAGCTAGACAAGACAAGAAAACATTTCTGTGAATGTTGGAGATGGTTGTGGGAAGTAAACATGATTACACAGGAAGAGGGGTTTCTTTGTAACTGAAACTTGGCAGGAAGGACATTAAGATATGACAGTCAGGACAGACTATATTTGAAAAGGTAATATTGCTGTAAGAAACTCCAAGAGATTTCCTAGAGTGTTGAAAAGAGTAGCAATTTTTGATGACATATAAGATTCTGAAAACATGTGAGGGAAAATTAAACATCATAAGAATATAAATCTATACCCTGTGTATATCAGTAAAAGCAGTCTTAGTCAAAAGTAGGCAAAAATAGATGCATGCCTGCTGTATTTTTAAAGATCCCTTGGAATAGGGATTACATGCTTATGTACACTCGTGTATACACAAAGTGCGATGACCAATCATCCCAATTTGCCTGGAATTAATGGGTTCCCTTCCAAGGAGTAAGCGTCTTTTAATATCATGGCTGCAATCACCATCTGTATGAAATTAAAAGATGCTTACTCCTTGGAAGGAAAGTTATGACCAACCTAGATAGCATATTAAAAAGCAGAGACACTACTTTGCCAACAAAGGTCCATCTAGTCAAGGCTATGGTTTTTCTAGTGGTCATGTATGGATGTGAGAGTTGAACTGTGAAGAAAGCTGAGCGCCGAAAAATTGATACTTTTGAACTATGGTGTTGGAGAAGACTCTTGAGAGTCCCTTGGACTGCAAGGAGATCCAACCAGTCCATCCTAAAGGAGATCAGTCCTGGTTGTTCATTGGAAGGACTGATGCTGAAGCTGAAACTCCAACACTTTGGCCACCTCCTGTGAAGAGTTGACTCAATGGAAAAGACCCTAATGCTGGGAGGGATTGGAGGCAAGAGAAGGGGACGACAGAAGATGAGATGGCTGGATGGCATCACCGACTCGATGGACCTGAGTTTGAGTGATCTCTGGGAATTGGTGATGGAGAGGGAGGCCTGGCGTGCTGTGATTCATGGGGTTGCAAAGAGTCGGACACGACTGAGCGACTGAACTGAACTGAACTGAATGGGTTCCCTGGATGCAGGACTTTTGATACTGAAACCAGAATAGCCCTAGGCAAACTAGGAAAACATTCATTACACTAACACAGAGGTAGGTTAACAAATATAAGGACAAATAGATAGGTATATATGATAGACAGATAATGTAGATAATGAATATAGATACCCTTACATACAGGTCTCTGAAATATGTTTGCAGCATTACAAAAAAATTAGAATTATTTCTGTGGCTCCTACTGTTTTTCAAGACTATTTTTTTAGAGGAGTTTTAAATTCACAGCAAAACGGAAAAGAAAGTACAGAGATTTTCCATATACTCCGACTGCACATAAGCACAGCCTGCCCCATCATCAACATCCCCAACCAGGGTGGTACACTTGTCACAATTAAAGAACTTACCTTGATGCATCATTATCATCCAAAGTTTATAGTTTACATTAGGTCTCACTCCAGATGGTGAACCTTCTATAGGTTTCAACAAATGACTTTCTGGGTGGCTCAGACAGTAAAGAATCCTCCTGCAATGCAGGAGACATGGGAGACATAGGTTTGATCCCTGGGTAGGGAAGATCCCCTGGAGAAGGGAATGGATACCCACTCCAGTATTCTTGCCTGGAGAACTCTATGGACAAAGGATCCTGGCAGGCTCTAGTTCATGGGGTCACATAGACTATACGTGTCCAATATTTTTGGTGTGAGGGCTGGTTTTGGTATGGATGACAGCCACATCTTTCCCCAGAGTGTGCTGGCCATTATCCCTTTGATAGGGGATGTGATTGGTGTTGTAGTGACTAGACCTTGTGCTGAATGTGAGGCAGGGTATTGGCTATCACTGACCTTTTGAGGTAGAGTTTGCTCCCCAGTTGTTGGAGTAGGAGCCCTGAGGTTTGGATTCAATCAGGCTCCATTGCCCTTGAGTATGTGCCTTTTCCCAAAGGAGGGAATTGCTGAAACAAGTGAGGCCCATGCAGTCACAGAGCTCCTATGCACTGTCTGTGTAGACATCCACCATTCATCTCAGAAGTGGCCCAAGGTTGCATCCCTTTCTCTGTTTTGTTCGTCCTGGATCTAGTGCAAAGCCGTAGTGTGAATTAGGCTGCAGCTGGGCATCGGGACACTGTGGCTGCAGGAACTGAGGTGTCTGTGCCCACCTGGGATCTGGACGGCTTCTGTGGCAGACCTCTCCCAGGACCTGTCTGCTCCAGATCTGATAGAGCGGGAGGGGCCAGTGCACTCTCTCTGTGCCCTGAGATTCAGCACTTGGCCACCATGCATGCTTGTGGTTCACCCAGTGTGCATGCTGACAATGTCTACCAGTCTCCACCTGCCACCCCTATGCATGTACTGACAATGGCCTCGGCAGTTCTGCCCTAATCACACCCCAGGCACCTGGTTCTGTCTCTGTGTAAGCTAGACCAAATCTTTGCCCTGATTTCACACCAGGTTGTAGTGTGGAATGAGCAGGGCACTTGCCCCTTCAGATAGAGAGGTACAATAAGGAATTGCAGCCACCAATACAAGGCTCTCTTTGCCCTGATCGTTAGCAAGCCAGCACGGGCACACTCCTCATGAGTGAGGCTAGGCTTCTCTAGCCTTTCTATCTGTCTCAGTGGATTTCCCAGCAGGCAAGGCGCTTGTCTTCTCCATGCAGGGCCCCGGGACTGTGATGCCCAGATTGTGAGTCAGTCCACTCCCTCCCCAGGGTGAGGGTCCACCTGTGTGGACCTTCTTTTCCTTACAGATCTCTGCTAGAGGCATAGGTCCTGACCTGATGCCTAAGTTTTTCCCCATCCTACTTGTTTATGTGGAGATCTTCTTTGCAACTTTGTTGTATAGGAGATCTGCTGCCACTTCCCAATTAGTTTTCTGTGAGAATTGTTCCACATGTGGACGCATTTTTGACGTGTTTGTGGGGGGAGGTGAGCTCCGCATCTTTACAGTCTGCTATCTGGATTCTTTTCTCCTTAAGAGTTATCTTTTAAACTCTTTTCCCTCACTACTGCTTCCCAGGTGGCGCTAGTGGTAAAGAATCCATCTGCCTATACAGGAGATGCAAGAGACACAGGTTCAATCCCTGGATGGGGAGAATCCCCTGGAGTAAGGAAGGTAACCCATTCCAATTTCTTGCTTGAAAAATTCCATGGACAGAGGAGCCTGGCAGGCTACATAGGGTTGCAAAGAGTCGGACACAACTGAGCAACTACCTCTCCACTTTCATTTCATCTACAATTGTTATCAACTCCACTTCTGAATCACATTCCAAAAGTCTTCATTTTTCTTTTTATTCATGTTACTTTACACTTTTTCTATAATTTAACTGTGGTAAGAACACTTATGAAATTTACCCATTTAACATTATACAGTGTAACAATACTATATTGTTATCTATAGGTACAATGTTGTATAGCAGATTCTGGAACTTATCTTGCATAACTGAAATTTTATACCTATTGATTAGCAACTCCCTGTCTTCCCCACTCCCTGCCCCAGGCAACTACAATTCTATTATTTGCTTTCATGAGTTTAACTATTTTAGATACCTCCTATAAGTGGAATTATTCAGTATTTGTCCTTCTGTGACTAACTTATTTCACTTAGCGTAATGTCCTTCAAGTTCATTCATGTTGTTGCATAAGCCAGGATTTCCTTCCTTTTTTATGCCTGAGTAATATGTATGTATATGCCATGTTTTCTTTATTTGTTCACCTGTCTGTAAACATTTACATTTTTCCCACTTCTTGACTACTGTGAATAATGCTACAGTGAACTTTTAAAAGCAAATATCTCTTCAGGACCCTGATTTCAATTTGGGGGGATAAATACCCATAAATGGGGTTGCTGGATCATGTGGTAGTTCTATTTTTAATTTTTTGAGGAACCTACATACTGTTTTCCATAGTGGCTGCACTAATTTACATTCTCATCAGCAATGCACCAAGGGTTCCCTTTTCTCCACATCCTCACCTGCACTGGCTATTGCTTACCTTTTTTTTAATATATAATAGTCATTTTATGCTTCTGATTTACCAGTTTTAGATTAAAAGTTCCCATAACTACTCAATGCCAGTCACAAGTCTAGGTTGTTATCTGTACTTCTAACTGACTGCTTATAAATCAGACTTTCCCACAACCCTCTCCTTTGGTAATATTAATTTGCTAGAGTAACTCAAAGAACTCAAAGAAACATAATACTACATCAGTGGTTTATTATAGAAGGATATAACTCAAGAACAGCCAGATGGAAGAGACACACAAAAATGATAATTTTAGGTTGTCAGACACATCTTAAATTTCTTCCTTTCCTTTTATCCAGTGCTAACTTGTCTTTAAGTGTGCGTTATTCTGCTTCTGAAATAAACAGGCAAAGGAGTGAGACATTTCTCCAAAGAAGGTATACAAATTGCCAATAAGCACATGAGAAGATGCTCAACATGACTAGCCATTAGGGGAATATAAATTCAAACCTCAATGAGATACCAGATAGAAGAGATACACAGGGCTAGGAATCAGGAAAGACCATGTGACTTCCATGCCCTCTCAGAGGGTGCCACTCTCCCCAAACCTCCATTTGTTCATCAACTTGGAATCTCTCCAAATCCCATCCTTTGGGGTTTTTATAGAGACTTCATTACACAGGCATGATTAAATTCTTGGCCATCAGCAGCTTAGTCAACCTCCAGCCCGTCTCCTTTCCCCAGAAGTCAGGTGGTGGGCTGAAAGTTCCAACCCTCTAATCACATGGCTGATTCTCCTGGCAACCAGCCCCCATCCTTAAGTGCTATGCAAAAGTGTCTTCATGAACATAATAAAAGACATTTTTATAGCTCTCAACACTTAGCAAAGTCTAGGTTTTAGGAGCTCTGTACCTGAAATGGGGAAGACGACAAATAGATACATCTTATGTATCTATTATACATCATAATGTTTATCAAGGAATATTGGCCTGTAGTTTTCTCTTGGAGTCTTTACCTAGACTTGGAATCTTGACCTCATAAAATGAGTTTGGAAGGGTTCCCTTCTCTTCAGTTTTTTTGGAAGAGTTTGAGAAGGACTAACATTCAAAAAGTTACATTTTTATCCTTCTCCACAGCCACCTGAGTCCAAATCATCATTTCTCACCTGAAACTGCAATAGCCCCCTATTCACTACATCCACTCTTGAACTTCTACTACTCATTCCTCTTAGAGCAGCCAGAGGAATCTTTTAAATCACAGATTAGATCATGTCACTCTGTTAGAAATCCTTTAGGGGCTTCATACCACCTTTGGAATACAAGGTAGACGTCTTTATCATTGGCCACAAGGATCTGTGTGGTCCAATCCCTACCCAAGTCTCCAGCCTTGTACCACTGTAGCACTCAGCCACAATTCTTTATCTAAGTAGTCCATCTTAACAGACACATTTATTGATTTGAGCAAATATATGTCAACTTTTGGGCTTACCAGGTGGTACTAGTGGTATAAAGAACCGGTCTGCCAATGCAGGAGATATAAGAGACATGGGTTTGATCCCTGGATCAGAAGGATCCCCTGGAGGAGGACATGACAACCCACTCCAGTATTCTTGCCTGGAGAATCCCATGGACAGAGGAGCCTGAAGAGCTACAGTTCATGGGGTCACAAAGAGTTGGACACCACTGAAGCGACTTAGCATGCACACATGTATCAACTTTCTTGGAGTCAGCAGAAGGAAGGTAAATACTATTTGTATCACCAACCAAAATAAATAATTATCCTTTTTAAAAATCCAACATTTGCATAGTTTTATTTGTGCATCAGGAATAAAATTCAAAACAAGTAGGCAGATAACATTGCTCTCCTTTGACAACTAGAAAACTGAAACATGCAGAAAAAGTCATGATACATGAAGTAGTCATAAACTACCTCAATTTAAATGTAAATTAAATCTTAATGGAACTTCAGACTACAACTCATCCTTCAGAGTAATATTAAGTCAGCATCAAATATATGCCCTATATTACAAAAGTCTTAAGAACTATAATGTTATATTGCTTACATTCATTTTTAAAGAACCATTTTTAAACATCTGCATCATTCTCCCTCTGAAAATTGTGTTATTATTACAATTTGGATTGTCTCCATAGAGCAAAATTGCATTTGTATTGTCATTATGGCAAAAGAAAGTCTTGAAATACATAAACCACCCATGTTAATAGGGGACTATCATTAATTTTCTTAAGTCAAAAATCTAGTTAGTGATCTTTGACATTTTAAAACAAAAATTCAGAAAAACAAGTGGGATATTTTTATCAATATAGGTTAAGGTTTATTCTTATTTCAATGCTAAAATTAATTTTAGAAGAGAATTTTTTATTGTATTTGCTCATTTGTTTGTAATCACTAAGAATGAGGAGAACTAAATTACCCAGAGGTGCTGAAGATACTAATTATGTATGCCTATTTGAGGTACAGTACTAAATAATGCATTCTTATTGCTTTTGTAAATAAATTCTTTACCCAAACTAATTCATACCCAAAGTATTTTATAAAATAGAGCTACTGTGGTTTGAGTGGGGATAAAAACCCAGCAATCCACCAGCAGAGTCACCTCCTCATTACAGTCTCCCTAAGAACCTAGGGTCTGTTAGATTCCTGCTTTATAATCCACAGAAGTTGCTGAAATTTTACTTTTGGTCCAAATGAAAATGATGGATTTTATAACACAAATTTAACAAGTATCATAGCTTGGTTTTATTTTTTACTTAAAGTAGTATTTCTATTTCAAATTGTTTATTGCTCTCTTTTTTCTTATATGATTAACTCTATTATCATTCTGTTTCCATTTTCAGTGACTATAAGCTATTAATTTCTAAAATACAAAGGGGAAGAAACATACATTTTAAGGAAGAGATTCAGCATTTTCATGTATTAATATTTTGTCCTAGAAACTTTAGATCCAGTGAGCCATACTGGCCATACTGGCCATTGTAATGTACGGCTGGGCACCTGGCTCAGAAATAAGAACAAAAGTCAGTAGTTTGAAGCCAAATGCTCCAGCGCTGAAACAATAACAGAAAAAGGCATGTGAACACGAGTTTCTGGGGGATTTTGCTATTTATATCAATAAATCCAAATAGAAGAAAATATATCTTAACAGAAAAAAAATAATGCTATAAATTTCAAAGAAGTCAGTAATAGATGAAATTCAAACACAAGAGGAATAGATATCAAACTCAAACATAAGAGAAACCCTTAATTACATGGCTTGAAGACAAAGTCATTTAGGACAGCCCCCCACTAACCAATGTTTTATTTTTTCAGTAGGTGGATAACAGTCTCCATTATTTTAAGTACCACCTGGATGCAGGCCTGCCTCAGGGATAGCCCATGTCAGCCAGGGTAAACAGGCATTTTGTATAGCATGGGTCTGGGTCTCCCCATTATCTCCCCAATCCAATCATACCCAAAACCTGCTTTATTAAGAAATATTTTGGTATGTTTCCTTTACTCTGTAAAGGAAAATTAATACTATAACCTACTAATGCACATATTTCATAAGGTTCCAATAATGATGTAAAGAAGAAATAAAACAATTTATCATTTAAGAGTAAATATTTCAAAATGTAAATATTCAGACATCACTGAAGAACTAATAAAGTAATTGGAAGCTTACAGCTTACCAAAAATGAATGTTTGGTTTAAGAAATATAAGAAAATATTATAAAAATCTTAAACCAAATACATTTTATATAAGAAACAGAGATAAAAGAGGGATATGAAAGAAAGAACATACAATAAAATCTAGCATTAGGAGAAGTAACAAGAAACCAAAATGTACCTGTATGCAACAAGACAAAGGAAATAACCAATAGTCCATGATAAGTTACAGACTGCCAAATTAAATTAAGATATAATTAATAATGTCAATATACCCCTGCCAAGAGTACCAGATTTTAGAATTTACTTTCAAAGTCTGTGAAGGTAGTATCACTTAGAAATACATTCAGCTGCCAGTAACATCTCTGAAATAACCTTGACTTAAATATGATAAAGGCCTCTCTCAAAAAGAAAACCTAAAGTTAGAATGATCATCAGGAACCAGGCTTCTATATTTCTGCCATGCCACCTTTAACATATAGCTTTTATCCTCAAAATTGCCTCATTATTGCAAGATGATCACTGCAGATCCAACCATCAAGTGTATGACCCAGGTATCAGGAAAAAGAGAAGGGCAAGGACCAAGGTCACACATTCCAGCTGATTCAGCCTCCTTTAAAGTACTTTCCTGGAAGTCTCACCATGTGATACATGCTTACCACTCATGGACCACTCTCCTTGACTGCAAGAGAGAGGGGGAGATTCAGCTGCACATTTGGGCACATTGCTACACCCAACAATCTAGGAGTTTTACTGCTGAGGAAAAAAGGGGGAAATTCTGGGGGAAGAATAAAGAGATATCTAAAGATGAAATTTAGAAAGTTTTGCCTATAAAGAGCTAAGTAAAAAAGGGTAGTGCAAATTTTAAGACACTTTCAAGAAGACAAATAGTAAAGATCCACTTTATTTTTCAAGGCTTTTTGAATTGCTTTGTGTTTCATTTTAATATGACCAGCTCACACTGCCCTGAAGACAAGTTTCTTGTCCTGGGGCGATGGTTGTCCCCCCAAAACATATGAATCAAATTCAATCGAGAACAATAAGATTCAAAGGCAAAGCTAAGGGGTACTTATTGTAATAGAAGGGGAAATTAACCAAAAGTAATAGTAAACAGAAAAAAATTACACATTCTCCTCAGATAAAATTTAATACTGCAATTTCTCTCTGGTTAAATCAGAAAAATGGAAATTTGGAAAATCATTTAATGATTTAGGGTTTTATATACACCAAGAGTATGAGTACTGGTTTTGGTCTGGTTTTCTGTTTTGTCATTTTAATACTGGCCTTCCTATCCCCATATTCTCATGCTGCCACAGGTTATCCAGTGGGTGTTCCCAACCCAAGAATCAAACCTACATTTCCTGCACTGGCAGGCAGATTCTTTACCACTGAGCCACCAGGGAAGCCCAACAAAACCTCTAGTGGAAGGGACAATAAAAAGTATTTCCCTTTCTGTTTAATGGATTATCACAGAGCAGAAAAAGAAAGTGAGGTTGGGTGGGCAGCGGTAGGAAAGACCTCTAGAGAGAGGAGAAAGAGCAGCACAAGGAAGAGAAAAAAGCTCTCCAATTTCAGACTATGCTGTTTACCTACCTATACCTCCTGACTACTGTCTTTTCCTTGAGAAGTCATCCCAGCCAATGCCTTGCCCCTTTCCTATTGAACTTTCTATGTGGGATTTTCCACTGCTAACCAAAAATAAAAAGGAAAATTTGAGTTATACCAAAAATCCAAATGATGTGACTTTACTAGGATATTTACTGTATCTAGACTAAATATTTATTTTATCAATATAAATGCCTATATTACATTCAGTAGTATTTATTTTGCTCTGGCAAATAAGAATAATTCAGGGTTTATATTGTCTCTGTAACCAGCAATGTTCAACAGGTCACTTTGGTTTTTCTTCACATTCTTTGAGAAATACTCTTAGAATAAGATGGCTTATCTTTTTAATGTTTTAAATTTAAATTGTGTCTGGAACTTCTTTTCCTTTCTTTGACTCTTTACTCTAATATTTGGCATCTGCAGATTTTAGTCCCAGAGTTAGATCAGCCTGGAGAGTTTCTAATTTCTTGAACTCTCAGTTCTGGCTTGATTCCTGCCCCCTGGGAAATATAATGCTACTTCTAGAATCTTTCTAAACCACACAAGGACTGTCGTGTAAGGACATTTCAGTGATCAGAATTTATGACTCAGAGCTTTAAAAAGTCTAAATTCTTGTATCTATTCTTAAATTGTGTCCTGGTCAGAGTTTAAGCCTCCCAGTTTTCCCCCACTTCACATTAAAGAAACTAGATCCAAGAACTGATGAGACAAACTACATTTGCAAAGACAATGTTAGATTATGATAAGAAAATAGTTTACAGAAGACAAGAATAAACATAAGGGGAGAGAAAGGTTAATGAATATTTGGCAGTCATTTAGGAATTAACCCAATATTGAGTATCTACTATATGCCAAGTAATTTCACATATATTCTCCCATTTAATCATTAAAGTAACCTTGTGGCATAGGCACTATGTGACTCATTAAAAGAGAAAACTGAGGCTCGAAGTGGTTAATCGCCTTGCCCAAGAGTCCCATCACTAGTGAGCGTTACAAGACTCCTAGTACAGAATTCTTTTCCCTGCTCCACGCTGTTGAAAAGACTAGTAATTTCTACAGTTGGCAATTTGTCATCCACTACCTATGATTCACTTTTTAATATAAACCTTACTAAAATAAATTCATTTTTATTCTAATACAAACTCAAAATATTACCTTGTCTAGAAAAGTAAAATTGCAAGGTTGTCCCTATTAGAATACTCTAAGCAAGAACTGGGAAACATGGAATTTGTAGAGAGTTGATACCATTCCCTGGATTCTTTACAAACAAGAATAAACCCCTGTCTAATGCAGGCTACTCAATGCTGCCTCCTTTTAGTCTAAGTGGGGCCCTTTTACCGAGGAAGCTGCTAATATGGCATCAGGCTATTAATGGGAAAAGCATTTACTTTAGATTAAGAATAGTGTAAAGTAGAGCCGGGGCCCTCTATGACTGGCTATTAGGGATGTTAATTAAATATTTATAATGTCTAAATTAGCATAGTGAAAGCTCAATTCATCAATTTGTTCTGGTCTGTTTGTAAGGGGGAAAAATAACTCCAAATGCCCCTGAAGAAAGATGCTATGTGAGTCAATAGGAGGATGACTGAACAATTTATTATGATTGTGGTAAACTTTTTATTTTGATTTTATTTAAAGATACTTGTTGCAGCACCTTACCTTAAAGACCATTTACCACAGTCAATATACTGGAGGGCCATGTATTATTCATTGTTATCCAGTGAAAAATTTGCTAAGGTGTTTCCATGCTGAATGTCTGATTGATTCATTGATTTCTTGATTAGTTACTTCCAAAAAGTAAAGGCTAAATTTGATATTGAGAAGTGGGGCTGGAAGCCAGAAGCCCCAATTCCTTCTTTTATTACCAACTAGCCTGCTGAAAGACCTAGTTTTCCAAGCCTTTAAATGATATCTTACTAATAGAATAGTTTTCAGGCTTCATGGTTAATAATTGAGAGGAATAGTTGGATCTTCCACTGAAAATTGCTACGTATGTGGCTGCTTCCCCTTCTGTCCCATGTAGGGAAGCCAGGAATATTAACACCTAAATGCCCATAGCCTGTGAATGCCTAACTAATGTCTTTTATGAATTCCATTAAATTAAAATTATTTTTAATCTCATTTTATTATGAGAAAGTCCCCAAAGGGAAAGACCAACTGTCCAATCTATTTTCAGCTGTAGATGAGGCTAGCTGCAATGGAAACCTCATCACCAACATTTTAAATGAAGTTGTGTGTGGCTGGCTTAAGCTCATCACCACTCACTCGAGTTTGGGTCAATACACTTAAATATGGGTGGAAAGTTTGGAACGTTTTAAAACAAATCCATTCTCCCCACACTGACCCAGTAGTTAGTTCCCTGATCATACCTGATGAATACACTTCTTCCCCAAAACTATATTTTTGGGGATATTTATTTTTTATTAAAAAATAAAACTATTAAGACCTCATAGTTTGTTTTGGTTATAATGAACTGTTTTCCTTCTGTCTTGTAGGTTTTCTTCTCCAATTAAGAAGTGACCCGAAATACAATGTGACCCCTCTTTATATGGGTGCATCTGATCTCCCTCTTTCTTTCCTCCATCAGACAAGCTGGCTTTCCCTAGAGGGTGGGCTGGCGTGAAAGGGTTAAAGGTTGTCTGGTCAAAATGACCCAACAGAAGGAGCCCGGCCCAGAGCTGAAATCTAAGTGCTAATGACCGCTGCCCTTCACCCCGCTGCTGTCCACCGGCCGGACCTGAGGCCGGGTAGGGGCCAGGACTGGGAGTGGGCACAATGTTCTGCATTTAACATTTGAACTTCTCCTATCCAAGGCAGCAGGCCGTTTTGTCCTGAGGTCGCTGACCCTGGCTCCCCCATCAGCTGCCCTGAAACCTTAATTGAATGACAGATGGTCATCTTCGGGGGCGCCAGAAGCTGCGGGCTGCCAGCCGCGCAGGGGCTGCGGCCCCAGGCCCCAGCGGTCCTGCCCCAGCCCTGCCAACAAGGGGCGGGCAGCAGCGGCAGCAGGAGGCCCGCGGGAGCGGCGGGCTTGGTGGGTCTCGGCCAAAGGCGTGGCCCCGCGCCCCCTGAGGAAAGAAGCGCCTAAGTGGTCGCACGGGCGAATAGCTGGTTCCTGGCGCCCTAACCAGCCTCCCAGGCAGAGCGCCCCAAACAGTGCAGGCCCTATCTAGGCCTCGGGCCCCGGAAGGCAGCCGAGAAGGGACAAAACGTCTCGCCTCAGTGTCGAAGGCCCGTATTCCAACAACCGCGGGCCCCAAGCGTCGAGGTCTGGAGTCGTGCGGCCTAAGTCAAACAGGCCACCGTCCAAGCCCAAGGTGCTCATCCCCAGGTGGGTCCGCCCTCCTGAGCCGGCGAGAAGGCCCGAAAAAGACCGATCCCAGGCCGCAGGCGGCCTGCCCTGAGTCATCAAAAGCGCCTTCGGGCGAGCGCCATTCTCGGCCGGAGGCCACGCGAGCCACGCTGATGTCCGAGCGCTGGCGCCCCAAAACCACCCCACTGCAAGGAGCTTTCAGGGCTCTAGAGTAAGAGGTGGGCGCCCCAAAAAGGGCCTGGAGGCACCAGAGTCCAGCAGCGCTGCCTCAGCAGCTCGTCCGCGCCCTAGTGTCCTATTTCTTTAAAATAAAAGCTGCGAGCCCTACAATTACTGGGATTACAGTGAGCGGGTATTGATCTGCAGCCGGCATTGTAGGATCAAGCAGGCGGGCAGAGGCAGACATCGCCGCTCCCACCCCTTGGCCGCCGCCTAGGCCTGCAAAGCGCTAAAAAACCGTTTCTAAATGTTTGATTTCAAACGCACAATCAACACCTGCTGCAAAAGTACGACCACCACCCCCCCTCCCCGCCTGCACCTCACCTCCTCCCCTCCGCCCGTGGGCCTCCCAGGCCCGAGCCAACTACATCGCCACCTTAAGCCCCCCACCCTTTTTTTTCTTTCTTCCTTTGTTTTTAATTACTGAGGGAAAATATACACATAAGCAAAAAAAAAAAAAAAAGCCTCCCCGGCAGGCGCGAGCGGGGGTGTTGAGGAGGCCGGCGAAGGCGGTAATGCAACCCTAATGCACAGATAGCTGACATCAACTTCCGTCAGGCAGCTCCTGGAGATCGAACCTTTCGATTGTAACTGGGACAATTTGCATAGTGATTCCCTTTCAGAGCTTTCCCGGGTCCATAACAAGCCCAGGCAGCTATTCAAATGCAAGTTGCAACCCCAAATGCAAGGCTAACCGGACCAAAAAGAGCCTTCCGGCGCTCGGGAGAAGCGAGACCCGTGCTTTGGATCTCATCCTTCTCTCTTCTTTTTTCTCTTTCTCTTCTCGGGTTCCTGATTTCGCTGGGAGCTGTTTATTTATGACTGCAAATGTGTGCGTGCGAGAGAGAGGGAGAATTGATCTTTGCCTGGACTTAAAGATGGAGCCGAAGGCGCTGGAGGGAATTTGGGTTTGTGCGCCTAGCTCAGACCGGGGCGCCGAAGGGGGCTGTTTGGCACGAAGCCCGAGGTCGCTCTTTTCCGCACCCCTCACCTCGCGACCTTTCAGGAATCTGAGGGGTCCTGAAGCGGCCTGGCTGACCCACCTCCCCGGGGCCGAGCTACCGAGAAAGGCTTCATGGAGGGAGCCATCCCGTCCCCGTCTTTAAAATGAGCGCAATAAAAGGTATCACCTGCGACTTGTGCGGATCACTTTTTCTTACTGTGCACTGGCTCGGGGGCGGGAGCGGAGAGTACAGTTTCCGGAGTCGGGGGGGGGGGGTGGCTTATAGGGGGGTCTTATAGGATCCCGGGGAGCGGGGAATTAGGCTAGAAGTTAGGCTCCCCAGTTTCCCGGTTTCTTTCTCATTTGAAATTATGCAGATTGACTCTCGTTTCCTCCCTCCTAGGGGGCAAATCCTCAAACGCGAACCTGATCACTTGTCACAGAAGCAACTTGCCATGAAATCCGCTAATGCGCCGCGACTCGCCCACCCGGGTAAGCCTCTCTCACAGGCGCGTGCGGAGGTGGGGGTGGGGGACAGGCCGGGGCAGGGGCTCCAGGGGCCCGGAGTCGCTGGTCCACTGCTGAGCCTGTAGCCACGCAGACAGGGTGGGAACCGAGGGCGGAGGGCAGAAGCCGCGTCACGGTCAGGGAGCCGAGCGAGGGCGCCCCTCTCCCACCCTGCCCACCCAGCGTCGGCGCTAACAGGTCCTCCTGGCAAATTTAAAGTAGCAAATGAGGGCGGGGAGGAGGCCTCCCAAACAGGGTGTAAATATCCGGGCGTGCCAAGCGTGGCGGCGGGTACGCGAGCGCGCGTCTGCGGTCTACGAGCGGTTCTCCCGCGAAGACGCGTGCGGCGGCAGAACTGCACCTGCATCCGTGCAAGTCGTAGAAATGGAGATAGCCAGGGTCACTGACCTGGGGAAAACCCCGAGTTAGAACTTGTCTACACTTCCCTAGGCTGGTTCCTGCTTTCTAAATCTCCCAGGTGGCTTGTTGTCTCTGCAAATCCAACTCAAACCTGCTCAGGATTATCCCAGGCCACTGTCCTTGCAGCACTGACGATTATTGCGATGGAAGAACCAGCTCCTCTGGTCAGAGAGCATAAAGCGGCGGCTAAATTCGTGTCTTTCCCCACCCACCCTCCCCACCCTTTAATGGTGAGAAAATATAGGCTTCTCAAATCCACAGAAGCAACCAAACACACATTTCTCAATGTTCTTTGTTTATATCGGTTCGGGTGCTGGAAGCTGTCTGACAACGAGCTTTTTCGTTGAGCCTGTTTTATGCAGAGCACTTGGGATATTTTTCAGCACTTGGGATATATATCTTAAATATATATACATATATATATATATATATATAGAATGCTTTCTGGATGATTTTGCAATAGGTGTCTTAAGGAACAGATATGTTCCTACGTGTTCGGGATTGAATGGTGAGAGAAGCTGCCTGGGAAGGTATAAATAAACCCAATGCAAATTAAAAACACATCGAACAGAAGAAATGATTATGAATGAAGATGAAGGAATTAACTAGTCTGGGAAAAAGTGATTTTAATGTCTGAATTTTCTAGATTTCATGGTCAGAAATAACAAATTGAAAGGAATTTAATCTATCCTTTTACCTGTGTTTTCTTTATGCACAACGGAAGAACACAGGCCCTCCTGGGTTTGTCTGTCAAGTGCACATTTCTAAGCATTTCAATGGACAAATCCGCTTTGGGATGTTTTCCTACTTTTTCCGTAAACCACAACCAGTTTAGTTCTGATGGAAAACAATTTAAAATTAATTCGGGTTGTAGAAAAAGAAGAAAAAATGTAAAATCCTGACAGTTAAACTATTACCAGATTCCAAGGGGTTAATTTCATATAAATAACCCACTTGCCTGTGAGCACAGAAGGTGGAAGTTAGAGGTCCTGGCAACAAAAAGGCTCCGGTGGTGACACCGCTTTGTGAGTCTGAGGGGTTCTGCAGAGGCTCTGAGCCTAGCTTTGGGTTTGTTGCATCCCTCTTGCTCGCTTAAAACAGTAACTCAAGATGTAAGTAAAAGTGTTTTCATTTTTTATTGATCCCACTAACATCTTTCATTATCCAGCATGTAGCCACAGCAAATTATTGCTCATTTGATACCAAGAATTCTATTGACCATCGCTTTCATTGGAGAGAGAATTCTAACTACTCGGCTCCTCTGTAGTCAGAGCTGAGGCTGAGAACATTCCTCGGCTAAAACCCAAGTAAATTGAGCCCTCTGCCTCCCGGAATTGATGGAGATGTGTTCATTACATGAAGCCACGTGAATGTGCATAGAGATCTGCTTTTTACTCTGCCTGCCTTGCCCCCACTCATGCGAAAGGTCGGTCCCTTTGGAACAGATCTGCCTACTTGGAGAGCTGGGCATTCGTTAACCTCTCCTGGAGCCCTTCTGGCAACTTCTTTCCAACTCTGACCGGGGTTAGGGCAAGGGAAATGATGCAACAAAAGCCTGCTCTTAAGGTCAGTCCTGTGCTCAAAACCACCCCAATGTAGACACCTATGGAAATCATTACCCACACCCTCCCCCCCCAAAAAAGACTCCTAAAATATCCAGATGAGCGACTTTATGGTCTGGATACAACTTTCTAAGTTAAACTACCATCCCCTTCAACTCTCTTTGTCATCAAAGAGGTCTAAGTACTGGAAGAGGGAGCTCTGAGTTCAATATCTGTTTTCTCTTTTGTTGGCAATGGGTGTCCAGCTCCGAATGACAAGCCAGGCAACTGCGGTGCTCCCGCCAGTGCAGGAAGAAAGCGTGCCCTGCCGCCGGCGCCCCCAAGCCCCTAGTGAAGGCCTGACCTTTGACCCTAGGGCTAGCAGCTTCGGAGTACTCCTGGCTAAAGAGGGAGGAGGGTAGAGAAAAGAGACTGGAGAGAGGGTCCAGGAGAGGAAAGGAGAGACCAGACTTGTTTCCCGAGAAGTTAGTGGCACCTAAAGGAGTCCAGAGCTGCCCCAAGCAGGCGCTAGGCGAGGTCTCAACCCTCGGGCTGCCTTCCCCTTTCCCAAAGTGGCTTCCTCAGATCTGCCGTCCGGACCCAGGCGCCCTTTTGGTCTCCCTTCGGGCGTCTCCTTGAAAAGTGCCCCGATTCGAGGGTGCGCTGAACTGGCCCTCCCGCAGCGAAGAGGGAGCCGTCAAGCCTGACAGCGAGCGGGCCCGACCACCGCTAGCCCGCCGTCGGCGCCCAGCCGGGCTTGTCACATTTCCCAGTAGTACATAATCCACGGCCGCTACACGGTAAGCCCTCCACCCCAAGAGGAGGCCAGGACGGTCTTGGAGAAGCTATGCCCGTGGGGACTCGGTAGAGGAGATGGCTTGGTTAGGTTTCATTTCCACAACCACCAAGTTTTCCACTAGGTTCCGGAACAAACGGAGAGCAAATTAATGCGTTTAACAAATGAGTCGGCGCTTGCAGCCCGCCAAACGGCTCCAACTCCAAATCCGAAGGCGGATTTGGGGCTCTTAGGGACCGTCTAGGTAGTTTATTTTCCTAATGTTGCTAAATGAGCGTGAACCTGCTCTCTCGGGGACCGCGCTCCATGAACCGTGTGCGTGTGGGAGCCACTCTTGTTCTAGAACACGGTAGTAACGGGTTGGGAGCATGCCCTGAGCACGCGGGACTCTCGCCCAAGAGCAGCAGCCTAGAGATGAGAGTAGATTCTAAGTGGGCTTTTAGGGTTTGGGAGACAGGGGAGGGAATTTAAGCTGGGATTCATACGGTGGATTTTTTTTTTCTTTGTTTTTCTTTTTGTTTTTAACGTAGATAGATAACCCCGGCAGTGGTGTAACCAGCGCGCGCGCCCAAAGCCGTCTTGTCCCTCGAATGCGCTCACCGCCGGCAACACTTGGAGAATCCAGCCCACAGTGGTTTCGAAAACCCCATTTTCCTGGTTGCAGCTCAGACTCTGGAACCCCGAGAGCCGCCCCAGAGAGGGAGCCTGAATCGGGCCAAGTAGTGGGTCGGGGGCACACAAACACGCACGCACACACGCACATGCACACACAGGCGGAGCAGTGCTTCATAGGATCTAAGATCCAGAGTGGCTGGAAGCGGGTCTGGGAGGCCACGGCTGAGGGAGCCAGCAAGGCCCTGGTGCTGCCCCTGCCAGAGTCGTGCAGCCACTGAAGCAGCCTGATCCTGATAGTTATTTGGGGGAGGGCGGGGGGAAACCTGGAACCCAGGTTTGAGCTAAAGAAAGTAAGGGCAAGTGACAGATGACCAAGCATTTCTTTGAAATGAGGAAGAACTGAGACCTACGCAGCCGGCCTGGCATTAGGGCAGTCTGGACATTAGGAAACTACTCTCCTTGGCACACAGCAGAACACGTCCTCCGATGGCAAGCTCACCCATGCCCAGCAAGGGCCACTGCCCCTCCTAACTGCTTTGTCGGCCTCCTCCAGGTTTTGCCAGGCAAATGAAACAAGAACTCAATAGTAAATTATTTTGTTCAGACTTCTGTCTTTTTATGAAAATAAAAGGCAACACTTTGTCATTTTTAATCATATAAGCAGACAATAAACCTAATCTTGATATTGATTTTTCCAGAATCAAGTGATTTTGTGCAGTGTCTGTTTTATTTCCTTTCTGAGGAAGAGCCGTTTGTTGGTAGATGGTGTGGCTCTAAGACTGCACTCCAGTGGGCAGGTGCTTATCTAAAACATGTAGCTGATTGTGGACTTTGAAGCCAGATAGCTAAAATGGGGTTCTGCCTGGGTGGCAGGAAGTTTGGTTTTTGTCTAGTTATCTAGATAATGGTTTCAACCTCTGGTGCCCTAGGATAGATTTAAGACTCAGCTGGTGCTTTTAGAAGTTATGGCCTCAGAGTTTCACTGCAATTTTTTTCAAAATAAAATCAAATAAATAAAAATAAAACCAATAACCCCAAAATCTTGATGGTATTGGTCCCAGACAGCACTGCGAGAAACATTAGCAAGGGACGTGCACTCTCCCAGCCACCCCAAGTTTAGGAAAGGAAGATGACCCTGAGCTGGCCGACCTTGGATGACTGCAAAAGCCGAGTAGAGAAGTGGCAGGGGATGCAAGTTCCTGCTAACGGGCTCAGAGACATGGATGATTTCTCTGAATTCTGGTGTTCTCTCTTTCCTTTGTCAAAAACAAGGTGATATTTGATGCTGATGCCAAATGGTGTTGGCACCTTTCATGTGAAAGTCGAGGTGCAGGAAGGTGGGCCTGGCCTCCACCTACCTATAGAAGGGGGGGGGGTGAGGGGAGAAAGCTTCAGAGAAGAAAAGAATGAGGTGGAGAGAGGAAGAAAGAAAAAAAAAATGAAAGATGGAGAGGAAAATGAAACGAGGAAGAGGGTAAGAGAGAAATAAAAGGGGGAAAGAGAAGTAAAAAGGATGGTGAAGGAGAGGAAGAAAGGAAAAGAAGGAAAAAAAGATTTCAAAAGACCTAATAAAATTACCCCGTCCCTCCGAGGGAATTGTTTGCTCTGTGGACTACGTGGGAATTTTCCCACAGCTCTGGGTAGTTTCTCCTCCCTCTTGAAATGCAGAACAAATTACAGTCGCCAGCATAAATTAAAATCCCCGAAACTCCTACTCCAATTCAAAAGGCTGGACTCAGGGCGCGCGGACCGCGGACCCACTGACAACCCTACCATCCACCAACTCCCCCAGCCACACCCCTCCCCTGCCCCCGCAGTGAAAGGCAGAGGTCACCACCACCCCACTCCACCCCCCACCACCAATTTCCGACCCTGGCTAAGGGAAGGGGTCTTGATGGTTCTATGCCCTGCGGAGGGGGATGGAACCTCGGGCCTTCGCGAGACCCTAGGGCTCTGACCTTTGCCGCCGTCCTCTGGGGTCAGCAGTTAACCTATCGCTCCCCGCCCCTCTTCCCTTCCCGCCCCGGTCACTCAGCGGCCCCGGGCTAGGGAGAGTGCGTCAATATTTGGGACCAGCGTGGGGGAGGGAGAGGCTTCCAAGCAGGATTGCAGTAGGATGGAGCCCAAACCTGCGTGTTCATTCCGTTCCCCACACCCAGAAGACCCAGCCTCAAAGATCCCTAGCTTCCCCGACGCTCAAAGCCAAGGCCCAGTTAACCACGTGCCTGGTAATGAACCCGCTAAGGCACGTAGGAAGAGAGTGAGCATCTTTCTCAGTTTTTCCTGACCTGTTTAGAGCAATGTATCTTCATTCAAAGTGTTACCCTTCAGACACCAGCCACCCACCTTTTGCATTTGGGGAATTCAAAGAACCTTGGATGAGAGGGGGAGCAATGTGGAGTTAGCCTTGTGTCCCCTTCAAGCCCGAAACCTTGGACTAGTCTCTGGGAGCAGGTGCCAAGAAAACCAGTGAAGAAATCGGGCCAAAGTCCATGCTACGGGGCCCAGCTGACCGCCTCACTGTCCCCTCCGGGACTACGGGAACCAGCCTAGCGCCTGCCCCATCCCACTTCCAAAAGCGCCTGCGACCGGCGCCCCAGAGGGCTCTCCCGGCGGGGACGAGGGTTGGGGGGACGCGGCGGCGGGTGGGGGAAGCGGGCGCAAACCGGAGGCTGCCGAGGCTGGCGAAGTGCCCCCAGCCCCCAGCTCACCGCTGCTTGGGGTTTTCGCGGTCTCCCCAGCTGGAGCCGGGGCCGCCAGGAGCCGAGAGCGTTGGGTTCAAATGCATCAAGGCTCTGAAGTCATTTATCCGGTTTCATAAATAATTTTCTTATTACACTTAAGCCCGATTCCTGCCCCCTTCCCGTTTTTATTGCGGGGTTTCAGCGGCTAAAAAGTTTCTAAGTCGGGTGGGCCGTTGTTTTCCTTTTTCCATCATTAACATCATTAATATAAGCTATCAATAACCCTGTCGTTCGGAGCCGAGTTTCACGGTATTGATCCACGCGGCTATTCATCTCTGCCATGCAAGACACGGAATAATTTTCGCATTACAGTAGCTTGGATTTGCTTTTAATTCATATTTAAAGCTGCAACCGGCTCGGTGGAGCGCTCTGCGAAAGACTAGAGGCGCCTAATTAATAATAAGTTAGAAATGAAGGAAGGCACCGGCGAATAAATAATTAATACAGACATCTATGTCTCTTTGATTATTGCTCCTTTAAAAATTTAGACTTACCAGGACCATACTGTAAGTCTGCAATTTATATTGCAGGGATGATTTAAGAAAGCTATTTTTTTTCCTTGAAATACAATACTAAATTATTTACAATGTTTTTGCAAACCTAAGTTCCTTCATTAGCCAGCCCCTCGGGTTTGTTCCTTCCAGGTGGAAAACACCAATTAAAAAAAATAGTAATCAAAATAAGAATCACAATAAACTCCCAAGAACCACTGGCTATGATTAGTTTAAAGGTGGCAAGGGTGGGGGCAGATTGGCTGGAAGAGAGGCATATGGGGTTTTCAGAGGAGCAAAGAGCTGCCCTGTGTGGGGCTTGAGGGGGAGGGGTTGTTAGAGAAAACAAAAAAATCTAATGTCAGTGGCAGTGACTTGGGACATTCACTGGTCCTGGAAGGAACAAAGTTTTAGGTAAACTCAGAGTTCATAAGGGGACCCAGGGAGTGTCCCAGGTCCTCCCAGCTACAACTCCCCCTGGGAGGAGGGGAAAATAGAATTTTTAAAGAAAAACTATTGGAAGCCAGTTCTGGATTCCAGGCTAGCTGGGAGCTACCAGTGGGCTAGGAAAGATAACAAAATTTAAGTGGGTCAAAGTGACTGAGAATCAGACAAGGGTTTGTGTGAGAGCGACTAGGATTTGTTTGCAATATTGTTAGCAATATTGATTTTTTTTTTGTTACTTGGATTAATGTATGTTAAACAGGGAAATACAGGCATTAGTCAAGTACATTATAATCATCTATTGTTGAGAGCAACCTTTCTCAGGTGAATGCTGGAGACTCAGGACTGCGAAGCACTTCCAGGGGCTCAAGAGCATCCAGGCCCAGATAGGGGCATTCCGGGAGCCCACAGGGGCTGGTAGTGCAGAAAGAAGGCAACCTCAACCCCAGCTTGCTCTTCCTCCCGCTCCTTTTAGAATTACAGGCTTATTTAACCAATCTACTACCTAGGTATGTCAGGCTCAATCTCTAGCTGCGTAGGTGACTACAGAAATGTACAAGCTAAGTCACCTCAGTTGCTTCCGACTCTTTGCAACCTCATGAACTGCAGCCTGCCAGGTTCCGCTGTCCATGGGATTTTCCAGGCAAGAATACTAGAGTGGGTTATCTGGAGAGGTGGAGGCATTCTTGACACTGAAAATTCTTCGCCAGCCCCAGGCATTTTCCCACAGCCTCCTAGCCCAGCTTCCGGGTCTATTGGTCCTGGTGACCATCCCTACAACCCTCTTGGGTCTCGACCTAAGGCTGGGAACTCCCACATCCCAGTCGGTGGCCTGAGGCCTGGCGGGGAGCACATTGGTGTGCCTACATGAGTACATGCACATGCATCCACACCAGTTAGACCTGAAAAAAAGATACGAACTGGGGAGAGAGACACCTGGAGACCCTCCCAGTCCTGGCTCTGGATCTTGGGCGCAGCCCTGGGAAGTGTGGCTCTGAGACAACAGACATCTCCCACATAATAGTCCCCAGTCATCCCCTCACCCCAAGGCAACCGCAGGCCCACTCCTCACTGGCCCTGGCGCCTTGCCCTCCCCCCCCCCCCACAGTTGGGGGAAGGGGTTCTAAGACCACACACTCTGCTTTTTTTTTCTCATCCCCTCTCCTGCACCCTGGGTCATTGCATTTATGGAGCAAGACCCTGTGACATGAAGTTCCCAGGAAGTGAAGGTGAAGGTCTTTTACGAGCTCCACTCATGTTAAAGGGCTTGCACAGGACCCTTTGGGCCTTGGATGGTTCAGAAGGGGACAAAAGGGTTAGAGGGTAAGGATTGTAGGGGGAAAGACTTCTGGGCACCATTGCCCAGATGGCACCGGGGCAGATACTTGCCCAGAGCCCAAGAGTCACACAGCCGAGGCTGGTTCTCTTGTCATCTGCAGGGACAAAGGAATAAGAAGGCCAAGACTTGCAAGATGAACAGGGCCAGGTGGGCAAAGAAAAAGGGAACGTGTAGAAACTGTGAAGGGGAAAGGAGAGATGAAGGTTGGGAGGGGGAAAGGCGGCTCAACCTCGAGAAAACACATGGCCAGGTGCAACCCGGGCGGGAGGCACAGGCAAGGGATGGGGAGCCCAGAACGCCAACACCAGCGTTTCATTTTTAAATCTTCTAGGTGTCTGCGGGTCAAATAAAGACAAGGGCAGTAACGATTATTCTGTTAAATCTATGGTACTTGACTTCGCAAACACTAATTGATTAGACACCAAAATGATTTGTTTAAAGAGTTTTCCTTCCCAAGTGCAGCTGCTTTCCAGCGGGTCGGCGTGATCCTGCAAGGCTGCGGAGGAGCTCACCAAATGGGCCATGCTCCTGGCTGCAGAGGCTACAATCAGCCCAGGGCTCTGGGGGCTAGTCCACACCCGTCCACCTCAGATTCTGGGCTGACCTGCCACCCTCGACTTCCATCCTTGCTGTTCACCAGGTCCGAAGCTTGGTGCACCTGGAGATCATCGTAAGCCAAATTTGCCCTCTCTCCAACCCTTTTGCTCAGAGTTGTCCTCAGTTTGGGTCGCTTTGATCTGCTCCAGTGAAAGGACCTCTTCTCCCTTTCCCCTGTCCTCCCCAGTCTCCAGCCCTGTCGTCCTCTACATCAGGGGCTCACCGGCTAACCTGGAATAGAGCCCCAGAAAAGAAGTACTGGAAGAGCATTTACCCCGCCCCAAATCTGGTAAATTCATTGCCCTACTGCACCCGCAGCCCAGATAGGTCTCCTTTATAATATACTTCAACAATACAAAGACTAGGAAAGAAAATCCACTGAAGGGTTGGCCAGAGAAGGTCACCTGCCCCGGAATCTAGCTGGCTGCATCCATAGCGGGGTCTTGAAAACAGTATGTTCCACCTGGGAGCCTTGGACCCCATCCCAAGCCCCAGGGCATCAGTAAGCCCCTCTCCTTTTAGGGCTCTTAGCCAGAGATCTTGAAAAACCCTAGCCAAAATGGGTAGCCATTGGAATGAATTTAAGTCCAGGAAAAGCCGCCTCTAGCTTATCTGGTTGCCCAATTGCCCAAGAATGAACGAGGAGAGGCTCCCAGACCCATCTGAGGTCCTAGAATGTTGGACCACCTGGGCATCTCCTATAACCCGGAGTCTGCTGAGCTGGCAGGAGCTGTCAAAGAGCTCTTCACCAGAGCATCTTCTCTTTAGGATTTGGAAAGTGGAGGTAGGAAATGCCACAAAGGAGAGTGTGAACCCACACTATATATAGTGTGCAAAACATAATTTACATTAAAAAGGAAAAAACTAACAACAGATGAATAAGAAGTATATGAAGGTCAAAGATTGATGAAGAGGGCTCAAATAATTGATTAGCATTTCCTTGGCCCTCATAAAGTGGAGAGAAGCCACTGACTAAATTTTTTTAATAGTTGTCAATAGGGAATCACAGGCCACCTTCTTCTGAATTTTTCCTATTCTAAGCCAATAGCAATTTTCTGGATAAAAAAAAAATCTGCGGAGGTGGGAGGAAGACAGGAAGCACCCAGGTTAGAAGCACCCAGGACCAAATCCTTCACCCACAGTTATCAGGTGCCTAACTCTACCCGACACCAAAGAAATGGTTCCTCACCAAGAGTTTAATTCTAGACTTGCTACAGGCATCAGAAAGGCTGGTGAGTTACATTCCAAGGCCCTGGTCAAGGAACCAGCCTTGCCATGAAGCCCTGGGTGAGGGAATCCACCCCGACACTCAGGTTTGCTCTTTGTGCTCTCTACAAACAGGAAGTAAACATTTAATGACTCAGAGGGGCTGGAAACAGTTCCTTGGAAGGGTACTGAAAACTGGGACTGAGTCATATGCCACATCTCTGTTACAAAGAACACTAAAGCAGCAACTCTGAGACCGATAGAAGGTTCTCAAAGAACCTTGTGTAGCCAGCATTTGGAGGAAAAAATTATTCCCATTCTCTTTTCTAAGCCTTTTGGGGTCACCGGGCAAGCTCTAGCCCACCTAGCATAGGAAGGACTGGACCTGCCTGACCAACACCAAGCAGCACGCCAACATCTACAAAATAAGTAGTCTGAAATCCTTGTTTCCACACTGAAAATATTGCCAGCAACAAGCATCCAGTCCATAGTCTTGTTTCCTTTTTTCTTAAATATATACGTGTATGAAACAGAGTGATGACTGACATTTTCTTTTTTTAAGTTCCCTGTAGCTACTCAAAATCTAACCAGCTAAAAATGAGCCCTCCCCTCAAGCTTCTTGGCTATTATACAGAACTGTACACATCCTGTAACCACATACATTAAACCCATCAAGTAATTTCAAGAGACCCATCCTTGGGCTCTTTAATCCTCCATAGTGCACCTGATGGGTGCCAGGCTGGGCAGTGGGAGGTGGAAGGGCAGAGAGGGACAAAATGACAAAAAGCTATCCCAGTCCTCTGGTTCCCCCCTATACACACACACACACACACACACACACACACACGCACACGCACATGCACACACACACGCATAGATATGCATTCACCCTTACTAGGCCTAAGAGCACCCATCCTGCCCAACATACATTCTTAGTAACAGGAAAGTTTTCCAAGACATTGAGTAAGAATAAAATGTTTCTGAGAAATCACTGCAATTCAGTCAACTCTAGGAAAACAAAGGTTAAATAGAAGGCATAAACGACCAAGAAAAATTAAGATTTCCTCCCCAAGCAAGTCCTGTACACACTTTAGTCCACCATATAAATACTTCTCCAGATTTTTACTTTGGCTCCTCCTTTAGGACCAGCACTGAACCAGGCCCCCTTTCATAAGGTGGGGAGAGGGAGAGTTAAGCTCACCTGATCCCAGCTCTCTTCAGGTAGACTCTAGAGGTTCAACCAGGAGCCTCACAGGAGGAAAGGTTTCTAGGATCAAGTCCCTAATTAGTTACACAAAGAGAAAACCATGAACAATTTGTGCATTTGGTGGTATTTACTTCTTTCTTTTAACAAACTGCCTTTTGGGAACAGAGTTGTCATAAGGGCAAATCAATCACTTCAGGAGGATTAGAATGAAGAGGGGGATGCAAAGGGGAGGCAAATGGTTTAGCTCAAAGTCTGCCTTCTATGTTAACCCATTGTTTGGTCTCATTTGAGAGCTACATGCTCTGTGTTGTAAGAAACGAGATCAGAAACATTAAGGAACCAAGAATTCAGCTTGCCACCAACATATTGTGATCCACTAGGCACAAAATATGTTTTATGCTTGTATGTATGTATATATAAATAGACAGATGTAGATATGAGTAATTTTAAAATTAATTTTTGTTTTCTGAGTTCCTTTTTGTCAGTCTGTGTTTCCCAAAGACCTTTTACCCTCCGGAGGTAAATTTTAAATCCTAAATATTCATTGTTCAAGCTGATGCTAAGTCCAGGGAGATGGACCCCCATTTCTAGGAACTCCATAGGCATTGTTTGGACAAAATAGGAGTATCTGTGGTGATGAAACCAAACAGGTTAACCCATCGCTGAACAGAACAGCTTTCAAAGAAGTCAGCTACAGTGAAGCCACTGGTCTTGATCTACCTTGATCTTCATGTTTCCTGGGCTGTGATAGGGACCTGGGCAAAGAGGTTGGCCTGCTTATGCCTTAGCTGGTGGGAAGTCTCCCCACCTCCTCCCCCTCCCCAAGTATAGGCCAGCCCAAGCTTTTGGCTAAGGGACTCAGCCACCACCACTACTACCACCACACCAACCTGAGCTTTCCTAGGGTCTGGGAACGATCCCAGGAGAGACACCCGTGGTGGGCTCTGATCAGAACACACGGTTGGAGTTTGGCTCTGCTCAGGTCACAAACACTTTATTTCATATCCCAGCCCAGATAGACACCCAGGCTCCGAGGAGGTGTTCCCCCATTGTGACCACCACTCGCCCGGGGCTGAGGCTCGGCACTGACCGGGTCGTAACTGCCAAGGGCCTGACAATGGGCACATCTGTCCTTTCTCTGAGGGATGAAAGCACCTAAGCGGACACGCTCTGCCTTTTGTTACGGACTTTTTTTTCTTTCTTTTGTAAATGAAAAAAAGCCGGCATGTGGCAGCCGGAATACGTCCCATACCGGGGGCTTCCCCACGCGTCCCCAACCAGGCCCAAGGACCAGGTTCGATTCCGGATTGGAGCGTGATTGTGGAAAGCGGACAATTACTCCCGAAACTGTATTGATTTTCAAATCTGGAGGCTTCTCGCAGGGACGCCGGGAAGAGGGCGTCCCTACGGGCCAAGCAGAGACCGGCGCGCCTGGTCCACCGTGCGGGCGTCAGTCCTTCCGCAAGCAGCGGCCTCTGGGTGCTTTACCAGGAGGGCCATGAAGAAGCCGCAGGAACAGCACGAACCTCTGCGGCCCCATCAGAACCCACGAGTTAACATAGGAACCCACCCAGGGCACTTAAAACACACACACACACACACACACACACACACACGCCGAATCATTCACGAAGTGGCGCACCGCTTAATTATCAGCTGAACCGGAGAAGGACCCAGGCGGCGGAGGACAGAGAGGTATGGCCGGGCCGGGACTCTTGGCACTAAGCGCGCCTCTTCGCAGAGCATGGAAGAGCAAGGGTGGGTAAAGTGTTAGGGAGCACAGAGGTTGTCGACAGAACAGCCACTGGGTTGACCAAGGCCTTTAAAATATTTGCTCCCCTCGCCGGCAAAAGGTCAAACACCTGAAGCTGGGGAGAGCGTGGACTCCCAGGGGCCCTCCCGGGAAACAGGCCAGGGTGGAAGAAGTGATGACACCAGCTGAGGCTCCCTGGGTAACCTTCACCCGGAGGCGGCAACTGGAGAGAGGGGCGATGGCTCTTTAGGCGTCGTGCGCCACTGGGGATGCGAGCCCAGCAAGCGCGGCCGGGGACTGGGAGGAGAGCCCACCCAAGCCTGGGAGCCAAGGGGGGCGCCAGTTTCCCGGCGCGGGGTAGCAACCCCAGGCCGCGCTCTACGTTAGACACTCGCACGCGTCCGCCGCTTCCCCGCCACCCGGCGCTGCTGGTAAGGCGTGGAGGCCCCCCACCTTCATTTGTACCGGGACGTCACCGACCGAGAGCGCGGGGACCGAGGGGGCGGGGCCGATTGGCGCGCCTGCGCGCTGCGCCCGGCTGGCGGGAGGGTGGGCCGCGGCGGTGGCGGCGGCGGCGGCGGCGGCGGCGGCGGCGGAACAGCGGCCACAGAGTCTGCAACAGTAACCGAGCCATGGCTGGAGCTGGCCAGCGGCACGGACAGGCAGCAGCCGCGGAAGGCGCGCGGGCTGCGTCAGGGGAGCCGGGGGCCTCACAATTCTAAGAAGGAGAGGGGCGAGAGGGGGCCAGGGGCGGGAGGGCTGGGGGCACCGCGCTCGCCCAACGGCGCGGATCCGTTTTGGAAATTAATATTAAAAAAAAAAAAAAACGAGGACGCAGAGGGGAAGGTGGGGGCAAGAGGGAAGGCGAGACACTCTGAGAGGGAGACAGAGCCCCACCGTGAGAGGAAGGAAGGAAGGCAACAGTCGCCAGCAGCCGATGTGAAAACCGGACTGCGTGCGCCCTTCGCCGCCTCTGCCCGGCCTCATCGATGTTGTGTCCGCCGCCCGCTCGCCCAGATCACGATGAACGCGCAGCTGACCATGGAGGCAATCGGGGAGCTGCACGGGGTGAGCCATGAGCCGGTGCCGGCCCCTGCCGACTTGCTGGGCGGCAGCCCCCACGCGCGAAGCTCGGTGGCTCACCGCGGCAGCCACCTGCCGCCGGCGCACCCGCGCTCCATGGGCATGGCGTCCTTGCTGGACGGCGGCAGCGGGAGCGGCGATTACCACCACCACCACCGGGCCCCCGAGCACAGCCTGGCCGGCCCGCTGCACCCCACCATGACCATGGCCTGCGAGACGCCGCCAGGTATGAGCATGCCCACCACCTACACCACCCTGACCCCGCTGCAGCCGCTGCCGCCCATCTCCACCGTCTCGGACAAGTTCCCCCACCATCACCATCACCACCACCACCACCACCCGCACCACCACCAGCGCCTGGCGGGCAACGTGAGCGGCAGCTTCACGCTCATGCGGGACGAGCGCGGGCTGGCCTCCATGAACAACCTCTATACCCCCTACCACAAGGACGTGGCCGGCATGGGCCAGAGCCTCTCGCCCCTTTCCGGCTCCGGTCTGGGCGGTATCCACAACTCCCAGCAAGGGCTCCCACACTATGCCCACCCGGGTGCCGCCATGCCCACCGACAAGATGCTCACCCCCAACGGCTTCGAAGCCCACCACCCGGCCATGCTCGGTCGTCACGGGGAGCAGCACCTCACGCCCACTTCGGCAGGCATGGTTCCCATCAACGGCCTTCCTCCGCACCACCCCCACGCCCACCTGAACGCCCAGGGCCACGGGCAACTCCTGGGCACGGCCCGGGAGCCCAACCCTTCGGTAACCGGCGCGCAGGTCAGCAATGGAAGTAATTCAGGGCAGATGGAAGAGATCAATACCAAAGAGGTGGCGCAGCGTATCACCACCGAGCTCAAGCGTTACAGCATCCCACAGGCCATCTTCGCGCAGAGGGTGCTCTGCCGTTCCCAAGGGACCCTCTCGGACCTGCTACGCAACCCCAAACCCTGGAGCAAACTCAAGTCCGGCCGGGAGACCTTCAGGAGAATGTGGAAGTGGCTGCAGGAGCCGGAGTTCCAGCGTATGTCTGCGCTCCGCTTAGCAGGTGAGCGGCCAAGTTGTTGGGCGCGAAAGCAGATAAGGTATTGGGGAAGTTAAAGGGACCCAAGGAGGAAGGGAAGGACAGCATTCTGTGCACGCTTCATCCCGTCCTTCTTTCACCGAGAGGGGGGGTTCCTAGGCCTGGAAGAGCCAGAGCGTGGCTCCCGGGAGCAGACAGCCTCTTCCAGGACTCAGTGCATTGGGCTGTGGAAGGTACCGGGAGCTGAGCGGAGCGGCCTGGGTGATTGAGGGGGCGCATTTGTGCTGGGAAACAGCGCAGGAAGCTCGCACAACCATAGGAGGAGAGAAATCCCCACACCTGGATGGATTACGATTTGTGCGTCGCTTCTGGGTTTCGCACTCGGGTTTGGGGAAAGACAGGCGAAACGTGCGTGAAACTGCGCGCAGATGCTGCCAACCAGTATCCCTGGCACATACCTGGGCGCTGCGCTGGAGCGTGCAGGAGCTGCCTGCCAATGTTTATCTGAACTCCCTGCGTTGACTCCCCCCTCCGGCGCTCACTCTAGTGGCACGGAGAAGGGCAGGGGTCTGGGGAGTAGGGAGCGCACTCTGGGAGTTCCAGCAAAAGGTTATGGAACCGCGGCGGTGGGTATGTGGCGCAGATGCTTCCTAAGATTTAGCACGCACTTTGCGCAGGTGACCGACTGTTGAGTCCGAGGCAGACCGTGCCAAGGTCCAGGTGAGGGCGGCCAAGGAATAAGGGGGCTTCTAGCTGAGCCCAGAGACCGCTTTCGTTACCGATTCGCTTAGTACGTCTCATTTTGTTTTATTCTTCCGCATGAATTTTCGTCTGAATCCCCATGCAGGGGGTGGGAGTGTGAGAGGAAAAAACCAAGTCTTCGAGCAGAGGTCTCCTGGCCCCAAACCCCGAGGCACTAGTGTTTCTGAGTTGGGCGGGAAGGTCTCGGTGGCGCTGCATACACACAGCGCCCAGCTCCCCCAGCCTCTCTAGGCCAAGGATATGGGGAAGGCTCTGGTCGGCCGACTGGCGGAGAGGACAAGAGACGTCAGCTTGAATCACACGGGGGGCTTCAAGCAGATTCAGCCACCACCTAGGGCAGAGGACAAGCGGAGAGGTAGAGCCAAGGGGAGCTGAGGGGCAACTCGGTTTGATGAGACCGGGGCTGAGTTGATTGACTCTCGGGTACATGCTGCCGCTCCCTACCCCATCCTAGCCCGGCGCCCTCGTCTGATTCCTGGAGAAGAAAAAGGTAAAAGCCGGAATGAGGGTTTGTTAATTAACTGATCGTTCTCCATTAATTCGTCCCTGGAGTACGAGAGACAGTCAATCCGCTCAGAGCCGGGGGCACTGAGCCGTTTCACAGTCTAAAATCAAAGCGAGAGGCCGGGGCCCCCTCCCCCGCCTCGTGCGGGCCAATGAGAAGCTCGAGGGGAGCAGGTGCCGGCGTCCCCGCGAGCCTGCGTCTAGAGCCGGAGAGGACTCAAAGCACTCCTGGCGTGTGAGCTCCTGTGGCCTAGCTGCCCGAGCGCCTCGCCGCCGGAGCCTCTGCCCCCGCCAGGTTTTCCAGCCCAACCCCGCGCTCGTAGGCTCCAAGCAGCCCCCAGGAGGACTCGTGCAGCCTTACCCAGAAGTCTGGAGAGGCTGGGGTAAGGGGACGGGAGGGGCAAGAAAGAGATTGACCGGGTACCCTCTGGGGCTCCCGCAATTCCATTCCGTAGTTGTGTGTGCAGCCAGCAGATCGCCCCCTATCCCAGGGGTTGACCGAGACCCCAGGACAGCTGAAGTTCTAGAAGGAACGGCCGAAAAGGCTATTCCTCTCCCTGACTGCTTCGCCTCTACGGGCGCCCAAGGTAGTGCCTTTTCACACGCGCGCACGCCAGGACAGCCTGGAGTCGGGCTTCAGGGCCTTTTACCCAGGCGGTGTCCACACAGGCCTCGATTGGTGGGGTTAGGGGAATGCAAGGAGGGGGTGCAGGTGGAAAGCGTCCCCTCGGGAAAACTCGCTCCCACCCCCTACCTCGTGGAGGCACTTCTTCAGGACTTCAACGACTCTTTCCCCAGGGCCTCCTATCTCCCCCTCGAAAGACTGACTGAGAAGTTAGGTGCAGAGACGACCCCGGAGCCCTGGCATCCCGCCCTGACCCGCAGGAGCAGCGTCCTCTGACCTCCTTGCGTGGGCAGGCCGGGGCGGTGCGGGCGGCGTACCCACCAGGGCTCTCGGGGACCCAGGTTATCCGAGGGGCCGCTGCCTGGCAGCCAGTAGAGAGTCGTGCTCAGCCCCTGCGCCGAGGCGCGTGGCCTTTTCCTCGGTGAGGTGGGGGTGGGGAAGGAAAACCGGGGACTGTGGCGGAACAGGCGTTTGGCGCCAAACCCCCAGCGAACTCTGCATCCTAAGACCCGGATGGAGAGCCGTCTCTTCCATTTTCCTTTCTTTAACTTCATTAAAGGGGTGGGGCTGGCTGGGATGAGCGTGCTTGCGGAGCCAGCCGGGATCAATCCCATTATGCAGGAAGAACCACGACTTGTTTTTAAGACACCGACTAACAGCGAGCCGTCCTGTTAACATTTTCTTTTACGGAAAAAAAAAGGGGGGGGGGGGTCAGATTCCTGGGCCGTTGAAATGATCTCTTGTAGGTCCTAACTGCAGGTGACTTCAAACAGATTGCAGGGCATGTTGGCCCCAGCGGTGGGACATCGCCGCCCCCTCCCCGCTGCCAGCTCCGTCCGATGCACAGAGGAAGGTGCCACTTACAGCTCTGCTCGGCTTTGCATTCAAAGACCCCCCTCACACTCGTTTCTACCCCATTCCAGGCAAGGCCCATCGAGGTCGGTTCCTTGACTGGGTGGAGGAAGAGTAGCTTCTTCGTGGCCCTCCTGGTACCCCAGGTTCCGGGCAGGTGGCAGCCTGTTTGGAGAGACGCGTTCTCTTCACGAAATTATATCGGCTGGTGGAAGACAAGAGACAGGAGGAAATTTTCACCAAATTAACTACCTTTAAAAAAATCAATATATGTTCCCTCAATGTAGTACTTGCTGCTGCTCCATTTAAGTGCAGTGCGACTAGGCTCACGTTGCGTCTCCTCCCAGGTGGGGAGAGAGGGCTGGGCTGTGCGGGTGGGGGGCGCCCGCCTCTGACGTGGGCGCCTGTTAAGACGGGAGATTAGTTTCCAATTAAAGATTCCAGAAGACTCTGGCCACATTAGGGGAGCTGCCAGTGCAATAAGTGGCTGCAAGTGCACACCCACCAGCGGGCATGGCCGGGAGTCTGGTGCCCGACTCCCGCCCTGAGGCACCTGGAGGTGGAGAAACCTCCAAACTGCAGCGCCCGGGAGCCACACGGGTCCGCAGCACCCAGGACTGCTCCTGTTTCCAGGCTGGCACTTGCCTCAAGGCCACCTGGAGAAGGGCAGGGGTGGGGGTGAGGGGGTGGCAGTCTGGTCAGAAGGCGGCCATGAGAAAAGTCTCTCCCCGGCCAACCTGGGCCATGTTTGCCATAAGTGGCCTTGCGGTCTGGTTGATTGATAACTGGCCCCCGCACAAGTCCATTTGCTTTTTGTTAATATTTATCCCAGCGGGTGACACTTCAACTGTCCCCTCATTTCCCTGGACCAAGGGAGCCAAGCAGAAGGAGTGCATTTCTGGGCCCTGGGAACCCCACTTCCCGAATCCTCGAGGACTCTGGGCCGGGAGAAAAGCCAGGACTGGGCGTGCGGAATGCAGGAGCAGAAGGGTTCCTGGGCCCAAGAGTAGGAGGAGAAGGTGCCAAATGGACTAGTTCCCCCACGCCCGGGTGGGCGTCTCAGCGCCGCGGGTCCCGGCAGTGCAGCTGCTCCCAGCCGGCTGTGGCTGGAACAAAGGGCCCGTGGGGCGCTGCGGACCGAGTCAGCCTCGCAGCCTGGGGGCGAGGGGGGCTGGCTGCCGGGGAGGAGGGCCTCTTCCGAAGCTCTCATAGACTCCCTCCAGCGTGGCCTGGGGGGCAGCCAGTTGTCAGGCAGAGGCAGAGTCCCCTCACCAACTCGGGCCCAATGATCACCTTGCTCCCGGGGAGTTGGTTTGGGACCCCCTGACACACCAGCCGAACAGGTCTGTCTGTTGGAGTCCAATCACCAGATGCCTTTGCCTGCACCTTTCTCCCAGCCCATCTCTGAGTCCTGGAGGCCTTGTGATAATAGTTCTCCCTTGCGGTCCACTCTGGGGATCACAAACTCCAGGGAGGAGAGGAGGGAACACATGGAGTTAAATGTGCATGTGATGAAGATCACAGCAGATAGTTTGACTAGAGTGGAGGAGACTTGCTGGTCGTTGTGTGGTGACCTGGTGTCGGTGCATTGAGCACGGCCGCCAGAGACAATAAACCCTGCGGCCTGTTCCTAGGGCAGTTGGCTCTCCCACCAGCGGGTGCAGCCCCAAGTCAGAGGGCGATCAGGGTCAGTAGAAACCCAATCCTGCCATAGCTGTTTTGTACCAGGCACTTGGGACGATCTGTGCCAAAAACAGCAAGGTTGTGTTGTAGCAGCAGAATGACTCAAATCCCAGGCTGCATCTTTATCTTCAAACTTCCAGCGCTCAGTGCCAGGTGGGGAGCTAAACTCCTGCCCTCGATGCCCTCCATCTGGACTCACCTTCCCCCAGTAACTTAGGGGATCGGGACTGTGCTCCAGTAACTGCGTGCGCCCCCTGCGGGCCACACGGCCAGGCACCCAGCAAACCTCGGTGCCTCAATCAAATGCGAAAAGAGGCTTTGTTTTAGAACACTGAAGTCCTAGTGATTTTCAACCGATAACTGTTTTGATTGGTAGAGTGTAGTGGAGGGAGGAAAGGATACTTAATGGATCTGTCTTGGTCCTACACACTTCCTGGGTATTACCCCACTGGTGAGACAAAATCACCATTCCCCCAAATTATACCCCAACTCTAACCTCTCCAAACAAGATAGCATGTTTGGAATTTATATCCAAATTATACTTTTGCTGCCATGTTGAGAATATCAGGGTCACAGTAGAGAAGGTGACCCTGGCAATCTGAAATCAGAGATTGGGGCTCAGGGTGTAGTGAAGGGAGGGTGGATTAGCGTTCCCTTTGTTTTGTTGTTTCCCCTTCCAGCTAACTGATGGGAGTTAGAAGGCTGCCCTGAGGCTCTGAGCTTGAAGCTCTTTGTTTGCTGTCTGGTGGGATGTACTTGGAGGCCTGGCAGCCTGAAGCCCCAGTATGGCGTCAGGACCCTGGACAGGGCTCAGTCAGTCCTGTTATCTGGATTTCTCTTGCCCTTGGAAAGTGGCTAAGATGGCTTTGAAGAGTTGTGGTGAGGAAACAAAAGTTAACAGCTAATATTTCAAAGTTTATGCGAAATCATGAGGCCCTGCCAGTAGTATCCACGGGCACAATCAAGTAATAATGGAAAAGATCAAACCTACCCTCGTCGATCAGGTGGTTGAGCTTTTCTTCCCTCCCCCAGCAGCTTTCTGCATGCGTCTGAGTGCACATGCACACCTGCTTATACAATCGGAATTTGAGTCCCTATGGGTGTGACAGGGGTTGGATCATTAAGCTAAAACGTTCAATTCAGTCCCTTTGATCCGTGCTGGGGAAAATCTATAGTCATCTCTAATCTATGAGGTCTTTAAGGAGGTTGTTACATGAGCTGTTTTGATGTCATCATTTTCACATTCATGGCAAATTCAGCTAATCAAACAGATGCTGCTACCCAAAGTTCTCAGAAGAAAGAGTTCTTGCAGAGTATATCGGTAAAATTTATTCTTGATTTCCTTATAAGAAAGAAAATCCTCAAGTCTAGTGAAAGTGGGTAATTAAAAAGGAGGTTCTTGGGTGTCTTGGCTCAAAATACATAGTTAGAATCATTGCCCTTCAAGTAACAGTGCTCTTTGTAAACTTCACCAGTTTAATATTTTAAGTCAACCAAGGAGCTTAGATGGACAGGATGAGAAATTTCTAATTTCATTCAGTCCCCATAAAAACAGAAGTTTCCACACTCTTGGCAAATTTGAATGGTCCTCAATCTAGGGTACCAACAGAAGGAGAGTTTTATTGAAGTCATAACAGTTAAAGTATAAATTTCCTATAACTTGGGATAAAGGATTCAACAAGTATTAATTAAATACTATTTTCATTTTGTTTATATTTAAATAAGATGGGTAAGCACTTTTAAGAGAAGTCATTTCCTGAAAAGTGTCAGCCTTGTAGAGTTTAGTAAAAAGGAAAAACCTGATTTCTAATGTGAATTAATTTAATGCATAATCATATATTCCTGTCTTCTATCAATAGATTTGCATAGATTTTTACTTTAACACAAGTATGCTAATATGAATGAAGCTTAATTTTATTCTGAAGTTGTAGAATTGACTTAGATGACCAGGCCAATCACAGGACAATCTGATTATTTTGATACAAACATATAAATCTGTTTTATCACAGGGTCTTGCTATAGAAACATTCACACTGTGTTCCTCCCCAAAGATGTAACGTGATCATAAAGCTGAAACAAATTAGCTTCCAGAAATTTTCCTGTCCTTTAGGTGAGATAGTTTGATAAGATAACAGCTGAACAGAACAAGACCCTGAAGTTCAACCCACAGATTTGCCTTAGCAAGTGATAAGGAAGTCAGCTGATAAGGAAGGAGCTTGGGTCCATTGTGTACCTATTATTGGTCAGGAACTCTGCTGGGCACGTATGTGTTGTGCTAAGTTGCTCAGTCATGTCTGACTCTTTGTGACCCCATGGACTGTAGCCCACCAGGCTCTTCTGTCCATGGGGATTCTCCAGGGGGATCTCCAAGATTCTCCAAGAATACTGGAGTGGGTTGCCATGGGGATCTCCGGGGGATCTTCCCAGCCCAGGGATCAAGTCCAGTTCTCCCGCATTATAGGCAGATTCTTTACTGTCTGAGCCACCATTTAATTCTCCCTGTACCAGTGGCTCCAAAATCTTGCTATACTTTGAACTTATTTAGGGGTCTCTTAAAAAATTATTCCTGGCTAAAATCTCAAATATTCTGGGTGTTAGTAGTATAGGGTATGACCTGGGCACTGTGATTTTTAAGAACTCTGATGTGATTTTAACGTGCAGCAAAGTTTAGGAGCCACCAGTTTATGGGGTAGTTACCATTATTTTCTGGCTTCTCTGTTCGATGAGGTTGAATTACTTAACTGTGGTAACAGAGCTGGAAATCCCTGAGACCCTGTGCTCAACTTTCTCAGTTCAAAGCCCAGAACCCCCTTACCCTCCACCCTGTGCCTCAATTACGGGCTCAAGTTTACCAGGTCAGCGGACCAAGAATGTGGAAATGTGTGATTCCCTGTCATAAACACCAACCTGCAAAGTCTCTGCATAATAAAGGTCTTGAAATTAGAGAATGTGTGTCTTCCCTCTGGAATGCTCAAAGAGAGATACTTGTGGAAACTTCTCTCTTTTTTTTATTAAGACTTATAAGAGATCTTTTATTGCTCCTTTGAAGAAAGAGGGAATGTGAGGCAGTAACAGAGCTAGCCATGGACCTCAAGACTCCTTATCCATTTGTTCACTTAAACAATTATTGATGGGCAAGACCCATCTCATTAGATGTGTTCTGTGGGTAGGACTAATCCACTGGGACCCAGCCTGGAGGAGAGCCCAAAGGCCCAAACCTCCCATACTTTCTGGCATTGTTGTTCTGATCTGCACTTGCACAACAATTATATTTCTTGGCTTCCCATCAGTTCCTGTCTTGCTATTCCAAAGCTTGCCTGTTACTCATGTTTTAGGACTCTGCACTAAAAAATAATAAATTGACTTAAATTCTGTATATATGTTGGCAATCATCCAGAGGGTAACTTAAACAGTTTCTCTCAACCACTGCAAGCTTCCAATTAACCGTGTTTCTCATCTCCCTTTGCACTTGCCATAGGGTCCTCAGAATCGACAGTTTCTGAAATCGCTGCCTTCGTTTTTGCATCTGGTGATGACCTCATAGTCCCAAAGAGAGGTTGTCAAAGGAACATAATAAACTCTATTCTTTTCACTTTCTTTCCTGTTGTCTTCTAAAAACAGATCAACGGGGGAAATTAAATAAATAAATGAGCGAAACGCGCCACCTAGTGACTCCTGTGCTCACTGCAGGTGAAGTGCATGAGAGGAGTGGCTAGCGCGATTCAAGTATTGATGGAGTCACAAAAATCGTTCATTAAGGCAATTTAATCTTTGCTATTAAATGTCCTTTCAATTCATTTGGGGTAATTAAGATGCAGTTAAAGTGATTAAATTCTAATTACTTATGCTAGACAAAGACATATTTGTCACACTAATGCGGTTAACTAAGGACTCAGAAAGAAAGTTAACATTTACTTCAAATGATACAACTGGAAAAATCAGTTCCTCTTTTCATCATTAATCCAGTGAGCTGGGTGATTATGTAATGGCACTACAAGCTCATTAAACAGGGGAAGTGCTGATTAAAATGACTGCTGGGAGGAAAACCTGATCCTGGAGTACCATAGCACCCTTTGGTCAGCATTCTTAGCAAAATTACTTGAAGGCCTCTCCCTTCAAGCCCTCGCCCCCCCCCCCCAAAGTAATAAGCAGCTCCTGAGTTTTATCCTGACATTAAAAGGGAGATGCTTCTTGGAAAGCTTTTATTGCCAGCCTGCAGACACTGTTAAACCAAAAGATATTTTCAAATGGTAAATGGATTCTTGGGGCAGAGAAGATCAAGGCAAGGGAGGTGGGGAGGGGGATCTCTGAAGGAAACAACTTCAGAATGAAAATTTCCACTTCAGGTTTTTGAAGCCACTGCACCCTTCCTACTAAGCAGTCCTTCTCCCCTCCCCAGTTGCTTTTGACTGCCTCTTATGTGAGGACAGATTCCTTTACACACCCCGCGCTTGTTATGCACACTCTTCAGAGCATAACACCTGCATAACAGCTTCAGCTGCAAATTGATCTCTTTTTAGAGTTTTTCTACATTCGCATGTAAAGGCATCTAAGATTATACACCATCAGCTTACTGGGACTGTATTGTATGGATATGTGTAATATCCATAAATAGGTCCTAGCCTCCTATAACAGCTTAATTCTGAGTACTCAGAAGAGGAGGATAAATTGAAATTTCACTGCATTTGCAGTTTGTCTGGGGCTTCCCTGGTGGCTCAGATGATAAACAATCTGCCTACAATGCAAGAGACCTGGATTCTATCCTTGGGTCAGGAAGATTGCCTGGAGAAGGGAATGGCTACCCACTCTGGTATTCTTGCCTGGAGACTTCCATCAGCAGAGGATCCTGGTGGGCTACAGTCCATGAGGTAGTGAAGAGTCAGACATGACTGAGCAACTAGCACTTTTTCACTCTTTTTTACTTCCTCACAAAATGGCTCCTTAAGCCCAAACCTATATTTTGCCTGGGGGGATGATCCAAGGATGAAGATGACCAGTCAAAAAATTGGAGATTAATTTCCCTGGAGATTGGTTGTCTTTAAAAACTGTTAAATTTGCCTATTGAAAACCATTATTATGGAGATTGCATCTTTCCCCTATTCATCCCATTGAAATTCAGTATTATTTCTGTTTAGTTCACAAGGAAAGGACCTGAAGATATCAAATTCATCAGTCACTTACATCAAAGAACTACCTTTTAAAAGTAAATTGGCAGTTATTTAAGTATTTACAGAGTCATTTTTAATTTAATAGATTTTTACACCATCTTAAGTTACTAAACCAAATAAACACATTTAAAAACCAAAAAAAATAAAAATAAAAAGGCCTAGACTAAGAATTGAGAGCCCCAGAGACAGGTTCTTATACTAATTAGCTCTGAGAGCTTGTCAAGTCATTTAACCTTTCTGGGCCTCCGTCTCCTTAAATGTAGAATGAAGTATTTGGCCTCAGGGTCCTTCCAGATCCGTGTTCTATGACTGATTGACTTCTGTGATGACTGTGTCTCTTACCAATTTAGTGCTGTGTCCCAAAGTCAGGATTCAACAAGGTGTAAGTCCCTGGGGCCCATCTCTTGGGCAGAGTCTCAGATCAGGCTCTTCTGTTAGATGGCCAAGAGGAAACACCTGTCCAGTCAGGGGCACTGCATTCTGACGCAAAAATGCTGCCGCTTAAGGATACAATTCCTGGATCCTAACAATACAAGTGGTTGGTGAGGATACAGGTCACCAGGAGTTCATGCCCTGCTAGTGGGGGTGTAAGCTGGCACCGTTGCTTCAAAAGATAATTAGGATTATAAACCTGAACCCATATCTGGACCAGGTCTACTCCTTGGTGTATACCCTAGATAAGCTGGCAGATGCTCTTGAAGACGAGTACAAGGATGGTTTGTAACAGTGCTATTTCTAAGAGCAAACAACCAGAAACATCCCAAAAGTCCACTGATGAGGAATGCAGGAATAAATTGTGATAATTTCATATTAATGCAGGAGTATATTGTGATGAAAATGAGTGAGCCACAGCTATACACCACAGCATAGCTAAGTCTTAGGAACAATGTTAAAAAAAAAAAAAAAGAACAAGCTACAAAAGGTCACACCAGAACAATACTGTTTTTACAAGGCTCAAAAGCAAGCAATGCTAAACAATTTACTGTTTAGAGATATATAAGTATGTGGTAAAAAGAAGCTAATAATAAATTCAAGCTCCTCAGAGCGGTTACCTCCAATAGGAGAAGGTCAAAGATGGAAGGAGGAAACACCTTTGAGCTTCCCAAAGAGTAGTCATTCTGGTTCTTTTGTCGTGTCTGCCTTCACCTGTGTTCTTTTTGTTCCTGGGCTTCCCATCTTAAATATATATGATTTGTAAGAGGTAAATATTATGTAGTTTTAACTTTTAGGAGGAAAAAGATTGTTTCTGTCTGGTTCCCCAGTCCAAACAACTTGGACCAAACAAACCCCAGGACATTTGAGTTGTTATTTACACAGTTCTTAGCCCTGTACTAAATGTCAGCCCTCTTAGGAATTAGATTTGGCCCGTTATGGACAGGGCATAAGATGTGGAAGAGGAAACTTCACTAGATCTGGAGAGAGTGGTTCTTTCTTTATTCGTTTGAGCACCAGCATAATGACGCTGTGCTGAATACTGGGGATGGTGCGTGCAGAGACATTTTTGGAACTCATAGTTGAGTGGGGAAGAGAGACAAATAGCTGTTTCTTAGTTACATTTTTGTGCCAAAACAAAAGGTTTGGAATGTGATGAAAGGATAGTTTTGAAGATCTAGGGGGAAAAATGGACTTGGTCAGAAATAGAGAAAGAGGTTTTCAGGCAGAGGGAACAACAGCATCTGTGCACAGCCTGGCTGGAACCCCTTTGCAGCCGATTTAGTGGATGTGAGTTTTTATATAGCTGGAAGCTTGTTTCTTCCCCAGCACAACTGAAAGACACAATATCTTTCTATCAATAAGAAAAGTGTCCTCCAAGTCTGTAGTTTTTTGTAGTGGGGAGGGGTGGATGGAGGGTTTCGTATTCCTCAAATCAGGTTGGTGGCTGGCAGAGAAGTGGGAAGAAAATATATGCCGATTAAAAAGTCTTTCAGGTGATTCTAATGTAACTCCAAGTTGAGAATTAGAACATTGATATTGAGTATTACTATATATAAAATAAACAAGGATCTAATGTATATAGCACAGAGAATTATATTCAATATCTTCTAATAACCTATAGTGGAAAAAAATCTGAAAAAGAAAATATATATGTATGTGTATATATATGTATGTTTATATATATATATTTAACTGATTCACTTTGGTGCACATCAGAAACTAACACAACATTGTAAATCAACTATAGTTTTAAAAAAGAGTATTGATATTGAGACTTTAAGAGTAAATGACTTTATTTTTGCCCCTTTATTATTTATTTTACCCTTTTTCTGGAATGACCTATATAGTTCTGTAGTTATATATATTTTAATGACACATAATATTATTATATAACATGTATTATATTAATATCATTTTATGATATTTTCTCTCTTTTGAGATCAAAAGTTCACTCAAAAGTTCACTCAAAAATTCAATATTCCTATTGGAATGTTGTATCCATACTTTCCTCTGTCTGAAAAACTCTTACTGTTCACTGGGTCCTTACTACTCAGTGTGGTTCTTAGCACAACAGCAGAACTTGTAAGAAATGCAGACTCTCAGGTTCCCCCCTGGACCTACTGAATCTGAACCTGCATCTTGACAAGATCCCCAGAAGATTCATGTGCACAGTCAAGTCACCGAGGGGCACATTACATCATTCAGAAGGTCCATCTTCCTTCATTAGCCCTCATGCTATTGGAGCGCCTCCTATGTGCAAGCTCAGTTCAGTTCCGTTCAATTGCTCAGTCGTGTCCAACTCTTTGCAACCCCATGGACTGCAGCAGTCTTCCCTGTCCATCACCAACTCCCCAGAGGTTGCTCAAACTCTTGTCCGTTGAGTCAGTGATGCTGTCCAGCCATCTCATCCTCTGTCATCCCTTTCTCCCCCTGCCTTCAATCTTTCCCAGCATCAGGGTCTTTTCCTATGTGCAAGATGCTGGGCTAAGTGCTGCGGCCCAAAAGTCATATCCTATAGGAGCTCACAGAAGGATGAGTATGGGTAAAGAATTACTTACAGTGTCCCTGATGATCTCTGGGATAGGTAGGAGTACAGTTATGTGGGAGCAGGGAGGACACTGGAAAGAAGACTGGAAAGGGAGTACATAGTTGTATGTCTGTACAGTCCAAGGGACTGGAGTCTGTGACAGCAGGAGCTGAAGGAAGTTGTGGCCTCATTGGAGTGAAGTTGTCAGGCCTGTGCTTTTGAAAGCCAGCCTGGAGTGAACCAATAGGAGAAGCAGCAGCATCAGGGGACTAACCAGGAGGAGTGGTAATAGATGACGAGGGTCACGTTGTATGCTGTATTTTCAGCAGGGGCAGAAAAAATATGTTTCTTTTCAGGTTTTTTTCCATTATAGGTTACTATAAGACATTGGATATAGATCCCCATGTGATACAGCATGTCTTTACTGTTTATCTATTTTATGTATAGTATTGTGTATCTATTAACCCCAAACTCCTAATTTATCCCCCCCATACTGTTATTCCCTTTGGTAACCATCAATTTGTTTGCCATGTCTGTGAGTCGATTTCTGTTTTGTAAATAAGTTCATTTGTATCATTTTTTTTAAGATTCTACATATAAGTAATATTATATATTTGTCTTTCTCTGACTTACTTCACTTAATATGATATCTCTAGGTCCATCCAAATGGCATTATTTCCTTCTTCTTTATGGCTGGGTAATGTTCCATTGTATATATGTACTACATGTTTTTAGACACTTATGCAGCTTCCATGTCTTAGCTGTTGTAAATAGTATTGCAATGAACTTAGGGGTGCATGTATCTTTTCAAAACAGAGTTTCCTCTGCCTATATGCCTAGGACTGGGACTGCAGGATCACATGGTGACTGTATTTTTAGTTTTCTAAGGAACCCCCATACTGTTCTCCATAGTGGCTGCACCCTCTTACATTCCCACCGACAGTATAGGAGGATCCTTTTCCTGCACACCCTCTCCAGCAGTATTATTCATAGACTTCTTAATGATCATCTAATGCTTTTAAAACATAACTTCTTTGTACAAGTATTACTACTAATCAAGAAAAAAAGGTGACAAGAATTACCCAAAAGCATAGGAAGTCCTCATTTTTGTGAATATCCTTCCAATCTTTTCTCAATGGGATGATCCATACATACTGTGTTACAATTTTTTAAATTAAAATCCCTTGTTACCAAATTTATGATAGAATATTTGAAAATACACAGAAGAATAATGGAGACAAGAACCCCCCCCCCCCCGGTAATTCCACCATCCCTGCCCTCTCCCTAATACCTCATGCATAGCACGTACTCATTTAGCAGATTTGTATAGCTAGGATGTTTAGTTTGCAAGACAGCAAAGAGTCAAAGCCCTCCCCCTACTCCTGGAGCAGTTTGGGTCAGAAAACATTCTGCACATTGTGTTTTACAGCTATGCTATAATTTAACCAACCCCCTATTTGTGGATACTTAGGTGGTTCCATAAATTGATTGGGCAAACATAAATTTTATGACTAATATTTTAGAAGTATCATAATTTATACAACCGCTCCAACAACCTTTCCTGTCATTGGACATTTCAATGATTTCAGGTTTTTTATTTTATTTTGTTTTTGCTATTAGAAATCAATGACATAACAGTCAGCAATATTATATGTAAAACTTTTGTGAATATTTTCCTTTTTCAAAAATATTTTTTCTCTAATAACTTTGAAAAATATGAAACACTATAAACAATACAACAGAATCAAATCATCCATAATTCTGTAACCCAGAAATGATACCCATCTATGTCTTGGTTTGTTTCCTTCTAGGTTTTAAAAGTACATAAATAAAATACATTTTTAATTTTAATTTTTCACAAAATTAAGCTCATCAAGAGTTAACAATCAAACTTACCTCAATGTAAATATTAATCAAAAGCATGATTTAAGATTTTATTTGAAAATTTCAAATTTTTCAAACAATACAAAAATAGAATAGTACAAAGAGCATGTACCCTTTACCCACCAGCTAACTAATTGTTAACATTTTATCCCATTTGCTTTATCATTTATGCACCTATGCTCTCTCTCTATCTGCCAATTTCTCTCAATCTCTGTTTCTCTCACTCTCTCATATGCACAGAAATGTTTTCATGAGCCATTTTAGAGTATATTACATTCATCATGGCCCCTCACTCCTATGTACTTAGGAATGTATTTCCAAGAGTACAGATCTTTCCTCTGTAGCCACAGTTCACTTTTTTGTCCATTGATAAGATTATGCAAATATCCTCAGTTCAGTTCTGTTCAGTCGCTCAGTTGTGTGTCCGACTCTTTGCGACTCCATGAATCGCAGCACGCCAGGCCTCCCTGTCCATCACCAACTCCCAGAGTTTACTCAAACTCATGTCCATCGAGTCAGTGATGCCATCCAGCCATCTCATTCTCTGTCGTCCCCTTCTCCTCCTGCCCCCAATCCCTCCCAGCATCAGGGTCTTTTCCAATGAGTCAACTCTTTGCATGAGGTGGCCAAAGTATTGGAGTTTCAGCTTCAGCATCAGTCCTTCCAAAGAACACCCAGGACTGATCTCCTTTAGGATGGACTGGTTGGATCTCCTTGCAGTCCAAGGGACTCTCAAGAGTCTTCTCCAACACCACAATTCAAAAGCATCAGTTCTTCGGCACTCAGCTTTCTTCACAGTCCAACTCTCACATCCATACATGACCACTGGAAAAACCATAGCCTTGACTAGACAGACCAAATATCCTACTACTCATCAAAATTCCCCCCAGATTTAGCATCTATTGATTCTTGCCTGACCTACTCTTCATCATTACGGCTTCAAAATGATTTTCCATCTCTGGTTTCCTGCCTTGATAGTCAACTCTCGGTTTTCTTCTGTGAGCAAGAGCCCCTTCTCTCTCATTTACTTACCCGATTGTTATTGGCGTGGATTCACACATTCCTTCTTTCCCAGTGGTTTCCAATTCAGTTCTGTACATACCTATTTTGGTACTCTCAAGCTTTCTCAGATTTGACAGTGAGAACCCCTTTAATCTGGCTCGTGTGTTCTTGTGACATGCTTCTGACTTTCCTTCTCCTTCTCGCCCTCCTTCTCCCTTTTTTTTTTTTTCCTTTAAACTTTATGGCATTCTTTATAAGATGTTCCAAGCTCTAGAGTCTACCTCTTCTTTGATGAGCCATGGCTTACTGTGGTGAGGAATGGTTTTAGAAACCAAGAAGGCCTGGGTACTAAGTGTGCTCATGGCTACTGGAGTGACTTTGTTTTCCAACCCTCACAGAAAAATCCAGGGGGAAAAAATGTATGTATATTTATGCACACATATGTACATATGCACTCATACATATATAATATACATGTGTACCTAAACTGAAATGGCACAGTGGTAAAGAATCCACCTGCCAGTGCAGGAGATGCAAGAGATGTGGGTTTGATCCCCGGGTCAGGAAGATCCCTTGGATGAGGAAATGGCAACCCAGTCCAGTATTCTTGCCTGGGAAATCCCATGGTCAGGGGAGCCTGACAGGCTACAGTCCTTGGGTCGCGTACGTCGGACACAACTGAGGGACTGGGCATGAAAGCACACACATAAACATGCTTACATACATATTTTTAAAATCATGAATTTGCACGAGTACCTCCACATCTAACTGCAATATATCCCCATAGGATTTTTTCTTGCCTACCTACATTCCATAATTGTATGTCCCTTCCTCTACAGCGAGAACCCTATTACCCAATAACTTATCCACCCCTCCAACCCATATGCACAGTTACTCATTTGCTCAATCCTATAATACATCCAAAATCATTTCAAAATTGCTTCACCCATACCCATAAAATAAATAAACCCACTAAAAATGTTTTCTGTAGTATTTATTTGCAGTTCTTCACCCATACATATGTCCCAACATCACTTGGGAACTTGTTAAAAATCCTACTGGGAAAGAGCTCAGTAATCTGAATTCTTACAAGCTCTCCAAGTGATTCTAAAGCATGTTAAAGTTTGAGAAGCCCTGCCTGAAATATGTGGAACAGGTTTATAATATGTGTATGTACCTTTGTACCAACATGTTATTGTGTACAATAATACTTTAAAATACCCTAAATGTAACAAACATAAAACAGGTCCAGTGAAGACTCGTCAGGGTCCTTTTGTCAGCGTGGGTGTGGAAGTGTGATATGAAAGAAGATAAGTCCCCAGTTCTTTGTTTCTGCTCCTTTGCCAGCCTGGTGGAGGAAGAGGAAGGTATGGGTGTGAAGTACCCTCATTTTCCAGAAGGGGTGCTCTTCAGCTCCACAGTTGCCACCCCACTGCCCTTCAGCATTAGGAAGTTCTATCAGTTAATGACAGAATCTCCTCCAACTTTATTCCAAAATACCTGGGAAACCTGGGGAGATGTATGTTTGTGAATCCCATTCTCTCAGAGAACCTAATTCAGTAGGGTTAGGATAGGGTTCTGGAATGTGCATTTTGAACAAGCCTCCCCTTCATGCTCCCAGATGATGTTGATATATTTGACCCACACCTTACAGTTTCTGCTCTGGACTCTAGACCCTAGTCACTCAGAGGACCATCCTGGACCAGTGACTGAGTAGCCAGAAACTGAGAAATTATTAAATGTGCAGAATCTCAGACTCTGCCTTGACCAGCCAGATCAGAATTTTCATCTTAATAAGATGTCCAAATGACTCAAGTTTATGAACTCAAGTTTGGGAAGCACCGATTTAGAATAGTGGCTCTCAGCCTTGACTACATGTTAGAATCACCTGGGGACTTTAAATGGATTGTGTCTTGGATGGCTCCCCATTTTCTATGGAGCCACATCCAACTTATTTATCCAACAAGGATGCTGAGTATGCCAAAGTAACAATCTGCAGTCTACTCTGACAGAACTCATTGTTTCCTAGAGAGAGAGATGGGTAGGTAATAAGTAATTTTCTGGGGAGCTCTGTGGGCATAGGAGACCACAGTTCTCCCTAGATGAGACAGGGGATGCAGAAACCTTGATACAAAGTGAGATGCTTGAGCTAGGCCTTGAGTTAGGGAAAAGAAAGAGGACATTCTGGGTGAGGAAACAGCTTGAGCAAAGGAATAGAAGTGTGAACATTCATAGTAGACTTAGGACTGACTTCTGAGCAACATGACTTAGTGTGGATGGTGGGTGGGCAGCCGGGGGAAGTGAGGTGGGAACAGTGGTTGGGATCAGAGCGTCAAGGTCCTTGAATCTCATGATGAAGCAGCCACCAAGGACTTTCTCTCAGGCTTTCTGGAGACCCTTGTGAGGCCAACTGTATGATACATGTGTCATTGGAAGAATAGCATTTTCAACTGACTCTGCAGATGACTTTCTGGAAATGAAAACAAGGAAAACCACTAATTTTAAATTAACTGTGAGAAATGTCTGATGACCAAGCGAAAAGTCAAAATTGTAGGTTATTTTTGAAGGAGTTCCATTTTACAACTTTCAATTGCTGTGAAGTGTTATATATGGCTATTAATTAAAGAAATGGGATCAATAAGCTAAGACTTACAATTCACAATGGGCCTGCATGAGATAATAATGCATAATAAGCATGTAATTCATCAGGTCTGCCATTTGTTGTGACTGTTTTGCAGAATCAACATCATAACTAGGGCATCGATATCACATATTTCCAATTATCGGGACCCAAACTATTGAGGGGCTCTACCAGTTACTGTCAGCAGCTATACATTTCAGTCGATTCTGTTCCATCCCTCCCAGGCTCAGCCAGCCTCTGCCCTCCTTTGGTCATAAAGTCCAACCTCTTGGGCTACAGCTCTGGAGCCTTCTTTAGAGAAGAGAAATTGATGGAAGTGTTTTGGAGGACTCCAGGAGGACTCCAAGCAGCACATGGGTGGGAAGGCAGGTCTGTGTCCTGAACAGCTCAGGTATAGAAGCAAACAGGGTGGAGAGGTGAGAGGGTTGGGCGACTTTGCCAGCCTGAGTCTGCTGCAGCAGACCTCTTTTGACTCTAGCTGCTCTCCATCTTTCCTTTGCTTTGGGTCAGTTCAGGTTTCTTCTGCTTCCTCTCAGAGCCGATATCCACACAGAGACAGTCTCTAGTGTTCTTCTGTGCCCCTACGGAGACTAGACACCCTCTGGCCCCTCTCCCAGGCCAGCGTGGGTCTTGAATCCCTTTCGCTGCCTGGGCTTCCTCCGTCTCAACTTGCGTGCAACCCACCTTCCTGGGTGGGTCAATGCAGTCCTTTCTGCCTGCTTCCTGGCTAGCCACCTGCTTCTGCTCCACTCACCATGGCTCTGGGTTCCCTAGGCTCCCCTCACCAGCTGCTCCTTCCCTATTTAACCATCCTGGGGAAAGATTTCAGGTGTCCACTGTGTTGCATCTGCTTCCAGGGCACAGTGGAGATGGAGGTCCCCAGGTTAACCAGCCGTGTGCCCATAGGCAAGTTACCTCACCTCTTTAACACTGTTTCTTCACTTACAGAAAAAGACATACTCTCCATTTCTACCTCCCCTGAGTTCTGTGGGATCACATGGGAAGGTTTAATGGAGGTGTTTTAAGCGCTGTAAAGCATGATACCGGGGTAAGTTACAGCGATCATCCTTGACTAGGAACATCGGCTCTTTCCATGTTCGTATGGTGTTTCATACACACGCCCAGAAGAGTTTCCATAGGTGCTTGAGCTACCCACAGTCATAGACACCAGCAAGGCTCACCCGTGTCCAATAGGTTGTACTGGCCCCACCTCCCTCTCCTGGGCATCATCATTACCAAATAGTCCATGCAGGTGTTCCCTTCCCGTGTAAAGGCTGCCCTTGGCCGTATCAGTTAGAACTCACTGGAGTTGCTTTCCAAATTGTACTTTATACTGTGGGAAGGGTAAATTTGCTGCTTAAGAGCTGTTCCATCCCCAGAACAGCGAGGGGCCTGGCTTATAAAAAAGTATGCACAGGGTTCCGGCTCGCTCCGGCCGGGGCACAGGGCTCCGGCTCGCTCCCGCCGGGGCCGCCCCACCCCGCCCCCGCCGGCCGGGGTGCTCTAGGTGCCGCGCCGAGCCCCTCCGCACCCGTGCGAACACGGCGCTGCAAGCGGTGCGGAGCGTGCGGGCCGCGGGCGGCAGCCTGCGCGCCCTGCTCGCCGCGGCCGTGGGGACTGCGGGCGGGTGCCGCCCGGGCACTGCGCACCGGCCCTGCTCTCCTGTCGGTGCGGAAATTCACAGAAAACCACGAATGGGTAACAACAGAAAACGGTGTTGGAACAGTGGGAATCAGCAATTTTGCACAGGAAGCTTTGGGAGATGTTGTTTACTGTAGTCTGCCTGAAGTTGGGACAAAGTTGAACAAACAAGAGGAGTTTGGTGCTTTGGAAAGTGTGAAAGCTGCTAGTGAACTCTATTCTCCTCTATCAGGAGAAGTAACTGAAATTAATACAGCTCTAGCAGAAAATCCAGGACTTGTCAACAAGTCTTGTTATGAAGATGGTTGGCTGATCAAGATGACATTCAGTAACCCTTCAGAACTAGATGAACTAATGAGTGAAGAAGCATATGAAAAATACATAAAATCTATTGAGGAATGAAAATGGAACCCCTAAATAAACTACTTTGAAACAACTTAATCTAGCATAGTTGTCTTAAATTAGTGGTGGGTAGATATTTAAAAAGCAACTTTTAGCAAAAGAAACTACTTGTAACTATGTTTCCTGAAGAAAATACCCCTTAACTTTCTAATGCCTTCAGATAACACTGTGTATCTTTTCCACAGCATCCTGTGATTTTTAGGCTAGGCTCCAGTTATAATATTCAGAATTCCTGAAATTATCTCTGATAAAACTAATTATAAAAATTATGTAATTCAAGGATAACATGGTTATCTTATACCTTATATGACATTGTAACTTGCTTACAGCTATCCTTGGATTTGGGTCAAAATGATCTTCCCACTAGAAATAACTCCCAGTGGAGAAAAGTTTATTAGTTGTATAGTGTCCAGTGAAGAATATTACTGTCTTAATTTTGCAATATACTGTGTTTGCTGGTGCTATTTTTATACAGTGAAGCAACAGCCTTGCAGGAGAATAAACAATTTAATAATAAAATATTCAACTTCTTAAAAAAAAAAAAAGTATGCACAGGACAGTAACATAACACAAAGCAAAGCAGCGAACACGATAACCCAGCACTGCTGCAGTCTGAGCTCTAATCCTGAAGCTGTGTGGCCCACCCACGGACTCTCTGATCTCCACAGGGTGGGTGCCGGCCTGTTAAATGGGCTCAGGAACCTCCCATATTCACTTCCCTAGTTCCCCCATTCTTGTCTTTTTGAAAAATGTGTATTGGAGTATAGTTAATTTACCATTCTTGTCTTGTCTTGTGTTACCCATTCTTGTCTTACTGAAGCCTGTGCTATTTGCATGCTTCCTCCTCGAACATGTATTGTCTTGTAGAGTTTACTTTGAAAAGCAGCTTCAGCTGTCAAGAGACAGTGTTTGGGGGCTCAGTAGACATGAACAGCGACGCCACCATCCCTGTTAGTCCAGGAGAGGTTTCCTCTCCTGGAGGAGAGGAATAGTTTTACTAAGAAATAAGGACTTCCCAGGTGGCGCTAGTGGTAAAGAACCCACCTGCCAATGCAGGAGACATAAAAGACATGGGTTCGATTCCTGGGTCAGGAGGATCCCCTGGAGGAGGGTATGGAAACCCACTCCAGTATTCTTGCCTGCAGAAGCCCCATGGAAAGAGGAGCCTGGAGGACTACAGTCCACAGGGTTGCAGAGGATCAGGCGTGACTGAAGTGACTTAGCATGCACGCACTAAAAAATAATTTACATACAATACAATTTACCCATTTAAAGGGTGTAAGTCAGTGGTTTTTAGTATACTCACAGAGCTGTGCAATCTTAACCACAATTTTAGAACCTTTTTATCTCCTCCCCAAAAAGAAAGCCTGTATCCATTAGCAGTCCTTTGTATTCCACGCCCCTCACTACCTACTCAGTCACAGGCAACCACCCACTACTTTCAGTCCCTATGTATTTGCCTATTCTGGTCCCGCTGCTTTTTTATCCCTTTTCCTACCCATGAAGTCCCAAGCTCCCCGAGCAGGATGTGCAAGGAAACCCCTGCTGACTCGGTCAGGAATCTGGGTGGAATTTCAGTCTGTGCTTTTTGCCCTCCCTATGCACCCTGCTGGACCTGGAGACCCTGGAGCAGGTGAGGAGCAGCTACCTGGACCCTCCTCCAGCTCCAGGCCAGGCCTTCCCTAAGTGATGTGTGACATCGCAGGCTCACCTGCTCAAGAGCAGTTGGCTCTGCAGGTTGCAGTTTTCAGCTCTGTCGGCAGCCTTCAGGGGGAAGACATTGTGTCTCTAACAGGCCCCTGATAAAGTGCCACACTGTCTTGAGATGACAGGGCAGTTTCATGGTGCCCTGGAATCCCAGTCCTTCCCCTTTCTGCTCCCTGGCCCACCTCCCCTCAATCACGCTAGGACAGCAGACTCTTTAGCAGTTGTATGGAGGCGGAAAGTACATGGCTATAGTATAAGTACTCTCAGGGTAAAAGCCAGGTGTGATTGGGGAAGCTGTAGGCATACAGTCTCCTTCCTCAGTCCCATAGAATCAGATCACCACATAAGTCTGATTTGAATCAGCCAAGGCTGGTTCTGTCTTGGCACCCCTCAAGTCCTTTCATCCTGCCTCTCTAGAGGTCTCCATCCAAACATTGAGGCCAAAACTGTTCTCTCCTCAAGTTGAGTCCCAAAGTTCCTATTAAATGTCATACCTCACCGAGCTATTGCTAAAATTAAATAACATCTCTAAAGTGAGAGACACACAGCTTATCCTTCATCTGACTCCATCCTCATCTTACTCTAGTGGATACTGTGGCTTCTTGGTCACTTGTCCGTTTGTACATCTACCACCCCCACCAAATGCACACAGTTCTCCATACTCCTCCTTAGTGTAACTAAGAAAAGTGAAAATTTCCTAGAAGACCTTTTCAAAGTGTCATTACAACTTACGAAGTTCAGCTTTCTGATCCCCCCTAGTGATACTGCTCACTAGCCACACACATCTCGGTCTCTTTCCTACTTCCTCTGCAGCTGCTCTGCCCAGAGATCTGCCCTCCCCACCACCTGCCAGGAGGGAGAAGACGGTGGTGGCACGGGGATATTCTGAGAATAGAGGGGAAGGGGTCAGAGAGGGGGCCAACTAGAGTGAACGGTTCAACCCTCTCACTTCTCCAACTGCCCACTTAGGACATAGAAATCTGAACTGTGTGTCTTCTCCCTGGAGTGATATTAAAAGCTCTTTACTCACATCAAGTCATAGGGCTGTACCCAGAAGGAACTGTAAAGTTTTTAGTCAAATTCCTTCCTTAGTCCAGTTAAGGAACGTGGACTAACCTAGTTAAGGGATTTAGCCCGGCCATTCAACTAATTAATGACAGAACCAGAACCCAAACCTTTCAACAACTAGAGCATTGCCTCTTTCAGAACCTTTCTCCCTTATAGACTGAGGATATAATGGACACCCTCAGTCTACTTGGACCCTTGGTGTACTTTCCAGAAGTTCACATTGAAACATCCACTAGTGCCCCCAAGAAGACAGCCTCTTCTATTTATTGATAAATAAATGAATTTATTAAATAGATAAATAATTATTTATTTGGCTGTGCTGGGTCTTAGTTGCAGTGTATGAACTCTTAGTTGTGGAATGCAGGATCTAGTTCCTTGACCACAACCGAACCTGGGCCACTTGCCTTGGGAGCCCAGAGGCTTAGCCATTGGACCACCAAGGAAGTGGTGGTCCTCTTTAATACACAGTTCTGTGCTATGTGAAGCAGCCAACTCTGGGACAGATATACCAAGAACCTCAAGAAGCAAGTTCAGACAATTTTCCTACAATTTTAATGAAAAATAGACAGTGGCAAAAATATAAAGTACCTGTTGTTCAAGGGCTCAGAATGCTTAACGGTTCACAGGGTCTGTGGTTGCTGCTGTAGTTATCATTTTCATCTCTTAAAGCTCATAAGTCTGAAGCCACTGTGAAGAATATGAGTTTGTATTAGATCACCTTCATTCAAATAAACATGGATCTGGACTATCTGCAAAACTGGGTGCTGTCCCTGCAGAGCCATTACCTTCTCTTTTTGGGAAGCCAAAAGGATAGAGAAGATAAAACGGAAGAGTCACCATAGTGGTTATATATTCTAAAAGACAGAGTAAGGTTACCTTGGAAATTTTTTAACAGATAATATACGATTTTGGACACCAGGAGAGACACTGCATGGGTTTATTCATTGACTCACAGGGCTTTAAAGCCTGCAGGGGCTTTAGAACACTGCCTACTCATTGAAAGGATGCAGAAAAAGAGATCACGTGATGTGCCCAAGTTTATACCACAGGCTAGAGACAGAGCAGAGACCCAAACCTGCTGTGTAAATTCAGTGTTTACACTTGGCATCTTGATCAGAGAAGAAAAGATCAGAGAATTAATTTGTAAACATCTAGAATATCTCTTAAGCATTTGTCGTTTCAGCAGTCATTTCAGCAATCAGATCTTGTATGCATGCTAAGTTGCTTCAGTCATGTCCTACTCTGTGCAACCTCATGGACTGTAGCCTGTTAGGCTCCACTGTCCATGGGATTCTCCAGGCAAGAATATTGAAGCAAGTTGCCGCGCCCTCCTCCAAGGGATCTTCCCGACCCAGGAATCAAACCCTTGACCCGCATCTCTTACGTCTCATGCATTGGCAGGTGGGTTCTTTACCACTAGTGGCCCCTGGGAAGCCCATAGCTTATCTTATTTAATGCTTATTCTAATCCTGAGAGGAAAGAAGGCCATTGTCCTCTGCCTTGCAGCTGAGTATACTAAGGCTCTAGAAGACAAGTAACTTGCCCAAGATCACACATCCATCAGTGGCCACAGAGCTGGGACTTGAGCTTGTGTCCTGCGAGCTCAGGTTCATTTAAGAAGTTGTTTTATAATTCCATCTGACTTTATAAATGTTTCTCAAGCCCACATGTCTGTGCCTACGTATTTTTTTGAATATGGCACAGCAGGTCTTTTTTGTTGTAATTGTTAAATTAAACTACAGTTGATTTACAATATTGTGTTATTTTCAGATGTACATCAAGGTGCCTACTTATTCCCAAACAAATTCTTGGCAGACTTTTGCACAGCTCAGTCAGCAGTTTAGATGTTGTAAAGTGCTTTGTGTCGTTATATCAGGAAAATGGATATGTTGACACACAAATGCTTGGGTGACAGCTGATTCTAGGATATTACTGTATACCATGTTTTATAAAGTATATTCTAAGACAGGGCTTCTTCAACTCTGTGTAGTGAAGTTTGTCTCTAATTTCCATATGTTCTGGACCAATAGTTTTGATAATACAATAAAAAATGTATTACTAGAACAATAATCACAGAATGTTGGAGCAATGTCAAACTGCCATAAAACTTTCTAATTGTTTATTCTCAATTTTCTGATCTTGCTACAGATCAGTAACAGTTTACAGACCAGTATGGGTCTGGCAACCAGATTTTGAGAGACATGGTTCTAAGCAACACCATTCCTGAGAGAATCTCTGAGTAAAAAGAGTTGCTTAATCAAATAAGCTTGAGAGACCCCATAAGCTAGAAAACATCAGTGCATATTAGCATGTTAAAGGCTCTGAGAAGTCCTACATTAAAGAAGCTTGCTTAATCATTAACTCAGCATTTCCCAAACTGCCTGACCTCAAAACTCATTGTTCATGAATGCCTTTCAACACCTTTCAGAATTCATATTTCTTGAAATACCCTTAGTTCTCTCCTGCCAACTCTGGGCAAAGCATAGGCCCCAGGCATGCCTGAGATGAAAGTTTGTCGTTTGCCCACGTCCTCATGCATTGCCTTTAAAAAAAACAATTCTTTATAATCTTTTATTCTTGTGATACACAAAATCATTCTCTGCCTTTTACTATCTTCCATACCTGTTTCTGTCTCCCACATAGTACTGACTGTAGGGGACCTGGCCCCCAGAGAAGATCAAAGTCACCTGAGACAGCCCCATTACACTTGGCCCCTGCATCCTGCAAACATATCTACTTGCCCACCTTCATGGAGGTGACTTGTGATGAGTCTTCTTCCTCTTCAGGACTGTCTTTTGCATGTAATATGAATCTTTTCCCCTTTAGTCTAGTTCTGTGATAACTACTCTATTTTTAGTGAAAACTATATACCCACACAGAAATATAATTTTCCCATAAAACACATGCAATACTGTTCCCTAAGCAGTGGTTCCTATTGTCAGACTTTATTCCCACTTTCTCATTCTCTCTCTTTGTCCACTGCACACTTTTATGGACCAGTTTCTGGTTTCCAACCTTATATTAGGTAATCTCCGGGGCTTCCCTGCTGGCTCAGTGATAAAGAATCTGCCTGCCAATGCAGGAGATCCAGGTTTGATCCCTGGGTCAGAAAAATACCCTGGAGAAGAAAATGGCAACCCACTCCAGTGTTCTTGCCTGGGAAATCCCATAGACAGAGGACGCAAAAGAGTCAGACACGACTGAGCTGCTAAACAACAACAACATGTACCCTGACATGAGTTCCATAGAAATGCCAAAACATTGCTCTCATTTATATTCTCTGAACAGGTCTCACAACTATAATTCTATACAAGCTTCTAGAAGCATGATTTTGTTTCTGTGGGCTCCTTCTGCTGGGCACCTCATTGAAGTTACACACTGACCTTCAACAAGCTTTAGTCCACTCTTCACTCTATAGATATCTCTACTTTCTTATTCGGCCACTTCAACTTCTGTACAATGCTCTTCCCAGATATAACCACACACATTTAATTACAGTCACCCCATCCAGGACCCATATGAGTACTGAGCTCCCCTTACAGCCGAGCACAATGGCAGCCTGCCCTGGAGAGACAGAGTGAGTTGGCTAGGCTCCTTGCCCCAGGAGAATCCCACTTCCCAGGTTCTGACATAGTGACATCTGCAATGCTTGAAAGCTCAGGGCAGGAACTTCCAAACTGCATTTCCCCAGAATTAGTACTGTATAAGACATAGACAGACAGTCTCTACCAAACAGAGTTCTGGAATTAAATAAATTTGAGAAACATAATTATATGTGCTAAACACATATTACGCATTTTGAGGAAGAGGCTATATAATAGGTTTTTCTGAAAGTACTTGGCCTGCAAACCCTCTTTTCAAGTAACTCGTGTTTGAGACAACATCATGCCTCTGATGCCATTTGGAAAAGGGTGCTCTGGAGTAGTTTTAGCCAAGTCCTTCCAAGTGCTAAGGACCACACTGAAGTTATTCAGTTACCTTGTGTGTGTGTGTATGCTAAGCCGCTTCAGTCGTGTCCAACTCTGTGTGACCCTATGGACCTAGCCTGCCAGGCTCCTCTGTCCATGGGGATTCTGCAGGCAAAAATACTGGAGTGGGTTGCCATGCCCTCCTGCAGGGGATCTTCCAGACCCAGGGATCAAACCCAAGTCTCTTATGTCTCTTGCATTGGTAGGTATGTTTTCCACCACTAGCACCACCTGTAAAGCCCTCAGTTACCCTAGTGAGGTTGAAAATAGATATCTCTTTGTGATTTCCCTTAGTTCTGCCTTTTGAATAAGTAGAGTCTGCATCCGATGCTCAGTTATTTATTTTTACATAGGTATGTGTTCTGTGTAATTTAGTCCACTCTTCACTCCATAGAGCTCTCTACTTTCTTACTCGGCCACTCCAGCTTCTGCACAGGGAAGTGTCGAGAGCCCTAATGACTCCCAGTCTATATTCCTAACGCAGATCTCTCCCCCGAGCTCCAGGCCCCATGTATTCTGCTATCTGCTGGACACCCACCTATTGGAGATATTTAACAGGATGTCCAACATGCACTTCAGATGGATTTGTCCCTCATAGAAGTTACAGCTGCTCTCATAAAACTCACTTCTCCATCTGCATTCCTCATGGCCCCCTTACTGCCATCCAATCAGAAGCCTGGGAGATGTTCTGAACTCCTTCCTCCCAGCAGGGTTGTTGTTACTAATTCCTTTTGGTTCTCCCTTCCAAGAAGCTCTTAAACTTGCTTCCTGTTTTCCATATTCAACTGCCATTGTCTATCTTGGGGTCTTTATTACACTGATTTTCTAACTGGCTTCTGTCTTAGACCAGGTTTTCTGAGAAACAGACTCTGATACTTGCATGCAGAAAGAGGGCTATGGAGATCAACCCTTTTCGAGTGGGGAAGGGCATGGAGGAAGTAAGACCAGGCAAATGCCGTTGAACTTTAATGAAGTTCCAAAAATAGCCTCGACCCATCCTACAGGGTACTCTGGAGCTGGACAGTGCTTCAAAGTTGTCCCTACTAGATGCAAGGGTTTGGTGTGGGGGAGCCTTAAACCAATTCATTCCACTGTCTTCAACCTCTGCCCTCATACTCCCATCCCCTACTCTGCCAATCCCCCACTGGATGTGTCTAGCCCCCCAGCCTCTCTTTGGGATGGCATAACCTTTGGCCAAGGGCAGTTCCCAGCATGGACCTCAGCTGAGAGTCACCAGCTTCTTACAAAAGGTGCAAGAATGAGGGTCCTAAAGGAGGTCAAAGTAGCACATGGCAGCATACATGTCCTCATTTGCTGCTTTCCACCTCACCCCCCACAACACTGCCAGAGGGGTTTTTCTAAACTAAAATTCAATCACAGAGAGCCCCCTTACTCAAAACCTTACCTATAAGATAATTCGTATCTGACCTCAGTCTACCTGCGAAGCCTTGTCCCCCACAGCTTTCCTCCTTGCATGCACTCTTGCTTTAGCACCCATCTACTAACACTTACCAGCCCTTCACGAGTGCTGCTCCCCCTGCTGGGAATGAGTTTTTCCCAGTTTTCTCTCTAGCAAAGTCCTATTCATCCTTTAGGGCCTAGCATAAGCATCCTTCTTGTGCGATGCTTTCTTTAATATCCTCGAGCAGAGATAATATCCTGTAGGCTCCTGTCATACTCCTGCTGTTATTAGGTTACATAACCATTAGATTGACTTCCCTAAGAGAAAGGCTCGTGTGTTATATTCGTTTTTGAATGTAAGTGAATGAATCAACCAGCCATGTGCATCAGTATTATGTAAAGCTGTGGCTACTTGGGTTGACACAAACTAACTAGACTTGACTTTAGTCAGATTATTTTTTCAGGGACTTAATCTGGTTGTCCAGTGAAGGCTGTGGGTTCCCTGGGGGGAGGGACTGTCTCACTTAGTTCAGTGTGCACAGCTCAATGCTCTGAGGGAGTTGGGTGTTTAATAAATCTTTCCCATTATGTAAATGCTGTCTGTCATGGTTGGCAAAGGACATAGCCAGTGATCTACGGAATGTGTTATAAAAGGTACCAGAAGACCTGACTAGCCTAAAATCTCTCTTTCATAACCGAGGACATAAAAGAGAGGCCTCCCATCCTGTCGAGGGTTCCCAGGTGGCTCAGTGGTAAACAATCTGCCTGCCAATGCAGGAGGCATGGGTTCAGTCCCTGGGTATGGGAGATCCCCTGGAGTAAGAAATGGCAATCCGCTCTAGTATTCTTGCTGGGAAATCCCATGGACAGAGGAGCCTGGTGGGCTACAGTCCATGTGGTTGCAAAAGAGTCAGACATGACTTAGCAACTAAACAACAATCCCTCATGTCCATTCTGAAATTCTTGTTCTTATATTTCCTAATATATTGGACCTGTGGTCCCTGGAGTGAGGCAAATGATGCACTCTGGGTCCTGAGTAAGTTGTTGCAACTGTAGAAGAGAATTTCTATATCTATTTATGTTATTTTACCCTTTTAAAATTTTCTGTATTTTGTGTTTGCTTTATAATGTCTGTAACACAGTCATATAGTAACACATGCATATCATGTATTAAGAAATAATATAAGGGAATGTAATACTCAAAGCATTCTTTACTAAATAGCACATGATTTTTTAAAAAAAGACTTGGAGACTCCTAGATTGTACTCTGAAGACTGGGGACTTTTTCAACCTGTACCCAATAGCTTTTTAGCTGCTCTGATTGCTCAACTGACTTGTACTAAATGAATTTAGGGGAATCCACCTTGTGGAACAGCAGGGTACAAAAGGTAAGGGCAGGCTGAAGGGTAGGGCTAACTGGGGAGAGAACGGAGGCTGCACCCAGCCAGAGGTGGTGAACCACCTAGTAAGGAATTAGGAACCTGGAATTCAAAAAGGAAGAGGGAGCAGGAGACAGCAGTAGGTAGGGCAGCCAGTTACAGCAACATGAAAGAGTGGCAGGCCCCATCTCCACCGAGAAGATGCCCTGTCTGCCCTTTGCTGTGGTGGGAGTGTACACCATACAGGGTGTAGTAGCCAGCTGTGAAGATAACCGAGGCTGCTCAGAAACCTCTGCACTGGGTGGGTGGCAGAGGGATGGGGGGTGGGGGTGGGGGAGGCAGCAGGAAGCGGGAGGAGGTGCAAACCCTGGCCAGGGGCCGGAAACTGACTGGGATTACAGCACCAGAGCCTTGTCTTAAAGTTGAATTAGCATAGCCAGAGAACACTGTTTTTACTTCAGTTGCATGGTTATGTGGGGATGGCTGCAAGGATTCATTGATGGGGGAGGTGGGCGAGAGAGGGAGGGGAGGGCATCGTTAGCAATTCAGTGCCCCTTTGGCAGGTAGAAGCCAGTGAGCCAAGTTAGCTGAGAAAGAGGAGTATGGGATCTGAGGTGAGGAGCCCCCGATCCAGCAGCAAACCCTGGGGACCTGAGTACCACATTGGGATGATGCACCAGAATAGCTCTAGCAGCCAAGAGGCAGCTTCATGATACAGGAGCTGCCTGTATGGGCATGGGCAGGAAATGGGCCTTCTCAGTGGGAGATGAGGCGAGGGAAGAGGGCAACTCCAGCAGCAAGACTCTCGTGAAGAAGAGAAAGGAGGCACAGGGACACCCCAAAGTGGACATGGCTAACGTCACACTTTAGCCCCTGTGGTGACGAAGTGCACTTCATCTCTGCTCCCCAGGTCCTGATTCCACCAAAGAATCCGTGGAAAACTGTTTGATGGGCATGGTAGGACACTCTTTATGGAGTTTTCTTACATACTAACTCTTTCCTAGTTTGTTTCCTAGGAAACAAAAACAACCAGAAGGGAAACAAATGCAATTCCTTTTTTTTTTCTTTCTTTTTTTTTTTTTTGGCTTTTAGACCCTCAATTAAGTTCTTAGTATTCCACCAGCAGCAGACCGTAAATCTTTTGAGGGTAACACCCACTTCTAGGTGATAAGACTTTGTGTTTGTGAAGCCCTCTAGTTTATGTTAACTTTTACATACTGTTTCATATATTCTTACCACAACCCAGTAATGTAGATGTTCTTACATCTACTTTATGGAGAGTGATAAAAAAGAAAAAGTTCAAATAATAAGTTCACTTATCTAAAACCCAACATTCCACAGATGAGGAATCAAGGTCCATACTCCATTAATTGATTTACCACCAACAAAACACAGATACTCGTCAAAGCCAAGACCCATGCCCACTACTCACAAAACTCTATCTCCTCCTCATTGTCCATGCCTTTGTTACACTTCCCTCCCAGCCCACGATGGTGCTAAAACCAGAAGTCAGCAGACAGAAAGTGACTGTGAGGAATGCCTAACAGATTGAATGGGCTGGGTCTTTCTACTCTCAAGTCTCCCAGCCGGTCTGTTCTAACAGCCTCTGTGTCTCTTTGCAGCATGCAAAAGGAAAGAGCAAGAACACGGGAAGGATAGAGGCAACACACCCAAAAAGCCCAGGTTGGTCTTCACAGATGTCCAGCGTCGAACTCTACACGCAATATTCAAGGAAAATAAGCGTCCATCCAAAGAATTGCAAATCACTATTTCCCAGCAGCTGGGGTTGGAGCTGAGCACCGTCAGCAACTTCTTCATGAATGCGAGGAGGAGGAGTCTGGACAAGTGGCAGGACGAGGGCGGCTCCAATTCAGGCAACTCATCTTCTTCATCAAGCACTTGTACCAAAGCATGAAGAAATAACCATGAACTGAAACCTCGGTGGAAAAGCTTTAAATAAAAAAGAAAAAAAATTTTTAAAGACCAGGACCTCCAGATAGCAGGTTTATACTTAGAAATATTTGAAGAAAAAAAAAAGTGTTATTTATAGTCCAAAGAAACCAAAGACAAAGCTCACCTGCATTCTGACTTTGTTCGGAGACACACACTTCAGCCGGGTGACAACTTGGCAAGAAAAATTATGAGCGGGAAGGCACCACTGGATCTCACAGCTTCCGTCCGTGATCATCCTGGCTGTGCTTGGCTGTCTGTGGTTTGGAGCACAGTGATTTTGAGCCATCGAGTGGACCCCTTTAAGATCAGACTTTCTCATCCACTCCACCACGCCATGAAGGTGTATGGTGTCTCAGTACTGTGTGTGGGTGTGTGCGTGAATACACCCACATGTACACATGCACACCACCACGACCACCACCAGTGGTTAGGGACTTGGGCAGGGCTGGTCTTCAGGAAGGGTTGTGCTGCAGGAGTGCAACCAACGTAGTGTGGGGTTGTCTGAGTTCATGGGATTAGGAGCTTGATTTTGCTCAACTAGCCTAGCGTTTGAACCTGCCAGGTCCACAACCTAAACGCAGATTCAAACCCAGCAAAGAAATTTGAATGACACCTAAACCAGTGCATTCTCTTTGTTTGTTAAGGAATGTTCAGATATTTTTTAAGAAATGAAACAAGAGTCCATCCATTAAAGAAAGAAAATCACCTAGGTACCAAAGAACACACTTAATATTATAGTGCAGGTATTTTATTGCAATGATTTTAATAACCAAAGCTATTTTTACACAAGATACTATGTAAAGTTATACGTATGAACTGATCTAGCTGTAATACACATACCATGTAGAATCATGACTATTATTTATGACTCTTGAAGCATTTGAAATATTAGTTTTCAGAACTGGCAAGAAAGAATGTAGCTTCAGGGAAGCAATTTATATCATAACAGAGAGGTCAGTGCAGTATACATGTACATCCAGATGGCACATTCCCTTTTGGGATCTATAAATGTCACTTAAGTAAACATATAGACATGACTCCATGCTCTGTTCATAGCTGAGAAAACCTGGTGATTCTTCCAAAGTAGGACCCATTTGTAAACTTAGAAAACTAAGTTTAACAGGACAGGTAGCTAAACTAGAAAATTTGTTCAAAGTCATTCTTTTCGGTAAAATGCCACTGAATGAAGCACCCCATACTTAGGTAAATTTGACTAAAATTTGCCTTATACATTTGACACCAAATACCTATTTAAAATACTTTACAACCACACAAAATAAGCAGACCAACATTATTATTAAAACGAACTATCCAGTTCATTATATCCTGAAAATATAATCGAGCGGATTTGATTGCCAATCCCAGACATTTTGTGACTTGGACACCAATAGAAATAACAGGTGCAACCAAGAAATTATGGAACTGCATAGAGAAAGCAAGAATTCTAGTGGAAGGTAAGACCTTGGGTTCCACAGGTATTAGGCTATCTATTTCACTAAGCATAACCTCCAAAACATACTACATTCTTTCTTGCTACCACATTAAACTGGAAATTTTATAACATAGATTCCACTCTCTAACAGGGGCAGGTTAAAAACTAGACCTGAAAAATTTCCAAATACAAAATTTTAAATTTATATTTTTCCAAATCACTTAAATCAGGGCTATAGTAATCAAGGCAAAAAAAAAAAAAAAAAAAAAAAAAACCCACATAAGGTAATACAGTTATTCTAGTAGTACCCAAGTGAATCACTTGGTTCCCAGAAAAATTCTCTTGGGATCAGTTGAACTGTAACCATGTAAGTGGATACCTTTTGTACTAGTAGGTTAAAGAATTGGGTACTCTTAATCACCACACCTAACTAGAAATATAAAATTAAATATTATCTCAATAATAAGCTGTTTACTGAGACTCATTTAAATGCTAAATTAAAAATTGAACCATTCTGACACAAAACCTAACTCCTAGGATCAAATATGAGCATCTTGTCCAGGTCTAGAAGAGGCAGATGAACCCACAAGCCATCTGTGTCTCTTTTGTGTCTGCCATGGGATGATAAAAGGAAACCAAGACATACTCCTCCTTGGATGAAACTGCATTTGCCTTGACACATTTTGTCTTTGTCTTATTTTTAATCTCACCCCATATTCCATCCTTAAATTTCCCCTTCTAAATATGGCACAATTATAGTTCAGCTATTAAAAGAAACCATTTAAATGGCCATCCTCTCAGATTTGCTAAAAATATAATCTTTTCAATGACATAAGTGAAAAAGAAAAAAACTGATGAACATTTTTTTCTCTCTCCAGAAAAAGAGGGGGGCAATACAATACAATATATTTATTTATCACTTAGGAGAGAAGAAAGCCTTTTTTATTTAAAACATGAGAATTTTAAATGCAGGGAAATTCAAGCTGTGTCTACACACAACCTTACCAAATTCAGTACCCCAGGAAAAACAAAAGTTGAATTCAGACAACCATGTCTTTTGCTTTATTTTCCCTATGTTACCCACTCAGATTAGTTGGTTACATTTTCAACCAACACAATTTACATTTTCAACCAATTATTTTGGTATTGTATAGACACAGTCTTAAGGAATATTGCTACACTTTTAATATTCCCACCACAATATTTTGTTTTGTTTGGTCAAACCTCGTGGCATTCGGGATCTTAGTTCCTTAGCTAGAGATCGAGCCCATGCCCTCACACAGTGAAAGCATTAAATCCTAACCACTGGATGGCCATGTATTTCCGCATAATTTTTTTTTTTAAATAACCAGTGATCCTATTTGCTAACACCAAAGATAATTTTCATACCAGCATTGAATTTGCACCCATTATGCAATTTCAGGGCCTAGAGATATATTTTCTCATAAACAGATGCACAAATCAGAGCCTGAAAAGCAGTTTTTTTACTTGACTATTTAGGCATACTCACAACCTTTGCTTTTTAGAAATCCTAATGGACAAACTCAGCTTCTCACAAGCAATACACGTATTACATCATGTATGACTGATTCCTTCTTGCTTCTGACTTGGCACATAGAAAATGCTTCCATTCCTGTTCACTCTGGCGTTAATTTACGTCTCAGATGTCTTCACCTACGACACTTAGCAGTGCTGTTTGTTCAACCAGCATTTTCAGTCCTTTAGTGAAACCACCTAAAAAGATACCGCACTCTTTTCTTTGTATGCATGTTTATTCCAAAACTATATTTCAAATAGCATGTTTTGGGTTTATTTCTTTCTTTTTTTTTTTTTTTTGGTGGAATGGAAGTTAGACTGTTTTTGGCCATAAATCATTCAGGTCCTCTCATGACTAGAAGCTTCCCTGAAAAAGGGCCAAGAGAAAGAGTGGGAATTATGATGTCTGGACACCTCAAGAGCCCAGACATCAGTAAATGTTCAGGTAGAAGAATTCTTTTTGTCAAGCACTGAGTATTCCAGTTCCTGGATACAGCTGGGATAGATGACTCCTCCCCTCCAAAAGAAAAAAAAAACAAAAAAAAAATGTGTGGGGAAATTTAGAAGTTCCAACTGAACATGTCACTCACTCTACCCCCCAAAAGCATAATTAATTTTCCAGGAAAAAAAAAAGTAAAGCTCTATATTACTTTCAGATTCATGCCACTCCCATTGCTACCCCAGGTGAACGACCGACCGGTCTTTGCAGGTTAAATGCAGACTTTGCTATACCAAAGAGTCCTAGGACATTTTCACAGGAGCTATAAAGACATTTTCCCTAAGAAAGGGCCTCCCTTCTTTGTACATAAAGGATGAAAACTATGCATTTAGCAAACAAAGAGAAAGCACTTCTCCCTTTCCTATCTAGTCGTTTAGGGTGCATTCAAACACCAGAGGCCGTTTTGAGACTCCATGGGCCTTCTGGATGATTCTTGTGGTGTGGTTAGCTTTACAGTACATTTGGTAACTATTTACTAAATAGTAAGGACAAAGAAGCAGAAGGTAAGAAATAGCTACTTCCACGTGTAAAAAAAAAAAATGTGTAAAGATCTACTATTTATAGTGTGAACCAAAGACGCTACCTCACTCGATTTCCATTGGTGATTTTAATCACATTGATGATACCAAAGAATACCAAAGATATTTTCATGCACGGCCTTGGTCTGCAGAGGGAACTCCGCCCCTCCCCGCTCCCCCGCCTCCTCTCCCCACCTCACTCTTCACTCAGTGTATAAACTTGTCTTCATTCTTAATAATAATGATACGATAATGACAACAACAACAACATTAGGAAATACTGCTCTTACTACTGCTAGTTCTACTTGTAAATCTCTAGGCAAACATGTTGCAAACTTTGTAAACTCCTAGGACGAGTGCCTTGCTTGAACCAAAGTGTTAAACCGCTGTTGACCTCTCTCACCTTATACTCTTTGAATACCTCAGCCTCTTAGAAAGGCCACTAATGAAAAAAAAAAAAGGAATAATTAATCACCGTGGTGCTTTTTCCGTGGAACCATGCAATGAAACTTTCTTTGATACCAAAGGATGACTTTTTCCCCCCAATTTCTTGCTGATAAACCAAAGCTCCTCCTCCTCGTTCCCTCTCAAAGCTCCCCCCAACTTCACCGAGTCCCTTCCCCAGGCAGGCCGTGCATCACTTTTACCAATTCCTCCAAATACCTCATAGTAATAAAGTTTTAGGGTTATGTTGTATAGAGAGTCTATGTGATAAGGCAGAACTTACTAGTTTGATAATTGTTAAGGTTACTTTTAAAAAAAAAACTTTATAATTCTTATTTATTTTGTAGTTTGTATGTTTGGGATGTCCCCCACCCCACCCCCACTTTGGTTTGGGGTTTATTTTCTCAGAAGAACTGCTCTGTTGCTCAAGGAAGACTTAATTTCTGGAAATGTTCCCCAGGTGGGTGAAGGGTTGTGTAAAAATGCAAGAATGGAATAAGAAATGATTTTCATTCTGATGGTTACTTATGAAGTTTTTGTGTTTTCGTAGTAAATTTGTTTCCACAGGGTAAAGAAGTATATATAATCTTTTTTTGTGAAACTGGTTCCTATTTTTCTCTATAATGTGCTGTGATTTTTTTTAATTTAAATTACATTTTATATGAGCTTATTTAATCACTGTGTTAATTTATGACTGTGTAGTTTTTAAAATGTATATAGTAGAATGGAAATGGCCAAAGCTTTATGTTACAATCTTTTTGTTCTCTATGCTAAGATTAGCTGAAGGCAAGAACTTCTCTTAACTGCAGGGTGTATCTTCAGCTTTTCTTAGCAAGCACTTCAATGTGTGTTGTGAACACTGCCAGGCTCCCCCCTCAAAAAATCTGTACATGCCAAAATGGGTGTTTCAAGGTAGTCTTTTCTGTCACTTAGAGGAAAGGCATTGTTCATGTTCTTCCTTTAATTTATCAATTTTTTTTTCTTTAAGAAAAGATTGCTTTGCAGGTTAGACCTGAAATTCCAAAGAATTTAAGACTTGTTTAATGTTTCAAAGCACCGGCATTTGTGAGATATTTTGCCACTTTTTTAAAAAAATAATTTGCCCAGGTATGAGAAGTAAAAAGTGTAAAAACTCGAAGAGACAAGCTAACTTGAATTTGGAAATCCTCTTAAGTGTCACTAAGTTTCTGAAGTGCTTCAAGGCAGGGCTTGGAGACAGTTCCTTTCCAGACCTAAGAGATCATCACAGGTCTGTGACCTTAGAGAGAAAGTCAGGCTAAGTAGCAGCAGACCTGGCCCCTGCCTGTCCAGTCAACCCGCAGAAGAAGCAAAACACGATTGCTGAACCCCAGTTAGAAATCAAATTTAAGAAAAATATTTCAAAGATGCAGATGCCACCTCATTTTTTTTTTATTCTTGGCATCAACTACCCACAATTACCCTTTTCCCTCCCCAAACCACCACCCCCAACCAAAATTAGAAGAATTCTCAAATGCCACAGTCCCAGCGGTGAATGAACTTCAGACTTGTTTGAGTTTGTCTCTTCTCACTGGTCATCTTCCCACTAGTTTTCTTGCCCACACTAAAGATGGTCCCTGCCCCAAGCCCCTTTAATCAACACTTAGCCCTGCTTCAAATCAGCACACACACAGAATTCTCAGCTGACCAGAGCGTCCTCAGAAGACCCGGTGCCCACTATTTTGTTTAATTTTGCTAAGTAAATTGTTTCAACTACATGACATAAATCCATACATGTAAATACTTTTTCTCCCAATACAAGAATTTTACCTTATTTTCTTTTGCAGGGGTGTTTGGGGTGGGGGAAGGAAAGGGCGGGTTTAGACTTTGGGTCAAATGTTACATTTTCTTAGAAACATTTTTATACTTGTTATGTATTTTAATAGGGCAATAAATCTGCTCTGAGTTGCAGGATCATTCAGTGCTCTATTGGTAAGCATTGATTAATTATTTGTCTTTAATACAAATGCTGTGTAGTGAGTTACAGAAAGCCCAGGAAAATGGTTGAGGGAGTTGACTTTCACCATCAGCAATGAAACGCTGAACAGAGTTGTATTCATAAGGTCGTATTTTCTGTTTCTGTGTTAGTCTCAATTTTTTGTGGTATGTTCTGCATTTATTACATAATCATTGTGGGCTCATTTGACATTTGCCGTCTGAACCAAGTGACAAGTATTTTTTAACAAAATAAACTTTAAAACATTGTCTTCCACTTGCTTCGGTAGTTGTCTTCATATCTCCGAGTTTCTCGTCCCTTCTAAAGTCAGCCCATCTGTCACTCACGTAGACCTGTCCCTTTCCCTCTTCTATTTTCAGTACCTTTGACCTTAGCTCATGTCTGAGTGTGACTCAGTTTCCCTGTTCAAGTTAGCTTGATGGTTTATTATGTAAGGAGGGTGCCTAAGACAATCATCAGGTAAAAAAAAAAAAAAATTTAAATTAAAAAAAAAGATCAGTAGAGTAGAGTATCTTCCAAGAGCAGAGGGAGTTCTTCCTTAGTAATGAAAAAAAAAAGGTAAATACATAATTAATTAATTTTAAAACCTAACCATGAGGGGCTTAGAAGATTTTTGATAAAAGACAAATGTTGCTGTCATTTTCTTTGTCAATTAGAAAGCAGTGGTAGTTTCTACGTTGCATCTACATTTCAGACTAAATGATTATTGTACCCAGTTATGGTTGTTTGCTAATATTTTGTCTCTCTCTCTTTCTCTCTGTCCAATGCTTCTTCTGTATTTTCGTGTGTAGCAACAAAAAGTGTAATGCATTAGGCATTATCCTGGTTTGTTTATGAGTATCTCCTGTACTACATTAAGGTTTCTTTCATTTTTTTTTAAGCTTCGCTACTGTTCTCACTTTATGCCGTGCAATATCATCTGCTGTGTTTGCTAAGCAAAAAAGAAAAAAAGAAAAAAAAGCAAGTGATGATGCCATCATGCTTTTCAGTGTTAAAATGTTTCAGCATTTATGTAGTCACCAAAATGTAGTAAATAAAATGTTGGATTTTCCAGCACTTTAAATTTAGACAATTCTTGCCTTCTTTTGTTTTTATTCTCTCTGCAATCCCCAGTGAGTAGCTTGTGGGTTTTCTTTGGAGGAAGGGTGAAGTTAAGGGGACAACATGCTTGAAAACTCAAGCCAGTGCCATGACCTAAAGAAAAATTAAGGGGGGGAAAAAAAAAGAAAGAGGTATTCTCTACTGGAGCAGAAGGATTTTTTAAAAGGAAGCTGGACAATTTATTTGAAGATGTTAGCCATTTATATTAACCTAGTTGACCCTCAGAAGAAATGAAAATTATTATTAGCGAGCATGGCCTTTAAAAGTCCTCTCCGATAAAATAACGTGTGTGTGTGTGTGTGTGTGTGTGTGTGTGTGCGCGTGTGTCATATGTGTGTGGAGCTAGGGGAGGGCTGGGAAATCAAGATCCTTGTATTTTATGGAATGATAGAATATACTGATTGATTAAGAGGCTTGACTCAGGAAAAACAGAAACTGAGTTTCAATTCCTGCTATACTGGTTACTAGCTATGTGACTTTGAGCAGATAATTTAATTATTTAACTTCCCTAAATCTCAGCTTCCTCATCTGTAAAATGGGAATAAATATCTATATTACAAGGCTGCTATGAAGACTAGAAATTTGAAGTAAGTAAAGCTTAGCATAGTGTCTGGCATATGACAAATCTTCAGTAAATCTTACCTATTTTCATTATTATTGGTAAATTTATCCTAAAATGCAGATTTTTTCCAGTTTAAGGAAAACACTAATTACTAACTCAGTTTAAAAAGATTTTTTTAATATAAAAGCAGGGCTATTTCTTGATATTATTCCAGTAATTACATTATACTCTCCAAAGGTGGGAGTGGGGAGAAGCTGTAGAATAACATGTGAGTGGGGCTCTCTCCAGTGGTCCAGTGGGGTGACCCTGGAAAGGTCTCTATTAGTTCAGTTCAGTCGCTCAGTTGTGTCCAACTCTTTGCAACCCCATGGACTGCAGCACGCCAGGCCTCCCTGTCCATTACTAACTCCCAGAGTTCACTCAAACTTATGTCCATTGAGTCAGTAATGCCAACCAACCATCTCATCCTCTGTTGACCCCTTCTCCTCCTGCCTTCAGTCTTTCCCAGCATCAGGGTCTTTTCAGATGAGTCAGTTCTTTGCATCAAGTGGCCGAAGCATTGGAGTTTCAGCTTCAGCATCAGTCCTTCAAATGAATATTCAGGACTGATTTCCTTTAAGATGGACTGGTTGAATCTCCTTGCAGTCCAAGGGACTCTCGAAAGTCTTCTCCAACACGACAGTTCAAAAGCATCAATTCTTTGGCGCTCAACTTTCTTTATGGTCCAACTCTCACATCCGTACATGACCACTGGAAAAACCATAGCTTTGACTAACAGACCTTTGTTGGCAAAGTAATGTCTCTGCTTTTTAATGTGCTGACTAGGTTTAATATGCTGTCATATGTTATGGCCTATAAATTTTCTTCCAAAGAGCAAGCATCTTTTAATTTCATGGCTGCAGTCACCATCTGCAGTGATTTTGGAGCCCCCAAAAGTAAATTCTGTCACTGTTTCTACTGTTTTCCCATGTATTTGCCATGAAGTGATGGGACCAGATGTCATGATTTTAGTTTTCTGACTGTTGAGTTTTAAACCAACTTTTTCACTTTTCTCTTTCACTTTCATCAAGAGGTTCTTTAGTTCTTCTTCACTTTCTGCCATGGTGTCATCTGCATATCTGAAGTTATTGATATTTCTCCTGGCCTTGAGAACCCCATGAACAGTATGAAAAGGCAAAAAGATAGGACACTGAAATATGAACTCCCCAGGTCGGTAGGTGCCCAATATGCTACGGAGATCAGTGGAGAAATAATTCCAGAAAGAATGAAGAGACGGAGCCAAACAACAACAACACCCAGTTGTGGATGTGACTGGTGGTGGAAGTAAAGTCTGGTGCTGTAAAGAGCAACATTGCATAGGAACTTGGAAAGTTAGGTCCATGAATCAAGGCAAATTGGAAGTAGTCAAACAGGAGATGACAAGGGTGAACATCAACATTTTAGGAATCAGCGAACTAAACTGAACTGGAATGGGTGAATTTAACTCAGATGATGATTATATCTACTACTGTGGACAAGAATCCCTTAGAAGAAATGGAGTAGCCATCACAGTCAATGAAAAAGTCCGAAATGCAGTACTTGGATGCAATCTCAAAAATGACAGAATGATCTCTGTTCATTTCTAAGGCAAACCATTCAATATCCCAGTAATCCAAGTCTATGCCCTGACCAGTAATGCTGAAGAAGCTGAAGTTGGATGGTTCTATGAAGACCTACAAGACCTTCTAGAACTAACACCAAAAAAAGATGTCCTTCTCATTATAGGGGACTGGAATGCAAAGGTAGGATGTCAAAAGATACCTGGAGTGACATGCAAATTTGGCCTTGGAGTACAGAATGGAGGAGGGCAAAGGCTAACGAAGTTTTGCCAAGAGAACACACTGGTCATAGAAAACAACCTCTTCCAACAACACAAGGGAAGACTCTACACCTGGACATCACCAGATAGTCAATACTGAAATCAGATTGATTATATGCCTTGCAGCCAAAGATGAAGAAACTCTATACCGTCAGCAAAAACAAGACCGGGAGCTGACTGTGGCTCAGATCATGAACTCCTTATTGCCAAATTCAGACTTAAATAGAAGAAAGTAGGGAAAACCACTAGACCATTCAGGTAAGACCTAAAACATATCCCTTATGATTATACAGTAGAAGTGAGAAATAAATTCAAGGGATTAGATCTGATACACAAAGTGACTGAAGAACTATGGATGAAGGTTCATGACATTGTACAGGAAGCAGGGATCAAGACTGTCCCCAAGAAAAAGGGTGTCTATCTTCACATCTAAGGACCAAGGTACCAGAAAGGAAAGAAGAATTATCCATTGGGTAGCAGTTTTTGAGGGGTGAGTTGACTTTGAGCCTTACAGAGGATGGGGAGACTCCTGGAAGCATCTCAAACACCATTCCCTAAAGGCTTCAACTGTAGATTCTGTAAGAGACTGGAGTTAATTTGGAGAGATTTGGAAAGCTCCACAGAGAGGACCTTGGAGGATTAAAACCCTCTTGGGGCTTCCCAGGTGGTTAGTGGTAAAGAATCCACCTGCAATGCAGGAGATGCAAGAGACATGGATTTGATCCCTGGGTTGAGAAGATCCCTTGGAGGAGGAAATGGCAACCCAATCCAGTATTCTTACCTAGGGAATTCCATGGACAGAGGAGCCTTACAAGCTACAGTCGCTGAGTTGGACGCGACCGAGCAACTGAGCATGCACTCATGAGGAAGGGTTACAAATAAAGCCCAGGGGAAGAAAGCCAGAAGAAATATGGAAGCCTCCAGATGGGGTCAGCATTTCTCTTCTATTTCATTAAAGTGCTGAAAACAATGTGTATACATACTCCTTGCTGATGGCAAACATAATTTATAAATTTTAATTGGTTTCAATTCCTTCTAAAACAGTTTTTCCTATTTCTCCCCTCCTGAGCAGGTCCTCACTTCCAGTGATTACACTTATGCAGAGTATGATGCCCTCAGTATGTGTGCATGGGTACAAAGAAGGTGATGAGAGAATGCGCCTTGCTCTTTTCCCAGCTGTTTAGATATCCAAGTTCATGAAACTCATCAGTTCAGTTCAGTTCAGTCGCTCAGTCGTATCCGACTCTTTGCAACCCCATGAATCACAGCACGCCAGGCCTCCCTGTCCATCACAAACTCCCGGAGTTTACTTAAACTCATGCCCATCGAGTCGGTGATGCCATCCAGCCATCTCATCCTCTGTCGTCCTCTTCTCCTCCTGCCCCCAATCCGTCCCAGCATCAGGGTCTTTTCCAATGAGTCAACTCTTCGCAGCAGGTGGCCAAAGTATTGGAGTTTCAGTTTCAACATCAGTCCTTGCAATGAACAGCCAGGACTTATCTCCTTCAGGATGGACGGGTTAGATCTCCTTGCAGTCCAAGGGACTCTCAAGAGTCTTCTCCAACACCACAGTTCAAAACTCATAGGTACCCTCAAAAACTCAGAGATCTTCTCTAGACACACTATAATAAAACTGTCAAAAATCAAAGACAAAGAGAACATCTTAAAACAGGAAGAGAAAAACTTGTAACTTACAAGGGAGACTTCATAAGTCTATCAGCAGATTTTTCCACAGAAACCTTACAGATCAGGAAAGAATAGGGTGATATATTCCAACGTGCTAAAAGAAAAAATGTCAATCAAAAACATACTATTCAGCAAAGACATTCCTTCATAAGTAGAGAGATAAAGAGACTTTCCCAGACAAACAAAAGCTAAAGGAGTTCATTACCTCTACACCTGCCTTTTAAGAAATGCTGAAGGGCATTTTTTTAAGCTGAAATGAAAAGATGCTGTTGTTGTTCAGTTGCCCAGTCATGCCAAACTCTTTGTGACCTCATGGACTGCAGCATGCCAGGCCTCTCTGTCCCTCACCATCTCCTGAAGTTTGCCCAAGTTCATGTCCATTGCATTGGTGATGCCATCCAGCCATCTCATTCTCTGACACCCTCTTCTGCCTTCAATCTTTCCCAGCATCAGGGGCTTTTCCAATGAGTCAGCTGTTCACATCAGATGACCAAAATACTGGAATTTCAGCTTCAGCATTGGTACTTCCAACAAGTATTCAGGGCTGATTTCCTTTAAGATTGATTGGTTTGATCTTCTTGGTGTCCAAGGTACTCTCAGCAGTCTTCTCCAGCACCACAGTTCGAAGGCATCGATTCTTCCACGCTCTGCCTTTATGGTCCAGCTCTCAAAATCGTGCATGACCACTGGGAAGACTATAGCCTTGACTATACGGACCTTTGTCAGCAGAGTAATGTCTCTGCTTTTCAACACACTGTCTAGGTTTGTCATAGCTTTCCTGCCAAGAAGAAAACATCTGATCTCATGGCTGCAGTCACCATCCACAGTGATTTAGAGCCCAGTATGAGGAAATCTGTCACTACTTCCACCTTTTCCCCCTCTATTTGCCATGAAATAATAGCGCCAGATGCCATGATCTTAGTTTTTTTGATATTTAGTTTTAAACTGGCTCTTTCTCCCTTCTCCTTCACCCTCATCAAGAGGCTCTTTTCACTTTCTGCCATTAGAGTGATATCATCCACATATCTGAGGTTGTTGATGTTTCTTCCACCTATCTTGATTCTAGCTTGTAACTTATCTAGCCTGGCATTTCTCATGATGTGCTCAGCATACAGATTAAACAAACAGGGTGACAGCAGACAGCTCTGTCATGCTCCTTTCTCTATATTAAACCAATCGGTCGTTCCATACGGGGTTCTAACTTCTGCTTCTTGACCTGCATACAGGTTTCTCAGGAGACAGGTAAGACGGTCTAGTATTCCCATCTCTTTAGGTTCTCTCCATAGTTTATTATGATCAACACGGAGGCTTTGGCATAGTCGATGAAACAGAGGTAGATATTTTTCTGGAATTCTCTAGCTTTAACTATGATTCAGAGGATGTTGACAATTTTATCTCTGATTCCTCTTCTTTTTCTAAACCCAACTTGGACATCTAGCAGTTCACAGTTTGCATAATGCTAATTAATGTGAAAACATATGAAAATACAACACACCAGTAAAGGTAAGTATATATTCAAGTTTGGAATACTATAATATATAATATGGTGGCAGGTTAACCAATTACCTCTAGTATAAAGGGTAAAAGACAAAAGTATTAGAAATAACTAGGGACTTCCCTGGTGGTCCAGCGGGTAGGACTACACGCTCCCAATGCAGGGGGCCCAGGTTCACTTAGAGAACCTGATCCCACATGCTGCATCATTAATCATTGGGGAACTGCAAATCCAACCCACCAGGAACGATTCATGCCCACTAGAGTGGCTATATTAAAAAAGATAATACTGAGTGTTGGCAAGGACGTAGAGAAATTGAAATGGTCATATGTTACCAGTGGGGGTGTTGGGTACAGCTACTTCAGAAAACAAATTGGCAGTTCTACAAACTGTAAGTCATAGGGTTACCCTTTGATCCAGAAATTCTACTAGTAGGTATAGAACCAGAAGAACTGAAAACATGTGTTCACCCAAAAGGCTGTACACAAATGCTCATAACATCATTAATCATAACAGCAAAAAAGTGGAAACAACCCAAGTTTTCATTAACTGGCTAAGTGAATACACAGTTTGTATTACACCCATATATTAAGCTGTTACTCAGCTATAAAAAGAATTGATGCATGCTACAACATGGATGGATTTCAAAAATGCTATGTTAAGTGAAAGGAAACAGACATAAAAGGCCAAATGTTGTATGATCCCATTTGCATGAAATGTCCAGAATAAGCAAGTCCACAGAAGAAAAAAGTGGATTAGTGGTTGCCAGGGCCTGAGGAAATGGAGAAATGTGGAATGACTGATAATGGCTGTGGAGTTTCTTTTGGGCAGGGTGATTAAAATGTTGTAGAATTAGACAGTGGTGATAGTTTCACAATCTTGTTAAAATGTGAAAAGCCACTGAACTGTACCATATAAAAGGATAAATTTTATGTGAATTATATCTTAATTATGCTATTACTTTTTAAACAATAAGACCTGTTGAAGGGTATAGGAGAAGACTTTAAAAGAGCTCCCAAAGGCTTCAGTTTGAACAATTTGAACTGCAAAATAAATAATGAGTATTGGATTATAACCCATACAATAAAATAAATATCTACCAGTTCATACTAACATAAATATATAACTGAATAAATAAATGGAAAGGAGGGGCAGCCTTTACTACAGTAGAATTTCAATTTAAAAAATGTAAAATGAGAGACTGAAATAGTTAATCACCACTAGGCAAATGTCGCCATAATAAGTGCTACAGGCAACAACTATTGATGAATGCTAAAATCGGTAAAAGATAAGAAATCAGATATGTGCAAAATCTCAAAGTATCTCCATAGAAGATGCTTACTAATTACAGAGGGGAAAGATAGTAACTTTACAACAGAGAAACCTGATAGCTCCTCAACCAAGAGATCAAAGTTAGCATTAGTGAAAAGTAAAAAAGTGGGAACGTTAGTTGTTCAATCATGTCAGGCTCTTTTGCAACCCCATGGACCCCGCCAGGTTCCTCTGTCCATGGAAATCTCCAGGCAAGAAAAACTGCAATGTGTTGTCATTTCCTTCTCCAGGGGATCTTCCTGACCTAGGGATCGAACCCTGGTCTCCTGCATTTCAGGTAGATTCTTTAGTGTCTGAGTCACCTGTAAATAACACATATCCACATCAGTATACTATCCAAAATAAATTTCTTCAATCTAATCATGAGAAAGTGTCAGACAAATGAGGAACATTATACAAAATTAACTGACTAGTACTCTTCAAAAGTGTTAAGGTCAAGAAAGACTGAAGAATTGTCACTAATGGAGGAGCCTAGGAGACATGACAATGTGAGCTCTTGGACTGAATTCTGGACAAGATAGTAGTGGAAAAACAGTCCAAGTTCAAATTAAGTCTTTAGAATAGCTAAAAGTATTGTGTCTACATTAATTTCCTGGTTTCAACAATTGCACTATGGTTATGTAAAATGTGAATATTAGACATAGCTGGATAAAGGGTAAACAGGACTCCCTGTACTATCTGTGCAAATTTTCTATGTGTCTAAAATTATTTCAACATAAAAAGTTTAAACTATTTGATTTAAACAACTATGTCCAAATTCATTTTCCTCTTAAAGTCCAGTTGTGGGTTCCTTCTTTGCTTTATAGGTTGCTAACAGAATAGTGTGAAAACCAGCAGCCCAGTCACTTACAGCGAAGCACCTCGACTTGGAAACTTTGTTGTTTTGTTCAGTCTCTCGGTCGTGTCTGACACTTTGCGATGGCATGGACTATAGCACACCAGGCTTCGCTGTCCTTCACTATCTCCCAGAGTCTGCTCAAACTCATATCCATTGAGTTGATGATGCCATCCAACCATCTGTCACCCCCTTTTCCTCCTGTCCTCAATCTTTCCCGGTATCAGGGGCTTTTCCAATGAGTCAGCTCTTCTTATCAGGTGGCCAGAGTATTGGAGCTTCTGCTTCAACATCAATCCTTCCAAAGAGTAATCAGAGTTGATTTCCTTTAGCATTGACTGATTTGATCTCCTTGCTGTTCAAACGACTCTCAAAAGTCTTCTACAGCACCACAATTTGAAAGTATCATTTCTTCAGTGCTCAGCCTTCTTTATGGTCCAACTCTCATATGACTACTGGAAAAACCATAGCTTTGACTAGGGGGACCTTTGTTGGCAACGTGATGTCTCCTGCTTTTGAATACGTTATCTAGGTTTGTCATAGCTTTTCTTCCAAGGAACAAGTGTCTCTTAATTTCATGGCTGCAGCCACCATCTACAGTGATTTTGAAGCCCAAGAAAATGAAGTTTGTCACTGTTTCAATTTTTTCCCCATTTATTTGCCATGAAGTGATGGGACCAGATGCTATGATCTTAGTTTTTTGAATGCTGAGTTTTAAGCCAGCTTTTTCACTCTCTTCTTTCACCTTCATCAAGAGATTCTTTAGTTCTTCTTCGCTTTCTGCCATTAGTGTGGTGTCATCTGCATATCTGAGGTTGCTGATATTTCTCCTGGCAATCTTGATTCCAGCTTGTGATTCATCCAGTCCAGCATTTCTCATGATGTACTCTTCATATAAGTTAAATAAACAGGGTGACAATATACAGCCTTGATGTACTCCTTTCCCTAACAATGGAACCAGTCCATTGTTCCATGTCCAGTTCTAACTGTTGCTTCTTAACCTGCCTACAGGTTTCTCAGGAGGCAGGTAAGGTGGTCTGGTATTCCCATCTCTTTAAGAATTTGCACAATTTTTTGTGATCCACACAGTCAAAGGCTTTAGTGTAGTCAATGAAGCAGAAGTAGATGTTTTCCTGGAATTCCCTTGCCTTTTCTGTGATCCAACAGATGCTGGCAATTTGATCTCTGGTTTTGCTGCCTTTTCGAAATCCAGCTTGTACATTTGAAATTCTCATTCAACCAACTGTTGAAGCCTAACTTGAAGGATTTTGAGCATTAGTTAGCTAGCATGTGAAATAAGTGCAACTGTGCAGTAGTTTGAGCATTCTCTGGCATTGCCCTGCTTTGAGATTGGAATGAAAACTGACCTTTTCCAGTCCTGTGGCCACTGCTGAGTTTTCCAAATTTGGTGGCATGTTGAGTACAGCACTTTCACAGTATCATCTTTTAGGATTTGAAATTGCTCAGGTGGAATTCCGTCACCTCCACTAGCTTTATTTGTAGTAATGCTTCCTAAGGCCCACTTGACTTCACACCCCAAGATATCTGGCTCTAGGTAGTGATCATACCATCATGGTTGTATGCGTCATTAAGACCTTTTTTGTAGAGTTCTATGTATTCTTGCCACCTCTTCTTAATATCTTCTGCTTGTGTCCTTTCTACCATTTCTGTCCTTAACTGAGCCCATCTTTGCATGAAATGTTCCCTTGGTGTCTCTAATTCTCTTGAAGAAATCTCTAGTCTTTCCCATTCTATGGTTTTCCTCTATTTCTTTGTACTGATCACTGAGGAAGGCTTTCTTATCTCTCCTTGCTATGCTTTGTAGCTCTTCAGATAAGTATCTTTCCTTTTCTCCTTTGCCTTTCACTTCTTTTCTCAGCTATTTTTAAGGCCTCCTCAGATAACCATTTTGCCTTTTAAAAATTTCTTTTTCTTGGAGATGGTTTTGATCACTGCCTCTTGTACAATGTTATGAACCTATCAGACCTAATCCTTTGAATCTATTTGTCACTTCCACTGTATAATCATAAGGGATTTGATTTAGGTCATGCCTGAATGGCCTGGTGGTTGAGAACCCAAGGTTTTAACATTGCCCAGGCTGCAACTCCTTAGTTATATACCCTTTGGCCAGCAGGTGGCAGCACTTGATCAGTTTCTCATCTGTGAACCCCAAGAAGAGAGAGATGAGCTTAAAAAGGTAGGTAGGTGAAGCCGTGAGATGTCCTGGAAATAGGGGATAAAGGTGACATTGTCGTTGTTTGATATAGTCACTCTAGGGTGATGCCATTATTTATGAACACTTAAGTGATGAGGCATAGAGGAAAGAACTTGTAAACAGTGATCTAAGGCTTGGAGGCAGATTTATCCACTCCACCCTACCACAACCCTGCTCCCACCCTAGCCTGGGGCATCAGGAAGGAGCCCTGGGCACTGCCTCCACCAGGTGCTAATTCCACATTTGAGAGACCTTTAAAGAAACTATAACTCAGTAACAGTATAAAAGTTTAATAATTTTTAAATGAGGCTGTTAACCAAATGTCTTGTTGGTTTTTCTGAGAACAGTGGACCTGGGAGGAACTCCACTCATTTCTCTTTTTCTCTCTGCTGTCTTCTCTCCCAAACCCCAGAACCTCTCCCATCATCAAAAATCTGACCTCAGTGTCTCAGCCATTTTTGGTAGCTGTGAACCCCAAGCGGGCGGGAGAGACCACAGCCAGCAAGTGCTAGAACTAGAACTTCAAGCCAAGACTTTGACGAGTCCAGTCCCCCTTCCATGGGGCACAGGAAGCCCATCCTAAGCTCCTGCCTTTCATCTGTGCCAGTGTGGGCTCCCAGGTGACAGGGGTGGATGATTTCTGGTACTGGGCACCAAGGAGTCCCTGATGAAGTTCAGGTATGCTAACCAAGATGAACCTCCCCATAATGGTTAAGACATACAAGATATGGCTATTTCTGATTTGGGTTTGGGGTTTTTTTAATTTTGATTTTTGTTTGGTTGGTTGGTTTTTAGTGTTTTTGGCTGAGTTACACAGCTTGCAGGATTTTAGTTCCCCAATCAGGAATTGAACCCATGCCCCCTGCAGTGGAGGGCTTCCCAGATGGTGCTAGTGGTAAAGAATCCACCTGCCAATGCAGGAGACTTGGGTTTCAATCCTTGGGTCAGGAAGATCCTTTGGAGGAGGGTATAGCACCCACTCCAGAATTCTTGCCTGCAGAATCCCATGTATAGAGGAGCCTAGTAGGCTTACAGTCCATGGGGTCACGAAGAGTCAGACACAACGGAAGCAACCTGGCACACCCCTGCAGTGGAAGCTCAGAGTCTTAACCACTGGACTGCCAGGGAATTCCCTAAAATATGTATTTTAATGATGCATTATATTCTGATTTTACTAACCTGGGAACATTTGTTTCTTGTTCCACTACCAAACCTGACTTAACTTTATCCCACTGCAGTGGGAGGATAATTGTTGTGAAACATAGAGCCCAAAACTTGTGACCAGACCTTCCTGGTACTTGTGAAGCTTCTCCCAGAGAGACCAGTCACTAGGCCCGAAACCAAACAAACAAAACAGACGTCTATTTAAAGATGCCCTTTCTACCACTCCTAATCCATAACCTCCTGCTAATGGACAGATGGGCATTGTGCTGCCTGCCCGGTGAACACTTACCACCTGGTGTCCTAGCTGCCCCCCAGCCTCCCAGCAAAGCAGCAGGTTAGAAGGATGTGTGGAAGGACACGGCCTGCAGAGCCAGCAGGGATCCTGGCTCGAGAGGTGTTAGGACTGACAGGGAGGAACTTCAGGAATCAGCCGAAGCAGGAGAGGTTCCTGAGTGTCCCATCCAGTCCAGGTTGGGGGCCACCGAAGGCAACCGTCACTGTGAGTGTCTCAAGGTCTAGTCCAAGCCAGTCGTCAGGGAGCTGGAGGGCCCAGATCACAGGTGGTCTCTCTCCTAGGCTCCTCCCAAGAAAGGATTCCTTACTTAGAATGTCAAGGCACAGACACGATCCTGAGGCCTGTCTGCTTGGGGGACACTGAAGAGTGAAAGTGTTAATCGCTCAATGGTGTCCAACTCTTTGCAACCCCATGGATAATAGCCCGCCAGGCTCCTCTATCCATGGATTCTCTGGGCAAGAAATACTGGAATGGGTAGCCATTCCCTTCTCCAGGGGATCTTCCCAACCCAGGGATGGAAGCTGCGTCTTCTGCATTGCAGGCAGATTACTCACTGTCTGAGCCACCAGGAAGCCCTGAAGTCCCGCACACCCCGTTTCTGCCTTCCCTCCCACCCAGAGTCCCCGCAGCTCACTCTGACCCACAGTAGACTGAGGCCCAGACACAGGTTGCCTGCTGTCCAGGCCTTCTGTGCTGCCTCTGAGGCTCTTGCCACATCTGCAGCTGAATGAAACAGGATGTGGGTAAGAGGGCTTGAGGAGTGTGACGCAAGAACTCTTGGTTTTACATAACACATGTCCACTCTGCTGAGTGTGCAAAACTTAATACAAGAATTCAACTCCTTCAAAGAGGCAACTCGAGAAAGACAGCCAGGCAAGGCTGCAAACACACCCCACCTGAGATTGCCCACGGTGATACTTGTTTCCACCAGGATGAAAGTGAAACTGTAGCCCCGTCCCGTCACCCTATCCTGATCTGGTAACCTTCATTTTAGGAACTCCAAGGTCTTGGGGTGGAGGTGGGGGAAACCCACATTTTGTTTTTTAACTTCAGTGGACATCTTTTTAAAATAACATTTTTTAGAGTCAAAAGAACATTTTCATATTTAGCCAAGTTAAATTATATAATTATATTCCTCAATATATAATTTCCAGTTAAAATTAAAATTTCTCAAACTGTCCTTAAAAATGTCCTTTGTAGCTGATTTGTATAAACTAGGACCCAATAACAAGATCCTTCATTGCACATTCTCTTAAGCCCCTATTGTCTTTTTTTTTTTTAAGATTATTTTTGGCTGCTCTGGGTCTTCGTTGCTGAGGACAGGCTTTCTCTTGTTGTGGCGAGCAGGGGCTTCTCTTCATGACAGAGCACAGGCTCTAGAGATCATGGGCTCAATAGTTGTGGCCCATTGGCTCGGCTGTCCTGCAGCACATGGGATCTTCCGGAACCTGGTATTGAACCTGTGTCCCCTGCATTGACAGGCGGTTCTTAACTACTGGACCATGAGGGAAGTCCCCTATTGTCTTAATCTACAACATTCTCTTTTCTCAGGCTACTGACTGACTATTTGGAGACATGGGGTCAGTTGACTGCAGAATGCCTACCTCCTGAGTGTTTCTAAAGACTTATTCTAGATAAGGTTTGGCTTATCTCTCTATCCCTTGACTTTCCTGTAACCTGGAAGCTATATCTGAAAGAGTTTCAGATGAAACCTGAATCTAAATGTATTTTGTAAAATGGAGAAAGTGTCCCACAGAAAAGCCAAATGGTATAAATGGCAATCATATTAATACATAAAGTCTCACAGATGCATGAACTGCTATCACTGTTAGGCCACACTTATCTTAATCTCCTGAAACACAAAACCTAGTTCCTTATCCATGGACGGAGTTTACTTTTAATTCTACGTTTAAAATCTTGTAAGTCACAAACTTGTAGTCTCATACGGCTTAGAAGAAACTGACATAAAAGGAATCAGGAAACATGCCTGTTTCTCTTAGGAATGGATCTATCTCCAGTTTTTGACTCACAGCCCTAGCCCGACCCAACTCCTGTTTATCTGGCCCCCATCTAGCCCATCCACTTCACGCCTGCTCTGCCCAGCCCCTACCTCACCCTAACCCCCTAGGGGACAGATCCAGAGAAGCAAACACAAATCCAGATTGAAATTCTACCTTGTTCTCACAGTTTTCAAGAGTCCTCATTTCAAAATTTCATTTACCCCAAGTTCTAAATAATATCCTGTGTTTTGTGGCATGGATAATTCGTTCTACGAGCTTGTGTCTTACAGGAACAAGCCAATTCCAAGTGATCTCAGCCATTTCTTCTGTTCAAAGAAAGACGGAGCCTCTGGACCTTCCTTAAGCAGGGTCAGCTTTGCTTTCTGTGATGGTAATTGTGGAACACTGGTGAGCAGCTTGGAAGGAAGGATATGCTCCTTCTTCAACTGCTCAGTTACACTCAGGGTAAATTAGTCAGTAAAAAAAAAGTCAGGGGCCAAAAAAAAGGAGAGGGGTGGGGAATGAGGCAAGGAGCCATGCCTGTGTGCTCACAGGCAGGTAAAAAATGGAGGGTGGTATGCTAAAAAGGAACGCCGATTTTACATATGCTTGCATATACATGGTCTATTTCTGGAAGGATATGTAAGAGCCTGATGGGTATAATTGCAGGGAGACTGAGGATGAGAATTCCATGGACAGAGGAGCCTGGTGGGCTACAGTCCATGGGGTCACAAAGAGTCGGACATGACTAAGTGACTAACTTTTGAGAATATGGGGTGGAAGATTAATTTTACTGTATGATCTTTTGTACTATTTGATTTCTTTTACCATGTGCACATATCACTTTTTCAACAATCATGAGTTTGTTGGCTGGTTGTTTAATGCAACCATTAAACAAACCATCCATAAGGCAACCACTCTCAAAAGGAGTTGCTTTTTCACGTCTTCAGCTAAAGGCATTTGTCAGTGATAGCATTTCAGGTGGCTGGCTATCAGGGAAGGGAAAGTATACTATTTTACCCAGAAGAAAGTCTTTCTCAACTCTCCTCAACTTTCGATGACATCTCAGGACTGGACTAGTCCCACAACACTTCTGAGAGAGCATAGTGGGGGCTATGCTTGTATTAATATTTGGGCAGCCTTACAGAAGGAGAAGGCCCTGGTTAGGCAGGGCCAGCTTGGCCTTTGCCGCCCCTCAGCAGAGTAAAGCCCTGCTCTCTCCCAGCCAGAGCGCAGAGTGGTATTTTTAACCTTGGTGTTGGCTTACACAGAGGTTCAGGTATTCTCTGGGTGTACTCTGAGACAGGAAAGCTGAGATCTGACGCTTAGACTCATTTGCCCTGCCTCAGTGTACTGCTTTTATGCTCCTGGAGAATTGCATTGTAAAAGCTGTAATAAGTGAAAACTATTTATTGTGCTTCCCCCACCTCCAAAACACTTTGGATATCATCTTTTATTTCTGACAAAAGAAAGTGCAGGGATGGGCAGCTAACCAGAGCCCCCCATCCCCATGGGGAAAGGGAGAGAAAAATTACCTCCGTATCACCGGCCTTAACTACACCAGGAAGACAAACCAGATGTGGGTCTATTACAAAAGAACTAGAATTACAGGTAGGCTATTGAAGTCCTCTTGAGAAGGTGGTGTGCATTAGTCATAAGATATAATGGCACATGCCTGAGACAAATCAAGTCAACAGGAAATTGATCATGCTGTCTATGAGATGAAGACGGAAGTTGAAGTATGTGTGCTACACAGATTCTTAGGAAATTGGGATTATGGATTTTTTTTTCTCACCAAATGAGAGAGTGAAGGGATACTGATTTACAGATCCATTAACAAAGGAGGGATGCAGACATATCACTTAAGTCAAAATACATCTCTGTAAGCCACTAATGACACAAGAGTTAGGCTAGAAAGGAACTTGTCCGGGCCCATTTAAAGATTATCACCCCTTCCCTTAGATGAAAGGAAGGTAAACTAAAGGAAGTAGTGAGTTTGTTTTGAAAAAGAAAAATAGGAAGTTACATGCCTATAGAGATCATCAAAATTTTGACTAGACTGCTACATTATCCTTTCATTCCACAGCCTTCTAGAAAATGGAGCCCACTGAAAAATCTAAATAAAATTCAGTCTGGAATTTTTGTATTCACACTGGTCTAAGGATAAGCTTGCTTCTAGTAGTTTCTCAGATCATGGCAAACTAAACACTGGCTGCTCACCTGTTGCTGACACAGAATGCTCTGTTATGGGCCAGGGAAGGGTAATATATATCGTCTAGCTATCTGCCTTATTCCAGATTCCAGGTACCTTTTTGGAACCTCTCAAGGAGTCCTCAGGGCTGGAGGGGTGGGAGGTCACTTCCAGATTTCTGAGTCACCTCCAAGAAGTAACCTTGGTACCCAAGGGTTCTTGGCTGAGGCCTCTCTCCATCTCTCACCTCCATTCCAGCTTCTTGATTGCTCATCTCTCTTCTTTACGTTGGATCTTATTGTTAACCTTTTAAAAATCAAGCTCTAAAATCATAAAATAATTTTGACCACGTAGCTCTATAACTATTAAATTTTTACATTCCACCTAACATTTTTTTTTTATTTCTTCAGCAATGTAAAATGACACAATTGCTAAAAGACATCTGAAATCTCAGAAACTTTAAAACTCAGAATTCATTTATGGATTAAGTCCCCATATGACAAAGGACTTCATGTGTTTAGAGTCTAATATCTATTGCCACACAGACTTAACTAAACAACTTTGGTTTTTCTGTCTTACTTCTTAACCGGAAGAGGAATCTGGAAATCATTGCCAAATAGGCTGCATGAGTCATGGCAGGTGACTGATTCTCCTTTCTAGTACGAGGCAGTGCAAGGTAAATTTGATTTCTATTACTTTTGTTGTTTCTCAGTAAGAGCAGAACTTGCAAAATAGCTTAGGTTCATGGATCTGATTTACTTCAATGTTCATGTCCTTACAGGGATGTTTCTAAGGAATAACGCAAGATCTTTTCATTAACTCCTCAAAGGCTCTGGGAATCAGGCCTCAAATGTGATCTTTTTGTTGTTAAAACATATTTGGACCACTTAATAGCCACCATCAGTTCTATGACTCATGTATTCTGTTCAATGTAGTTTTAACAGCCAATGGATTTTTTTTTAAGTGTACATTTTTTTAAAAGATGTGCTGATTTATTTTTGGCTGTGCTGGGTCTTCATTGCTGCATGTGGGCTTTCTCTAGTTGCGGTGAGTGGGGGCTCCTTTCTGATGGGGTGTTCAGGCTTCTTACTGCGGTGGCTTCTGTTGTTGCAGAGCACGGGCTCTAGGGCATGGGTTTGACAGCTAACAGATTTCTGGTCTTTCGTTTCTCATTTTACATTTACTCATTTCATAAACATGAAATCAGGGCCTACATGTCTGGGATTACCTTGTGAGCTGTGGGAGAGAGGAAGGTATAGGATTTGACCTCTGAGTTCAAGGAAATAGTTGGGGAGTAATTCTAGGGTAGCATAAATGGCAATGAATAATGTATGTATAAATGCTGAGAGTTTAAAAAGGAGAGCAGTTACCGTGGGAGATGACTCAAGCAGATGTAGAAGAAAGAACAGGGAATTTGGTACTTAAGAAAACAATAGAATTTGAGGCACCGCTGGCAGTATGTCAGACTAGATACTCTGAACAGATCCTCCAACAAAACAACTAGACCTATAATGAAATATACTCTCCTTTGCATCAGTGAGATTGTAGAAGTAAGGGAAATTTCCCTGGAGCAGAAATTAAAATGCTGGCTAAAACCAGAGTGGTGAATGAGAACACAGGAGGGAAACTGTGGATACCCTGGGGGGAAATCCTAATGAAGGGGCTGTGGAGCCTGTATCAGTCTGCTCAGGCTGCTGTAAGAAAATAGCACAGACCGGGAGGGGGTTGAAACAGAAATGTATGTTCTAACAGTTCTGGGGGTTACATGTCCAAGATTTAGGTGCCAACTCCTAAGGTTTGGTTCTTCTGAGGTTTCTCTTCTTGGCCTGAAGACTGTCACCCTCTTGCTGTCTCTTCACATGGCCGTCCCTGTTCTCAGGCCTCCCTAGCATCTTTGCTTCTTATAAGAAAGCCAGTCATGTTGGATGAGGGTCCCATCCTAACAGTTTCTTTTTAACTTTATCACCTCTTCAAAGACCTTATCTCTTAGCGTGGTTATACTCTGTGGTTTTGAGAAGCGGGACTTCAACAGAGAAATTGGGAAGTAGAGGGAGGCAAAGTCCAGCCCATAACAGAGTCTAAGCCCTGAGTCCTGGCTCCAGATGAGGCCAAAAATCCTGGAAGGGGCCATAAGGTCCCAGTCAGTAGTGATCCCTGTTCAGTTCAGTTCAGTCGCTCAGTCGTGTCCGACTCTTTGCTACCCCATGAACCGCAGCACACCAGGCCACCCTGTCCATCACCAACTCCTGGAGTCCACACAAACCCATGTCCATCGAGTCCATGATGCCATCCAACCATCTCATCCTCTGTCATCCCCTTCTCCTCCTGCTCTCAATCTTTCCCAGCATCAGGGTCTTTTCCAATGAGTCAGCTCTTCGCATGAGGTGGCCAAAGTATTGGAGTTTCAGCTTCAGCATCAGTCCTTCCAATGAACACCCAGGACTGATCTCTTTTAGGATGGACTGGTTGGATCTCCTTGCAGTCCAAGGGATCTCAAGAGTCTTCTCCAACACCACAGTTCAAAAGCATCAATTCTTCGGCCCTCAGCGTTCTTCACAGTCCAACTCTCACATCCATACATGACCACTGGAAAAACGATAGCCTTGACTAGAGGGACCTTTGCTGGCAAAGTAATGTCTCTGTTTTTTAATATGCTGCCTAGTTTGGTCATAACTTTCCTTCCAAGGAGTAAGTGTCTTTTAATTTCATGGCTACAATCACCATCTGCAGTGATTTTGGAGCCCAGAAAAATAGTCAGACATTGTTTCCACTGTTTCCCCATCTACTTGCCATGAAGTGATGGGACCAGATGGTATGATCTTAGTTTTCTGAATGTTGAGCTTTAAGCCAATTTTTTCACTCTTCTCTTTCACTTTCATCAAGAGGCTCTTTAGTTCTTCTTCACTTCCTGCCTTAAGGGTGGTGTCATCTGCATATCTGAGGTTATTGATATTTCTCCCAGCAATTTTGATTCCAGCTTGTGCTTCCTCCAGCCCAGCATTTCTCATGATGTACTCTGCACATGAGTTAAATAAGCAGGGTGACAATATACAGCCTTGACATTCTCCTTTTCCTATTTGGAACCAGTCTGTTGTTCCATGTCCAGTTCTAACTGTTGCTTCATGACCTGCATACAGGTTTCTAAAGAGGCAGGTCAGACCCCACGTCCAAGGTAAGAGAAACCCAAGTGCTCCCTGTATGCAGAGATAAATGAAAACATTCCCTGAAAGAAAGTAACCCAGTCTTAGGCCGTAAGTGTCCTTGTAGATTAGTAGCAAATACATATGCACTCCTTACCAATGATCAATAAGAAAAATAGGCACCATGAGTGAGCATCTGCAAAAACAACAGACAACAGGGTTAGAACCGCTCAAAACTTTAAACAAATATTAGTGCCAACAAGCATTCAATTAATTATTAAGAAAAAGGGGGGATTTTATTTGACTCAAACTGAGGAGTATAACCTAGGAAGCAGATTCTCAGAAAGCTCTGAGAACTGTTCCATCTGTTAGAAGATACAATCATATACATTTTCAAGACAAAGGATCGTATATTAACATGATATACTGACATTTTTTGTAAAGTTCACCAAGGATTGGGTTTCCCTGGTGGCTCAGATGGCAAAGAATATGCCTATAATGCGGGAGACGTGGGCTGTATCCCTGGATTGGGAAGTTCCCCTGGAGAAGGAAATTGCAACCCACTCCAGTGTTCTTGCCTGGAGAATCCCTCGGACAGAGGAGCCTGGCAGCCTACAGTCCGTGGGTTTGTGAAGAGTCAGACACAACTGAGCGACTAACACTTCCACTTTCACCAAGGATACATAGCCTAGGTAAACATATACAAAGCCAGCAGGAAGTCACCATGACCCACTACAGAGTCACAAAAGAACTGTTCTTTTAAGAAATTGCCTTGCTAACATCAGAAGAAAGAAAAAGAATTGCTCTTCAGGGTTGAGCAGGCACTCCCACCTTTGAGGAGCTCTGGTTCATGTGTAATTGACACTGCACTTTAGGGAGAGAGGAGGGGAGGGAAGGAGGAGGACCAAACACACACAGGGAATTTTGTGTTTAACCTTTTTCTTGACCTGCCTTAAAATATAAATTTTATTTCACTGCTGGAATTATCAAATAAATAATATATAATATGAAGTATCTAGATAAATGAAAGTCAGAATCACAGAAGTGGGAAAAAAAGAGACAATGAAAATGAGTTTGATTGAGAAAAGATCTATAAAGAACTTTTAAAACACAAAACATAAGTATAGAAAAATTTTAAAACTCTATGGAGGGATGAAATAGCAGATTGGAAACAGCTGAAGCAAAAATCGGCTAACTGAATGAGAAGTCTTAAAAAATCTACCAGAATGTAGCAAAGAGATAAAAGACAGAAAAAAGAACATTGTTTAGAATATGTCTAATCGGTGTCTCAGAAGGAATAAGAGAATGCAAAGGCAGTATTTAAAGAGATCATTGCTGAGGACTTTCCAGAAGGATGAAAGAGCCCACAGATAGAGGAAGAAATAATCTATGCCAAGGAAGTTTAATTTCTTAAAAATCTAAACCCAGTTGTATCATAATGAAACCTGCAGAACACCAGAGACAAAGAGATCTTTTCTCTAAGAGAAAAGGCAGGTCACCTACAAAAGGATGGTAATTAGAATGACAATAGACAATGAAATAATACTTTCAAAGTTTGAGAGAAAACAGTTGACAACTTAGGATAATGATCCAGCAAAATCATTTTCCAAGAGCAATAATAAAATGAAGTTGTTTTCTGATAAACAGAAACTGAATTTGTTACCAATAAACCTGTATTAAGAGAACTTCTAAATGATCTTGTCTTTGGGTTCCCTGAAGAAAATGCTCTGAATTGAGTGAAAGTAGCTTGAAAGGTGACCCCAGGAAACACTTGTAGGCAAGTGGGATATGAGAGGGGAAAGAAGAGGAAACTGGAAAAGATGGATCAACAAGCAGGTCACCACTATGGATGACGGGAGCTTCATCATTTTGAGGGACCTGGGTCCAGCGTGAAGCGTCCCGGTTTTCTTTGCCAAAGGGCAAGAGAGCTGGGCCATCCATCAACTCCCTCCAGACCTCCTGGAGGGCTGCTCCCCAGGAGGCATTACTCCCACATATCCCTTGCCTGCACATGACAGGAGCAGCAGGGTTGCAGCAGCCAGACAGAGCCCTCAAGCCGAGTGACAGGTGCCGAGAATTAGAAGCGGGCCCTGGGCTGATATGAAGGGCCACCAGTAAAGCCCCGCTATTCATGTAACTGCAGGAAAACTGGGAAATTGATTGTGGAAGAAAGTCTGGTGTGCTTTAAAGAAGGATGAGCCAGTAAGTTTGCCACCACGGAGGTACATCTAGACACACTCTGTTGGTGTAACATTATGACATTAGTATCTAATTTGCAGTCCAACAAAAAATTGAATAGAACCTAACTATGGTATTGGATACTAGTGTATTTTAAACTAGAGTCTGCAATCATGGGCAAGAAATTAAAAGTTAGGAACCATAAGTCTTTTCTAAAAGAATAACATTTGGCCATCTGGATTGGTGGAAGGAGGATAAAAAAGTTTGTCAACTGAGGTTACCTGATGGGCTAGAAGAGTGGAGAGAAGCTTGGAGGAGCACGAGTGCAAAGGCAAGCCTGATGGCGGGAGGAACTGTGATGGATAAGGCTGCACAGGTGAGGCAAGGGGAGGGTGACTGGAGAAAAGTCTTGAAGACCTAGCACTTTATCCTTTAGGCCAGGGTATTTTTTTAAATCATATTAAAATATTTAAATCTTGTACCCCATATAGAACATTTGTACTCTCTACTAATATGCTCACTATAAAGCATATACTCAAAAAAATTTAAAGGAGATTAGTTAAATAAGCACTTAAAATTATTTTTAACATTTTTTTCTAAAAACAAAATGAATAATTTCCACTGAGCAATGAGATGGGCTATGATTCATTAGTTTGGAAATAATGACTTACAGAAGACAGGTATATTTTGACATTGGGTTTCAATGGCTGTCATGGCTGATGAAAGACACCTCACCAAAGTAAAGCAGACCCAAAGGAAGAAGGGTGCTTATACGTCATGATAATTATTATTATTATTTCAATCCAACATACCCATGATGCAAGCATTTTTGTTGAAATTTGGCTAGGAAGTTTCCATGTTCTCTGATTTCAATCAGTGGTAATATTAATAGCATACTAGTCAGAAGGGTTTCCCAGGTGGCTCAGTGGTAAAGAATTCACCTGCAAATGCAGGAGATGCAGGTTCAACCCCCGGGTCAGGAATATCCTCTGCAGAAGGAAATGGCAACCCGCTCCAGTACCCTTGCCTGGAAAATCCCATGGACAGAGGAGCCTGGCAGGCTACAGTCCATGGGGTCGCAAAGGAGTCGGACACGACTGATGGCTGAGCATGCAGATGGGCCTGATTTACAGGTTGTGGTTTTTTTTTTTTTTTAAGAAATGAGTCCAAACTCCATTAAAAATCTTCATTAGAACAAATTCTAAATAAATTGGAAAATTATATTTCTGAGTTTTTAAAGCCAGCTCTGCCAGTTCACAGCATCTGTGCTGATAGGATTTAAGGACCTCTTCCATCAAGAGGAAGGTGCAGAAAGGAGGGATCTGAGGACAGAGGTGGCAGGAGTTGGTAATGGCATTTGGAAGGAAGGGAAACAAGGAGGAGAAGCTAGGACTGGAACCCCTGGGCTTGTCAGGTCCTTTCAGGTTGCAAGATGCAAAAGTATCATCAAAACACCTCTGTGAGTGGGAGTGAATTATAATGATACCTGGAAACTTAAAGGGGACAAGGAACCATTTCCATAATTGCATTGCTGGCTTCATAAAAATGTCACTCACGTTATTTCAAGATACCATGTGGCCCTGGTGACCAGTATCAATTCAGGGCTCAACTGCAGTCTCCATCGTGGCCGTGTTTGTGACAGTTCCTCCAAGTAGAGCCTGCCCCTCTCCTGTTCCTTCCCTTCTCCTCCACAGCAGACCGACTGCCCTGCTACCCCTGCCCACCTCTCGGCCCCTGCTGGTTCATATTTTCTGTGCCTCCTGCCTCCTCATTGCTGCTTTCTGTGTCTTTCTCTAAGCCCACACCAGTTCAATCCTTCAGCATCTCCTCTCTGCCTTACTACGTATCTCCAAGGGAGGGAGTCTGACTTGTCCAGTCACCACTATGTTGGCTGGAGGTCTCAGGTGAGGCCAATCCTCAGGTCACCGGCCAGTCTTTAAGATGGTTGTTTATGGAGTGGGTGTTTGTGCCTGAGATGGTGGATCGTGTCTCCGAGGCACAAATAAGAGCAACCTAGGTGATCAAGATTCCTGAAGAGCAACCAAAGCAACTTCCTAGGCTGTGGGCCCACAAACACCTCGAGGCTATAAGCTGCTTATACAGCGTGTCCATTATAATCTGGGAGATGGGATATTCTGGTTGTAGCTTCTTATAAAGCAAAGGCCAGTAACATGCATGCATGTATTTTATTTAACCCCCAAAGCTTTGCTTCAGGTATTAACATAGGAAATAACAATTTTAAATTATTGTTAATACTAATAGTAGAAGAAGCATGAGAAGCCATGTGGTTAATATCACAAACTTTGGGACTAGATTGCCTGGGGTCAGATCCTCAACATTGTCACTGACTGGCTGTGTGACCTTGGGGAAATTACTTAACTGAGCTGTGCCACAGTTTCCTCACCTATAAAATGAGTATAATAAAGTCTATCTTGCTGGGTTCTTATGAGAACTGAATTCATTAATATATTTACATCACTTAGAACAGTGCCTGGCATACAATTAACCCTAGATGAGTATTTGCTATTTGAGTATTTGCTCCAACTACATACCAGCATTATATCTATTATTTTGGTCTCTCTAAATTTAGTCTCTGGCTAAATGTCATCTTGAACTATTTTCAAATTATTTCCTGTTGCCAGTCTTGGCTCACTAGTAAGATTTTATACTTGAACAGTATGAAAAACATTTTTTTACTCGGATTTAAATGCTATTATTTGTTTTTATTTTATAGCCTATTCTAAGACTTCTTAGTCAGCTAAATCAGAGGGTCAAAATTCTGGGAAAGGAAATAGTACTTATTATAAATATTCTTTTCATTTCCTTTGCTCTTATCTTTATTTCAGGGTGTTTGTTATATTATCATAGTTTGATCATTTTCCCTCAGGAGAATGTCAAATTTCTCTGGAACATTTGATGTCATTACTTTGAGGTGAAGTAGGTGTTACATGTTTATTAAAAGTTATCCATGAGAATGCTCCAGAAACCAAAAGGCACTGATATTTTTTGCCTCAAAATTCTTACTGGCTTGTTTCCATACTTGAATTTGAATGCTGTTTTAAATTAATATTTTATACAGTAATCAATAGTTAGTAGGATTTGCTCCAAGTATTTGAAACTGCAATGTTCCACTATATTTTCAGATGTAAATTTAAGCAAAGCTTCCAATATCATTATATTTTGAGATTGCACACCCTAAGTGTAGGACATAAAAGCCGTATGGTAACATGCCAGTAGATAATCAACCGGTGGCTTCATCTCCTGAGAAACGGGGTTGGCACATCCCTGAACTGAAACCCAAACTTCCCTGACCATGTCAACTGCAACCATTTTCAGTGGTTTCACCTAGGAATCTGGTTTGGAGCTTATGCAGGTCTCCTCTCTCTTCTCCCTCAGGGGTCAACCACTGAACCAGAGCAGTAACCCAAAGAACATCCTTTCTCCTCAAAGCCCTGGGGGAGAGAGAGAGAGAGCCAACTCATGGTTCCCAGTTTGCCTTTCAAAAAACCTAAAGCCATCAGCATAGTCACTCATCTTCCCGACTCCTTCTCTTTGCCAGCTTTATCACCATCGGTCATGGAATCGGGGATTTCACTGAACCTCATACAGTTCAGATACTACTCTTTTTTTATTGAAGTATAGTTGATTTACAGTGCTGAGTTAGTTTCAGGTGTGTGTACAGCAAAGTGATTCAGATATGTATACATATTATTTATATAAATATAAAATATAATATAAAATAATATTCTTATGATTATTTTCCATTATAGGTTGTTACAAGATACTCAGCTATTGTTGTTCAGTCACTCAGTCATGTCCGACTCTGTGACCCCATTGACTGCAGCATGTCAGGCTTCCCTGTCATTCACTGTCTCCCGAAGTTTGCTCAAACTCATGTCCATTGAGTCGATGATGCCATCCAACTATCTCATCCTCTGTAGCCCCCTTCTCCTCAAATATGTATATATGTATATTCTTTTTAAGATTTTTTTTTACAAAATATTGACATTATTTTATAACCCCTGTGATGTTCAGTAAGTAGCTCCATGTTGTTCATCTATTTTTTATATAGTGGTATGTGTTTGTTAAGCCCAAACTCCTAATTTATCCCTCCCTACACCCCCACTTTCCCCTTTGGTAACCATAAGCTTGTTTTCTATGTCCATGAGTCTATTTCTGTTTTGTAACTAAGTTAATTTGTATCATTTTTTTTAGATTCCACATATAAGTGATATCATATATCTGTCTTTCTTTGTCTGACTTACTTCACTTAGCCAATCTCTAGTCCATCCTTGCTGCTGCAAGTGGTATTATTTCACTATTTTTCATGGCTCAGTAATATTCCACTGTATATATGTACAGCATCTTCTTTACCCATTCCTCTGTCAACAGACACTTATGTAGCTTCCATGTCTTGGTTATTGTAAATAGTGCTGCAGTGAACATTGGGGTATATGTGTCTTTTCAAATTAGAGTTTTCATCAGATACCACTATTGATGGGAGAGAAGAAGGCAAAGAATTTGAAATCAGATGAGGGCAGGATGCATGTTTCCAAGTACACTTAATAATGTAGGAGCTATGGAGGTGATACATTAAACAGAGATGTTTCAATCCTTCCTAGCTTTATACCAATACTGAAGGCCTTTTAGATTGCTCACGGTAACTACCGTCTCAGAGAGCTCCTCCTATATGTGGTCTATATGTGCCCTGTGATCTCCAAAACCCAAAGTAGGGTCAAATGGGCCACAGTACCTTCCAGTGAACTCTGATGTCCACATCACACAATGTGTGATATATAAACACATGACCCTTCACATCATCAATGCAGCATTTTCTAAGCCAAAATTGTGCACTCAATATGATTCTCAGTATGATATGTTGCTGCTGCTAAGTCGCTTCAGTCGTGTCTGACTCTGTGCGACCCCATGGACGGCAGCCCACCAGGCTCCCCCGTCCCTGGGATTCTCCAGGCAAGAACACTGGAGTGGATTGCCATTTCCTTCTTCAATGCATGAAAGTGAAAAGTGAAAGTGAAGTCGTTCAGTCGTGTCCGACTCTTAGGGACCCCATGGACTGTGGCCTACCAGGCTCCTCCATCCATGGATTTTGAGACAATACAAAAATGTATGAGATTTTTCCTGCTCTGAAGAAAAGCATTATCTTATTAGAGAGGCAAGACTAGCAACAGGAAAGAATGTGAAAACAGAGGTAACCTTTAATCAGAAATCACAAATTAAATCAGAGAAACCAAAGTGGCAGATACTACAAGGCATCCTGGAGTATGTGGTTTGGGGAGAATTTACTCTTTCTGGACTTCAGTTTCCTTGTTGATTTTTGTTTTGTTTTTAGGTAAGGGTAATATTAATCCCTATCTTTTGAGTGATCCTGGGATGCACAAATGTAACACCGTATGTGTCAGCACTCTGAAAAACTCTTAGCACTATTCTATTGTCATTTAGTTGCTAAGTCATGTCCGACTCTTTGGCAACCCCGTGGACTATAGCCTGCCAGGCTCCTCTGTCCATGGGATTTTCCAGGCAAGAATACTGGAATGGGTATTCATTTCCCTCTCCAGGGGACCTTCTGGGACCAGAGACTGAACCTGCATCTCCCAGACTGGCAGGCAGATTCTTTCCCATTGAACCATTCAGGGAAGCCCCTACTATTCTAATGTAGGACTTTATTATTATTGCTGTGATCATTGCCGCTTTGATTATTAATACAATACCTGGAGTTCAGAGAAAGGAGGGGTCCTGGTACAAAGGGAAGCCTGCTCAGAGGAGGAAGTGTGTGGAAACCTGAGCCAGCCTGGAAGGATGTGCAGGATTCAGAAGGGGCATGAATACCTTGGGGTTGCAGGGGGAATGGCCAGAGCCGAGGCAAGGAGAGAGTGTGAAGGATGTGAGGCATCTATCAGGTGGCTGCTTGGCTGTGCAGAGGGACCACTGTGGGGAGGAACAGAACACATACTGGGTGGATAAGGAGGCTGACCAAGGGCAGACCTTACCATCCCCACAGAACATGAATCCTGCCGTTGGAAAGGGAGAAATTGGCATTTCCTTTGTTCAAGACGAGGTTTGCTTAGAAAAAAGCAAAGTATATTTACCAGTTTAGAGAATTAAAATGCTCGTTCTAGGGACTTCCATAGGGGTCCAGTGGTTAAAATTCCAAGCTTTCACTGTAGGGGGTGTGGGTTCATTCCTGGTTGGTGAACTAAGACCCCCACATGTTGCATGGTGGGCCAAAAAAAAAAGGAATGCTCATTCTACTACTTTTCTCAAGCATTATCCTCTTCTTCCAAGTGAGTATATCCTTTTCCTGTGGCTTTGTTTGTATCCAGCCAGGGCTTAGCAGATAACTGGTACCCCGACTCTTGATGGTTGAACTAAACCCATGCCATCTGTAGTATCTTTCATCATCACTGCTACTGCTATTCCCCAGCTCTTTTAAGTTAGCAGTGATCTCATTCAATGCCAACCAATGGTCATTTCTTTGTCTTCATCCTTCTTGACCTCTGCTGAATCTGTGCCTGGTCCTTACTCATCCCATGTGTTCACAGAAGGCTGTATTGTCTACTCGGCACTAGGAACAATTCCATCCCCGACTCCCAGGCAAATGGCTTCAGGATTATTCTGCCTGAAACTTAAACCACTGAAATATCTATACCTATAAACCAGCATTTTCCTTTAAAACTCAAATGCATCCAAGGTGGTTAAGGAGGGTGAAGATTCACACTTCACTTTTAATTATTTTAATTAATTTATTTTTCTCCTACAGTCTACCTGTGAGCTGCACTTGAAGGAATGCAGGAGTGCTTGTTTGGACAAGTTTGGAAGGCTGGAAAGGTCATCTGGACGATGAGGGAATTATAAGGTAGCAGACAGAAGAGCAGATTGAGGATAAGAAAGATGAACCTAATTTTCAAGCTTGTTCAACTCTCAACCTTGCCAGTACATATATATACCAGGTTCCCCTTCCAGTCCCCCATCCATACTCCAGGATTTTCTCCCCTGATGGCCTCAAAAGGGAGAGGCAGCTTCCAATGAAAAGAAATAAATGACTTTCTTCCCTCAAATAAGTCCTGTGGGCTCTCAGGTGGGACTCCTTGGCTCCTTTTCAAGATCCATCTCAGAGTTTCGTTGCAAATGCTCCAACAAATGCTTTCCCCTACTCACCCACCCATGAACAATAATGAGTGAGTGTCACCTGGCTCTGTCCTGATTAAAATTTGGGCTCATTTAAAAATGGAACTTTCAAAAAATAATAAATAAAAAATAAAAAAATGGAACTTTCAGGACCCAACTGTCCTGGAACGTTCTATTGAGGGGATAAGACTGAGTCACGTGACAATCAACCAAGGGACTGCGCCTCTCCTTCTTCTCATGCCCCATCATTGACCTCGAAAGTAGTAACTTCTGCCCACACTTTGTTCTCTCTGGGAAGCAGGAGAGAAAGCTGCTCCCAGCAGTGCCCTTTGGGGAAGAGTGATTGATATGACCAGGAGGATGGGGGTAAAGATCACACTGCTTGCTCGTTCTCTCAGACTGAAGCCTGGCCGCGCATTCTTCTCTCTGCCTTCATTTCCATGAGGCAAGCAGAGCAGGGTGGGGGCCTGTCTTCTGGAGTCCGATGTCTCCCTGAGTCTGATGGGGAGTGAGGGCAGAAACTCCCTTTCCTGCAGGCAGCTCTCCTGACCCAGCTGAAGGTCCCGCCAAGCCCACAGGTGCAGGCTGTGTTCTCCAGTCCAGCTTTAGCGTGAGCAAAGGTGTGGTTTTACTCCCACCAGATTGGTCTGCCCACCTCTCAACTGACTCAGAACCTGAGGGGAGGAGGCATGGGTTTGACTGGCATCCCTAAGATGTCAACAACTTGAGGAGATGTGCTTAGAAAAGAATTCTCCCCTTAGATTCTCAGTGCACCATGAAGAACTAGCATCTATTCTGATAACATTATCTTAGCAATCTTGCCCCCGCCGTCACCTCCACCCCTAGCCGTCATCTTCCTCTGTCCTCCTCATTTGGACCTGGGGTTTGTCAAATGTATTCTGTGGGCTGGAGGACACCTAACTCTAGAGCTAAAGACCTAGGCATTCCCAAGTTATATCCTGTTCTACTCCCTTCCTTTGTCCTACCGGGTCTAGTTCGGGGCACACCATGAATCACCAGGCTATTCAAAGTGCTCTAGGAGCCCTCACCCCTAAGAAACACTTAAATCTATGTGGTTTCCCTGCATAGTTATCAACGTCAGTATCAAGGAAAGAGTGTACCATTTTAAAAGTCCTGGGACTTTCCTGGTGGCCCAGAGGCTAGGACTCTGTACGTGTAACTCAGGGCACCTGAGTTCCATCTGTGGTCAGGGAACTAGATCCCAGATGATGCAACTAAAAATGTCCATGTTGCAACTAGAAAAGGTCATGCATGCTGCAACCAAGACCTAGATCAGCCAAATAAATATTAAAAAAAAATTTTTTTTTTAATTCTTCCTATCCTTTAGGAAAAACCACTGTGGGAATATCATTATTTGTCAATGAGACCTTTCATAACACCGAATATATTTATCTTTCAAGCAAAATTTGATGGACTACTTTTAAAGAAAGACACATTTTTGTTTCTTATATTGTAACTGAGTTTAGAATAGTAGCTCTAGAATTCAATTACATTGTCAGAGTTTTCTGGCACAAACCATTGTTGCAGTGTCTCATAAAAAGCAATGAAATGAAAAAAATAACCATTGTTTTTATGACTGGAATGTTGGCTTAGCTAGCTCTCATGGCCCTATTCCAATCAGAATAATTATATTCATTTACATATAACCCACGTATAATTCAGCTGAATTGATCTATAATAGGAAAAGTCATGTCTCAGACTTTTGAGAATACAGGCTTAGTAAAATGCCCTGGCAGTGGACTTTAAAAATTAGTAATAAAGCAATTTCAATAGCCTTGTTTTACAGATGATCAAATTCTAAGCCATAAAGGCTATAAAATGAAGTAATTTGTATAACTTGAGGTAACATGATATTTAAATAGAAATCACACATCTTCCTAAAGTGTATTGCCCTAAGATATTTCTGTTCATAAACATTTCTAAGCAAAAGTACCCTTATATCTGATGCTTGGAGCAATGCTTAAATTTCTGCACTGTTATGAGTACATGTGAATGGGTGAAAATTCCACTTGAGACATAAGAGAAAGGGTTTTGCTCAATTATAAAAAATCATACATGCTAACAAAAATCTGAGATTCCTAGGTCAGAGGGTTCCCCCCAGCTCTACTGGTAACCCAGGATTGAAACTTCAGTACCTTCTTTGTCTTTTTTCTTTTATGTTCTCCCACATCTTGGTAGTTTCTAAGAACTTGGTGATTTTCCCTGTGCGATCTTCCCAATCACTATCTCTTTTTCATCCCTTTGGTCCCAGCCTTGTGGCCCTCCCCTGCGACTCTACAAGAGGCTTCTAACTGCAGTGCCATCCTTAGGCCCTGGCAAGAGGGGCCCTGGCCCTGGGCCTCCTCCACTGTGCCCTTCTGCACAAAGAGGATACTACGGAACTGAGAGATCCTCAGCAACCCCAAGTCCAAGCCCCCACTTCTAGGCCACTGGTGGAATGCTCTTGTCCAGATCCTGGAATTTCTTGTCCAAATAGTCTTAAGCCTGCTTCTAGAGCCTGTGCAGGCTTTTTCCTGGCATCCGTCCCCCGCCGTGAATGTTGCAATCAGTATGCACAGCCCTGGATCTAAAGGGGTAGCTGGATCTAGAGGTAGCTATTTGAAGGGGGTGTGGACGTGCAGTTTAGGTGTGGGAGAGGTGGTCACAGAATTGGATGGTATCAGATGAAGCAAAGGGGGTGGGTGCTGGAGCAGGGGCAGGGAGACAGGGTCAGCTCGTTCTGTGATGCCACATTTTGATATGAGTTTCTGAGAATTCAAAATTCAACCTGGCTCTTCAGGTTGTTGTGAATGTGTATTTGTCAAGATAGGAAGATAAAACAATTTATTTAACGATCGATCAGTTTTTTCTGCAACTCTTAAATATTTTCACACATGGTGTATGGGCCTTTGTACTCTTGCCCCAGCTCTACTAGTGTTAACAACAGGTCTGCCTAATTGGTCTCCCCACACCCAGAATTTTTCTTTCTCATTTGTTTTTGTTTGGGTTTTTTTTTTTTTTTAGAATTTTTAATTTTTATTTTATATTGGAGTATAGTTGATTAACAATGTTATGTTAGTTTCAGGTGTATAGCAAAGAGATTTAATTATACATATAGCTCCAGGAGTTGATGTTGATGGACAGGGAAACCTGTCATGCTGCAGTCCATGGGGTCGCAGAGTCAAACTTGACTGAGTGACTGAACTGTTACATATATCTATTCTTTTTCAGATTCTTTTCACATATAGGTTATTACAGAGTAATGAGTACAGTTCCTTGTGCTATTCAGTGGGTCCTTGTTGTTTATCTATTTTAGATACACTAGTGTGTATCTGTTAATAACAACCTCCTAACTTGTCACCCTCCCCACCTTTTCCTTTTGGTAACTGTAAGTTTTTTTCTAAGTTTGTGAGTCTGTTTCTGTTTTGTAAGTAAGTTCATTTGTATCATTTTTCAGATTCCACATATAAGTGATATCATACCGTATTTGTCTTTCTCTGACTGACTTTACTCAGTATGACACTCTCTAGGTCCATCTATGTTGCTGCAAATGGCATTATTTTGTTCTTTTTATGACTGAGTAATATTCCATTATATATATGTACCACATCTTTATCTATTCATCTGGTGGTAGACATTTAGGTTGCTTCTATGTCTTGCCTATTGTAAACAGTGCTGCAATGACATCCAAAATTTTTCAAGACAAACATTAGATCCTCCAACTCCTAAGCACAATGGGGAGGTATCAGTGTGTGTTATGTTTTATCTCTAAGAATATTTGCAAATGTGCTTTGAGGTTTGCCCTCAACTATTATTCATTTTGTATTATTTATGAAGGGGTTAAAAAGAAAACAGCTGCTTTAAATGACTAACTGCATTGGTGAATCCATCAGCATCTCAAACCAACTCAATTACTGAGTGTAGAAAGCTGCACATGAGTAGAGGGCAAGTAAACCAACCAACCAGCTTTATTTGCATAAGCCTCATTCAGCTTCCCTGGTGACTCAGAGGTTAAAGCGTCTGCCTGCAATGCGGGAGACCTGGGTTCGATCCCTGGGTCGGGAAGATCCCTTGGAGACGGAAATGGCAACCCACTCCAGTATTCTTGCCTGGAGGATCCCATGGACGGAGGAGCCTGGCGGGCTACATTAGTCCATGGGGTCGCAAAGAGTCGACACGACTGAGCGACTTCACTCACTCACTCATTCATTTAGTACTAATTCACTCACCTTCTCCAAGCCTGTTTTCTCCTCTACAAATGGAACTGATATAGTACTACTACCTAAGGCAGCTAGGATACTATATCAGTCCCATTTGTATAAAACAGGCTTGGAGGTGAATGAATTAGTAAAGTTGTCTAAAATCATACAACTAATAAATGCAGAGTCTCCTAAAACCTGATTCCAAACTCTTGTTTTTAAGGGCTTACTCCAGACTTACTCTAAGACATACAATTGCACTTTTATATTTGGAAAAACTACCCTAGGAAACACTACTACATTTGGCTTCCAGTTCTGGTTTGGCATGGACAAACGTTTCTTGGGGAAGTCGTCCAACAGAGGTAGGCCTCAGTTTACACTTTTGAGATAAAGGAGTTAAAGTAGATAATCACTAAGGTTTCTTCCAGCTCTGCATTTCTTTTATAATCTATACCCCAGATTGCTTTTCACGTTTGTGCAGGTGGCCCTGAAACCTAGGTAACACAGTTGTGATATAGTAACGTCTTTTTCAAATGGTCCCAGGTGTCCTCCATCCCCCCAAGTTAATCAGATCAGCTGGCACCAGTTTAATCAGAAGTTAAAAATGAACATTGAGGACAAAATGACAAACCAACAGTACTTTTTTGTTGCTATTTCCCAACACTTTTAGGGACAAGGCCACAGGGCAGTATTACCACGATGTACTAGTTCCAAGAGATATTAATAGGATCTCCTTGAAAAGAGTTTTTTTTTTTTTTGGTGACTGTGTTAAATAATGTCAAACAGGTTTCTTTTGTGGAAATTCTTTAATACCTACATAACTTATTAGTTATTCATATCCAGTAAGATTTTTTTTTTTCTCCAGGAACTAGTGCTCAGAACACAGTTTTGGAATACTCTTCTCCAAAGCATTTAGGTAGGATCTACTGATTATTTGCAGCATCTCAGAATTGACCCCCAAAGCAAAGTGTAGCTTTTGGTGATGGCTGTGTGTATAAAACATGATATAAGATGACCAGGCTATTTGCCTTCTCATAAACTAAGTGAAAGAATGTACCTGTCTAGGGACTTCCCTGTGGTCCAGTGATTAGAAATCTGCCTCCCAATGGAGGGGACAAGGGTTCAGTCCCTAGTTGGGGAACTAAGATCCCACATGCCACAGGGCAACTAAACCCACATACAACTAGAGAAAGCCCATGTGCCACAACGAATATCCTGTATGCCATAACAAAGATGCCACATGCCACAACTAAAACTTGATGTATGCATGCATGCTAAGTCACCTCAGTTGCGCCTGACTCTTTCTGACCCCATGGACTGTAGCCCACCAGGCTCCTCTGTCCATGGGATTCTCCAGGCAAGAATACTGGAGTGTATTGCCATGCCCTTCTCCCTCTGGTTTTTCCTGACCCAGGGATTCAACCTGCATCTTATGTCTCCTGGGTTGGTTAAGTGGGTTGTTTACCACTAACTGGCAACACCTGGAAAGCCCAAGACCTGACATAGCAAAATAAATAAATGAATGTTAAAAAAAAAAAAGAATTTAACTCTTAATGACTTTCAGCTGCATCTGAAGTCAAATCTACCACTGTGGCAGACTGTATTCTCCAAAGATGCCTGCAATAATCCTATCCCACATGCTTGTCTTGCTTTGAAACCTTGAGCCAGATCATCAAAATGTCATGCACTTTAGCCTTGCTCTCTGGGCACAAACAAGCCCTGTGCTGACACATGTGTAAGTGTGCCTTGCCAATGGCCCTCATCAACTGCCAAACATGTGGGTGATGATGTCTCCATCTGATTCCAACCTCCAGCTATCTATCACTTGGGCCTTCTTCCCAACTGAGGACCCAGAATCACAAAGCAAAGACACACTGTCCCCTCTCTGCCCTGTCAGAATCCCTAACTCACAGAATCCACGAGCCTAAGAAAATCTGCATCTGCGAATGCAACCAATCACAGATCAAAGTATTTGGGAAAAAAATTCCAGAAAGTTCCAAAAAGCAAAACTTGAATTTGTCCCATGCTGATAACTATTTTGTTGTTGTTGCTGTTTAGTCGCTTAGTTGTGTCTGACTCTTTTTGCGACCCCATGGACTGTGGCCTGGCAGGCTCCTCTGTCCATGGGATTTCCCAGGCAAGAATACTGGAGTGGGTTGCCGTTTCCTTTCTCCAGGGGCTCTTCCTGACCCAGGGATCGAACCCGTGTCTCCTGCATTGCAGGCAGATCCTTTACCGCTGAGCCACTGGGGAAGTCTGGTAACGATTTACATAGTATTTACATTGTATTAGGTATAATAACTAATACAGAGATGATTTGAAGTATACAGAGGATGTGTGTAGCTTGTATACAAATACTATGCCATTTCGTGGGGCATCCCTGGTGGCCCAGGCAGGAAAGAATCTGCCTGCAATGCAGGAGGCTGGGATTTGATCCCTGGGTCAGAAAGATCCCCTGGAGAAAGAAAATGGCAACCTGTTCCAGTATTCTTTCCTGGGAAATTCCATGGACAGATGAACCTGGCATGCTACAGTCCAATGGGGTCCCAAAGAGTAGGAAATGACTGAGCAATTAACACACACATGTATGTTATTTTATAGAAAGAACTTGAGCATCAATGAATATTGATATCCTGGGGGATTCTGGGACAAATCCCCCCTTGGATTACAAGGAATGACTGTATTTTTGGTCCCTAAATTTCAGGGTAGGATGTTTGACAATAACAGTAACTAAACAACTCCTAAAGGATAAAATTTGTTCCTGCTGAGGAAATTCAAAAGAATGTGCTAAAGAAATTTTACTTTATGAATCTTTAGGATTTGAGATTTATAATCCTAGCATCTTGGGCCCATTTATATTGGAGATTTTGGAACTGGTACTCAAATCACCAGCATTTTAGCATTTGAATTTCCCCAAATCATATTTTATTTGTTTAATAAAAAACTTCCAGGGATTTCAGAAAACGAAAACTCTCAGCATGTTCAATTCACAGTCTTGAAGCAGGGCTCAGAAAATCAAATATCTTCAGGGGCCTGACTGGTAAAAAAAAAATAAAAAATGAGTCAGATAGAGACTCAGGAGCCTGGGGGAAACCAGAGAGTTCCAACAAAATTATTGGTTGTGACTTCTAGAAGAAAGTAACCTGTCTCCAACTTCCCTTCTTAAGCTTTAAAGTTTACCTATTGCAATGCCTGCCATATGCCTGATCTCTTTTACAATCGCCAAAGAACACTCGCAGAGCCCTGAGCCATCCCCAGAATCTGAATTCTTTGGATGTTGAAACATGAATTCAAAGGTTATTCTCAAATCAAACTTACTGAGACTGATAAGTATGCTGGTGCCACAGGGCAGTCTTGATCAGACGCCACAGCAGAAAATTAGCCTGAGAACTAGAAATGGATCATTTGTTTCATGGAATTCCATCCAGTTTCCAGAAATAAAATCCTTTTATCAATTCAGAAATGTGGTTTGGGCCCCTGAGCATTCTAGACTCTGTGACTGACAGCTCACCTACCCTATCCACACTTCTGGCATATACATTTATAGTAATCTGTGAACAAGCAAGCAATTTCTTATTTCTTTGTTGTTTTCAGATACAGTTTTGGCACTACTTATAATAGCCAAGATATGGAAACAATCCAAATGTCCATTAACAGATAAATGGATTAAGAAGAAATGGTATATATATTATATATATATACCATATATGTATATATATATGGTATATATGGTATATATATAATATTATTCCGCCATCTAAAAGAATGAAATAGTGCCATTTACAGCAACATGGATAGACATAGAGATTATCATACTAAATCAGAAAGAAAAAGACAAATACGTGATATCATTTATACATGGAATCTAAAATTTGTATTTGTATCAACATATACAAAACAAAAACAGGTTCACAAATCTGGAAAACAGACTTGTGGTCGCCAAGGTGTAAGGGAGGGCAGGAATGGGAGTTTGGGATTAGCAGAGGCAAATTATTACACATAGGATGAATAAACAACAAGCTGTTACTGTTTAGCACAGGGAAATATATTCAATATCCAATGAAACCATAATGGAAAAGAATATGAAAAAAACTATCTATCTATCTATATATATCTGAGTCACTTTGCTGTATAGCAGAAATGAACACAACACTGTAAATCAACTATATTTCAATAAAACCTACAAAAAAGTTTTGATTGATTATTATTTTAATAGCTATCTTTCCTTCTAGACCTGAAGCCTCTTTGGGGGAGCCTTTGCCCATCTTATTTGCCATTATGTCTCTTGCACTCATAGTACCTGGCCCACACAAAATACAGAATAATACTTAGTCAATGAATGAACAGTGTCCCATTCATTTAGCCAATGAACATACATCAAACACCTACTGTGTCAGGTATTGATCTTGGGGGTGGGAATAATAGTATTATCGTGAACAATACAGGCCCAACTCTGCTTTCATTGCACTTAGTATCTAGTGAGGGGAGGGTATTGGAGAAAAATCCAAGTAAACAAATAAACTCAATAATTTCAGGTAGTGCTAATAACTTTGAAGAAAACTGAACAGGGTCCTATGATTGAGGGGAAAGTCAAGGGAAACCCCTAGAAAGACTGTTTTTTCAATGAGCTGTCTAACGAACGGAGAGAGGGGGCCACAGGGAGCCAGACGTTCATGTACGGGGAGGAACCGTGGAATGAATGTTCCAGGAGCAGAAATAGCTGGTGTAAAGGTCCTGAGGCAGAACTCATTTGACTTATTTATGGGATGTGCTTCACTGAGAACACAGTGTAGCTAGCGCATAGTGGAAGAGTGTCACACGGCAGGGGATCAAGTTGAGATGTTGGCAGGGGCAGAGCAGGGAGGACCTTGTATCCGTAATAGAGATTGATTCCAGGGTTGCAGAACAGCAGGCTGTTAATAAGAATTAAAGGAGCTGGTTGGCCCATACTTGTCCCTCATGGACCTAAAATGACATGCTTCCCTGCTGGCTCAGACAGCAAAGAATCCACCTGCAATGCAGGAGCCCTGGGTATTATCCCTGGGTTGGGAAGGTCCCCTGAAGAAGGGCATGGCAACCCACTCCAGTATTTTTGCCTGAGAAATCCCATGGACAGAGGAGCCTGGTGGGCTACAGTCCATGGGGTCGCAAAGAGTCAGACACGACTGAGCGACTGAAACGACAGCAAAGCATCCAACAGGAACAGAAACATCCTAGTTACAGCTGCAATCTCTCAGGTTGCAATCTCTCACATCAGACCTCTGAACTTTAGGACACCTGACCTCACTGCTGCCTTTCTTTGGATCAGCTGCCAGGAATACAACCAACTGATTCTAGAAATTTGGAGTTCTGAGCTCTTGTGGAGGCATAATTGTCATTATTATTACAACAGTAAAGTACATCCTTAGTTTCTTTAGATGTAGGTTGAACGAATCAGGCTGAAATATCAGGAACTAGGCAACAAAACTATTTCAGGTTAGCAGGCTGTGATGGTCCAAGAGCCCCTCCTCTCTCAACCAGAGTTCCCAGCCTCGCTAATGAACAGCTCTCCCTCCCTCTCCCACACGCCTGGCCCTCTGCCTATTTGCAGCTGAAGGGGAGAATTAGGCAACTGCTCCTGTTTCCATCTGGGGATTCTCGTCTTATCTTCTGTGGCAGCAGACACTCTGGCCTCTGTGAACAAGACCTAGTAAGTGTCCAGAGAATACGGAGGAATGGAAAGGGGGAATGTGTGTAAAAAGAGAAGAGATGAGGGATTGTGGTTAGAGTCATGAGGATAAAGAGACCATGCAAAGTGAAGGGACTTGTAGTCAGATGAGGTTAGAGTTATTTGGAATTTTCAAAGGAGATAAAGAGGAGATTAGGTGCAATCTTCAAGACAGGGTAAAAGGGATTTGTATAAATTTCATGTTAAAAGGTCTATGTGTTGGGACTTCCCTGGTGGTCCAGTGGTTAAGACTCCACCTTTCAATGCAGGGAACTTGGGTTCAATTCCTGATCGGGGAAATAAGATCCCACATGCCAAGCGGCACAGCCAAATGAAAAAAAAGTTAACGTGAAAAATAATCTGTAACTTGTCATTTTATAACAAGTACCTTGGTCCTTTATGAGAGACAGCTGAATTCGAGCTTCGGGGCAAATTACCTCAAATACGCGAAACATTATTATGTGAACTTCTCTTTCAATAGTAACCAGTCTACTACGCAAAGGCCCATGGTTTCGCAATGATAGATGACCAGCAAGAGCCATGCAGGTTAATAAGTACTGGGAGAGGAGCTCCAGGCCAGTTGCCAGGCTAAATGTGAAGTTTCAGGATGATCAATCATGAGATTTAAGAGCTAAAAAGGAATTTAGACATCCTCTAATCTAGAGGGGGCAAAACTGACCCACTTGCCTGGGCATGTTTTGTATGTGAAGGGGTTCAGGCAGGGCCCTCTATCTCAGCTAGCCCAGCCCTCACTGCTCCTTAATGTTCACCTCATAGGAGTCAGCTTCAGGAATTGTGGTACCTGGTTGGGCCCTGGAGGATTTGAGGTTGTGACCACTGGTCAACTAAGAAGTCTCATTTTACCAGGGAGGAAAGGAGCAGTCTCCCATCATGTTAGTGAAACAATTTGCTATCTGTGAACAATGGATAGTATGGGGGTGAATGACCTAAGGGTTAAGGTAGGAGGCTAGAGAAATTTGTTCAGACCAATTAGAATACCAAAAAAAATGATACAATTCTAAATCGGGGCTATATTCTTTCTTTCCTAAAGCAGTTTAACAGAAACTCTCTTCAGTCCCAACAATTTTGTGAGGCTGATTTTACAAATATAACTATTCCCACTTTACAGATTTTAAAATAGAGGCAAAGAAAAGTGTCTTAACACCCATGTCTTGATTCAGAATATCCTCCAAACCCAAGATCTGTTATGAAGTCAGTCTGATAAGCAAACTTCATAAATCTTGCAAGCAGGAAAGATAGTGTCCTTCAGCTTAATAGCAATGACTGTCGAGTGTTTTGGTTCCTGGGAAGACCAGGATTAATTTTCCAGCAAATTATAAAGGTAGAGATTTCTCTTCTCCTGTTTCTCTCCTTTCTTTAAATCTCAGGAATTTCTTTATTTCTTTTTCTCAGTACCTCTCATTTCCAAAATAAATCTATTTCTAATTTTCTTAGTCCTTTACAGTTGTGGATTGTACTGATTTTTAGCTACACTGGAGCAGGAATGCATTTCCATATTTGTGTTACTCTGGCCATTTATATGCATTTGAAGACTTTATTGCAAAGAGATTTGCTCTCTGTTTAAAGGATTAAGACTCAGGGAAGAAGTTTATTTTGGGTGAGGAGTGGGAATCAGGAAGAGGCCTTTACTCTCAAGTCATTCTGGAAATGTTCTTGGTTCACGTTCGAAACTGAATGTCCCCTACCTCTCTTCCCTCCATTTTCTATTGAGAAGAGGCAGGTTGGGGCATGTACATGAGAGGAGAAGGTTCTGGAAGGGGTAAGCTGTTCTGCTTGTAGAGCTGCTGAACAGAACTAAGAGGGATTAGCCTTCCCTTCATTTCGTTTGTTTTTCATTTTCCCCTATTGACTACTGTCCTAAATTAACATTCACAAGAATTTCCGCAGGATAACTATACTCCATTAAAAAAAATTTTTTTTTCAAGTGTAGTTGATTTACAATGTTACGTTAATTTCTGCTGGACAGCAAAGCAATTCAGCTATATATTCATTTTTTATATTTTTTTCCATTATGGTTTATCATATGATATTAAATATAGTTCTTTGTTCTATAAAGTAGGACCTAGTTGCTTATCCATTTCATATGTAATAACTTACATGTGCTAACCCCAACCTCTCATCCACTCCTTCCCTCAAAGCCTTTCCCCTTGGCAACCAGAAGTCTGCTCTCCATTCCCATGAGTCTCTTTGTGTTTCATAGTTGTGTACATTTGTGTCTTTTATAAGATTCTACATATAAGTGATTTAATATGGGATTTGTCTCTGTCTTTCTGACTCCTTTCTTGAAGTCCCAGAAAACATCCCTAAGCCTCCTGTGGTTCCACCCTCTGTTAACAAGCTTTCTGTAACATTGAGCTAGTGTACTGCTAAAACTAGGATTTTCCTGGCTTTTCAAAGCAAAACTGCTCTTAGGTATAAATGTCAATCCCGATCTCATATACACACTACTATGTATAAAATAGGTGAAGGATAAGAACCTGCTGGTCAGCACAGGAAATTCTGTTCAGTACTCTGTAATGACTAATTTGACTCTTGATCAGCCTCATGATAAAGCAAAATCAGGAAAACCAAGAGAAAAAGAATCAAAGAACTGACTCATTAGAAAAGATCCTGATGCTGGGAAAGATTGAAGGCAGGAGGATAAGGGGACGACAGAGGATGAGATGGTTGGATGGCATCACTGACTCAATGGACTTGAGTTTGAGCAAGCTCTGAGAGTTGGTGATGGACAGGGAAGCCTGGCGTGCTGCAGTCCATGGGGTCGCAGAGAGCTGGACACGATTGAGCGACTGAACTGAGTGACCTGTATGGGAATAGAATCTAAAGAAAAGTAAGTGCATGTGTGCTCAGTCGTGTCCGACTCTTTGCAACTCCATGGACTGTAGCCCGCCAGGCTCCTCTGTCTATAGAATTTTCTAGGCAAGAATACTGGAACGGGTTGCCATTTCCTATTCCACTAAAAAAGAATGGATATATGTATATGTATAACTGATTCACTTTGTTGTACTGCAGAAATGAACACAATATTGTAAAGCAACTATACTCTAAAAAAAAACTCATCTAAAAAACTTCTCTCGGGGGCTCACATATGAAAGACAAATGAATTTAACAATATCTAACAGACTTTTATGAAACTTCTCTATTTACTGAAACATTGTAAGATACTGTATACTCTATACCCAAATTTACTAATTTTTCAACATTATTGCCACATTTACTTTATCATTCTTTCTTCTCCCCCTCCCTCACAAAACCTCACCACTATTTTACAGCTTTATTTTTACTCATTTGAGAGCAAGTAGCAAATATCACGGGCCTTCAGCATATATTTCCTAAGAACAAAGAGATTCTTTTACATAAGTACAATATCATTAATAAATTCCAGAAATTTAATATTGATAAACTAATTTAATCTAATCTACAGTCTATATTCCAGCTTTGTCAATTATCCAAATAATATTTCCCTTATCATATATGATCATATCATGTCTATAGTCTTCCTTAATCTGGAATAGTTCTTTGGTCTGTCTTTGTCTTTCATGGCACCGGCCTTTTTGAAGACTGTAGGACAATTATGTTTTATGTTCTTCAACTGGTCTACCTCGTGTTTCCTCACTAGAATTAGATTCAAATTATGCATCCCCAGTGGATCATTCCTGGGTGATTTTGTTCTCCCCAGACTATCCCATCTGGAGACACATGATATCTGTCAGCATGTATTGGGTGCTGTTAATGTCAACCATCCAGTCATTGTTTATTTCCTCACTATGTATTTATTGCTTATACCCTTCGGCCAAACAACAATCTTCAGAGACAATGAGACCATGCAAATGCTCTGCTTCTCATTAAATTCTCCCCTACTTTTAGCATCCTTTCTTTTCCATGATGGTTACAAAATGGTAATTTCCCAAATATACAACCACTGACACTACATTTATTAAATGACATTTGTTGTAACACAGAGTTTTCCTTTCTATGCCAATTTTTGTTTGTTTATGTATGTTATTTTATGTTATGTTATATTTGTTATGTAGTCTCATATTGGAGAATTTCTTTCGCTTTTAAGGCTGAATAACATTTTAGTGTGTCTATGTTTGTGTGTGTGTGAACATAATTTACACATACCAAATTTTCCATATGTGTTCACCCAGTGATGGACACTGGATTGCTTTCAAGTTTTAGCTATGACTAATACTGCTATGAACATGAGGATACAAATATATTTCCCAAACCCTGCTTTCAGTTCTCTTGAGTATACACCCAGAAGTGAAATTCCTGAATCATACGATGTCTATTTTTAATTGTTTGAGGAACTGTCATTACTGTTTTTCACAGTGACTATTCCATTTTACATTCCCACCAACAGTGCACAAGGTTTCAATTTTTCCACATCCTCATGAACACCTGTTGTTTTCTCTTTCTTTGATAGCAGCCATCCTAATGGGTATGAGGTATAGTTTTGTTTTGATTTGCATTTCCCTAATTATTTGTGATGTTGGGCATCTTTTCATGTGTTTATTGGCCATTTGCAAATCTTCTTTGAAGAAATGTCCATTTGGGTCTTTGCCCATTTTTGACTTGGGTTGTTTGGATTTTTGTTTTTTTTCTTGCTGAGTTTTAGGGGTTTTCTGTATATTTGGGATATTAATCCCTTACCAGATATGTGATTTACAAATATTTTCTCCTACTCTGTGTGTTGCCTTTTTATTCTGTGTGCAGTGTGTTTGGATACATACCATTTTTTAAATTCTCATGAGATCAATTTGTCTGTTTTTCTTTTGTAATCTGTGCCTCTGGTGTCAAAGTCTTGCAAGTTCTGAATCTGGTGAGGGGGTAAATTAGGGTATACCACACTGTGCCGTTTCACCCTCCTGTGCTCCCCGATACTGTTCGGCCCACCCTGGGTCATCACTATCTGGGGACAAGGTCTGTCTTCTTTCTGGATGATGAACACCATAAGAGAAGGGCCTGGGTGTCTTACCACTGTGTCCTCAGCATCAACCAGCAAAATGTGACAAATTAGGTGAACCACATTCACTGTGTAAAGAAGTCCTCCCACCAACTTAAAAGAAAATACAAGTGTTATGTTTATCAGGTTTCTACTTTGAACCAGACTTAAGCTAACTGCATTTTGTTAATAGTAACAACACCAAATAAAATTTAACCATGACAAGCCACAAAGTTACTTCCTTTCTCTAAATTCTCCACCTGTTTAATCATACTCCCTCCACCCATGCCCCATCTCCAGTCATACTAGTTCCACCTCTCCTCCATTTCCAATTCTTCATCCATTACTCTTTCCCATCCTTAAGACATAGAGGATTTAAAAGCACAATAAGTCAACTCAATTTAACAAACTTATACAGAATATTACCCAGCAATAGCAGAACACACATTCTTATGTGTACACAGACATGTTACAGGGTAGAATACAGGTTAGGCCACAACTCAAGTCTCTATGGATTTTAAATTAAGATGTCATACAAAGTATATTCTTTGACTACAAATGGGCTGAAGTTAGGAATAAACAACAAAAGGAAAACTGTTTATCTATTCATATGATAATGGACACTGGGTTTTTCCAGTATGGAATTACCATGATTAAAATTGCCATGAACTTTTGTGTACAAAGCTTTGCATGGACATGTGTTTTTGTCTTCCTTGGGTGTTTACCCAAGGGGAAGAAAAATGACTTGTTGTGAGTGAAACTGAGCATCTTTCAAATCCCATTTTCTATCTTTTGTGATTGTCCATTCATTTTGCTAATTTTTTGTAATATTTTTAGTCATTCATTCTTAAAGTTCTTTGTCTATGGGGAACATTAGGCCTTTCTTTTATATATGCTACAAATTTCCCAACTTGTAATTTGTAATTTAATTTTTGTTAAGGTGATTCTATGTAAAATTTAAAAATTTTTATGTAGTCAAATGTATTTGTCTTTATTCTAATTGCATTTGGATTTTGAATCACAATTAGAAGTCTACCCTCTATGCATGTTACAAAGAAATTCACCCATGTTTTCTTCCAGTATTACTCTGGTTTCCCTTTTTATATTCAGATTCCAGACCCATTTAAAGTTTATTCTGTCTGTGGTGTGAAGAAAGTGGTACTGAAATATCAAAAGCCCATTTTTTTTTTGGCCCAGTGCTTTGAAAAATCACCTTTATCATACATTACATGTCCACATGTTGTTTCTGCTGCTGTTAAGTCACTCAGAATGTCTGACTCTTGTGGATGACTCCATGGACTGTAGCCCACCAGGTTCTCTGTCCATAGGATTTCTTAGGCAAAAATATTGGAATGGGTTGCCATTTCTTTTTCCAGGGGATCTTCCCCACACAGGGATCAAACCCTTGTCTCCTGCGTTGACAGGCAGATTCTTTACCACTGAGCCACCAAGGAAACCCATTTCTGTATATATTTGGTATTATTCTGGATTTTTCCTTTCTAGTCTATTCCTTGGTATTAGTCTGGATTTTCCCATTCTATTCCTTTGGTTACTCTAATTCATGTACCAGCACCATGTTGTTTAAAGAATAGAGTTTTTTTGTATGTTTAATTATCTGGCCAGACAAGTCCCTTCTCTTTCCCCCACCACAGCAGAGCTCCCTGTTCGGATTTTCTGATTATTGTCATGTGTTTATTTTTCTACATGGACTTTAATATCAACCAGTCTAGCTCTAGGGGAGAAAATGTTTGTTAGTAATTTTATTGGAATCATGTTTAATTTATGAGTTAACATTAGGGAAAACATACTTTGATGATGATTAGATATTGTAACCATGAGCAAGAGATATCTTTCCTTTTGTTTTCTTAAGTTTTCTTCTGTTAAATAGGATATGTTTTAGGTAAGTATATTTAAAAATTGAACCAGAGATTACTTCTATGAGACATATTAAAAAGCAAGAAGTCTATCTTGTTTTCTTTCCAATAAAGAAAAGAAGCAATTTTAAAACAGTAGTAATACACTACTTGAGTAGCTTTAACTGTGTTCAGGAATTGTTAAGCATCTTGGTCTGCAGGATTCAGATTTCCTGGATGTCTCTTCCTTGGGTCTGCTCTGGGTCAATATGGAGGGCAACTGCTCCTCAATATGAATAACAAGCCTAATCACTTTAAGTCTTTTTCGTTTTTTTGAGGAGACTTTGGGGAATTCCCTGGTGGTCCAGTGGTTAGGACTCTGTGGTTTCACTGGCAAAGGCAGTGAAAAGTTTAGTCCCGAGTTGGGGAACTGAGGTCCTACAAGGCACGTGTCATGGCAGATAGACAAATAAACAGACAGATGAATGAATCTTGGATCCCTTTAAGAATCTGAAAGCCATGGACTCCATGTCTCCCAAAATACACAAGCTCAAAAATCTTTCATGTGGGAGGAGAGGGCAGAGATTCCATGAAGCTGATTCTTAGATGCTAGTTTTGAACCCCTGCACTATGGATTATTGAAGGCAAAAGGAGAAGGAGGCAGCAGAGGATATGACATGATTAGATAGCATCACTGTCTCGATGGACATGAATTTGAGCAAACTTCAGGAAATAGTGGAGGACAGAGGAGCCTGGCAGGCTATAGTCCATGGCTTCACAAACAAGCCAGGACTTAGCAACTGAACAACAAAAACACTATGGATTACATATTACAGGCTTACAAACCCAGTGCTGTAGAGGCAATGTCTATCTAGGTTTGGACATTTTACCTACTAATATTAATTTGTATTACTCATACTTTCCAGTTTCTTTTTAGGGATCTATCGTTTAACATAATTTGGATCTGAATAGATTTTAGTTTGGCGAAGCTCCACCAAGAAGATCACAGTGTTGTCCTTGTGAAAGTAAAAGAAGGAGACTTCTTCCCCTACTGGTGGTTAATCTAATTCCATACTAAGAATCTACACTTTAGATTCTAAAGGATTTGTACGTTGAGAATAAAGTGCTTGATGCTACGCTCATACATATTCTGAGTGTTAAGGAAAATGGGGCTATGTCCAGGGAGCCCCATGTCTAGTTTTAATTTCTTTCAGGTTTGGAAACCTCACTCTAGTGCTGACAGATCTAGCATTCCAAGGCCAGAAGGCAAATAACAGAATTGGTGCTGTGGCCAGCATCCTTCAGATTCCCACAGATACTAAACCCAAATGCTATAGTAAGGTCAAAAGTAAGACACCCCTACAATTCTGGGTCATGATGATCCTCTGAAGGCTAACCTGGGGATATTTCCTCTTGATATCACAGGATGCTACTGGGGAGATGAAGCTGGAGAGGGAGATATACAGGGACAGATAGAAAAAGGTCTTGCTTACCATCTGCTGCTGCTGCTGCTGCTAAGTCGCTTCAGTCGTGTCCGACTCTGTGCGACCCCATAGCCAGCAGCCCACCAGGTTCCTGTGTCCCTAGGATTCTCCAGGCAAGAACACTGGAGTGGGTTGCCATTTCCTTCTCCAATGCATGAAAGTGAAAAGTGAAAGTGAAGTCGCTCAGTCGTATCCGACTCTTCGCAACCCCATGAACTGCAGCCTACCAGGCTCCTCCGTCCATGGGATTTTCCAGGCAAGAGTACTGGAGTGGGGTGCCATTGCCTTCTCCATCAGACAGTTTCAATTTTATTCTGAGACAAAGGGAATCACTTAAGGGGAATGAGATGATCAGACCTGCTTAGGGGGTAATCACCCTGGCTGTTAGAGAGTGAAACTGGGGTTAGAGAGGACATCTGAGGCAAGAAGACTAATCAGTCTTAGAAGAACATCAAGGGCCATAAAAGACAGTGGCAGGCCAGAGGTAGGACTGGAAGGATTTGAAGGTCACATTAGGAGGGACCATCCAGGATGGCTGAGTGCACTTAACAAGGATGTGGGAGTGTTGGGCATTGGAGATTGCACTTTGAGTTCCATTTCCCTAGCCAGATGATCTCCCTCAAAGACATTTTCCCATCTCGTGCCTCACTGCAAAAGGAATACAATACTCTTCAATCCTAAATGCTGTCTGTGTGAAGCTACAGACAAGAAAGAAGAGGAAAGAGGAAACAGATGACAGAGGTGCTAGTATAGTAAGATGGTCATCATATTGCAGTATTTAAATGTATCAGATCAGCACATTCTACACCTTAAGCTTATCCAATGTTATGTGTTAATTATATCTCAATAAAAAGTTAAACTAAACAAAACAGCATATGTTTTAATAGTTTGGAGGCCAACATTGTCACTGTGTTCAGTGATTTCTGAGCCATTGGCTTAACCGACATTCTCACTGATCCAAGGCTGGGGCATGTTGCACTAACAGTGCATTTGTGTGGTGTGCTTTTGCTTTCAAAATACTTCTATTTTCATTCTCCTCTTTATTCATCCAAGAATAACTTTCTTATTTTTTCCACTGGGTCAACTGGCAGTTTGTTTTGGACTAAATTAAAACCATTTTCCAAATGGTTTTGCCATGGTTTGAGTTTCCTGAAACACTACCACTACGGCAGATTTGACAAACTTTATTTTACCTAATGAGTAAAAATGTACACACAGCAAGTGCATGAAGTACACAATTGTAAGCATGTAGTTTGTTTTTAACATTTGTGCACATCTCAATAGCCACCATTGAGGTAAAACTATATAATATTTTCTGTACCCTATGAGATTGTTTTGTGCACTTTTCATTCTTTTTCTGGAAGGGTTAATCACTATTCTGACTTCTAAACACATCTTTTAGTTTTGCCTGTTCTTAAACTGTATATGGTTTCCCAGGTGGCACTAGTGGTAAGGAACCCACATGCCAATGCAGGAGACATAAGAGACATGGGTTTGATCCCTGGGTCGGCAAGATCCCCTGGGGGAGGGCAAGGCAACCCATGCCAGTAGTATCGCTTGGAGAATCGCATAGATAGAGGAGCCTGGTGGGTTGCAGTCCATAGGGTCTCCAAGAGTTGGATGTGATTGAGCACAAACACACAAACTGTATATACATTGAATCACATGCTAGAACTTTTTTGTGTCTGGCATTTTTCATGCAATATTGCATCTGAGACTTCTTACCTTGTGTTGGAGACTTTTTTAAAAAATTGATTGGTAGTATTCCATTATATAAATTATCATAGTTTATTTATGCTTGTGTGATGAGTATTTGTGTTGTTTCATCTTTTAGATATTATGAATAAAGCTGCTATGAATATAGTGTACAGATTAGAGGGCATGTGCATTCATTTCTCTGAAGGATTAAAAAATGGAACTGTTGTATCCTAAAGCCAATGCATATTTAACTCTAATAGAAACGAACAAATGATTTTCCAAAGAGATTGCATTACTTTGCATCTCCCACTGATAAAATATGAGATTTAATCTTTGAAAACAAAATCTTGGATATTGTCAGTGTTCTAAATCTTAGCCTTTCTGGGAAGGGAACAGTGGTCTCTTATTGGGGTTTTGTTTGTTTGTTTGTTTGTTTTTTAATTGGAATATAGTTGATTAATCAGGCTTCCCTGATAGTTCAGTTGGTAAAGAATCTGACTGCAATGCAGGAGACCCTGATTCAATTCCTGGGTTGGGAACATCCACTGGAGAAGGGAAAGGCCACCCACTCCAGTATTCTGGCCTGGAGAATTGCATGGACTCTATAGCCCATGGGGTTGCAAAGAGTCAGACATGACTGAGTGACTTTCACTCACTCACTTATAGTTGATTAACAACGTTACGTTAGTTTCAGGTATACAGCAAACTGATTCAATTATATGTATGAAAGTATCTATTCTTTAATTGAATCAGTAATTTTATTTTTTTTATTTTTTATTTTTTCATTTATTTTTACTAGTTGGAGGCTAATTACTTTACAATATAGTAGTGGGTTTTGTCATACATTGACATGAATCAGCCATGGAGTTACATGTATTCCCCATCCTGATACCCCCTCCCACCTCCCTCTCTACCCGATCCCCCTGGATCTTCCCAGTGCACCAGGCCCAAACACTTGTCTCATGCATCCAACCTGGGCTGGTGATCTGTTTCACCATAGATAATATACATGTTTTGATGCTGTTCTCTCGAAACATCCCACCCTCACCTTCTCCCACAGAGTCCAAAAGTCTGTTTCGTACTTCTGTGTCTCCTTTTCTGTTTTGCATATAGGGTTATCATTACCATCTTTCTAAATTCCATATATATGTGTTAGTATGCTGTAATGTTCTTTATCCTTCTGGCTTACTTCTCTCTGTATGATGGGCTCCAGTTTCATCCATCTCATTAGAACTGATTCAAATGAATTCTTTTTAATGGCTGAGTAATATTCCATGGTGCATATGTACCACAGCTTCCTTATCCATTCGTCTGCTGATGGGCATCTAGGTTGCTTCCATGTCCTGGCTATTATAAACAGTGCTGCAATGAACATTGGGGTGCACGTGTCTCTTTCAGATCTGGCTTCCTCAGTGTGAATGCCCAGAAGTGGTATTGCTGGGTCATATGGCAGTTCTATTTCCAGTTTTTTAAGAAATCTCCACACTGTTCTCCATAGTGGCTGTACTAGTTTGCATTCCCACCAACAGTGTAAGAGGGTTCCCTTTTCTCCACACCCTCCCCAGCATTTATTGCTTGTAGACTTTTGGATAGCAGCCATCCTGACTGGCATGTAATGGTATGCAAGTATCTATTCTTTTCCCATTTAGATTTGTGCTATGCAGTAGCTCTGTGTTGTCTTTTTTAAATTTAACAGTGCATACATGTCAACCACAAACTTCCAATCTATCTCTCCCCACCACACTGCTCCCCTGGTAATCTCATTGTGGTTTTAATCTGCATTTCTCTGATGAGTCATATAAATTCCTGTTAAGTTTTATTTTTGTTTATCACCCAGTTAGATATCCTCATTTTCCAAGTTCCTATTCAAGTCTTTTACCCAATATTTTTATTGAATTTGTTGTCTTTTTTCCTTATTGCTTTATAGAAATCTTTTTTTCTTTAAAGCTAGTTCTGAATCCTTTGTCAGATGTATGTATTGCAAATATCTTCTATTTTGTGACTTGCAAGCAAATTTATTTATAAGCAAATGGAATTATGGTATAATTAGAGCTATAATTTTAATCTTTTAAATTTTTTCTGGCCTTGAATCCCTTTGGAAGTCTGCCTATGAGTCCCTAAAAATAATTATTAAAAATGTATAAATTAAACTACATAGCAATTAAAAGGAATCCAATAATCTTGAAATACAGAGCATTTCTTAATTATGATATTTGCTCCATTGTTGGTGCATAACAAGATCTAGTGGTAGATCTAATGATTATCATAATTTCAAAGTAGTCATGGCTATAAATGATATCCTGAAATGTTTCAACTTAAATGGGATATGAAAATATCTATAATCTCTGTTGACAATTGTATGTTCTACCATTATATAGTTTGTTGCCTACCTTCATAATTGAAAGAAATACTAAATTTCAGTTAAATGTTAGCAAAAATTAGAATGTTCTTTTCTCATCAAGGTCACAAACTCAGTGAATTCTGAGGCACACACTCATTGTATCTCCCATATGAAGATTTCCTGTAATCAGGATACCCATGCTGATAGAATAGACTAGAAGAAGGGATTAGCTGGAGGCAGGGAGGCCATTTTAATAGTCCAGACCAGTTTAAATGGAGGCCACGGAAGTGGGGTCAAGGGCAGTGTCTAGTATTGGGAAAGAGAATTTAGGTGTGTGTATCTTGGAAGTTGGTGGGGAGATGGCTGGGGAAGCAGGAGAAAAGTCTGACTGGAGGAGGTCACTGAGGTACAGAGCTTGGTTAGGAGGGAAGCTGGCAGTCCAAGCCATACTAGCTCTTAGCTGAACAGCAGTAATAGCCTACTAACTGACTGGTAGTATTTGTCCTTTCCCCCTACAGTCTAATTTCAAAAGAACAAAGTGGACTTTTAAAATAGAAGATTACAAAATGTCTCAGTTCAAAGCCCTGCAATGACCAAAGTCCTTACAATAGTCCTTAGGGCCTCACATGATCTGAGTGTCCATCCTCTCTCTGAGTTTATCTCCCGCTGTCTCTCCTCTCTCTCTCCCCTCCCTCTCCCTCCCCTATTCACTGTTTCAGACACAATTGCTCTTCTCAAACAAACAAGGCAATGTTTCTGCCTTGGGCGTATGGACTCTTTTTCAGTCAGGGAAAGTCTTCCTTTAAGCAGCCACATGCTAACACCCTTAACACCTTCAAATCTTTGCTCAAAACTCAAGTCCTTTCTTCCTTGAAGTGAAGTGAAGTTGCTCAGTCGTGTCCTACTCTTTGCCACCCCATGGACTGTAGCCCACCAGGCTCCTCTGTCCATGGGATTCTCCAGGCAAGAATCCTGGGGTGGGTTGCCATTTCCTTCTCCAGGGAATCTTCCCGACCCAGGGATTGAACCCTGGTCTCCCGCATTGCAGACAGGCGCTTTAACCTCTGAGCCACCAGGGAAGCCCTTTCTTCCTTAACCTCCTTCAAATCACACCAGTGAGGTTTACCATGATGACTGGATTTGAAATAGCAACTCTGTAACTAAGAAGGAACCTATGGGGCCTTTCTGGGACAGATCCCTCCCCCATATCTCTGCTTTAGCTCCTCTCTGAAGTTCCTAGATGATAGTATATGACACATATTTCCCGAGTTTTTTCAGGTGCTAAAAGCACTAACCCCCTGAAGAATTTAATTACTTGTGATCATGAGAATTTATCCCCAGACCTACTGGACTATATTGTACCTACTCAGGACTGATAATGTTGACCCCTATGACAACACCTTGTTATCTCACCATCAACCAATCAGAATTGTGCATGAGTTGATTACACTTGCTGGGACCAACCTCTCTCAACTTGCGTTTCAAAACGCTTTGCTGAAATCCTTTGGAGAGTTTGAGGGTTTTGAACATGAGCCACCAGTTCTCTTTGTCTGGCACCATTACAATAAATGCTGCGCATTCCTTCAGCATATGTCAGTAGGTAGGTTTTACTGCATGTGGGCTAGTGGACCCAAGTTGGGTTCAGTAACATTTCCTCAAATCCCACTTACTCAGATTTATTTTTTTTCTTGCCTTTCACATATGGTATCCTTTCTTCAATCGCTTGTCTGTATACTCTCACTAGAATGTAAGCTCCACGAGGACTAGAATCTTTGTTTTGGTACTGTGGTCTAAAATATCAAGAACAGTGGTTGGTACACAGCAGATATTCAATAGATATTGTAAGAATGAATACAATATTCATTGTGGGGATGGTGATGCAGCTCCAAAAAAGGAAAGGCAGGAAAGAAGAAGATGCTTTCAGGGAACAAGGAGAATATTATTGATTTAATACATTAAAGAAGGATCCATGGGTTGCCCAGGTGGATATCTAGTTGGTTTGGAGTTTGAGGGAAAGGATTACTGGTACAGAATTTTAGATTTGAAAGTTGATTAGCATGTGGAAGATAGTTGAAGCTTAGGCTTGTTCAAAGAGTACCTGTTGCCTAATGACAGAAGGAAACTGAGAAATTTGAAGGAAAAGTAACTTTTAAAAAGTAGTTAGGGCCTTCACTGGTGGCACAGTTAGGAATCCGCCTGCTAATGCAGGGGACATGGGCTCTATCCCTGGTCCAGGAAGATTCCAGATGCTGCGGAACAGCAAAGCCCATGTGCTCCAGAGTCCAGGAGCCACAACTACTGAACTTGCTTGCCTAGAGCCCGTGTTCCCCAGCGGGAGAAGCCACCACAACGAGAAGCCCTAGCACCACAGTAAAGAGTGGCCCTCACTCGCCACAACTAGTGAAAGCCCAGGCAAAAAGCAACAAAGACCTAGTTCAGGCAAAAAAAATAAAAGGAATAGAGAATCTCTTCTTACCCACACTGTATCCAAATTTCTACATAAATAAAAGTTGTAAAAAAAATAAGAAAACTCATCAAAAAAGATGTGGTAGCAAAATAAAAACACTAGAAAGCTATCAGAAAACATAAAGTAATTATTAAATTTAAAAGTGGAAAAGTACAGTAATCTAGGGAAATAGGCAGGGCAAAATATATTTCAAAATTAAATTTTAAACATGTAATGAAGTTTTCCAATTTTGTAAAACAGCAGGGTTTGTGTCAAAATGTTTTGTTTTCTTTTTGTTTGTATTTTCTCTTTTCTAGCTGACACAAAAGTGCCAGATCACATTTCTGTGAATTTTTGACACTCAGAGGAGAAATGGTAATTATCTGCTTTAATTCTAAGTGATCTTGTATTAAAAATGTTGGAGGTGTAAGTGTAACATGCAAAGAGATTGATGTGAAAAGTTGCAAAATTCTAGCTTGTATTTTTGAAGAAAATGCATCAAAATGCAAAGGAGTCACATTATATATTGCATTTAATTTAGATAACTCACAGGGTCTTTGAACAAAAGAAAGTAGAACTAGGTATGAGAGAAAGAGAAGAAGAGAAATGATTTGAATAGCATAGGCCCTTCTGCCCCCTTGACTAATATCTTTTTCTGTGTAAGCATGAAAAACAAGTCTTGAAGAGGCAATTCCATTGGTTGGTATTAGTTTTCACAGGCTCTTAGTGTAAGCATTTCACTGTATTAAGTGCAATTTCAGTGTTTCATATAAACTTTTGTAATCAACTTGTCAAATTCCATTTAAAAACTTTGTAAAGATTTTGATTGAGGCTATATTTAATTTTTGATTGAGAAATCTTTGTATGTGTGTATTTGTTTTTTCATTTTCATGTATTCATGTATTTTCATTTTTATTTTACAGGTAATTTGTAACAATTATAGAAAAATCAGAAAACACATACTGTAAACATAAAGAAGATAAGAATCACCTATATTGATTGAGAAATCTTATCTTTAAACACTGAGTCTTCCTATCAAGAACATGTTCTGCTTTTTCAGTAATTTAAATCTTTTATGTCATTTTGTTTCATTGTTATTGTTTTCCCGTGTAAGTCTTTAACATTTTTACTAGGTTTATTTCTAAGTGATGCAATGGTTTTGTTGCTATAATGAATGGATCCCTTTCCTGTAACATTATCTAATAAGTTAGTGTTAGAAGCTATTAATTTTTCAAATGTTGATCACATATTGGTACTAAATTTCCTTGGTACTAAATTTGTTTGTTCTACTAGTTTAACCATAACCTCTGAAATAGTTTTGTTTCAACCTTTCCATTTACTTGTATCTATGTCTTTCTTCCCTGATTTAGTGTGTTGGCGAAAGCCTCAAATACAATGATAAATAGTTATGGTGGAAGTAGGTATTCTTATCTCGTTCTTTCAAGGCAATGCTTGCTTTGAATGTCTATTAGGATGATGCTTGCTCTAAGGTTGTGATGAATTCTCTATAAGGAAGTTTTCCCCTCTCATTAGCTCTCTAAAGCATTTTAATAGAAATAGTATTCAATTTTACCAAGTTCCTTTTTCAACGTCAGATGATCATTTGGTTTCTGTGTCTTTAATCAGTATGGTGATTTGTATTAACAGAGTTCATGATGTTGAAGTGGTTCTGAATTTCTAGAATAAACTCTCTTGGTCTTAATGTGATAGTCCTTTAATATACTGCCATATTTTGTGCTAAGACTATATTTGGGATATTTGTTTCTATGTACATAAATGGCATTAGTTTCTTGTAGGTTTTGGGGGGAAAACAGTACTTTCCATTTTGGTTTGTTATCAGGATTATGTTGGTCTCAGAATGAAATAGGAAGCTTTTTATTCTTTTCTTTGCCCTGGACTATTTACATAACAAAAGAATTACCTGTTCTTTAATCGTTTGGTAGAATTCTCTCAAACTCTTCTGGGTCTGTTATCTTTTTTTTTTAAGAAGTAGACCTTTCACTAACTTTTCTATTTCTTAGATGATGACTAGGCTAGTCAGTTTCTCTACCTATTCTTGATTCCATATTATAAGCTTATATTTCCTGTAAGATTATCTACTTCATATTAATTTTATAATTAATTATATAAAATTACATAAATAAATTTGTGCTAATTAAATTATCTTCTATAGATGTGGTTATGTCATCTCTAACTTCCAGCTTTGTCTGTGTTCTCTGCTTAGAGAGCTGCAGACCTTTAGATTGCAACCTATTGAATTGAAGACAACAAGAGATAATTTCCATAGTGTTACTATAGCAACCAGACTAAGTCTTACAGCAATTAGAAGTTCAAGGGCTTAGGGATTTGAGTATCTTGGAAGGGAAACATAAAAAAGTTTTAGAGTCCAAGAAACTCTGAAGAGCTTAATGGTGATTCCCCTCAACTTTCTACTCTCACTGGACCATCTTATCTGCACTGAGAAAGACATTCACTCTTAATTTTAGTCAGTCTAAGAAATACGGCATTAAAATTTTTTGCTTGACTATTGAGTTACCAGCAGGATGCATCAATGTCAATTCCTTGACATTTCAATTTCACCCAGTATCTGATTCCATCTTCTCCATTTTTCTTCAATCTAGTTTAATGAATCACCTGTATCTTTATTTTCAGCCTTGTTATCTTGGGCAATCCATGCCATTAATTTTCAGTTTATCTTTAACTTAGGACGAAGAAAAATGTTCAGCCTTTCTACTTCAAGACTCACTTTCATTTATAGGTGACACATTACCACTGTTGAAAGATACTGGCATATAAATGTCATCACTTTATTCCCTTTGTTTGATTTCTACAAGCCTCGTCTTATGACTAGATTTCTGGCTCTACTCAGGGGCCAGGTTCTAATTAATAGCTTGTAGTTTTGTTAATCCTGATTTCTGTTGTTTGCTCTGTTTCTAATATGGTAAATCTTAGAAAGCTCTGAACTAAAAGTAACCCAGATACAAATGTAGGGTATCCTTAAACTATTAACATAAGTATTAATCCTATACCTTTATCAATATATTTGGAAAACCATAAATATTTAGCATAGAAGAAAAAAAATGTAGACCACAAGCTTCTGAGACATATTAAGTTTAGGTTTGTCCATATAGTACATGGATAAACCTCTGTCCATGGAATTCTCCAGACAAGAGTACTGGAGTGGATTGTCATTCCCTTCTCCAGGGGATCTTCCCGACCCAGGGATAGAACCCCAGGTCTCCTGCATTGCAGGCAGATTCTTTACCATATGAGCCACCAGAGTACATTTTAAGACCCAAACAGTCTACATATTCCAGTCTAGACCATAGCATCATACAGGCAGGGGTCACGTCAATCTGTTTACTACCAAATTCCTAATGCTAGTACATGTCTGGCACATGGTAGTTAATCAGTACATATAGTTGACTGAATAATCAATTGATGTGTATAGGGACCCTAACGTATCTTAACATTGTCACACATGATTAAAAATGACAATTTTTATTGAGGTATCAGAGATCTTCAGATCTTACATTTGTTATAGAGGTTTATTGGAAGGATTCATGGAGCCATAAAATGAAGACAAAAAAAAATCTCGACAGGTATACAGCTGATTGACCATCATTTTGGACTGGTGGTACCTCTAGCAGCCATGCTTTTTCAGAATTGGGTATCTATTGCCCCCTTTCCCATTGTTCATCATTCAGGAGGCCTCTGTGTTTGCTCAGCTGCTACTAACTCTGCATGTCTGAGTGCGTCACTACCCTCCTACCAGCACCATCATAATTAATATGATTAGCCAATCACTAACCAATATAATGAGTCTAGTTCTCCAGCACTGAGCCACTTCACAGGTCACTTGCCAACCTGTATAGGGTTGCCTTCAGGTGAGGTAATGATCCTAGGTTCAGTCACCTGTGGTGAAGGGAGTAGGATCACATGGTAAAAGAGGGTTCACTAATGAGACAGGTACCCTGAGGCACCTTGCATGACCTAGTACCACCTTCCTATTTAAAGCAATCGCCAGGGCCTGTTCTATATCAACATCTAACAATCCAAACAGCCATACTGGTTTGATTTTATATTCATGTTGCCACATCTTTACTGTATGGATTTCGTTTACTAGTCAAGCCATTAATACCCAATCAGGTATCCTAGAACCATGATGGTGTATTCTGATTAATAGAAATGAACCATGATTTATTGAGAGAAAAATGTCATGTATGTAGCACACTGAAGAGAAATTCAATTTATGGGAACTTATGAATAAGAGCTAGGGAGGGTTTCGGGGTTTTTTTTTTTTTTTTTTTGGCTTTTCATACATGACACTCCTATAAAGCAGAAAACATTTCTGAAGTACCTTGTTCTCGGAAAAACAATTTCCGTGAAATCTCTGCATGCTGGCTTTTGCTGGTATACTTCATGAAATTATGGAAAATGGTCTTTCTGGGATACAGCAAAAATGATGTTGAATTCCCAAAACATGGGCCCATAGTAAATCTATCAGCTATTCTCAGAATTATGCCACATTGACCTGGTATAAAGTAGTGATCTGAGTCAAAGCACTGGCGCTATGAATTTCCCAACTATGGGCTGTTTTCTGAATAAACAGTGAGTTCAGTTAGGCCCAGGCTACCACTATCCATTTGTAAAAAGAGTTTCAAAACTGTTGCTTCTCATCAGGATGACGTGATTGCTAAATCAAAAGAATATTTCTCAGTCCTTACCTTATTTAACTTCACAACAGCCAACATTTCTGAGTATCTTCTTCTTCTGTCTCATGATAGCTTCATTTGCTTCTATAGAGTAGCTGCCATTTGTACAGTGATGGTTTCTGAGTACTATACATCCAGATGAGACCCCATCTCCAAGTTTCAGGGCAGAAATCTCCTCTGCCTTCAAACTGTCGGTCTAGACAATTACAGGTCTTTCAAACAATATATCTTGACTAAATACATTATACTCCTGCTTCCTACCCTTACCCTAGCCCTCAGAGGCCAATTTGATTTTTCCATGTGTTTCCTATCTATAAGTATATGGTGGTCTACCAACTATTCTGAGTCAGGGTAGGATTGAATGGTAGGGGTGGGATTGCTGCCCTCTTTCTTTGCCTACAACCAATCACCACTCAAATTCTACCAGTTCTATCACCTAATCGTCTCTCCAGTTTTCTCATCTACTCCATTCCCACTGCCATTGCCTTAGTTCAGGTGTGCATGTTCTTGGGGTTGGAGCACTATAATAGCTTTTTTTTGTCACCACCTTGATCTCCATCTTTCACTTTGTTGCTGAAACCATCTTTCTGAAACAATCTCATAACCAATTTATTAAAATCCTTTATAGTTTTCTGTAATCCACAAGATAAAACCTAAATTCATTGCTATGGCTGTATTGGTTTGCTAATGCCTCAATAATCTTGTGTCCCAAACCACTCCAAACCTTAATGGCTTAAAACAATAATTCATATTCATGGATATATGGGTTGGCTGTGGTGGTTCTGCTCATCAAAACTGGGATGATCTGTGGATCACGTGAGGTGGCTAAAGTTCCTTCCACTTGACTCTTAGCTTCCAGGGACCAACAGGTTAGCCTTGGTATCTGTTTTTCGTGGTAAAGACAGAGGCACAAGAGCACAAACAGCTAAGGCCTCTTAAGGTCTAACTCAGAACTATCAAGTTATCCTCACTCTAATTGTCAAAGTCATGGGACTGAATCAGGATCTGGGGAATATATTTTGACCTGTTACTGGGAGAGACTGCAAGTTACAAGGGAAAAGCATGAATACAGAGAGGAATGAAGAACTGAGGACAATGGGAAAAGAAGAGGGGGGCTGTCTAATGTACCTATCACTTTCACTTAACTTCGTTGAATCTGACCTTCTAATATGACATCTTGAACAAAACATTTTCTGTCATGCTTCAGTGACATGCTTGAATGACATGCTAGGAACAGCTTCTCCCATCTCCACCCCACCCCATGTTGTTTGTCTGATGAAAACCCCTTCATTCTCCAAAACATAGCTAATATGTTATTTCTCGTTCCTAAGCAACCTCTTCTCCTAGAGAGGAGCAAATTTCCTTTTCTGTGCCACCTGTTTTCTTTATGCATGAATTTTTTTTCTCCTCTCAAATAAATTGCAATTACTTATTTACATTGCCACCTCCTTTTTTAGATTAATAAATCTTTTTGAGGTTAAGTATTTGCTTTTCTGTCTCTGTGTCTCTAGGGCCCAACAAAGTATTTGGCATGCAAAGTTCAATGAATGCTGAATTGAATTAAAATTACATTAGACAGAAATGACATTTTGGAAATAAGACCAATTACATTGAGTTGCAAGTACAGAATTTTGCCTGTGCAATTTGGAATAAGAAGGCAGCTAATGTTCTGTTCTCTCTGAAGCATGACAGTATGAAATTATTGAGATATACACAGCAGGCAAATAAAGGAATCACTTCTAGAATTCTTTTTATGCTGCACTGAGCTTTTGGGTTCTGATAGAAGTAGCAAAAATTTGATTTTGAAAAATACTTTACAGATTGTTCTACCATGCTCTGTTACATGTGAACAATTTAGTTTCAATTATGATTTTTCCCATTTGTGAAAAGGAGTTTGAGATTTTCTGCATTGTTTTTGTATAGTCTTACAAACCTTTTTTTCTTTCTTAAAAGCCTAATAGCATAATAACCTAAGATTGCTTCTTAAAAACTTTTGAAGAATTAGACTCTGCTCAAAATTTTTTTTTTCTGAAATATCTGATCATGTACATTTTGAAACAAGAGGTCATTACTGTTGTTTATATCTATGTTCAAGTCAAATGGTATGGATTTTTTTTTAACAAGGAAAAGTACTATCACAGAAATCTCATTAGGATACGATGAACTGGTTTATTCTGATGAAAAGATTTAAAGGACCAGTAAGTTGATTTATAATAGACTTATACTAGCTCATGGAGAGTTTAATTGTGCATTGGAGTCCACCCATCACTCCTTCTGAAATAGCTCACACTATTTGGGGGCAAGGTAGTTTTCTGTGATCCTTTAACAGGCATAAAGGGGAAAGTAATTTCTATGAAAACTCTACTGAATTTAACGTGTGTGTTTGGAAGGGTCATTCACTACTGTGTCTACTGTATCAAAGACGTGCTCTCACCATTTTGTGGTGCGTCAAGTTTCATTAGGATGCATATAACTTTTTTATTTTTGGCTGCGCCCTGCCAACTTGCAGGATCTTAGTTCCCTGACCAGGGATTTAACTCGTGCCCTCAGCAGTGAAAGTGCTGAGTCCTAACCACTGAATCGCCAGGGAATTCCCATACGATGCATAGAACTTTTGATAGGATTAGAGTAAACCGTAAGCTCCCTGAGCCCCAACTTTGAACTGCTAGAAGGCATCACTTGGCTGGGGAGCATAACTGATTTTTAAATGTCTTTTGTATTATTGCTACTAAGCCACTAAGTCCTAGAGCAGTGTTGTTTAATAGAAGTATTATGTGAGTTACAGATGTAACTTCATATTTTTCAGTAGCCATATTTAAAAAAAATGTTTTTAAAGAAACCAAATCTATCTAAAGTAGGGTCATTTCAACACATAATCAACATTTTTAGAGTATTAATATGTTTTGCATTCTTTTTTTCATACTAAATCTTGAAATATGGTGTATATTTTAGGCTTACAGCACATTTCAATTTGAATGCTATATTTTCATTAGAAATAATTGATCTAATGCCTTGGTCACACTCTCCCTGTCCTACTCCATCTCTTTCTTTTTACACCACTACCCTGCCTGGTCCTGGCTGGTCTAGCAAACTGCTGCTCCCATGCCCAAGTTCAGGCTTACTTCTTATAGCATCCCTCATCTCCTTCATCTGTTTTCTCCTAACATTTGTATTTTTATTACAATAATCATCACATCACATTGTACTACGGCTTTTTAAAAATCTGTTGCATCCCAGTTGGAAGTGATCTCATTAAGAGCAGATTGTCATATTTATCTTTGTACCCTTGGTCCCTAGCAGGTGCTGAGCCTGAAAAAAAGTTGATTGATTCATTTATGTAAAATGTGCAAGACAGGCAAATCCATACAGACAGGAAGCTGACTTGCGGGTACCAGGGACTTGGAGGAGGAAAGATAAAGAGTGAGTGCTAAACAGTGGGTACCAGGGTTTTTTTTAGGGTGTTGGAAATGTTCTGAAACTAGATAATGATGAGAGTAACACAACGCTGTGAATGAATGTTCTAAACGCCACTCACTAAACTGTGAACTTTAAAATGGTGCATTTTATGTTATGTGAATTTTGCTAGAATAAAAAAAATATTGGTTGGGAAAAAAGAGAAATAATAGATCAATGTTTACATTTTCTACAGTTTGCAGTTGGAAAAAGTAAATTCATATACCGAAGTTGTTCCAAACAGACTTTTCTAACAATGGAATGAATAACTAGTCATTCAATTCAAATTAATTGGGAAATTCAGTCTCTCAGTTTCACTAGTCTCGTTACAAGTGCTCAACAGCCACATGTGACCAGTGGCCACTGTGTTGGCCAGAACAATTCTAGAGAAAAGTGATGGCCTCAGCTCTTCAGTAATTACTTGAGGATTTGTGCCCAGCTGCTGTCCATCAACACAAGATATAAAAAGGAATCAGAGGTCACAGTTTATCGCTACCTATAAAAAGATTAAAAGTATATAGTATGTGGTTTTATATCATAAATAAAACATGAGTTCAGAGAAAAGACAAATGGGTGTGTGTGAGTGTGAGCATTAGAAAGCATTGTGAGATAAGACTTTGGGCCCTGGAAGTGCACAAGTGTTTAGACAGGAATTGTTATTGTTGGTCACTAGAAGTCGTGTCCAACTCTTTTGCGACCTCATGAACTGTAGCCCTCCAGGCTCCTTTGTCCATGGGATTGCCCAGGCAAGAATATTGGAGTGGGTTGCCATTTCCTTCTCCAGGCAATAACTGAACCCACATCTCTTGTATTGCAGGTGGCTTCTTTACTGCTGAGCCACCTGTGATGCCCAAAAAGAAGTTAGGAAGGGATATTATGTGGGGGAAATGGCAAAAGTTCAGTGGTGAAGACCCAGGGTTTATGTGGAAAACCAAACTATATGGGACCAGTTCTAGGTGGTGCTTAAATCTTAAGGCCCATAGTCACGCTCCTTCAGTGTGAATCCTGGCTCTGAGACTTCCTAATTAATTGACCATGATCATGTTATTTAACTTCCCTTTTCCTGTTTATTTGATCATAAAATAGGGCTAATAATACTTCATGGGGACTTTGTGAGGACTAATGAGCTAATACCTATAAAGCGTTCAGTGTAGCGCTTACTGCTTAAGTGCTCAAGATACATTAGCTGCTGTTATTAACTAAGTGTGACTATTTGCTCTTTGGAATTTACATAAAACAAGCCAGAGCCATTCTCTTTAGAACTTCTATCTTACAGCATTGAGCTTATGTTTACATAAACCAATTTACATTCCAAATATGCAACCATTCTCAATGTTACTGAGTCTCAGTTTCCCCATTTGAAAATTCTGGAATAATTTAACCTACTTTGTAAAGTTGTAATGGAAATTAAATGAGCCCATTTAAGAAGCAGGCGTCTTCTACCTATTAACTACAGCCTTGGGAAACTTACTTATCTCAGAGCCCCAGTTTTCTAATCTAAATGATAATATCACCCTCTCAGGATCAAATGTATAATATATGTGAAGTGCTGAGCACAATTACTGTCACAAAAATGTGCAATTATTTTTAACTTTTGAGAAGATCTTAAGTCTTGATGGCTCAGAGACCTCTAGCAGCTCAGCAAACCTTCAGATTAAAGGTTTCCATGACTTCAAGTTTAGAGGCTTTCATATCTCTAAGAAGTACAGTCACTTCTGCAGGCAGGAACCAGAAAGAGTCATTTTTCACTTCCTTATACCTGTGGTTAAAGATGGTGGACAAACAGGAGTCTCAAAAAAGGACAAATCAGCCAACTCATTTAAAGAAGGTGGAGAATTGTTTATATGGACCAATACCTTAGCAATGACTCTGTGATCCTTCTCCCTTAGGAAGAAATGAACTGTAATAGATATGAGTGAACAACTGGAAATAATTTAGAAACGGAAAAAATAGCTTGCATTTCCTCTTGTTGCTTCAAGAACTAAAAGTACACAGTTTGATGTTTTTTTACTTACCTTAGAAGATTTATCTATACATTTTAATTAATTCTACTAGTCTTTATTTCTACATATGGTGAAACAGATCTACCAATCACCATATTTAAAACAGTCTATTTTCTTTTTCTTTTTTTTTTTTTTTTATTAGTTGGAGGCTAATTACTTTACAATATTGTAGTGGTTTTTGCCATACATTGACATGAATCAGCCATGGATTTACATGTGTTCCCCATCCTGATTCCCGCTCCCACCTCCCTCCCCATCCCATCCCTCTGGGTCTTCCCAGTGCACTAGCCCTGAGCACCTTGTCTCATGCATCCAGCCTGGGCTGGTGATCTGTAAAACAGTCTATTTTCATGTGATGATTCTCAGTCACTTATTCATGATCATAAAGTTGTTCTTTTGTGACACTAAAGAGATTTTCTTCACATTTTCAACTGAGTTACTGTAATTTTTACTCAATTAAAGATCCCCATGATTCCATGACCATTCAGAACCTGAAAGGCTTAGAAAGCTTGCCATATCAGCAGTGCAACTTACAGGCCAAGAAAAAATTATGGCAAGATTCTTTGTTGGGAGCTTCCCTGGTGGCTCAGCAGTAAAGAATCCACCTGTCAATGCAAGAGATGTGGGTTCAGTCTCAGGGTTGGGACGATCCCCTGGAGAAGGAAATGGCAACCCACTCCAGTATTCTTGCCTGGGGAAATCCTAGGGACAGAGGAGCCTGGCGGGCTACAGTCCATTGGGTCACAAAAGAGTCGGACATGACTTAGCGACTAAACAATAAACTCTTCGCTGGAGTTCTATATTAGTTTCTTGGGCCACAGTAAATAAATACAAGATTAAATGACTTAAGACAACAGAAATTTATTCTCTCAGAGTTCTGAAGACATAAAGGACAAAAGCAAGATACCTTCAGTCACATGCTCCCTCTGAAGACTTGTAGAAGAATCCTTCCTTGCCTCTTACTGGATTCTGGTGGCTCGCAGCAATCTTCTGCATTCTTTGGCTTGCAGCTCCTTCATTCCAATTTCTGTTGCCTGGTCACGGGGCCATCTTCTTTGAGTATCCTCTGTCTTCAAATAACTCTCACTTTATAAAGACACTTATAATTGGATTTAGGGCCCATCTCACTCCAGCATGACTTCATCTTAACTTGATTACATCTGCAAAAACCCTAATTCCAATTAAGGTCACATTCACAGCTATCAGGGATAGGACATCAACATATTATTTTGGAAGACACAACTCAACCCACAAGCTCCTACTATTATAAGACAATACAAAAAGTACAATGAAAACATATTCTTCATGTACAAAGTTTGTGCCACCCAATGATTTCCCAACTCTCTAGCTTTATCCCTAGGGAGTAAAATGCCAACTGGTATTACAAGTCCAGTTTGTGGGCATGTACAAGAAAACTTTATCGGTGAATACAACAGTTAACATGTATTGAGGTCCTGCTCTGGGCCAGGTCCTTTACTTGGTGTTAGAGATACAAGAAGAAAAAGGTACCAGTCCCCGCATTTGTGGAGCTCATTCTGTTAGCCTGGACTGGTTCCATGACCTTGGTAACAGTAACAGCCTTGCACTAATAAAGTGAGTAAACCAGTTATCCTCATCAATTTAGTCAGTAAAAGACTACTATTAAACACATAGTTTCATTATGCTGTGCCCATTTCAACAAAACCTATCAAAGTTGAAGGGATTATCTCCTTGCTGAAGATGAGCTAGCTTTTTTGAAGTTAATTACTCAAGTCTTTGCGACCCCATGGACTGTAGTTGGCCAGGCTCCTCCGTCCATGTGATTTTCCAAGCAAGAATACTAGAATGGATTGCCATTTCTTTCTCCAGGGGATCTTCCCGACCTAGGGATCAAACCCTGGTCTTTACTGTCTGAGCCACCTCAGAGTCTGCCTGGAATGCAGGAGACCCAGGTTCAGTCCCCAGGTGGGGAAGATCCCCTGGAGAAAGAAATGGCAACACACTTCAGTATTCTTGCCTGGAAAATCCCATGGACGAAGGAGCCTGGCCGGCTACAGTCCGTGGGGTCGCAAAGGGTTGGACACAACTGAGTGACTTCACTTTTTCTTTTTTTTGCAACACTAAGGGGAAACAAAATGGAGAGCAAATCAGATAGAAAAGGGGGAAGGTTCCTGCCAGCTGTTTTGACTTGCTTCACACCCACCTTCACCCCTCACCAAGCAGGAAACAGAGATGTTTGTTTTACTTGGGTGCTCCAAGGTGCAAACACACTTTATCACCAACATTTAAGAGTTGCCATGGTAGGTAGGTCATTATTTCCAGCCATTCTGCAAATATTTTAAACAATTATAGAATTATTTTGGAATTACAAAGAGATTATTTACTGCCTGAGTCCAAATACCTCACTTTTATAGGTTAAGGGAGGCTGTAGAATGTGACTTGATCTAGACCATGCAACTGTAGTAATCAATACTGTAAGCTCCATGAGAGTAATGACCCTGTTTTTGGTGACTTTAGTGCTCTCAGAGACTAGCATATGCCTAACAGATAGTGAGGGTTCTATAAAGGAGAGTTGAATGAGTGAAAAAATAATTTGAAAAATAAATTAATGAGTCAAAAATATATCTCTTTAAAAATGCTTTTTCCACTGCCATAATTATCTCCAATTTTTCAACAAATTTTAAGATTCTCAATAAAAAGTTTCAAGGTAAAAAGATTCAAGTCTAACAAATGTTCAGACATCATCATTTATTCATGTGCTGTAAAACTTAATTGTTTAAAAGATAATTCTTTTGTTTTCCAGATTATCCAATACTCTCAGCCTTCACTCCTTTTTTTCCTAGTCTTTATACCCCTTGCAAATTTGGCAGAGGAAGAGGAGCTGAATCACAGATCTTACTGCCTGTTCACCCAGTAAGCCTTTACAATAGCTGTTATCTAGTCCCAGCTGTTGTGCTAAATTTAGGATTTTGGATTATCTGTAGCTGTCCTTTCTGTCTCCCATTACCAAGGTTAACTGAGAATTAATGTTAGAACAAATAAAACTTCAGTTCATACAAGAAACTACATAATATAGTATTCAATAATATCTAAGTCAAATCCACTGGGAGTTAACATTTGTAGGTATTACATAGATTAACAAACTATTGTCATTTGCCAGAAGTTTCATCTTCAAGATGCCAGAACATTTCTCATGAAAATGCATGTTACCCTCCTGAATGCTCTGTCCTGTTTTGACTAGGAGTTAAGGTTTTTAATTGCAGTTGCATACAAAATTTTACTTTACATATGAAAACATCCAGAAAATATTATTTTTTTAAGAATAAAAACTATATGCATTTGATAGATTTGAGGCAAAAAAAAAAAATGTAATCCCAGTCATAATTTACAAAATCTTCTGATGTAGAAGTAAACAATCCTCACTGTAAAACTTCGGAAACCTCAGAAGAGTACAAAGACTAAAGGAAATCACCTTTAGACCCATTCTAGTACTTTCTTGTTGTGATTCTTTTTTTTAATGATAATTTAGTTTACTTCTGAATATTTTAAATATAATGAAAACAAATATAACAGTTTTGTTTTCAAAACTCTCTTGAAAAAAAAAAAAACCTCTCTTGAGTTATCAACCATTAAAAGATAGGGGGTTGTAAAAAAAAAACACACACACACACACGCAGTGGTTTATTGAATACTTAACAACATTTACACCTTCAATATTAATTCCACTTAATTTTAGAGGACATAAGTGCGCAAAACAAAAAGCTGTTGGAAATATCTTCAAAGTGGGAACCACATCAGATGGAACTGTGGCGCTAGACACTTACCCACAATATACATGATGGTGGTGGTGGTGTAGTTGCTAACACGAGTGGGACTCTTGCTACCCCATGGACTGTAGCCCGCCAGGCTCCTCTGTCCATGGGATTTCCCAGGAAAGAATGCTGAAGTGGATTGCTATTTCCTTCTCATCCAATTGTGATTCTTGTATGCAAAATTGTTTCTTTTTTAAAAAGAGTTTTTATACTGAAACCAAGAGGACTGTAAATTTTGTTCTTCTCTGTCTCTATTTTAAGCTCACAACTCCATAGGTACTTTGTCTATAAAATGAGTAGCTAATAGCTTCAGTCCTTGCTAGGGTTGCTTTTTTTAATTACAGCAGATCCTTGTCATCTGTTTGTGTTGAAATGATGACACAACATCGCAACACGAAATGTCATCATGTCACATTGTTATAGCACAACAACAAAATTACAGCTCCCCAACAATAACACGGTGTCAAAAGTGTCCTCCTGCCATGAGTCAGTGTTTCAGAGGTTATAAAAGTTATTTTTAGCACAGCAAGTGCCTCAGGAGCTTGGGTTCTGAAGCCTACTAAAATTCCTAGTGATGTGAAAGAAAAAAAAAAAAAAATCTAGGGTGAGGAGGGCTTCTTGTTCTTAAACTCCCCAGTCCCTGAAGCGTATGGAGGCCCACTCTCGTCCCGGTCACAATTAGATCCAGCTTCCACTGTGCACTGCAAGCCACTCGGGGATGGGTCGCAACTCTGCGCCAGCATCCCGTGTGGAGGAGGAGGAGGAGACTATAATTATCCTCCACGTCTGGGGCAGGCCCTCGGATGACATCTCCCCGGTTACCCTGTGCTCTGATAGCGCAGCTCTGGTTCCTGGTCCCAGACGCGCTTCAGCCAGCTCGAAGGGCAGACAGGAGGCGAGCGCCGCCGATGCGCCTGGCGCCTCGCAGGCCTTCGGGGCTCCGCCAGCCCCTCGCAACCCGCCGCACCTGCAAGGAAACCCAGGCCCCCAGGCTAGCGCCCCTGGGCGCGCCGGGCGTTGTCATAACAACCGGGCGCCAGCCGCTGAGGCCGCCGGGGAGGAAGTGACGAGCGGTGGGTTGGCTGTTGTTGGGACACGTGACCCGGGCAGTGTTTTGACAGGGCAAACAGCAGAGAAAGAACTGGGCGAGCGAGGGGGCCGGGGAGCTGAGGCGCCAGAGCTAGAGACAGCGGGCGGGCGAGGAGCTGGCAGAGGCGCGGGGCGAGCGGGCCGGCCGGGTCGACAAGCGGCCAAGGCCCGAGGGCCGCGGGGCTCGGGTGCGAGTCGGACAGAAAGAGGGGCTGAGCGTCGGGAGCGGAGCGAGGCGGCGGCCAAGGCGGGGGTGGATGGCCACAGGGGCGCCGGGGAGCCGCGTCGGGCTTGTCGTCTCGGGCCCCCATGGTCCCCTAGCGCAGCCTCGGGGGCCGCTGCGCGCCACACTCCGCTTTCGCCGGCCCTGCGCCTCTCGGAGCCTCACGTCTGAGGTGGGAGTGTGATGTGAGCCTCTGGGCTAACGGCGGAGAGAAGTGCCAGGAGGAGGAGGTATTGGGACGCGAGGCGAGAGAGAGTTAGTCAGCAGAGGTCGGCCGAGGGAGCCATGAAAACAACTCTCCGGCTGGGAGAGGGGCCGGCGCGGCGCTCCGGACGGCGGGACTGAAGGAAATCCGGGGCCGCGGCGGGACGGAAGGGGCCCTCACCGGCAGGCTGCACCGAGCAGGGGCGGTCGCCCGCCTGTAAACACCTTCCCGGGACGACCCTCAGGCCCGGCCTCTCAGGGCCAGGGGTGTTGCAGGGGCGAGCCGGGACAGCACAGCATAGTTCTTTGGGGACTGGGGGCTGGGCACGAGGAGATGTCTCGCGTTTCTTTCTGATCCTCTCATTGTGTAAACTTGGCCGCGGTTGAGGCAGGAAGACTAGCCAGCGGGTAATTACACAGGTGAGGCCCGGCGGGGCGGGCAGAGCTGTCGGCGAGGCGTTTGGGGTCTTGAAGAGATTCCTGCGCCCAAGTCATCAGGTCCGAGCCTTTCTATACCAGTCACTGCGGAGGTGCCACTGTTCCCAGAGGCGTTTTTTTACAAAGGGGTTAGTTAGCTTGAGTTGCTTGATTCCCCCCCCGCCCCCCCCGCCTGTACATTCAAGTTATAAATAGATCTTCCTTTTGGTTTGGAGACGCTGTGTCAAAGAAGGACACTTTGGCCTGGAGAGCACAGGGGCGGGGAAGAAGGGTGCTTGGTCCGGAGTCGATGGGGGAGGCGGTGTAGAGTTTTGCTTTTTTCAGACCTGCGGATGGTGCTGTCACTGCTCTTAGTGCCAGGAAGAGGCCTGTTAGCAATAGTTTTCTTGCAAGATCGAGTGTTAGGGCAGGACCAGATTAATTTTATTTTGACCTCTTTTTAGCGTTTTGAAAACGAAGCAGTAGCTGCAAAATCAGCGGCGAGCCTGTTGAAGAGAACCCACACGTGTATTTCACAGCACCTTGGGTGGATATCAGCGTGAAAATGAAGCCAGACCGAGGTACATAATTTAAGTAGGATTTTTTTTCTTGTGCCCCATTTTAGAAAGGTTAACCTAATTCTGCGGCAGGATCAACTGAATTACATATGATTATTTCTGTTAGAGATTTCCAGCTGGTAAGGTAGAGAAGGGCACAGGGAAGGGTTAGGAACTAAATGGGAGAAGGCATTCTTCAAAAGTGCCTTCAAAATGTTAGTTTCAAGAGATACTTAAAGTGAAATTTTCAATAACAGCATTTTTATCTGGTGCCACAAAATTTGATATCATTTGAGAGTTACACATTTTTAGGTAAAGTCAATCTAACTTCAGTTTTAAAAAAGTTTACAAGTTTACTCAATTTGAGAATTTGAACTTGATAAACAGAGAAAATTTAAGATTGTTTGAGTTAACAGATATTATTTGCCATTGCTGATTTTTGTGCTTTAAGCAAACTCTCAAAGTTTGAACAAATCCCTGGAGTACTTTGCAGTATATCAGTATATGGACAGGGCTACTGAAATCCCTATAATAAGTACTGTAAATTTGCCATTTTCTTTCTAAAGCTGTATTTTCAGGACTTCTGGAAATAATGTATACACTATGTTTTTCAAGCACTTCAAAGGAATTGAAAAACCCATTTATCAGTCTGCTTTTGATTCATAGCAAGGACCAACTTTAGAAGATTTTTAATGTAGTGGTAGTTAGGAGTTACAGTAATGTGGGAATTTGGTTCTAAGGAATATTATAAGAAGAGGATTAATGTATTTGGTAGGAAGTTGGGCTAGGTGACAGAGTCCCTTCCCAATTTGAGACTTTTGGATTGGAAATGTTAATTTATCCTTATGAATTAGATGCTCATTTAAAAAAAGATATAGGAAATTCCCTGGTGATCTAGTGGTTAGGATTATGTGCTTGCACTGTAGGAGGCACAGGTTTGATCCTTGGTAGGGAACTAAGATCCCACAGGCAGCACAGTGTGGCAGTAAATAAGTAAATAAATAAGACAGAAAAAAAAAAAAAAGGCATGTTAATTTTAAAAAATAAAATAATTTGAAAAGATATGTGTTAAACTGGTTATTTTTTCCATATATTATTTTCAAAGTGGCTTAGAAAGTCAAATTCTCTTTCCTATTCAGATATGTCTCTGGTGATATTGTCTTAAAATGCACTAGAAAGAAGTGGAGAAAGCCATACTTAATTTAGAGGTTTAAATTAGTTTTTAAGTGTTTTAAGTGTTTGGTTGATTCTTAAAATCAGCTTTGTATGTTTTAAGTATTAGCAACTACATTGCTACTAATCAGGTTGCTTATGTAGATTGCCAAGTTTAGACTTTTAGATTACACCAGTGACTTTGGAAAGCTGGCACCAAGGTCAGTAATTGCATCTCAGAATAAACAAACAAATAAAATCAAAGTCATTGTTTAAAAGTTACTTTAAATACTTACACAAATCTCTATTTTAGCCAAAACTAGTACTAAGCTTGATAAACTATTATCTGTTAATGTAGATTACTAAAAAATGTAAATACATTTATGCATCAAGTTTCCTAAAGAAGTGACTTTTTTTCTCATTGAAAATTGTAGCTTTCTTTAGCATTATGATGTAAAAATGAGGGAATCAAAAGTTTGGTACTCTGACTATATTTTATGAGTCTTTAGGCCCATGGCTTTCTTTTGACCATGACCTAGAGTAAGTAGTATCTTTTACTTCGCAAATAGTACAGAAATACTGAAATAAACTTTTCAGAAAACATACTTACTATGTGCATTGTGGTCTTGTATTTTTCTCTTCTATTTCTATTTTTAAAAATTGCTTGCATAACCCATTGAATTGATCTGTGGTTGGCAAGGGACAATTATGGGAGAGCTAGACAACAGTAATACTTCACTTTTTCTACGTTGGTGTCTAAGAAACTAGCCTATATGAGTTTGTTTTCTGGATAGCTGAAACTTCACTCTTTAAATGCCAAAATTTTTTCTGTTGTACTCATAACATGTGGACAAAGATTTTTTTTTTGCCTCTAACTTAAACACCTTCAGCCTGTTTTCTTTAAGATCTGATTTTTGAATTCCCATGCTGTCAGTAGTCTTTGTTGTCAATATGCTTATTCTTGCTTTTAATATCTGTGGTAAAAAACTAGATAACCATACTTAGCACTGAGTTCTCTAAAAAATGAGAGTAAATAGGGGAACCTTCAAATATTCATTCAGAAGCTGAGACAAGTACAAAATGAGCCTCTTATCCTACACAGTTGCATGTGGTAGTTGGTTGGATAATCTAAAAAGTTAAAGTGAGGAATCAGAAAAAAATAATGCCTTAATTATTTTGCCTGTTGATGTAGGCTAAAGGTCCTTCTTTAGAAGTGGGAGTGGCAGGGAATGGAGCCTGTTTAATAAGAGTTAGATGTGATCTTTCTTATGTAAAGCACACCAAAAATGTAAACCTAAAGATTTCTACTTTTGATTTCTTTAAAGTGGAATAAGACTTTGTAAACAAATCCAAGGGTGGAATATTTTACATTTAAAAAATGTAAAATTCTTTTTTAATGTTTAGCGCAATTTTATAGATGTCTGTGTATACCAAGAATTATAAAGATATTTGTGTAGTCAACAGGAATGTGTCTTGGGGAAAGAGGGAATATATATTCATAAAAATATTCTATTTCCAAAGCAGTCAACATAGTTTTCACAGAAATAACCTATTGTTTGCATTCAAATAAATTCATTACTATAGAGTGGCATAAGTAAGTTTGGGAATAAACACCAGATATTAGCTGTTAGTTAAGCACACAACTCAACTAGCAGGAGTGTGCAGGAAACTGGATGTAATTTACTAGCTTTTAGTATCTATCAGTTTACTTTATGGAGGAAATGGAAAGCACTGGACAATATGGCTAGTTGATTAAGTGAAAATTAAGAGACTTTCTACTGTACTTTCAGGTAATTAAGATGTTACTATACAATGGCAATGTTTTACAGTAGTCAATAGAATTTTATTATAGTCTGAGGTAAATCTTTTTTTCTTTTTTTAAGATTTTTAAGCAGTTATATAACATTACTTGCACAATGCTGCCAGAGATGAGTCTTTGATGTTATCATTGGCACAGGTTTTGGAATCAGACTTCTATTTGTATCCTTGTTCCATTACTTGCTAGCTCTGTAATCTTCATCTAATTACTTAATTTCTGAGAGTTTCAGGTTCCTTGTCTGTAAAACAGGGATAATTCTAACTTCTCATGGTTGCTAGAAAGAAATATGACACTGGTTGACACATAGTAGTTTTTAAATAAATGATAATTATGTTAAACAAGATATTACAGATACTTATATGTTCAGTTATAAAATATGTTCAAAAAAGGTAAAGAACTAGTCAAATGTGCAATAACCTAGTAGTACCTTGTTTTGTTTTATATTCGTAGCCTGAAACCTGCTAAGGCTCAAGCAGATTTAATAGGCTTTTAATGTATAGGTATCTGAGAATATATAAAAGCTACAAAAGGATGCTTGATATATGTGGAATTTATTTCTCTGTCTTTTTGTTACTACGAGTATATATATGTTAATTTCTATGTGTAGAGGGTGGCATAGGCGGACCAAGCTTCCTAGGAATGCCTGTTTAAATGGTGTTAAATTCTGACTAGAGCTGGGCAGTTGGAGAGGTTAAACGATGTTATTTCACCTTGTACTCAAGGATGTAAAGTGTGGATCTGATCCTAGTTAGATATTGAATGCTCAGTGTTTCAAGAGATGCCTAAAGTATGGTTTTTGCACAGATGTAATTAAAGCATTTCACATTTTTAACATTTAATATTTATGTTATAAATGTGTGGTATTTATAATTTTGTATATTTTGAATTCATGGTATTTTTTTTCTATGAAAATGTATTTCAAAGTAATATAAGCTTATGTTTTGATTTCAAAGTCCCAAAGGTTTCAGAATTCCTAAGTTCATGGTATTGTGCAACAATTTAACTAGAATCAAAATCTTTTTAATTTAAAAGATAAATGTCAATTTTGCTATACTTTATGCTTTGTTGGTCTTCTGTGGTGGCTCAGTGGTGAACAATCCACCTGCAACGCAGGAGCTGCCAGAGATGCAGGTTTGATCCCTGGGTGGGGAAGATCCCCTGGAGGAGGGAATGGCAACCCACTCCAGTATTCTTGCCTGGAGAATCCCATGGACAGGGGAGCCTGGCAAGCCACAGTCCATAGGATCGCAAAGAGTTGGACATGACTGAAGTGACTTAGTATGCATGCACACTTGCTTTGGTTAGAGTTTTTTCATCAGACATTTCCAAGAAAGTTGTCTGAGCTTATCAGCTGTTATGAAAGATTAAGGCCTATAATATCTATGAAATCATCAAAGCATTAATAATTTAAACATACTGTGTTTCAATTCATATGAGTCATTCATTTATGAGTATTAAGTGAAAACTATTAATGCAAAACCTGTTGCACAAATAAAATACTAAGCAATTGATTTTTTTTTTTTTGAAGTTTAAACTGAGAGCAATGCTTAATTCCCTGCCCACCCCCGTGGATTGAATATTTGTATGCCCATAAAATCCACAAATTGAAATCCTTAGCTCCAGGATGATGGTAGTAGGAGGTAGGGGCCTTTGGTAGATGATTAGGTCATAAGGGTGAAGACTTCATGAATGGCATTAGTGCCCTCATAAAAGAGACCCAGGAAAGTACCCTCACCACTTCCACCATTTTAGGTTATAATGAAAGACAAATACCTAGTGAGAAAGCTGATCCTCACCAGGTACCCATATCTGCTAGTGCCTTAATCTTCGACTTTCCAGCCTCTGTAACTGTGAGAAATAAATTTCTGCTGTATATAAGTCACCTAGTTATGGTATTTTGCTATTGCAGACTAAATGGCCTGAGACACCCCCTTTTTTTATTATATTACAAATTTAGGCTTTAGCTTTAGTATTGCAGTGGCTTATGAACTTACCTAGAGTATAATGCAAATCATTTTAACCTCAAACATTTCTTCCTGGGCAACTGAAATGGGGAAAGAAATGGTAAGGACTAGAAAAAAATAGCATGGGAGGTAGATGAGTTTCTAACTTGCTAGTAGTTTCGTTGTTAGCCAATGTAAATCAAGCAACAGAAATGACAGAGGACAAGAAGTGTTGACTAGATTAAATAGAACAGCCTTTGGCTAAATTCCCTCAGTGGAGGTAGTGGTGGTACTATTACTAGTGACAGCTAACTCTTCTACATACTGTGTGCCAGGCACTGATCCAAGTAGTTTATATAACTCATTTAAACATCACAATTGTTCAAGAAACTAGATGCTGTTGTTAATCTTCTCTTCATAAATGAAATAGTCACAGTAATTTTTCCAGCTAATAAGAGGGCTAGCCCAGATTCAAAGTAAGCTTGGGTTGTCGTTCAGTCGTTCAGTTGTGTCTGACTCTTCGACCCCATAAATGGCAGCATGCCAGGCTTCCCTGTCCTTCACTATATCCCTGAGTTTGCTCAAACTCAGGTCCATTGAATCCATGATACCATCCAACCATCTTACCCTCTGTCATCCCCTTCTCCTGCCTTCAATCTTTCCCAGCATCAGGGTCTTTTCCAAAGAGACAGCTCTTCGCATCAGGTAGCCAAAGTATTGGAGCTTCAGCTTCAGCATCAGTCCTTACAATGAATATTCAGAGTTGATTTCCTTTAGGATTGACTGGTTTGATCTCCTTGCAGTCCAAGGGACTTGTCTCAACAGTCTTCTCCAAGCGCCACAGTCGAAACCATCAATTCTTCGGCTCTCAACCTCCTTTATGATCCAACTATTATATCTATACGTGACTACCGGGAAAACCATAGCTTTGACTAGATGGACCTTTGTTGGCAAAGTAATGTCTCTACTTTTTAATATGCTGTCTAGGTTGGTCATAACTTTTCTTCAAAGGAGCAAGCATCTTTTAATTTCACAGCTGCAGTCTCTGTCTCCAGTGATTTTGGAGCCCAAGAAAATAAAGTCTGTCACTGTTTCCATCTTTTTCCTCTTCTATTTGCCATGAAGTGATGGAACCAGATGCCATGATCTTCATTTTTTTAATGTTGAGTTTTAAGCCAGCTTTTTCATTCTCCTCTTTTCACCTTCATCAAAGAGGCTCTTTAGATCCTCTTTGGTTTCTGCCGTTATAGTGGTGTCATCTGCCTATCTTAGGTTATTGGTATTGACAAAACATGGTCCGCTGGAGAAGGGAATGGCAAACTACTTCAGTATTCTTGCCTTGAGAACCCCACGAACAGTATGAAAAGACAAACTTGGGTATATGCTGTAAACCCTCTGATTGGTAGGAGTATGTTATATTAAAATATTACAAGTTATTGGGGCCAAATTTGTTTAAAAACAGGCCCAAGGGAAATAAAAAACAGACTTGCTAATCATTATGATCTTGGAAAACTATATATCTTATTTATGTCTTACCTTTTTCATCTTTACGATGGAGGAAGTAATAGTACCTTGCCTTTAGAGTTATTTGAGTAAATAAGTTAGTGTATATAATGTGCTTAGAACTATGGCTGGGACATAGTAAATATTCATGTGTGAATGGCTTTTCCTACAATTGGACATATTCTAATTCAGTTAGTTATTTAAGGAAGGCTGGGGAGGACAAAAGAAGGGGCTAATTCAGCTGTACGTGTTTTATATACTCACTGTGACCTCAAGTCCGAAAATGACTACTGTTGGCCTTTCATCCACTTACTCTGATGGGTCTTGACACATCAGTATCTGTCAGATAACTGCTGGCTTGATACAACTTCTGAGACTCAATACTAAAGGGATTAACATAGAGGTTCCTTATGTTTTTGCCTGTCATCCTGTAAGAAAGATATGATTCAGTGAATAGAACACTGTCATTTCTTTGAAGGATGAGAAAAAAAGATAATTGGAAGGCAGAATTGAGAAGCTAATGTGTACACAGGGAGAGTAACTCAAAAGCTGATTTCATTTTCAAAAAGTGAAGAAGCCTGTGGGGTCTGAACATTCTGCACTGTGAACAAGTATAGGAAAAAAATTAGTTGTTAAATAAGGAATATTTACATTCATTTATTCTTTTTTCCATCTTAACTTTGCATCTAATTACAGTAGTGTCTTCCACTCAATTAAGGCTGAGGGTTTTAAAAACTGAGGGACAGTTTAACTTAGAAATTCCAACTGCATACTGACTTTTTTTAAATGAGAAAGCAAAATCACAGTACCAGGAAACAGTATTTCTTTCTCAGTAGGTAAACCAAAGTCAATTTGTCAATAGTTATTTCTGTCTTTCCTCAAATGGTTGAAAAAAATCTGACATTGATTATGTCAGACTTTCTTATTAAAGTGAAACAGAATCAACTGGGTAAAAATGCCAGTAGCTACTCAAAATATTAGACATTAATCCATGTGTAATACCAAAAACACCCAGCAATAACCTGAGTTGAGATTTCACATATATTCCTTTTCATATAAAAGAAATTCATTCAGTAAAATTATAACAAGGCTTTTTGAATGTCTTACCTTTGTTCAACTTGCCTGGTCCCTCTGGCCACCTTTTAGGTTTTTCAGTGACCGTTCACAGCCTTGTGTCTTGTTATTTCTTCTGCCTGAAAAACCTTCTCCCCAGTCATCACGTGGGTAGGTCCTTGTCATTCTTCTGATCTTAGTTTAAGTATCATTTTTCAGAGAGATATTCTCTGACTATGCTATCTAAAGTGTTCAATTAAAGTTAGCAGCTATTATTATTTATTAAATTAGGGTCCTTGTTCTGTGTCTCTGCAGTCTCTTTCGTAACATTTACCACATTATGTGATTTTTTTTTTTTCTTTGTTTATTGTCTGTCTCTACAACTAAATTTTAAGTTCCATGAGGACAGGGACCTTGTCTCTTGTTCACAACTGGATTTCCATCACCTAGCTGATGGTCTTATACATGGTGGGTGTGTAAGAGGTGCTTAAAGAAATGAATCACTAGTTTATCTCAATATTTGTGAAGCAAATAGGAGTAGAAGCAGATGACTAGAAATCATTGATTGTTTTACTGTCACCAACTGAAATTCTCTCACTTTAGGGATTTGCTTGCATTGTTGACAGTTAGGCTATTATCACAACATTATACCTAATTTAAAAAAAAAGATTTAAAATATATTTGCCCATAACTTAAAAGAATATGATATATTAAAATTGATTAAATCTCACTAAGTTGAAATAAAATTCTGTAAAATAACTAAGGTGTAGGCAAAAGCTCTTTGGTATAGGTGGTTCTAAGTTTATATACAGTTACTTAACAAATAATCCACAAAGAAGCATTTGCTGGTAGCTCTCTGCTCTCCAATCGCCATACTGAATTTGTTCCTATTGCTATTTCTTTGAAAGAGAGAGATTAAATTAATTGGAAAACCTTAGATTCATGAGTACAACTGGGCTTCCCTTGTAGCTCAGTTGGTAAAGAATCTGCCTGCATTGCAGGAGACCCGGGTTTGATTCCTGGGTTGGGCAGATCCCCTGGAGAAGGAAATGGCAACCCACTCCAGTATCCTTGCCTGGAAAATCTCATGGACAGAGGAGCCTGGTGGGCTGCAGTCCATGGGGTCGCAGAGTCGGGCATGCTGAGAGACTAACACAACACAACAACAGGATAAAGACTCAGGATTTAGAGTGTAGACTTGGGGCCTGTTTTATGGCTATGGATCAAGTTCCAAACCTGTTTTCCCATCTGTAAAATGTACTAGGCTCAAAATGTTGCTTCTGAGCTTCAGGTAAGATAATGTGTCAAAGAACTTTATAAGGTGTGAAATGCTATATATATTAACTGGTTTGCTGTGTAGACAGGATGATCTGTACTCATGAGCAAAGAGCTAGGTGCTCTCAGGTGTATCTTAGGGGAGGTCATTCTGTCTAAAAATACCCATTTATGCAGTACCTGGTTTTTACAGTTTTTAAAGTTTCCCCTTGTTATCCTGATTGAAATTACACCAACAGGAGAACCATTTAGATTAATAAGTGTATATTTAATTATATATTTTTGAAGAATATTGAAATGATGGCTATCTTTTGTTATAAAATTGGCTCAAATGTGTCCTTTTTAGCAGCATAGAGTTAAGACCCTAAGGCTTTAGGGTCAAACTTAGATAGAAATTCTGAATCTAGCACTTATCAGCCAAATGACCTTGAGCAAATTACATGACCTGTCAGAACTTCAGTTCTTTTTGTTCAAATACCGTTAACTTTAAGGATTGTGGGAAAGGTGAACGAGAACCCGTGGTTCAGCAACTACATGTGCCTGGCACGGGATAGGGATTGATTAGTGTTTCATTTCAAAGGATAAGCGACTTGAATCAGCTGTACTGAGGAAATGAATGTTTCCATGCTCTGTTGTGAAAGCTAATCATAAAAGGCGTAAGAGATCAACAGATCTTTATTGTTTGTCACTCTGAACCTTGCATTCTGGAATATACAACTAGAGGAACTCAGAACCAGTATGGAACTACACATCTGTAATGTGCATGCAAGGGGAGAGGGAAAGTAGGTAAGTGGAGCACACCAACTATTTCTGGGTGATCATACACCATTGTGAGCATTTAGAGCAGCATTAAGGCAGAGAGATTGGGATGGGGGTGGACACTAGAAGGAGGTTGATGAAAATTTTAAGAATGGTCAGATGGTGCCCCAAATTACTTTTTTCTTTATTTTAGAACATTAGCTAGGATTGATTCAGTGTTTGGACCATGGCCTTTTTGTTTCTGTGAGTCAGAATCTATAGACTTGTTCCTGATGCTGCAAGAAATGGCCTAATATTATAGGTTAAGAAGCTTTTGGTAGGCTAGCCTGGGAATCTAGTCATAACTTATTATTTCTAATTATTTATTATGTACTATTACTTATAAATAATATTTATTCAAAGTATGACCATTATTTGAACTTTAAAACTTATTCTCTTTGAGAGTGCAACTTGTTTATAGTTAGGAATTGACATTTTAAATTAATATGAAGTTTCCATTTTTTGTTTTCCTACTTATTAAGCTTATATATTCTGAATGGAATTAAAATTTTATAATAATAGCTGAAATCAGGCTATTTATAAAACATTATCCTGACAGTAGAGAATTCTTGTACATTTTAAAACCAAATTAGCCATTTTCTTTTGTGAAGAAATATCATGGTTTTGTGAAAAGAAGTGATCCAGTGGGTCACTTCTACTTAAATTCATAATAGTAAGAGAATTGTAACTTCAGCACTCAATATTGGAGATTTTGATCTGTTTTTTGCGGAGGCTGCACTAGCTTCCAGGATCTTATCTCTGGACCAAGGATCAAACCTCAGCCCTTGGCAGTGAAAATGTAAAGTTCTAACCACTAGACTGTCAGAGAATTCCCAAGATTTGACCTTAAACATAGCTTGAGGTTAAAGCTCTATATCATATTTGGTATACTTCACAAAAATTTTGACATACAAAAAAATTTTTGATGTACAAATTTTTTGATATATGAGAGAATTAGCCATAGGATTTCTTTAAACTTCCATACATTGCATGCTGTATTTCACACCCACAAAAAAAGTTAGAATCATAATTTTCATAGATTATGAACATCTTGCCACTTTTGTTTTATCTCTCTTGAGTGGTAGATCAGTAGATAGGTAGGTAGTTAGACAGACAGACATAAGCGCTTTTTTGTTTTTTTGTTATTATAAATTCAGAGTCAGTGGTGGACGTCATGACACTTCAACCCTGTGTACTTCTATGGAACTGGCTAGTAGCAGCATGTGACAGCTGATTGTATACATTTCTTCTCAACTCTGTCAAGTTGGTTGCTTGCTATCAGCAAAGGTACCAGTATTTACACCATGGAAATTGGCAGTGCTACAGACCAGGACTTTTTTTTTTCCCTTTGCAGAGCCAGTTGTTAAACATTTATCATCATACTACTGTGTGTATCTCCTAAAAATAAGCATTCTTGGGAGGGGATATACGTATAATTATGACTGATTCAAGTTGTTTTGTGTCAGAAACCATCACAACATTGTAAAGCTGTTTTCCTCCAATTAAAAAATTTAAAAAAAATTCTCCTATGTGCCTGTAATACAGTTATCATATCCAAGAAGTCTATTAGCACAATGCTAATATCTAATTTACTGTTTATATTCATATTTTTCTAGTAGTCCCAGTAATACTGCCTTTTAAGGAAGTAAGTTGCTTTCTGTTACAAAAAAGAGGTTAAACCCTGGTGTTGGACATTTAGAAAGTTTTTGGAGAATACCATAAGAATATATAAAGGTACAAGTGAGTACAAGTACTGGCTTTTGGAAAAAAAATAGGTCATGTAAATAGGACAGTTAATTAGGATTTTAGGGTATTTTTCCTTATTTTGTTTAACTTTTTTGAAAAAAAATTACTTAGACTAAGTGGATTTAAGAGGAAAATGAGTATTGGTAAAATTCCAGGACTTCTCAGTTGAAAAAAAAATTATATTTTAAATTATTTTTGCATTGGAAAGAATTCCATTTTTAATCCTGAAGCCTCATGCTACCTCTCTGACCTCATTTCTTGGTACTCTTCTAAGGTTCCCTGTACTCTAGGCACATCGATTTTGCTGTTCTTCAGTCACTACAAACACACTGATATCATGAGGACTTGGCATTTGCTGTTTCCTTTTGAACTATAAGTCTCAAGATTGTCTTTTACATCATTTGACTTTCTACTCAGTTGTCACTTCCTCAAAGTGAGGAAGTTGTCACATCCTAGACCACCTTAACAAAAGAGTACAGGTCTTTTCTTGACTCTTGATTCTGCATTACTCTTCATTGTCACTACTTGACTTGATGTTTTATGTTTATTTATTTGCTTTTATTGTTTTTCTCTCAATAAGAATGTAAACTTCATGAAGGCAGGGATTTAGTGGTGCTTACCATTGCTGTGTTTCCCAATGCATGGATTGATGTCTGGCATTTAGTAGCTAGTCAGTAAATATTTATCATTGAATGAATGCCTGCATGCATTTTAATATCTTTGTGTTGTAGCATAAAGCTTATTACTGGAAAAATTTTTGTATTGTTTTTCTGTAATTTGTTAGTTTCATAACTGTAAGAATTAATTCTACAGTGCCCAGTTTTGTTTCTAAACAGGAATATTTATTCCCACTTCTCAAAGTTATTGGGTGGATCAAATGAGATAACTATAAACAAACATAGTATAAGATACTTGTATATAGTAAATAGTAAAAGTAATGTCTACTATCAGAGTTCATAGGGGGTGATTAATTTCAGGGCAAAGCCTGTCTTTTGGCAGAGATAGCAGCTGTATTGAGCTTTAAAACACAGTATGATTTGATAGATGGAAATTTACAGAGACTAAGAAGGGGAAGACTGGAAGAGAGGACACAAGGAGCAATAAAGATGTTCCAGGGATAGCAGGTCGACTAATGTGAATTGGAGGGGTTGCTTAGGAATGGGGGAGATTAGGGTTTTAAATGTCAAGGACTTTGAGCTTCATTCATTTGATAGCAGGGCACCATTAATTAGTTTTCTATGATTAAAAAGAACTTCTTGGAAGAATAATTTCAGTACATTTCTATTATTTCATTATAAACCAGTATAGATACTGAATATCTGACAGTCTTAAAAAATCAGTTTTTTAGCTCTCAAAATTACATTATAACCTGGTATGATAAAAATTACCTAACACTCATCTCAACCGTTGGCTAATTGTTTTCTCCTCTGTATGTTTTCCCTTCACCACCATTCTTTGTAATATATGAGCGATTAATAATTATTGCCTTTTATGAAAATTCTCGGGAATATTAATATGGTACACAATACTGATTGTACCATGGCTCTTGTTTTATGATATGATTTGTCCAGGGTAGTAAACTGCATGGTTCATTTTAAAATAGCTGTGTGTTAGAACAAAGAAGAGGAAAACAAGATGAAGTTTGAGATTCCTTCTCTCATGGCAGAAACTTAATGAACTCTGCAGGATTAGAAGCCCTTACACTTTACAACCTCATGTGAGCTATAAGAGTGAGGAGATCCCCTCAATACTGATGAGCTTTTCTATTTCATAGAAGAGAATGAGCATATATCTTCTCCCCTATTCAATCCAATAAACATTTCACACCAAAGCTTTAAGAAAAGAATTTTGGTCATACAAGGGGTTTGTTCAACAGTGTATTGTGGCAGAAAGAACATAGCAGGAAATCTTAGATTCTGTCGTTCATAACTCCTTTCTTAAAAATTGTTTCTCTGGCCATGTGTGTTCTTAAGTTAGTATACTCGCTGTTTAGAAGTTGGAATAAGGAACATATCTATGCCTTTGAGGAATCTGCACTCAAATCTTAGTAATTATTTTGTTGATTGAATGCTGGTCCTGGAGACATGTTTCTGTAGTCCAGCATACAACAACCCTGGCCTGTGCTTTTTCTTGTAGCTTATGTTGCAGAGTTCAGGTATCTGCTAGGGGACTCTGAATGACTAACAATGGCAAAAAAAAAAAAAAAAAAAAAGTCATCAGGTTATATCATGGTGCAAATTAAATTCCATTCTGAAGAGCTCAGGACATGAAAATGCTTTTGTGATTCTGAGATTACTCTCAAAGTTATGCTATTGACAGAAATCAGATTTGAAAAGGTCCTTAGTGTGAGTCTCTCTCATTTTTTTACAGTTGATAAAGTATAAGTCCCAAAGGAAAAAATGTAACCTGTCCTAACTGTAAAAGTAAAACAAATTACCTGCTAACCAGTTGAGTATTTTTCTATACTATATTATTACCTCTGGCAAGAGCACAATTGCCCTAGATTCTGGCCCCAGAAATGACATCATGATCATTCAGCCTTCCTCAAGGAACTTGGAAGAAACAAAGGCTAGGTGATTATATTTTAACATTCTTCTCCAAGTAGTGTTTACATACTTTCAAAAGAAAGTCAAATGGTAATAAATAGACTCAATGTGAAGTAAATATTTAATCCTTGAAACTGGGATGCTAAAAGAGAAAGGAATATAAAGAAATTAGAGATAATGTCTAAAATTTAAAAGTTAAGAAATAATGTGAAGCTTATTATTAAGAATTATACAGGAATAAGTCCATCTTTAGTTTTGTCATGTAAAAAATAGGGCTAGTAATAGTACCTAAATAAAGGACTGGCGTAGTGGTTAAATGAGGTAATCCATGTAAAGTGCTTGGAATAGTATTTGACTCTAAAGAAATATTCAATAAATGTGACCTATTATTGTTAATATATTAACATTTCTTGAGCAAGTAAGAAAAGTACATGTTGTAAGTGCTCTGAAGGAAATATACAAAGGTTAAGAAGGTGATAACTTAGGGCAGGGAGAAGACCCCCTTGGTTGGGATGATTATCTAAGGCCTCTCTGAGAAAGTGAGGCAAAGATAAGGAGTAGCCTGCTGTGTAACGAGTGAGGAGGAGAACATTGCAGGCCAAAGAAGTAGTATGTTCAACGGTCCTGAATTTAGAAAGAGCTTGGCATGCTCTAAGAAACAAAAGAAGACCAGGGCATGTACCACTGTTTGGGCATCCTTTACTTGCTCATTTTAGACTCTCTCCTTCACTAGAGTACTTATTCTCCAAGGGCAGGACAGCATCTGACTTCTTTGCTCACACCTGTTATGGTCCTTGGCACAAGGCTGGCATTTATTAGATAGTTGAGAAAACATTTCATCACTGTCAGTTCTTTGTGGGTGAAGACTTAATCTTTCCTTCAAACAAGATAGCTAGGATGTAGCCAGTTGCTTATGGTTACTTTTTTAAAGGATATTTGGAAAACCTGATGCACAGTTGTAAAGTATTTCACATACCATATAATATTGTAAGTTTTATATTTTGACTCAGATCAGTGAGTTTTGTGGAATAAAAAAATTACATTAAAAATTTAACTTGAATTAACTATTTTATTTATCTATTTTAACCGTGAAGTTCACATTTTCTTGGGAGATAGGATGGGTTAAATGCTACCTGGGAAGGTCTTGATTTATGCCTGATGTCCCTGTGTTCAATCCTATTTCTCAGTTTGTCTCTCCTTTTTTATTATTTTGTACAATTTTATGTTCACACTAGTGTTGTGCTGTCCTGCTAATGCACTCAAATCTTGTCTTCTGTTAATTTGTGTTTTATTCTGTATTTAGCTAGCTTGTGTAGGATATTGTATCTAATATTTTACAATTTATGTGGACTCTTGTACTAAGTCAAGGTGTTGACTGGAATGCTTGCTTTGACTTAGTCAAAACACCTGGACTTTGTTTCAGAAAGTCTTGATTTCTAAAATGTTTCTACCAAACTGCACATGTTTTAGCAAAAAAAATTTTATTCAAAGTCATCAGAATTCTTATGAACAGTGTCTTCTATGATAAATGTTAAATTAGTGATTACACAGTGTATGGGTAAAATGATTTATTTTTAGAATTTACTGTTAAATATGGTAAAACTTTGGACAACTGGATTCCTTTCCCTCTCTTCTCCTGAATCATGTTCATTGAGCACCTGCTACATGCCTGGCACATATGTGGTGGAAATACAGTGATGAGCAAGAACTAACATGACCTTTGCCTTCTGGAACCTGTAGTTAAATGTAGTCTTTCCTGACTTTTTTCCTGAGTCAGATTAGGACTGGAGGTTACTGTTTTTGGAAGAGGTGCAAAGGGCCAGTAGGGGAACTGGCCCAGAGGAAGAAAGTAGCAAATAGCTTGCACAGACTTGTAGATCTTTGACATTCCACTACTCTTTTCTATTTGTTGTTGTCTCAAATATTTTTGGTTTGAACATAGGATTATGTGTATATGTGTTGGTTGTTCTATTTTTGTTTCTGAGAATAAGGAATGAAAATTTATTCTCTGTAAGTGCAAGTTTCACTTGAGGTGCTTAGTTCATGATACTTTGTTGATTTTCCCCTCTAGGTGATGCAACTAAAACCTTCCTGGTCTAAAAGGTTAGAAGCTATTGAGGTAGTAAAAAAATAAGTACTTTTCCCAAGGTTGCTAGGTAAAATAATTGTGTAAACTGAAATTGTATTGAAAATGAAAAGCTTTGAAAGGCTGACTACAACATTTGTGTGAATAAAAAGAAAATGCTCCCTCTACACAAAAGGGTAGATGCAGTAGTTACAGAATTCATGCATTCTGGTGGTAAATCTCTAGCAACTACTTCTTTCTCAGACTCAGCCTTTAATATGTGCTTCCAAAGTCCATATTGGTTGAATGTGATAAGGTAGAACCAAACACCTATTGGAGAGAATTAAGGTGGGGGGAGGGTCACTGACAGGTAGTATCACATGGAGCAGCAGGTTAAAATTTTTTTGACTGCTCACAATTACAAAAACAGTTGAAGTTGCTGGCCTATAACAGCATTCCCTCCTCCCAAACAAAATTCAGTACTCAGTCTTGCTCATGAAGTGGTAACTAATCTTTCCTTTTTCCTGTTTTATCTAAAAAGAAAAAGTCCCAGCCCTTTAGATTAATTTCACAGCACATATAATCCTACAGATTATTTTAGTATTTAGAGGAACTTGAAAGGCCTTGGTTAAAGTTCTGATTTTGCTTGTGGTTACTGGGGGGGACAATGGGGTGACAGGATAGTTAGGAAGTTTGAAATGGACATGTACACACTTCTATATTTAAAATGGATAGCCAGCAAAGTCGTACTGTATAGCACAGGCAACTCTGCTCAATGTTATGTGGCAGCCTGGATAAGAGGGGAGCTTGGGGGAGAATGGATACATGTATATGTATGGCTGAGTCCCTTTGCTATCTACCTGAAACTATCTCAACATCATTGATTGCCTATATTTCAAAATAAAATAAAAAGTTAAAAAAATAAAGTTCTGGTTTTGTCACCTGATCTGTTTAAGCTTAATTAAATTACCTAACTTCTCTGAATTTCAGTTAGTTCAGTTCAGTCACTCAGTCGTGTCTGACTCTTTGCGACCCCGTGGACTGCAGCATGCCAGGCCTCCCTGTCCTTCACCGACTCCCAGAGTTTACTCAAACTCATGTTCATTGAGTCGGTGATGCCATCCAACCATGTCATCCTCTGTCATCCCCTTCTCCTCCCACCTTCAGTCTTTCCCTGGATCAGGGTCTTTTCAGATGAGTCAGTTCTTCACGTCAGGTGGCCAAAGTATTGGAGTTTCAGCTTCAGAATCAGTCCTTCCAATGAATATTCAGCACTGATTTCCTTTAGGATGGACTGGTTGGATCTCCTTGCAGTCCAAGGAACTCTCAAGAGTCTTCTCCAATACCACAGTTCAAAAGCATCAATTCTTTGGCACTCAGCTTTCTTTATAGTCCAATTCTCACATCCACACATGACTACTGGAAAAACCATACCTTTGACTAGATAGACCTGTTGGCAAAGTAATATTTCTGCTTTTTAGTGTGCTGTCTAGGCTGGTCATAACTTATCTTCCCAGAAGTAAGCGTCTTTTAATTTCATGACCGGAGTCACCATCTGCAGTGATTTTGGAACCCCAAAATAAAGTCAGCCACTGTTTCCACTGTTTCCCCATCTATTTGCCATGAAGTGATGGGACTGGATGCCATGATCTTAGTTTTCTGAATGTTGAGCTTTAAGCCAACTTTTTCACTCTCCTCTTTCACTTTCATCAAGAGGCTCTTTAGTTCTTCTTCACTTTCTGCCATAAGGGTGGTGTCATCTGTATATCTGAGGTTATTGATATTTCTCCTGGCAGTCTTGATTCCATCTTGTGCTTCATCCAGGCCAGTGTTTCTCATGATGTACTCTGCATGTAAGTTAAGTAAGCAGGGTGGGTGAGTTTCAGTTTCCTCACTGGTTAAAATTGAGATAATAATGGTATTCATTTTAGAAGTTTGTTGTAATGACATAACCTGAGGAAAGTAGTTGTACCAGACTCTTAAACACATAATCAATGGCTATTTTTATTCTCTCCAGTTTGTTAACTTAGGAAAGTGAAAGTGATAATAATGGTGAATCCTATTCAGAGGAAAATGAATTCAGTTTTAGATATATTAGAGTTTGCATTCACACACATAGCCAGAAGAGTTCAGTCACATCATTTGGAAACAAGAGTGTATGAAATAGTCTGAAATTAACAAATTTTAAAAAAATGCAAGTAAACAGTATTAAAGCTTTGAGGACTTAACAATTGAGTCTTAAAGCTACATGAGGTTTTCTTAATTCCACCTAAACTGTTTTACTTTACTAGACTTTGTTAACATTCTTCAAAATTTAAAATGCAGGAACTGTCATTTGTATGACTATTGGCATAACTCGAATTTATGGCTAGTGATAGCTAGCTGTACGGGGGTGGCGATGATTGGTTGGGGAAAACAAACAGGACTTGGAATTAGACCTCAGTTAGATGATTCTGTTTCTTCATTCTTATTTCACAAAGTTGTGATTGTCAAAGGGACAAGTAAATATAAGATACATTATCTCCATGGAAATACTTTTACTAAAATATCATTTTATCAGGATAAAAAATTCTTGACTGGTTCTGGACTTTTAAGACTGAATCAAACATTCCCTTCTTTATAGTAGTGAAAGATTGACAACATCCCAGACCATGTCTTTAAAGAAATATGGGTATAGGTAAAGGGGAATCCATGTGCATCCTGGCACATATTTATTTAAGAATGATAATATTATTTTTATTAAGACCCAAGTAGTATAGGATATTAAAAATTAACTCTTATTCCTGGTCTTGATACTTATTAAATCTGACTAGTGTGTAGATAAGATATTATTAGAGTGTTTGTCCAGTAGCTTAGATTATAAATAACCCCTGTTCTTGCTCATTTTAAACAATGTAGCATGAATGATGCCAAAAAACAGGCTAGAACATTTTCTTCTCTCCAAGATCTTAGATTTTGTAAACAAGGCTTTGCTCCTAAAACTAATCTAGGTCATCATAACCCCAAATCTTTTGAAAGATGAGAATCCTAATTAAACTCTTAGGTTCTTTTTAATACTGCAAATTTACAAAGTGTTTTAGGTCTTAAAAACACAATATGTTTGGATTGTATAGTCACTTGGCTTACTTGTACCATGTGATAATGAATACAAATCACTGGATAATCATTTCAGCAATAATGATCACTGGAAATCTCCATGTGAGTGGAAATTAATGTAGCCTTTTATGGCTTAATTTATCCAGTACTGACCTAACAGCATAATTTTTGAATAAAAACTGATTTAATGAGAAAAGCCATAAATTTTCTTAATTCCTCAAATTGTAAATTTTAGTTTTATTTAGTCTTTCTTGAAAATAAGTTAGTGAACTGTGAAGTGTGTTGTTAAAGTGACATTATTTAACAAACTGGAAAAATGTCAGTGTCATAAAAATCTTTCTAGGATAGTCTAGATTTAAATTTTATCCCTATTGATATTAATTGTTTAATAACATAGAACTGGTGTTTGCAAAAGAAAAGAGGAAACTTAAATTGCTTGAGAGCCTGGCGTTCTGCAGTCTGTGGGGTCGCAAAGAGTCGGATACTACTCGGTGACTGAACTGAACTGAACTGAGAGCCAAGTATTGGGCTAGATGGCTCATAACTCTAGAGAAATTATTACTGCCACTTTACAGATGAAGAAATAAACTCAGATAGCTTAAATCATTTGACAGCACAGCTTCTTACGTGGAAAGAACTTGAACCTTAGACACTCTAGCTCTTCTCCATTATGTCTTGCTGCTTTAAGGGATATTTTCAGTAATTAGGTTGTATTTTGTGCAAACATGTTTACACTGTCAACCCCTAGAAGACTTACCACAGGGATGACAATATCCTATTTGTGCTGTTTTTCAAAATTATTGTATCTTGTCCCATTTGATCCTTACAACATACCAACATTGCGGTCAAAAGAAGAAGAAAAAAAAGATTTCTGACTTAGAAATGAACAATTTTAGAGAAGTACTTAAGGTAGAGTTTAGTCTAGAACCCAGATCCTATGGATTTCTGCCTCCTTTACTTTCTCTGAATCAGGTATGTGATCTGTGATCATGAAATAGTGAAGTTCACAGATTGAACCTTTTATTGTGTCCTTAATGTAACTATAGCCTGGCTCTCTGTTTAGCAGTCAAATCCTATTTTTCTGTATTGTAAGTAACATCAATGACAGTTCTGAGATGTAATGGGGCTGTAGTGGTGGTTATTGAATGAATAATAAATAGAAAATGTTAGCTTGAGATTTTTGTATTTCAAGCTTATTCTTACATGATGCCATATTTGTCTTAGGAAATATAATTATGGAAATATAATTATGAAAGGAATTGTTAAAAGCACACAGATTTAGGAATACCTGTGTCCTGGCTTTGCCCACTTAGTTTTGCCTACTTGAGCAGGTTATAAAGCAGTTTCCTCATTTGTGAGGATAGTAACTACCAGAGTCAGAGGAGATGGGCATGTTAAGAAATTAGCACCATGCCTGGCCCATGGGCCTACATATATAGTGGTGGTGGTGGTGGTTTAGTCGCCAAGTTGTGTCCAACTCTTGAGATATATATGTTGGTGGTGGAGTCACTCAGTCGCGTCTGACTCTTTGAGACCCATGCAATGTAATAATTACCTTTGAAGGGTTCTTTTTTTCTTCTAGCAATGTATCTTTTTTGTTTAAAAACTATCCAAGCTAGCACGGTTATCTCTTAAAGACAGATATCTTAAAAGATATCTCTTAAAAGAGATATCTTAAAAGGCTTAGATACCTGAAAAGATAAGGTATCTTAAAAAGCTTCCTCGATGGTTCAGTGGCTAAAGAATCTGCCTGCAATACAGGAGACATAGGAGACAATTCCTGACCCAATTCCTGGGTCAGGAAGATCCTCTGGAGGAGGAAATGGCAATCCACTCCAATATTCTTGCCTGAAAAATCCCATAGACAGAGGAGACTGGCGGGCTACAGTCCTTGGGGTCACAAAGAGTCGGACATGACTGAGTGACTAAGCACAGCATCTTAAAAGTAGATAGTTCAATTATTTCTGCTAACAGAGGACACAGATTATGTGAAACAGTTAATATTTCAAAATTTTCCATTCTGTATTTGGAATATGTAGCTTAAAAAAACTCATGGGAGATCTGCGTCCTACTTATTTCCTTACATTAGTATAATATAAATAATTTAATTTCTTGAACTGGCCCATTTGGAGAACACAATTATGACCATACTGGGCAAAAGGGATTTTTTTCCCTGGTTGAGGGTTGAGAATTGAGAACCTGAGACTAGTACTTAGTATAGCATTTTATTGATATATTATTCGTATTTTTAACTTGTTGACTGTTGAGATTATTTATAGCATTGTGTACCACAATGAACCAGGGGAAAAAGCAATCATTCTTCAGAATTATAATATAAAGTGCCATTTTGAAATTTATTTACCATTTAGAAAACTGGTAGCAGAGGAAGCATTTTGCTAAATAAATCTCATGGTGGCATTTTACTTTTTAAGGTGGCATGTCTCTTCCAGTTCATTTTATTCACTTGTAATTACATGCTTCTGATTAAATTTAATATTTTTTAATAAGTTGTCTTTGAATATGTTAATAGTTTTAGATTATAGAAACTGGCTATTATTAGTCTTCAGTTAAAAATTTTAAGAATTTTAATTGAAAGGAAGTATTATAAAACAGTTTAGAGATCATATATTCTTTTTTTCAAAGATATAGGAAGAAGTTTATTTTGAATTATACTATTATTTATCCAAAAATTTTAAAAAATCTGTTTCCTTTGGTTCTAGTTGTATGACTTGAATAAATAAATATTTGGAATTGATATTCTTATTTGAACTTGTTCTATTTAACTTTCCATGGTTATGAAATCAAATAAAGTCATATATGGAGTATAAATCAGTCATGGTGCTAGGTAAGCAATATAGACAGTTGTAGTATCTCCCTTCAAAGCACTTACAGTGTGGTGGAGGAGAATGTCCAACCAGTCATTTTGCAAATAATTATTTAACATTTTGTGAGCTAAGTACTAAGAAAACAGTATAGGGAGACTGAGACTAGGCTCAGAGAAAGCTGCCCTGGGGAAGAGAAATTTAAGGGAGACTTATCAGTGCAAGGGACTGTGGGAGCCCACTCCAAGCAAATGAGGAATAGAATTTGCAAAGGCTCTTAAGTTTTGAAGAACCTTAAGAATCCTTGGTCACCAAAAAAGAGCAGTCTGACTAGCAAAGAGCACCTTTTAGCCTTCACAATAGTCCTGTGAGTTAATTCCATTTTATAGATAAGAAAACTGAAGCTTAGAGTAGTTTAGTAAGTTGTATATGGTCTTACTGTTTGTAAATGGCAGATTCATATTTTGAACCCAAGTTGGCCAGCCTGACTCCAACATCCTTGTTCTCTCTACTCTGCCATTCTTTCTCTGAGTCACTTAGCTCAGAGGTTATTGTGCTCCCAAACACATCTCTCTCTTGTTATTTCTCAAAAGGCTTAGCAGCTCTCCTTCTGGCTAATTGTTAAGCCAACAACGATCAGGTTCTTTCCTTATACTACTAAGGTAATAAGGTTTAACTCTTACAGGTTATATCTCTTGTATTCTGTAGAACTCCAGGGATCCTAAAAGCTTTTTCAAGGGTAGGAATTTTGTAGATTCTGGGACTGATATGAAACTGCAGTGTTGTTTGTAGCCTCTTATTTAAAAATAGCCTCATGGTGCTCATGGGGTGCTTTCATAGTGCCAACATTTCCATCATCCTGTCTGCTCTATCCGCAAGACACTCCACATAAACAAAAATCTGAGTAATAAATAGTATGCTTCTGCTGTTGCCTCTGCCTACTCTCTCCTGTATAGAAATCCTAATGCCACCACAAATAATGCATTTTATTGGAAGAATGCAAATTTAAAGGATTGCATTGCTTTAAAAGTTTGAAAAACACTATCCTAGTTTGTGTGAAGTTCATGGGAAATATTTCCTAAATGAGAAAATTTTCTGATTCTTCGTATCTGTTTATCTCTTACTACCTGCATTGACTCCCCCAAACATTTTTCCTAGAGGGAAAAAATTTCCTGAAAAATAAATTTAATTCAGACTCAGTGTCATTGTTTTATGTTTTTTGTCATAAGAAGAGATATTTTAATGCAGATACCTAGTTAAATATTTTATTGTCAGAGTTTACTAAGCAATTTTTTCTAAGCAATCTGTTAACCTCAGTTTTTCTGAGGTAAAAGGCACTGCATAAATTTGAGTGAGGACTATTTTTAGGCCTTGTCTTGTTTTAACTAACTAATCTTGCTTTTCTTGGAATTTGTGAAGTTTGTTGTAAAGTAATTCATAGTTCTGGGTAGACAGAGGTTGATGCTTTATCCTGATTGTCCTAAATTTTTGTATTCTTTGTTTACAGAGGGTTTCACATGGTAGAACCTGATTTACTTGAAATGCGAAGTAATAAATTGATTCCCTCCACCACCCCTCTTTGTCCTCTGTTTTATGTGAAACACCGACTGAAGTGAATGTTTGCCCTATGAATTTCTCTCCATTTTAAAAGTACCCAGAGACGCACATTTTAGGGGCTTATGCTAGAATACTTTGTCATTATCGTCACACCAATCTTTCCTTTCACGTTGCCTAAACACAGCTGAGTTGGTAAGAGGAGCAAAGACAACAAGATAGCGCTGCCAAGTAGAAGGGAAGCTGTAGTGGACCCAACGAGCAGGGCGGCGGAGCACACCCTCCACCAATCAGCTGTGAGTGCTGTTGCTATGTGCGCTCGTACTCTGCTGCCTTTGTGAAAAACCTTACACAGAGCGAAGCGAAATCAGCACCCACGGCTGAACATTTGTTTTAACCACTGCAGACATCTGGATCCCTCAGTTACTGACTGTATAGCTATTGACAGCCAGAAGGCAACTTCTTTTGTACAAGGATTCCAGTATGGTTTTCAGTGGAAACAAAGGGCTTCACAGAGAAGGTGTGTAATGAAGTGTTTTCAACGGCTTTATTTTTAAACTTCCAATTTTCAGTAGCTGTTTACAGTTGCAGTGTTTGCTTTGCGTGGATATTTAATAAACAGGTCTAGAAAAATGATCTCATGTTGAAAAACATTGAATTTAGAGAATTTTCTTTACCTTCAAATAGCCTGTTTTCTTTGAACAGCATGGCTTAAAAGATTATTAAAATGCTCATCTGAACAATGAGGAGGGAGAAAAGAAACCAAAATACAATGTGCTTACTTTAATGGGGGAAAATATGACAAAAACGAGAAAATTGGGAAGAGAATGAGGTTTAGACAGAAGTATTAACTGTACTTGGGTGAGGGAGGTTTTTGTTTTTGTTTTTTAAATAGAAGCTCTTAAGGAGAATGTATTTTATAGAAGTTACGTATTTTTAACTGAAATTCATTGTTTCTGAATTTGAAGAGATTATCAGAATTTAGCTTAGCGAGAATTTTGATGTAGTTTTAATGTTCTGTCTTTCTGTAAAGGGTTTCTGAAGATGCAACCTCAAATTGTATAAGCTCTTAATTGTTTGATCTGTTGGCTAGTTCTTCTCAGTTCAGATAAAGTATAGTAGTATAATCCAACTGCAAAGACAGTGATGTGTTCTATTAAATAAATGTCCATATAGAAAATTGAAAATATAAAAGATTTTGCAGACAAACTAGAAATGTATAAGATACTATTTTAAAATTAAAATGAGCCTTAATTAAATGTAATAATTCCTTATTTGAATTAGTTAATACTGCAGATATAGTAAAGTCTTATTAAGTTAAACCTCACCAATTCAATATTTGTAATAATTAAACAAAATATGGGTTACAGCTTATTTTTATGAGATCTGGAAAAACCAGTTTATCCAACTATTTATAGGCAAGTTTTAAAATATCTTAGATAAACAGAAATCTTCACGCAGTTTCAATTACTGTTAAATTATATTTTGCATAGTTGATTTAGCTAATGATTCTTTTAAATTAATTAAAGCAGAACAGAATACTAATTAATATATTGCCCATTTATAAACAGTTTTCTTTTGTTTATCTACTTTCACCTGGTTGTGTAAGTGGCTTCTTTTTAATTCACTAGTTTATTTATGTTTGAGTAAAATTAATGTAATATAAATTCCAAGCTAATATGTGAGCTTTATATTTTATCTCTACAAATGATATATTTTGGAATATGATTGGTTTTGACATTATTCTCTTCAAGAAGTGCTTGGTGCTTGTCATTAGGAAGGGTTAGCATTATTTGGTAAGCGAAGAGAGATTTTTTTTCCTTGAACTCAAAATTATTTCATGCTTTTGTGCACATTACTGACCATTTTTAAGGGTACATATATATTTATAAAGGTATTTTATGTGAACATACATGTTGCTAAACTTAAAATCTGGCATTTCTTAGTTTTTTTCAGTTTTAGCCAAAACTTAAACTTGATAGGAGTTATAAAAATTATGGCAAAATAAAAAAAATTATGGTAAAATAAAAAAAGCTATTATATACTTTGTACTTGCTAGCCTTCATGATATAAAGCACTTATTTTCAGAAGAGAAGCTGGGGGTCGGGTGGGCAGGGATGGGAGGCAGAGGGATATTAAATGGGCCCAAACTCATCAAATATAGCTCTAATCCCATGGAAGTCAGTCTAGTTATTTCCCTTTTTTGAGCTATCTGTCTCATCAATTACTCATTTTATTTTTTAATTATACGACCACAGAAACCAAAGTGTTGCTTGTATTGATTCCCCATCTGCTTGGTTTATTTCTTAAGAATTAACAGACTTTCCAAGAGAAGGATGATTTCATTCATATGCTGCAAAAAAAAAAAAAAAGGAACATGATATTGGCAAGAAATTTAGATCTGCTTCTGTGTCACACAAAAGCCTTGCCATTGTGTTGTGGGAGAAGTAGTCTTGGCAGGATCCCAGACTTTATTTCTGGGCTCATCACCTAAAGATTGTTCTTATACATCTTATACATGTGAGAGTTCCTGTTCAGTAACAGAACCTCAGGGTAAAAACTGATTTTTTAAAATCTGGTCAAGGCTAGTAACATTGCTAGCATACTTCAACTCTTTGGATTTATCTGTTACTTGACGATAGAATTTTAATTGTCTTATTCTGTGTCAGATCTTTCTGGCTTTATTCGTTTGTACTTGTAATTAGAAAAATACTTCAGTTCTCAAAAGTAGTGATTTCTTTTCTGTCTTAGCCACTTGATAGGATAGCAAATAGAAGCTTTCATATTTATCAGATGCGGTGTTTGCTGTAACAGATTTTATTTCAAATAAAATATTTTTCATTTTTAAATCACCAGGCAATAATATAGAAATATGTAGATAGTATTTCATTTATAATTCTTCAAAAAATTTCTCTTATTTAGAATTTCAGGTTAAGAAGGGGTACCAATCCAAGTATTTCTTTTTCTTTTGGTCTTTTGTAAAATCTTTAAAAAAAAAAAAATTCCTACAGCAAGTATTATCCCCAAGTGTTTGATTTCTACATGTATGCTCTAAGTATTCTAACACTATATGCAGTGTTTCTTTGATTCTTCCTTGTAGAAATTCCATTCCCTTATTCCTGTTCTGAACCCAGAAAAGATTTGATTATTATAGCCAACTAGGCAAGTAAGTTTTGTCCTAACAACTTTTGATCAGACATTTTCATGTAGCAGCAGTGCTGTTACGTAAACTGTATTGCTTTTGCAAGAGTGGCTCAGATGGCAAAGCGTCTGTCTACAATGCGGGAGACCTGGGTTTGATCCCTGGGTGGGGAAGATCCTCTGGAGAAGGAAATGACAACCCACTCCACTATTCTTGTCTGGAAAATCCCATGGACGGAGGAGCCTCGTAGGCTACAGTCCATGGGGTCGCAAAGGGTCAGACACGACTGAGCGACTTCACACACCCACAATCTTTACAATCTTTTAAAAAAAATCTTCAGATGCCATCGTATCTAAAATCAGAGACCCAGGTTTTAAAAACATAGTTGTTCAGAGTATTGCTTGAATCTGATTATATAATCCTTTGTGATGAGGCTGAGTTATAAGCTATTATTTGATAAACTGGAAATATTGCCTTGTTTTCTTCTCTGGTCTCAGTTTTACTCATTCAAAGACTTCTGAACATCAAAGGATTTGAATTATAAGCTCTATGATAAGCACAGGGACATTAAAATTATAAATTACAGGAGGTAGTCAAGATAGAATAGAAAAAAGAATTGATTCTAAGAGTCGTATATGGGCCTCACATTTTGCTGTAAGCTTCTTGTTATCCAGAGTATGAAAAGAAAACTCTGCCAGTTATTTGCAATCCCTGTTATTTATGTAACATTTTATTGCTAAATATTCTCTTTTCTTTAAAAATTATTCTACATTTTTAATTGAGAATTTTAAGTATACTGTAAATATAATTTTTTATATTTTTCTCCTAAGTTTCACATATGCATATATACTTTTATGCAGAATCTCAATTTTCTAAGATACTTTATGACCCAGAAAGTCTTGGAAACTTGGGGATTTGGGCAGAAGAAAGGGCAGAGCTGGACTTCCCTAGTAGTCCAGTGGTTAAGGCTCTGAGCCTCCAGTGCTTCCACTTAAGGCCGAGTGAGTTCAGTCCCTGATTGCGGAACTAAGATCCCACATGCCTTGCTTGGCATGGCCAAAAAAACAAACAAAAAAGAAGAAGATAGGGCAAGGCTGATAGGGAAGTATGTGACTAAACCTCTGAAGAAATATAATAGTCAATAATGGCAAGGAAATAATGAGTAAATGGGAAGGTAAATGAAGAAGAGGAGGCAGAAAAAATTTTATTTGATAACAGTGTTATTTTTGGGGTGTGTGTGTATGTGTATGCATAAAAGTTCCCACCAGTGCTGGGCTGACTGACTAGAACTGGTAAATTCACCAGGATTTGTTTACTGGGAAGTAACTCATTTCTGACTTTCCTTTTAAATTCCTCAACTAGGTTCTGATAAGGATGACCTTGTATTTACCACTCATTAATGACAAGGGACAAGTCAGCTATCTGGAAACCAGAAATTAAATTTTATCACATACATGATGAATGTAACTGTTTTGAAATATAGGAACTTACAGAATAAAAATCTGGTGATGTAGGGGTTAAAATTTAAAAACTCAAAATTCCAAGCCAAAATGTTCAGAAAATGGTCTTTTGTCATTTTAATAAGTACACAAAATTTCAGATTCTTTTTCAACTGATCACATTATTTTCATTGCTTTGGATAGTGATAATTTTATGTTATTTTGGGAGAGAGGTTCAATCTGGTTCCCATCTTGGTTTTCATATTTTCATCAAGTGCTAAGATTTTGTGATTCTTAGATAAACATAATTTAGTCTTCCAGTTCAGCTGAAGATAAAGTTTAGCTTATTGAAAATTAGAGAACCAGCAAATGTAAAGAAAAGACAATCTCTTTTTTCATTGTCAGTGCATTCAGTGGTACTGCCCAAGTGGCTTCTGCATTGGATCACGAAACTATTTTACATCTAACAAAAAGGATAGGAGAACCTTTTTAGAAATACATTTCCTGGTTTTACCTGACTGCATTGCATTGGTATGTTTGTTTACCTTAGATCATTTATTCTGAAAATATCCACATAGAAAAAGAATTAAAAAGTTTCTCTATGTCATCGTTTTATATTTTCCGTACTGACTGAAAAATATCAACCCTCTTGCTAGAAAAATTGCATCTATGTATATACATAGATAATTTTGTGGAAAATAGCCAAAGGTTCATAAATTCTCTTAAGAAATCTTATTAAACATAATTTGGTTTTAGTCAGAGAATAAAAGCTTTAATTTTAGAGAATTGAGGTTTAAAACAGATTGGATAAGAACTTCAGGATATGAATGGAAGCAAAGTATTAAGTAGTGAGTGTGCAGCGCTGTTTTGTTACTTTTGAGGAGAGGGGAAATGTTCTAACATGTACGCCATACATTAGTACTCTTGCAGATGGATTTGTCCTGGGGAGGACCCCACTGTCCTGTGCTGACTCCTCTATTCTGGATGAGCTTCTCATAGAGAACCTAGTCAAAAGGACCAGGCCTAGAATGTGTAATATCTAGATCTGAGGACCTACATATCATCTCTGAGTTGTAGGTTGAGATTACAGGAAATCTCAGATACCTCCTTTGGCCTTAGACTTTCACCTGGGTGCTCTTCCAGAAATTGCTCTGTGCTAGAGATGACAGACCCACTGCAGTGGATGGCACCTAGTTCCATGTTTGTTCTAGAGAACTGAGCAGAACTGACCTTAGTGTATGTGCTCAAGTTTTCAACTCTTAATTAAAAACAACTCTGCATCCACTTTTTATTTCTGCTGGAGTTTTAGGATTCACACATACCAACAGTCAGTGGGAAATACAAATGTTGAGGGTGCTTAGAAGAAGGAGTCATGCATGTGGTAGAGGGAAGGAGATTGAAAGGACAGAGTGTATTTTGGGGGACCAACCTATGTTATAACCATATTCCCATGAGGTGAAAATGTAAGAAAGACTAAATTAGGTCAAGCTTGAGGATAATTTTGGAAAGCTATGTGCCAGTTATCTGAGTTTAGTAAAGCTGGAACAAAACAAAACAGCACTAGAATAGTAGATGGTTGCTTTTTTAGCACAGGGTCATCTTTTGAGTGTAGAGCTAAATCTAGAACATGTGGTTTTGAGAGACAGGACTTTGCTTCCTTTTGTGGCAGTGTTTTCTCAGCTTTTCGTCCCCTACTTCTTTCTGCATGTAGTGTGGAGTGATAACACCTATATGATCAGAAATATTCCCACAAAAGACAGTCAAAAGGACAATATTTTCTACTTTAGTATTTTCAGGCCCTGAAACAGTAGTGAATTAGGCTTAATGATTTACACAGAGAACAGAGAAAGTAGAAAATAAGATCAGTGCAAGTAAGAAAGAAATGAATGAAATCTGTATAGCTCTGTTTGTATCTGTGTATCTGTGGTGTATGGCGAAAAGCACAGTCCTGGTAATCTGAATTTAAGGAGGCAAAACAAATGGACACTAGTAAATTTTGTCAATGACACTGACAGGTTCTAATTGTTTATATCAAGTCTTCTAGGAGCTTTCTCTGATATCTAAGTTTGAGTTCCCACCTAACCATTCCCATAGCACTGAAATGTACTTCTGTTATTTATCAAGCATCACCCTAAATTAGCTTTACCTGAAAGTACTCCACAAGACTGTCCTCTGCTTGAAGGCAGAATAGCAGCTGATTCTGCCATTGCCTTCGGGAGACGAGGTGGGTTTCACTTGAATTTTTTGACACATAGAGACTTAGTTTTCCACTCTTACCTTCTAGCCAATATTTAAATTGCTTAAAATTTAGTTTTCTTTTTAGAGCTTAAGTTGCCCTCAACTCATCACATAAGCAGTCAATAGGTTGGTATGAAGAATTCTGTTATTCCTTAAAAGACTGTTGAGACCTAAAATTTCCAATAACAGATATGGAAATTAGAACTCAGAAAGTGCTCTCTCTCCTTTTAATATTTTTAAATTATATGTTTTTGCCCTGGCCTAGAGATTTGGTGACTACCTAATGCAATTTTTAAAATTTCAAAAACAGATATTTCCTTGTCCCATTCAAGAAAATCATATAGATAAGGGCATTTAAAAAACTCACAAAAAACTATTTCAGGGCAAAATATCAAATTCAAGATAATTATCTGGACAGGGAAACAGCAAGCCTTTATCACTTTAACTAGAAGTAAGCTAAAATAGGGAGAAAACAAAATGTGATGCAGTATTAACCATTCATTATTTTAGCAAGTGTTTGCGAGCTTGCTTATGCCAAGTACTATGCTGGGCAACTGTAAGAGATGATCCTTCTTCTATGGACCTTAGCGGGTTAGAGAAGAGAGGTAAATAGTGATTTATTTGTGTGTGTGTGTACTAAATTTAGGAAGGAAAAGCATAAGATACAATGGACTCGTCTCCTAAAAACAATAAAGCATCATGGGAGGGTATAATAGGACCAGATGAGCTTGGATAAGACCTAATTAAGAATTGTATATTCAAGCTGAACTAGAGCTCATCACATTATTTTATACCCTATTCTCTTAATCTTTAGAACTTTGATCAAGTGGTAAAGTTAAATTTTTAGCTTCATAAATGTGTAGGTCGTTAGAAAATGTAATTTTAAAAACTCATGTACAAGAGTAACAAATCTAATTTGGAATGAACTTAATAGAGTAATTTTTAATATTTAAATTATTTATAATTTTTTGGGGTGCACTGGGTCTTCTTTGCTGCACGTGGGCTTTTGCTAGTAGTGGCAAGTGGGGGCTACTCCCTAGTTGTGGTGCACGGGCTTCTCATTATGGTGGCTTCTCTTATTGGGGAGCATGGGCCCTAGGTGCACAGACTCAGTAGTTGCAGCTCCCGGACTTTAGAGCACAGGTTCAGTAGTGGCACATGGGCTTAGTTGCCCTGCAGGATGTGGGATCTTCCTGGATCAGGGATCAAACCGGTCCGCTGCATTGCAAGGCAGATTCTTAACCACTGAACCACCAGGGAATCCCTAGAAAATTCTTTATGAAGAAAAAAATTTAAATCTTCCAAAGAATGTGAATGGTGAGATTTGAACCTTTAAAATGCAGCTTTTAAAAAGTTGGTTGAAGTGATTTTTGAGTCGCTAGCTCTGATTTTGGGGAATCATTGAAAAATTACTGAAGTATCAAGAATGGAAAAGCAGTGAGTGTTAGAGTTGGAGTGCCCTCCTAAAATAATACACAAAGGATAAATCACCTCCTTACCACAGAGTTTTCCCATGGTGTGACTTTAAGAATACTGGCATAGTTGGAGAGAAAGATTAAAAAGATTGAGGTGAGGCTGTGAGGCTTGTGAGGAGGGGAGTGCTGGAAACAAGAAATTCTAGTTATTAAATGGAATAAAGAAGGGATAAGATATCTCGAGGTGGCCCTGTGAGAGAATAAGATCAGGTGGGCCAGAACATTTGATGCATAAAGGGCAGTAATGACTAAAGAGGTTTTAAAAAGTGAGATAGCATCCCTCTTCACCTCATCTCTCAGTGGTCCCCTTTATGAATCCGATGCTCTGACCAAACTGAGAATGCTGAGAGATGAGATATGGGAGATTGTTAGTGGAAGCAGTCAGACTTTACCATTGAGGACTTGTTGGAGACAGGAGAAAGGGAGGAGGCATAGATCATTCTAAGATTTCAAGTCACAAAAAGCAAAAACAGCTGTAGCTGGAAACAAGTTTTGTACTCTGACCAGCACCCCCATGATTATTTTTGTTTGTGGTAGGCTATATGTACCAGGATCAGTCTGTGCTTGTGGCCAAAGTGGTACTGACAGTAAATGGGATGGTAGTATTTTATAATTTCAAAAATCAGCACATGTAGAATCAAATATTATTTAAATTGCAATGGGTGTCTTGTTTCGCATTCCTTCATTTTACAAGTAAGTTTGTTGAGGGTCACAGAGTTTAATTGACCTTTCCCAAAGTCTGGAACTAGTTCATGAGAGAGCTGAAATTGGAATCCAGATCTTCTGGCTTTTAGTATAGCATTTTTCATACTTTTTGCAAGTTACTGAAATTTTGTTTTCGTTTTCTGTTTTATCGAGAGATCTATCAATTTCAAGATCTATTACAAGTGTAAAGGTTGGTGTCAGATCTGTTATTTAGCTATCAAAAAGTTTGGGCAAAAGATCTAAGTTAAATATGGATTTAAAGCCAATTGACAAGTTTATCTTCTAAATATATGATTTTAGAATAATCTAACAATAAATAATAGCTATGCTCAATTGATGATAGTAGTAACTGTGAATCTGTTGACTGAACTAAAACCAGTTTAATCTGGTTCTAGGAAGTATACTATACTTGGCTGATTCAAGTTGATGGTAATGACCACAGAGTTATCCAATAAAACATTAATTAAAAGCATTATATTAGCATTAAATTCCGCTGCTTGATCATTATCAAAGGATACTGCCTTGGCAGAGTTACACATTTGAAGGGGAAATAGAGTGATATGAAACTAAAGAAAAAAAATTTAAAAGCTATTGTTTCTCATCTTACCGACCTAATATAGCAAGGTGATATCTTTATACTAACCATTTACAACTAAACTATAACTTCTATTCAAAATAATTCATCTCTCCACACTTGTGCAGAGGTCAATGAATGAATCCACTTGAATAAACAAATGGTTACAAGAGTGACATCGTCTGCTTGCTTCAACTGGGTGAATCACTGAAGGAATCAGTGGGTATTCTTTCTTGGTGCTGTTACATCATCTCATTTTCTTTTTGGCAAGCTATCATTCTCATTGACTTCTGATCCATTGCCACCACCCCCCACCCCCACCCCCCGCTTTGTAATGATTGGTAGTTTTCCACTTTTGTGGAATGTCATGGTCTCTACTTGCCCATCATTGCTCCTTCAGGCTGACTAAAGTGGGAGCAGTGGAGAGGGAGAGGGGAGGGACCCCTGGAGAATGATAGTTGAGTTCTTGGTTGTTACTCACACAGGGCCTGAAGTCAAATCATTTTCAGAATAGTAGTGGTGGTTCCTGAAGTTTGGTCCTCAGACCTGTGCTAGTCTAATGTAAGTTTTTTTTTCATTTGTCCATGGCAAAGATGGCAGCCATTCTCAAGAGGGACTCCTTTTCTGTGATCATGACTGTCAATTTTTTGTTATTAAATGCCTTTTCTTTTATGAAAAGGCATTTATGTTTTTTCTTTGTAATTTTGCTTTAATTTTAGAAGTGAAATGCAGTGTTTAAAAATCTCCAGGAATTTTAGAAAGCTTATTTTAGCAAACTTTAGAGAGCTTATTTTAATTTTTTATGTTTTATCATTTCAGATAATCTTTAAATAAGTTTATACATTATTGAAAAAAGTAAATATAAAATTGTGTGTATTGCTGTTTAACTTAATGGATTTTTTATGCCTTTTTATAAATATTATAATTATTTTAATGGCTTTAGGATATTCCATCATGTTGACATAACATTAGTCAAACCTTTTTCCATAGTAATTTTTAAAAATACTTTTAACTTTACTTCTATAGTAGATAGAACATGGCTTTTCACTGTGATTTTAATTGTTATTTCTTTGATTAAATATCCTCTCTAGAGAGATTAAACATTCCAGTCTGTGTTTACTTATGTGAATTCTTATTTTCAAATTTGAAAATAGCAAGTTTAATTAAAATAGCATATGGAATAATTTAATATATGTAGGAATACTTTGTCAACCATATAATATAGAAATATGTTCCCTTCTACTTTTTCTTTATGAAATACTTTGATTTTATACATTTTAATCTGCCAATATTTTCCTTTGTGTATATTTTTCTCTTATCAAGCTAAGAAATGTCTCATTTCACTAAATGAATACATATTGACTATTTTCCCCATTAAAACTTAGATGTGATTCTTTTTACCTGTGAGGTATTTATTTTCATGTATGATCTAAAGTGCTATATCTCAAAGTGTGATTCAGAGATCACCTGCATCAGAGGCATAAAACTTTCTTATTAATAATGCAGACTCCTGAGTCAGAATCTCTGGGAGTAAAACATGGGAATATACATTTTCTGCAAACTCCTAAGATAATACTTGTTTTAGGGTCCTGTTTCTGCTGTAAGAAATTTCTGCAACTTTATGGCTTAAAACAATGCATTTAACCAATTTCTAAATCTGTAAGATGACTCAGAGACCTCATCTGGGCCAACTCTATTTCAGTTGTTAAAAACAACTGAAAAAGAATTGCTGAAACAAAAAAACAAGAAAATTGGTAGTAAGCCCTATATTTGATCAGTAGCATATTGGCTAGGGACCTAAATGTTGAAATGGGACTAAGATATATCAAGTCTAAAAATTTTCTGTGTATTTTTGGAAGATTATATAACCTTGTCTAGATTTTTTTTTATTTCTTTAGTCTTTGAATTTTTGAAAATAATTGAGGTAAACTACAAGAAAGTACTCCTGACTCAGAAAAATTATAATGTAAATAAAATGTGATATATTGACTTTCATGCAGTTATTAATAAGATGATTAATTCTAAAAATAGAAGGCCTACAACATTAAAATCTGTATAAATTTTACATTGAGGTGGACTTTTAGATGCGGATGAGAAAAAATCACTTTAATAACTGAGTTTGGCTTGGTTTTATCATGTTGTGCCTTATATCCCTAGTATTTATTTATCTTCTAATTGAAAGTTTGTACCTTTTGACTGCTTTCATCCATTTTCCCCTTCACCCACCCCTTGCCTCTGATAACCACAGTGATCTCTTTTTCTGTGAGTGAATGAGTTTTTCTGTTTTTGAAGCATAGTTGACATCCAACACTATGTTAGTTCCTGTTGCATAAACATAGTGATTTGGTATTTCTATACCTTTCAAAATAATCACCATAATAAGTCTAGTTATGATATGTCACCCTTTCAAAGATATTGCATAGTTATCAGCTGTCTTCCTTACACTGTTCATTTTATACCCATGACCTCTTTCTTTTCTTCCCCCATCCACTTCCACTTTGGCACCCACCTGTTTGTTCTCCTTGTCTCTGATTCTGTTTGTTGTGTTTGTTTATTTGTTCATTCGTTTTTTAGATTCCATATGTGAGTGAAATTATATAGAATTTGTCTTTCTCTGTCTTATTTATTTCACTTAGTGTGATACCCTTCTAGGTCCATCCATATTGTTGCAATGACAGAATTTCATTCTTTTTTGTGGGTGAGTAATATTGCATTGTATATACCAGTCATATCTTGTTTATCCATTCATCTTTTGCTGGACATTTGGATTGCTTCCATGTTTTGGCTATTGTAAATAACGCTGCAGTGAACATAGGGGTGCATGTATCTTTTCCAATTGGTGTTTTTGTTTTCTTTCAATAAATACCCAGGAGTTGAAATGGTGGATGATATTTTTAATCTTTTGAGGAATTTCCATACTGTTTTCCATAGTGGCTGTACCAATTTACTTTCCTACCAGCAATGCATGAGGGTCCCCTTTTCTCCACATCCTTGCCAACACTTGTTTTATTTGTTGTCTTTTTGACAGTAGCCATTCTGATAGGTGTGCCAAATATGACTTTTTGCCAACTTCAAGATAATATCTGAGAGAGAAAAAGAGATATTTAAGAGTTCATAAAAAGTTGAAAGCCTCTTCCTTATATAACGGAGCTGAGATTTTAATCCATTTAGATTTTCCTCCAGGACTCCCCACAACTATTTAAAGAAAACTTCTTGGACCAGCTGACATAATTTTTTAATTGCATTGTAGAGTAATGAACTCCATATTTATTTTCATATTTCTTAGACCTTATACAACTATAAAACCAAAATAATTTTGAAAAAGCTAAATTCAGGCCATCATCCAAAAGTCTACAAAAATAAATGCTGGAGAGAGTATGGAGAAAAGGGAACTCTCCTACACTGCAGGTGGGAAAGTAAATTAGTATAACCACTATGGAGAACAGTATGGAGGTTCCTTAAAAATTAAGAGAGAGCTACTGTATGATCTAGCAATCCCACTCCTGGGCATATATCTGGAGAAGACCATAATCTGAAAGGATACATGTACCCTGATGTTCATTGCAGCACTTTTTACAGTAGCCAAGACATGGAAGCAACCGAAATGTCCATCAACAGAAGAATGGATAAAGAAAGAAGATGTGGTACATATATACAATGGAATTTTACTTAGTCATAAAAAATGAAGTGATGCCGTTTTCATCAACATAGAGATTATCATACCAAGTGAAGTAAGTCAAACAGGAGAAAGACAAATATATGATATTACTCATATGTGGAATCCAATTTTAAAAAGATACAGATGAACGTATTTACAAAACAAAAGCAGACTTAACAGATAGCAAAAACAACTTATGGTTACCAGAGGGGAAGCCTAGGGGAAAGGGATAAATCATGAGCTGGGGATAACACATGCACACTACTGTATATAAGATAGATAACCAACAAGAACCTACTGTATAGCACAGGGAACTCTACCCAATATTCTGTGATAACCTAATGAGAAAAGAATCGAAAGAATGAATATATGTATATGTATAACTGAATCACTTTGCTATATACTTAAAACTAACAGAATATTGTAAATCAACTATACCCCAATAAAATTAAAATATTTTTTTAAAATAATAAATGGGGATAAAATTACAAAACCACTAAACTTTGTGATGTATTATAAAGCTATTGGTCAAAATGTGACTATCATGCTTGGTATTATGGGCCAAGTCCTTTTGAATTGAACATGCCTACAGTACTATGGCTTGATATTTGCTTGTCCCATTTGACTCACTGTCAACTTTTGTTGGTACCCCAAGCCACTGTTTTGTGGACTATAATAAGTCCACCTCTCTTCTTACCAGCCAAGAGCTATTTAAGTCATGCTATTTAAACACCAGCAAAACTATCAATGTAAGTTATAATTGTGCATATGAATATAACATTGAAATAAGAAAGCAATCCTTGATTATCATTGTCTACAATGTCTACAATTGTCTACAAGACTAGGCTTATGCTTATTTTTTTTTTTTTTTTTGAGATTTTCATTGAAAATAAATCATGTGTTAAATTTGGAGGAGAGTTGTCAGATCCCCAGAATGTCCACAGACTCCAGTCTGAGAACCAGTTCTACCCTGTTACATGTTATACATGGATACATGCAAATTCACAGCTACAACTGAAAACATAATTCCAGTGTAAAGCAGGTCCCTTGCTTTTCTAATGTCACCTCTGCTTTCCCTATATCCTACCTTGCCTAATATCCTCATTTTCTCCCTTTACTTAGCCTCAAGTTTTCAACTAGAGCAGTGGTTTTCAGTCCTTGTTGCACATTAGAATTACATAGGGAGCTTTTATGCGAATATAATATCTAGTCTTGGATGTGTTCGAGTTTTGTTTCTATTTTTTGTTTGTTTGTTTTGTCTTATGCTTTTTTTTTTTTAAGTTTTCCAGTTTGTTCAATGTGTGACTGGGATTCAAAACCACAAGGTTCTAGAACTATTGAAAATTTCTATCAAGATATTTTGGCTTATTAAGGAACAGTAAGGCTGTGTATTATATAATACTGCCTACTGTATGCCAGGCACTGTGTTGTTCAACACGTATTATTACCTCATAAAATCAGTGATGCTATGAAATTGGTATTAGCTCCACTTTTCAGGAAGGTAAAGTTTAAAGAGATAAATTAGGTTCCCTTGGGCTCCATTATTAGCAGCAGAATGGGGATTCCGATTGTCTGTTAATCATTATCTTAATCACAACACTATAAATGTTCAGTCTTATTTCACTCTTTTATTACAATATAGATTTACTTTAACCAGTCCCTGTTAAATGCACACTTTGATGAACGCATTTTTACTTTGAGTAGTTTACATATTTTGACTAAAACTGTGTAAGCGTGAAGTATGAATGCAGTTCATATGAACACCTGCAGCTATAGTTCTCTCTTCTTTTCCCTATTCCATTAAGAAGTTTGTTGGATAAATGATTTCATTTTCCAAGATTGGATTTTTTTTTCAAAAGAGGATGAAAAGCATTCAGTTAGCTTACTTTGTTTTCAAGTCTATTAAGAAATACTGCATTTGAATTACATTCTGATTAAACTTATAATTTTAGGGTTACCATATTTGGTTGATTTTAACACATTTTCTATATTTTACATCTTTGAAATCAGAAATAAATTTGTTTCTTACACTTTGATGGCCCACTGTAGTTAAATTGGCGGATTTTTCTTTGTTAATGAAAGGTAAAATAGTTATATGTCTTAAAATTAATGACATCTTGGATTTGATGAATTAACAATAGTGGTTATATATGAATGACTGTTCCATATATAATCTGCGTATTTTGGGAGGTAAAACAGTGTGATATATTCTCAGTATTGCGAAGATTAAATAAGATAAAATAATCATCACAGCATCTGGCACATAGTAAGAGCTTAGGAAATGTCAGCTGTTGTTACAACATTGTAAATATTAGTGTTATAACTGCATGACGGCTCCACAGCTACAGAGCAGAGAGAGGTGTCCAGCAGCCTTCAGTTTATAAGTGAAAAAAATTAACTGTTCTTTCAGTTATTTCCTGTAGACAGGTTCTTTTATAAACAAATCTGACTGGCATTAAATTGATATTTCCAAGACTGCTGTATATATAGAATGCTGAAAACCACCATTATACAATATACTCTGCTGTACTGCTCATTATGGACTCATTCTGGCATATTCTTAAAATACAGAATTGAATATAGATATTCACTAGTCTAGTCCAGGGGAATTTTGTCCAAGAAACGCAGCACCAGAGATTATGAGAAACAAGATTGTTGTCAGTAGACTTTGAGTATGTCAGTTTTTATAAGAGCTGTGCTTCCCTCAGTCACACAACAGTTTTTTTTTTTTACCTGTAATACAAGTGAAATAGTAAATAATTGTTGCAGAAGTAATATTTGTCTCTTCTTTCAGTAACTCACACTTATTTTTCAGGCCCTGAAGACTTTTAAGTATATTCATACCTATCAGACATTAAAGTGCTTAATATAAAACATGTTGTTGTTTAGTCACTCAGTTGTGTCCGACTCTTTGCAGCCCCATGGACTGCAGCACACCATGCTTCCCTGTCCTTTACCATCTCCCGGAGCTTGCTCAAACTCATGTCCATTGAGTCAGTGATGCCACTCAACCATCTTGTCCTCTGTTGTTCCCTTCTCCTCCTGCCTTCGATCTTTCCCAGCATCAGGGTCTTTTATAATGAGTCATCTCTTCACATCAGGTGGCTAGAGTATTGGAGCTTCAGCTTAAGCATCAGTCCTTCTATATAAAAAATAAATTAAATTATATTAATTTAAGTTTGTACAGAATGTCCTTTTTTTTTTTTTTTTTTTTTGGTCCTAGGAGGTAAAAACTCACCTGAGCTTTGATCATTTTCTTTCTTGCTTGTGACATTGCTTTCAATTATTTTTTTTTCTATAATTTATGTTTTCTAGAAGAAACTTCTTAAGTACAATTTTGGGATAAGTGAACAGATTATTTTCATTATTGATTTTTATTTTTTAAATCTGCAGAAAGCAAAAAGAGAATATTTTCCTGAAATTGTATAAAGGGAAATATTTTTTAATTAATAAGCTTTCTTTAGAAAGAATTTTTAGATTCTCAGCAAAACTATGTGCACAAAGTGCCATATACACACCATTACCCACACATGCACAACTTCCTTTACTGTGGATACCCCATGACATGGTGGTACATTTGTTAGTGATCTACATTGACACATCATCATCAAAAGTCTATACGTTATGTTAGGGTTCACTCTTGCTGAATATATATATTTATTTGCTGAATTCTATAATTATATTTTTTCTTTACTCCTCTCTCTTGAGCTCGCCTTCTGTGCCCTACTCTCCTTTGTCTGATACTCTGCCCTGTGACTCTAGCTGCCTAACCTCCCTTTCCGGGAACTTTGTTCTTTTGTCCTTTACTCAGGGAGACTGCTGGATTCTGTCTGCCTTCTCCTCTCTCCTGGAAACTTTCTCCTTTCTTCAGCCTGGAAACTTTCTCCAGATATTAAAGCTGGGCAGTTGTAGGACTCACCTGTTTATTTTTCTCTCAGAGATCACTGTCTTGCACTGTCTGTTGTCCAATGCCTGGAAACAGTTGTTTGTATTTTGTTGTGGTTCAGGCGTGTAGGTAAATCAAGTCCCTGTCACTCCATTTCGACTGGAAATAGCCTAATGACCACCAAAACCAAACCAGTCGTGTTACCCATCCTACCAACCCTGTGGAAGAATTCATAAAATGGGTGAATATATAAATCAGTCATTTCTCTCCAGTATGTTCCTTGGTGGGGAGACAAGGGTTGCGGTGAAGTCTTGCTCTCCTCCTGTGTACAGAGACCCAACCCAAGTAAAGGGGGAAAGTACCTTTCTCCCCTAACACTTAGCATTATTATTATTTACATAAAGAAATTGAGTGACATGTCTCAACTTGTCCTCACTAGATTCTGCTGTCTTCTTTGTAAAAACAGTAAAATCAGATTCTGCAGTGAATGTTTTACTTTTGCAGTTGTGAAAGTTATTAAAGGTTAATTTGTTTTCAGATCTTTACATGAATTTTTTTACTTTGGCCATCAGTTATGTTGTACCTCATTTCAATGAGGTTTGCTTTTGAAGGTTAAATAATTACTGAAATTTAATTTGATAATTCCTACCACAGCAAGGGGCTTCCCTTATGGCCCAGCTGGTAAAGAATCTGCCGACAAGGCGGGAGACCTGGGTTCCATCCCTGGGTTGGGAAGATCCCTGGAGAAGGGAAAAGCTACCCACTCCGGTATTCTGGCCTGGAGAATTCCATGGATTGTATAGTCCATGGGGTTGCAAAGAGCTGGACACAACTGAGCGACTTTCACTTTCACTTCACCATAGCAAGGTATGCCAGAGATCAAAGGGCAGAGTCTTTTTCTTTCTCAGAAATTTCTCAGAGAATTATTATTTTAACTTGCCTATAGTTACTCAGTATTTGAATTTACCTCTGTTTGATATAACGTCAGTGTTTACCTCCCAGTTAGGCCACATTTTAGAACCATCACAGTTCTGTAGAAGAATATAAAAGTTTAATGTTTTAGGTTTAAGATGAGTTATAATTTTGGCATCTTATGTGTCCCTTAGAAAAATTATCTTTTGAGATCATTTGTCTAAAGCCAACAGAAAAATCATTATAAGCAATATGATTGTCAAACAAATCATCTCTACTCTTACTGTCAAATAATAGCTCTACTCTTACTCAGTTTGTTTTTCCTTTTATATTTCCCCTTCTTATTTCCCTGTTTTCTCTTTCCTCTTTGTCTATTTTCTATCCCTGTCCCTTTCCTCCCCTTTTTTTTTTCTGTTTATTTTGATCACAATTCTTAGTTACTTACCCTTCTATTCTTTTCTGATTATTTTCTATAAGAATTCCCTTATTTCCACAGAAATTACTGTGGTTGAATTGGTAAGGAGCCAGAAGGGGAATGTGGGTGGCACTCGTATATAGAGGTTTCATGTAGTTGGGAATTCAGATTGTAAAAGAAATAATGTTTCTTGCGACAGCCAATTATAGTCCTCTGGGATTAGAGTCACCTTGCAGAATTGTGTGAAGTACAACCTTTACCTTTCTTGGCTTCTGATGAACTCTTTTTACTCTTCTGTGCTGGAAAATATCTATTTGTTAACAACTGGGTAAAAATTCACTAATAAGTAGTTGCATAATTAGGTTGAGGTGTTTTGTTTTTTTTTAATGAACTCACCAATTGCTTTACTACTGTAAAGAGTAGTTTCTTTTGTGTTATACCTTTAGAGCACTTTTAGTTAGAAATTATTTTGATGGAAGATGTGTAAATACTAATCATAAATGCCTTATTTCTTTGTTATGCAAGCTTTTAATCTATAATATAATCATCTGAGCAGTTTAAATGACATAAAATGTATGCTTTAAGTTTTACTGTAGCCTATGATAGTGTTTTGGAAACTATATAGCATTGTGTTTTTTTATTACTGTAGTTTATTTAATAGTTATGGTAAACAAATTCAAATTGGTAGGTAGTTGCTATTTTATATTATGTGATATTTGCAAAGGTGGGAAAAGAGATAGTACTTATTATTTGACTGTAAATAACTTAGGGAACAGAGGAACTTAGCATGGGCTGAGTTCTGAGTAAATAGGCTTGTCATACCTCACATCAAAGGAGCATCTTGTATGCTTCCAGAATTCTCTTATGTTCTTTAGTTTTAGAACTAGAACTATTTGACTTTTAACTTTTAGATCCTTGTATCAAGAAGTTCATAGTGCTTTAGAAAATACTATTAATCTTAAAATATCTTAAGAATGATGGAATGAATATCTTATATTGATTTTGTTCACAGTAATTAAAATTTTGTGTGTATGTATACACTCACATATATATGAATATTGCACAACACCAGTTGTGAGCCTAATAGAATGTCTACAAACATGAACAGCTTTAGAAAAATTTAAGAAACATAGAGCATTGAGAATAATTGAAAGTCCAAATTGTCACTTAACAAATCACTAAGTCTGCTCTTCTTGAGCACACTTCCATTGGTTAGCTCTGCTGATTGTTAACAATAGAGAGTTAGTGATTAGAGAATTAACCAAGGCTTCTTCCTTTGGTTTCTGTGAGATTCGGTGTGACATATGTGTAAGATCAGACCCTCAAAATTACCTGCTGTCAGCATTTTAGAGAATACAATATCAAATGGGAGAAATGGCTGTCAAAGTGGAATTTAGGAAATAAATTCTCTTGAGATACTGATTGGGTCTCAGGAACATACTTGAAATAATCATTTTGGTTGGGTATGTGTGTGTTTTAACAACTCTTTGCTGAAATGTCAGTGTGAATAAGTTAATTTCTGTCTCTTAAAAAATATAGTAAAATAAAAGTTAAAAGAGCTTCTTGTGCATTGCCTGATGTTTTGACACCTTCAGTCTGTCGTTTGTTACAGAGCTAATAATCTGAGCTCATTTGTCCTATAAAAGCTGCATTCTTCAGAGTTTAATCTACTTTAATCAAACTTGGCCATACTTCACATACTTCAGTCTATAATCTTTGATCTACACCTGAGATCTTACTTATTAGTTAAATAACAATGCTTAATTGTTTTTCATTATGCTTATGTATTCATTGAGCATCTTATATATAACAGACACTGTCCTGAAAGTGAAATTCGCTCAGTCGTGTCTGATTCTTTGTGATCCCATGAACTATACAGTCCATGGAATCTCTAGGCCAGAATACTGGAATGGTAGTTTTTCCCTTCTCCAGGAATCTTCCTAACCCAGGGGTCGAACTGAGGTCTCCCACATTGCGGGCGGATTCTTTACCGGCTGAGCCACAAGGGAAGCCCAAGTATACTGAAGTGGGTAGCCTACCCCTTCTCCAGGGGATCTTCCTGACCCAGAAATCAAACCAGGGTCTACTGCATTGCAGGCGGATTCTTTACCAACTGAGCTATCAGGGAAGCCCACTGTCCTAGACACTGGTAATAGAATAATGGCTGTGTTAGACCTGGTTCCTGCATGCCTGGATTTTATGATCTAATTAGAGACAAATAGCCATTAGAACAGGAGGAACACCTGAATCTTATGAGAGGATTTCCCTTTGCATCTACTTCCCATCTGAGTTGAAATTTCACTGCAATCAGGTACTAGAAAAAAGTTGGCAGATTTTCAACTTCTCCATTGGAAAATACAGTTTGTAACAATGTACTCCTTAGTTAAGGCTTTTAAACCCTGCTTATCTTCCAGCTTTGGTTTTCCAACTCATTTACAACTCTTCTTTTGCAGCTTTCAAAATACCAGGTTTAGTTTGGGTAGCCATTGCATATAGGAATTCCTATAGATACAATAGATATCGAGGACACAATCCTCATGTCTCAGTGCATGAGCAAAGAAACAAAGAAAATTCTGTTAGGATTGCAGAAGAGTAACCATGTAAACAGGGAAGTCCAGTGAGAATTCAAAGGGAAACAGATTGGGAATTAGACATCAAGATGTTTTACAATAAAGACTAGAATCAACATTCAGAGGCTGGATAACCAGTACAGAATGAACAGTAAGAATGACCTTGATACTAACAAATACGTGAGTCTGACTCTGTTCATGATTCTTTCCTGAGCTAGAATTGGATTTGGACTAGCTGGGGTGTAGAGTTTAGGTAGGCATACTGGATGAAACTGGGAAATAAGTCCTCAAATTTTTAATGTTTTATATGCACAGATCATCTTAGTTTAAGGCCTTACTTTAGCATTATATTGCTCTGTGTGTCCGAACTGTCACTTCTATGAAGTCTAATTTCTTCATCTGTAGATTAAAATTCATAGTGTTCCTTTGAGTTTTTAAACTGAATTATATACAAAATCCAAGACTCTCCTCTCTCCACTTCTGCCCCACTTTTTAACTTATCCCCTATTGTCTTGCCCACAGAAGCTGCTCATTTTTCTTTGATGATAAAGGGACCAAGCTTGGTTGTGATTAACTGTAAGTGCATTTGAATGCACAAAACAGAACATTGAAACATTTTATTTATAAGTAGATGTAGTTGTACAGTTTTGCCAAGCATAATAAAGATAATGTTTCTAAGTGGGGTATCCCCTTGCTCTTTCTCGAACCACATGATCCAGACCTTTTCCGTGATACATGAATTGAGAAACCTTTAAATTAGAAAGACACAAGGAAAGAAAGGAATAATTGTCCAGATTCTTTTAATACCAGGAATCCTTGAAGATATGTCTCTCTCAGGGATTTTCTGTGCCCTGAGTAGGTAGGGTAACTTCTACTCTAAAAATGAGTCATTTTTTGTGTGAAGTGAAAAATAAGAATGAACTTTCATAATTGAGAATTTTTAGAAACTATTGGAAGTGTAAAGTGGGCTGTTAGAGATGGTTCTCTACTGATAATGTTTGTGACCTTGGCAAATGATTTTACAAATTTAGTTTTCTCATCTGTAAAGTGAGAGAAAGACCCACGTCATCGCATTTATTTTTATCTTAAGTTTAAGAAGCCATATGGTGCACTCTATGTACCAGGCAATATTCAGAATATTTTACAAATAGCAATGCAGTCCTTTTAACTACCCTCTGAAGGTCAATACTGTTATTATTGCCATCTAATAGATTTTTTAAAAGCTAAGACAAAGAGAGGTACAAGAGGTATAATCTATGCAAAACCAACCATCAAGTAGCAGAACTGTTTTCCTGATACAAGAGTTCATGTTCTTAACTATTACTTTGTGCTACATAATGAGAATTAAGATGAGGAAGCACTTGATAAAATCACAACTCAAGATGATAGAGATCATCTTTGTCTAATTGAATGTTTGGATTATGTGGCAGTTAAAATTTGTAGCTAATTTTCAAAGAGCTAGATTATTATAAAAACATACACATGACTTTGTTTTTCTGATAGAACCTCAGAATATTAATTGCCTTAATCATAATCTTGAATTTTGATGGTTGCTGTATAATGTATATGTACTGCAGAAATATTTGGTTGAATTTAAACTACACACAAGTCTAGAAAGTTGTTTTTAAAAGTCAGTCTGTGATAAGTTTGTTTACAGATCACTTGCCTTTTTCAGAATAGAATGCTGAGGATCAGTTTAAGCTTTGTTCTTGGCTAACAAAAACAAAGCATATTTTTGTATTTGAAGGTACTCTTCTTCTAGTGAAAATATTTATGTCACTAGTATTAATAAAATAATAGTGTACATATAAAGTTGCTTTCATTTATAGCCACAGCCTCTTTTTTTTTGCACTTGTCATTAAAGTTAACTTTGTCCTTTATTTTCTTCTTAAAAGATTTCTCATAGTGTATAAATCAAGTTGCACTAGGAATGAAAAAATCTAGATTCTGGTGTGCAGCAGTATACATACAACTTTGAGAAAAAGGCAGTTAATGTCTTTTTACCTTTCTTCATTTGAAAGTAAGGTAGATTAGGCTACATAATTTCTAAGATCTTTTACGATTCTAACTTAAAACAGAGACACTCAATACATACCTATGAGATTGGAGCATGTAAATGAGAAGCTGAGAATATTTCAGAGTATGTAGAACCTCACTCATTAGGAAATAAATATCTACAGAATATTAAATATATTTTTATAAAGAAATGGATGGGTTACTATAACTTTGGAAGTTCTTGCAGTTTGGGAGAGGGTTGGCTCAAGTTAGCAGTACAGTCTGTATGGAACAGAGTGAAATATACACAGGTGGAGGTGAAATTTATGACCTAAGGATTGTGTGCCAATACCCTGAAGTAACCATTCATGGCGTAATGACTTACATAAGTTCTGGGGAAGAGTACCAAGTAAGTGAAAGATCAGTGTGAAAATGAGTTAGGAAAGGACTCTTGCAGGAAAAATGCAGTCAGGAAAGTTCTTCAGAAAACTTGAGGCATATTTAATAGATAAAAGAGAAAAGGTGGTAGCACCAGGTAAGAGATGAGTAGAGCTTGGTATAGACAGTAGTTTGGATTGAACAGGGTTACACATTGGGAGCAGTAAAAGAAGAGATTAAGAACCAGAGGTGGAGTTTTAAGCAGGCTCACCTCGGTTTATAACTTCTGGAGGCAGTGTTCATATCAGAATCTGGCAGTGCACAGCCAGAGTAGCTGGCTCTGTATGGTGGCCCTGGCCCTGGCATTTACACTGGGTTTAATAGGCAGTTAAGGAGCCAGTAAAACAAACAAAAAACAAACAGAACAATGTTGAGCTGAGAGGAATGTGGTGGAATGGCTTTTCAGGAAGATTAATCTGCATCAGTGTGCAAAACAAACAAGGGCCTAGAGTCCTAGACCATAGCTCAGAGACTGGTGTAAATAATAAGAATCTAACTTGATAACTGTTTTCAAGTTGAAAAGGAAGGTTTAATTTCAAGAGACATTTGAAAAACAAATTAGTATAATTCAGTTACTGGATTTTAGGCCCTGAAGAGGGAGAATCTCCTGCTCCTGTATCAAAGACTTAGAAGGAAACTTCTTTTATTCTCTTTTGGGATTTGGAGACATTTTTGTATGAGTGAAGATTCTACATGTGAAGTACTTATATTCTGATACATGAATCGTCATTGTGTTAAGAGAGGACTAGTCAAGTAGGCTTTTGTGTTTATCATCTGTACCCTTCAGAATAATTGACAATATATGCCACATCTATCTAATCTTCCATCATCACCATCTATTGAGATCACTATTGTCAAAGTCACCAATGACTTTCTTAATGTCAAATCCAGTGGTCATTTCTTTGTTTACATTTTATTAGACCTCACTACTGTTTGAGACAGTTGACCACACCCTCCATGAAACATTTTTTTTTCTTGGAACTTCCATGATACCATACTGGACATATACCAGCTCCTTTTGCTTGTTCATCATCTTCTACCAGATCACTACTTGTTAGAGTGCCTCAGGCCTTTGTCATGAATTCTCACTATGTGCTTCTAGGTGATTCTTCATTCTAAATACTGTCCAAGTGCCAGTGTTTCCCAAAACTATATCTCTAACCTTGGAAAAAAACAACCTCCTAACTAGTATACCTACTCTGACTCTTTTTCCCTTATTTTGTTATTAACGTATCTATCAGGGCGATCGTTTTAAAATGTAAATCAGATCATGTCATTTCTCTAGTTAACACCAGCCAACGACTTCCCACTGCATTTAGGATAAAATCTAGTTTCCTTTCCCTAGCTTCAAAATCCTCTATGATGTAGTCCCTGACCACCATTGTTTTCTTTTTTTTTTTTCAATTGGAGGATAATTACTTTACATTATTGTGATGGTTTTTGCCATACATCGACATGAATCAGCCACTGGTGTACATGTGTCCCCCCATCCTGAACCTTCCTCCCACCTCTCTCCTCACCCCATCCCTCTGGGTTGTCCCAGAGCACTCTCTGAGTGCCCTACTTCATGCATCAAACTTGCACTGCCCTGATCACCATTCTAAACTATAATTCCTACCACTTTTTCCTCTCTGCTACTGCCATTCCATCCTTACTCACCTTTTAGTTCCTGGGACAGTATTGCCTTATTCCTACCTTAGACTCTTTGCTCAGATTGCTCTTTCTCCCAGTTTTTTAATGGTTTGTTCCTTGTTCTGACCTTGGCTTAAAGGTTATCTGCTGAGAAAAGCCATCCCTCAACAGTCAGTATAAAGCATTCACATAATTCCTCTCAGTTTTTGCAATTATAGTATAGTAGTTAACACCATCTTCATACCCACATACTGGCTATATCAACTGAGCCCAATTCTCTAAGCATAACCTCTTCTCCTAAATCTTAACACCCTTTCTCAGATTCATCTATGTTTTTCATATTATCAGTAAAAGGTACTCAGTTCAGTTCAGTTCAGTCGCTCAGTCGTGTCTGACTCTTTGTGACCCCATGAATCACAGCATGCCAGGTCTCCCTGTCCATCACCAACTCCCAGAGTTTACTCAAACTCATGTCCATCAAGTTGGTGATGCCATCCAGCCATCTCATCCTCTGTCATCCCCTTCTCCTCCTGCTCCCAATCCCTCCTAGCATCAAGGTCTTTTCCAATGAGTCAACTCTTTGCATGAGATGGCCAAAGTATTGGAGTTTCAGCTTCAGCATCAGTCCTTCCAATGGACACCCAGGCCTGATCTCCTTTAGGATGGACTGGTTGGATCTCCTTGCAGTTCAAGGGACTCTCAAGAGCCTTCTCCAACACCACAGTTCAGAAGCATCAATTCTTCGGCCCTCAGCGTTCTTCACAGTCCAACTCTTACATCCATACATGACCACTGGAAAAACCATAGCCTTGACTAGACGGACCTTTGTTGGCAAAGTAATGTCTCTGCTTCTTAATATGCTATCTACGTTGGTCATAACTTTCCTTCCAAGGAGTAAGCGTCTTTTAATTTCATGGCTGCAATCACAATCTGCAGTGATTTTGGAGCCCCCAAAAATAAAGTCTGACACTACTTCCACTGTTTCTCCATCTATTTCCCGTGAAGTGATGGGACTGGATGCCATGATCTTAGTTTTCTGAATGTTGAGTTTTAAGCCAACTTTTTCACTCTCCTTTTTCACTTTCATCAAGAGGCTTTTTTGTTCCTCTTCACTTTCTGCCATAAGGGTGGTGTCATCTGCATATCTGAGGTTATTGATATTTCTCCTGGCAATCTTGATTCCAGCTTGTGCTTCTTCCAGCCCAAAGTACTAGTTCTTACCTAATTATTTTTAAAATTTTGCTTTTAAAGAGAAAAAAAGAAAGAAAACAAAGCAGAAAAGTATTTGAAGCTGCTAAGTTCTAATTTCAACACCAGAACCAGTATGCCATTATCTATGTCTGTTGTTACAAATTCCTCTACTAAGTAACCACACTATTAATGTGATATACTTAACAGGGGTTTTACAAAACAATAACTAATTAATGTATATGTCACTATGTAATTCTTTTATTTGCATATTATTTTCAGCTAATAGGTTTTATCTTTTGTCTAATGCCAGTCAGAGACTAGAAATTTATTTAAAATTTAGTTTGACTGTTTGCTTTGTAAGAATCTATGCACGTGTGCATATGTAATGCCACAAACACATGATCATAACATTCTTTTGAGAGTTGTGTTTTCACTTATGTTGTGGGTAATCTTTCCTTGTCAAAAGTAGGTCTATATCATTATTTTAGGTAAAACTTTACCACAGTGCCTTTTTTTGGACATTTAGATTGATTACATTTTTTGACTGGTATAAACATTTTAATAAATACCCTTCGACATTTAGCTTTGTGTACTTGTTCTGTTATTTCTTTGGAATAAATTCATGGGAGACTCTTTATTCCTATTACCAGATTGTTCACTATATGTTTGAAAGGACATGATTTTGAGAGAAACTTTCTTTTTAGCAGTCCCACAGGTGTTCTCGTGCTTCGTTTTATTCCATATACGAGGAGGGTGAACTCTACTACCTTGGCAGACTTTAGAAGTAAACTTAACAGCATAGACAGCAGCCCAGTGATAGGAAGGCCATTCTTCTTCCATTTCCTTTGGACAGAGCTTTGAAGTATTCCAGATTTTTTTTTTTAAATCAAGGATTCAGACACCACCTTTAAGTGTTTATGGTAAGTTCTGCTTCAGAGGTACTCCAGCTAGGTCCTCCCAAGAAGGAAATGGTGGTTCTGACCTCTCCCCTGGGGTTTTTATGAAGTACTTCAGAGTAGAGATTCATAGACTCAAGGTTGAAAGAACCAATGGATGTCTAATTCAGCTACCACTTGACAGCTAAATCCCTTCAGCTACATCCAGACAATTATTTATCAGTTTGTCCGTGAGCGTCCTTAGTGATGAAGAATTTATTTCCCAGGTTAGCCTGTTTCACCTGTGGATCATTCTGATTGTTTAAGATTTTCCCAGTGGGAAAATTATTCACTTCTTTGTTGGAGAGAACAGATGAAGAACTTTAAGACGGCTGAACTCCAGAACTAGAAGAGAGCACCACTAAAGGGGAGCCAGTCTGGTCACGGCTTCTAGTCAGGTTGTGGTGTAAGCAGTGTCCTCATTGAGGTCTTGGGGGGAGAGGGACTCTAGAACTACGTTTTAATTGATTAACTTCTATTCTCTAATGATCTGTCATTGATAGCCTGTGAAAATTTATAACAACCTTTCTGTTCAAAGTTATGTTTTAAATCAATTCATCTCTTTTTAAAAAAAAAAAGCTAGTAGGTAAGCCTTTGCAGCCCATGTTTGTCTATGTTTGAAACACTTTTTGTTTTTATAAAAGTAAATTGTTTACAGAGACCCCAAAAGTTATACCTTATTTCTGGGATAATCTATGTTCTTAAGGTAGCAAGTCATATCTAATGAATTTTCTTTAATATGTCATAAAGTTTCCCAGTTCATTAGTCATATTCTTTACTACAGTAAACTCTACTGTATGGCAGAGGTTTTAGAAATTGAAATTATCAAAATTTTAATAATGCAACTTTTCTAATGACTACTGTGATTTATTATTATCATTTGTTAAAATTCAGATACCCATAAGTTTTTCCTGACAAGTTCCTAAAGGCTGTTATCATGTTATCACATGCATTTAGCTAGTGTTTTATGTGTTTCATGATACTATTGTTAGTCCACATTATTCCTTGCAGTATTTTTATAATAGTTACATAGATAACTAATAGGTAACTACTGTCATCTCTAATCTTTGTTTGACATTTTTCGTATAGATATTTAATACCCTGGCTAAATTCAGTAAGCCTTCCAAAGGATTGCAGACTCCAGTCATGGTTTTGGAGTTTTTTTAGTTTGCTATTTGAGGAGGTAATGACCAAAACAACCAATTTGGTCAAATATTAAATTATTCAAAAACGCTAGCAGTTTGGTTTTTATCACTTTAAACTTAATAATTTCTAGCATGTGAGTAAGCCATATCCTACTAGGCTTGTTTTTGGTTATTGTTGTTTGTCTTACAGTAGGTCCTTATTGATTATCTATTTTAAATACAGCAGTGTATGCATGTTAATCCCAAACTCCCAATCTGTCCCTCTCCCCCTGCCTTCCTCCTTGGTAACCATAAATTCTTTCTCTAAGTCTATGAATCTCTTTCTGTTTTGTAAATAAGTTCATTTGTATTTTTTTTATTTCATATATAAGTAATGTCATATGATATTTGTCCTTCTCTGTCTGACTTACCTCACTTAGTACCAAAATCTCTAGGTCCATTCATTTTACCACAAGTGGCATTATTTAATTTTTTTTGGACTGAGTAATATTCCATTGTATATATGCATCACATCTTCTTTATCCATTTGGAAGATGAATTATAATTTTAAGAATAGTATCAAATATATATGAGACATTACTTAGGTTGTGGACCATCCTTAGTACTTACATGGAGTAGTTGACATCTTGGCATCACTCAGCATTTCATAGTTTAGGAGCAACTTTCTGACACAATTTTTAGCTCTCCAAGATTACCCCACAGTTTGAGAGAGGGAAAAGGATGAGCCAAGATAAATTTTCTGGGAGCTAAAATCATGCCATGTTGCCAGCCCATGGCAAAGCTGAGCTAGTCTTGAAAAACCCATCAGAGAAAAAAGGATGAATGGATTTCTTTTTATTCCCTTTTGATTCCCCCTGCAAGACATCATGATTTAGTTCACTGTGTCTGAGGAGACCACAGGAGACCCTTGGCTTATGACCTAATTGGTTCCTGGAGGAAAAATGAAAGTTCAGACCTCTCTTTTATCCCCAGTTGGCACAATATTATAAATTATGGTCCTTTTCCTGGAAACAAATCCTGTACCACAACTATTCCAAAGTATATTATTAAAATATATGTTGAATGTATATTATTTATGTTTATATTTTTACAAATATCTATTAAAGTATATAAAAGCAAAATTTGTAGCCACAATAAAAGAAAGCATGTTTGGGGTAGTTAGGGACTCAGATTCTGGAACCAGACTTAGGTAGTTTCAAATATCAACTTTGGGAGAGGAGGAGCCAAGATGGCGGAGGAGTAGGATGGGGAGACCACTTTCTCCCCCACAAATTCATCAAAAGAATAACTGTACGCAGAGCAAACTTCACAAAACAACTTCTGATCGCTAGCTGAGGTCATCAGGCGCCCAGAAAAGCAGCCCATTGTCTTCGAAAGAAGGTAGGACAAAATATAAAAGATAAAAAGTGAGACAAAAGAGCTAAGGACGGAGATCCGTCCCGGGAAGGGAGTCTTAATAGAGGACGTTCCCAGACACTGGGAAACCCTCGCACTGGCGGGCCTGGGGGAAGTGTTTGAATCTCAGAGGGCAACCTGGCTGGGAGAGAAACAATAAATAAAACCCACAGATTATGAGCCTAAAAGCAAATATCAACTTTGCAGCTTCCTAGCAGGATGATCTTGGGCAGTTATTTAATCTCTCTATGCTTTGGTTATCTGTAAAAATGGTGGTAATAGTCCCCACCTTCTAGAGGTGCTCTGAGGATTAAATAAGTTAATGTATAGAAAGCAGTGAGAATTGACAGTGCCTGACAACGTCACTAAGTGTTGACTGCTCTTTTATATGTTGTAAATGCTCATTTTAGGGAAACTTTTCAGAATGGCTTTAAAATACCACTAGCTCAATCAAGTTGGTTCTCAAGGTTCCTTCTTTTCCTGATAAGACGTTCCTGAGTCTAGATATAGATGCTTATCATCATACCCTGCTCAAGGCTATTCACAATCAGGCTCCAGTCATGCCTTTTCTATACTTCTTTTGTACAAATGCTCCCCTCAAGTTGTACTTTCTCTTTCCTGGTTCAGCCCAACATCTGCCTCTTTTGCAAAATTTTACCAGTGTTATCTGAACTTCTTTGGAATTTATTGTGTGCTTCAATGTTCAATGTTCCACTGTTTTAAAAATCATCTCTAAGTCAAACCGTTTGAGACTAGTAGCTGTATGTAGTACAACTTTGTGTTCCCTTGTCATCTGCTTCAGGGTGTGCTTAGTCGCTTGTGTGCTAAGTTGCTTCAGTCATGTCAAACTCTTTGTGAACCTAAGAACTGTTGTCCACCAGGCTCCCCTGTCCATGGGATTCTACAGGCAAGAATACTGGAGTGAGTTGCCATGCCATTCTCCAGGGGATCTTCCCGACCCGGGGATCAAACCCAAGTCTCTTGTATCTCCTGCAACAGCAGACGGGTTCTTTACCACTAGCATCACATCTTCCTGACCCAGGGACCAAACCTCTGTCTCCTGCGTCTCCTGTATTACAGGCGTGTGTGTCACCTGTATGTACTGTTTAATTGGCAGAGATAAGAGAAAGCAGCCTTTTAAAGACTGTACTATAAATTGATTTTTGTGTGTGCCTGTACACATGCATGCATGTCCAATCTGCATAGCAGGTTAACAGTTTTGAAAACTAACTGTATTTTTTAAATTGGAGGACTTGTGAGAAATTTAAAGTTAATATAACTAAGTGAAACATTTGCAGGTTAGATTGTTTGGAACTGCATAGGAACCAAAACACATCACACTTCATATATTGCAATCAGGCCTACATCTCCTGTTGGATAATTATGAAATGTCTTCCTCTGGAACTACTACTACTATGTAGCAAAGAAAAAGAAGAACCCTGTGGCTGTGAATGTCCACATCACTGAATTAGGGCTATAAGAACTAGGAACTAGTTAAGGAATGGGAAAGGGAGAGAAAGGAAAAAACATACTTTTGGATCTGCTTATTTTCTAATATTTAATAATAGTAATAAAACATCTTACCTAAAAATATTGATGTAATAAGACATTTTAACCTTTTGGCTGTTGGCAAAGTTTTCTTCATAAAAGCTATTATATTTGACATCCAAAAATATTATTATCATAAAGGATTTTTTGTTGTTGTTCAGTCGCTCAGTTGTGTCCGACTCTGTGACCTCATAGACTGCAGCACATCAGGCTTCCCTGTCTTACACCATCTCCAGAGGTTGTTCAAACTCATGTCCATTGAGTTGGTGATGCTGTCAAACCTACTGATCCTCTGTCATCTGCTTCTCTTCCTGCCTTCAATTTTTCTCAGCATCAAGGTTTTTTCTAATGAGTCAGCGCTTCATATCAGGTGGCCAAAGTATTGGAGTTTCAGCTTCAGCATCAGTCCTTCCAATAAATATTCAGAACTGATTTCCTTTAGAATTGACTGGTTGGATCGCCTTGAAGTTCAAAAGACTCTCAAGAGTCTTCTCCAACACCACAGTTCAAAAGCATCATTTATTCAATGCTCAGCCTTCTTTATGATCCAACTCTCACATCCATACATGACTACTGGAAAAACCACAGCTTTGACTAGATGGACCTTTGTTGGCAAAGTAGTGTCTCTGCTTTTTAATATGCTGTCTAGGTTGGTCATAACTTTTCTTCCAGGGGTCATGCATCTTTTAATTTCATGGCTGCAGTCCCCATCTGCAGAGGTTTTGGAGGCGAGGAAAATAAAGTCTCTCACTGTTTCCATCGTTTCCTCATCTATTAGCCATGAAGTGATGGGACTGGATGCCATGATCTTCATTTTTTGAATGTTGAGTTTTAAGCCAGCTTTTTCACTCTCCTCTTTAATCTTCACCAAGAGGCTTTTTAGTTCCTCTTTGCTTTCTGCCATAAGGGTGGTGTCATCTGCATATCTGAGGTTATTAATATTTCTCCCAGCCATCTTGATTCCAGCTCGTGCTTCATCCATCCCCACACTTAGCATGATATACTCTGCATATAAGTTAAATAAACAAGTGACAGTATACAGCCTTGATGTACCCCTTCCCAATCTGGAGCCAGTTCATTGTTCCATGTCTTGTTCTAACTGTTGTTTCTTGATCTGCATACAGGTTTCTCAGGAGGCAGGTGAGGTGGTCTGGTATCCTACCATCTCTTTGAGAATTTTCCACAATTTGCCATGATCCACACAAAGGCTTTATCACAGTCAATGAAGCAGAAGTAGATGTTTTTCTGGAATTCTCTTGCTTTCTCTATTCCTTAATATTAAATATTTTAATTGAAGTTTTCATAAAAATAATTTTATGCTATAATTGCCTTGTTTTTACTCTTTTTTCACTCTTTGTTCAGTTCAGTCACTTGGTCGTGTCCAACTCTTTGTGACCCCATGGACTGTAGCACGCCAGGCCTCCCTGTCCATCACCAACTCCCAGAGTTTACTCAAACTCATGTCCATTGAGTCGGTGATGCCATCCAACCATATCATCCTCTGTCGTCCCCTTCTCCTCACACCTTCAGTCTTTCCCAGCTTCAGGTCTTTTCAAATAAGTCAGCTCTTCACATCAGGTGGTCAAAGTATTGGAGTTTCAGCTTCAATATCAGTCCTTCCAATGAATATTCAGGACTGATTTCCTTTAGGATGGACTAGTTGGATCTCCTTGCAGTCTAAGGACCTCTCAAGAGTCTTCTCCAACACCACAGTTCAAAAGCATCAATTCTTCAGCACTCATTTTTCTTTATGGTCCAACTCTCACATCCATACATGACTACTGGAAAAACCACAGCTTTGACTAGACAGACCTTTGTTGGCAAAGTAATGTCTCTGCTTTTTATTAGGCTGTCTTGATTGTTCATAACTTTTCTTCCAAGGAGCAAGTGTCTTTTAATTTCATGGCTGCAGTCACCATCTGCAGTGATTTTAGAGCCCAAAATATAAAGTCAGCCACTGTTTCCACTGTTTCCCCATCTACTTGCCGTGAAGTGATGGGACCAGATGACACGATCTTAGTTTTCTGAATGTTGAGTTTTAAGTCAACTTTTTCACTCTTTTCTTTCACTTTAATCTAGAGGGTCTTTAGTTCTTCTTCACTTTCTGCCCTTAGGGTGGTGTCATCTGCATATCTGAGGTTATTGCTATTTCTCCCAGCAATCTTGATTCCAGCTTGTGTTTCATCCAGCCCAGCATTTCTCATGATGTACTCTGAATAAAAGTTAAATAAGCAGGGTGACAATATACAGCCTTGACATACTCCTTTCCCAGTTTGGAACCAGTCTGTTGTCCCATGTCCAGTTCTAACTGTTGCTTCTTGACCTGCATACAGATTTCTCAGGAGGCAGTTGAAGTGGTCTGGTATTCCCATCTTTTGAAGAATTTTCCACAGTTTGTTGTGATGCACACAGTCAAAGGCTTTGGCATAGTCAATAAAGCAGAAATAGATGTTTTTCTGGAACTCTCTTGCTTTCTCTTTGATCCAACAGATGTTGGCAATTTGATCTCTAGTTCCTCTTGCTTTTCTAAATCCAGCTTGAACATCTGGAAGTTCATAATTCATGTACTGTAGAAGCCTGGCTTGGAGAATTTTGAGCATTACTTTACTAGTGTGTGAGATGAGTACAATTGGCAGTAGTTTGAGCATTCTTTGGCATTGCCTTTCTTTGGGATTGGAATGAAAACTGATCTTTTCCAGTCCTGTGGCCACTGCTGAGTTTTCCAAATTTGCTGGCATATTGAGTGCAGCACTTTCACAACATCATCTTTTAGGACTTGAAATAGCTTCACTCTTTGTTAGTGGATATAATTGAATTTGGGCTATGGTATTAGTTTTTGTAGACATTAAAAATGAATTCCTGTCAAGGATACCTTAAAGCAAGACCCCATCTTTCTTTCTTTCTTTCTTTTAATACTAGATACTCTGGATGAATATTTTGAGTATGATGCAGAGGAATTCTTGGTCTCTCTGGCCTTGTTAATAACAGAAGGACGAACACCTGAATGTTCTGTTAAAGGTCGAACAGAAAGTTTCCATTGTCCTCCAGCACAGTCCTGTTACCCAATAACTACAAAACATGAATGTAGTGACAAGCTGGCCCAGGTGAGAATTGTGTGTTGAATAAATTAGCTTAAATTTTTCCATCACCTTTATTACAACTATAACATTCACATTTACTATAAAACTGGTTACAACATAAAGAAAAAGTATAGTACATAGCTTTTCCATCAGCAGGTAAGCGCGCAGCCAATTTCATACCTTTGTCCACACACATCAGATTTAAGATGATCCTTGTTAACTATGAATTAGATTCCGTTAGTTTTAGTCTCAGCCCTAGTTCATCAACTTTGTGTTCTTTTTTATTTATTAGATTTATGTTCATTATTATTTTCCCCACGTTAATGGAAGGATGCTTTTTGCTGTCATTAATGTTTCTGTATAATACTGTTAAAAATAATTATTTTGGTATGTAGCGTATAATTCGCTGTAAAGATATTTCTGCCAGTTAGTTTTTTAAATGTAGTCCAAAATTTTAAACTTCTAAAATCTTGTCTATTTTGAGTGTTTAATGAAAATGGACTTTTAATATTTTAAATTAAATTAAAAATATTAATTTTTAATATTTTAATAGTTTGCTCTTAGAATGACTCTTTCATCTATAATTAATGATATCATTGACAGATGAACAAGGCTGGGCCATCTTGAGGCCTGTCAGACATTGTGCATGGCAGTTATTTTTCCACAAAATAGAGCAAAGATATCCTCCCATAAGAAAATTTGCATCATAATTATTGTTAGCTGCTAATCCCCACACTCTGGAGTTAATAGTGCTGATGCATTGTTTAATGAGGAAACCTAAATAGACAGACAAGCCTGAGCAAAGCCCTTGAATAGGTGACTCATTTTCATACAGATGTCTGCTTTACAATTATACTTTTTGAATTGAAATATAAAATTGGATGGGCTATTGAGCCATTTTGCTTATCTCCATCTTCTCCAAGTGTCGCCAAGCCAGACGAACTAGGTCTGAGGTCGCATTGTTGTGGAAGAATAACCTTCCAATCATGGTGGAAGTGATGCTACTACCAGACTGCTGCTACAGTGATGATGGGCCCACCACCGAAGGAATTGATCTGAATGATCCTGCTATTAAACAAGATGCATTATTATTAGAAAGATGGATATTGGAGCCAGTTCCTCGACAGTAAGTTGCACTGAGTTTGAAGTTGTCCCTGGTAAATTCGATTTTCCATTACTTTCTATAAATTACTTTAATAATATGTCTTTGAATCCCTCTATTTATGTATTAAAATTACCTATTTTGTACTTCTGTGACTTCAAGTGACACTCATAAATGTACTCCCACACTCTTGAAAGCACATACCCAGAGTGATATATTTACCAGTTTCTTTCTAAAATTCAGTCATTTTATACTTGCTGACATTTAGATGATGCTTTTGACTTTCCTTAGGAGTGGTGATCGATTTATTGAAGAGAAGACTCTCCTGTTGGCTGTCCGCTCATTTGTGTTTTTTTCTCAATTAAGTGCTTGGTTGAGTGTTTCTCATGGTGCTACTCCACGAAATATTCTTTACAGGTATGTCTAGGGCAGAAAAAGAACCATGCATGTTCAGCTACAGTGGTTAACTACCGAATAGTATTTGACCTTTTAAGCAGTTTATTTTCTTCATTTCTAAATGTAAGTGGATAATATTTACTCAAGTTTTTCTCAAAGCAAGTTAGAGAAATTTAGATATGATATGACTCAAGATGAGTTTTGCTTCTTGGGTTAAATTTGGTGTAGATTTGTTTTCAGAGAACCGTTAAGCTTACTTTATAGAACCAACAGTGAATTCATACAACCATTATAAATAAAGTGTAAAAACTTTCTGGGCTGCTGAATTTTCACAATGGTAAACCTACTTAATTTTTAGATCTTGAAAACTGTAAACACGCAAGCTGCTGAACAACTGTCTTAACTGTCTCTTTAGGCAGGTAGCCGTGAGAAAGAGAGTATCTCTAAATCACCTCACAGAAAGCATATAATTATAATAGAATTAACTGAATTCATTTATTTAGTAGCAAATGGAAAGTTCCTTTTTTCTGTTTTGACAACTAATTTTGAATTACAGTATTTTTTAGTGCTTTACTACTATAGTGTTCTTAAAAAGAAGATTGTCTGTATTGCAGGCATAGTCTATTTATGTTGGTTTTGTTAGAGTGACATGCATGGTAAAGTAGATTAAAATCTCAATAGTAACTAATGCAAACAAAGGTGAGTATATGACTGTTTAAAGTTTTAAAAATAATATATAATAATAATATGTTTTATAATCCATTGATTCCATTTTTTCTGTGTGATTCTAGAATCAGTGCTGCTGATGTAGACCTACAGTGGAATTTCTCACAGACTCCAATTGAACATGTGTTTCCTGTTCCCAATGTTTCTCACAATGTGGCCTTGAAAGTCAGCGTTCAGTCCCTGCCCAGACAATCTAATTATCCAGTTTTGACCTGTAGTATTCACACTAATATTGGCCTTTATGAGAAAAGAATTCAAGAACATGAACTTAAAACCCATCAGCACCGAGATTCTACAGAAGCAGATCACTGTAGTACAGACAGTTCACAGCGTGTTTGCAGCAAGCAAACTTGGACCATGGCACCTGAAAGCATAATATTACATGCAAAAAATGGCACAACTCCAGAATATAATGCAGCTGTCAAAAATGTCAAGCTATATCCAGGCACTGGCAGTAAATCTGACTATGGAACATCTCAAGGCAATATTTTGGGCTTCAGTAGTATAGGAGAGAAAAAGTCACATGAAACATCAGTGAGAACTTTAAAATCATTTTCAGTGGTTGATTCCACTGACTCTAGTCGCCAGAGTTCCTGGCAGTCAGTTGGTGAAACTAATCCTTTAATAGGCTCTTTAATTCAGGACCGGCAAGAAGTTATTGCAAGAATAGCTCAGCATTTGATTCATTGTGATCCAAGTACTTCCCATGTTTCTGGACATCCACTTAATATACAAGAATCTAGTTCAGTTAATTCAAAACTTTTCCGTGTTTCACAAGAAATTGAAAGTGTAAGAAGATATAAAGAAACATTCTCTGTCTCTTTTGGCAGTCCAGAGCTCACCTCTTCAGAAGACACCAGTGAAGGGAAGATTCACGTAAAACCAGAAACTCCTAAAAATGACACTTGCATCTCTAATGGTCTTCATTCTCGTCAGTCTGTTGGTGAGACTAATCCTTTGATAAGCTCTTTACTCCAAGAACGGCAAGATATCATTGCAAGGATTGCTCAACACTTGGAGCATATTGATCCAATGGCATCTCACATGCCCCGGCAATCATTCAATATGCAGGACTCCAGTTCAGTTCCTTCTAAAGTATTTAGGAGTTCCTATGAAGACAAAAATTTATTGAAGAAAAACAAGGATGACATCTCTGTTTCCATTTCTAATACAAAATTTTCCTTGTTAGATGACATCAGTGAAGGGAAAAACTTAGTATCTAACAAATATTTTAGTTCTTTTAATTGCAACAGTAAAGTCAAGCCTTCTTTGCAACCTCAAACAAGAAGAAATCTGTATAAGGACAATCCTAGTGAAATCCGAAGTACATTTCAGGAGACACAGAACAAAGCTACTGGTTTAATGACCCCTTCGAATATATCTCACTGCAGAGAAAACAACTTTGATTTGACAATCAGGTTAGAAAACACACCTTCTGAGTGTCAATATAAGAAGCAAGAAATTAGCGATGAAATTGATAAAGAGCATTCAAATTGTAACAGTATTGACAAACAGATTTGCACAAATAAGTATAAGGACAAAATAATAAATGAAAAATATAATCCAGAATCTTTTAACAGTCGCCAGTGTGATAATTCAAAAAAAAATGACTTGAAAGTAAAAGTTACTGTGTTGGAAATGTCTGGATATCTGAGTAAACATGAAAACAAGTGCTCAAATAAAGACCCAAAAAGGCCTAAGCCATGTGAACAAAACACTCAACTTAATAGTATAGAAAATTATCTCATTAAAGATAGTGAGGGTTTCAAATGCAAAAAGCTAGACCAATTAAGAAATGAACAGGATAAGAAAGAAGATCCAATTGATGAAAACTCTCAAAACACTTCTCGGAGAAAGAATTTAAAAGATTGTTTGTCCACATGTGAACGACTGAAAAATAAAGAGGTGTTGGTAAGTAATATCTAACATTTTGAATATAATCCTCAAATATTTGTTATGGTTTGAATTTTGTTTACAGAAGATCTTGTTATAAAAGTCCAAGGTGCCATTGTCTATAGAGCAGACTGTCTGGCTACAGAACTAGTATTAACATCCTTATAAATAAACCACCCACTTAAGAGCAAATGCTAGGTAAATTCTTCCTCTTGCCCTTTTTTGTTTATTTCAATAGTGGGAACAGTTGCTGGAGAGTAAAAAGGAGTCAGAAATGAAACTTGTATCATTAGCTTAATGTGGTGTTGGCAACTCTGGCCCATTATGAGCAGAGTGCCCATTGTGTTATGCCTCTGCTCAGCTAAGGAATATCTAGTGAAATCACTGGCCTGTGGTCAAAATACCTACATTCCAGTCCAGACAAATTTGGTCCTTGAGTGAAACTGAATAAATCACTCACTTCTAAAACTTCCAGTTTCCTCAATTTTAAAGTAAGAATGATGAATCTCTTTTGCTTTTAGTTGTGGTACTAATTAAATTATAGATTTTTAAACATTTTTTAAACTTTTAGTTTACTACATAAATCAGACATACTTAAGTTAGTTCCATTTTATTTGTCCACCAAACTACTTTTTAACTTTAGAAAACTATTATTAGGCTTAAATTTCCTTTGTTTCTCTAAAAAGCATTACAAATTTATATCTCAGTTATATGGAAAACTACTTAACTGCCTTGATCCGAATCTGAATGACCTTGGTTCATCTTCTTTATCAGGCAGATTAGTCTTGTTGGACATTAGAGTCTTAAAATTATGCTATGTTTCCAATTGCTGTTTTTCAACAGAGGATTTCCTCTCCTCTAACACATGGGTTTAACCAAATTATGTTTCCAGTTTACTAAAACGTTAATTGTCACAAAAACCTACCCTGACCTTAAGAATACTAGCTTTTCATGATCCTTTCTGGTACATTATAGGGAGGCTTACTTTGACCATGGTACTTTTCAAGCTACTACGATTAGTTTTTTTCATGTTCTTACTTTAAATATAATTATACAGCCTTTGCTATGTGCCTAGGCACTCTTATGAATGTTTTATACATGTTGGCTTACTAAATCCTTTCACTATGATGTGAGATTAGGTGCTGTTACTAACTCAAGTTTGCAAATGAGGACTCTAGGCCTGGAGAGGTTATATAATGTGCCCAAGGTAATAAAGCTAGGAAATATTAAAGCCAGGACCCATTAGTTCTTTCTGATTTATATTCATGTGTTTTCATGAATTCTGAGTATAAACTTGCATAAATTCTTAAGAACTAGTCTATTGCTTATATCACTTCAAAAACATGGTACTGTGACTGTGTTAAGTATATTTTAAAATTCACATTTATATTCTTGTATCATGCACTAACTACCAAATTATATTTTCTGAGGAGGGCTCTTGCTATTGACATAGTTTTGTATTTTAGAATATTGTACTAGTTTTTTTCTAACTATGAGAAGTTTTTTTTTTACAAATTAAAAAAATTGAATATTAGCTTATTAATGTTAGACTAAGTATAAAATACATTGACCTGGCATGCTGCAGTTCATGGGGTCATAATAAGTCAGACACAACTGGGCAACTGAACAACAACAAGGCATACATTGAATGTACTTTCTTTATTTGAGTTTATTCAGCATCTTAGAAAAAACTCTTAAACTCTGTTTTCTAATTAAAGTGTGTATAAATGTGTGTGTATGTGGTCTTCCCTTGTGCCTCAGATGATAATAAAGAACCTGCCTGCCACTGCAGGAGATACAGGTTCAGTCCCTGGGTTGGGAGGATACCCCAGAGAAGGAAATGGCAACCCACTCCAGTATTCTTGCCTTGAAAATCCCATGGTCAGAGGAGCCTGGCAGGATACAGTCCATGGGGTTGCAAAAGAGTCAGACACGGCTTAGCAACTTAACAACAAATAATGAATATGAGTGTATAGATAGGTTTATAGGTCATTAATTTTACCACTAAGGATGTAATACCTCAGTACATATTAAGAATAAATCTAAAAACAAAAAGCTTAAATGTTACTATTAAAGTCTAATTCTTTTCCTAGCAGAGAACTATACCACTTAAACATTCAAGTGTCTGGCAGAAACATAATTTTCATTCCTTGGATGGAACCTCAACCAGAGCCTTTCATCCTCGAACTGGATTGCCTCTTCTTTCCAGTCCTGTAAGTGTTTTTCTCTTTTTTTTTTCTCTCTTGTTATGTAAAATGTTTGCAAATAATTTTATCCAAATTTTAATTGAAAGAATTTAAATTTAAATACTTCAAAATAAATTTTTAGTGGGAAATCATTTTACCTTTTGATATACTTAATAACTAAATGTTAATATGGAAAAAGGACAAGTGGATAAAATGAATTTATTTTGTTATGATTATAAAATTTCTGTGAAATTCTTAATGTCCAGCATATTAATTCTTACTAAGGAAAATAAGTGTCAAATGTATTTTTTATAAATAGATTTGTGTTATAGTACTGAGCCTGGTTGATACCACCAGCTGAATCATCTGGGATTCAGATTTATGGCTGTCTTTGACTTAGGACCTGTACAATTCATCATCTTATTTTGAGATATAGAGGTTTCCCCTTTCTACACTTACAAATAAATTTATAGATCTGAGTGTGATGGTTAAGAGCCTTGTTTTGGAGTCACACCGACTATTCTCTAGCCGTGTGACGTTAAGTGAGAAATATTATCTCTCTAAGTCTCAGTTTCCTCATCTGTAAAAAGGGAGTGATAGTGTCTTCTTTAGTGTTGGGAGGATGATTAATATCATTCCTGACATATGGTAAGCATTTGATAGTCACTAGTGCTGCCGTTTCAGTTAAACTAGAGGTAAGTTGTCAGTATCCTAGCAAACTGAAAATGTATTGATTTTGCTACTAATGTAAGATAATTTTTGTTTTTATGCGAGTTTTTAAAGTAAAGGCAAACCATATGTTTAAAAAATAATTCTTGAATAAGAGATCTAGATTTAAATTTGTAACTAGGACCTTAGGTATTTGTTTTAGAGAAGTTGAATTCCAAACAATGTAAAATAATCCCAAATATTTGACCTACCTATGAGGTGCTTTCCAAATACCCAAGTGATCAGGAAAAAAACTTGCATCATGCTGGTGTAAAGACCACTACATGCAGAATTCTGTTCAATATGGTAGACTGAGTTGATACAAGATCCTCCCTCTTTTCTAAACACAGAAATACTGGATAAAATATAACACAACTTCTAAATACATAATATAGTGTATAAGCAGGAAAGATACATTTCCAAATACTAACTTGGGGTAAATTAATTATGGCTTTCCAGAATATCTAAATCTAATATAGTGCTAAGGTTTAATGTTCCTGCTGGGTCAGGAGTCAGGTCTGTACCGATCATAGCTGAGACCCAAAACCAAACTCCATAAAGCCAGAAACAGAAGAGGACTGCCATTCTAGAAATGGGAGAGAAGAGGGGGGAAAAAATCACCTATTTAATTAAAAGGTACAACAGGAAGGTATAGATTAGATGGGAAAAAAGAAGCCCCCCAAAGAATTTGGACCTAAGCCTAAATCACCCCGAGGTAGGGGGCTCCAAATTTGTGCTATATATGAGAAAACATGAGATTATCCCACATCTATAACCCATGGCACCAAGGATTTATTTTCAACAATAGCTCCTGCTGAAGATGATCTCAGGGGAATTCTTTGTAAAATTTTCCAGGATATAAATGAAGATAAAGACAGGGAACTGAGATAAGAGCACATGTGGAATTGGAAAAATAGAAATGAAAAATGTAATTGAAGTGTACATATATGTGCACATACCCATACACATGAATTAAATGGTGGACTGAAATCATCTGAATTGAGATTTAGTAAATGGATAGACACATGTTAAGAAAGCACCTGGAATAAAGTGCAGAAGGAAAGACCGATGGTACAGTATGAAAGTGGCCTGGAGAAGAAAATGAAATGTTCAATGTAAGCCTAGTAGAAATTCCAAAAGGAAGACTAGATGGAATACAGAAAATGCAGTATTAGAAGAAATGAAAGTAGAAAATGTTCCTGAATTGAAGACTTGAGAATTTGGATTGAATATTTCACATTAAGTTCTGACTCCAAAATATAGCATGGTATACTTGTACAACTCTCAAAAATATTGAGATTGTTTAGACTTTCAGTATCATCTGTTTCTTAAACATAAATTAGACCAATCACTCAGATACTTTATACATATTTAACTTTAATTTTAGAGACAAATCCATCTAACCTGCATGTTGTATGTGATTTTACCTTTTAATTTACACTGGGGTCTTTCACTTTTAGAGTATTTTGAGCTAGTTGGTAGTATGTCTTAAATGTAATTTGGTATGCAATAGTGATTGAAAATCCAGAATAGTATTTTTTAAAACTATTCTCTGTGAAGCCCCAGCCAGGGTTCTTAGAAATGTGCACTGCGGTAGGGATAGGTAAAGGAGTGGCAGAGTTGCCCAGCCCCCACGCTTCCATCACCATTTAATTCTTTCCCCCCTTTTTATTGGAAAGCTATAAATCATTTATTTCTACCACATTCAATACAGAAGTATGTAAAGTAAAAAGTAAAAATCTTACTATAATATATATTAAGATTACATGTAAAATTTGGTTTTAGAGAAAACTGGTTATGATTCTTTCTTCATTTATTTGACTGCACTGAGGTTTTAGTTGTGGCCTGTGGGATCTAGTTCCCTGACCAGGGATCAAACCCAGGGCCCTATATTGGGAGCCCAGAATCTTAGACACTGGACTGACTACCAGGAAAGTCCCTGGTTCTGGTTCTTAAAAAGTCAAAACCTAGGGAATTCCCTGGTGGTCCAGTGGTTTGGACTTAGCACTTTCACTGCAGTGGCCCTAGTTAATCTCTGGTCAGGGAACTAAGATCCTGCAAGCTTCGAGGCGTGGCCAAACAAACAAAAAAAAAATCCAGTAAAAGTACTTTTGTTAATCATTTGTTTATTTTTTAGCTAGTTAATAAAATGAAGACATAGGGACAATGTGTAATAAAAAGGGTGATTTTAAGTACACTATTAACAGAGAAGTTGTATTATTTTTTAAGATATGCTTAGCTTTCATTTGAAATTTGTTCGATCAATTCAAGAAAAAAAATGCAGTCTTTTGAAATTCTTTTGAAACCTAACAAGTGATTATTTTAACCTTAGGTTCCTCAAAGAAAGGCACAATCAGGTTGCTTTGATCTGGATTCTTCATTCCTGCATCTGAAAAGCTTATCATCTAGAAGGTATTTATCTTAAAACTCATTTGTGTATATGAAATAGTATTGCATAAAATTATAGTCTTTCATAGTAAATGATGTTGATTCTGAAAATCAAAATTTTAGCAGGAATCTTATTTTTCAGTTTATCATTTTCAAGATGATTTCACACATTCAGTTATTAAAGATGATAGAGATTAAGACAATGCATTGCTAACTATATAATGGCATCATAATAAACAAACACTTAACATTGGTTTTAACATTTAAGTGGGATTGTTTCTGGTCATTCACCTCCTCCTCTGTCTTATACACCTTTGCAAAACAGCCTTGGCAGTTTGTTCCATGTTGACAAATAATACTCTCATTATATTCCTTAGTCACATAATTTTGCTTTGTATTCTAGTTCTTAAAATGAAGATTGATGTAGAAGACTGCATTCAGTTCAGTTCAGTGACTCAGTCGTGTCCGACTCCTTGCAACCCCATGAACCACAGCACACCAGACCTCCCTGTTTATCACCAACTCCCGGAATTTACCCAAACTCATGTCCATTGAGTCAGTGATGCCAGTTAACCATCTTATCCTCTGTCGTCCCCTTCTTCTACCTTCAGTTTTTCCCAACATCATGGTCTTTTCAAATGAGTCAGCTCTTCACATCAGGTGGCCAAAGTATTTGAGTTTCAGCTTCAACATCAGTCCTTCCAGTGAACCCCTAGGACTGATTTCCTTTAGGATGGACTGGTTAGATCTCCTTGCAGTGCAAGAAGACTGCATTACACTACTATGTATTTCCAGTAGATGTTTCTATGTGATATGTTATAAATTCCACCTTGAAATCTAGGATGCTTTATATATATTCTTTATCAAATACAATAACAAAGATTATAAAATCAGGAATTTAAGATATTTCATATCTTAACATTTGTTTACATTAAATTTTTTATTATGATAGTTTAAGTAAAATTGATCAGATCTTCCTAATTTAGTTTTGTACAAAAGTAAATTAGAAAACATTGTTATTAATGTGCCCATTTGCTGATTTGTTCTTTTTTTATTTTTTGTTCTGTTTTTAAATAGTCCTCAACCATGTTTAAACATTGAAGATGATCCAGATATTCATGAAAAACCACTTCTGAGTTCTAGTGCTCCACCTGTAACAAGTCTTAGTCTCTTAGGAAATTTTGAGGTAATGTTTTTTAAAACTATTTTAAGAGCTGATGTTTCTTAACCTAGATCCATGGTGCTGTATCATTTGTTTTTGAAAAGGAAATAAGTAGATTATATTTTTCTAAAGCCTTGAAATCACCTCCTTTCCTTCCTTTCCGATTTTTCCTTTTTCTTGTTTTCCCTTTCCTTTTCATGACAAGTGAAGTTGGGAGATTGTTGACAGTGATAACTTACAGTTGGGTAGCTGGTGGGAAGAGAGGGAGCACATAGGTGAAATCAGGTTGTATGGAGGTATCCGTTACTCTACCTGGAAAATAGACTTGACCACATCTTAGTGGTAAAACTGTCTCTGGGATCCAGAAGGAATTGATGATGGGCTGATAGAAGATGATTCATCATCAAAGGAGGTTGATTTTCAAAATCAAATGGTTCTTTGTACTATATTTACAACTTCTCTGTAAATCTAAATTTATTCTAAAATAAGATTATTTTTAAAAAGTCAAATGGTTAAAGGTCTCTCATACATGTGCTGCTTTATTTAATGACTGTTGTACTTGAGATCAAGTATATCAAGGGTTTAGTTGTCTTCTATTAGAAAAGTCTTAAACATTGTACTTGTAAATGACATTAAAATTTTTTTCGATTGAAATATAGTTGATTTACAATGTTGTATTATATTCTGCTGTATAGCAAAGTGAATCAGTTGTAAATATACATATATCTACTCTTTTTTAGATTCATTTCCCATATGGGTCATTACAGAGTATTGAGTAGAGTTCCCTGTGCAGTACAGTAGGTCCTTATTAGTTATCTGTTTTATATATAGTTCAGTTCAGTTCAGTTCAGTCGCTCAGTCGTGTCCGACTCTTTGCGACCCCATGAATCACAGCATGCCAGACCCCCCTGTCCATCACCAACTCCTGGAGTTTACTCAAACTCATGTCCATTGAGTCGGTGATGCCATCCAGCCATCTCATCTTCTGTTGTCCCCTTCTCCTCCTGCCATCAATCCCTCCCAGCATCAGGGACTTTTCCAATTTATATGTAGTAGTGTGTATATTATTAATCCCAATCTACCAATTTATCCTGCCCCACTTACCCACTGTAACCATAAGTTTATTTTCTACATCTTTAACTCTTTCTGTTTTGTAGATAAGTTTATTTGTACCCTCTTTTTAAATTCCACATCTAAGTCGTATTATATTTTATTTATCTTTACCTGACTTACTTCACTTAGTATGATAATCTCTAGGTCCCTCCATATCGCTGCAAATGGCATTATTTCATTCTTCCTATGACTCAGTATTACTCCATTGTATATATGTACCACATATTCTTTATCCAATCCTCTGTCGATGGACGTTTAGGTTGCTTCCATGTCCTGGCTATTGTAAATAGTGCAACAGTGAACATTAGGGTGCATGTATCATTTTGATTTATGGTTTTCTCCAGGTATACCAGTGGGATTGCTGGGTCATATGGTAGCTCTATTTATATTTTTTTAAGGAACCTCCATACTGTTCTTCATAGTGGCTATACCAATTTACATTCCCACCAACAGTGGTTTTAAAGAATTCCTTGGCAGTCCAGTAGTTAGGACTCCCTGCTTCCACTTCAGGGAGTAGGGTTTTAATCCCTATCGGGGAACTAAGATACTGCATGCCGTGAGGTACAGCCAAAGAATAAATGAATGATTTTGTATGTATTTATGGGTATGTGTGTATGTACACACACACACACACACACACAGACTTCCCTGGTGGCTCAGTAGTAAAGAATCCACCTGCCACTGCAGGAGCCATGGGTTCAATCCTTGGGTCAGGAAGGAAGTGGAAACCCACTCAAGGATTCTTGCCTGGGAAATTCCATGGACAGAGGAGCCTAGAGGGCTACAGTCCATAGGGTCGCAAAAGAGTTGGACATGACTTAGCAACTAAACAACAACAACAACAGTGGGTTATATATATGTGTGTGTGTGTGTTGTGTATTTATACATATGTATGTTTGTATGTATATATATGCATGTAGGACAGGGGAACCTGGCAGGCTACAGTCCATGGGGTCGCAAAAGGGTTGGACATGACTTAGCAACTAAACAACAACAACAATGGGTATATATGTGTGTGTGTGTGTACATATGTATGTTGTATGTATATATATATGCGTGTATAAAAATGTATCCTGAAAAAGGACATGGCAACTCACTCCAGTATTCTTGCCTGGAGAATCCTATGGACAGAGCAGTCTGGTTGGCTACAATCCGTAGGGTTGCACAGAGTCAGATACTACTGAAGCAACTTAGCTTGCATGCATGCATAAAGACATATATAACCACCAATCACCTTGTTCAACTTGCTTATTAATTTTGTTCATGGGGGGAGATTTTTATATGTAGATTTCCAAATCATATAAAAATAGAAACGGTTTTAGTTTTTACTCTGTAATTTGTATGCCTTTTATTTCCTTTTCTTGTAGTTTTGCACTGAATGAGGGCCTAGCATGCATGCTAGTATATTCATTTAAAAATCTAAAGTCAGAGACCACTTTGGCTCATTGACATGGTCTTTTTGACCATGGAACTTGAGAATTGCTGATGTCACTTTCAAATTTAGACTTGTGAGGGCTTGGAGTGTTGCTTTTCAAAGAATTACTGAATCAAAGAAATGCTACTCACATTTCATGATGTATGCATATATGTGTTGATATACATATGTATATGTGTGTGTGTGTGTATATATATATAAAAGAGAGCTTGTGAAAAGATTTACTTGTTTCTCATACCTGGGCAGATAAATATTAAATAACAGAGTGGCTTCCTCAGTGAATGAACTTGGGAGAGATGGATAAAGAGCTTCTCTACTGCTTTTATTTATATACTTAAATATTTTCCTCAACATGTATTTGCTGTTTTTTAAATTAAACTGAAAAATGAAATATGTGTCATATACAACAGTTTTTAAGAAGCACTTGTTTCTCAAAGCTGAGTACTTAACTTTCTGTTTTGATGCAACTTCTGTAATATAACCTGTTAATAAGCTTTCAAGTGCTTCTCTGTGGCTAACACTAGGAACTAACTAGGAACTAACTAGGCTAACACTCTGTGAGGAATAAGAAAATTTATAATATTATACTTGCTCTGGTAGGGCATATTTTTCTTCACAGAGATAAGAATAGCTTATTATGCAATTATGTCTAAACAGTGGTTAAGTTTAAAGATAGTTCAATGTAGATTTGAATAGTAAAGAGGCCAAACTTTATATGATTGATGTGGGAGGAAATTGATTTCTGGTCAGATGAACTTTTGAAATAAGGGCATGGCAATAGCAGTGACCACTCTCCTAGTGCCAGAAAGTGTAGTAACATATTTCTTTAAATAGAAAGAAAGAATATGTTAACTTTTAATTATTTCTTAAAATTTCTTTTATTTTATCTTCCAGGAATCTGTCTTGAACTATCGTTTAGATCCTCTCGGCATTGTTGATGGCTTTACTGCAGAGGTAGGGGCAAGTGGTGTCTTCTGCCCCACCCATTTGACTCTTCCAGTTGAAGTGTCATTCTACAGTGTTTCTGACGATAATGCTCCCTCTCCTTATATGGCAAGTATTTTTCAATTGTCTTCTGCTGAAATCAACCATCTTAATGACAAATGCCTTTAAGTTTAAAGAGATTTAGTACTGCTTTGGTGCAATGCTTGAAAATATAAAGCATTTCCTAAGAGGGGATTGAGGGCCAAATAGAGACCAATGTGCCAAAACAGCACCTTACAACTTCTTTCTGAGCAAGCTCCAATGACAGGTATCCTCTTCTGTATTTGAGATGATGCTGAAAATTTACTTGTTTTTATATAATTCGAAAAATGATAAAATTTTGATTAGTGACGCTGTAATTCCATATCTTGCTGAATTCACACAAATTCTTAAGTCCTTACTGTGCACTCTAGTTCTATCAGGGTTGCCTTCACTGTGATCCTCATCTCAGTAGAGTTTAAATAAAGATTTAGTGACCTACGTTTTCTGTGAAATCGTTTCACTCCTTTTCTCCTGTTTGGTTTATCTTTGGACTATTTTTTTCCCCAGTCCCAATCCTAGGATTCCTAAACAGACGAGGATACTGTATTACAAAGTTTATTTCTTTAGCTCTGAATGTGGCCTGGTGTAGTTTCTTGAAATTGATGGATAAATTGGCCCAGACCTGGGGAATGCCAAGGGTGAGACTTTACACCAGAAGCCACCTGGTTTCCTGAGGCTCCGACTTGAGAGCTTCTAGCAGCACAGCCCTGCTGATCAGAGTTAGGGGAGAATGAGTAATCTGTGCAGGGTACGTAAACTGATTTATGACAATTGGCCACAAATGCAAGCTATTCTGAATCTACCCTCAGGACTGCAAACGAGTTTGTCTGCTTGCTAAATACAGCCAATAACATCAAGTAGAAATGAATTTGGACTTCTCTGGTGGGTCAGCGGTAAAGAATCTGCCTGCAATATACGAGACCTGGGTTCGATCCCTAGGTCGGGAGGATTCCCTGGAGGAGGACACGGCAACCCACTCCAATATTCTTGCCTGGAGAATCCCATGAACAGAAGAGCCTGGTGGCTACAGTCCATGGGATTGCAAAGAATTGGACACGACTGAACAACAGAACAGGATTTTCTAGCTCAGTGGGCATGAATTTGAACAAACTCCTAAAGACAGTGAAGGACAGGGAAGCCTGATGTGCGTAGTCCATGAGGTCTCAAAGACTGCATGACTGAACAGCAGCAAGGTTCTTTAGAATACTAGCTATTTCTGACTCCATGCCAATGTTTTAGTGGAGAGTGAAACAGCTCAGGGGAATAAGAGCAGTGTCTTGAACCTTAAGATCCTATAATTTTATCTTTCTCATTTTTTTATTCCAGCAGATTTGAGGATAAAATAAGCCCTCAACTGCAAAAATGATACCAGGTCCTGGTGTGTGATTACTGTCAGCCCCTTTCCAAAAGACAAGTCAGTGGCTACTAATACAAGTGTTTAAGAAGTTTACACTGATGGTATAAAATATGGAGTCAGATCAGGGTTTTTGTTATGCCTTACTTTGGGAAATACAAATTTCAATAGACATAGAAATATATATTTCTGGTCTTCCTACTTGAGTTTCCTAGCTTATCACCTGATCCAATTTCTTTCTTTCCTTCTTTCTTTCTAATATCCTTCTCCCCCCATCTTCTAGATTCTCAAGGACATTAGCAACAGTGCCTTTTGTTATGAATAAAAGCTATGAAAAGGGAATTCTATTACATAATTGAGAGTCAGGAGTCTGATATGTGTTTCATACTTTAATCAAAAAAGCACAATGATATGTAATCATTTATTCAAAGTTTTCTTTTTTTGATAATAATTACATTTGTGAGTAATAATCATGAAGATGCATAGCAATGGTTGTTACAAAAAACAGGCTCAGTTCTTCACAAACCTTCCCAGTTATCATATACACCAAATGATATTCACCTAACATAGAAAGATATGTCCACTTTTCAGTATAATTTTGAAAAAAATAGCTGTTAATTTTAGATAATAAAATGGAAAATATCATTGAGATATCATTAAGATAAGCTCAATATAAAAAAATGTGAAAAAAAATGTGTATCACACTGAATGCTTACAGTATTAGAATACATTTATAAAGATGCCATTTTGCTTTACTAGAACATCAAGGAGTCTCATTAGTTTCACATATTCTGTTGGCACATACTAATACAGAAGTGGAAAGATAAGGTCTAAGGTCATTAGTATACAGAGTTCCTGATGACTGTTAGGGGAGTTAGAAACAAGATAAAAGAGTGAATTGGCTGAAAATTAGCTCAAAAAATATCTTGGCGTGAAATTCATGAGCAAGAGGTAATTTGAACTGTGCTTTAAAAAAAGCAAAACAACATTTATCCTTGACCTTGGTTGACATCTAAAAAATGAAGGATTAAGAGGTAAAGGATTTTATCTTTCTGTCTCCAGAAAGTACATCCAGGTGATCACAGATTTTGAATAAATATTGAAAAGATTTTAAATCAGGTTAAGTTAATATATCCTTTAAGAATTGCTTACTTTTCTCTGATAATTGTCTTTAATAAATTTTCCATTATGTAATTTTTTACTCATTAAAAATGAATTGCCTTTGCAAATGACCTGGTCCAAATCTTAGACCACAGATCTTTCCTACTGTATATTAATAAAATTGATCTTGTTTTTTAGGGAATCTTATTTATATTTTGGTAGTTGTCTATTTTCAAAGGACTGATCATGTTTTAATAAGGTAGTATATATCATAGACCAGTGGAACTGAGACACCAAATCCCACTTTGTTACCCTAATAATGACCTTGGGACTTCGCATAACAAATTATACAGTTGACTCACAAAAGTGAAATTTTTTTTTTTTTTTTTTTTTAAAAGTGAAATTTTAGCACAGAGAATTCTGTCTTTGTGGTGTGGAGATAGTATCAGGCTTTTCATTAAATAATTTCTTTAAGATTAGCTCAAAGCCAGATAAATATCTCTCTCCAGTCCGGTGTTAATGGTAAGAGTATTCTCCAAGTGTTAGGTAATGTGACAACATTTCACTGTTTAGAAACGATTGCATGGTGATGCCAGTTAGAAAGGTCTAAAGCAGGTTTGCTCATGGCAGCGTCATGGTATGACTTGCACTATGATCATATTAACAACACTATAGGGACTTCTCTGGTGGCTCAGTGGTAAAAAAAAAAAAAAAAAAAAAAAAAAAAAATTCAACTGAATGTAGGAGACACAGGTTCAATCCCTGATCCAGGAAGATCGCACATGCTGTGGAACAACTAAGCCTCTATGCCACAACTATTGAGCCTGTGCTCTAGAGCCCAGGAACCTCAACTACTGAGCCCATACACCACAACTCCTGAAGCCTATGCACCCTAGAGCCTGTGCTCTGCAACTAGAGAAACCACCACAGTGAGAACACCGCACGCAAAAGAGTAGTCCCCGCTCACTCTAACTGGAGAAAAGCCTGCCCAGCAACGCAGACCCAGCACAGCCAAAGATAAATTAACTGATTTTTAAAAAGCAACACTATATATTTTATATATTTTTTCTATTTGTAATTAGCCATATTAAGATATCTTCCTTCAGTTTTACTTAGTTTTGCATATTTTCTATTATACAGTCACTTGAGAAAGTTTTTGTGTAAGATTTTGTCCAAATTGAGTTCATCTTAATACTTCTATTCCATTCTAAAATGCCAGAAGGAAATGTGTTTTTCTTCCTTATGTTATATACAGTAATTTTCTAGGTATAAATATTAATATGCCAACCAATTAAAATAATGAAATTGTTAAAATAATAAATTTAATAATAATACTAATGAAATTCCAAATACTTTCCTAATCTCTTTTAAAATTCCTAACTTGCCATTGTCAATACTAGTCTTACATTGCTTAGAAATTTTGTGAAGTGTTGCCTTAAAATTTGAGGTTTTAGAAAAATCTATATTCTTCCCTTATAAATTGATTATTTGTTATTATGTTCTAAAAACTATTAGAATTATATTAAAGGAAACAAGTGCAGGCTTGGTAGTAGATTTTCCGTCACCAGTGTTCTTATATATATTTAACAGAGGATGGCAAGGAAAAACAGTAGTGTATTGCCTGGAGTAATGTGATTAGAAAGGTAGCTATTATTTAGATATATTTTGCTTTTCTCTCTGGAACTAGGAAAAAGAGGAGCACTATATATACCATAGCATTTTTTCATATAGAGAAAATTATAAGAGAAAAATTATTAAAGCTTCATTACTTTAGGGACGCAGTTTGTTAACATGCTGGTTTCATGATTTAAATGACCATTGATATATCAGATTCATTAAGAACCACATGTCTTTTCAGTGCCCTTGAACTGAACATGAACATTTCCCATTATTAACATATTAATTTAATATTCTGATTGTTAAGTGCTGTTCACTTGGAGGTTAGGTATTCACATATTAAGAGTCTGGCCTTCCCTTTTACCTTTGTC